>NC_132793.1:93220000-94531250 GCF_048418805.1 Vulpes vulpes | reverse complement strand
AACCTTAAATAATGGTTCTCCATGTTCTTAGGCAAATAGAAATCTCCAAGTATAAATACTCATAACATGAAAAATGACTTGTAATATTCCATACATTGTTAGGATGTAAAAAATATTCATCGTCATAATACACAGATTGCTTTATGACAATCTTTACCAATCGCCTCTGGCTATCTTGCCAGAGATCTTTCCTATCATATTTTCTACATGCATTTGATCATGTAATAGTTCCTGCTGGTCTCTGCTTACTTATTTGAGTCTGCTTATTCTTGTCTCAGCATAGAATTTCCTCCATCTTCAACTTTTCCACCTATGCAAACCCTCCTCTCTTGCGAGCTTTCACTAAAATTCTTTTTTCTCCAAAAAGTTCTCCTCAATTTTATGATAGAGAATGAGGAAGGGAAAGGCAGCATAGATTAATCATCAACCGTATACCAGGAACTGTGCTAGGAATATGGCATGTTTCATCTCGTTGAATTCTCCCCCCAATACTAAGTGGTACATATGAGAAGTGTGGAGGGAAGAGGTAGGAATGTCTTAATAAGTTCAGAACCAAAATTTTTCAAATTACTAAGGTTCTAATTTAGAAAATATTAAAATGACAAAAATGAATGTTCGGAACTAAAAATATTCTAATTACAAAGATTCCAAGTTGAGAACATAAAGACATATTCTTATGGGTGATGATTTAAACACATTTGCAAATTCTCTTTGCATTGCCAAAGGACAAACATCTGGCCAGCTAAATGCTCAGACAGGATCAAGACTCAAGCTGAGCTGAATATATCTTGGAGATGAATTTATCTTCTTTTGGAATATAAAACTTTCCTAATATTATATTCATATTCCTAACTCAAGGCCATTCATTCTTAAAAAATCCAAAGAAATAATGTCATGTTGGCAGTAGGTCATCTTCTATGGCTAACAAGGAGATGCTTTGAAAGAATTAGGAACCTCTTAAAAATTATTGTGTGATGGGGAATGAGGAGGTGCTTTAGGAAATGTTGGACGCAGAAGGCACGGTTCTGATTTCTCTCATAGAGTGGCTTTTGAAGAGTGAGCAGGGCAGATTAGTTGGTTAACTTATTAAGCTTAGAAATTTGCATTTCTTAATAGGGCTGTCTGTGCTGGAGAAGATTATCTAAGAAAACCAAGACCATAGCATGAAAAAGGGGAAAATATTTCCAGGCTAATCACCTAGCCTCACCTTCTTTTGTTCACAGTAGTATTTCTCTACTCATTTTAGAGCAGAAGGGACTCACAGCAACTGTCTAAATGAAGGTATGGGCCATGGTCAGTCCCATCCATCCACACTAGGTCTTTATACAACATAACACAGTGTGTGTGAAAGTTAAGTGTATCCACCTGTTTTTTGGAGTGGCCATGGGAAATATTTTGTACATGTGCTTTGGGAGGCAAAAAAAAAGAAAGACATTTATCTTAGCTTTCTGCTTCCTATGATAACCTGAGGCTTTCATTTTAATAAGGAATTCCTCTCTTGGCAGAGAAGGAAAACAGATGGTATATCTTTAAGTACATAATGTATGCTTCCTCCACGTTATTTTTGGAGAGCATAAAGTATGATTAAGGGAAGTGAACTCATGCTGTGAAGAGCAGGCATTGCAGTTGGGTGCTTAGGATAGCTTCCATATGCACCAAGGTGATGGGTTTTCCTGATCCCCACTGCCATCCTCATCCTCGCAGGATTTGTAAGAACAACTGTTACTCAAAGAGAAACCATATGCTTCCAGTCAGTGAGTGACTGGTTTATATAACCTACACGGGTTTTCGAAGAACCATGATTAAAGATAAGATGTCACCAATATAGTTCTAGATAATTCTGGCAAACTCATTAGCAAAATTCTTCTATAAGCTGCTTAGGAAGTAGTCCTTGTGTTCTTTCTTGTGCTTACTCTGGACATAAGGTTATCATTGTCAAATGTGTTGGTTTAAAAATGCCTTTTGCAAACATACGTAGAAGAGCATCCTTATAGCATTATGTGCCAATGATGAACCTTTCCGGAAAGGTAATTGTGAATTTTCAGGGAAATGCCATACATGATTTCAATAAATATATATTCAACAGGATATCAGGTAGGGTTCCTCTGGCTCCTGGTCAGCAAAAGCCCAACTCAGGATTGTGTGAACAATAGGGACCTGGTTGGCTCACATGCCTGAAGATCTGGAAGCAAGGGTCCTAGGGTGAACTTCACCCTAGTCTGATTTCTCCGCACTTCTCTTGGCTTTGCCCTCCTCCATGTATCAACATCAGCCTTAAGCTGAGCACAAAGGCTGCAGCATTTCTAACTCATATTTGTGCATTTGGATATTGAGAGCATTGGAGAAAGAGTAACTTCTGGAAAATCTCTCAGACCAGTGAGAAAAAACATCTCCAACAAATGTGTCCTCACCTCCTGCCTGATTGCTATTCTCTCCCTTTCAGACCATGTGGAATTTCATGAGGTTGCCTTTTGTTTTGGAGACTGAGAACCAAAGTTCATATTCAACCCCTTGTCACTGAATTAAGAAGAGATTTATAACATTTATGGCTACTTTTCACAGACGAAATAGTGGATCTGTCAACCACGGCAAGTCTAGCCTGACTATTCAGGCAGGCACATGAGGCCCCTGAAGAATTCTTTCCTGCCCTTTCTGTTTGGTGTTCCCAGATCTCATTTCTAGAAGGCCATGGCAGGGAAGAATTAGAGCATCTAGTTCCACTGATCAAAAAACACCCAGCCCTCATGGCTATACCCAGTTTCATTATATGTGTGTATTTTGGTGCACACGTCTGCTAAGTTCTTATGACAGGACTGTCCCCAACACTAAGGTATCATGCAGAATATGTTCCTTTAATTTAGAGGATATTGCAAGTCTAAGGAAAAGTTATGGACTTTAAACTGTCTTTTTGAAATCAAGGCATAATTTACTTACAGTGAAGTGCACAAGTACTAAGCATTTGGTTTGTTATATTTCTGTGTGTGTGTTTCAGGGGAGGCAAAAATGGCAGGCAGTGACATGTACAGGTCTCAAGTACAATTGGACAGATTTTGATGAATTAAGCACGTGTGTCAATGTTACCCCACACAAAATATTTTGAAATTCTATCAACCCCAAAAGTACCCCAATTCATTCCCATGCCATATAGGCAACATTTTTCTAAATTCTATCAGCATAAATCTTGTCTCTTCCTGAATTTCAGAAAAATGGAATCATACGCTGTGCACCATTTTATGTTTGACTTCTTCCACTTGGCATGATGATTTCGAGGTTCATTCATATTGTCACCTGTCTTGGTATGTCATTTTTATTCCTGAATAATATGCCGTTGTATGATTATACTACAATGTATTTACACATTCTCCTTCCAAAGGGCATTTGGGTTGTTTTAGTTTTTGGCCAGGACACATGGGACCATTACCCCAGTTGTGGAAATTGCCATGTGTCTCTCTTGCCTAAGAAAGGCTTGTCCTTTGGCTTCCTTACAATTTTCTTTGCTCCTCATCTTTGATGGTCCTGTGGGAAACAATGGTTATTTTTCTCATCCTATTTTCTGTTGGTCCCACGGAAATAAAAGCCCTTTGCTTTCTTTGTATTCTAACTGTAAATGGACCTTCTCTCTAAGCAATGGTGCTTTTCCTTGGAAGGTGTATGTGTATGCACATTGTTACATACACGTGCATAGTTGTTTGTGTGTGTATTGTTTCCAGGAGTTAGCAAGAGGGACCTATGCATGTGTGTACATAGTCATGCATGTGGGTGTGCCTTTTTTTTCAGAAGTTGAGAAGAGGAAACTGAAAGAGTTCTTGAAGACTGCATAAAAGGGATGCATGTCCCTATTACAGTAGTGGAGAAAACGTAACCCTAGAACATGAACATTTTCCTGGAAGGTGCTGCTGGACTTGGAGTGCTAATGCATTTCTCATGGCCAACCCTCTGCACATTTTATTAAAACAAGCTGAATAATTCGCAATTGGGGAAATATATTTTAGTGAAATATAGAGCCCCAGATTTTCTGATTGGAAGGGTAAATCCCAGAAAAACATCTCTCTGGATAGGGGCTGAATCTTTTCTAAAAAGGGGAATAAATCTTAAGTAAAAATTTGAAAACACAGTTCTCTGCAAGAGGGTGAATCAGTGTACATTTCAACATGGAGATGCAATGCTTGTATTTGAGGGGTGTGAATGTAAACAGGCTTCTAATGAAATGCTTAAGTCATACCCTCTTGATCTTTCCAGTTATTTCTAGTCTTACAATAAATTATGTAAGCTGCATAATGTTTTGATTTAGTGGCACTTGGGAGAGAGGATCCAAGGAACAAGGACTCAAGTGCTTTCCAGGGAAAGAGAAGAGATGGTTTATGGGAGGATGGATGCAAAAGTATAGAGGAGCCTACAGTGTGAAGCTTGACCAGCTGAGTGGAGTAGGAAGAAGAAATGAGACACCCCCCATCCCCAGATATGTGATAGGGAAAGCACACATGGGGAATGGAAATGCTGACTACATATCTGGGGGGAGTACATTTTCAAAACTAGTTAGTGGATTTTTTTTTTCTGGATGAAAAAGTGAACTCACCAGAACCACCCATGTTCTTACCTATAGTTATGGTCATACTTTTATTTAATTCCTAATAGCACTGAAATAAGTTTTGCTACATCTCTTTTAAGGTTAAAAAAACAGTTTTTAAAGTAGAGAAGGGAGAAGAAAAGTAATATTTATTATAATATGCAAAGTAGTATTTATTGATGACAGACCCTTGGTTTAGAAAGAAAAGGAAGTTGAGGAGGGCAGAGAATGTGGCTGCCTGAAGATATGCTTTCTTCACTTTGTGCCCAGTACGGCACCTGCAACAGGATATTTGTGAATAAATACATGAATGATTTGCCTGAAGTCACACAGATAATGTCAGATGGAGAATGCATCCTCTGCTCCTTCTGTGAAAGGTATGTATCCTTTTCATTTCTCGTAAGTGCTCTCACATTCTTCAAACCTCACTGAATCCCAGTTGAGGTGGGTGTAGGATGGGGAGTGGTACTACTAGTCCAGAAGCACCAACTTGATAATGGGTGTATCTCAACCACTTCAAGTTTACATGGTGCCGTCCAGATAACCCAGTCTCCCTTCAGAGCATTCATTACTCAGCCTTTCAAACGTTGTTCCCTTTCACCCATTTACCAAAGGTAACCTCAGGCCACATGGAAGGGTGGGTACATTTGATCTAATGGGAGTGATGGAAAGGATGTCCAAGCTCTGTGTGGATGGGCTCAGCACTGTTCTCCAGCCCTGCTAGTCTCTGAGGTGTTGTCCTTTACCAGCCTGGTCATTTATCCTTCTGCAATTACTCCTGTGAACATCTCATATGGAACAGGGGCCAGGACTGCATTGAATTATATACTACATTCTGTTGGCCCTGCCCTGCATACTCTGGATTTAATACATCCTAATGCCTACAGAGACTCATACAGGATAGAGCTCTGATGAACCCTTGTAATCAGCAATGTGGCTTCTATTACACGAAATAACCGTTCCTTTAAGCCAAAAAGTACATAAGCCAAGACTTTTAATAGTCACTTGGAGCTGTCCCACTCTCTATCATCCACAATTCACAGGGCTAATTAGACCCTCGGCAGTGTCCATGTGATTCGGAAGAGAAGTACTGTGACTTTACTCAGACTCTAACTAGTTTCCACCCTCCCCACCCCTCGGGATTCTGACCAGAGCAGGCATGAAGAATGAGGACTCTTGGTCTGTCTCACCTCTGTCTCTTCCTCTTCACACATTTGGTGATCAGTGGGGGCAGAGTTTCTACTGATTTCTTCCAGTTTCTTCAGAAAGACTCTGAAATGCTGTGTTCCTTAAAGCAGGAGGCTTCATGGTTTCTCTTTCACAGGCATATGATCTGAGTACTCCAGAAGAGTTGTTCACATGAAACCAAGGGACAACCAAGAATTAGGGATGTCTCAGGATTAGATGTAGTGGTTGAATGTCTTCCAAGTTTATCCCTATTACGAAATAGTCATAGAGGGCAACGAGCACAATTGTGTTATTTTTCCACTTAAGACCCATTAGTAAAGAGTATCTTTAGAAAAAAATACTTTTGAATACCCCTTTGAATCAGACTTATTCTCACCTCAGATATATTTGTAGTTACAGGGGGCTGGGGTTTTTTTCTCCTTTATTTGCTTTAGTCCATCATTAGATAATAAAACACAAAAATGCTAATAAAAAGGTTAACTTTATGGAAGGTCCTAGAAATAGTCACTGGGCCTACATCCAGGGCCCACTTAATGCCTTTCTAGACGTTCTGAAAGCTGACATTTTTGTGTGAATCTGCACTCAGCTGCAAACCAATTCCCTTTTTTATTTCTTTCATATGTTAGCAAGCAGCTCTAGGCCTGCTAACCATTCAGATGGATGGGTAATCCTTCCAAATGGTGACAGCATCCCCAGGGATATCTTGAGGCACAATGCAGGGCATGTTATTGATAGGAATGATTTTAGATTACTTATGCTAACTTCAGAAAGGTCTACCAGCTGCTAACAGCAGTGAACCATTAGTTTTAAGTGTTACTGGTTGATTTTAAGTCTAAGATGCTCTTTGTGTGACAAAACTGCAAACCAAGACTACCCTGTTTCATTAGTTCTGACCTGCCAGAAAGGAATCTATGCAGACAAAAACCAGAGGCATACAGATACTAAAAAGAAAGTGTTTTAACATCTCATTTTCATCCAATTTTAACTCTTGATTTAATGGCTCTAATTTCCAAAATATTGACAGACCTCAGTAATCATGACCCTTATATGGAGGCATTTGTGTTTAACCATCAAGGTTAAAAAAATAAAACAAAACAAAACAATAGTCCCTCCAAATTAGAGCGAACTCAATGTGATTACCTGACTAGAATCGTTTTTCACTGCTGTTGCTCTAAACCAGTGGTTTTCACCTTGGAGCTATATTGAAATCATCTGGGATGCTGTAAAAAATATGGATGCCTGGTTCTAATCCAAGAGATTCTGATTTAATTGTTCTAGGGTGTGGCTTATGCAGCAGGAGTTTTAAAAGTTTTCCAGGTGATTGCAATATTCAGTTGAGGCTGAGCCTCACCGCTATAAGCAGTAACAGGTGCTTAAATAGTTGGGTGTAGGATGTGCAGGGAGAGATGCTTAGCTGTCCATTAGCTGTATCTACCCATTTACCCATTGAAGGTCAAAAAGACATAACCTTGATCCTAAATATTAGGAACATCAACCATTTGGGTTTGCCTGAGGCTGCCCTGATTTTAGACCTGAAAGTCTGTGCAAACCAGGACTAGGATCGTCCTAGTCATAAAGCCTGCTGGGCATCCCTGCAGAGGGGGCAGGAGGGAGACATCAGTCCAGAGCAAAGAAGAGTGTGAACTAATGGAACTAGAAAGGACCACCCTTTTCCAGGATGAACACAAAGCTAACCTGGTCTGGACCAGCCAATATCTATGTCAAAGAGGTCAAAGCCCAGGGGAAATCCTTGGCAGCAGGACTTGTTGGCACTGCCAACTCTTGCTGTCGACATACGTCTTGCCTTGGATCCAGCACAACAGCCTCAGCTCTTCTGAGAGACGTGAGGGTGGAATCAACCTATCTGCCTCCCGAGTTCATTGCTTGCTGCAGTCTTTGGGCTTGGTTATCTGATTAATCTCCATGGAGTATCCCTGCTAGCCCAGCAAGACCATTCGCTCTCACTCCTCCAGGTCTGTGCTCATGCCCTTCTTCTGTCCCCTCCTCACATTGTCAGAGAGAAGAGACTTCTTAAAAAGATTGACCTAGTATGATGTTTTCCAACTATTTTTTATTCATTATTGTTCTCCCAAGGAGACTTTTAAGACATTTTTTCCCTAATTGCCACCCCATAAAATTTTAATAGCATGAATGTGCTATATATCTGTTTATGTGATGTAGTCTTTTGGAGGGTCACAAGCTATTGTAGTCTCTACGAATTTTCTGCTTCTTCCTCCCCAAGAACCAATTTTTGCCACCTTAGGGATTATACTGCCCCCACTGAGAGTGCATGAACTAGTGTTGTTCTCCTCTAGAATTTTCTACTTCCCTTTATCGCGCCCCCACTGTACCTGGTACAGCCTTCTATCACAACATCTGTAATGTTTAATAACTCATACTTCAGATTATTGCCTGTAATAAGGGCAGAGACCAGTTCTAATTAAGTATACAGGGGTAGGTATTTTCCTTTTGCCACTGGCAAATGCCTGTTACATGTTTGGTCTTCAATAAACATTTGGACGAAGGAAGGAATACGTGGTCCAGACTTCTCCAGTCCTCACTATCCTATAACTGTTCTCCCCACACACATCATCCTAAATCAGTTCTCCTGGATATGTGCTAGATGATCAGGGGAGTCCTCAGGGAATCTCTAACATTGGCTTAGAATCAAGTTTCCTGATTTCTTCAACTATTAGGTCCTTCTGCTCATTATTCCTAGTTACTATGTTCTCTCTGGCACATTTTCTAAAGTGCAGGGTGTCATCTAAAACCCCATAGAGGGACACCTGGGTGGCTCAGTGGTTGAGCATCTGCCTTTGGTTCAGGGCGTGATCCTGGGGCCCAGGGTTGAGTCCCACATCAGGCTCCCTGCGAGGAGTCTGCTTCTCCTTCTGTCAATGTCTCTGCCCCCCTCTCTATATATCTCATGAATAAATAAATAAAATCTTTAAAAAAATAACTAATAAAGCTCCATAGAGGCAGAGAATTTCTCCAACAATTCATTTGTTTCAGAAAAAGCAGTAGAATGGGTTTTCTAGTTTAATGAATGTAAAGCAAGTAGTTTTGTGCTGAGGTCTGAGCTGGCCAGTTGGGTCTTACCCTCACTTCTCCCACCCTCATCTCCATACCCATGAATGCAGAAAAGTTAGAGGTTGCAGAGGGATATGGGCAAATTTAAATAGCAGCTCTATGACCTTCTGATGGAATGAGTTCAAGACCCAGATCCACTCCTTGAGCCTTAAAGGATCTGAAATGAGGCCTGTGAGGTGAAGTTCACCAAGACAGTGGGCATGACTCCAGAAGAGATGAAGCTATCAGTAGGGTGGCTGCTTGAGGGCTCACAATGAGGCAAAACTTGATTATAAGCAAATGTTAGAGACAGAAGGGCCAAAGGGAGGGCTGCTGTTCCTAGAAGTAGCAAAAGTTTTAGTGACCCCTGAGGCTAAATGATATAATTAGAGGAAGAGAGGAAGAATAGACCATGGAGAAGGCCTAAGGTGACCAAAATCCTTTACCTCCCTCTTCTCCCATCCTCTCAGTCTGTAGGCACCTCCTTCTGGTTGTTGGTAGCTAGAATCTGTAGGGCAGGGAGCCTGTCTGGGGCACAGAGGAAGGCAGAGAAGGGCAGAGAATGAGGGTACAAGGTCAGTAACCCCAGAAGATAAGACTGTTGGTAGGGATGGCTACGGACTGATTTATTTAGAATATGAAACATGGTGTGATATTTTTGGCAGTCCTAGTTGGTAAGATCTGTGGTTAGATGTTGTATTCATTTAAAGTATTCCTAGCCAGGCTGTAGGGTGCAGGAGGACAGGGATCATACATGTCTTGCTCACTGCTGCTATACCCCTTTCCTGGAGCACAGTTCCAAAACATAGAAGGTATGGGAAAAAATGGAATGAATCAAGCCCATCTTCCATGTATCTGTGCTTTGGGGAAAAATGAGGCTCTTTGTGTTTGACTCCTTTTTTTCCATTTAGAAGTTTATACACCATCTTATATAAATTTACCTGAGCTACTCCTACTCTATTGATTACCTGATAAAGAGAGAGATAAACCTGAACCCTAAGAATAGACGCAGCCCAGGCTCCAGCTGAGATACCATGGGTGATTTCATGGGCTACACTGTCAGGAAGAGTACATGATTAGGGCTATTAGCTGACTGAGTTGAGGATCAGGGCTTGGTTTCAGCCTTGAGGTAGGAGCAGGGATCTAGGGACCGGTGTTCAAAAGGCTGTACCCCAGGAGGAGATCAGAAAGGAAAGACGTCTTTGTTCACACAGACACTCTAATTCATTTAACACGCCTTTTCTGACTATCAGCCTCGTACTGGAGACCATGACAGGTGCCTGGGATGTAAAACCAACTAATACACATTCTCGGTCCTCAATTACTCATACTTGTATTGGGGTGGCAGGAAAGTATTAATAAATAAGTATATAGTATATATATATGTATATTTCTCTATATTTCTATATTTTTCTCTCTATCTCAAATATGCATATATTTGAGGTAAAAGATGCCTTGGACAAGAGAGGATGCTAATCACTGCCTGGCTGTGGTATGAGAGGACCAGGAAGTTTTGATAAATGGATATGGGGGGGGTCTCTGAAGTCAGTCTGGCAAGCTGAGTGCA
The DNA here is from genome assembly GCF_048418805.1 of Vulpes vulpes. NCBI lineage: Eukaryota > Metazoa > Chordata > Mammalia > Carnivora > Canidae > Vulpes > Vulpes vulpes. The sequence continues at coordinate 94,520,859 of NC_132793.1, read as the reverse complement.
AATTTTCTAAGGCAGGGATGAGGAGGTGAGCTGGGCACACTGAGAGGCATACTGGTGAAGGAGATGATATTGCTTTCAGAAAATTATGCACATTAGTTAGTCCAGGCTCTGTGCCAGAACCCCATAGACTGGGGGCTCAAACAGCAAGTACCTATCTCTTACCATTGTGGAGACTGAGAAATCTCAGCTAAGGGTGCTAGCATGGTAGGGTTCTAGAGAAGATAATTTGTAGTTTGCAGATAGTCACCTTCTTGCTGTGTCCTCACACGGTGGGTAGCAGAGAAAGGAAGCAAATTCTCTTTTTCTTTTTTTTTTATAAGTTTATTTTTTATTGGTGTTCAATTTGCCAACATATAGAATAACACCCAGTGCTCATCCCGTCAAGTGCCCACCTCAGTGCCCGTCACCCAGTAACCCCCACCCCCCGCCCACCTCCCCTTCCAACACCCCTAGTTCATTTCCTAGAGTTAGGAGACTTTCATGTTCTGTCTCCCTTTCTGATATTTCCCACTTAATTTTCTCCTTTCCCATTTATTCCCTTTTACTGTTTTTTATATTCCCCAAATGAATGAGACCATATAATGTTTGTCCTTCTCCGATTGACTTATTTCACTCAGCATAATACCCTCCAGTTCCATCCATGTCAAAGCAAATGGTGGGTATTTGTCATTTCTAATGGCTGAGTAATATTCCATTGTATACATAGACCACATCTTCTTTATCCATTCATCCTTCGATGGACACCGAGGCTCCTTCCACAGCTTGGCTATTGTGGACATTGTTGCTAGAAACATCAGGGTGGAGGTGTCCCGGCATTTCATTGCATCTGCATCTTTGGGATAAATCCCCAGCAGTGCAATTGCTGGGTCGTAGGACAGGTCTATTTTTAACTCTTTGAGGAACCTCCACACAGTTTTCCAGAGTGGCTGCACCAGTTCACATTCCCACCAACAGCGCAAGAGGGTTCCCCTTTCTCCGCATCCTCTCCAACATTTGTGGTTTCCTGTCTTGTTAATTTTCGCCATTCCCACTGGTGTGAGGTGGTATCTCATTGTGGTTTTGATTTGTATTTCCCTGATGGCAAGTATGTAGAGCATTTTCTCATGTGCATGTTGGCCATGTCTATGTCTTCCTCTGTGAGATTTCTCTTCATGTCTCTTGCCCATTTCATGATTTGATTGTTTCTTTGCTGTTGAATTTAATAAGTTCTTTATAGATCTTGGAAACTAGCCCTTTATCTGATATGTCATTTGCAAATATCTTCTCCCATTCTGTAGGTTGTCTTTTAGTTTTGTTGACTGTATCCTTTGCTGTGCAAAAGCTTCTTATCTTGATGAAGTCCCAATAGTTCATTTTTGCTTTTGTTTCTTTTGCCTTTGTGGATGTATCTTGCAAGAAGGTACTGTGGCAAGTTCAAAAAGGGTGTTGCCTGTGTTCTCCTCTAGGATTTTGATGGAATCTTGTCTCACATTTAGATCTTTCATCCATTTTGAGTTTATCTTTGTGTCTGGTGCAAGAGAGTGTGGTCCAGTTTCATTCTTCTGCATGTGGTTGTCCAGTTTTCCCAGCACCATTTATTGAAGAGACTGTCTTTCTTCCAGTGGATAGTCTTTCCTCCTTTGTCGAATATTAGTTGACCATAAAGTTGAGGGTCCACTTCTGGGTTCTCTATTCTGTTCCATTGATCTATGTGTCTGTTTTTGTGCCAGTGCCACACTGTCTTGATGACCACAGCTTTGTAGTACAACGTGAAATCTGGCATTGTGATGCCCCAGCTATGGTTTTCTTTTTTAAAATTCCCCTGGCTATTCGGGGTCTTTTCTGATTCCACACAAATCTTAAACTAATTTGTTCCAACTCTCTGAAGAAAGCCCATGGTATTTTGATAGGGATTGCATTAAACGTGTAAATTGCCCTGGGCAACATTGACATTTTCACAATATTAATTCTTCCAAACCATGAGCATGGAATATTTTTCCATCTCTTTGTGTCTTCCTCAATTTCTTTCAGAAGTGTTCTATAGTTTTTAGGGTATAGATCCTTTACCTCTTTGGTTAGGTTTATTCCTAGGTATCTTATGCTTTTGGGTGCAATTGTAAATGGGATTGACTCCTTAATTTCTCTTTCTTCAGTCTCATTGTTAGTGTATAGAAATGCCACTGACTTCTGGGCATTGATTTTGTATCCTGCCACACTGCAAATTGCTGTATGAGTTCTAGCAATCTCTTTTTCTAAGGGCACCAATGCCGTTGCAAGGGTTTTGCCCTCGTGACTTCATTACCTCCAAATGCTATCATATTGGAAATTAGGATTTCAACATGTGAATTTGGGGTGGGGGGGGGTGAACATTCAGTCTATAGTACTATAAGCAATTTGCTATGGCTCAAAGGAGTAGATTAGAGTCCTTGAGTGGCATGCATAAGAGTGGAGGTGGAGAATCACACAGCAAGGAGGTGAGGCCCTTCATGGTATTCCACAGACTCCAAAACACTCAGATTGGAAGGATCTGGAGGGTGTGGGTGATGTTGGCCTTGTCTCCATGTGTGCCACAGTAGTAGTAGCCTAGAGTGGGTACGCAGCCCAAGGGTCCAGTCTCACGTAGGGACACTAAGTATGGACACAGCTGATCTTTTGGTGTCCCCACTTTTCAGTGAATGGGGAAGTGAAAATCACATATACAATTGGCAGGGTTAGGGATGCCTGGTAGATCAGTGGTTGAGTATCTGCTTTCAGTTTATGTCATGATCCCAGGGTTCTGGGATCGTCCCACATCAGGCTCACCCTAAGGAGCCTGCTTCTCTCTCTGCCTATGTCTCTGCCTCTCAATCTGTGTCTCTCATAAATAAATAAATAAAATGAAAAGAAATATATTAAAAAAATTAAACGATTGGCAGGATTATGAGGGTCTCCCCCATCTTCTGTTCTTCAGATTAACCCCATTAAGTAGCACATTGTGAGAGAAAGAGTTGGAGGCTATTACGGAGGAGACTGAAGAGACCTGAGGTCAATTAGGCAGATTGAACTGCCAGGGGAAATTCTCTTTTTCATTTCAAGCACATGGGAAAAACTAAAAACTAAAAAGCAAAACCCAAAAATCGTAAAGCGTATAACTAAGTTTAAATCCTCTACAAAAGGCAATCCCCAAGAACAAAAATTGGAGAGGGAACTCGAAGTCAGTGATGTATAGAAGTGGAAGCCAGCGGTCTCATGGGGAAACCGGGGAATGGCACAGGGCCGAATAGCACAGGGGTGGGCTCCCTGCTGCCCAAGGGGAGGACTTCTGGCCTTGGCCGAGAAACATGCCTGCCTCCCAAGGCCCCGGGTGGAAAAAGACACAGCCTGGCCAGGACCATAAGTAAGTGTGAATTCTGAATTCAGGCTACTAATATGGTACAGTGACCCAAGCCAAAAATATTAAAACAAAGCTCTAGTTTTAATGAAATGTATAGGGCCCCTGGCTGGGACAAATTCAAAACCGCCTGCTCCGGTCTCTAACCCCATTCAGGTTGAATAGGCTAATACAGGATGCAGGAGTTGAAGATCAATAACTATTAACTTAGGAGCACAGAACCTGCAATGGGATGAAGAAAATAGTGAAGTTTTTAGACAATGAAACATATCTGAAAGAAGAAAATTCAACATAAAATAGTGACATACAAAAAAAAAAAAGACTGAGTAAATTGTTACATATAAGTTAGCATTGCTTGGTTATAAAAACTAATAATGACTTTTTGAGAAAGGAAAACAAGGTGGGGCTACAATGATAATGAACAAAGCATGGGAATGGGTAAGATCAGAATCAAATCTGTTATTGCTGATGAGAAACATACTTAAAGCAAAATCACATAGACAATTGAAAACATAGTAGGAAAGTACATACTAAACAAACTAATCAAAAGAAAGCTGGTATAGTAATAGCATTCAATTAATAAAAATGATTATATTAAATATTAGAGTATATTAGATAAATTACACTAAGTAATATTAGAATAATAAAATTGAAGGTAAAGAGCATTGAAAAGTATAAATAGGGTTAAAGTGTTTGTCATCATATAAAAGTAATGGCATTCCAGAGATACAGAAAATTTGAAATTGCTTGCATCTAAAAATATAGGGTGAAAATAGGTAGTGAAAAAAATCCACAATTATAGAATTACTTGGTGAATTGACAGATTCACAATTCCAAAAGTACATTTCAATTTACACCTCTCAGAAACTGAGAGAGGGCAGTAAAAATATTGAAAAACACTTCTAACAACTGTTTGTGTGCATGTGCACAGATCTAAATATCAATTTATAACATGCATACATACAATATGTATCTATGTAATATGTTTTTTTGTTTTATAGATAATATATAACACATATAAATGCATTAATATATAACTATGAATATTTATACATAAATGGGCAAACACATAATTTATATGCATAAAGATACTTTCTAACCAGCAAATAGGAACCACATTCTGTTCAAGTCCATATATAACTTCAAAAATAAGATTGACTATACATTAGGCCATAAAGGGAAGTTTGATAAACCAAAGTAACAATATCATCTACATGCTAGGCTCTGCTCACAATCTTGTTCATTAGAAATAAACAATAAAATCATAGTCAAAAGACTTTTAAAAGACATTTGAAATAAACACACATAAATCCCCCCCTAAAATTCTAAAAATATGTAAGAAAATATTGGAAAAAGGCCTGTATGGTTTTGATATAAGAAAGCATTCTTAGACAAAACAAACCCAAGCTACAAATTAAAAGATATGGAAGTTTAATAAATCAAAAGAAAGCTATCTCTACAGAGAGGAGAGAAACAGAGACAGACACAGTGAAAGAGAGAAGGAAGGAAAGAAGAGAGGAAGGAAGGAGGAAGGAAAAGTAGGCAAGCACTGTAATAAAACTTGAAAAGATAGCTGTAAACAGATATATAAATATATCTGCTATATGTACTGTACATATAGCAGATTGAAGATTAAGAGAACTTTTATGCATTAATAAAAAAGAACAAAGTGATCCTATAATTAATTCATAGGGATATATATGTAAAATAAAGTGTAAGAAATGCTTCATTATAGTTAATTTTGGAGGGGAAATAGAGACATGGGTCTGGGGAGCAATATAGTTTCACTCTCTACTTAATTTCCTAATTTTTTTTGATGTGAAACACTTTAAGTCAAATCAACAAAGTGGTAATCTGGGTAAAGAAGACATTTATATATTTTTCTGTGCATTTTTAAAATATTTTATTAAATAGCTCATAATTTTATTTAATTTTTAATTTTTTAAAAAAGATTTTATTTATTTATGCATGAGAGACACAGAGAGAAAGGCAGAGGGAGAAGTAGGCTCCCTGGGGGGAGCCAGATACAGGACTCAATCACAAGACCTGGGATCACGACCTGAGCCAAAGGCAGAAGCTCAATCACTGAGCAACCGAGGTACCTCAAATAATTCAAAATTTTAAAATTGGCAAGAAAACAGAGAAAACGTCCTCACCATGTGCGTGTATCCCCTTATTGCAGATTACATGCCAGTATTATTCCCAACCCCACCCTCAAACAAGATTCATCCATGATTCTTCAAACAAATGAAAATTCCCATTTCAATGGACTTGGCTGGTCAAAATAAGTTAATATGCTAATATGTGGTTTATACACACAATCCTCTAGCTAAAGGCAATAAATCACATTGTTGTTACTATGTGCAATGCACAAACATAAGAAAATCAGAAAGTAGAACTACTTGTTGAAGTAGAATGACAAATAGAAAAATAAGTGAGGACAAATTATTCAGATACAGGAAACACTACCCCAATTGTTACAAAAGGAAACAAGCACTAGTATGATAGCATGATGACAAAGGAAGCTCGTACTTAGGTAAAATTGTCAGGAAGGGGACGTTTGCTTTGGTATTTATGTACACAAGACACTCTGGGCAGGGAGTAACAGAAAGTACACCTCAAATCAGCTCAAACAATGATGACAGGTGTTATTTCATAAAACAAGAAGGCAGATGGTTGATCCGGGCTTGTCTGATATCCCGAGGCTCTTTATGGGTCTGAGCAGCCTGGGAGTTATCATCCCCTTGAGCTGGTAGATTATAGCCTCTTAAATCAGAATTGGATTAGAGACCGATTTCAGAACCAGTTAAAACACAAGGGGGTGGAACCTGTGTGATTGCTATGATGTATAAATATGTGCATCAAACATTATTTTCTCTATGCCCTCCCTGGAGTTGTTCCTTCCACTCTTCCCTCATATTTAACATCTTCCTTTGCTGATGGCCTCATTTTGCTTCTCGTTATCAAAAATTGAAGAGCAAATTCCCAACATTATTTGTTTATTATTTTTGTATTTAAATTTTGGTCTTGTCAGTCTATAGGTCTTCGGAAAATGCACTAATAGATGTCGGGCTTTGGCCACCAAGATAGAATTGAGGATAGTGGGCAGTGAGATTGGAAGTTATATGATTCTCTCCTCCCCTTACCTTCCTCCTCTTACACCCCCCATAAGTAATATCATTGCAGAAAATTTGCTAAGGAAAAGTAGAATTGCCCATGATTCCAAGAAAACCCAGAGACAAGTGCTTTATATATTTCAATATGTTTTCTTACAATAGGATTCCAGTCTCTGAAAGCACTGTATAATACTTTGGAGAAATTTGTTGGACTTGGGTCAGTTTTTTATACATTCTTGTACAAATAGGGGAAGGCAAAAAAAAAAAATAGGGGAAGGCTTCGAGGTTTGTCATAAGTGCTTGATTCAATTTTTCCTTTCCTCATTCAAGGAACATGTTGGTGCCTATCTGTTGAATCAGCACTAAATTCTACATGAACAGCCATCCAGACTCTGAGGGATTAGGGTTCACTCCGCAGTGTCTGGCTTCATTGCAACCCTGAGGACCCAAATTGGGAGAACAACCAGAGCTCACGGGCACCAACTTGCCTCAGTGACTAATGCAGAACTTTCTCTCCTGAAACCAAGAGACAACAAGAGGTGTGGCTGGAAGAGAGCACTTTTCCTGACAAGAGCAATGATGGAAACTCTTATGTCAGTGAGCTTCATTTTCTGGGCTAATAGCTCCCCATTTGGCTAAAGCTTAACCTTCTTTCGAAGCATAAGATCTGAGATCTGTGAGCTCTAAGTGTGACAGCTCTGTGGTGGCAGGTTGAGAAATTACCCCATGTGAGCTGAGTTTTGGCTGGTCAAAGATTTTATACTTTGCAAACTACCCTTCCCTATTGTCTTTGCCGTTATTCCCCAAGGAAGGAACGCTGGAAGCTAACATTCTTATGCTTCACCTTGCAAACATCTCTATTTTGACAGAACAGCTATTGTTTTGAGCCTATGGACTGAAGTCAAAGGCAGTCAGCTCTACCTGCCAGAAAATTCTTGAAAGATTGTCCCCTTTGTCACTCATTTCTTTGTCTTCCATAGAATGATTAAAACTGCCTTTCTCATTTCTTTTCACTTTGAATTATTTTGCCAGAAGCTACCTTTTTGACACTGAATGGTCCTTAAATGATCTCTAGTGAGTGAGTGGATGAAATACTTTATCTTCATAAAATTGGGGATGCTCAGATAGATACAACTTGACTTCACTGCCTTATTTCAGTCAGATGCCATAGCACTCATGTCAGCTAGAGGATCCTATTGGATAGAAATAGGAGTTACATAAAATCACATAGCCCTGGGTTGAGACCTTGTTCACTGGCTGTGTAGAGGGTGGACATGTTAGTCTCCTTTAGCCTTTATTTTCTTGTCTTTAAAATGGCAGTAAGAACACTTGCTAAATAGATTATGTGACATCAAAATAAGATAATGGGTATCAAGTACCCACAATTTCTAGAACCTGCCATGGATGACTATTTAGTAAATATTAGCTTCCCCTATCATCTCTCTCCCCACCGCCCCCATCATCTCTGTGTAACAATGATCATAGCCCTTGGATGATCCACAAAGAGAGCCTGGAATTTTGTAAGGCTAATATGATTCACAAACTAGTGGTACAGGAGGCCAAAGAGAAGCCAAATCTCAAAATTTTCTTTCTCTGAAGACCTCAAAATCAGTGCCTTAGACAGGCACTTGCAACAAAAATATACCAGAAGCAATCAAAGAATGGAAACATTGGTGGCAGCTGGCTCTGTGGTTATTGAAAGAGAAGCCAGTTTTTCTAGAATACACAGTTCCATGAGGTGCCATACTAGGTAGTTCCCAACTTTATAACCCATAAAAGCACTAGATGATCCTAAACATCAACAATGTCTGAACAAAATTTTATTGCTTCTCTACTTTGGAGATAATGTAGATGATGCAGCCAAAGATATGCATGCTAGTAAATGCTTCTCAACTCTATGCAGCATCTCAGACCCCTGAGGTAGAGGCAATCTTTGGTATTGGCCATTTTGGTTTCTCCATGTTAAGAGGAAAACTGGCAGAAAGTCACAAATGCTCAGAGATAATTATATCTGACAATAAGTAAGACAATTGGAATATAAAAAGTAACATAAATAAATAATCTAGGGAGGCAGCATGAGGTAGGGGAAGAGCCTACCACCATTGGAACCACAGCCCACAAAAGTTGGCCAAGACCTATGTGCTAAACTGAAATAGGCAACTGCCAGCTAACATAAATGATTTTAAGAGGACCCCTAGGCTCTTAACATAATAGACAAAATGTCCAGGATACAATAAAAAATTATACCTCATTTACTCATCATGCAAGAACCAAGGAAATTGCAACTCAAAAGAGAAAAAGCAATAAAAAGACACTACACAGAGATAAATTAGTTGCTGGAATTACTTGACAAGGTATTTTAAAGCAGTCATCATGAAAATGCTTCAGTAATTAACTATAGATTCTCCTAGTACAAATCTTAAAAAGAAAATCTTATCAAAGAAATAGGAGTTATACAAAAGAACAAAATGGAAATTATGGAACCACAAAATATAGTAACATAAAAATTTGCTGGATAGTTCAACAGTTGAGTGGAGATGACAGAAGATAAAATCATTAAGTTTGAGGATTTATCACTAAAGTTCGCCAAATCTGAACAACAGAAAAAAATAGACCAGGTAAAAAGCAAACACACTCTGAGATCTATCTTATGGTCCTGAGGCATTTTGGAGGATTTTGAGATTTGTTGACTTTCTTGTAGGTGTGGCTCAAAGTTAAAAAGTAGAAACAGAATGACAATCAAGAGAGCATTGATATTTCTTTGCTAAAATACTGAATTCTTTTTCTTAAATCACTGGTCAGGACCTTTAAAAAGGCAGGGTCACCTGGTGGCTTCCAAGATTGGCATTCAGAGAAGGTCTGGCTGTTTAAGCCCCAGACACAGGAGCCACCCAGGATTTCTTGTTTTCCCCTTGTTTTGGGGTGTGAGTATGTGTGTGTCAGGGTGTGAGCATTTCAAACACATGTTCTGGACACTAAAACACACAGATGGCCTTGGCCTTAAACATTCAGCTCTCTGTCTGTTCCACACCCTGACATTGAGACAAACGTCTGTTGGAATAAGATCCTATTCCCTAGATACCTAGTTGAACAAGATTTTTTAAGCCTGTGAATTGTGCTTACTCTAAATATTGAAAAAAGATGAGAAATAATCAAATCAACCAAGTATTGTTCTCAATAGCATGTTAAGCTTTAAAACCTAAGAAAATATATACCTTGTGGAAGTCAGGGTCATGGGCCAGCCTGCAGCTATTATAGCTTGCAATGGTTCATGGACAATGTTTGCTTGGAACTCTGTCAAGTGTACTTCATGGAGAGGGAGGGATGAAAAGACAAGCCATCAACAGCATGTCCATTTAGGTTAAATGGTGCCTTCAGCAATTTAAGTCATTAATTTTTACAAAGGTTTTTGCACTTTATCTTCACCACAATTCTGCATATAAATGAATAGAGCATAGAAGTATTTGGCAGTTTGTCTAAGGCTGGCTTGCTACTTCACTGATTCATTTATTTATTCACTTATTAACATATTCATCATTTACTACACTTCTATTTTGTGCTGTTTACCATAGTATGTGCCTGGGATATATTTGTTAGAGACTAGCATGGCTCTCTCATGAAATTCATGCGGTAGTGAGGAAGACAGGTGTAAATCAAGTATATGAGTAATCATACCAATAATTGAATAATAATAGGGGTGCCTGAGTGGCTCAGTGGCTATGTGTCTGCTTTTGGCTCAGGTTGTGATCTTGGGGTCCTGGGATCGAGTCCCACATCAGGCTTCCCACAGGGAGCCTGCTTCTCCCGCTGCCTATGTTCTGCCTCTCTCTCTCTGTCTCTCATGAATAAATAAATAAATTATTAAAAATAATTGAATAATAACAGACTGAGATAAATCGCATGAAGAAATGTCATATGTTCTTGGACAATATATCACAGAGAAACATGACTTAAACTCATCAGGTCATTGAGAAGATGATGATGAACCTGAGAAGTGATGCGCAATGGAGCCAGGTTGGGAGGGCTATGTGGGGGAAGGGCATTCCAGATAGAAAAGCTAGTACCTGTAAAGACTCATAGCTGGAGGGATTATGGTCCTTCTAAAAAATTAAAACAAGGCCAGTGTGGCTGAGGTCAGAGAGCAGCTTAGAGGGTTAAGGAAGAGAAGAATGGAGAAATGGGTAAATCATGCAGGGCAACCTTCAGAGTCTTGTGATTCTCAGAACAATGGGGAATTGCTATAAAGCTCTCTCAGCTGGGGAGCTTCCAACTTGATTTTGGCTCAAGTCACGATCTCAGGGCTGTGAGATGGAGCCTTGTGTTGGGCTCCATGCTGGGTGTGGAGCCTCCTAAAGATTCTCTTTCCCTCTGCCCCTGCCCCATCCTCAAAAAAAAAAAAAAAAATCTCCCAGATGCCAGGTAGAGAGTGACTTGGAAGCACTATGTGTTATTGTCAGCTGTTCTAGCAGAAGTAGCTGAGAGCTTTAACTAGGTTATTGGCAGTGTAGATGGAGATGTCTGTACAGATTTCAAGATTGTTTAGGGGACAAAATCAATAGTATTTGATGAGGAGTTGGAAGTCAGGAAATGAAGGAAATGAAACTCAGAATGGTTCCTAGTTTTCTGTCGTATGAGATTGAATAGATTTACATGTCATTCACAGAAATAACACCAGATGAGGGCTGGGTTGGAGTACAAAGACATTCTAAGCTTCATTCTGATTTGGACATAAGATCCATGTGGCAGGTCTCCAAATGGAGATTTTGACTAGCTAGTCATATACAGGTGTGAAGTTCAGAGAATAGTCTCTGGATGAAGGACATCTGTGGGTCATCAGCATTTAGATGGTGCCCAAAACTAGGGATGTGGATCCGAATGTCTTGCAGAGTGGTCATGAGGAAAGATGGCGCCTCAAGTCACAGCTTGGAGGAACTGTATCAGGTAGGATACATGTAGGAGGATGCACCTGCCGGAGTTCCTGAGAAGGAGAAGCCAGAGGATGAAAGGAAATATAGAGAATATTGTGCCCTGGGGGTAAGGAAAAGTGTTTCTCGAAGGAGAGTGAACAGTGTTGAAACCTGTGGTTAGGTTGGTAAGTATGAAAGAAGTCCCATTAGGTATGGTGATGTGGTCCTCAGCTTCTCAGCTGGATCATCCAAACTGCTTTTAAACACTGAGACTTCTTTTCTTTCTTTCTTTCTTTCTTTCTTTCTTTCTTTCTTTCTTTCTTCTTTCTTTCTTTCTTCTTTTCTTTCTTCTTTCTTTCTTTCTTTCTTTCTTTCTTTCTTTCTTTCTTTCTTTCTTCTTTTTTTTTCTGATTTTATTTATTTATTCATGAAAGACACAGAGAGGCAGAGACATAGGCAGAGGGAGAAGCAGGCTCCTTGCAGGGAGCCTGATATGGGACTCAATCCCAGGATCCCAGGATCACAACCTGAGCCAAAGGCACATACTCAACCACTGAGCCACCCAGGTGTTCCCTAAGACTCCTTTTAAAAGAAGACTTACACATTCCACATCTTCCTCCAAAGGTCATTCTAGTTCTCTCTCTCCCTGTACAACCAAACTTCTTGAAAAAGTTTTCTGTGCTCTATTTCCCCCTTCCTTCTGACTCTTCCACTATCTAAAACACAGCATCTTCCCCACCACCTAACCCATATGCCTCTCCTACTTTGCTATATACTCTCTGCATTTTATGTTATGGTGAAGTTTTGTGTAAAAAATTCTAATTTAGATATGTGAATTCATAAATATTTTTATTTGTTATCTGTACTGGATAGTCTGACTTAGGCCTTTCAAATTTGGGGGTGTATAAAAATTCACTTTATCAATTTTATTTTATTTATTAATTTTTAATGAATATCTATTTTAATTATTTTATATTTTATACTTATATTTGAGTCCTCAGTAATTAAATCTGATGGAAAGAATGAGGTAAGGGTTTACCTGTATAAAATTCTGGCCACCAAGTTTGATGTAGAGGGCAGGAAGTGGTTTTCCCGACACCAATAAGCAACTCTCCAACTCTAGCTGAGTGTTCTACAATTTAAATCAATTCTGACATTACCTACCTCAGTCCAGTAAGATACCACCCCCTTCTTTATCCACCAGTATATAGTTTGGAGTTTCCAACTACCAGCTATAGATTGGAGTTTCCAACAACCTCTTCCTTAAGTTCTGATTGCTAGAACAGCTCACAGAACTCAGAGAAACATTTCCCTTACTAGATTAGTGATTTCTTATGAAAAGATATAACTCAGGAACAGCCAGAGGGAAGAGATGCATGGGAAAAGGTAGGGGGAAAGGACAAGGAGCTTCCATGTCCTCTCTAAAGGGCATTCCTTAGCCCAAATATCTAAGTGTTCACCAACTCAGAAGATGTTCTCACCCTATCCTTTTGGGCTTATATGGGAGCTTCATTACCAAGACAGGACTGATTAAATCATTGGTCATTGGTGATTGATTCAACCTCCAGCCTCTCTAGATCAGGAGATGAATCTGCAAGTTCCAACCCTGGCAAACAAGTCCCTTTCTTAGGTGACGTAAGGGGCATTCCAAAAGTCACATCATTAACATAACAAAAACATCTTAATCTGTGTCCCCACTCTGGGCATTCCAAGGGTTTTAGAAGCTCTGTGGTAGGCACTGGAGGAAGACCAAATATGAATTTCTTATTAAAAATCTCAATAGCACACTTCCTTGGCTCTAAATAGCTAGATGATTGTCTCAGGAACATATCCTGAATGTGCTTCTCACTTATTTGAAATAGGCTCTCTATTGTTCCTCTTTCTTTGGTGTTCTTGAAGTTAACTGTTCAAAACTCTCCTGTTCATGCTCACCAGGTGACAGATTAATGAGAACTCAAAAGACAAAACTATAGAATATTGAAAAAATCAACTATCAAGAACAGTATCCAGAACACACAAAGCATTACACTCTTATTGTTTAATTGTCTTGATAAAAATAATAAAAGAGAGAAATGGCCTAAAAATTAATAGTTTCCAGTAGGATTGACATGAATAAAACATATACACACATATCCTTGGAGTATGTTTGTGTGTGTGTGTGTGTACACATATTTGCAGTAACCTGTCTTTTATCATCTAATTTTGACTTGTCTGCAACCTGGACATGTCATATGGGAGATCCAATACCCTAAGAAGGTTTATTAAATTCTTACTTTGAGCTCACCTGAAATAATTTCCAAATCACTAGCTTTAGTGTTTCTAGACCAAAATCCTCCACAGTATTAGTAATTCTTGGCCTCTTCTTTATTATATTGTGAGTCACTTAAGGCCAGTGACTTGCCCATCTTCTTGTAGTGTGGCCTCTATAGCAGAGAGCTCAGTACCAGGCTAAAGTATTGCCTTCATCTCAGAGACCTCCAGGAATGCTAAAGCAAAGTGGGGTGGGATCAGAATTGTGGTTTTGATCTGTCACCTGACAGCATGGAGAATGATATGTGGAAAGGAAGTGGAGAGAGGAACAGGTTTGGAAGCATTTTGTAATAGCACAGGGAGTATGGCTTAAATTTAAATAGAATCCAAACACTTCTTAGCAGCTCTACATCTGATCCCAGATACCTTGCTGCATTATTATACCCTCCCCCAAATTTGTATTCCTGCTTTTGTCCTTGTTTCTTTCTTCATTTTTTTAAGACTTCATTTTTTAAAAAATATTTTTTTAAAGATTTTATTTACTTATTCATAGAGACACAGAGAGAGAATGAGAGGCAGAGACACAGGCAGAGGGAGAAGCAGGCTCCATGCAGAGAGCCTGATGTGGGACTCGATCCAGGGTCTCCAGGCTCACGCCTCGGGCTGCAGGCGGCACTAAACCGCTGCACCACCGGGGCTGCCCAAGACTTCATATTTTTAGAACAGTTTTAGGTTCACAGTAAAGTTGAGGGAAAGATACAGAGATTTGCTGCATATGCCCTGTGTCCACACAGGCATAGTTCCTCGCCTATTATTAGTATCCCCCTACCAGAGTGATCCATTCGTTACTATTGATGAATCTACAGTGACACATCATCATCACCCAAATTCCATGGTTTATAGTTCACTATTGTACATGCACTTTGGCCTTGGACAAATGTATAATGATATGTACCCATCATTTTGGTACCATACGGAGTATTTTCATGGCCTTAAAAATCCTCTGAGCCTGCCTTTCATCTTTCCCCTGACCCCAACCCCCAGCACCCACTGTTTCCCTACTTTTGCCTCTTCTAGAATGTCATAGAGTTGGAATCATACAGTCTGTAGCCTTTTCAGATTGGATTCTTTCACTCAATAATACACACGTGGGGGTCCTCCATCTCTTTTCATGGCTTAATAGCTCATGCACATATAATTTTGGAACTTAATTAAAAAAATAACAATTGTCTTTCTTTCAAGTGTTTCCTCTACCTAAGTCCCTGGAATTCTGTCATGAATTCGGAGTAAGAGTTACCAACACTAGGAATATTTTTTAGATGTCATACTGCGAGAGAAGAGTCAGTTCACAGTGTACTTGGCATGCACCGAGTTTATCTGATTTCCTCCCAGCCCAGGATGCTCTGAGCCTCCAAGAGCCCAGGGAATTCAGATAGTGAAGTTTGAGCAGGAAACCAAAGCAAATTTATCCTCATTCATCATTGTGATCATTTTTCCTATAGCTGAATCTGTGTGAAAAGCTCTGGATAAAAATTAAAATTAAAAAAATTAATGATTTTCAAAATGTATTTTCCAGTAGAATTGTGTCTTATAACTTCTGGTTTGTTTTTCCAATTTCCTTTGGAGAAAAAAAATTTGAAAAAAATATTATTAAATACCAGGAGTAATATACAAAACAGAATATAATTACATATATGTACATATATGTATATATATTTGTATTGTTGTAAAACTTGTTTTTCAGGTCCATTCAGTAAATGTGTAGTCTGAAGAGAGAGGCACACATGTATGGGAAGTGGCACCTGCCTTCTTGTAAGAAGCAAACACACAGTTAAGTTTGAGACAAGGAAGGTGTAGTGTTGTTTTGTTTTTTTAAAATACAAAAACATGAAATAAAGCCAGAAGACAAAGAATACAGAATATATGTGATCTACATGAGTGTGTGCATGGGGTTAAGAATTTAAAGGGTGGGTGGGAAGGTCTTTTTCATGACCTGTCAAGAAAAATTATGGAAACGCTTTGAAAGGGATCAAACAGGTATTCCTAGGCATTCTGCTTAGCTGAACTTCTCTGTTTTCTGATTCTATAGGGGCCTGCATAGTTTAGCCATTCTATATGTCCAGAGGTTGTAGAAAGCTGCTAATATGCATGAATTCCGTGCAGTGGAATACAATTGGCTATCGTCCTGTGACTGTTGACAAGTTCTGTATCTATTTATAAATTTATTTCAGTGTTTCTGATGGCACTTATATATGTGTGTGTTGTGTGAACTCTCCCTTGAATAACTGTAACATCTTACTGGTACCCTCATTATTTCCTGATAAAGAAAATCTTTGATACATATTTATATTTCATATTTGCTCAAAGTCACATTTTAGCTTCTTAAAATATTTATTTAACACCCAAAAGCATGTTGTTGAGCATAATTCCTTATCTTCTATGCATTCTGGCTGGGGGTCAAGGTGGGTGAAATGGGAATAGAGGGAAACAGTCTACTAGTATCCCCTTTTGTTGTCAAATTGTCCGCCTCACTCCAGGTTTAAAAAAGTCATAAATTACGACAGAAACCTTGCTTCTCAAAGTGTGGTCTGCTGAAGAACAGCATCTACATCTACTGGGACTTTGCTAGAAATGCAGAATCTCAGGCCTTACCCCACACTTACTTTGCTTAATAATACCCTTGGGTGATTTCTATTCCCATTGAAGTTTTTAAAAACACTGATTCAGAACAAGGAGACCACAGCGCTCTCGGCTTTGGTGCCTCTCCTTCCCAATACCCACTTGAGAAAGAGGTTTAGAGTCCATGCAGACAGTAGCAATAAGAAAAGGTATAAACCAGGAAAGCTTAATTTTTCTTTGGTTAAATAAAATAATTGGCCTAACTCTAAGCCTCCATGTTTTTGTAAGAGTTGGTCTTGAATGGGCAAAGAGACAAATGTAATGAGATAAACAGAGAGATGGATGATAGCTGAGAGATAGATAGATAGATAGATAGATGATAGATAGATAGATAGATAGATAGATAGATAGATAGATGATAGATGATCTCCCGGTAGTCCCAAAACTTTTGTTGCTGCAGGCTGTCCTCTTTCCACATTGGTTCAATCACGCTCAAGACCTTTGGCTTTGCCACTCTTCTTTGGACTTTTCTGCTCTTGAATTTGAGATATCAGCTTGATTTCTGTGATACTCTCAGGAGGACTTTGCTGCTGCCACCTGTGTGATTTTTCTGTTGTTGGTAGACTTGACTAGGCTGTCCTTGGCAGGTTTGGCGTCCACATCCGTATGTGGGCTCTGATCTCAGCCTTCCTAGTGGAGGAGACCACCATGACCTGGGAGGTCTCCATGACCAAGTGGAGGAGACCACCATGACCTGGTCACCTGACAAATGTACTTGTGGAAATCAGCCATAACTCCCATACGAAAGCACACAATATAGATTTACTTTACCTAAACCAGCATCTTTCCAAGTAAAACTCTGACTTTTCATGGACAAGAATTGTATGATGTTTGTGAGTATCTTTGGGCTCTACCCCCTATATGCCAGTCCCCTCCTCCTCAATGTGACAACCAAAATCATCGCCAGACATTGTCCAATGTTCCCTAGAGAGGTAGGCAAAATCACCCTCGGTGAAAATCACTGTCTTGGAGATTTATAGTTGTGTGCCAGGTTGCTATTACTGTATTTACAATCTTAACCTTGGAAACAATTAAGAAAATCCCACATCTGGGATCCCTGGGTGGCGCAGCGGCTTGGCGCCTGCCTTTGGCTCAGGGTGCGATCCTGGAGACCCGGGATCGAATCCCACGTCGGGCTCCCGGTGCATGGAGCCTGCTTCTCCCTCTGCCTGTGTCTCTGCCTCTCTCTCTCTCTGTGACTATCATGAATAAATAAAAATTAAAAAAAAAAAAAGAAAATCCCACATCTGACCCTGGGGCTCACATAAAAAAGGCACTTGCCTATCTCCATTATACTTTTATTCTGGATTCCTGGGTGCATAGCAAAATAAAAACTCATCGATTTTGTTTTACTTTACAGCTATGCTTTAGGGAAAAATGTAAAGTGAACTGGGTGTGCATGAATGAGATAGAAAGATGTATTTTCAAAACACAATTAGAATAGGGAGAAATTGCATGCAATTAGGTTGAAAATGCCCTGCTTAACACGCACTCAGCATAACATAGCCAGCAGGTTGCAAATTATGGAGTATAGATTTTCATTATCAGGTCTCCATAATATATTTCTTTCACTTAAAGACCCGAATTTGAAGGTTAGTGGGAAGTATGTAAATTGTTTGGTGCTGTAACTAAGGCTTAACATTTTTTACCTCGAGTTTTTATTGCCATTTCCTTAATTTAAACACATTGAGTACATTTGCATTTTTTTCAATTGCTCTTTTTTCTGGTATGTTGCTATCATGGTCTCTGCCATGGGCTATCAACAGAGTATGGAAAATAGTTTCATGGTCCTCGCAAGGCTGGAGAGAGCAGAGACAGGAGGTCTGGCAATCTCTAGCTTGGGCACACCCACTGTGATGACTGGGAAAACCATGGAATCTGTTTTCCCATTAGCTGGAAGGAAGGTAGGGGCAATCACTGCTCATTTTCTAGTTCCTATCTGACCCACAGACTTTGTTAAAGTCATTTATCACATGACCATTTTTCAGCTCTTTAAAAAAATCAGTTTAGTATTTCTATTACTTTGTACAACATATTCCATCTGGCTCTTCCTTTTTTGCCAGTAATCTTTCTGTCTTAGTTCATACCCTAGTTTACCACTTAGTAGCTGGAAAATTTAATTTTTAACCAGGATGATCACCAAAATACACAAAATTGGTGAGACACAACCAGATGGCAGCATAACCCAGGAGCAGATACTGAAAATACTTGTTGGGCCAGGTGCTTTGATTCACTGGATCATGGGGAAACAGGGAGGGGAAAGGGCCGAGTGGAAGTCAAGAGTCAAAGAGGAGGTGACCCAGAGTGGACCTGGAGCAGCCAGAGTGCAGGAGAGTGTCAGGTGTCATTCACCAAGGGTATGGAAGTATTTGCATGTCTTAACTTGGCAGTATCCTACCAGTATCTGAACAGCCACAGACTGTGTGTACCAAGCCTGCTTAAGCTGTACTTGCCCTAATTCAAAATGAAAATCAGAACAGTGTTTGATATGTTTATCATGGCATGTAACAAAAATTTGCAAGCAAAGCACATAGCACAGGGTCTGACATGGCATAAATGCTCACTAAATGTTAGCTAATGCTATCATCATGCTATTGCCTGTTCTCCATCTCTTTATGCATTCCTGTTACCTTTTCTACCCACATGCCTTATCTGTCCTTCTGGCCCTCTTTCTCCATTCCTTCATTGTTGAGAATTTTTTGTGTCCCTAATTTTGTTTCTGTCCTTTTACATTTCCCTATTACATTTCCCTTTCACTGTTAGTATTTTGTCATGCACTTCACCTCCAATTTACGTGACAAATGAATGTAAATGAAGTGAGGATACAAGGCCCGAGACAGTTTTTAAAGTAATGAAGTTCTGCAAGCAAAATGGGTAGAGCGGGATACTGCATTGGTACAGTGAGATTCAGTCCTTCTGAGTTCTGTGTCCAGAGTTCATGGATGTGTATGAGGGAATTCCATGCGTGTGGGGGGAAGATGACCCAGAGGAGGATGTTTATGGTGTCTTATCAGGCCAAAAATTGAGCTACAGACATATAGCATATACATCTCCAGATTCTAGTCAGATCCCAGCAGAGAGAAAGGTTAAGCATGAAAACTGAGGGAAGTTATTTATGCAAAGGACTCTGTGAAACTCAAAGACAAGGAGTGAAAAATGTAAGATTGGGTGACAATGGGCAACCCCAAGCTGGAGACAGGATCCGTAAAGCAGATCCCGGGATGAGACTTTGCAGCATGGTCATGGAAGAAGGAAGTGTAATGCCTCTGAAGTACCTACAGATTGCCTTTTTGGCACCAAAGTTATCTTGTTTGTATCTGTATGCAGGTTACCTGAAGTTGTAGAGGCAGATTCAAAAGGGAAAATGTATGCTGATTCCTATGTCTAATCTCCTCCCTACACCCCCCAGAATTCACAGTTCAATATGTTTAAGGAGAGGCCAACAAATCTGCATTTTAAACAAGCACCATTACCACTGCTAGATCCTTGAAATTCATGCAGTGGCTCCATGGACCATACACTTAAAGCCATGTGAAATGTACCCAACTGAAAAATCACTATTCTTTTTTTTCCTTCCTTTATAAAAACTTATTATTTTTCCCAGCTTTATGGAGAAATAATTGACACATATCAAGAAATAACTATCCTGAGGGAGCTTGGAAGTGAAAATATTGAGAGATAGAAAAGATATGAGGTAAAGGAGGAACTTAAAGTTGATTGAATTCTAAATACAAGGCCAGTGAGTAGTTGTTGGCAGATTTCAATTTCCAAAGTTCTTTGTTAACCTATAAAATGTGAACTTTTTCCTTGACTTTGACTGAGTTTGAGGTGGATGATGACATAAAGATTGGTGATATCTTTGAGTATAAGTAAAAAAATTAAAATTAGAACTATCATATGATCTAGCAATTCCAGCTCTAGATATGTATCTAAAGGAAAAAAAATGAAAATATCTGTGCACCTACACATTCACTGAAGTAAGACAACAGCCAATTTATAATTTACAAAGGTCAAGACCTAGAAATAACCTAAACATCCACTGGTGGGTGAAGGGATGAAGATAATGTCACACACACACACACACACACACACACACACACAGAGGAATATTACATAGTCATAGAAAAGGAAATCCTGACATTTTTAATAACATTAATGGACCTAGAAGACATTGTACTAAGTGAAATCAGCCAGATAGAGAGAGACAAATACTATATGATCTCACTTATATGTGGAATCTACGACAAACACACAGAAGTCCAACTCATAGATAACAGAGAATAGATTGGTGGATGACAGAGGCAAAAAATAGAGAATGGGTAATATGGGTGAAGGGGGTCAAATGGCACAGTTTCAGTTATAAAATAAATATAGTCTTGGAGATATGATGTATAGCATGGTGATCATAGTTAACAACATGTATTGTATATTTGAAAGTAGCTGAGAGAGTAGATCTTAAAAGTTTTCATCATAAGCACACACAAAAATTGTAACTATGTGTGGTGATGGATATTAAGTACAGTTAGTGTGGTGATCATTTCACAAATAAAAAATCATCATGTTGTTAACCTGAGGCTAATATAATGTTATATATCAATTACATACACACACACAAGTATAGGCAGACTGCTAAGATTTTGATATTATTCTCCTTGCTACAGAAAGAGAAAATGTCACTCATTGTATCTGTTTCTTCAGACACTAGACAGTACATGACTATAGGAAGATGAGGCAAGTTCGTGGTCCCGACCCATTTCTGTGGAATAGTGCCAGAAGTCCTGAATCCCAGACTCAGTTCTGTCACTTGCTAAGTAGCATCTTGAACAAATCAGTTTTCTGCACGTAAGCGTCTTGCCCACAAAATATGGGAAAAGTCTTAGATAATATTTCATGTTGTTTCAAGATATAGCATCTTGTACCCCTAAGTCATTCTTTTGTTGCCTGTAAGGGCTGTTGAAAAGTAAACAGTGATCAGAATGCTTAGTGACAATCATCAGTTATAAAAAGCAAACTAATACTATACTTCTATAGGCCTTACCCATTTCAGGCATGGTAGAGGGGAAGGAGATAAAAAACGGGGTTTGTCCTGGAGGAGGGAGGGAGGCTATCCCAGCTGCTCTTATAATGAGGAAATAATCACTCAATGCCCGAGCAATTTGTAATGCAGCTGCTGGGGGTGTAGGGACACAGCTGTTCTAAAAAAGAAAAAGAATTGGGTTCTTTCTTTTCTATCTCCCATTGCAGATGAATTAGCAATGTAGTTTTAAAATAAATGATTAACTCCTGGTGAGGAATATTCTTTAGAGTCCCTTGATGAGTAAGGGTCTAAAGGGTTGATGAGGTTTCAAAGCTCCCATTTTAGGAATGAGTTGTAAAAGTAGGAGAATCTGACAGAAGTAAAAGCTCATAGGTAATATATACCAACTCCCCTACTTGATACTGCTGTAATTGCCAGTCATTATTTTTACTCCCTGAGGTAAAATGAAATCAAAGCAATAACAGGTCAGAGTAACTCTCTTTTTTTTCTGGGCCACTGGGTTTCAAAGAAAAAAAAAAAAGAAGTTTCCATTCTTTGATGGCATCTGCTGGGCAAGTAGGGTGTCTGGTATATTTTCTCATGTGATCCTTAGAGTCATTTGAGAAGGTCTCGTGGTCTCCACTGTGCAGATGACAAAACTGAATCCAACTTTCTTCCTTGACTGAGCTCACCCAGCGTCAACGTCTGCAGTCATGGGGAGAAGTGAGAATAGCAGTTAGGGAAACAGATTATAAGCCAGCCTGTTTGAACCTGGAATTGCCACTTGGTGATCTGGGATAAGTGACTTAGCTCTTTGGAGTCTCAGCCTGCACTCAGCATAGTGCCTAGCAGACTTTGACTATGGCAATGACTGTTATTAATTCCATCTGAGTTCAAAGCCCTTTCTCTTTTACTATATTTTTCTGTGCTGAAAGTCAGACAGGTTTGTGGGAGAATTTTAAATCAAGCAGATAAATACATCCAGCTATCAGAAATCCAACTTATACTGAAAAACAGTATGTGTGTTAGCTTCCCTAATGTTACATTTCTGGTGATAAGAGGGAAACATGAATCAAAAGGAACGTAACTCTGATTCCTTTCAGAGGATGTTCATTAAACAGCCTCTATTCACTGCCTCTCTACTCTGAGTATTAACTTGTGTGTTGTCAATGGTCCAAGCAGGACCTGTGCAGTATCTTGCATCCTGAGGAGTTGCCAGTCTGTCTTTCAATAGATTCCCACTGGAAGGAAGTAAATCATAACCTAATCTCATCATCTCCAGATTGAGCAAGATCTGCTATATTACAAATCTGCTTAGTCAAGGAGCAGCTCTCATGGCCTGCCTTCCTCCAGCTGTCTAAATATTGCTCAGCTCCAAAAGCTCTCTCTCCCACTTCCTCTGCGAATCCTACCCTGAGGCCGTGAGGCCACGTTGACCTCTTTCTCCTTTCCAGACTTCCAAGGTCTTCTGCATCTGTGCCACACATTTGGGAACTTGTTTTTATTATCTTGTATGGTCTTTTGGTTCATTTTTAACCCACATTTGTTCCTTGGGATTGAGGACTAGAGCAGAAATCATTTTTAGCTCTGACAGAGTTCAGCATTATAAAGGAAGAGCAACAGAAGAATGACTATATACTCAATCATTCAAAGTGTCGATTTTATGAGATTAGATGCAGCGATAAGGGAATTGATAAACTAGAAAATAAATTAGAAGAGATCACCTAGAATATTACCCAAGAAGGACACAAAAATTCAAACTATGGAAGAGTGTGAAGGCATGTAGCAGATCTACCCTTATCAAAAATAATAATGATAAAAAAATTAAGGTCCTTGAAGGGAAGAAAAGAAACAATTAAGAGATAATGACAGAGTTTTCCTTTACAAAGCAAAAGCATTGATACACAGATTTAAGAAACTCAGTGGCACCCAAATAGAGTAACTAAAATGATTGGATTTGGTTACTGTACTTTAGTATTAGAAAGTCAGTTCATTCATTCCCTATAAATGTTATATCATGTTTTATTATTTTTTATTTCCTGTGACATTTTCAAGATTATCTTTGTTTCTCCAAACTTGCAAGAATAAGATTTTAAGGGTTGACAACTCAACAACTAAATATTTTGATCATAAGCTTCTTTTATCAGTTGGTTCTTCTTCATGGTTCCTTTTGTTCCTTTGCTATCTGGTTATCTTTGATGCTGCGCTGGTCATCTTACGTAAAACTTATATATAGGAATAATTTGAATAAATGCTTTACTTCAGGGAGGAATTGCATTTGCTTCTTCCAGTTTCCTAAGAGAAGTACTAACTCAGCTACATCTTAAAACAAATCCAAGGTTTGAGATTCACTGGGAGATCCATGTGATTTGAACACTGGCTGCAATCTCCCCACCCACAACTCTTGTTGCAGTCCCTCCTTCATTGCAGTTCTGCTATTTATTTTCATTCTATCCTGCCATTATGTTCCTATGTTATTGGGTTTTATCAGTTTCTCCATCCTGTGCCAGTGCTGGCTTAACAATGTCTGTCTTCTTTCCCGCATGAAGTCACCAAAAGTAAAGTTGATCTCTTATCTGTGCTTTTGACAGTTTTATAGACAGCAGAGGTAAAAATCATGTAAAAGCATGATTTTTTTGCATATAAATTTGCATATACTTTTCTTGGTTTCCAATTTTGTTATCTTCTTTTTCCTGTCCTTTTGCCTTCCCTCCTCCACTTCCCCCTTCCCACTCCCCTTTCTCCTCCCCTTCCCCCTTCCACTCTTCCCTTTTATCCTCCCCTCTCCCCTCCTCCCCTCCTCTGATCTTCCCTTCTCTTCTCTTCCCTTCCCTTGCCCCCTCTTCTCTCTTCTTTCTTTCTTTCTTTCTTCCTTCCTTTCTTTCTTTCTTTCTTTCTTTCTTTCTTTCTTTCTTTCTTTTATTTCTTTCTCCTTTCTCCTTTCTTCTTTCTTTTTCTTTCTCTCTCTCTCTCTCTCTCTCTCTCTCTTTCTCTCTTTTTTCTCCTTCTCTGTGTCCTGGTAATTCTTTACTGTCCTGCAAGCTGTTTGATTTTATAATCACAATTTCTTCAGTTGTGTTCTTGTTTAAAAAATATTGTATTTATTTATTCATGAAAGACACACACACACACACACACACACAGAGGCAGAGACATAGGCAGAGGGAGAAGTGGGTTCCCTGCAGGAAGCCAGATGCAGGACTCTATCCCAGGACTCCAGGATCATGCCCTGAGCCAAAGGCAGACGCTCAACCTCTGAGCCACCCACATGTCTCACCTTCTTCAGTTTTTGTTGAGTATGTGCTGGTGTTTACAATGAGTTTTGATCAAGTAATCTGTTATCATTTCTCCCAAATTCTTCTTTATGTCACAGTACATAACAATTTGTAATTAAAAAATAGAGTGATTTTCAAATATTTTATTTTCCTGCTTCTATTTTTATATATGCCCCCAGAGTTCACTGTACCTCCAGCACCTAACATTGTGCCTGAAATGTAGTAGCTTCTAAATAAATGTCCTTGAATAGGTTTGATTTCTTCATCTTTAGGTTAGGAAAAATGCTATGTACCTTGTTGGTTTATTATAAGAATTATAGTTTATGGGCATTGATATAAGAAAGTGATTGTTGTAGATTAATATGGTTAAGTATCAGCAGATGTTCAGAAGTTACTGGCTTGAATGTGACTGATTATATAGCCTGCTGAATCTCCTATTTCAAATTTCTTTGTTGCTTTCACTTTACTGAGAAGCTACACTTGCTTTGACCCTTTACTCACACATTTGAAATCTTGAGCAACCAATATTGATTTATCTCTGCAGTGATGGAGATGGCCTTTCAAGGAAACATCATAAATATCTGCTGTCAGTTTGAATTTCTTTTGTTTTCAATGGTTCTGTTTTTAAAATTCTGCAGTATTTATGGTAAGGAGCCAGTTTCCAGATGTGAATATTATGTCAAGTATTTGTTTTTCTAATATTTAATACTTGGAGTGACCAGAATCTATTTTAAGAACAGACTTCTCCCTGTGTCTTATTTTTCCCTGTTAGTCTTGCAGGGTGGATGGGAGATGCAAGAATAGGGAAATTTTCTCCCTATCTTCACCCAGCATGGTAAGGACCACCATAGTGGTATATTCAAAGAAGTGTAGGGGTGGGATGTGCGATTTATTTATCTCAGCTTTCCCCTGGGCCTCACTATCCTTTAACAATCCTGCCAATTCTTTGCTTTCTCTGATCATTTGTAAGTGTTGGGATGATGACACTGCTTTTGGGTCCAGGAATGTTCACAATTTTATTTTGCTCATCCCAGGAAGTTCATAAATGATGATGAAGAAGATGATGGCTACATGAAATACTACATTCTAAAATAGAAGCAACCATTTGTGATGGGAGAATTAATGTCAGCCCCTCTGACACTAGAGTTATTAATTTTCTCTTAGATAAAATGGTTTAGACTCCATATTTTTCCTTCCTGATCTAACATTTTTCACTCTATAATAGGATGTAAAATGGGCCCTACCTTTCTCAGTTTCAGCTAATGCTACAAAGATCAAATAAAATGACAGCTTCCAGTTACCCCATAGGAAAATACTAAACTACTAATGCTACTTGATTTTAATGGAGCACCGAGAGCATTTCAGGGGGAGAATATTTGTTGTATAGCACTGCCTTGCATATTGTAGGAGTTTGACATTCTAGCACCATTCCCCTAGCAAACTTGCCATAGAACTCCCTGAGTAAAATGTCAACCCCAAAATGAACTTTGCATATTTCCAAGTGCACACAAGAGAATAATGTTAATTTCCCATTGAAAACCACTTTCCAGCTGATCATCAATCTCTAGAGTGGAAACAGTTTGAAATTAAAAGGCAGAGAAAATTTCTCTGCCTTGTGTGCACCATCCACACTCCCAAAGGATAAGAATACATCGTGCTCCCTTCACCTGCATCAGTTGAGAGTCTGGTAGAGCCTTCAGAAGACCTGCTATCTATTTCACAAATAGGAAAACCATGACAACTGGTATGACCTGTGTCTTGAGTCACATGAGGCAGCATATGGGAAAAGTATATATAGAGAGAGCTCAATTGAAAAACATGTTTGTCCAGTCAGGAAGACATTCTAAATAAGCATTTCTATTAAACCATTTAAAGAAATTTCAGGGAAGAAAAAGTGGCCTGAACCTTCAAGATATCATTTGGGGTGATTTCTTATTCTAAATAAATAATCACTCTTTTAAAAAATATTGTGTTAGAACATACATCACAATAAATTTACCATATTAGCCATTTTTAAGTGTACAATTCTGTAGTGTTAAGTACATTTACAGGGTTTTGAAACCATGAACACCATAAATCTTCACATTTTCATCTTCCAGAACTAAAACTCTGTACCCATTAAACACTAACTCCCTATTTCCCTATCGACCTAGCCCCTGAAAACCACCATTCTACTTCCTATCTATGAATTTAACTACTCAGTAAAATCATATGAAGCAATACATTTACCTTGTGGATATTCTCCTTGAAACTAGGAGAATGCTCTATATTTCAATAGGAGAGCTAGAAAATAAGGATACCAACAGGGAAGGGGTCCTTCCACATGGAAAGTTTGTTTCCTGGGGAAAGAAACCAAGTAAGATTCTGCCAACAGTACTCCAAAATCTTAAAAATAGAAAGTAATAAGAAATTAGGTCAAAGAAGGAGGACCAGAACTGTTCCCAGAGCAGATGGGGCAGTGTTGATCCCTTTAGATGATGTGTTATAACCTAAGTAAGCCCCAAGTTCTTCAAAAGTTAATTGTTAGACAGTCACTTTGATTTTGTTACAGCCACAAATGTCACACGTGGATGCTACAGAAGCTCTGGAATCTAAGACAGAATTGGATTGCTTTTTTGTTGTTTTTGAGCATAGAGTTCTCTATATATTCTGGATATGAATCTCTTAACAGATACATGATTTTAAAATATTTTCTACCATTTCATGGATTTCATTTCCAGTCTATTGATAGTGTCTATGAATGCACAGTTTTCTAAAATTTTGATGAAGACTAATTGATCTTTTCTCTTTTGTTGCCTGTGCTTTTGCTATTATATTCAAGAAATCATTGCCACATACAATATTATGAAACTTTCCTTCTATGTTTTCTTTGAATTTTATATTTTTAGTTCTTACACTTAGGTCTTTGACATATTTTGAGTTAATTTTTGTATGTTTCATAAGGTAAGGACATAAATTCATTCTTCTGTATGTGGATATTGAGTTTTCCCAACACCATTTTCTAAAGGTTGCCCTTTCCAAATTGAGCGGTCTAGGTACCCTTGTCAAAAGTCATTAAACCACATGTGCAAGGATTTATTTCTAGAATCTTTATTCTATTTCATTGTCCCATATGTTTTTATTACAGTGCCACATTGTTTAAATTGCCATAGCTTTGTAGTAAACCTTAAAACCAGGAAATATGAGACCTTGAGCTTTGTTCTTCCTTTTCAAGATCATTTTGGCTACTCAGGGTGTCTTGAAATTCCATATGAATTTTTGGATGAATTTTTCTCTTTCAGCAAAAAAAGCTGCTGTGGTTTTGATGGAGATTTAACTGACTGTGTACATAGATCACTTTGGGTAGTCTTACATCTTAAAGATATTAAGCTTTATAAGCCATGAGCCAAAATGTCTTTTCATTTATTTGTATGTATGTTGATTTTCTGCAAAGTTTTGTAGTTTTCAGGGCAGAATTCTTTCATCTCTTATGTTAACTTTATTCCTAGTATTTTATTATTTCTAATGCTATATAAATGGAATTATTTTCTCAATTTTCATATTGTTCATTATTGATGCATAGAAATGCAACTGATTTTTACATGTCAATTTTGTATCTGTAATTTCACTGAATTTGTTTGTTGGTTCTGATATATTTTTGTGGAATTTTTAGCAGTTTTCTACACATAAGATCATGTCATATGCAAAGATAATTTTATTTCTTCCTTTCTAACTTGGATGCCTTTATTTCTTTTTCTTGCCTAAATGCTCTGGCTGTGACTTTTAGTACTATGTTGAATACAAATAGCAAAACTGGGCAGACTTGTCTTACTCCTCATCTTAGAGAAAAAGCTTTCAGTCTTTCATGATTTACTATGATAGCTCTGGGTTTTTCATGTATTACGTTTATTATATAAAAGCAGTCTCCTTGTATTCTTAATTTGTTGAGTTTTCTTATCATCGAAGAATATTGAATTCTGTCAAACACTTTCTTTTTCAAGTGAGATGATCACATGGCTTTGTTTCTTCATTCTGCTAATAGTTATTGTTTTTCATAGTTGAATAATCTTTGTATCACAGGAATAAATTCCACATGGTGATTGTATATAATCCTTTTAACATGTTACTGATTCTGATTTTCTGGTACTTTGTTGAGGATTTTTGCATCAATGTTCATCAGAGATTTTGGTCTGTATTTTCCTTTGTTTGTGGGGTCTTTGGTATTGGGGTAATGCTGACCTCATTGAATGAGTTAGGAAGTGTTCCCTTCTAAGTCATAAAAGTCTAAGAAGGATTGGTGTTATCCCCTCTATAAATGAGTGGTAGAATTAATCAATGAAGCCATTTGGTCTTGGTCTTTTCTTTGATAGGAAGATTTTGATTATGGATTCAATCTCCTTACTAGTTTTATATCTGTTCAGGTTTTCTATTTCTTTATGATGTACAGGAAAATTCCTATAAATTTCTCCTACCATTTAGGTTATCCAGTTTGTTGGTTTACAGTTGTTCCTGTACTCTTAGAGTTTTTAAAATTTATGTAATATAATAGTAATATTCCACTTTAATTTCTAATTGTAGTTATTCAAATCATCCTTTTTTCCCAGTCAATCTAATACATTTTGTCAATTTTATTTTGTTTGTTAAAATAAAGAACCAACTCTAGTTTCATTGATTTTCTCTATTGTTTTTCTTTTATCTATTTTATTTATCTCTGCTCTAATCTTTATTATCTTCTTTTTGCTAGCTTTGTATCTATTTAGTTTGATCTTCTTACTCTCATTTCTTAAGGTGTAAAGTTAGGTTGTTGATTTGAAATAACCTTTTTAAATATGTTTATAGCTTTAAATTTCTTGACACTGTTTTCTCTGCATCTGATACATTTTAGTATGGTATCTTTTCATTTTCATTTATCTCAAGAAATTATATAACTCCTTGTGATTTCTTCTTCAAACTATTCTTTGCTTTAGACTTTACTGTTTAATTTCCTATATCTGTGACTAATCCACTTTTCCTTCTGATATTGATTACTAGTTTTATTTTATTGTGGTTGGAAAAGATGTACTGCATGATTTCAATCTTGTAAAATTTATTAAAACTTTGTATGTGTGTGTGTCTTAGTATATGACCTACCCTTGAGAGTATTCTTGTGAAAATGTGCACTTGAGAAAAATGTGTAACCTGTGTGTTGGGTGGAGTGTTCTGTATATGTCTGCTAGGTCTAATTGGTCTGTATTGCTGTCCAAGTCCTCCAAAGTGGGACATTGAAGTTTCCTGCTATTATTATAGAGCTTTTTATTTCTTCCTTTAATTCTGTAAATGTTTGCTTCATATATTATGGAACTCATTTATGTTCATAATTATGGTATTTTCTTGGTGAATTGGCCCATTTACCATTATGTAATGTCAATCTCTCTCTTTCCTAGAAATTTTTCTTAGTCTGTTTTGTTTGTTATTATTACATCTATGTATGCTCTTTTTTGGTTACTATTTGCATCTTCATCATTTCACAATCAACTTATGTGTGCCATTTGGCCTAAAATGAGTCTCTGCTTATAGCTGGATCCTGTTTTTTTAAAAAAATCCATTCTGCCAGTATATATCTTCTGATTGAGGACTTAAACCTTTTTCTTTTTAAAGATTTTAATTATTTATTTATGAGAGACAGAGAGAGGTGGAGACACAGGCAGAGGGAGAAGCAGACTCCCTACAGGAACCCCAATGTGGGGATCGATTCCAGGACCCTGGGATCATGACCTGAGCCAAAGGCAGATGCTCAACCACTGAGCCACCCAGGTGTCCCTTCTCTGGAAATATCTTAATTTTGCTCTCACTTTTGAAGAACCGTTTTGCCAGATGTAAAATGGCAATTTTGGATTCTTGGTTGACAATTCCATTTTATTTTCTTTCAGTGTGTAATTCTATCATGTCATTGCCTTGACCTGCAAATTTTCTGCTGAGAAATTCCCTGACAATCTTAGTTAAGATACTTGTACATAATGCATTTTTTTCTTGTTGGTTTCAAGATTCTCTCTTTGTCCTTCAGCAGGTTCATTGTAATGTGTTTCAAGGAAAGTCTTTGTGTTTATCCTCCTTGAAATTTGTTTGAGCTTTTTATATTCACATATTTCCTCAAATTTGTGAGTTTTGGGCCATTATTTCTTCAAATAAACTCTCTGTCCCTATCTCTTCCATTTCTGAGGTTCCCATCATGCATTTATTGGTCCATTTGGTAGTATCCCATAAATTCCTTAGTCTCTCTTAACTTTTACATTATTTGTTTAGTCTTCAGATTCAAAAATTTTAAATTTGTATCTTCACGTTTGCTGGCTATTTCTTCTGCCTGTTAAAAACAATACTTCTCCCAATATTTGCCACCATGAAGACTTGAGGTCTTTGTAGAAATTTTCTGGCAATGCATCTTTCCTGAGGCTGTTTGTCTGCTTTTTAAAAATAATCAATTTTCTTATATGCACATGGACTTTTAAGTTTCCTAAGAGTCTTAGCCCTGCTTCTTTTCAGGGCCTTGAGTGTACTATTTTATTTTCTTCCATAATAGCCTTGAGTCCACAGTCTTCATGAGTCTACAGTTTTTAGATGCCACACTTCCTGCCACTGCCCTCTGCAGCTTCCAGCCTGAGATCCAAACTATCTTCTGAGCTCTGACTCAGGTGAGATAGAAACCAGTCCCTCAGGCATCCCACAGACAGACCAGAATTCTGCAGGCAAATTCCACTTTATCTTCTCAATCCAATGAAAAAAAGTGAGATTTGGCTACTTCCTTCCAACCATGCTATGCCAAGTAAGAGGTAAGCAAGGATAAGTAAAAATACCACAATATTTCTTACTATTTTGAATACAGTTTTTTTTCTTATTTGGGTTTCTCATTGGTTATTGTAGATTTCTGATGGTTTCCAGAGCTATATAAAGCTATTTTAGTCAGTTTTTAGCCAGTTATTTTATGCTTCCTTGGGGGAAATAGGGACCTGGAGCATACTAGTCTACAATCATGTTGATGTCACAGTAATTACTCACTTTTGTACTTAATTTCATATTTGAAATTGTGTATCCTTTTTTTTGTAAATAGGCTCTACTCCAAGATGTATGTACTTTAGGTCCCCCAAACCTAGATTTACTCCTGGTTGGAGGAAGGAAAAGTTTTAACTGTGAAACCGGTAGGATTTTTTATTATTTCACTGGACATGTTAGTTGTAAGAGAAGTCATTTTACGTCTAAAAAAGACCAACTTTTTTTCCTTTTCCCTCCAATCGGTTAAATTGATCCATCTACCCAGAGTCACAGAATGAATCCATTTTGGTCATGGAAAGAATGGACTAGACTTTAGGGATTGAAAACAAAGAATGTGTGTGTATGTACCATCACTCTCTCTTGCTTTATCAATCTACGTTATTGCTTAGCATGTGATCCTATAACTAACCCTGTAAAAAGGACAATATTTATTTTTTTAATTTGAGAGTCTATCACTTAAGAACATGTTTATGAACACTAGTTTTATAGTTAGGCCTACATTTTGATCTTAGGTCTGTTTTTATTGACTTGGGAAAGCTGTTTATCCTCTGATGACTTGGTTTTCTTTATCTCTAAAATGCAGATTATAGAACATATTTTAGGCTTGTAGCAAGAACAAAATGAGCTGATTCAAGTGAGGACCTAAGCATTATTTCTGACATATAAAGAATCCTAACACTCAAAGAGGGGTTATTGTTATCATCCTTACTACTACCTATTAAAATATTTAAAGAAGTAAGTAGTTTTTTTCACCTACTTTATGATTGGGTAGCTGGAGGCCAAGAGTTTAAATATTTTGTTCATAGTCATTTAGGAATTGGTAACTATACTATAGCTTATAAAATGTGGACATTATCAACATTTTCTTTTCACCTTTCCATCAGTTCATTATAAACTGCAAATTATAAATGTTTCCAGACCCTGAGCTGAGTATGCAAGATTTTCTGGATGCGCCAGGCAGGTGGGGTTGGATTTGGAACTTTTCTAAGAATTTAGTCCTTTTATTGCTCATATTGCTGGAAAATCAATGACTTGTGCCAAACAAGTTGTTTTCTTCTCTTGACAAAAAGCAGATCAGCAAATTTTCATATTGCACTATTTTCAATGGCTGGAACATCAACATTTTATAACAAGAAAAAAATTAAAGTTCTTCAATATTTGGAAAAGAAGTGCTTGTAAAAATGTTCACATCCATTCACCATCTGGAAAAGCAAGGTTTTACAGTTCAGCCTAATGATGTTTAGAGTCATTAGGCATCTTGGAAAATGACCTCTTATTGAAAACATTTTCTCCACAGGACACCACAGTGTTCATCTTTCTACAACTTTACACTTGTTGAGGACTTATCTTGGAAAAGTATAAGAAATGTATACACGAATAGCCAAGACCATAGTCTTTTTACTGGGAAATGTTTTAAGGCCAAAATGAATTACAAGTTCAGGAGTAAAACCCAACAAACCTTGGCTCTTTATTTTTCTCCTAAGTCCCACATTCAAAAGTACTTATGGATTGCTTCTCATGTGCCAAACCAGTACTGGACTGGAAATAGATAGTTCAGGTATGGATCTGTGTATTCTCATTCTTCTCAAGTGAAGACCTTGTTCATGTGAAGTCCTTCTGGTTCCTTTCCTGTTTCCTCAGAGCTTGGCCAACTGTGATATCCCTGTTCCCCATAGTGCTTTGAGTCTGTGCGCATCCAGCAAAGGGGTCCTTAGACATATGACGAAATAGTGATTGATTTTACCCATCTGTGAGCAGGAGGAGGTCTGCTAGGCAGACTTGTGTTGAGGGAGAACAACCATGCTCACTTAAAATAAGCCTAACTTGATGTTTTTTCTAAGCCAACTAATTATGTAGGAAATTCTAGTTCATTTCTTTTTAATTTACACATTGGAGTTTTGATCTCAATATGCAGATGCACTGAAACTAATCTCTTTTATATGCTCTCCAATCATGTGAGCTACTTCCTGGCTATGGGAGGCTGCTCTGTTGGCCCTGGCCAACTAGCTGGCCACCTGATTAAGGGGACATAGAAATTTATGTAGGTCTTTAGTGATTATCATAAAGTTGAAGGCAGGTCTTTCTTTTTAGTAAGCATGTAAGTGAACTGGAGATATAAATTTCATTTTTATCCATAACGAGTATATTTTCTATTGTCTTAAGTTTTTTGCATTCTAAACACTGAAAATTTCCTATGAGCTTTTGGGGCATAAGTCTTGGATAAAGATGGTTTCCTTCCCCAGGATACATACGTCTAGGTCATAAGAATGCAGATCTGTCATCTGGCAAATTCTCAATAATGGCTTTCTATTGAACATTCACCCCTCAGCAAGAAAGAAAGTCAAAGGACTCTAATTCAGTCCTATGAAGAGTAAAGCTCACATATTAAGCAGAGAACTAGTCCATATAAAACTCTATCTTTGGCATTATTGGTGTTGGCAAGGAAGGATGGCTTCTTTAAAATACAGTAGGATAGAAGAAATAGGAAATTAGTCTATCGCCAGAGGTTCTCCAAGTATGGTCTCTGGACCACCAGCATCAACATCCCCTGGAAAACTTTGCGTTAGAATTGAAGTTCTCAGGTTCTGCCCAGACTTACTGAATCAGAAACTCTGGGGTACAATGCAGCAATCCTCTTAAACTGCCAGGTGATTCTGATATTTGCTCAACTTTGAGACCCATTGTCTAGCTAGGTCATGCTCTCCTTGCTTCATCATGTTACCTCTCAACACAGTGCCATAGTGGAAGAGATTAGATACTATCAAGTTTTGGTCAATTTCAGCTAAAATTTTAGGTAGGCAAAAAAGTCATTCAACTATAGGTATCTATTGTACAGGGCTTTAACATTATCCACTTGTGTACTGTTAGTTCTTAGCTCAGTTTCTGAACACAGTGAATGACTATAAATAATTGAATGAGCATGCTCAATGAAGTAGATATATAGTCATACACATGTGAAAACACACACACAAAAATACTGAAGTAGCTGATGTATATATTATATATTACATATATACACACATAATATATAATATAAGTATTATATATTATAATATATAATAATGCATAATAATATAATAATTATACATTAATTTAATGTACATTATAATACATTATGATAATATGATGATTATATATTAATGTAATATTAATTAACATTATATGTTAACACATATATTATAATATAATAAACATATATAATGTATTATATACATTAGCTACTTCAGTAAAAGGCTAAAAATAGGGCTATGGCTGTATAGCTCTGGGGGTTTCAGGGTCTAGGTGATTGCAGACCACTGGTGAGGGTGAGTCCTGAAAGCGAATGGATAGGAAAGCAAATTTCTCCTTGAATACTCACAAAGTCAGTTTCTAATGCCAAATATTATTTCTTCAAACATTACCCCACTGGAACCTGAATTGCCACAATAACATTCTGGATATGTTCTTCCCTTCAGCATTGGCCTATTTCAATGTATTACATAAGTAACATTCAGAATAATATTCCTCCAGGGTCACTTTGCTTGCATAATTCCTTTTAGAAATTCTCCAGGTGGTGGATTTGTAGCACTCTCTGTGTTGTGCATCCATGGCATCGTGCAAATACCTTCATGCTAATGTAAATGTCTCTCTATATGACCATATCTTTCTCTGTCTCTAAAGAGATTGTTATGGAAAAAAATAATGCATTCGTTCCCTTGTGTAATTCTTTTTTATATTCCTGGGATTTAGTTCCTAAAACTGGCTTATAAAAACGTGCCATGTGTGTTTGCTTAATAGAGGGAATAAAATTAGTCTCTGACCATGGTTTATGCTCCTCCCATAAATTTATCCCAACCTTCCAGCCTTGCCCATTTCCCCTTCTGTCCTTCTCATCTTTGATCCAACCAATCCCCTTGGAGCCCACTCCTTGCTCAACTGGTTGCTCAAGCTACCACTGGGCCTTACCTTTGACATCTTGGAGTAATTCTCTATTTGGAGGTTCAGAATTGAATGCATCAAAGCTGGCAGTGTGACACTTCAGGGACTTTGTACTTCTTTTGGTTCAATCTCTGATCTAGAAATATGAAAAGTTGTTTTCTTCAGCAGCTATACTCTTCCCTACAAAGTTGCTCATCATAAAGCTTTAAAAGAAGTTTATTTATTCTTTCTAATGAGAACTACAACATAGTGTAATATCAGACAATGACGACTCAGTGACTTCTGTCACTTTTGATTCTCAGAGGAGCTATCACTCAGTTGAAACTATGAGCCTCTCCCACAAAGTCTATGTAGCCTTTGATGCAGTCTGGGTGCCCATCCTCCCCACATTCTGCTTGTAAGCATTCTATACAGGCAGTCGCAATGTCTGCCATTATTGCATTGTTCCACAGGCTTTCAGCTGTACTCAACTTCTTCGTATTTATAAAAGTTAACCAGATGTCTTATGCTGATGAAATCACCCATGATACATCTGTCAAAGGATGTCATCTTTCAGAGTGGTTCCACATGGGTTAATTTTATTACCTCTGGTTGAAATTGTCAAAGCCCAAATCAAACAGAGAGTAGAGATGGATTATGGCTGTATTCTGTCCCCATCAGACTGACACACCCCTCTCCCTTTGTGGTTTGTTTCAGTCTTGACTTGATTGGTGAGGTTTCTTCCTGTAGATTTCAACCTCTGGAGTCAGAGAGGAAAACACAGCTGTGCCTCACTTCATTCCTAGTTCCCCAATTTCCATTTAGGCAGATGTGAAGTGTCTTCAGAAACTGCTGTCTCTTAAGCTGATGCTCATAATGTTCCAAAGCAGAAAATGCAAGCGAAGCACACTGAAACTGCTGCCACCTACCAGCCAGAAGTTGCATATGTAAATTTTGCTTCTTTTTTTTTTTTTTTGCATTTCTTTGTACTATTTTCACATTTATGTACTGAATTAATGCAGTGTAAGTTCCTTTTAAACCATGAGATAATGTTGCACAGGACTTGCAGACATGGAATTTGGAGTAAGGTCAACATGCTTTTGAGAGCCAGCTCTTATTACATTAAGGATCTTATAGAAGTTTCTTCTCTAAGCCTCTGTTTTCTCAGGTGAATATTGAGGATAACAATTCCTATCTTAAAGAGCTGATGTGAGAATTCACTAGATATATCCATTCTACAAATATCTTTAAACATCTATAGGAATTAAACCAAGAGCAGAGGATGTAGCTGTGAGCAAGTCAAGAGTGTTCCTCTACTCCTTCTGGATCTCTACGTTTATTGCTTTCATAAGCAATTACAATTGTATAAGTGTCATGGAAGAAAAATCGAGCATGTTTTAAGAATACATAACATGACATCTATATAGTCTAGGTCATGGAAGGAAATTGTCACAGTATACTAGGTCAGGGGAAATGTTCAATTGCTAAGATAGGACATCCTTGATTCATCTATTCCTGGATATTTTGGCTGAGTGCTGAAAAATGCAGAGCAAATAGCTAGACATAAAAGGTTCTGGGGAGGATGGAGAAGGGAGAGCATGAAGCATTAATAAAGATCTAAGAAACCCAAACAAGCCCTGCTGGAAGACTCTAAGGAAATGCATGCAGGTCAGCCTTGGCCTGTGTGGAAGGCCTCAGGAGCTCGATAAGGACTGCATTACTAAGTGCTCGATATGTGGTATGTTCTCAATAAACAGTAACTATATCATTCAAAAAACATGTATTAATTGGCTTCTAAGTAGTAGGCAGTGTTCTTATTAGTAACAACGTTGGAACTGTTGTTTTCTTTCTTTCTTTCTTTCTTTCTTTCTTTCTTTCTTTCTTTCTTTCTTTCTTTCTTTCTTTCTTTTTTTTCTTCCTGTAAGACATCTAGCAGAGCCTCCCTTCTGTGAGTATAATCCACAAATGTAGATTTGTGGCCTAAAATCAGATTGTCCTCAGGCAAACAGCAACTCTCTTATTTTTATTATTTCACATTTTATAAAGGCCAATGTCTCCACTGCCCGCATGGGACACTTAAGTCTAATTGTCAATATAAGCAGTTGAAACGACTCACTCCCCAGAAGTCCAGGAGAATGCCCGTCACCCCAGGCAAGAGCTTTGGGAAGCTTGGCAGCTTTTAAATGCTTCATTTTGAATAAGCAGGGTACTTTTCTGGAAAGATTTAAGGCCATGTTATGTAACTTGCAATTAGTGGCTTCCCACAAATTATATATCAGTGCAGAAAGTAGAATCTCCTTCAAGTGCTTTGTTGACTGGCTCACGAGATTGCACTTCATTGTTGTTCAGTGGTGTTGTATTTCTCGCCTGCCCCTCGCCTTTTCCCCCACTTAGGTGCACATCCCAGTTGTGTATCCCAGAACACCCTACCTGGGCCTTTATAAGGACCTTAACCAGGGAAACACAAAAGCAATGTCACATGTTGCCTGGAAGAGAGATATTGTATTTTCTTGGCAGGAATTTTTTTTCCAGTTCGTTTTCAGTATGTGGGTGACACCTAACCTATGCTGGTTTATCACCTTTATGGCAGAAAATAAAAGATGCACAGGAACAATAAAAATATACTCAAAGAAGTTAAATATGACACAGTTGCCACGAGTGAGCCAAATCAATTTTTTTCACTGACGGTAGAGGCAAAGTTAGCAAGGAGATGGGAGAGTCTGATTCTTCAGACAGAAAACTCTTTTAACGGCACCAATGCCTAATCAGACAGTGAATAATTTTGAACCACAGAACAATTTTGTCAAAGGCTCTTTGCCTCTGCTAAACAGGTTTTGGGGAGACGCTGCCTTCTGGCAGAGGCAGAGTATATTTGATCATTTTGGGGACATGGCTGATTGACATTAGCATTTGGGTAGAAGCTGACAAGGTTGTGATGTGATGGTAACACCCAGAGGGAGGCCCTCCAACTCGTGACTGTCAGCGGGGAGCCGATTCAGGCACAATGCAGGGCCTGCTATATGTATAACAGCACTGCACTGTTAAAAAAAAAAAAAAGATAGATAATATGATATTTAGGAGTCTTAGACTCTGCCTGGCTGGGCCTGGCCTGGCCCCTTTCCAGCTCTCAGACGCTGGCCAGATTCCCTGAGGGCTCTAGGCTTCTATTTCCTGATCTATCAAATGAAGGAATTAGGCAGATGATCTGTAAAAATTAGTTCTGATGGAAAAACTGCACCTTTCTGGATTCCCATCTCAGGTCATTCTGTAATTCTATATCTCGGGGCAGCACTATTGAACACCTGGACCTTGATTCTGGAGAAACAACAATAATGCATGTTTTCTAATGTACTTTGACGTTTAATGTAGACAGCATATGTGAAAAATCTCCAGGAAAGGGCCAGACACATAGGAAATCTGAGTACCCATGCAGGAGCCATGCTAACAATGACTTGGAAAAGAAAATGGTTTTTCTTGAAAATAATTCCTGGGTACCAGGTAGACCCTCACCCAAGCAAATGATTTCTCAGAGCTAGCATTTGAACAGATTAGCAGAGGTGAGCGGGATCTGGATAAAGAAGAGAAGAAGCTAAGGTTTAAAACAGCCTTTGCAGCCCCCTGGTTGCCCTTAGAAGCAGCGGATGATGACCACAGCTTTGTAGTACAACCTGAAATCTGGCATTGTGATGCCCCCAGCTATGGTTTTTTTTTTTTAAATTCCCCTGGCTATTCGGGGTCTTTTCTGATTCCACACAAATCTTAAAATAGTTTGTTCTAACTCTCTGAAGAAAGTCCATGGTATTTTGATAGGGATTGCATTAAACGTGTAAATTGCCCTGGGTAACATTGACATTTTTACAATATTAATTCTGCCAATCCATGAGCATGGAATATTTTTCCATCTCTTTGTGTCTTCCTCAATTTCTTTCAGAAGTGTTCTATAGTTTTTAGGGTATAGATCCTTTACCTCTTTGGTTAGGTTTATTCCTAGGTATCTTATGCTTTTGGGTGCAATTGTAAATGGTTTGACTTCTTAATTTCTCTTTCTTCAGTCTCATTATTAGTGTATAGAAATGCCACTGAATTCTGGGCATTGATTTTGTATCCTGCCACACTGCCAAATTGCTGTATGAGTTCTAGCAATCTTGGGGTGGAGGCTTTTGGGTTTTCTATGTAAAGTATCATGTCATTGGCGAAGAGGGAGAGTTTGACTTCTTCTTTGCCAATTTGAATGGCTTTTTTTTTTTTTTTTTTTTTTTTTTAGTTTATGATAGTCACACACACAGAGAGAGAGAGAGGCAGAGACATAGGCAGAGGGAGAAGCAGGCTCCATGCACCGGGAGCCTGACGTGGGATTCTATCCCGGGTCTCCAGGATCACGCCCGGGGCCAAAGGCAGGCGCTAAACCGCTGCGCCACCCAGGGATCCCTTGAATGCCTTTAATGTCTTTTTGTTGTCTGATTGCTGAGGCTAGGACTTCTAGTACTATGTTGAATAGCAGTGGTGAGAGTGGACATCCCTGTCCTGTTCCTGATCTTAGGGGAAAGGCTCCCAGTGCTTCCCCATTGAGAATTATATTTGCTGTGGGTTTTTCGTAGATGGCTTTTAAGATGTTGAGGAATGTTCCCTCTATCCCTACACTCTGAAGAGTTTTGATCAGGAATGGATGCTGTATTTTGTCAAATGCTTTCTCTGCATCTATTGAGAGGATCATATGGTTCTTGGTTTTCCTCTTGCTGATATGCATGAATCACATTGATTGTTTTATGAGTGTTGAACCAGCCTTGTGTCCCGGGAATAAATCCTACTTGGTCATGGTGAATAATTTTCTTAATGTATTGCTGTATCCTATTGGCTAATATCTTGTTGAGAATTTTTGCATCCATGTTCATCAGGGATATTGGTCAATAATTCTCCTTTTTGCTGGGGTCTTTGTCTGGTTTTGGAATTAATGTGACACTGGCTTCATAGAATGAATTTGGAAGTACTCCATCTCTAAAGCTGTGGTCATCAAGACAGTGTGGCACTGGCACAAAAACAGACACATAGATCAGTGGAACAGAATAGAGAATCCAGAAGTGGACCTTCAACTTTATGGTCAACTAATATTCAACAAAGGAGGAAAGACTATCCACTGGAAGAAAGACAGTCTTTTCAATAAATGGTGCTGACAAAATTGGACAGCCACATGCAGAAGAATGAAACTAGACCACTCTCTTGTACCATACACAAAGATAAACTCAAAATGGATGAAAGATCTAAATGTGAGACAAGATTCCATCAAAATCCTAGAGGAGAACACAGGCAACACCCTTTTTGAACTCGCCACAGTAACTTCTTGCAAGATACATCCACGAAGGCAAAAGAAACAAAAGCAAAAATGAACTATTGGGACTTCATCAAGATAAGAAGCTTTTGCACAGCAAAGGATACAGTCAACAAAACTAAAAGACAACCTACAGAATGGGAGAAGATATTTGCAAGTGACGTATCAGATAAAGGGCTAGTATCCAAGATCTATAAAGAACTTATTAAACTCAACAGCAAAGAAACAAAGAATCAAATCATGAAATGGGCAAGAGACATGAAGAGAAATCTCACAGAGGAAGACATAGACATGTCCAACATGCACATGAGAAAATGCTCTGCATCACTGGCCATCAGGGAAATACAAATCAAAACCACAATGAGATACCACCTCACACCAGTGAGAATGGGGAAAATTAACAAGGCAGGAAACCACAAATGTTGGAGAGGATGTGGAGAAAAGGGAACCCTCTTGCACTGTTGGTGGGAATGTGAACTGGTGCAGCCACTCTGGAAAACTGTGTGGAGATTCCTCAAAGAGTTAAAAATAGACCTGCCCTACGACCCAGCAGTTGCACTGCTGGGGATTTACCCCAAACATACAGATGCAATGAAATGCCGGGACACCTGCACCCCGATGTTTCTAGCAGCAATGTCCACAATAGCCAAACTGTGGAAGGAGCCTCGGTGTCCATCGAAGGATGAATGGATAAAGAAGATGTGGTCTATGTATACAATGGAATATTACTCAACCATTAGAAATGACAAATACCCACCATTTGCTTTGATGTGGATGGAACTGGAGGGTATTATGCTGAGTGAAATAAGTCATTCGGAGAAGGACAAACATTATATGGTCTCATTCATTTGGGGAATATAAATAATAGTGAAAGGGAATAGAAGGGAAGGGAGAAGAAATGGGTAGGAAATATCAGAAAGGGAGACAGAACATGAAGACTCCTAACTCTGGGAAATGAACTAGGGGTGGTGGAAGGGGAGGCGGGCGGGAGGTGGGGGTGAATGGGTGATGGGCACTGAGGGGGGCACTTGACGAGATGAGCACTGGGTGTTATTCTGTATGTTGGCAAATTGAACACCAATAAAAAATAAATTTATTATTAAAAAAAAAAAAAGAAGCAGCGGATGACCATGATGAGGAAAGTTGTAAGACATCTACAATAGGATGAGAGAAGTTGAGCTCCAGACCCATGGGTGCAGGATCAGTGGACACCATCTCACTACTGTGTTGGGTTTGTACTTCTGATCTCCTCCCAGAAGCACCCAGGAAGGAGTCTAGAAGGCTAGGGGACTGAAGTCAGATATTGTGGCTGAGGTAACTAGTTTTCCCTCAAAAAATGCACACTCTTTCCATGGTGGAGCAAGTGCAAGAACAAAGCTGCCCACCAAAGACCTCCACTCACACCTCCCACTTCTGTATACACATCCAGCCATGTGACCTGCCCTCCTCAAATGTGCATATATAGAAATGGGATGTGGCACTTCCGGGCTAGGTTCTTAGGCAACAAAGATCACACTCTGCCTTCTTCTCTTTCTGTACATCAGCTGCCAGATGCAGATGTACCAGGGCCTTAGGAAAAAGATGAAAGCCTGCTTACGGGGGGCCCGAGGCCACCAAGTTCCCCACATCCAGGAAAGTTGTCTTTCAGACAGGAATACCCATGTTGCATTCTGACATGAGTGAAAAATAGATTTCTATTATAGTAAGTGACAGCATGTTATGGTTTATTAGTTGTGCTAACAGGAAGAATGTCCTGATATGGCAACATGGGGAGACCTTGAAAACATGCTTAGAAAAAAAAACCTTATATATAAAGGAGTTACACATGGCACTATGAGATTCACATGATTTTCTAGACTAGGGGACTAAGAGAAAAATCTCAGAAAGCTTGTGGAGGAGTGGGGTGAGGTTTCACTGGAAGAAGCATGAAAAAACTTTATGGGGTGATCTTTAGGTTTTTGATTTTTTTAAAGATTTTATTTATTGATCCATGAGACACAGGGAGAGAAGAAGAGAAATAGGCAGAAGGAGAAGCAGGCTCTCTGCAGGGAGACCCATGTGGGACTTGATGCCAGGACCCCAGGATCACACCCTGAATGGAAGGTAGACACTCAACCACTGAGCCATGCAAATGTCCCAGGTTTTTTATCTTGACAGGGGTTTAGGTTCCACAAGAGTCTGATTTTTCAAAAGTCAGCAAATATGCAGTTAAGATTTGTGCACTTCTGGTATATAAATTTCACACCCCCAAACACTTATAAACAAATATTGAACTCTAGTTAATGATAGGTATGCTGTAAAACTTAGAGGAAAGATTTAGTCATGTCTACTTGGGAATGCGTCAAAGGTGAGATGAATCACATACAGTTCACAGACAAACCACTGAAACTGAGAGAGGTTCACAGCAAATAGTCTAACCTTTACTCTAAGAATGACATCGGGTGGGATTTGAATCCAGTTCTCTCTCATTCCAAGTCTTTGCTCCTTCCACCCTGCACTGGAATTAATAGGGAGAAAATCTAAATGACTCCATATGACTCACTATGAGAAGAAAGATTCCAGGGAAGGGAAGAAGACTGTGAAAAGTTAGAATTCCACAGGAAGACCAGGTAAAAATATAGAGTTTCAACAATAGACTGCTAATTAGCACTAACGCTCATATCTAATGTGGGGTTTTCTGAGGGCTGTGACATTCATGGATGACTAATTAACCTGTGTGGCAAATCCATCCCATTTGCTGCCATGACACAGCCAATCAAGACTGGCTTACTGTTTGCTCATTTGGAAAATGATTAGGATTCCCATTTAGACTTAATTACAGTGCAAAGGTTGACAATTATCTTCTCTACAGAAGCATCAGATGCTTCAATATCTCAGTGAACATGTGCCTATAATTATGTACATAATTTGTCTGGCAGAAAATGTAACCCAGTCATTACCTGGATCTTATGCCTATAATTAGAGATCATAAAAATACCAAATGGGAGAAGTAGGTTGGTGGGATGTTAGGCCCGTTGTAATATAAGAATCTATAGGGAGCTGTTAGCGGGGACTCAGTAGCAACCAACATCTCTTGGATTGCTGCCCTCTGTTAAAGATAATTAAGAAGTGTGAGAGAAAGGTGAAAATCATGACAGAATGAGAAAGCACAGCACAATTGCTTTTCCAGGTCTTGACTGCAATCATTAAAAGTCTCATAGGTACCCAGATTCAACACAACTAAAACCAAACTCATTAACCAACCCTTGCCCTACCATACTTACTACTCCTCTTGTGTTTGCTGTCTTAACTATGGCTAGGCACTCTAGAGCCATATGTAACCATTGCAACCTATTTCAATCCTTCCAGTCAAAGAGATGAAATTCTAATCATTGAATGTTTCTTGGTGGCATCACGTCTCCATGATGTGATCCTTCCATATTTCTGTTTTCATCACTGTTGTAGAGTTAGTTGCAAGAGGAGGGAGAAATGGTTTTGCCTCTCTCTAGATCCTCTTCTCTGATGCTCCCCTTCTACGTTTTCTTCACCATGACCATCTCTAGTCACAAAGAAAATTATGTCACTCTACCTTCAAAAGAGTTAAGAATGTCCATCTTTTTCCTAAACAGCATTTATCAGGGCACATCAAGAAATTTATACTTTGAATTCTGTGTCAGCTTATCCTTTCCTGACCTACTCTTCAATTTAGGTAGCTTCAGTAGATGACTTATACTGAATATAGAGTGCAATATGCTCATTATTTCAGTTATGTTTGCAGGCTAGCTGACTACTCCAAAACTGTGTATGCTATTTCCTCCTCCTGAAATGCCAATTGCTCCTTCTATTTAACTCCTACATGTCTTTTAAGGTTAACTTTCATGCCAATTGCTCAACTTGCTCCACATTCTCTAAAAAAAAACCAGTCTCTCCACAATGCCTCTATAGTATTTGGTTCAAC
The DNA here is from genome assembly GCF_048418805.1 of Vulpes vulpes. Lineage (NCBI taxonomy): Eukaryota > Metazoa > Chordata > Mammalia > Carnivora > Canidae > Vulpes > Vulpes vulpes. Next base: position 94,476,101 of record NC_132793.1, on the reverse strand, counting down.
CCTCTTTTATCCTAAATTGGAATATCATTGTCTATGTCTTGCATATTTATCCCTGTGGTTAATAGGTAAGTGTGAAGTCATGTCTTATTTACTTTACAATCCCTTTATATAGCACACAGCCTGGTACATGGTAGGTGCTGAATACATGTTCTACTGATTATGAAATTGATTCACTGAAGGAATAGATAAATGGTTCTGTGATACATGTATCCCTAGGCTTGGTGCACTCCCAAGAACAAGTTTAATACCTGCGGTTGCCAGCCTCCAAGAGATACACCAATGATCTCTATCCCCTACTATTCACATTGTGTAGTTCCTTTCTACATTCTACTGGAACTGGTCTATGTGTCCATTAGTCATGGTATTATCATTCTGAGAATGGGCTAAAAGACTGTGTAGCTTCCATCACTCTGTCTCTTGATATCTCTGCCTTTCTGTCTTTCTGTCTCTCTCTCCACTCACCGTATAAACCAGCTGTCATGGTGTAAGCAGTCCTATGGAGGGGTTCACAGGGAAAGAAAGTGAGGCCTGCCCCCACAGTCACCTGAGTGAGCTTGTAACTCACCTCAAACTCAGCCAAGCCTGCAGGTGACTGCGGCCCCAGGAGTCAGCTTGACAAAATCCTCATGAGACTTAGAGATGGAGAACCAGAACCACTCAGCCCAGCTCCTCCCAGATTCCCAGACCTTATATGACATAATAAGTGTCTATTACTATAAGCTGTTATGTTTTGGAGTAAATTTATATGTAGCAATAAGTAACTAACTTACTTCCTAATAAATTTCTGTGGATGCTATTAAAAGTAGTAAGAAGGAAGTGGTTTCTTTCCTCTTCTTCAATTTTTAGTCAAAGGATTTTGTTGTTACTAGGATAGACACCTGGGTGGTAGTGTCTATGTGAAGCCGAACACCTGGGCTTTGTCTCCATCACAAAGAACCTCTCAGATACAATGAAGAGGTAGAATGATCTCACTTCTTGGAGTGAATACTTGTGCTAATTAGTGGCATGTTAAAGTATAGCATGTCAAGCAATAAGCTATTTGTACTTAATCTTCCAACACATTTTTTAATAGAAAGAATGTGATGCCAAGGAAATGAATGTTAAACTACTATATCTAATTAGACCTTGCAAAGTAGCACTATTTTCCTAGCTTTGTATTTCGATGTCTAATTGCTAAACTAATAAAAATTTTGATTGCTATGGTTAAAAATAAGAACCTTCATTTTGTTTCAACAATATCGGAACATGAAAAAATATACAATACTACCTAGAAGGGACCTTATTTATGCACTTTTAAGAAATTCAGGAAGGGATTTTAAAAATGCAGTATCGCTCAGGATTCCACAGTCTTTATACTCAAATATACTTCCATGAAAGTGTTTATATTTATAATAATTAGGAAAATGTCATAAATTACAGACATAATAAACATTGTCTATACTAATTTAATAATTTTACGGTTTATACTAACTTGTTCATCCATATTCAGCTACTCACCGAACATTTATGGAATGTCAACTATTAACTGATCAACAGTTTTAATATTGTTAATATTATGGGGTACAAGAAACAAAAATTATGGACTTTCAGCATAAACAAACCTCTCTAGTTAGAACTTTTCCTTCTCCCTCTGGAAATCATCTGAAAGACACACACACACACACACACACACACACACCAAGGAAACCAAACAAGATCCTTGCATGCTGTGTTCAGTAAAACTAAGAGACAAATATAATTCCTAGACCTCAAAATATTTCTAAGGATTGTGAAAAGCAGCTGGCACTGAACAGAAGCCATACCAGAAGAACAGAATAATAAAGTAATGGGAGAAATCTCAGTGGCAATAGGTCTCAGCATTGATTGATCTCAGAAAGTAGCAACAATACATACTTCCTAAAGGAAGCACAGAACCCTGAAGTGAAAAACTTGGATCTCTTATTCACAATATTCTGAGTAAGAGCTGGGCAGACTGGGCTGATAAAAAATCTTTGGTGGACCCCATTTGGTTCAAAGAAGCCAAGGTAGCAAGGTGACTCAGAAAAGTAGATTGGTCATATCTGCTGGCAGTTCATGACACAAAGAAGAGAGATTTTGAGTTATGAAAACCAGCTACACCAGAACAGTGTCTCGATTCCTTCCTATAAGAAGCTTTTATAATTATCTTGCCCACAAAATACAATTTATTCAATGATAAATAATCAAAGTAGCTAACACAACATTGACACAAAGATTTAAAAGGAAATAAAAATCAGGAAATGAGAAACATAATAATAGACTAAAAATACATACATGTATGTATGTGCACACACAAATTTGTCATGGAATAGATAAAAATTGTAGCCAAATAAATTTGACACAAATTTTTAAATCCTAAAGAATACAACCTTTCTATGGAGAACCATGAAGCCAAAATAAAAGAATTCAGAGAAAAGATGGTAAGTGTAGCAGGAAGATATTAAATGTAGGCTAGAACATTTCAGAGATGAAATAAATGAAAAATAAAACCATTACAGAAATCAAAACAAAGTAGAAAGACATGCAAAATACACTATATGTAGAGGAAGTCACAGTAAAGATATAGAAGGTAGAAATGAGAAATCAAATATTAAAAAGGAAATAAATATTTAGAAAGAGAACAATAGATTATACCCTACAGACATAGGATATCTAGCATGCATATCATTTAAGTCCTGGAAGAAGAATGTCAAACTATGAATGAAACAAATATTAAGTATATAATTCAAAAATACTTCCTGACACATAAAGGCTATCAACCTACATACTGAAGGGGCTCATAATATACTAGAGAAGATTTAAGAGTTAATACTAATAGAATAGTTGATACTGTGATATACTCCAAGGACACCATTCCATATTTATTTCTTCCTCAATAAAAGGAATGATTTCTTAGAAATCATGTTTCTTGGAAAACAAGACAAAAAGATTGAGCAACTCATTTATGAGAGGAAACAAAAATCAAGTTGAGTTCAGATTTATCCCAAATGATATTCATTGATAGAAAACAGCAGGGCAACACCTACAGGATTCTTAAGGAAAGAAAGTATAAGGCAAGTATTTTATACCCAACAAAGCTTTCTTTATGTGTCCAGTTCACAAGCAATTTTCAACATGGGGAATCTCAGAAAATATTTACCCATGAATCCTTCTTGTCACGAGTAATAGAAAGAAACTTTATGAACCAAGAAAAGACTGAGGAGGCGAAAGGAAAAAAATCGGAGGTGGCCAATATGTTCAGTGCATTTGAGTGGAAAGGAAGATTTAAAACAGTTGCATATGAGAGTACAAGAACAGAATGTACCTGTCTATGTCCTGCCAACATAGACATGATCCAACCGGCACAAACTGGGAAGGAAAGGAAAGTGAGAGGTACAATAGGTTCACTGAATACTTCATCAATAATTGCTGGATAGAAATTATTTTATCTAAAGCTGCCAAAAAATGTAGGAGAAAATAAGCATATTATTGCTCATAGCAACTACTAATAGTTACTTCCAAGGAAACAGGAGAATACTAGTAAGATAATTGAATTTATCTGTTTTTTCATAATAGTTAAGGTAGACAAAACTAAGCAAAAGTATAGACTATTTAAATAATCTAACTTTTTTTAGAGAGAGAGAGAGTGCATGTCCATGAGCAGGGGTTGAGGCAGAGGGAGAGTGTTAAGCAGGCTAGAAAAGACAACAAAATGAACTTAAGGAAAGCAGAAGGGATCAATAAAGATAAATTAAATTGTTAGAAATCAGTCTTAAAAATAAAATAATACACAAGCTAATTTAAATCAATTATCTACTAATCAATAAAGATGAAAAGAAATTTTTAAAAAGGGCACAAAAATAAATAAAAAAAATAAAAAGGGCACAAAAATGTTGGGGCAAATAACATAAGGAGCAGGAGAAATTAAGGGAATCATAAAAATAATGTTACTCAACTTCATGCAAATGGATTTGAAAATCATCATGATATGGAAATTTTTTAGTGAAATTAGTAAAGCATAAGAAGTTCAGTCTCCAAAAGAGACATGGAAAAAAGTTGTTGAAGAACTACTCCAGGGGGAAAAAATCACCAGGGAAATTAAACTAACCTTTAAAAAGTAGATAATTACAATGTTATTTAAACTATTCCATAGTCATAGGCAAAGAAGAAAACTTTCCAAATACTTCCTATGAGATGAACATTTCACTTTTACCATAGCCTGAAAAAGTTGAATCATACACTGAGCAGACTATAGACCTAATCCTTCTTTTTTTTTTTTTTTTTTTTAAGTTGTGAAATTCTTTTATTAGTTTCTAATTTACAGGCCTCATCAGTGCCCCTGGTGGTACTGTTGAGACCATTTTACCTAGTTTAGAACTAAATGGAGATTTTTTCCCTTGCAGTCACTTTCTACAGAAGTTAAGACATTTCACTTAGCATTGTCATAAATTACAAAGTGTCCTGTATGCTTTCTGCCACACTTCAAAGCAGCTTAAAGAAATGACTTCCCTTTCATAAAGCAGAAGTTTTAGGATCAAATAGGGTCTTTAAAGAATGCTCAAAATCCACATAGCAGTATCTCAAATATACCAGTATTAATAAGCATTTGCCAGCTTATTTCCAAAGCCAAGAATTTGATAATTGTCACCCAAATACTGTTAAAATTCACAATTTGTTGTAGGTTACCACTCATTTCTCAAGAGCTATTTGCTTTTCATCCTGTTTTTATCATAAACTTCAAACTGTCATCTTTCAGTATTCGCTTCATTAGGTGATGTTACTGGAATGACAGCAAAACCTCCAAGACATTTTCAGATTATAAAGCTTACCCTACACTCCAGTCCAAAGGAGTCCTTCCTCTCATTACATTTCCCATTGCACCTCTTCAAACTGGGTTTACTCCCAAGTGCTGTTATTGTTCCCTCTTCACCCAACCTTGCTGAATTTATAAGTTCTTAGTGACTGAACTCCCGTAGCTGTTTTTCTACCAACTAGATACAATTAACCCTACTTTGAAGTAAAATGCTATCAAATGCCTCACATTTTAGGGTACTTCAACATTTATGTGACAATGCATTCCAGTAACTGAGAAAACAAAAACATGCCATTAACAAGTTTACTTCATAGTGATAGAATACAAATTTTATATGCAACACATGGACTTTGGTATTACAGAATTTAACCTGTTTCTATAAACTATCATACGGTGTTAATCTGCTTATCTAAGAGAAAGTGTGTTGCACCAACAGACCCCTTTTTCCTATAGCATTGTTTTTACTTTGTTTTTACTATGTATTTTAACTTCCTTGCCCTTAAACAAGATGAATAAACTTCCAAATTCCTATCCAGGAAAAGTCAACCCAAATTTCAGTTTAAACACTAGAAATAAGGTTCTGTGCAACTCCAATCTTTTACCTGAATACTATAACAAGGCTACAGTGTTGACCAAAACAAGTCACAGGTTTCTCATTAAACTTTTGTTTTAATGGGTCTCAAAATTCTGTGACAGATTTTTGGTCAAGTTGTTCCATTAAAATGTACTGATTTTAAAAACTAATAACTTAAAACTGCCACACACGCACAAAAAAAAAAAATGGTCCACAAAACATTCTCCTTTCCTTCTGAAGGTTTTACGATGCATTGTTATCATTAACCAGTCTTTTACTATTAAACTTAAATGGCCAATTGACACAAACAGTTCTGAGACCGTTCTTCCACCACTGATTAAGACTGGGATGGCAGGTATTGGGGATAATATTCATTTAGCCTTCTGAGCTTTCTGGGCAGACTTGGTGACTTTGCCAGCTCCAGCTGCCTTCTTGTCCACTGCTTTGATGACACCCACAGCAACCGTCTGTCTCATGTCACGAACAGCAAAACGACCCAGAGGAGGATAGTCAGAGAAGCTCTCAACACACATAGGTTTGCCAGGAACCATATCAACAATGGCAGCATCCCCAGATTTCAAGAACTTGGGACCATCTTCCAGCTTCTTTCCAGAACGACGATCTATCTTTTCCTTCAGCTCAGCAAACTTGCAAGCAATGTGAGCTGTGTGACAATCCAGCACAGGTGCATATCCAGCACTGATTTGGCCTGGATGGTTCAGGATAATCACCGGAGCTTTGAAGCCAGCTGCTTCCATTGGTGGGTCATTTTTGCTGTCACCAGCCACGTTGCCACAACGAACATCTTTGACAGATACGTTCTTGACATTGAAGCCCACACTGTCCCCAGGAAGAGCCTCACTCAAAGCTTCATGGTGCATTTCAACAGACTTTACTTCAGTTGTAACATTGACCGGAGCAAAGGTGACCACCATACCAGGCTTAAGAACACCAGTCTCCACTCGACCCACTGGGACAGTACCAATACCACCAATTTTGAAGACATCTTGGAGAGGCAGACGCAAGGGCTTATCAGTTGGACGAGTTGGTGGCAGAATGCAATCCAGGGCTTCAAGCAGTGTGGTTCTGCTGGCATTCCCATCTTTACGGGTGACTTTCCATCCCTTGAACCAAGGCATGTTAGCACTTGGCTCCAGCATGTTGTCACCATTCCAACCAGAAATTGGCACAAATGCTACTGTGTCGGGGTTGTAGCCAATTTTCTTAATGTAGGTGCTGACTTCCTTAACGATTTCCTCGTATCTTTTCTGGCTGTAGGGTGGTTCAGTGGAATCCATTTTGTTAACACCAACAATTAGTTGTTTTACACCCAGTGTGTAAGCCAGAAGGGCATGCTCACGGGTCTACCCATTCTTGGAGATACCTGCTTCAAATTCACCAACACCAGCAGCAACAATCAGGACAGTACAGTCAGCCTGAGATGTGCCTGTAATCATGTTTTTGATAAAGTCTCTGTGTCCTGGGGCATCAATGATGGTCACATAATACTTGCTGGTCTCGAATTTCCACAGGGAGATATCAATGGTGATACCACGTTCACGTTCAGCTTTCAGTTTATCCAAGACCCAGGCATACTTGAAGGAGCCTTTTCCCATCTCAGCAGCCTCCTTCTCAAATTTCTCGATAGTTATTTTGTCGATCCCACCACATTTGTAGATCAGATGGCCAGTAGTGGTAGACTTGCCCGAATCTGCATGTCCAATGACGACGATGTTGATGTGAGTCTTCTCCTTTCCCATTTTGGTTTAGGTTTAGCGGTGGTTTTCACGACACCTGTGTTCTGGCGGCAAACCCGTTGCGAAAAAGTGACCTAATCCTTCTTATGCATATCCTAAATCATACCCTAACATATCACTTCAAAAAATAAAATATGTAAAACTAGAATACTTAGTTATTAACAAAGAGTACATTTTAAAATAATAATGATCAAGTAGTGCTTATTGCAGCCATATGGAAAGAATGTAACATGAAATCAAGAGTCCATTTCTGGTCTACAGTTCATTGTTAAAACTTTGACTTGTGGTTATTAGTTAAGTTGTATTCAGTAATAACACTGAGTCAAGCATTTTTTTAAGATTTTATTTATTTATTCATGAGAGACACACACACAGAGAGGCAGAGACATAGGCAGAGGGAGAAGCAGGCTTCTTGCAGGGAGCCCGATATGGGGCTCAATCCCAGGACCCCTGGATCACACCCTGAGCCAAAGGCAGACGCTCAACCACTGAACCACCTAGACGTTCCTCAAGCATTGTTTTAAGCACTTTACATCTATTAATTCATTTTATCCTTGCAGATGCTCATTTCTGCATTATGTAAATGTGTAAAGGAAGGCATACTTTAAAAAAGAAAGATTTTATGTATTTATTCATGAGAGATACAGAGAGAGACACAGAGACATAGGCAGAGGGAGAAGCAGACTCCATGCAGGGAGCCCAATGTGAGACTTGATCCTGGGACTCCAGGATCATGCCCTAGGCCAAAGGCAGACACTCAACTGCTGAGCCCCCCAGATGTCCCAGAAGGCATACTTTTAAGTAACTTCCCCAACTTCACACAGTAATTTCTGGAGATAAAATTGGATCCCAAGTAATCTGTCTCCAGAGACCATAATTTTACTCACTTTATACTTCTCCAGGACCCAAATTAAGATATTTTTCCAATTTCCTAATGCTTATATTACATTCAACATATTCATCCAGAAATGAATTTGGTTATGATATTACTGCAAAAGAGAGGCTAGTTTTGTTTCTGAGGCATCTCAGAAGCCATGTATGTTCTCAAGGGTGATAATTCATGCAAGGCCCTTAGCGGATACATGGCCATAGCAAGTCTTCACCAATTTCGGTTGCCATTAGGACTGTCAGGGAAGGATGTAGGTGTAGATGTTTACCTTTCTGTGCATTTCATATGGTATCATGAGTGACCACACAACTTCTGACAAGCAGAAAGAAAGATGCCTTTTATATTTGTTCCATGGTCTTTATTTTCCTGTATTGAGTCTGATCCTCGTCTTCACACCTCAAAAACACCTCCAGGTGTTGAGAAAAACTAATAGTAAAGAAAATATGTTATATATTTAAAATGAAATATTATTTAGCCTTAGAAAAGAAGGAGATCCTGCCTTTTGTGACAACATGGATAAACAGGGAGGACATGATAAGTGAAACAAGTCAGACACAGAATGTAGACTGGTGGTTGCCATGGGCAGGAGAAATAGAATATTAGTCAGGTGGTACAAAGTTTCAGTAATGCAAGGTGAATGAGTTCTGGAGAGCTAGTGAACACCAATATGACTACAGTTAATACTGTAACTGTATGAAATTCCTAATAGGGTAGATCTTAAGAGCTCTTATCACAAAAACTGGAATTAAGGTTATGGATATGTTAATTAGCTTGGTAGTGCTAATCGCAACACTCACCTATATCAAAACCTCAAGTTGTACACCTTAAATATACACAATTCTTATTTGTCAATTATATATCCCTAAGGATGGAAAAAAATAGAATTATTCTGCTCAGTTGATGATAACTCCATAATAAATGTACTTTATAAGTTCAGAGATGTATGCGTTTTCCTTGCAGGATAAGCCTGTGCAATTTGAAAGGGCCAGAGGCTTGGAATCATTGTGAATAGTGACAACAAAAACAAGTCCCACCAACGAACAGAGTGGGAGTGAGCAGTAGGGCAGAGTGAACCCTGCACACCCAATGCTTCCTTGAGGCAGGGCATTTTTTCTGTACCGTTCACCCTCCAGGGACTCATCCAGCCTCATTCCAAACCTCATTTTTCTACCGGTGAATGTTAGCATGAGGAGCGATGGAACAAGATTTCCAAATGAGAAGTGGTTAATCCTTTGTTTTCATGTGGCTACACAGGCTCTTGACGTTAATACCAGGAGGTGTCAACTGCACCCTATCATTTGTATGCGTGTCAGCTTTGTAATATTACTTAGCGCTAATAGATTAGGATTTCAGGGCATTCTGCATTGGCAGATTTCCTGGGAGGAGGGGAAAGGACAGGTGAGCATCTTCACAGGTAAGAAAAGAAGCTAATTCATGTTTCTGCCTCCTGCTTCTAGTGAAGAGTAAGCTCCTTCAAGTGTCTCTGATTACAGGCCACCATGTGATTTCTTAGTAAATAGCAATTAGTGGTGACAATGAATGCTAATGCCATATGAAAATAAACTGAGAAGGCCAGCCCAGGATTTAGGAGGATCGAAACTCCCTCTTGGTAGGAGAATACTCAGCAGTTTAAACAATCACATGGTTCCAAAGTATTATTTATCCAGGAAAATAGAAAGCAAAGTACCAAATGTGTATTCTTAATGTAATAAAATATGAATTCAGGAGGATGTATATCTATCTATCATCTATCTATCTATCTATCTATCTATCTATCTATCTATCATCATCATCATCTATCTCACTCTGTGAACAAGGACCAATTCCATTGTTTTTTTTTCCCCCAATACTTTTGTAAACCACAATAAAATAAATTCCTAAAAATAAATTGAAATCACAAGCAGGCATTCAGGGGCACCTGAGTGGCTCAGTCAGTTGCATGCCTGCCTTTAGCTCAGGTCATGATCTCAGAGTCCTGGGATTGAGCCCCAAGTCAAGCTCCATACTCAGAGGGGAGTTTCCTTGAGGATTCTCTCTCTCCCTCTGCCCCTCCCCCTTCTGTGTGCTCTCTTTCTCTGTAAATCAATCATCAATCAATCAATACAATCTTAAAAAAAAAGCAGACATTCAAAGTATATGCTCATTTAAATAAATTAGATTCAACAAAAACATACACACTATATGTATATACACACAGTTATGTACACTCACACTAGTTCAAACTTTGGTTAACTAATAATAAAAGTTAAAGATCAAAGGAGTCCCTTTACTTTTCCACCATTAATTGCCTTTTTATACAGCTCTCAGTTGACGAGGAACAACAGTATCAGAGATGTCCTTTGTGCCTATTCAGCATTTTTGGCTGGCCTCATTCCTTATTTCAGTTGTCCATGGGCCCCACCATACTTTACACAGACACAAGCTGACTTCCCCTTGACTGGTTCTTACTTTGTTCTTCTAGTCACATCAGCTGGAGCTGTCCCCATGACAGCAAGGCTTGGGTGTCCTGGGACCCCCCTCAGTTTGGTGCCCCTAGAACACAGAAGTGCAAGGCTGTAGCACTCCAATGGGTGAAGTTCTGCTCAGTGGGAGGAGTAGCTAGTATATGAATTTCCCCTCTTTCTTCCCCCAGACACACTGTTTGAGGCTCTCTCAGAGGACAATCTCATAGAATAGGGCACTGAGGGACACCTGGGTGTCTCAGAGGTTAAGCATCTATCTTCAACTCAGTGTGTGATCCCAGGGTCCTGGGATCGAGTCCCACATTGGGTTCCCTGCAGGGAGCCTGCTTCTCCCTCTGCCTGTGTCTCTGCCTCTCTGTGTGTCTCTCATGAATAAATAAATATAATCATAAAAAAAAAGAGCACTGAGTGGCTACCCATCGTGTCTCTCCTCCTCAACGTGGCTTTCCCCCATGATGTCTCAATTCTGTCTGTCCCTTTATTTTACAGATGCAGAAGTAAGAACCATTAATTTGGGGCCATGGCAAGGGTTCTAGTCCTCTTTCCATGATACCAGTGAACCTCCCATGAGCTGAAGAGTCACAGTGGGTCTTTAAAGCTATTATTCCAGTGTTTGTAGATTCAACTATATTGAAATGCCCACCATGAGGAAACATTTGCATGCTAAGGTGGATCTGACATTACACTCCGTGGTTGCATTGTGTCCTCGGACTGTCATTAAAAAAATGCAAGTGAGGGAACTAAATAACAGAAGTTCTCTCACTTTGGAGGTCAGAAATTTAAAATTAAAGTGTCAGTAGGACCATGCTTCCTGTATGACTTGAGGAAGAGTCCTTCCTTTTCTATTTCTAAATTCTGGTGATTAGCACACTTCTGGATGTCCCTTGGCTTACAGATACATCACACAATCTCTGCCTCTGTCAACATGTGGCGATATATTATTTTCTGTGTCCTTACGTGTTGATGTCTGGGGTTTTGCTGACCCTGGAGCAGTCCCCTGGGGTCCGGCTGACCCTGGAGGGACTGCCTCTCCCAGAACCAGCCACTTCTTAGAAAGAGTAAACTCTAGTTGAAGATCTCCTTTTTCAAAGCAAACCAACCAATCTAGAGCCTATGTCCCTACCACTTCCTTTATGGCCTGTAATTCTGAGAGCCACTAATCCACCTGCCCTAATCACCCTAGCTCCAGATACCTGACAACTCAGGACAGCCCGTGTGCTCCAGAGCCCACTGAAAAATTTTCAAACTAGCTAATCCTAAACTGGCTTACTATGCTTCACTTGTTCCTTCCCACAGAAACCATAATAAAGACTCTTACCCTCATTTTTCTCCCTCTTTCTCCTAACCAATCCTTGTGCTTCCCTGTGTGGCTATATGTGGTATGACATGCCTCCTACCTCTATGGAACTGTGAGTGAAACTTCTTCATTTATAATGGGCTGTGTGCCCTCCCACAGCCTGGGCACCCTTAAAACACATGATGTTTTTCCTGTGTCTGTGTCTCTTCTCCGCTCCTGATAAAGACAGTAGTCATAATGGATTAAGGCCCACCCTAATTGACCATGACCTCATCTCAAACTGGTAACATCTGTAAAATTTCTATAAAAATTGAGGACGTTAACATGTCTCAACATAAGTTTAGATATTTAAAATATCTTCTTTGGAGAAGTGGTTTAACCCATAATAATGTTGTGTAGCGGGTATTGAAAATATTCAGTTTTATGATGTCTCATCCCAGTGTTGTCTAGAGCAGGGGTTAGCAAACGTTTTCTGTAAAGGGCCAGATCATTAATATTTTAGGCTTTGAGGGCTGCATGTGCTCTGTCACATTTTTTCTTCCTCTTCTTCTACTTTTTCTCCTCCCCTTTCTCCTCCCCTTTCTCCTCCCCTTTCTCCTCCCCTTTCTCCTCCCTTTTCTCCTTTTTCTTCTCCTTCTCCTTCTCCTCCTCCTCCTCCTCCTCCTCCTCCTCCTCCTCCTCCTCCTCCTCCTCCTCCTCCTCCTTCTTCTTCTTCTTCTTCTTCTTCTTCTTCTTCTTCTTCTTCTCCTTAAAAAATGTTAAAAAGGCGGGGGGGGGTACCTAGGTGGCTCACTTGGTTAAACGTCTGTCTTCAGCTCAGGTAATCATCCCAGGGTCCTGGGATCCAGCCCTGCATTGGGCTCTCTGCTCAGCCGGGAGTCTGCTTCTCCCTCTACCTCTCCCCCCAACCCCCCTGCTCATGTTCTTTTTCCTGCTCTCTATCTCTCAGATAAACAAATAAAAATATTTTAAAAATGTCAAAAAAAAAGTTAACTCATGAGTGGTACTGAAACCAGCCACAGACCAGATTTGGCAGGTGAACTATAGTTTTCTGTCCCCGGATCTGTAGCAAGGATCAGATGAAATGAAATGGGAGGAGGAGAGGGGATAAACAATACCTGGCAGATATTCAGTACTCATGGTGTTATTTTTCTCAGCTATATCGTTACAGTTAACATCTAGCCCAAAGGTTGCCAGATATTTCTCATCTTAATGGCTAATTGGCAAGCTATATCCTGTTTAAATAGTTTTCAGTGTCAGCTTCCATAACCCAAGTAAGATAAGTTTAAGGAAAGAAGATCAGGAATAGCATCCAATGCCACCCTGGTATACTCCCTGTGAGCCATGTTTAGGGTGACTGTTGGGCACAGTGGTGACAGAGGTGATGAGATGTGTAGATGATGCACAGTTTGGGCTTGCTTTAGCCATACGACCACTTAAGCCATACGACCACTAACACTGCTGGAAGAACCAGCAGAAGTTTGATCCTTTTTTCTTCTTGATGAGATAGTTTGGGTTCTTGGCTTCAGAAGAAAGGTGCCTACCACCCCCAAGAGGGAGAAAACGGGCTTGAACCAGAGCTAGTTCTACCACCTTTGGAAAAGGCAGTAAATTCTTCTTTTTAAATAGGCCCATTAATGAGGTGAGGGGAATCAAACCAAACACAACACAGCAAACCTACCCTCTATTTTGGGAGGAATGCCAGGGAAGACCCAATAAAATGGATGTCATTGTATCTAAGTACGGTATACTGACTGGCCTCAACAAGCAGGTCAAGTAAGACCAATCTTCCTGATTGGTCCCTTAGTGGCATCAGCCCCTCCTCCTCCTTTTGTCCTGAGACAAAAGAAAAGAAAGAATACCTGGTCATGAATTCCTAACCTTGGCAGAGCAGCCTCCCTGGAGAGCCTGGTAATTAAGGCAGTTGCTTAGTTGGTATGATGATGCTTACATCCGCCTCTAATACCAAGCACTCTAATTACTTTAAGAACTTCATGTGAGGTCAGATTTCTAGGTATTGCTTGCCCCATGGGGCTGAGAGGAGCACTGAGTGATCCTGACACATTTTAATCACCCAGATGAGTTGGAATGGCGGTGGTGAACCATATTTAATTCACAGTTCTTGCTACTCACTGCCAGTGACATTTGGGGCAAGATTCTTAAGCTTTTTGAGTTTCCATTTTTTTCCTCTCTAAATAGGAATGATTATACTTATATATCATAGCACTGTTATAAGGATTAAATGAACTTGTATTAACACAGTCTTTGGAAGATGTTAGGTTACATTCTTCATTTGGAGTTTCCATCTGCATGGTTAATCCTACGTATTTGAGTCGGTTTGCCAGATTTAGCAAATAGAAATACAGGATGCTCAGCTAAATTTGAATTTCAGGGAAAAAAACAAGCAGTTTTCTAACATCAGGATGTTACATGGGCCATACTTATGCTAAAAATTACTCGCTGTTTTTCTGAAATTCGCATTTAATGGAGCATCTTGTATTTTACCTGGCAACTCTATGTTTGGGAGATCTTAGAATCCTCTTTTCAGAGTACTTTTCATAGAGTGGGTGAAAACTAACAGAGTTATGTTAGAACCCTGAAGCCAAGCTTTTAAGTCCTACTCAGTGTCGTGGCAGGGTGTAATCCTTAAACACTCTAGCTTCCGATATTCGAAACAGGAAAAAATATTCTTTGCAGAGTCCTGAAAAGGAGGGGTTGTAAAGACTCTGTAATATAGTTTAAAAAGCAGAAGGAAAAATAAAACTCACTTAGGAATTCCCCAAATCTTTGAATAGCTCCTCAAACCTGTTTAAACTTGTCAAAACAATTTACGATTATTTATCCTGAGCCTAGGGAAGAAAAGGCAGGTTATTCTGACCTCAGCCCTTGTGGCTCTGAGGAGCCAAGAATTGAATGGAAGCTGGAGAAATACAGAGCATCCATATCTCTTTAGAGAGAGTTTCTCTTGTCAGCATACCCAGGGAAATGACTGCAAAAGCAGATAGCATTATGGCTTGCACTCAAATTCATAGCCTCCTGACCAAACCAATAGTCAAATGCTTTCCTTAAGGTTAGAGGTGCAAAGACAGGAGAGCATATGAATGTACTAAGTAAGAACTGTCTCATGGAGCTGTCAGGTTTGAAATGATAATGTAATCTTTAAAAAAAATTTTTACTTATTCATTTGAGAGAGAGAGTGCGTGTAGGGGAGGTGAAGAAGGAGAGGGACAAGCATACTCCCTGTGTGGAGTGGAGCCCAACACCGGGCCCAATCTCCCAACCCTGAGATCATGGCCTGAGCCAAAATTGGACATGTAACCGACTGAGCCACTTGGGTGTCCCCAAACGATTATGTATTCTATAGAAAACCTTTCGCACAGCTCCTAGTGCATAAATATCACTCCTGAAAGAGGTCAGGAAAAGGCATTTGAGAACCAAAATGACCTGGAGGCAGGGTTCAGGGAACACTGGAGACTTCCCAGCTACCTATGATGAAACAAGTCCCATGAAAGATATAGGACAGATTTTTCTTCACTTTACACAGTTTTATAATCTGTCGGTGAGACACAGAGAAGCACTAAATATTGCATGCCAGCATAGACTCTGGAAATAATGAAGAATTAGAGAAGGCAAAGAAATTTGCTCACCCTACCACTCACCTCACTCCTTAACGCTATCCTCAACAATGACCAAAAATAGAGGCTCAAGTAAACTATAATGTATGCGGTTATTTAAAAGTATAATGGACCCTTGAACAACTGTGGGTTAGGAGCACCTCCCCCTCCCCCACACAGTCAAAAATTCTTGGGTGACTCTCAACTCTCCCCAAAACTTAACAGACTACTATTGACTGGAAGCCTTACTGATAGTATAAAGGGTTAGCACATTGTATAAGTTATGTATGTATATAAATATATACATATACATATATACATTATGTGTGTGTGTGAGTATATATATATATATGTGTATATATATGTATGTGTATATATATATATATATATATATATATATATATATATATATAGTATTCTTACAATAAAGTAACCTAGTAAAAAGAAAATGTTATTAAGAAGATAATATGAGAAGGTATTTGAGTAGTTCAGTTGGTTAAGCATCTGACTCTTGATTTCAGCTCAGGTCATGATCTCAGAGTTGGGAGACTGAGCTCTTCATTGGGCTCTGCACTTAGCACAGGGTCTGCTTGAGATTCTCTCTCTCCTTCTCCCTCTGCAACTCCCCCCCTCTCCCTCTAAAAAAAATAATAAAATAAAATATGAGAAAATGCATTTGCAGTATTGTATTTATTTTAAAAATCCACATAAAAGTGGACCTGTGAAGTTCAAAACTGTGTTGTTTAAGAGTCAACCATACATTGCTGAAGAATAAATGTTGTTTTAAGAAAAAGTTACCAGTGTAGTGGAGCCTCTGGTTTACATGTATGGCATGCTTTGTAGGGGGAATGCCTAAAAGAGCAAGAGAAAGTATAAAGATGAGGAGACGTTTATTTTGAAAAAGAAAATGGTAGAAAGACAATGTGAAAAGTGTTCAGATGTTGATCAATAGAACCTTAATTTTTTAACTTTTAAAAAAAGATGTTATCTATTTATTTGAGAGAGAGCATGAGTGAGTGAGCAAGAGAGAGAGAGAGATGGAAAACATGAGCAAGGGGAGGGGAAAAGGGAGAGGGAGAAGCAAATTCCTGCTAAGCAGGGAGCCTCACCCAGGGCTCCATCCAGGACCCAAGGAACATGACCTGAGCCCAAGGCAGACAGTTAACTGACTAAGCCACCCAGGCACCCCTAGAACCTTATTTTTAAGGAAGTGTTTAGATGCATATTGTAGAGATACTTTGGGAGAAAATTATTTACTGGTCTTGAATGCCAGGGAGTTGAGATTTTATTTTAATAATATTAAAATAAAACTCAAATGGCTAATCCATCTTCACTCCCACCTGGTTTGTTAATAGTGATGGTCTCTAGAAGCTGTACATCAGATCTGATAAATTGCTTGTATGGTCTAGGGGAAGGGCTATGATAAAACAGTAGACAATTAGCCTATAAAACTTTCCCCATGTTTCCCCCTACTGACACTCCCCACTTGGTACAGCTGGTCTTTTTTTTTTTTTTTTAAGATTTTATTTATTTATTTATTTATTTATTTATTTATTTATTTATTTATGACAGAGAGACAGAGAGACAGAGAGACAGAGAGACAGAGACAGAGGGAGAAGTAGGCTACTGGCAAAGCTGGGAGCCCCATATGGGACTTGATCCCAGGACCCCCAGATCATGACCTGAGTGAAAGGCAGACACTTAACTGACTAGGCCATGCAGGTGCCCTTAGCCTAAGTCTTATGCCAGTAACTTTCAGCCTTCAAAGAGCCATAGTTTACAAATACAGTGATCTACTCAAGTCAAGTTTATGAGACATTTATCAAAGAAAGAAATATTTTATTCACTCTAAACAGTTTTTAACTGAAGATCTTTAGCTTCCAGACTGTGAGACCAACTTTGGGAAACCAGTGACAATTTAAGGCAGAGCATGACTTCCGTCTTCCCTGCACTGCTTTCTGCCAGAAGTATTTCCACACATTTTGATTCTCTTATGAAATACAATGATATCAACATGCCCAGAGGATTGTCTAGCAGACTGGTTGGGAGGCAATGAATGTTCCTATATTCTGGGATTTAAGTTTTTGTGGCCATTGCTGCTGCTTTTAAGACCCAGATTGACACCTTAGGAAAAGGGAAGGTACATTGTCACACTTGGGCTCTGGATGAAGATTTGTAAAAGAAAGGCTGGTTGCCCAATAGGAACTCTGAGCAGAGATATTCCTTGATAGATTAAATATCAATATTACAATTAAGATATTAACAGTACTTACTATGTACCAGATAGTTCACATATATCACCTCTATTTTTTAAGAAAATATTTTCTTTTATTGAAATATATTTGATAATATACAACATTATGTTAGTTTCATGTGTACAACATGATTTGATATTTGGGTATATTGCAAAATGATCACCATGATAATTCTAGTTAACATCCCTCACCATACATAGTCATAGCATTTTTTTCCTTGTGTTGAGAACCTTTAAGGTCCACTATCTTAGCAAGCTTTCACATATGTAATACAGCATTATTAACGACATCACCATGGTGTACAGTATATATCTCTGACTTCTTTATTTTATAATGGTGGTTTGTACCTTTTGACCTCCATTATGCTTACCTCCCATCCCAGCCACTGACAATCACCCATCTATTCTTTATATCTATAGTTTGGGGTTTTGTTTCTGGGGTTTTTTTTTTTTTTTGATTTCACATATAAGTGAGATCATAGGGTATTTGCCTCTCTGACTTTTTCCACTTAGCATAATTCCTTCAAGGGCCATCTGTGTTGTTGCAAATGGTAAGATTTCCTTTTTTAATGGCTGAATTTTCTTTGGAAAAATGTCCGTTTATATTCTCTGCCCATTTTTAATTGGATTACCTGAGATGGGGGTTGGTATTTAGTTGTATGAATTCTTTATATATTTTGGATGTTAACCCTTTATCAGGTAGTGATTTTTTAAAAAATATTTTCTCCCATTCAGTAGGTTACCCTTACATTCTGTTCATGATTTCCTTTGCTGTGCTGAAGCTTTTCAGTTTGATATAACCCCAGTTGCTTATTTTTTTGCTTTTGTTTCCTTTTCTTTTCATGTCAAGTCTAAAAAATCACTACTAAGACTAATGCCAAGGATCTTACCCCCGCTGTTTTCTTCTTGGAGTTTTATGGTTTCAGGACATTACCTCTAACCTTTATATAAACCTTTCAATCAGCACTGATATTATCAACATTAATTAAATGAAGAAATTCAGAATCACTAAGGTTAAATAACTTTCTGCCAAGTAGAAAACAAAGCTCCAACCATGATTGCCTCGGTCTAAAGTCCATTGCCTTTGCAACAAGGGAACCTGCTACTTCTAGCTGAGAGCCCATGGTCCAGTTTTGGCTCAATGACTTATAGGTTAAGAAACTCAATTTTGCCAGTTCATCCTGTGTTTATTAGGCTTATAACTTATCGATAGGAATTCAATCACAATGGTCATGAATAAATCAAAAGAGTCTATATTAACTTACACTGGAGGATGTATCTATTAAGATAACTGTCCTGAATCATTTGCTGAAAAAACTCCCTGATCAACCCAGGAGATGAAATAATCAGAAATATGTTTGTTGCACCAAGAACAAGGTAAAAGGGAGATGGAGTTCTGAAGAAATATCTCCATAGCTAAGATCTCTAAATAAATATCTCATGATATTTCATTCCAGTAATTGAGAGTTGTTTCCCCAAATCTGAGCATCTTCTCCATTGGCCTGGACCGCTAGAACAGTGTCAATGACAGCACTCCATTTTAAAGATTCTTTTCTCTTGGCAGTACTTTATTGTGAAATTATCATGGCTTTGTTTTTTTTTTTTTTTTCTTACTTGAGATTCTCTCCCTTAGGATTCCTGAAAACATAATGACTTCATACTGAGAGCCTCTAGGATAGAAACATTGGTCTTTCTCACTCTGAAAAATTGGTTTCCATTTGGAACAGAAGAGAAATATGCTTTAAAATTCAATGTAACCTAACCCCTTCGAGGTCCCTGAGGCAGATTGATTGATTGATTGGACTAAGAAAGAGATCATTCCTCCCCCTCTACCTAATCCTACATTCTTTTAGTAGGTGGAGAGAGGCACACACTTGTACAAGCAAAACAAATGTTTGGGAATGAGTTGCTAGTTGATAGATGAAAACAGGATAATTACTTGCTTTAAGGATATTTGACTTCCCAACATGTTAAAACACTCATTAGTGCAACACAGAATTCAAACAACTCTACAGAGGCTTTCTGATGTAAGAGGGCAAAGGGGCGGGGCCATCAATTTGTAATGCATTTTAAATTCCAAACAAAATTTCCATCAACAACCTGAATATCTGAAAGGAATTTCAGGTCATGCATTTGGGGAAATCGGATTATTAATACAATTCTTGCTGTGTTAGTGCTGATGGGAGACAGACCCAGGGCTTTGTAAATCTTGCAGGAAAGGAGTCCATTCCTTGGTGAGGTGGTAAGGAAAGGGGCACTACTGGCTTTGAGGAAGTCAGAAAGAACCATTGTTCTCTACTCATGGTTTCAATTTGTAGAGTTACCTTCAGACCCATGATTTGCATCATAGTCTAAAAAACAAATTCTCTCTCCTTTACCCTCATGTTCTCTTCTGATCCCAATGTCATAAATAAACCCTCTATTTTAATAACTTCTCATTCAATATGAAAAACACTATTTTAGTCCCAGTTCTGCTCTATCATTATGAATTGCATCCTTGTAGCCTGAACAAAAGCACCCTTCTTAGCCTCAGTTATTATGATTAAAATAAGAATAACATCTTCCATGCCTAATCTACTATATTTGTTGTAAAATTTGGTAAGTTATTGTCATAGGCATTCAATTTTATTTCCATGGCACTTTATTTAGAACACATGAAATGATCATTATTAGTTTATACATCTATCCATTCATTAAAAAGATCTCTCTCTCTCTCTCTCTCTCTTTCTATGTCTATTCATCCTCTTAGTGGATAATTATTTCATGCACTTGTTATTTAACAACTACGTTTGTGCCAGGCACTTTTATAGGCATTGGAGTGTTTTCTGAGTTCTGCTCACTATTGCTACACAAACTCCCCTAGGGGAATCCATTCACTTCCATTATATGTTAATTACTCACAAATTTAGCATGATTTCTCATCTGCATTGGAATCCAAATGCCATCTAGGCATCACCTCTTGACTGTCCTTAGATGAACAAGGAATGGCACAGTTTTCAACCCATTTACAGGCCCTAAAAAACCAAGTCGAAAATAACCTGAGATTTATCCTGGACTTATGCCCCTCTCTCACCCAAACTCTCAAAATAAATCCAGATAATCACCAAGTGCTGTTACTTCTACCTCTTAACCATTTATTGAATCTATTCCCTTCAATTTATGTTTCCTATTACCATATTGATATTGACCATCACAATTTGTCCCCAGTTCTTTTTTTAATTTAAATTCAATTTGCCAATATATAGTATAACACCCAGTACTGATCTAATCATGTGCCCTCCTTAATGCCCTTCATTTTACTACAAGAAGTACTTCACTGGTTTCTCTGCTCCAGCCTTTCTCCCCATTCTAAACTAGCCTCTTTCCAGTAACAGGAGTTTCCTAGTGTGGGTCCTGTAAGAAGAGAATGAGAATGGGATGAGATGCTGGAATTGTATCATGAGGGACTGTGAGCAGAGCCAGCACATTGCAGAGTGCCTGGCACTTGGCAGGTTCACCATGCTTGTTGGTTGGTTTGCTCAAAATATAGGAAGACAGGTTTTGAAAACCACAGGATTTCTGAAAAATTAAGCTCAGGGCAACACATTCTGGCTTAAAGGTAATGACATTTACTTCAGCAAAGTATTTCTCCTTCCTTCCTGGATTAAGACTTAAGCCATTGCTTTGCTTCTATATTCTTACCAAAGGAACATCTAAATGTCAGGGGTAAGTGAAATCCCAAGATAGGAGTGGAAATGTCAACTCACAGATTCATTGAAATTTTTGTTCCCATGGAAAATGGGATGAGTCT
The DNA here is from genome assembly GCF_048418805.1 of Vulpes vulpes. Classification (NCBI taxonomy): domain Eukaryota; kingdom Metazoa; phylum Chordata; class Mammalia; order Carnivora; family Canidae; genus Vulpes; species Vulpes vulpes. The sequence goes on along the minus strand of NC_132793.1, from coordinate 94,454,654 downwards.
TATAAAATACAGAGTAGTGCTAAAGTGTTTGGGGAGTGGTAATCTGACCAAGAGAAATGAGATTTAAAGTTTATCCTTGTAAATTGCTTTTGATGTGGAAAAATTCCATCAAGGTGGTGGCTGTGACTTTATGACTTTATACATTGACTCTTGATCCTTGCAAAGGTATGGATGCTAAAATATCTCATATAGCTCTCTGGATATACTTTCTCCTGTATTTCAAATTTACCCCCTACTCTGAATAATACATTTACTCTGCTTATTTCAGGTTCATGGAAAATATTGAGTCATTAGATGAGACAAATAAAAAAAAGATCCAAATCTCGACTGGAAAGCACAGCTTTGTGACATTTGTTGTTCTACATCAAAAATAAAAACATTATCATATTTAAATAATTAGGGTGACCAAGAATAATTTTTTTCTAGGGAAGCAGCATTTTTGCCTTCAAGAACACAGGACTTAGAGGTCTTGGCACATAGTTAATGCTCACTAACTATTTGAAGTGTAAACCCACAAAAAATAGGACCTGTTACTATATCTCTTAAAAAATATTCAAATGTGTACACGAGGGATCATGGATTAAACAGGATGCACAGACATTTTTTATCTTCCCTCAAAAATCCTAATGATCTGATAGAAAAGTACATTTGAATTTCATTTCATTAATTTGTTCAGGTCACCTGGGTTGAGTTACTTAACATTTGCTGGACCTCAATTACTTCATCTATAAAACAGGGATAATTAGAATACCTATATCATCTGAAACATTTAGCAAAATATTGAATACCCAATGATTACTTGGTAAAATTAGCTGGTATTTTTTTGTCAATTAGTCTTTTCCATTATACTTCTCAGCTTTTCTACTAAAGCTTGGAAATAGGAATATCAAAATTCAGGGAAAAAAAAAGAAAGGGAAATAAATAATCTGAGATAAGGACAACTGATATATTGTGAGATCTTTAGTCATTCAGTGCTACTTCTTAATCTCCCTTCATTGTTAAAGTATTTACATTTATTGTGCTTTCCTTTTTTTTTCCAGTTAACAAATTAGTACATGTTTTTTTTTTTAATTTTTTTTTAATTTATTTATGATAGTCACAGAGAGAGAGAGAGAGAGAGGCAGAGACACAGGCGGAGGGAGAAGCAGGCTCCATGCACTGGGAACCCTATGTGAGATTTGATCCCGGATCTCCGGGATCACGCCCTGGGCCAAAGGCAGGCGCCAAACCGTTGCGCCACCCAGGGATCCCCAAATTAGTACATGTTTTTATTAAAAATTTATGAAATTCAAAAATACATTAAAAATATAAAAGCAGTAGTAATCCTAACACCGCATGATAATTATGGCTAATATAATATACATATTATTATTGCACTATATTATATATACTTACCAATATATGAAGAAAATTATGCCACTTTGTTAATGTTTGTATTTTTTTTTAAATTAGCTTTCTAGCATCTATTCCTAAGAGTACCAATAATTACCTTTTCCCTTCATATAGAATCTGATGAAACTATCCATCAAGGTCTTTTACCTTTTTTTGTTGGTGGACAAGCACAAGAACTTAACAACTGGATTCTTTTTTCCACTGAATTTTAGGTGATTGACAGTGTGGCATGTGGTTGAACTTACCAGTGAAAACGTTCAGATGAAGTGTTTCTACTAAGATACCATGCCCATTGTTCTAATGGCTAGCCCTCTATGGCTGACTTGATTCTCCAGATTTCCCATTTAAGATATAAACATCTTTCCAATAAACTCTATTTTGCGTAAATTAGCCAGTTTCTGTTACTTGCTACCATAAAACCTGACTAACTGAGAAGTTAATACCAGAAAATGGATTCTAGCAATAGACACAAAATGAAACTTCTCTTCGTCCTGGGAAATATATTTAGCAACCTGAGAAACTTTATGGTAAAGCAGCTATTCCTGTAATCACTGTGAAGCTTTGGCCAGCCACTGGGAAACTGGTTGATGGCTACTATGTAAAAAGATAAAATTTGGGTGGAATTTTGTAGTGGCATGGTAGGATGGGTATTTCTAATAGCATTGGGTAGCGGAAAGGCAAGAAGCTCACAACCTAAATTGTTATTTTAAGGTACAGACTAAATCTTATTAGTTTTTTGGACCACACCACAAGACTCACTTAATTCATGTAGCCCCAGCTTTAAGATTGTTCTAAGATTGTGCCTATAGGTTGCTGAGTTACAATATTTATTCAATTAAAAAACAAATGTATCTTTCACGTGAAATTTCTGGTTGATAAAGAGTACTGTGGGATCTCAACAATTGGAAAAATCTGGGATTTTTTAGCTTTAGTGGTACCCTAAATCTTCTAACACTTCTGAAACACCCCACACATACACACAGAGTTTTCCTTTGTCAATGAAGAAATTCCTCTGAACTTGCTATTGAGACTCTTCCTTTCTCATTCCTATCTTCTTTTCCTCATTATAGAAAAGTTATGTTTTGGGCAACCCAGGCTGATAAAACGTCTTTACACAGGCTACCGCAAAGATAGTGAAAAGAGAACATGGCAAACTACAGTCTGACTCTTAAAGCTTGTTTTTTCAAATTCATACTTCATTAATCAAAGCAATTAATGGGTCTGTGCCTGAATTCAACAACACGTGAATAAGGAATGTTTTCCATAAGAAGTCTCAAACATCAAATATTTATCAAAGGAGAAAAAATTCACTATCCCCTTACACTTGGCATATGTCTTAAATGTCTTTTGATCTGGTAAATGTTTCCCCAAACAACCTTATAATAATAATAATAATAATAATAACAACAACAACAACAATAATAACAACACAGGAAATTTACTTATATCTGACAGGGACAGCAGTATACTTTACCTACTCAAGTTATGCACAAGTTGACTAGGGATTTATGCTAAGACACATTCATTATTTCACAGCATATCATACTTTTACACTAAGTGGGCAAAATCATGCTAATAGTATATAAGAAATTGTAGCATGGATGCAAGATACCCTATTGAAATACACGTTTCTCTTTACAAGCAAGACAGGAAAAAAATGAGAAGACACTAACATCTTCAACCTCTGAAAAGTATAAGGGTCCTGAAGTCTACAGCCTATTGCAATTCATATCCCTTTCTAAAGTGAAAGACCATAGGTTCACTTTGCCCTTCCTACCTCTAAGAAGACAGACCCTTTAGTTGCTGCTCTCTTTGTATTTGAGTTGCAGCATATGAGCATTTGGTGTGCTGCCTGACATAATTTGCCAAGGGACTTGAAATCCTGCTAGTCTTGAGTAGAAACTAAGAAAGACAAGTCTTTCTCACTAGCCCAGGGCTTCAGTGTGTATGATTACAGTAATTGGCCCTTGAGAGCTGAATAAAAACTATGATAAATGGAATTTTGGTGGTTAAGAGGCTCTAGAGAGCTTATAGTAAGCCCTACTGGCTGAATCATGGAAGAAGCATCTAGCACTTGGGAGAAAATGTGTGACCCACTTCTTATCTTATTTCTGGGCTCTGCTGGATTCTAAATTTTGGAACATGATTCAAGCTGCTAATAATAATTAACTTAATTTTATTGAATCCAACCATTTGGGAAGTGTCTTTTAATTTCCATGGACATTGGTAAAGCTACTGAAACCTCAACTCTGTGTGGGAAGAATCAACAAGAACTAAGTTTCCTCATGAAGTAAGCTTTGTAAAACTCTACCTGGCAAAGATCTCTGGCCAATTGAGGAGCTAGCTGAATATCAGGTGAACATAGAATGAATAGCTGGCAGGACCAGCTGTAGAAATAAAGAATGTAATCTCTACACAATTTTTTTTCCTGATTTTTAAAAATTATGATATATGTTAATTAATGTATTTCTCCTCCCTTATATCTGTTCTCCCATTTTATATTGATAGTGTTTATGGTGATTAAAGTTAGCATTATTCCAATGTTTCACAATAGTTAAATGAAATGCCAACAGAAAAAAGGAAGAGGGGATATCAATCCAGAGGGTTTAGATTGTTCCCAGATTTAAAAATTGATGAAATATTACATTATCTCTACTCTTAGAAGTAGATTTTATTTTTAAGGATATTCCATGCAGAAAAAAAACTGTATGCATATAGAAGTTGATGAAGTTTTACAAACTGGACAAAATTATATAACCAGCACCCAAATCAAGAAACTTTAGCAAAGTTCCTGGGTGGCTCAGTTGGTTAAGCATCAGATTCTTGATTTTAGCTCAGGTCATGATTTCAGCATTACGGGATCAAGCCCCATGTCAGGCATGGGCATGGAACCTGCTTAAGATTCTCTCTCTTAAGAAGGAGGAGGAGGAGGAGGAGGAGGAGAAGGAGGAGGAGGAAGAGGAAGAGATACTATTTCTAGCAACCCAGAAGCCCTCTGTGACTCCTAGAAGGGTTGAGTTTATTAAGGGTTGAGTTTATTCACGGTTGTAAAAGACTAGTAAGAGTATTTAGATTATGGACATTTCTGGAACACTATCTAAGCCAAAAGACTGGGATTATTTCTCCTTTAAATTTGAATCTTGATTCAAATGACAATGCCAATGGAAATGTTAAGGCACATTCATTTCCACCAATCATCCCTCCAGACCATTTCAGCTATGTGGCCACCTCTGTAGTTCCTTCATCACAGCCCTCTCACCTCACCTTTGCTTGTCTACAATTTCTGAGCCACCTACACCCTTCCAGCAAACTCCATTTTTTTATGATTGGAATCAGAATTTAGTGGTATGTGTCATTAGCTATTCTTCTACAGTACGATTGGCAGACTTTTCTTCACCTTCCTTCTTTTATTCTTTCCTTCTTTCCTTCTCTTTTATATATAATTCTGTGGATAACTTTGTAATACATATATATTTTTGCATATTTCTAATTTTTTATTTAGTAGGATCATTTTGAATGAGAAGGCTGAGTAAATGAGTATATATATTTTAAACTTTTAAAATGAACATTCCTAGACTTTCCTCTAGGAAGAATTATCAACTTATGCTCCATCCATGTTCTATGACTCTGGCTATTTTCTTTAATTTTTGCCCAAACTTGATGTTCACATTTTAAGTGGTTTTTGTTGCTGCTGTCATCATTGTTATTATTATTATTATTATTATTATTATTATTTGAAGCTCTCTTTATGTTTGAGTCACTCTTTCCCGTTAATAAGAATTTATAGTTTGATGAAAAGTGAGCACTGCTGGTAGATAAATCTATATTTTATACTATAAAACAATATAGTTGATACTTAATAATATTGTTACCTGCTATCCATTCAAGATTACTTTAGATAAATTATCTCCTAAATTAGCATGCTAAGTCACCTTGTCATACTTCTTGTAACGGTGTTTGATCTTATCCACTTAGCTTTATTAGCAGTTCATTAATCAGATAGTCTCATTTTCAAGATAATGATGAAGTCTTGGCAGGGAAGAATTTTCACTTTTGGGTTAGAGGGATAACATAGTGCCATTTACAAAGCTTGCTCAACTGACTACATTTAAAAACTTCTTGCTCTTCATATACTGTGTTAGAAATGATAGAAGATCTCTTAAGTGACCTTACTTACACAATTCCCTGAAAGACACTGATCCCTCATCAATGCCCATAGAACACTAAATGTCTACACACTTTTTTGTTTCACATCAAAAGGTAGCTATTGGTTTTTCCTTTTTCCTTCCAAGGTTGTTTGTGTAGGATATATTTATAATTTTAATTACTTGATTTAAATAAGAAGTATTCTAAGTGATAAAATATTACTGTGAAAAAAATTTGTTTTCATGAGTCTAAGTTAAATGCTTTGGAAAAAAACTTGACAATGACAATTTAAACTTGATTAAATGAGAATAAGAAAATTAAAAATCTAGAACAATTCTGCTCTTGGTTTTGCTATCTTTAAATTCCAGATGTCCTTTAACGAAATCAGAGTTGGAGATTTTATATAGTGAAGCATCAATATAATTCATAGAAAAAGGATGACAGAAATATCCACTTAGCAGATGCCATGGATAGTAAACACACACATATGCAAATAGACTCTAGTCCTACAACAAATTGGATGCAAACTAGTGTACAGTAATACATGTTAATTTAAAATACATGCTATAGGACATGTACATGCCATTTTTAAACAATTTTTCACTTTAATACAATTTTTAAATTAACCAATTAAACCAAATATTGCTGTATTTTTAATAACAGAGGTTTTCCCCCCAGAATGGAGGATAGCAAGGAATGTAGAATTCAGTAATAACATATGACTTCTCAGGATTTTTACTTATATCCCTTATTGCATAAATGTATTGTGGGACCCAGGAAATTTAACAAAAATCCCCTACCCCTGGCCAAGCAGAACTGACTCCATTTTGTGCTGTACCCGCCATGTGCCGACCTGCTTAGGGCACTGCCCCACCCTAGTCAAGCCCAGGGCACACCCTACTCGGAAATGGCTCAGTGATAGGCCAGTTCAAATGGATACTTTAGGGTAAAATGTAAGTCAATCGGCCACCTGCGAGTGTCCGGACCAGCATGACTGTGCAACTTTCTGTGTATCCCATTGGCCACTGGCCCCTATAAAGTTGCTATGCCTCTTAGTCTCGGGGTCCAAGTCCCTGCTCCGCTGTGTCTGGTATACTTGGACCCAGGCTCGAGCTTGTAAATAAACCCTCGTGTGTTTGCATCGATGTTGGCTCCTTGGTGGTTTCTCAGATTCGCAATCTTGGGCACAACAGTGTGAGACTGTCACAAATATTACCACAGAAAATTGGTCACTAATTTTATTCTATTTTTTTCTAACACAGATACAAGATAACTCAGAAATCACATTTGGAGCATTATTCTTTTTTTTACTTTGTAAAAATTCACAAATTTCCTCTTTTTTTTTCCTTCACTCCCCCCATTCCCTTGTACCATTTTTAACAAAGATGAAAAATAGTTATTGAAGTCAAAGTACACATTAATCTGCATGATGAACAACAGATGAGAATTCACATTGTTGAAAGGTCATAAAATCCATTTAAAAATTAATTCTGGAGAGACAAATATGTGAGAGCAGAAAAGGCCATCTGTTTGAGGTGGATACACTTTTCTGACTGCCTTAGAAGGACACTCTCTAGGAAGACTAAACACTTCTAACACACGAATGTAGATAAAACTGTGCTTAACATCTTGGCATTTCTCAAGATGGCCCACTTGACAGCATATGTGATAAAAAAATTTATTAAAAGCATTCTAAGTGAATGGCCACATGTAATTAACAAGGTGATGAAAATGCTTTGGGATCTCTTCATTGAAACATATTATCTCAATGTCTATTTCCTGATTCCATGATTTTTATTTTTTCCTCAATAATATTCATTATTGAAAACAAATTTATGACCCCTGAGTCCTAAACATAGCTTCATGTATAATCTCATTAGTACTTAAAATATAGACTAGAGAAGTATTTGTTCCTTGTGATATTTTGTATTTTTTTTACACTTTATAAGATGTGTCTATCAATCTGATATTGACTTTAAACATTCATGACAGATATTTACTCACTTCGAGATCTGAGGAGCCTTCACGAAATAGTTCAGGAATATCTCAGCTGAGGTCTTAGGTCCTCGTCTTAGTATCTGTCCAGCTCCCTCCTCACTATGGGATTGGGATTTCTATCTCTTACTAAATACACCAGGGGTGGGAGAGGCTTAATAAGCTTATAAATTCCAACTAGCTGCCATTTTAACAAAAGGAAAAGTATTCCTTTTAATCAAAGGAATACTACATCTGTCAGCACAGATGGATCCCAGATTGTTGTGACATCAGAAAATGCAGCTTAAGTGCCCCCTTCATGCCCTTTACAGTCTGGTCATCACTAGGTTCATATCTAACCTGAAGGGTGCACCCAACAAAAGGAGTTCAAGGGTCATTCTTTCATGGGACATAGCACATAGATTTATAGTTGCTGGTCCAGACAACTCCTTCAGTTTTTCTTTGCCTCAGATTTACTATTGTTGTAGAACTGGTATGTGGTCCCTCAGAGGGACCCCTAACCACTAACTTATCAGACAGTCTGAACATGTAATAAAACTACAGCTTCAGAAGGTAGCAAGGAAGTGTGAATAGGCAAGGAAGGTCAAGTCACCCCAAACTGCCCAGGAGCAGAAGCAGCACATGGAAGGTAAGGTGTTCAGATTTCCAGACTAGAGAGTTTTTAGGGAAACAAGACACCTTTAATTTTATATTTTGACTAAGGCATTTTCACCGCATCTTTTTGGGCTAAGAACAAATGGTGTTTTATTTCCACAATGACAAAGGCATTGGAAACATTGAGCCTAGCACATGCCAAGCTCTTCCCCGTGAAAGCATGTGCATTTGAAACAAACGGTCTCTTACCAGTAATTGGCACATAGCAGGTGTTCAGAAACTCTTTGTGTATCAGATTAAATGAGGAAAACTGGAGACATGACAGGATCAAGTATTTTCTCAAATGTTTCAAGAACATTGGAATGGTAGAATCATTAACATAAAATTGTTTTATAGTTTTGTTTGAAGATTTTGGTATATTTAGAAAGTTAAGAAGTCTGAAAAGAATAAAGTTTTGTCAAAACAGGGAAGATGTCTACAAATGTGGTTATACAATGTGGACAAACAGAGAGAGGAATGTGGAGAGGGAGAAAAGAGGTTGAAAGGAAACCAGTAATACGTATTTTGTCTTACTGTTGCAACACAAAGGAAAGAAAGCAGAAGTGATATCAGAATAAGCCATTTTCTTATCAGTGAAAGGCAAAAAAATAAAGACTTCTTTAATATGAAATGTCCATGATGAGCCTGTGGACATGGGATTTTTATATCACAATTCCTGTCATCTCCTTGGGCTGCTATAACAGAATGGCATAGACTGGATGGCTTATAAAAAACAGGAATTTATTTCATACAGCTCTGGAGGCTTGGACATCCAAGATCAAGACCCCAGGAGATGGGTGAGAACCAGATTCCTGATTCATACATGGCTTACAGGGCATACATGTCTTCTCACTGTGTTCTCACATGGCGGGAGGGGTGAAGGTACTCACAGGGTTTCTTTTTTTTTAATAGGGACATTAATCCCATTTATGAGGGCTCCACCCTCTTAACCTCATTACCTCTCACATTCCATCATATTGAGGATTAGGTTTCAACATATGAATTTGGGAATCACAAACACTTAGTGTATAATACTTCCCTAAAGAGCTAAAATTCTGGAGTTCAAGTCCTGGCTTTTCTATGAGAGATTTAGAACTCCAAACCAACTGACTAAGGTTGTTTAGAAACCATAAGCCCAATAAAATTCAGGAAAGAAACTTGAATTTGGTTACACAATGATTTTAAAGGTATATGCATGATGCCTTTTCTACACTTGATCTTAGCTAAAATGCTGGGAAATGATTAAATGATGTATTTACTATTAAAATGGCTTGCTTTTTAAAAATTTTGATCTAAGTGATTGGCCAAGCACTTAGATAGAGTAATTGCTAATATAATTAATTATATATCTATTTATTTTATAATGTTATTTTATAAGCAATATAGAATTAGTAGACAAATAAATTGAAATTGTGACATAATTGAGGAAAATGGTATCAAGCCTCCTTTTCTGCTTGATTAGTGAGAAGCCAAAGGTCTGATTTGACCTTTAATGATGTTTAAACTCTTAAATGAAATTAGTGTAAACTTAAAAACTATTTACATGGATTTTGTTCCTTTTGTTATTTTTTTTCTTTTGTTATTTTTAATTATATTTTATAATCACACAGACTATAGTATAAAACACCAAAAATCATTTGTGGAAAAATTTACTAGTTATTAATTTACTAATAAGTGTAGTAATAAGTACTAATTTACTAATAAGCTACTCCAAATCTATAGAACTTGTTTAAACTTATCCATTATAATGCATCAAGTGTTGTTTCTTTTAAAGATTTTATTTATTCATTTGAGAGACAGAGAGAGATCTCAGGAGCATGGTGGGATGGACAGAGGGAAAGAGGCAAAACCTGTGCTGAGTGAGAGTGGAAACTGTTGTGGGCTTGATCTCACAACCTGAGATCATGACCTGAGATCACAACTTGAGTTAAAACCAAGGGTCAGTCGCTCAACCAATTGCGCCCACCACTCAGGGCCCCTGTTAGTAGTGCTTTTAGAACTTTTTTGAGCACCTGGGTGGCTCTCATATGGTGCCACATGTTTGCTGTATTGTTTAAGGATGTTCAATTAAACTCTAGAAAATAAGAGGAACTGGGGCACCTGGTTGGTTCAAGTCATATTCTTAGGGTCCTGGAATCGAGTACCATGTCGGGCTCCTTGCTCTTGCTTCTTCCTTTAACTGCCACTGCCCCTGCTTGTGCTCTCTTCTCTCCTCTGTCAAATAAATAAACAAACAAACAAACAAAAATCTTTTTTAAAAAAACCACTTATTTTCTTGAACAATTTAGTTTTGGTAACTACTCCATGTCTAGAGCTATATTAATTGCTGTGGGGGTGATGAAATGCATCTGACAGGTCCCTTTTATAAAGGAGATTACACTCTATTTGGGGTTTGAATATAAAATAAATATAATATAACTTGTTTAAAATATAATATGACTTGTTCACACTTCAAAGCTGGAAGTGGGCCTGAAAGTTTGGAGAAGTTCTCATAGAGTAAGGGAGATTAAATCAGGCCTTGTAGGAGGTAGAAAGGAATTAGACCAGGTTGGGGGTGAGGAAGAAGGGAAAGGTACACTTAGAGAAGATATAGCAGGATATTTTGGAAAGCAGTTGAAATATCTGCTATGTTTACTCTCATGGTGATGTTTCTTCTCTCTGGGCAGAGTTCATTGTTACAACTATCCTGTGGGTTCTCAGAATACAACCTACAGCACAGAAGACCACATGTCATGACCAGTAGGAATCAATCAATGTACACTCAGAGGAGTGAATATTGATTGTATATATTCATCCTAAATAAATTTTTAAAAAATCAGAAGCATTTTCCTTGTATTTGATGGTTCTTTAGCAATTGTAGTAATTATGCAGCAAAATGGGGACCTCAATCACTTTTCAACATTTTACATTCGAGTCCCCCCCCCCCCAAAAGGATGGGGAAAAAATTGTGTTTAAACGAAGGTGGAAAGAGTGGACAGAGTTTGAATTCTTCCTCTGTTACTAACCAAGTGAATTTGGTCCAGTCACATAACCTCTTTGCAGCGAATGAGAACAACTTCTTCACAGAGTCTCCTTTCATCAATGATTACTACTTAATAATGTAATTGGCTAACAGTTATTCAATATTGAATATATAGCAGATACTGGTGCCTGTAATTCCCATGCATTGTCACCTTTTCTTATGAAATAATCATAGTAAGATAATGAGCCTTAGGCCATACATAGCATTTCCGATAAATTACTTTTCAGCCCTTAAATAAACCAACCAAACCGAGAAAGAAACTGTGATTTATAATATCTTTTGTCCATTTATATAAGGCTTTTCAGATGCCCTATTCTTCTGGAGGCCACTAACTTCTTGGATTTGCAATCCAATTCTAATGAAGATTATCTTAAATTAGCAGGATGGTTTAATTTTTATATAAAAATCTTGAGATAACAAATATAGGACTTGATTTTTTTTTTTTTTTTTTGGTGCCTCATGGGTACCTAAAGTTTTGTTGTTTTTACTGGACATGTATCTCTGGTGATATTGGTGAAAACAAGAGAATTGAAAACTGCAAGTCTATCAGCAAAATAGATTAAAACAATGGCAAGAGAAAAGCATGAACAAAATAAAGATTGGAAATAAAAGGTTGGCAAAGATGTACCTGGCCATACAATTGAGAAAAGCAAGAATGGCCATAGTAATATTAGATGTATGTTAGATGTAGAATTTTCAGAGGTAGGAAGCACAAAAATGGAAAATATCTTATGAGAGAAAAGGTCTCGGGGAGCTTGAGTGGCTCAGTCCCTTAAGTGTCTGCCTGCAGCTCCCAGGGTCTTGGGATCCAGTCCCATGTTGGGATCCTGGCTCAGTGGGGAGTCTGCTTCTCTCTCTCTCTCTCTGCCTCTCTCCCTAGTTTGTGCTCCCTTTCTCTAAAAGAAATAAATAAAATCTTTTTTTAATTTAAATAGCAATCTCCTAAAAGATAAATAAATTTTTATAATTTGAAATAAATGGGAAGTTTATAGGTTATATATTTAATAACATATAGTCTTTGACTAGTACAATGGCATTTTATTTATAAACCAAAATATATAATTGTTCCAGAGACATCTACAAAAGTTATTCCTGGAAATCTCTGCAAAGGAAACCTTAACAAACACACAAAAGTAAAAGCTGACAAGGTCACAGATTTTCCTTAATACAAAAAAAACTCAAATAAAGAGACCAAGAGAGTATATACATAGAAATTCTAAAACATTTCCCAAAATTTGACTCTGGTTCAAATAATGAAATAAAAATAAGCAAATTCTTTAAAGTAACAAACAGAAAAGCATGCTACACTAAAATATTTGGAGCACAACTAAATTGTATTTAAACAAGTCTTATTTTTTTTTATTTTATTTTTTTAGTACTGAGTTTCTACTACTGGAATGGCAGAGTAAGTATCCTGGCAGAGTAAGTATCCTGAAAAGTATGGAAGATACTTTCAAGAAAGATCAAAGTCACCTTTTTCAGAATTCTGGAAATTAAAGGCTTGCTATGATCTGAAAAACAGTTTTTCAAGAATAATGGCTATATTTCCTAAGAATAACGAACTTTGTGACATTACTGCTTGACCTAAATCCCATCTCTGTCTCCCCAGCCTCATGGTAGATTTGAACACCAACACCTAGAAGCCACTGAAAGGGCTGAATTTGTTTGGAATACCCCAAATACCCCATACCCAGATGATCACCACTATTTTTTTCTTAAGATTATGTTTATTTATTCATGAGAGATGCAGAGAGAGAGAGGCAGAGACATAGGTAGAGGGAGAAGCAGGCTCTCTGTGGGGAGCCCAGTGTGGAACTCCATCCCAGGACCCCGAAATCACAACCTGATCCAAAGGCAGGTGCTCAACCGCTGAGCCACACAGGCATCCTAGATGATCACCACTATTTGACTGGTTGAGCAGCTTGTTAATTAACTCAACTCAGCTGCTCCAGGTGACGAACCCTATTTGCGGTTCTTTGGTTGAAAACAAGCAGTGACACTTGTCCACTGAGGCTGCCTGAGTAGAGCTGCTGGTTAAAGCTAACAAGAGTCTGATCAAAAACTTAAAAGGAAATAATGGGGAATGGAATACATGTCCATAGGGGACTCGGAAAAGCCCTGATATATTCCTGGAAACTTGGAAGTTTACTGTCTTAGGGTTCTCAGAGAAACAGAAACCAACAGGAAATTTCGTCTGAAGACCTGTGGGTTAGAGGCCCAGGAGAGCTGTTGGGCATGGTTCAAAGTCCTGACATTTGAAGAGCAAATGGTGTAGATTCCAGTCCGAGAGTGAAGGTCTGAGAACCAGGCTATCCTAGGAAAGAGCGAAATTCTAGGAGAGGCTAATTTAAGTAATATGGATAAAGATTGGGTAAGAAAGACTTTGTTAAGGAAGACAGGAAACCAGGACCCACAAAGGAAGTTGTAAATATACATGATTACATAAACATTAAAACATATGTAGCAAATTTAGGAGAATAGCGATGAGCAAATCAGAGGAATCTTCCTTCTCCCTTCAGCAAGCTCCCAGCCAGTGAAGAACAACACCCAAACACATTACACACCTGCTTTCAGAAATATCACAAATTAATGAAGTTTAGATTATAACTGTGGCAAACCTTTTTTCTTAGTTGGGACCTATATTTTGGACACTGTACGTTGTATCTTTTGACATGTATATATTTTTAATTTCATAGAGATTACATATCAAAAAAGCCCCTGGGTGTCTCAGTGGGTGGAGTGTCTGCCTTCAGTTCTGGGGTCCCGGGATCAAGCCCCGCAGTGGGCTCCCTGCTCAGTGGGGAGCTTCTCTCTCTCCCTTTGCCTGCTGCTCTCTCTGCTTATGCTCTCCTCTCTCTGTCAAGTAAATAAAATCTAAAACAAACAAACAAAAAGAATAGTGGCAAATTATATTTTTATCAGCAGTACCTGACAATCTATACTCCCAATAGCATCAGATGTCCTTGGTTAGGGCAGCCTGGGTGGCTCAGCAGTTTAGCACCGCCTTCAGCCCAGGGCCTGATCCTGAAGACCTAGGATGGAGTCCCACGTCAGGCTCCCTGCATGGGGCCTGCTTCTCCTTCTGCCTGTGTCTCTGCCTCTCTCTCTCCTCTCCGTGTATAAATAAAAAAAAAAAAAAAAAAAAAAAAAAAAAAAGATATCCTTAGTTAGTAAGATCTTGTTAATTAAAATATTATCTATCCCTGGTTTGGATTTGCGTTTCTCCAAGTGTGAGAGAAGCATCTTTTCATACCATACTTGGCCATTCAAGTCCCATTTGTTTATTTATGCATTCACAAGTATTTATTGAGTGGCCTGGTAATAGATAAAAGCAGTGGCTCAGAAATTGGAGAGTCTCCCTCTGGATCCTGCTCCTCTATCAGGTGTGACTCTGGATGAGTTACCTCATGACTCTTTGACTAAATTTCCCCACCTGTACAACGAAGTAACAGTACTGCTTTTATAGATTTATTGCAGGGATTCAGTGTGGTAACACCTGCATGCGGCTTTGAACCGTGCTTTGCCAGTAATAGATGCTAGTTGTTACCATGTACCAGGTATAGATTTAAGGACAGAACGTACCAGGGACTGGGTGCTGTTGAACCCCTCCCCTGCCAACTCCAGGCCCAGGAGCCCCAGCAGCTTCTCAGCAGACATTGTTGGGAGCATCACCTTACCTTCCTCTGGGGCAGTTGTGAGTGGGGGTGGGAATAGAGGTGGGGTGGGAGGGCGTGGAGGGGCTGGAGTGGTAACTAGCTGTGCTGGAAGCATCTGGCATCCCTATAACTCCATGTTTTCTGAGGCCTGCATGAGATCTTTGGAAGTCAGAGCAACAAGGTACTCTTGCTTGACTCAGACAATAGAGTAGAGGAGATGGGCAGCCCAGGGGGCTCAGCGGTTTAGCGCTGCCTTCAGCCCAGGGTGTGATCCTGGAGACTTGGGATTGAATCCCACATCGGGATCCCTGCCTGGAGCCTGCTTCTCCCTCTGCCTGTGTCTCTGCCTCTCTCTCTCTCTCTCTGTGTGTGTCTGTCTCTCATTAATAAATAAATAAAATCTTAAAAAAAAGAGAGATTACTGTTTGTTTTTTTTAATTTTCATGTCTTTGGATTATCTCATGTGTGACAATATGTAAACATTTTTAGCTTTTAATGAAGTTCTAATATATAAAATTTTAAAAATAAATATGATCATGTAGAGATGTACTATTAACATGGAAATTTGTTTAACTGAACAAAAAAAGTATGTCTATATTTACACACACACACACACACACACACACACACACACACAGCTGGTCTTGAAAGGAGTATACCAAAATGTTAACAGTTGTCTTCTTGGTGGTGACAGATCTTTTATTACTTCTTTAGAGTTTTATGTATCTTCAGCTTTTTCACAATGAGCCTTTATTTCTTTTATAATCGTAAAAAACCCAATTAAATTCTTGGAGGTTTGGAAGCAAGAGAAGTTTCATTGAGGAGATAGAAGAATAATGAGGTAGAAGCCCCAGGAACTGTGGCTGGATCCCAAGGCAATTGAGGGGATTTGGGATACAAGCCAGTTGTTAGACCTCCAGGGGAGGGTTGTTTTTTCTTTTTTCCTGAACGGGAGAATGACCATTGCACATTTTATCATTTCCCCTACATGTTGGAATTCTGCATGTTGTATTCTGCTTTAAAAATTTTTGAGTTTAAAACATGATTTTTCACTTCACATGTATTCAATTTCATTAACCATGATTACATAGAACTGCAAGTTTTGCATTTTTGTTTGTTTTTTTTTTTCAAAATGTCGACCCTAATGTTACCCTGCTGGTTGTGCAGAAGACATTTATTTCTTCGATGGAATTCAATGGGATGTTGCCTCTTGCAAGATGCCTCCCCAGTGACCTTTGAACTTCAAGGAAGCCTTTTAGGGACACTGGATTTTGGAAAGAGTAGAACACAATCAGAGCTGTGCTTAGCAGGAGGAAAAGAAGGAGCAAGGTAATAATGGTCAGGGAGAAAAAGAGAGACTGTGGGAGCTGCTGTATGTTGTGAAAGGCACAGTTTAATGAGAATTTTGCTGCATGTGTTGGGTAATACAATTGTCCATTCTCTGCTATGCACAGAACTCTAGTGCATTCTATTTACATATTTATGTATAATATGTTTTATTTTAATTCATTAATTCATTAATTAATTTGAGAGAGTATGCATGCAAGCTGGTGGTGGGGACAGAGGGAGAGGGAGAAAATCTTAAGCAGACTCCTTGCTGAGCACATAGCCCAACTCAGGACTTAACCCTGGGACCATGACCTGAACCAAAATCAAGAGTCAGAGGCTTAACTGACTGAGCCAGCCACATGCCCCAATAGGATTTTTTTTAAGTCATCTCTACACCCAATGTGGTGCCAAACTCACAACTCCTTGAGATAAAAGTCATAGCCTCACTCCACCACCTGAACCAGCCAGGCATCCCATAGGCATTTTTTTAAAATAATAATTATCTTCATTTCTTTTGAGTGCAACAGTGTGATGAATCTGGCCATAAATTGAGATGGAATTATTGGGGACAATATTTCAGAGTCTTCCATCAGGAGCTGGAGACATAAGGTACAGTCTCAGCAGCCCTTCTAGAATAAAGCAAAGAGAGAATGCACATTCACCTTGATGGCCAGGTACCCAGGAGCATGGTACAACAAACATGGAGTCCTCTGATCCTCTCCATTTCAGCTTGAAGTGATAGGGAGGGCAGCCTGGGTGGCTCAGCAGTTTAGCCCCGCCTTTGGCCCAGGGCCTGATCCTGGGGACCCCAGGATCGAGTTCCATGTCGGGCTCCCTGCATGGATCCTGCATCTCCCTCTGCCTGTGTCTCTGCCTCTCTCTCTCTCTCTCATGAATAAATAAATAAAAATCTTTAAAAAAATAAAGTGAGAAGGAAAGTGGTTATTGAGAAATTATATTTACCATCTTAGTGCAAAACAGGCAGATAATCATTTTCCTCTCTCAGGGGAAGAAAACAAAAATCTTTTTGACAAGAATAGCTCCTTTTGAGAAGTACATAGCCAAAAAAAAAAAGGTGATGCTTTCCAAGGTGGGGAATACCCAGGGTAAGAACGCAGTCACTTTAAATAGAGATCAGACATGAAAAGAGGTGTGGGCAAGAGGCAAGTGTGAAGGAGGAGCTGCATGACCCCCAGGGATTTGTGAAGCAAGAGGCATGAGGGACACTGAGCCACTACTGTGGCTCCTTTAACAGCCAGGAGAAGACTTTGATTACTTTGTGTTTCTTTGAGATGTTGACCAGCAAAGTCTTCTTCCAGTTTATGGATTCCTGATAATCAAGATGATTAGGATTTCATTTGTGAATTTTCTAACTGGGATCAGTAAAATACTTTGAGAACAAGTTGATTACAGAATTCTAGAGATGGGGCACCTGGGTGGCTCAGTGGTTGAGCATCTGCCTTTGGCTGAGGTCATGATCCCAGAGTCCTGAGATCAAGTCCAGCATCAGGCTCCTTGCAGGGAGCCTGCTTCTCCCTCTGCTTATGTCTCTGCCTCTCTCTCTGTGTCTCTCATGAATGAATGAATGAATGAATGAATGAATGAATGAATGAATGAATAAAATATAAAAAAAAGAATTGTAGAGATGGAAGAGACTGTAGACCAGCTTCCTATTGGATGAAGGCTAGTCTCTGATATTTGAGTTCATCATAATGTGAATCCATCCCACTGACTTTCCAGCCATGTTTCCTCCACCACACCTGCACCCTCAGCCTTCTCTCCTGCCCCACTTGATGACTTGCTCTTCCTAGGCCCTTTCACAGGCATTTTCTTGCCTCCATGTTTTTGCTCATACCCTTTCTCCCATATGCACGATTTACGTATGTTTGCATCTGTATCCCTCTCTAGATTGCAACAAACTACATGATACTTTTCTCCAGATATCTGCATGCTTTGCTCTCTCACTTCTTCCAGGTGTCTGTTCAAATGCCACTCATGATGGGGCACCTGGGTGACTCAGTCAGTTAAGTGTCTCCCCTCGGCTCCGGTCATGATCTCTGGGTCCTTCATGGGGCTTCCTGCTCAGCAGAGAATCTGCTTCTCTTTTCCCCTCTCTCTCAAATAAATAAAATCTTTAAAAAAAAACCCCCAAAACAAATGCCACTCATGTTCAAGCACTTCCTTACCCCCCACTGTTTCTCCATAGCGCCTGCCAAATACCTGACATCACAGTACACAGTAATCCCTCTTTATCTGTGGTTTTGCTTTCCACAGTTTCAGTTACCCATGGTCAGCTGTGGTCCTGGAAACAGGCGATCCTCCTTCTAACATACTGTCATGTCAGCAGGTCACTAGTAGCCTAACTACTCTAAAACAGCATCGCACCTGTGTCACTCTCCTCCCTTCATCTCCCCACAGAGCCATTTAATTATCTCATGTCATCATAAGAGGAGTGAATACAGTATAATAAAATATTTTGAGAGAGACCACACTACCATAACTTTATTATAGTATATAGGTATTGTTACTCTATTTTATTCTTAGTTATTGCTGTTAATCTCTTACTGTGCCTAATTTATATATTAAATTTTATCCTAGGTATATTTGTATAGGAACCCACATAGTATATACAGGGTTTGCTACTACCTGTGATTTCAGTCGCCAATGGGGGTCTTGGGATGTATTCCCTGTGGATAATGGAGGACTACTATATTTTCACTTGTTTAGCTTTTATTTTCTATGTTCCCAATGAGCACATAAACCCCATGAGACAGGGATCTCTTCCATTTTGTTCTGTTATATCTATAGCATCTTGAACAGTTCCAACATTTGGCACTCAGCACATAGTCCATTAATAAAGAAATGAGTCAGAACTGTGTCTCCCTTGAACTTTGTATTTCCCCAATAACTAGCACAAGATCTAGCAGAATGGAGCACACTCTGACTTCCTAGCCATGTGACATTAGGCAAGTCATCTCACCTCTTTGTGTCTCAATTCCTCCATGTGTAAATTAATACTTGCCATATTCAATTAATCATAAACACAGATTGTGAAAACTCGGTAAAAATTATTATTATGGGGCAGCCCAGGTGGCTCAGCGGTTTAGCACCACCTTCAGCCCAGGGTGTGATCCTGGAGACCGGGGATCGAGTCCCACATCAGGCTTCCTGCATGGAGTCTGCTTCTCCCTCTGCCTGTGTCTCTGCCTCAGTCTCTCTCTGTGTCTCTCATGAATAAATAAATAAAATCTTTAAAAAAATTATTATTATATAGGGAAATAACTTGACGGAAAATCAAGGAAATCAGAACTTTAAGAGGTAATTTTTGATACAAAATTAATAACGTAATATAAAGTGGAAAGTAAAAAGATGGTATGAGGTCACTTATGTTGTACACAAATAATACATGTCTACCTGTATATACATAGATATACAAAATAGGGAACAAGAGTATGTTTCCTCATCTGGATTAAAGTATTAATTTTTTTATCATAGTTATTTCTGGATGTAAGACTCTGGATGGTGTTGTCCATTAAGGCTTTATTAAATTTTCCACTTTTCTATTATAGTCATGCAGTGCCTCTATCATCAGCACAAATAATAAACACTGTCAACATTGGCTCTTTACTGGTTTAAAATTATGAAAGGAAACAAAATGCCTTTTAGATCCCCCACCCCCGCCCCCGCTCCAACCTTATTCTGGATGCTTTGGTGTTGTCAGCCAGGTGAACCCCTAGAAAAATCTGCACGGTCCGGATATAATTAAGCCAGAGCCCATTCTGCAGACCCACCCCAGCCAGAGCAGTGGTTTTCGCCTCCAGGGGCTCTGGCACTGGGAACCAAACTTGCTGGAGGTATTGAGCAATCAAGTTGCTTTTACTACACAGGAACTTCAATCTTTGTCCAAACTCAACTACTTGATTAACTCTCATTTAAATAGTAGAAGTTTACTTTTGAAAAGTTGGGTTTTTCTTTATTTTTTTTCACAGCTGTCTTGGCAACGTCTGATTCCAGCCTGGGCAGGAAGTATCTGAGTCAGAGACGGGTGAAGCAGCTTTTCTGGTCCCGGTCCCAGCCCTCCGACAAGGACTGTCTCTCCCGGAGCATTAAGCCTGCTTTTACAAAGAGGTTGCAGAGAGTAGGAGGTTGTAGGAAATGGGATACAACCGAAGAAGCTTTCTCATCCACCCTTGACTGTGTTTGAAAAAGTGTTAGTCATTGGCATAGATCCTGTCCTCTTGAGCATCCTCAATAAATTAGCAATTCTCAGAAAACCACCCCCGCGAGAATGGAAAGGAAAAATGACCAGGAGGCAAGGAGACTGAGGTTGTGCCTACACTAGATATTTTATAAGATATGCTTAGCTAAACAGAGCACATTCCTACCCACTGGTTGTTAAAAAAAATTTAAAGACATTTTAAAAAGTGCTAGACATTTAGGTGCTAGATTCTGAAGGCACAGTTTGATTCACTAATCTGAACACCTTACAGTTCTCTTCCTCCTTTTCCTTCTGCTTCCCCTCTTTCTTCTTTTTCTTTCTCCTTTCCTGCATTGTGGTGGTGGTGGCAGTCGGGGATGTAGTTTGAGATGGTCGGAGATGGTCACACAATTGCTCAGCTACTTTCTTCTACACAAAGGAAATGGAGAATTTCCTGTTTCTAAACGAAGAGGAGCTGAATGTGTGTTTGCTTGGATGGGCACTTAATATAAGATGATCCCAATATTTTTACCTTCAGATTCTATCTTTAAGGACATTGGACTTGAGTTATCTATTAGAAGTCATGGAACAACTCAAAAAAAAAAAAAAAAGGCATGGAGCAACTCAACAAGTCTGAGCACTGTGCCAGGGAGAAGGCGTGACTCAGTGGAAATAATATTGGCTTTAGATTAGCTAAATTAATACCTAAATCTCAGGTTGAGTATATATGAGCTATAGCTCATATATGTGGGACCTGAACTTGTTGGAACCTCAGTTCCCTAATTTATAGTAACCATAGCGTTGATGCAAGGATTAGATCTAGTACATGAAAATGACTTGCACATAACAGATGCTTTACTATTTACCTGTATCATTATGTTGAGTGTATGTAATCATCTGTTACTTATAGATATTGAAGTTGTTGTGAATACAAATAATGTGGATTAAATCTAAAATTGTCATAAAGACAAGGCGATAATCATGGTTATGTAACAAATGTTCAATTTTGTTTTTAATAGGATAACAGCAAGGATTGCATCTAAGTGACTGTGTATTGTAAATATTATACCTAGAAGCTCGACCAGGGCTCTCTCAAAGTGTGGATTGAGATCCATCCCCATAGGATAGGATAAGCCAAGAACCCCTTGAGAATCTTACAGAAATGCATATTTCTAGGTCTCCTTGAAACCTCCTTGACTCTAGGACCCTGTAACTTGCATTTTCATGGGATTCCCAGGCACATTAAGGTTTAAGCACCACTAGTTTGATGATGCAGATTTTTTAAAAAAATGTTTTAAATCAGTTAATTAGTGCAGCATTATCTCAAGCATAATCGACTTTTGTCTGATAAAGTATTATAATGTACCATACTGACACTCTACTATTACTGATATATATCATTATAATGACATAATGATATAATATAAGTGATATACTCGACAAAATAAGTAACTGTAATTTATTTCGGATGTAACTCATGGAACAGAGTAGTTAAAGCCATGGTTTCTGCTTGGCAGCAATTGCCAGCTCACCAGCTGTGAGGCTTTGGAAAAGATCCTTAACCTCTCATTAAATCTTAGCTGTATTTTGTTTCTTTTCTGTATTTTTTTCTTTTGGAAGAAAGAAGGAACGATTTTATTGGCCATTTTTTGTTTGCTTAAGATTTGTTTTACCAATGGCCGTATAAGTCTTTTTTTATTGAAGTATAGTTGACATACAATATTCTGTTAGTTTCAGGTGTACAACATAGCATTTCAAAATTTATATGTGTTATGAAATCATCACCATGGTAAGTTCTAGTTACCTTCTGTTACCATACAAAGTCATTAAAATATCATTATTGACTATATTCCCTGTGCTATACTTTCTATGCCCGTGACTTATTTACTTTATTTTTTTTATAAATTAATTTTTATTGGTGTTCAATTTACCAATATACAGAAAAACACCCAGTGCTCATCCCGTCAAGTGTCCGCCTCAGTGCCCGTCACCCATTCCCCCACCCCCCGCCCTCCTCCCCTTCCACCACCCCTAGTTCGTTTCCCAGAGTTAGGAGTCTTTATGTTCTGTCTCCCTGATATTTCCCACACATTTCTTTTCCCTTCCTTTATATTCCCTTTGACTATTATTTATATTCCCCAAACTTATTTACTTTATAACTGGAAGTTTGTACCTCTTAATCTGCTTTACCCATTTTGCCCATCTCCCTTCTTTCCTTCCTTATGGCAACCACCAGTTTGGTCTCTGTATTTATGAATCTATTTCTATTTTGTTTTGTTTGTTCATTTGTTTTGTTTTTGAGATTCCACCTATGAGTAAAATCATACAGTCTTTGCTTTTCTCTGCCGGACTTATTTTGCTCAGCATAATACCCTCTAGGTTTCATCATTTTGTTGCAAATGCTAAGATTTCATTTATTTTTTACGGCTGAATAACAGTCCATTGTATCTATCAATGTATATGTCTATATACACCTTATACATATATTATATACATATATTTATCCACTCATTCATCAGTGGATACTTGGGCAGCTTCCATATCTCGACTATTGTAAATACTGCTGCAATGGCTATAGGGGTATAGGTATCTTTTTGAATTAGTGCTTTTGTGTTCTCGTTTCCCATTTCCCTGACAGCTCCTACCATGTAGGATGCTTAGAAGGATTGAAAGAGGTAACACATCTATAAATCTGAGATGGTCAATGCTTGGTGTCATCAAAAGAAACCTTCATGAAGATCACATAATTCAGAAAGACTCTGGTGATTTGATTAGTGTTTTGAGAATTTTTTTGACTTGTGAGGAGAGGCAAATCTGGATGGTCTTCATTTCTGTCCCTTTTTGGTATCTTGCAGAAAGTCAGTTCAGTAGGCCTGAGTTAGCTGAAAGAAAAGGAAGGTTGTTAATAGCTGCTGGGCCTCAGATGGTCTCTCTTTCTAACAAGATTTTCTGTTGTTACATATTCATCTAGGTAAATGTTTTCTACATACCTGACCCTACAGATATACAGAGCACTGAGGGGTTGGAGGTGGCCCTTTCTACTAGAACACTGGCTGAAACACTGTTTTATTCTAACTATGCCTAGCCTGGGAGGAGCTTTCTAAGGGTTAAGGGGAGCTTGGGGGATTGTAAGTGCTTTATTGACTCTCTACCTCTACATTTTTTCCATGGTAAACCTTATGTCTATATCTATATCCCATGGCACTAGTAGTGTGTGTCCATGACCTCTTTTCAAGACAAATTGCTTTGTTCTTTTTTTTTTTTTTTTAACCAAAAGAATTTTTGGTGTAATCATTGGAAATAACTTCCAAGATATTGCCTTTAAAAAAAAAGATTTTATTTAATTATTCATGAGAGACACAGAGAGAGGCAGAGACATAGG
The DNA here is from genome assembly GCF_048418805.1 of Vulpes vulpes. Taxonomy (NCBI): domain Eukaryota; kingdom Metazoa; phylum Chordata; class Mammalia; order Carnivora; family Canidae; genus Vulpes; species Vulpes vulpes. The sequence continues at coordinate 94,430,901 of NC_132793.1, read as the reverse complement.
CAGAGGGAGAAGCAGGCTTCTCACAGGAAGCTAGATGTGGGACTCAATGCCTGAACTGGGATCACGCCCTGAGCCAAAGGCAGACACTCAACCACGAAGACACCCAGGCATCCCAAGATGTTACTTTTTTTATTGAATTTTAAGTCATGGATGAAACTGAATTTTGCCAAAAGATGCCTCTCTGTGTAGACTAATTGCCAGAGAAGCCCCTTCCTCTGCACAGAAACATCTTGAGCTAGGTCCCCTAGGGTGGACTCAGCCCCACTCACCTCTAGATTAGGCATCTTCATTGAGGAATTACTTTCAAGTCAAAGCAGTGGCCCTCTTTAAAGAAGCTAAATTCACTTCTTCAAAGCTATATCCACCAACACCTTAGAGCTGACAACAGCTTGAGAAGAAAATATCCCTTATTTTATAACAAGGCATGGAGTGAGGATGGGGCCTGTTCAAGGTTACTATGCCTAGGATTGGACAGCAAGAACTTGAACCTCAGATTCTTGATTCCTCACCTGTGTTTCCTTTAATACTCTGTGTCATGCTGGATTTTATTGTTGTTTGTTTCTTGATCACTGTCATCAATAAAAGTATTAGGGGATCAATGTAAGTGCTTGATAAGGAATGTTTGGTTATTAATAATTGATATAGTGATTAGATGAGATAAATGTGAATAGCACTTTGGAATCCTTGTATTTTTATTTATTTATTTTAAATTCTTTATTTAAATTCAATGTAATTAGCATATAGTGTATTATTAGTTTCAGGGGTAGAATCTAGTGATTCATCAGTTGCCCATAACACCCAGTGCTCATTACTTCAAGTGCCTTCCTTAATGCCCATCACCTAGTTACCCCATCCCCCCATCCACCTCTCCTTCATCCACCCTCAATTTGTTTCTTAGAGTTCAGTGTCTCTTATGGTTTGTTTCCCTCTCTATTTTCACCTTATTTTATTTTTCCTTCCCTTCCCCTATTTACATCTGTTTTGCTTCTTAAATGCCACATATGAATATCCCTATATCTTTATAAGGCTACCTGTCTCGGGTCAGTGTGCCTGGGCAGCAGAGACAAAAATAGTAGATTAAATGTAGGAGGTATATTTGGGACTGTACCTGAGATTACCACTCCCAGGAGGGGCTGAAAATCAGCAGAATTCAGAGAGGGAGAAGTGGAGATGGTCTTAATGAAGAACTCAGACTAATGGGAAATTCTAGAGATGGTATGCTCCTCAGAGTGTCCCAAGTCTGTTCATGGGACCAGGCGTTTGTGCCCTCACAATGATCAGTCATTGGATTAGAGCCTTTCTGGAAAAAGAGAGTGGTCTTGAAAGTGCTCCTTGTAGGAGCAGATGGCTAAGGGCTTTCTCTTGTCACTTGGAAAAATCGCTTCTTTACTCCAAAAGGAGGATTTGACTGAGGTATGGCCAGATTCACCATGCAATTACATCTAATCATCATGCACACTATGGATAAATACAATGAAAATGGTAATCCATTTTACAGATAAATAGTCAGCAAAGTCCATTGATTTGCCCAAATTCTCAGAGCCTCTAGGTTGCAGAGCTGATACTAAAACCTGTATTTTCCGATTTTATGGTGCTACTTGTAGATCATTATTTTAAAACTGCAGAGGTTGGTAGAAGCATAGTTATGACTGTATGTATTTCCAAATCTGAGTATATATCAATATCTAAGATGCATTCATTTAATTAAGAGTTACAAAGTCCTTCCTATATACAAAGCCCTGGAATATGCTGAGGCTATAGACAAAGGCACAGTTCCTCCTGTTCAGGAGCTCCTTGACATTTGAAAGAGAGCAATAAGTCACCCACAATTCTGATCAGAGCTGTGATGTGCTGAACAAAACAACATCAAACACAACAACTGCTCAGCTTGGGTTTGTGAAGGAAGTGGTGACACTCAATCTGGCTTGATGAATTAAGTGGGGAAGGGGGAAATAGCATACGCAAAGACATGAATTGGCAAAGCTGCAAATAATTCAATGCAAGTAGAGCATCACAGGTGAAATTAAAGTGGCAGAAGGCAAGGCTGGAGATTTGATTGGGTATTAAAGCTTTAAGAACAATGTGGTTGGGTCTTTCCCTTGAAGGTAGCAACTGCCAATGCAAGAATAGTAGCTGTGAGAGGGCAGGATGATATTTGAGCTTTAGAAAAACCCTGTGAAGAATGAATCTGGGTGGGTGAGGCTGAAGGTTGATAAACCAGATAAGAAAATGAAGCAATAACCCAGGTGATCTAAATTTCAGACCATTAATTCACATTCATATTGATTTCTCCTTCCCAATAGAAAGGATTAATTTTAGTTTTGAAGCAATGAAGTAGACAAAAATCTTTACCATGGGAAAGAAGAAATTACTGTGAAAAATGTTTAGTTTTAATAAGCTTCTGAAACCGCAGTCATGGGAGGCTCCATGGAGCATCAGATCATAGATGTCTCAGAGGGAAACTTGAGGATAAATATATAGTTTTCCCTCTGAATGATCGCACATACATGCCATCCAATGCCACCCCCATGCTTTCGAGGTTTGAAATATGGAACACAGTAGAGATCTGTCCTCTCCCTTTCTGTGACGCTCTCCATCAACCATCAGAGATGTATCCCAGTTGGAGTCCAGCTTGCACCTGGAATCTTTCTGCTAAACATTTGGAGTGTGAGTATCCTGTGACACAAGACCAAATTTGCAAGGATGCAGTAGGATTTATGGAGCATCTCAAGCATTCCAGTGTTGGACAGTTTAACTCACTTTACCTCAGTGAATCCCCTTGAAAGTGCACGCATCGTCATGAAGAGGCTAGGGCTCAGAGCAGATACCACTGGCCCAGGGAAATATAGCCAGTCCATCGTAGATCTGAGGGTCCTTTCTTAGGCTGACATGGTCCCAGCCCCAAGCTCCACACTCATGTCTCAGGGCTCACACTGGATCTGACACTGTCCCTGGGGTTATATCATTTCCTGTCAATGGTCCAACAGGTCCATGGTCCAACAGACCTTCTTATCAGAAGAAGCTCTAAAATGCCTCAAGATGGATCAGCAATGAGTAATTCACTGTCTTCCTAGAGTAGCCTACGGAGTTCAAGAGTTCAGGTTCCAGAGCTAGACAAACCTGAGTTTAAATGTAAGTTTCAAGATTTGCTACCCAAGTGACTTTAAAAAAAAATTTTCTTTTTAACATCCATACTGTATTTTTTATTTATTTTTTATTTTTATTTTTATTTTTTTAAATTTTTTTTATTGGAGTTCAATTTGTCAACATATAGCATAACACCCAGTGCTCATCCCACCAAGTGCTCCCCTCAGTGCCCATCACCCAGTCACCCCAACCCCCTGCCCACTTCCCCTTCCACTACCCCTTGTTCATTTCCCAGAGTTAGGTGTCTCTCATGTTTTGTCACCCTCACTGATATTTTCACTCATTTTCTCCAAGTGACTTTTTAAAAAGATTTTATTTATTTATTCACAAATAACACACAGAGAAAGGCAGAGACACAGGCAGAGGGAGAAGCAGGCTCCCCGAGGGGGATCACGCCCTGAGCCAAAGGCCGATGCTCAACCACTGAGCCACCCAGGTGCCCCTACTCAAGTGACTTTAGATAATTATTTAATATCTCTAAGCCTCATCTTTCCCATCTGTAAACTGGAATGATCACAGTGACTACCTCAAAGGACTGTTTTGAGAATTAATGAGTGACAGACTTAAAACATCTGGGAACATGTCTGGCCCAAGGTACCTGCTCATAGACAGGAGCTACTTGCTGCGTGCTACCTCTTCAATGATTTTTTCATTCTGCTGATTTTACCAGGGAAGAATCAGCTCATTTGTGATGTGAATTTATAGCAAGAATTGATAGGATTTTCCATAGTAAGCTGAAATCTTTATTTCTTTGAGGAAAAAAATCATTTGGATGGCTCAAATTTTAGCCCCAGTGCTTTTTTTTTTTTTTCTCCTTTTCTAGTGCTTCTGTTTCTGTAGTGAGGAACTGATGGGCTTTTTGCTGCTCGATTTATTTGGACTCCATAATCTTTCTTTATTGCCTCGCTTTGCTCAATAAACCTGAGGGATTTTGTTCACATTTCCTGCACAGGCTGCGTGGTGCTGTGACAATGGAAAATAAGACCTGAGACATAATGTAGTCAGGCCATAACTATAGAGACATCAGTCAATCTGTCCAAGCCTCAATTTCCTCTTAGGTTAAATGAGATTGATCCTATATATCTCACCAGTATTAGGAGGACCAAAAAAACAAAAAACAACAAACCAAAAAACTCCACAGTTGCAGTAAAGTACTTTCTAAAGCTTAAAGTTCTGTAAAAATATAAGCTTTTTCAATATTTTTATTGCTGTTATACAATAAGAAGGTACTATAAATAACAATGATTGTCCACCTGTTCTAATTACTAACTCCTACAGTAGGTAATTGCTGAAAGAACGTGTTTAGTTTGGAAGAGACGTTCTTTTAAAAAAAGCAAGAGGATGATTTATTTAAAATCTGTGTCTATGTTTTTGTTAAACTTCATAGGAAAGAAAAGTAGCTGAGGATTGGTAATGATGGGTCATAGGGAAATAAATGACAAAAGACCATATACACCCGATTTGGCTAGTTTTGTCCATATTTCATTACAGAATCTAATGAAGGAGTTTCAGTACTAGTTAGGAATGTGTTTTATGAGACCAATCCTTCCCAATAACTACCAGGAAAAAAGTCGGGAGATTGTATAGAAAATAAAAGTGAGATCTCAAAAGAAAGGCATCAAAGAGCCAGTGAGAATGAGATCAGAAGCTCCTCTGACAGTGCTGGTCCTTATCTCCACCTTTTGTCTTGTAATACTGGCTCACAGTGTGATCTTGGGTAAGATTTAGTCTAGTCTCTGGGTTAGTCTCGCTAACTCACTGTGTGCTGGTAAGTGTTTAAAAATATATGTACGGGGGGTGGGGGTAAATGGGTGACGGGCACTGAGGGGGGCACTTGACGGGATGAGCACTGGGTGTTATTCTGTATGTTGGTAAATTGAACACCAATAAAAAATAAATTTATTAAAAATAAAAAAATATTAAAATAAAATAAAAAAGAAAAGAAAAAAATAAAAAATAAAAAATATATGTACGCAGAAATGTACACAAGTTTATTAAAAAATTTTACTGATATAAAAGAGGTGTAACACGCATTCTGTAAAAATAGTAAACACACAGTACTCCTTTTACAAATTCCCTATAGACAATTACTTACCACAGAGTACTTTCATTGATTTTTTGCCCAATTCCTATACCCTTAGCCAATCGATGGTTGCAGTTGACTAAGGAGCATAGCTCCAAAATGAATGTTAGCCCTTAACAAGTTTATATTTTCAAGTAAGAAACAAGGAAAATAAAACAAAAACATATGCCAAAACTTCAGTGACCTGACACTGCAAGTGACTTTGCAGAAGCAGATAGTGATAGCTTTTGAATACTGAAACAATAGTTTCCTAATTTGTGTTCTATTTATAATCTGATGGCTGTGGCTACAATATTCTTTTAAATCATCAATATTGTCTCCATAAATTTCTTAGGTCTACACAAGCAACAAAACAGTAAGTTACACTGTCTTGGGAGCATTTGTGATCTTTTGCAGTGTAAATATTTCCATGGTGGTCTATTTTAAGCAACAAGATGACTGCACTGAATGTAGAGGTGGAAAGAGCTGCACCTTATCATGCCAATCTATAGTCTTTATAGCACACAGTTACAATAGCTATAGATAATCTGAAGAGAAGAGATATTAGTAAAATGTTATAAAATAGACATTTATGAATTTTGAATATTGCTTTTTTATTATCACATTTAATGGTAATCTTATATTCTCTCTTTAAAAAATAATCTCTGTGTTTAACAACTGGTTTGCAACATACCTGAAAATTCAAAATCAAGGGTGAGCTAGTAAAAGCTGACCCCAACATGACACTGATCCTTAGTAGTAAAGGATCTAGTAAAGAAGATGACCATATGTTACAGGGCTTTGAAAATGTATGCAAAGTACGTGGTACACCTTATCTACTTTTGAAATGTCTTTTTTTTGTTGTTGTTGTTAAATCGGGGCTCTTGGCTCTGCTTCATGTTGCATCTTGCCTAGGAAGAATTAACAGGCCCCTTGTGATTTTCCTCTCAACAGTATAACCCCTTGTTGCATCCAAACACCACATACTGAAACCTTTCCTGGAACAGAATATGAATGCTCAGCCATCATGTTCCTGTTTGATGTCGATAGAAAATGACCGATTATTACACAATTAATAAATAAATCCATTTCTCTGGTCTCTGGAATACACGTGTCTGCAGCCATTAGAAATCTCTCTCTTTACAGATAAATCTCAAAAACAAGCTCTTGATTCCCCCTACCATCAGCAGCAGTTTAAGAATTCTTCTAGAGTATACCTCTTGTTTGCTCTTTCTCTAGGCTAGGTCTTTATTCTCCTTACGTTAAAGCTTTAATATTTGAAATTAGTCTCATAAATGTAATAAGGACACCCACATAGATGATTATTTTAAAACTCAATTAAATAGGTTTATTTTATATTTTACCCCCCCCCCCTTTTTTTCTTTCTTTAGGACAGTGGAGGATTAATGGATAAATGTATAATCAACCCACATAAAATTTGACAAGCAGATATTTTATGAAATTGCCTTGTGGGAATCCAAATAGCAGATGTTCTTTATCATGACAATCCAGTCCAATACCCGGACTGAGGGAGAGGAGCGCCACACATTTGAGCACCAGCTGCAGGGACATGACTCTGTCTGGCTGCCAATAGCACAACCGAAATGCAGAATACGGTCCTGAAACAGAGACAAGGGGCTTTGTGATTTCACAAAGCCAGATTTTAATGACAGAGGCTATTAGGGCATCTTCTGTCTGTCTCCCATATGCTTGGTTGAAGAAATGGAGAATCAGGCTGTATAAATTTAATGTGCCAAGAGGCTAAAATCACTGGGCCACCTGTGTGCTTTGGCGGTCACTGCTCTAAGGCCGTTTCTGGCTAGAAGGGTTTGGAAAAAATCAGAGCTGTTTGCTGTTTGTTCAATGGGACATTCGCCAGTAGAGGTCAAAGGAAGAGGACAGAAGGAACTTTAGTTAGATTTAGTACATTTCCAAATTGAAACAAACCAGGTTTAGCACAGCTGAGCCCAACCTCAGGAATGAGAACTCAGCCTTTTATGCACCAGCATTGGCCTGATGCTGGCGTTAAGTAGAGGAAAGACTGCAAATCTTTGCAGCAAAAGGCATGAATTTGGAAGCAATGTATTAAATCCAAAGGAAGCATGAGCAGAGCCACGATGAGAATGCCACTAATAATGTGGATGGCAAGAAACCAAGACAGTGAGGAGACAGATAAGAAGAGAACCCTATAGATTTCAGTAGAGTCCATCCCACTTCAAACTGGTGGAAATTTTTCCATTTGAACATTGAAACCTAGACCCACACTTGAAACAATAGTTGAATGTGGCACACCAGGGCATTCCCATTTCCAGTTCCCAATTACAGTTTGCAGTTCAGAGTTCACACAGTTACTTCCTGCATCCAGCTGGCTCCTTGGATGGGATCACAGCCCTGGGAAGAGGAAGGGAGGGTGAACCCATGTCATTTTCACAGGACAGGCTCAGAGTGCACAATGCAGCACCTGTCTGCGGAGCCTCAAACTTTTCCAATAGTGGCTGTAGCAGCCAAAGGGTGCCAGAGAAAATCTTCCACAATCTCTGTTCAGTTTCCCAGGGAGGAGGGGGGGCTTATTCTGTTCATTTCCCTATTGTCTCTCATCTTGGGCTATACCTCCTCTCTGATTTCCTATGCAGGCTTCTGAGTCTCCGAGCATCTTTGGTCCTGCATATTGCACCTGCCCTAGGATTTGGTGCAGCACCCAAGCCCTGCAGGCACCTAAATCCAGGTCACATTCCTTTTCTGTCCATTTTGCTTCCGTGCTAGCCTCCTGCAACCTGATAGCATTTTCCTGCCTTCTGCCCCATGGCTGCAAGTCTTAAGAGCAGTCATTTTCAGATAAGGAAATTGATGCTTGGACTAGTGTTAACCAGGTTGATGGCTAGCCTGAAGTCACATAGAAATGGGGAAAAAGCAGACCAAGGGTCAGCTCTTGATGTGCAAATTACCCAATCTTGCAGGGCTTTAGGTTCCCTGCCCAAGAAACACCAATGGTGCAAGAGATTTTATTTTATTTTTTTCTCCTTTCAGACATCTTTATTAAGGTGGAATCTTATCCAGGATTCAAGTGCTTTTTCATAGGTCACAGTGAAGCAGATTGGTTCAAAGCCTGGTGGCCCACTGTGGCAGCCCACTGTGTTCTCCTCACCTATGCAAGACCTCCAAAGTACCTCTGCAGAGCTCTCGGGCTCCTCAAAATGCCACATGAAAGTTGCAGAACTAGATGGTCTCTAACTTTGCTTACATAGTGAATATTCACAATTCCTTGGAGATAACATCACCAGGAGCTGAGACTCTGGCTAAGTTTTAGGGTGCTCTCCCAACATCTCGATCCTTTCTCACAGACTGCCTCTAGCCCTCTGCCCACCCTCACTGTGCTCCCAACCAGTGGGTCAGTGAAGCCAAGGTTACCTTCTTAGGAGACATACAACAGAAGCACAAAGCTTTACCTTGGTTTGGGGACAAGGACCACAGGTTTGGGCTCCCATTCTGGAGCTACAGGTGGAAGCTCAGAGTTGGCTATTTGGGGGGAACTTGCAAAGCTCCCTGGTTTGGATCATTCGACAGCCAGTCACATGAAAAGCCTTGCCTACAGATCTGTGTTTCATGGATATGAAACACATTCAACTTGTTCTAGTCATTGCAGCTTCCCTTCACTTCCAAAAACTAAAATACCTTTGCACTACAAGGACCTTGGCACATGCTGTTCCCTCTGTTGGGAATGCTCTTCCCTCAGCTGCCTCTTTTGTTGGACAAACTTCCATTCCATCCTTCCTTTTTTTTTTTTTTTTTTTAGATTCTGTTTATTTATTCATAAGAAACACAGAGAGAGGCAGAGACATAGGCAAAGGAAGAAACAGGCTCCCTGCAAGGAGTTCAATGCGGGACTCGATCCCAGGACCATAGGATTATGCCCTGAGCCAAAGGCAGGCAATCAACGCTGAGCCCCCCAGGCACCCCACTCCATCCTTCTAACATCAGTTCTGTTGTCCTTCTCCCAGAACAGGTTTTTCACCCCATTTTTCCATATGGAACTGGTTTGTTGTTCATGCATATAGTCAAATGGAGTTCTTATCCATGGCCCTTAACCAAAGAGCTATTTTACAACTTACCAACTTAGTATTACAAATAATCTGTCTGATTATTTGATAAATATTTACCTTCCCCTCTAGATCAGGGCTCGGAAAACCACAGCTCAAGGGCCAAATCCAGCCCACTGCCTGTTTTCGTAAACAAGGTTGTACTGGAACACAGAGGTGCTTATTCATTTGACTGCCATGCATGGCTGCTTTCACACAATAGCAGCAGAGGTAAGTAACTGGACCAATGAGGGGACAGCCCGTAACTGAAAAATACTTGCCCTTTACAGAAAAAGTTTGCCAACTCCACTCGAGGACAGCAGCTCTATTTAAAAAGGGATTGCATCCTTCTGCTCATCATTTTGTCCCCTGTAGCTAACATAATTCCTGGCATATATTTCTGGCTTAATAAATACATGTTTAACGCATGAAGCAATGAGTGAATTAACAAACATCATTAGTTACATGTGTGTAATGCAGTCAAAATTACACAGTAAAAAAAAATATTGATGGCATCAGAAGTCCTGTTTTTAAAAAGCATTTTTATTTATTCAACTCTGTCATTATTACAATAATCTCAGGCCGAATTCGTAGGTTTTCAGGATGATTTGAAAGTTATCTAGGTAATTTGGTGGGGACAGGTGACTTGGGGATCCTACTCTTCTGCCATCTTGCCCCACCTCTATCATTATCACAATAAACAAAACATGGAAAATACATTAGTAGACTAATTATAATATTCAGTGTTAATGGAATTGGATTGATCAAAATGAAAAACTAACTTGGTATAAGGCAAAATGTAAAATCCTGATCAACCACTGAAAACAAATTATTTCTGTACAAGAGAGGCTGTGCTTACATTGCCAGCCAATAAGGTAGCCTTTCAATTTTTGTTTTTTGTTCAAATGTTAGCTCTGCCATTTATTTGGCTAAAAGTTATGGCCATAGGATTAAGGTATTCATATATGTAATGTCTGAAGCCCAGCATCAGGCACATGGTAAATATTTAATAAGTGTTAGTATTTGTTATCAGAACAAGGAGGAACATATTCCCTATAGTCTTGGCTTACTGAATGTTTAAATGAATTTCAATTTACATTTTTCTTTCAGTCTGTATTTAGGTGATATTGTTGTAATTAGAGTATATTAAAAGAAGTTTTATGCTATCCTCTATTATTGTATTGTAAGCAAGTCTATGTTGCTCAGAAATCTTATTTTATTTTATCTTTTAAAGATTTATTTATTTATTTGACAGAAAGAAAGAGAGAGAGAGAGAAGGGGGGGGGGAGAGTATGAGGGGGAGGGGCAGAGGGAGAATTTTAAGCAGACTCCATACTAAGCACAGAGCCCAACACCGGACTCGATCTCACAACCTTGAGATCACCGCCCAAGTGGAAACCAAGAGTCCAACACTTAACCAACAACATCAGCCAGGTGTCCTGAGGTCTTATTTTATACCTTCTGTTTGACAGGCCAGTAGTTGTAATTTTCATGGATCTAGTCTTTTGAAATGAGGCACATAAGTCACAGATGCTAGTTTTTAACACTATCATGAAACATGAATTGCTCCTGGTTAGTTTTAAAATATTTTATTTATTTGTTACACAAGTGGCTTAAATTACATATGAAACCGTTGCATTGCAGATGCTGTTCTTCCATGGGCAGGGATGAGTATGTATCAGTTTTTCCTCTGGGGACAAATTATTGTATAATTGAAGACACAGTCTCTGGCTTCCGACTATAAATTAATACATTAAACACACAGGCACATACATCTAGGTAGCATCGTACTTTATTTAATAATTTTGTTTAAACTGTTACTTTTTACTGGTTTTATAGAAATAAGGTACAGATTGGGATGGAAATGGGGTGAGGAGCCATTTGAATGTATTGACAGGTTCCTGCTTGGCAGCATCCTCCACCGTTCACTGCACGCCACAAGTAATTTATGATGGCGATAAATAGCTGAGTATTTTCAGTATTCAAGGTAGCTGCCTGGATCCAGAAGAAACATAGCCCTACTTTCAGATTTGATCCACGTAATAGATGTGGAAGCCAGCCCATAGAAAGAGGGGCCATGAGATCAGGAAGCAGCTGTCTGGCTGTCCCTATTTCTATTCAGCAGCCGTTCCCAAGACGTGACTGTCACTGCTTAACAATTTCCCAAGGCCTTGTTCAATTGGCACTTTAAGAAGAGGCAGTCCCTGCATGGTATGTCTCAAAGGCAGCTCTGTACCATAGCAGATTAGAGTACAGGCTTATCTCGATGCAAAACCTGCTTCTGCCACAGAGTAACTGCCTGGGGCCAACGACTGGGCTGCTCTGTGCTTTGGACTCTTATCTGTGAAGGTAGAGGAAATAATAACACCTGCAAATAAAGTGGTTAGAGTAATAGCAAGCATAAAGTAAGTGCTCAAGAAACCTGACCTACCATTATCTACATTGAAATAGAAGTTCTGAGACAATCTTCTTTCCTAATGTGGGAACCTTATGAGGACATATATCTCTTCCCAAAAAGCTGAGCTTTCAACTTGCATCTCATTCATATTCTCAGTCACATGTTCAATCCAATTGTCCAAAAACAATTAAATAGTTCCCAAGCTTTGGCTACTAGAAGGAACTAGATACTGGACTACTCTCTGACAGTGTCTTAGTTCTAAAATTTTTCTATGGTTCAGCATTTATGCTAAAATGTTTTCCCCCTCACCTTTTACAGAAAAAAAAAGGAAAAGAAAAAAAAAAAGAAAGCACTAGTGTTTATTGGCTACCTAGCAATATCTGAGACATCAGACAATCTGATGGCACCTTGCTGGTTTGATTAATTTAGTCTTTATTATAACCCTACAAAGCAACTATTATAATTTCTGGCTCACAGATGGGTAAACTGAGGCTTTAGAAAGGTAAAATATTTTAAAGATTTATTTATTTGTGGGGGGGGGCACAAGTGTGAGGGGCAGAGGGAGAAGGAGAGAGAATCTTAAGCACATTCTACACCAATTGCAGAGCTCAATGTGGGGCTCCATCCCACAACCCTGAGATCATGACCTGAGCCAAAACCAAGACTCAGATTCTGAACCAACTGCACCACCCAGATGCCCCAAGACATTTTTTCTAAGGACTGTCACAAGCGCAGAATACAAACCCCAGTCTATCCTCCCTGGACTTGTTTATTTGTGTGTCATGGAGAGCATGTGGTTTCTTGGGGATGCTACGTGCTTTACAAGGTAAATGTCTTACAAGCAGGGGCAGGACTAGCTTAGTTCATCTAGAAACTTAGTTACTGTCTCCTGCTACTTTGGCACATCCCATGGCTTGTTCTATTCTTAGATAAGAGGCAGATATATTGGTCAATTCAAGCAGCATATATGGTTTCTATTCAGAAATTGCACTATCAAAACTTGATTTAACAAAATAGTATGGCCACTTGAGAAGACAGTCTGGTGGTTTCTTACAAAAACGAAACATATTCTTATCATGCAATCCAGCAATTATGCTCTTTGGTACTTATCCAAAGGAGTTGAAAACTTATGTTCACACAAAAACCCGCACACAGATGTTTAGCAGTTTTAGTCATAATTGCCAAAACTTGGAAGCAACCAAAATGTCCTTCAGTAGGTGAATGAATAAATGAGCTCTGGTACAATGAGACAATAGAATATTGTTCAGCACTAAAAAGAAATGAGCTGTCAAGCCATAAAAAGACATAGAGAAAACTGAAATGTATATTACTAAGTGAAGGAAGCCAATCTGAAAGGCTACACACTCTGTATGATTCCAACTATATGGCATTCTGGAAAAGGCAAAACCATGGAAACAGTAAAAATCAGTGGTTGCCGGGGGGGTGGTAGTCTAGGGGAGGAAATGAATAGGTAGGACACAAAGGAATTTTAGGGCAGTGAAAACACTCTGTTTGATACTATAATGATGGAGGCATGTCATTATACATTTGTCCAAACTCATAGAACGGACAATATCAAGAGTGAATCCTAATATAAACTATGGGTTTCTGGTGGTTAAAATAGGTTTTTAAAAAAGATTTATTTATTTATTTATTTATGAGAGACACACAGAAAGAGGTTGAGACATAGGCAGAAGGAGAAGCAGACTCCCTGTGGGGAGCATGATGCAGGACTCGATGCCAGGACCCTGGGATCACGACCTGAGCCAAAGGCAGATGCTCAACCACTGAGTCACCGGGTGTCCCAGGTGGTAAAGCTGTGTTAATGTGAGTTCATCAATTGTAATAAATGTAGCACTTTGTGAGTGATACTGATAATTGGGGAGCCTGTGCATGTGTGTGGGGCAGGGATATATGGAAAATCTCTATGCCTTCCCCTGAATTTTGCTATGAACATAAAAACTGCTTTCATAGATAGTCTTAAAGTGATTTAATATGAAATCTCTCTTTCTGCCCCTACTTCTCTTTCTTCCTCAACTCCTCATCCACCCAGAGCCAGCGCATACATCCCTCTCCAAGTGGCTAATTGACTTTTCTGCTACTAGGATTTTGGTAAAGAATTGGTACCCCTCAACCCATCGTTGATTTGGCCCAGAAGTGGGGCAAGAAGAGACACTGACAGGCTTCCATAGCTTTCTCCAAAAATCTATTCTCAAAATTCTCCCTTTTTAGTTTCCTCAATGCTTATATAGCCTCAGACTGGGCAATGGACTCTAAGAGGCCTAGGTGTTATGGAAATAGCTCTGGTTCCCTTATTTTTGCACATTTACCTTTTACCCTGCAACCTGAAATAGGGGTGCCCATTCGGTGTCAATTCAATCCTGGTGTCTGGTTAAAACATGAATTTTAACATCACATATATAAGTACAACACGCGGGGAGAATTTTGAGAATTTTGTGTGATGCTTATACTCGGAGACCCAGAGTGTACCCTAAAGTCTATTCCTGCCACAACTTTCAGGTTCTCCTGATGGTACATGGAGTGGCGACAGAGCAGCCCAGCAGGTGTCTTCATGCTCAAGGGGCCAAGCATGGAGTTGTTCTAAGGATCATGCATTCAAATACCAACACAGAGGTACTTGGGGCCTGGAGGAAGTCATGTGAGTCTTAAATCGTTTTCCAGCCTGGGCCCCTACATTTAAGCACATGGCTGGGTGGACAGGAAGGCCTGTCTGTTTGTGATAACAGACAATGTGACAAATACATGAAATAGGAGTGTTGCTACCAACTGTGTAAAGGACTGAATGAGCACCCTCTTTTGTTTGTGCATCTGTTAGATGATGTGCTATGTTTGCTGTACTTTGGGAAGCCTTAACCCACAAAGAGTAAGATATCAGAAGTGCGGAGGAGCAGTGGGAATAGACCATGGTCCCTTAACCCATGAGCAGATAAGTCAGCATTTGGACTACAAGCTAGCGGCCCCCTCCTACCCCGTCCAAAAAGCTGGTGATAAAATCAGGCAAGTGTAATGATTGCCAGGAAAGGGGTTTCCATAGAACCTGTGAAAGACCTAGGAATTCCCTGAATAAACTGGGAGGAACAGCAGGGAATTCAGGGCTCACCCAATTGAAGATACTGACCAGGAAATAGCTGCAGTAGGACTGGCAGGTCCCAGATGTCCTGGTAGACCAAAACACATCTACCTCATTCCCCACATTTCTCTTACCTTCTGAAGCCTAGTTCACCTCTTATCCTGGGACTGATCAGCTTCATGGCAGATAGAGCAGGGGAACTGCAGCCCACCGGGAATACCCAAAGCACCTGTTTCTTCTGCTCTGATGCCCTGAGGAACCCGGCAGATAGCACCTTCCCTTCTCTGGCCACTCACAGAAGAGCCTTCCTGAGGCTCAGAATGGCCCTTCCAACCTGCAAAGACTCCAGGAGGACCTCAGGAACCACACTCTGAGCCATCCATTTGAAGGAGAAGATGACACATAATTGCACTCCCTCAGACTGGTTTGGTCCTGGATGGATTTGGGCTACCGGCGCCCCTGCCCTGAGACTCACTCGCCTGGATCTGAGATGATGACAGCTCCTACCTCAGTGGGACTCTGGGTCACATTCTACTTTATCCTTAGATTTGGTGCCAGAGCTGGTTTGGCCTACATCTGCCAATTGAATGGATGTTCTCTGAGGAACAGAAGGTGGACAGATACTGGAGTCCCTGGCCTGATGTGGAGGCTGACACTGCCATCAGGTCCTCCCCAGAACACGGATACTTCTGATGGCTTAGTGTTTGAATTGCTTCTAACAGGAAGGGTCTGTTGCCCTTGGGTGGCTTTGGGCTTGCCTGGTTCACACCTTCATCTGACCTATAAGGAAAAAACCCAGAGGGATAAAGTGATTGGCCCACCCCCACAGAGAAGGTTGGGGATGGAGCCAAAGCTCCAAACAGGAAACCCAGGATCCTCCTCCCCACGGGGACTCTGGGGATGGACCCCTACAGGGGGACCTAGCAGCCACAGGTTTGCTGAAGGGGCTTCCCATAGCTCATTTAAGGTAAGAAAGAAAAATCCAGCAGAACCAACTTAAAAACAAAGGGCACCCATTCCAGGCCACCTCCCAGCCCCAAAGGCTGAGGCAGTGTTCCCCGTTTTAAGGAACCAAAGCGAGACAAAAGTGTTCCGTAGCCCCCGAAGTCCAGGGTGGCTGTTAGCAGGCGGGCCGGGCTGCCTCTCAGCCAGACCCGACGTGGGGCTCTCAGCCCTGAGTACAGGTCGGCTCAGGGGGACGCTTCCACGTGTAGCTCACACTTGCCGTTCTCCGACGGGTTTTATTACTCCCAGGCTCCTTCCTGGATACCCGACACTGACACTCCGTCCTGCGCTTCCTGTCATTAGCCAGCGCCCCGGGAACTTGCATCACTTTCCCTGGGGCTCCGGGACGTTCACGTCCGCCGTGAGTGGGGGTGGGTGTCAGCTTTGCCCTTTCCAGAAGCAGATCTCTCTGCTGAGGACGAGACCTATGTAACAGGATGCCTGGCCCAGAAAGAGTCCCGAGGTTCCAGAGGGAAGGGGCCCCATGAGGCTGGGGGTGAGGATCACAGGGTGGCAGGACCTTCATCCCCTGCCCTGGCCCAGTCTGGCTCACTGGCTGGCTGTGCTCTCTGCAGACCGGGGGGCGACCCTTCAGGGACAGCCCGCACTACTCTATGTTTTTTTTTTTTTTTTTTTAAAGATTTTATTTATTTATTCATGAGAGACACAGAGAGAGGCAGAGACATAGGCACAGGGAGAAGCAGGCTCCCCGTGGGGAGCCCGATACAGGACCCTGGGACCAGGACCTGAGCCAAAGGCAGATGTTCATCCCCTGGGCCACCCAGGTGCACCACTACTCTGTATTTTGATGCAGCCTCAAAATCATTTTGCTATAACAAATCATATCAAAGTAACCTCTGGCTAATCTGTTTCTTCTCTGTCTAATTAAATCGAGAAACATCCCTTTCCATGTCACCTTATTTTTTCATGTATTCAAACTGTTTTCTTTTTTGCCTTGGAACAATAGGTAGAGCTCAGCCTGTCCCTGTCCCCAAGGGGCCCTTGAAGCAACTGGGAAATTGTAATGTAACAATCATCCAATTCCAACTGGCTTCATTTCACTAGGCTTAAATAGGATCCTTCCATCATTACATGTTATAATTATGTCACCACATGCTATATAATTCAAATTAGATGATGATTACATGCCATATATTAACATTAATTGTGTAACTAGACATAACCATATGTTTATATGTGGATTTAATTACATCTTTAAGAATCCTGCTGAAGAAGATGGAAGTGACAAGTTTTTAAAAGACTTAAAGTAGCAAGGAAAAACATGTTCAAATAAATATATAAAATAAAGCATATGGAGGAAATGCAAATAATTGGAATAGGTTTTTACATTAGCATTCGTTAATTACCTGAGTTGTGGGCTTTTGTTTGTAAAAATCACATAAGATTATGAGAGTTCAAAATAATCTAGTAGGTCAGCCATACTCCCACCACCAGGACGTGATTCCTTCCCAGACCCTACTCATATCCACCTGTATCTGTATCTGTGAGTATAACTTCTCACAAAATTTGATTCTATATTTTCTTTTCTTTTTTTTTGTATGTTTTTTATTGGAGTTCAGTTTGCCAACATATAGTATAACACCCAGTGCTCATCCCGTCAAGTGCCCCCCTCAGTGCTCGTCACCCAGTCACCCCATCCCACGCCCACCTCCCTTTCCACTACCCCTTGTTTGTTCCCCAGAGTGTGGGGTCTCTCATGTTCTGTTACCCTCTCTGATATTTCCCACTCATTTTCTCTCCTTTCCACTTTATTCCTTTTCACTATTTTTTATATTCCCAAAATGAATGAGAACATACACTGTTTGTCCTTCTCCGATTGACTTACTTCACTCAGCATAATACCCTCCAGTTCCATCCACATCGAAGCAAATGGTGGGTATTTGTTATTTCTGATGGCTGAGGAATATTCCATTGTATACATAGACCACATCTTCTTTATCCATTCATCTTTTGATGGACACCGAGGCTCCTTCCACAGTTTGGCTATTGTGGACATTGCTGCTATAAATATCGGGGTGCAGGTGTCCCGGCATTCCACTGCATCTGTATCATTGGGGTAAATCCCCAGAGTGCAATTGCCGGGTGGTAGGGCAGTTTTATTTTTAACTCTTTGAGGAACCTCCACACAGTTTCCCAGAGTGGCTGTACAGTTCACATTCCCACATTCCCTTGCAAGAGGGTTCCCCTTTCTCCACATCCTCTCTAACATTTGTTGTTTCCTGGTTCTGTATTTTCATATGACCTTTCAGAAGTGACTTTCTCTCATTTATGGCTTGGTGTTCATTAGGTACACTAACATATTAACAGCATGCTACCACATAACAGCAGTATGGCCTATTGATTAAAATTATGCTCTCTGAAATAAGACGGCCTGGATTTGAAGTGGCAGCTCTGCAACTTGTTAGTTTTGTGACCTTGATCAAGTTGCTGAACTCGTTTCTGTCTCAGTGTTTACATCTGAAAAATGGCAATAATGAATGAAAACTGTTATGACATGCGAAGTGCCTGGAAAAATAGCATGACTAGGACTTCAGAAAAGATTAAGTAGTGTTATTGCTGATGTGTCTAGTTAGTTAGGAACCATTAATTTACCTGATCTTTTTTCCTGTTTGGTGACTGCGTGAGTGTCTCCAAATTCTGATATTATAGTAACACTTGAATAAATAACTTTTCTTTGCCTCTGAAATTTTCATGCCACTTATCAGCTGAACAGCTGACATACACCCATGTAAAGTGTTTTTTTATGATCTCATCTTAGTACAGTGCCTGGTGTAAAAAGAAAAACAGCAAAGAAAAATAGCAGAAAGAGGTATAAATGTGTACCACAGTATTTAAAAAATATTCCTGATAAGGAACAAAACTTAACATCCTCTTTTCACCAATCTATGTCCCCCTCCTTGTACACACACCTACGTGCCCCCACAGAGTCCCTCTCTTCAACCTACTCATATCTTCCTCCTATTTCCCATCTAATTCCTTCCACAGAAGGTTTTATCATCATCTAACTTTCTGCAATGACTCTTTGATCTTTCTAAATCCAGCTCTTTTTTTTTTAAATCTTTTATTATTTTTTATTTATTTACTTATGATAGTCACAGAGAGAGAGAGAGAGAGGCAGAGACATAGGCAGAGGGAGAAGCAGGCTCATGCACCGGGAGCCCGATGTGGGATTCGATCCCGGGTCTCCAGGATCGCACCCTGGGCCAAAGGCAGGCGCCAAACCGCTGCGCCACCCAGGGATCCCTAAATCCAGCTCTTATCTTGTCTGTATCTAATAGGAGCCCAGGAGCTGACCTGTGGAAAGCTCTCTGGAAAGAAGCAGAGCAGGGGAGGTGAGTGGGACAAAGGATATTCTTAGTGTAGGAAAAAGAGGATAGGAACATTCATGATCCATTAATCAATCCTTTTATTCTTCTGTCTACACACATACATGCATACATACATTCATACATACATATGTGGTTACTGTTGTATCTTTACTGCTGGTTTTTGGTATTTCTAAATTGTTTTCTTAAGGTCTTAAATCAAGTGTCTAAATTATTAAGAATATGAGTAAGTTAGTAGAGCACAAAATATTTCAACCAAAACCAACATTATTTAGTGGCCGTTAGGCAAGAGGGGCTCCCTATTGATTTCAATTCTTTGCCTTCTCCTTTGTGCTCTTCAGAGCAGAGACACCTTACGTGTTTATAAACAGATGAACAGTTTAGAATGAAAGGTTCAGTTTACAATGATGAGAACTATCAGTGGATCTTCACTGTGTCATTGATAATCACAGAGGTGGACATGCAGGACTCTCATAACTCAGATAAGCTCAGGGGTGAGGCATGCTGGTACTTGGGCAAAACTGACTGTCAGGAAACAGGAAGGAGATGGGGGAGTGAGAGGTGATCATGAACTAGAGAAAGTACCCATGACGTTCATGCGGAGTTAAGCTAATCCAATGAACAAACCAAAAGTAGCTTGCTCAAATGTCATTTTGGCAGCTGTTGGTAATAGCAAAAAAGGGAGGGCCACAGTGGTGAGGATTTTGGAAACAAAGGAGCATTGTTCCATCAGACTACATGCACGACCTATAATCTGTGTACAGAATTGATATACAGAATAACTTTCCATTTTATTTAAATTTTTTTAGAGTTGAGGGGTTTAGGGGCAGAAGGTGAGAGGGGATCTTAAGCAGGCTCCCAGTTGGGCTTGAAAGTGGACGTGTGGCTTGATCTCACAACCCTGAGCCAAAATCAAGAGTTGGATGCTTAACTGACTCAACCACCCAGGTGGCCTCAATTTTATTTCATTTTAATTAATATAAATAGCCACAGTTAGCTAGTGGTTACTATATTAGACAATACAGCTCTATAGCATGCATTATAGGAAACATCTGGCAGGAGAGGGATAGGGTATCAGGCTCTAGCCAAGCCATCTTGGGTTTAGGATAAACCTCTGGAAACACAAAAGAATTAAAATTCCAGGCATGGGAACTATATGGTCCAGTCCCATATGGCATAGACTGGACTACAGAGCAGAAACAAAGAAAGACAGCAACTATTTCTCTCAAGAGGAAGACAACTTCCCACAAGACCCTACGTGATAGGTCCAACCACTTCTCCGGGTCATCCCACATCATGGATTTCCTCATCTCCTCACTCATGAAGCTCTAAACACATGAGATAACATTTTCTTCCTCGAGGTGATATTTGCCTTCACTTAGCCTCTTCTCTCTTCCTAGAATGTGCTTCCTCCCTCAGATCCACTTTTAGGTCATTCAGAACTGAGCTCACAGAAACTTTCTAAAATAGTCATTAGTTCATTTATTCAACAAGTTCATTGAATGCCTACTATGTGATAGGCACTGAGGGAAAACCAACAAAGAAAGCAAACCCCTGCCTTCCTTGGGTTCACATTCCAGTGGAATAGACAGATATGCAACAGATATGTAAATATAAGTAAACCGAAGAGGTGTTATATGTTTTATGATGAAAAGGCCAAGGTAAGGGATTATAGCTGATAGAACCCAATAGAACTTTCTTCAATAATGGGAATGTTCCAATATGGTAGCCAATAGCTACTAGCTATGGAGCTAGTTATGGGCACTTACAAAATGTAGTTAGTGTGACAATAATTTTTCATTTCATTTCACTTTAATTATTTAAATTTAAATAGTCTTAGTTGGCTAATGGCTACAATATCAGGCAATGTAGCTCAATAGCATCATAGACTTCTCTTTGTAGGTTGTAATACAAATTTATAGCTCCAAATTTGTTTCTGTGATCCAGTAAGGCAGGCACCATTTACATCCTGTCTGTTTTTGATTCTTGAATGCGTAACATCTCATCTTGAATAAGTGCTTGATAAAAATGTTAAATGAATGATGGAAAGTAGAAAATAGATACAAGTAATATGTCAATTCTTCAATAAATGGAAATAAGAATCATTCCACATCTCTTAAGACAGTGAATGAAGCTTACCCTTACTTCCGACCCTTTTAAAAAGTGGCTCAAAGACAAAATATAATGATAGTTATTGAGATATTTGGAGCTAAGTTTGGAGTGCTGATTTGGGATGGGGCCAAAAAAACCAGTTTCCTACACATATCCTAAGAATGCAGGAGGTTTGGTGTCAAAGTGGTGCCCAATTTGAATTTCTCGACCTTTCTTCTTGGTGATTTTTTTTTCTAAAATGCAAAATGTACCTGCTTGACCAAGATGTTCCAAGAGCTGTAAGGTATTATTCATATTGCTTACCGTAGCACTTTTATAATAAGCACTTCTGGCTACTGTTAGTTTTATTCACTTTTCCTGGTATTTGCCTTGATACTATATTTTCAAAGACACTTAAGAAATAAGTGAAGTTCCTGCCATATAGTGAGGTATACATGTTCTTGCTGATACATCTATTTTTTACTCAGTTCTTTGATTTTGAGCTTTGGAGAGTTTTCCATCTTTAAAGCAAAACCTTCAATGATGAGAGTTTAAAAATCCCCAACCAAGAAAACTTGAGAAGTTCAGATTGCATTCAATGAATGTTCCTCTATCCTTTTAAAATAAGAGACATTGGGGTCCCTGGGTGGCTCAGCGGTTTGGCACCTGCCTTTGGCCAAGGGCGCGATCCTGGAGTCCCGGGATCGAGTCCCATGTCGGGCTCCCGGCATGGAGCCTGCTTCTCCCTCCTCCTGTGTCTCTGCCTCTCTCTCTCTCTCTCTCTCTCTCTCTCTCTCTCATGAATAAATAAATAAATAAATAAATAAATAAATAAATTTAAAATAAATAAATAAAATAAGAGACATTGTAGAGAATACAAAAACACCGCAGGATTAGGAACTCTCATCAATAAATGATGGACCTGTATCCAAATAGGCCAATCTTTAATTTTAGCTTCTCCCAGATTAATTTGATAATTACATTTTCCACTCCGTATAAGATAATGTTCATGGATATTTTAATGAAGTGGGAGATACTGCTCATTAAGATGATCCCCAATACATTGTGGTTTTGCATCTTCATCAGGAGCTTTGTTATTGCCTTAAAAAAGAAACTGGTCATCCAGCTTTGATGCGTTAGGACCATATTTCTTTCAGTATCCTCTCTTCTTGATTGCCTGGATCTGATACTGAGGGTGGATGATTGTTTATCTGCCTGCATATACAGGGTAATTGCTTTTGGCACTTCATTTGTACTGTTGTCGGATATGATCACATTACAGCCGTGACTCCCTCTTTGCTCTGTACGTTGCAAAACTGCCTGGCTGTTACCAGCTTTAGCAGCTCATTGCTTTAAGGTGGCATGTTTTGGACTTTCAAACCCATTTGTGGACCCTCCAGTTCCACAACTTTTCCCTACTGAGGCATGCATGGAGAATGGCTACTCAGGCTTGCTGATGGGTTTTCAACATTCTAAAAACACACCCACAGTCCCAAACAGCCTTCTGAAAGGAGGCTTAATAGCTTGTTTGTTTCTTTTTTTTTAACGTGAGACTGGACAGCCTTTAGAAAGGTTATTGCTACACATGCCTAATTCCACCCGTAAAAATTCAGAAACCAGAGGGATCCTACAGACCACTGGGAAAATGCCTACAATATAGAGCATTGTATAGGGATTAAGACATGGATTTCAGAGCCAAAACTATATGGGATTGATTTCTGGCTGCACCACTTAGTATATGCACAAGCACTGGCAACTTGTTAAGCCTTGTCTGACTCAGTTTCCCATGTGTTAAATAGAAGTAAGAATGGTACTTAACTCATAGGATACAAAGGTTAAATAGGTTAAAAGGATTCCATGAGTTTCTACACTGAAAAGTCTTGCATGCCCCGTAATGAGTGCTTAATAAATACTCCTGTTAGAGACCCTTGGTCTCAGTTTTCTACTTCCACTGCTCCAGCACTTAACAATGAGTAGTCATTTCTCATGGCTTTGTTGTATGGCCTGGTGCTTCCTCTGCTGGCCCTGCCAGGGCCCATTCATAAAGCAGGGGCTCAGCCCCAGGGACACTGCAGGGCTGGCCTGGATGGCTGAGCCTTTTGCATGCAGTCTCTCCTCCTGGACTTTCCACATTGCAGTTGTCTCAGAGATCAACATGTAAGAGCAACCGCTGCAAGGCCTCTTAAATCAGAGGCTTGGGCATCACACAGTATCTCCTGAAATGCACTCCTTTGGTCACAGCAAGTTCCAGAGTGAGCACAGATTCCTGGGAAGAGGAAATATTCCCCCCGCCCCCCTGCCTTTTTTTGTAATGGTAAGGGTGACAAAATCACATTGCAAAAGGGAGATGCGCACAAAGATGGGCAGAATTCCTGCAGCGGCCTTTGTAAAGTGTCTACGAAACATCAGTGGCCCCAGCTCTCCATAGTGTACAGATTCGTGGCTATGGAGGTAGTTGAAAACTAGAGCGGACCATAGCGGGTTGCATGCATTACCCCTTAAAAGGCACACATTCGCATCCCCTTTTCCCTCACGTGCTCATTATATCCTGGCGATTGCTATGCTCTCCAAAAGTCTTCATGTATCACCAGTACAGAGACATGGCATTGCCACTTGTCATTGTGACTGGTGATCAGAGTCCTAGAGAGATAACTTGCCTCACCCAGGGTCAGGCCTCATTATTAGCAGGGCTTGAGCCCAGGTCTCCTCAATGACCACCACAGCTTCTCTTCAATAGGACAAAATTATGTCTTTTTTGCACACTTCCATGTATCCTGGAAGATAGATTATTTTCTAATTTCAAAATTTGTAATAGAAAAGTAGAGTCAAAACAGAACCAAACCCAATACTTTCCACATAGTAGATAGTCATGGTGGAGAGTTGGTGAATATTGGTTTCAACCAAATGCACACCGGGATTTTGAGAAATCAGGGAACCTCTCCTGCCATCCTGCTTCTTGCATGTTCCTGTTCAGTGTCATCCTTCAGATTTGTACTGCTTGGGCATTAAAATGATTGTGAATCATATGTGGTTTTGTAGTGATGCTGAGACTTAGCCATCTCAGGTTTAGTCAGGAGGAAAAGAACCATTTCAGATAATAATATTAGCATATGCATAGAACTTTTGATCTTCAAACCTCTTTAAAGGCATTAGCAAATTAATTTTCCCAGAACTCTCAGGAAGGAGGTAATTATTTTTACAGCTGGAGAGAGCGAATCTGACTATGTAGTTGACCTACAAATGCCACCCCATGAAGCAACACCTGCTCAAGCTGGAGTCCTCGCACCCTTGGTGCTTTTGATTCACCAGCATATTTATCACAGGATGCACAAGTGTCCCCAGATAATTATAATGAGATGTCATCTCACCAATGCTTATTGGAAGTATCTATAATAGACCCAGCATCCTTTAGAGTTATAATTGAATATAGTGGGGGTCAATAAAGAAGAATACCCTTAGCCACCAAAACTAACCAGAGTTACATGGAGAAATGACCAAGTTCAGGACTGGCTTAGTAAAAGTATAGTTTGAGTCTGGAACATCTTCCCATGCTGAAAAGTTACAGAGTGCTCAGGCACTGATGTAGGCATATCTAAAGGAAAAGGAACTGACATTTCATAGGAATTTCGGGATGACCTTATACATTTCTATAAAGATAGCTTCAGAGATTTTGATAGAGATGGCATTAAATATATAGATCAATTTGGAGAGAATTGACATCTTACAAGACTGAGTCTTCCAGTCTATGAACATGGATGGTCTCACTCTTTATTCAGATCTTTAATTCCTCTAAGTAATGCTTTGGGTTTCCAGTGTATTCGGGTTTCCAGTGTGTCTGGTTTCTCACACTTCTGTTGTTAAGCCTATACCTAAATAATAGTTTTGTTTACATTATAAATGGTATTTTTTTCTTAGTTAATTTCTGGATTATGCGTTGCTAGCATGTAGAAATACAACTGATTTTTTTTTGTGTATTGATCTTGTATTCTGTAACTTTACTGCACTCATGTATACATTCTAATAGTTTTCCAGTAGATTCCTTGGGGTTTTTCTATTTATAGAATCATCTTTGAACAAAGACAATTTTCCTCCTTCTTTTATGAACTGGATGCCTTTTATTTCTTTTTGTTGCGTTGTTTTATGGCACAGTATTGAATGGAAGTTGTGTGTGTGAACATCTTTCCTTTACTCCTGTAATTAAAGGCAAAGTAAACTCGCACCATTATGCATGGCATTAGTTGTAAGTTTTTCATGTGTCCTTTATTTGATTGAGAGTGTTTTCTTATATTCCTAGTTGGATGAGGAATTTTATAATGAAGGGTGCACATTTTTTTTCAAATAACTTTCTGCATCTCTTGATATGATGTATCTGTAATGGGATTTTTTGTCCTTTATTCTGTTATTAAGGTATATTGTGTTAACAGATTTGCAGTTGTTAAACCAATATTGCATTTTTAGGATAAAACACACTAGGCTTTTAATCATTTTTACGTGTTTCTGCATTTGATTTGCTAATATTTTATTTATATTTGTCTTGCATCTATGTTTATGAGGGATATTGACCTGTAGTTTTTTGTTATATCTTTATTTGGCTTGGTGTCAGGTTAATACTGGTATCATAAGTTGGGAAGTACTCTTCCCTCTTCTAGTATCTATTAAGCGTTTATGAAAAGGTTAGCATTATTTCTTCTTTCAATATTTGATAGAATTCACCGGTGAAGCCATGTGACTCTGGGCTTTTATTTTTGTGGGAATTTTTTTTGAAGATTTATTTATTTTAAAAAGAGAGGGAGAGAGGGCACACACTCTGGGTGTGAGGGACAGAGGGAGAGGGAGAGAGAAAAATCACAAGCAGACTCCATGCTGAGCATGGAGCCTGACACAGGGCTCAATCTCATAGCTCTCAGATCAATGACCTGAGCCGAAATCAAAAGTCAGATGCTGAAATTACTGAACCACATAGGTGCCCTGAGAGACAAATTTTAATTGCCAATTCAGTTTCTTTACTTGTATAGATCTATTTAGAATTTTAAAATTTACTTTTGAGTCAATTTTGGTAATTTGTATCTTTATAAGAACTTTTTCATTTCATTTAAGTTATCTAATTTTGTGTCACAAATGTGTCATAAAATTCCTTTATTAGACTTCTCATTTTTGTAAAGCAGTAGTGATGTCTTAAACTGAAAGAGAAAATGATTTATGATTTTGGTAATTTGTGTCTTTTCTCTTACTTTTTTTCTTAATATTTTATTTATTTATTCATGAGAGACACAGAGAGAGAGAGAGAGAGAGAGAGAGAGAGAGAGACAGGCAGAGGAAGAAGCAGGCTCTATGCAAGGACCCTGATGTGGGACTTGATCCCTGGCCTCCAGGATCAGGCCCTGGGCTGAAGGTAGCGCTAAACCACTGAGCCACCCGGGCTGCCCCTTCCTCTTACTTTCTTGATCAGCCTGGATAAAAGTGTGTCAATTATGTTGATCTAGCTTTTGATTTTTTTAAATTTCTCTATTCTGTTTTCTATCTCACTAAGTTTAACTCTGGTCTTTAGTAGTTCTTTCCTTCTACTTTTTGTTTGTTTGTTTGTTTGTCTTTGCTTTTAACTTGTCCTTTTTCAGATTCTTAAGGTAAAAGTTTGGTTTATTGATTTGAAAACTATCTCCTTCTCAGATATAAATGTTTAAAGATACATATTTCTCTCAAAGCATTGCTTATGTGAGTTCCATAAATTCTAATAAAATGGGATTTCAATTCATTCCATTAAAAAAAAATCTTTACATTTCCTTTGTGATTTCTTCCTTGACCTGTGCATTATTTAGAGGGTTTTTGTTCATTTTGCAAACATTTGGTGGTTTTCCAGATTTTGTTCTGTTATGGATCTTTCATTGTGTATCAGAGAAGATACTTTGTCTATCAGTTGTTTTAAATGTATTGAGAGCTGTTTTGTTCTTGTTCTAGTCTGAAAAAAATTCTGTGTGCACATAGGAACACTATGTATTCTGCAGGCATCTGGTGGAGCATTCTGCACATGTCAGTTAATCGAGTTACTTGATAATACTGAGTCTTCTAGCTAGCCGATTTTCTCTCCAGTTCTTCTATAAATTACTCAGATTGGAATATATAAATCTCCAACTATCATTGCTAATTTGCCTAATTCCCCTTTCAATTTTCTCAGGCTTTTTCCCCCATGTATTTTGGAGATCTGTGGCTATGTTTGTATGCATTTATAATTTTTTAATCATTCTGATGTATTCGGCCTTTTCTTATTATAAAATACCCCTCCTTGGCTCTAATAATTTTTCTTATTTTAAAGATTTTTTTTAAAAAAACTCTGATATTAAGGCAGCCAGTGCAGTGTTCTTATGGTTACTCTTTGTATGGTTTATTTTTTCCCCATCATTTTACTTTCTATCTACATTTTTTTAAATTTAAGATTTGTCTGTTTTTAAGTGCAGGTGTTTAGTACTTTTAAATTTAGTGGAATGGTTGGTATGAGTGGATTCACACTGTCCATTTTGCTGCTCATTTTCTGTTTATCTCATGTCTTTATTTTGTTCCCCTGTTTCTTGTTTACTGCACTTCTTTGGGTTAAGTATTTTTAGTGTATTCTTTGAATTTCTGTCTCAATTTTTTTCAACTTTATTTTCTATTATTTCTTTGTTGGTATGCTAAGAATTACAGTATGCATCTTCTCATAATCTCCTTCAAAATAAAAACTTGTTTCTGGTAAAATATAGCAATCTCTTGCTCTCCCATATCTCCTGTCCTTCTACTTTTCTTTGTGTTATTGTTGTAATATATATTATGTCTATATATGTTTAAAAAACCAACAATATAGGGTTATAATTGTGCTTTATAAATTTTTAAAGAATTAAGAAGTAAGGAAAATATACTTGTCAGGTCTTGTGTATTTGTCTACATATTTATGATATATATAAATATAATAATATAATAATATATTAAAAATATCAAAATAATATCAAATATATATCATAAATATATATTTATATCATACAACTAAAATATGTATATATATCATACAACTAAAAAGACAACTAGCAATCCAATTAAAAATGGGCAGAGTACCTGAATAAAGATTTTTCCAAAGGCGACATCCAGGTGGCCAACAGGTACCTGAAAAGATGCTCAGCATCACTTATCATCAGGGAAATGCAAATCAAACCACAATGAGATATTACCTCACACCTGTTAGAATGGCTCTTTTCAAAAAGATAAGAAATAAATAGTGTTGGAGTGGATATGAGGAAGATAATCATTGTGCACTGTTGGTAGAAATGTAAATTGGTACAGCCACTCTGGAAAACTGTATGGCGTTTTCTCAAAAATTAAAAAAAATTAAAAATAGAAATACCATATGATCCAATAATTTCACTTCTGGATATTTATCTGAAAAGATATATGAATCCTCCTGTTGATTATTTACTATAGCCAAGATACAAAAACAAACTGAGCGCCCATATATGTATGAATGGATAAAGAAATTATTATACATATATATAAAATGTCATATATAATATATGAAATATTTTATCTGCCTATAATGATATATTATTCAGCCATAAAAATAATGAAATCTTGCCATCTGCAATTCCATGGATGGACCTCGAGAGCATTATGCTAAGTGAAATAAGTTAAACAAAGACAAATATCATATTATCTCTCTCATATGTGAAATCTAAAAAACGACAACAAAATAAGTTCATAGATATAGAGAACAGATTGGAGGTTGCCAGAAGTGGGGGGTAGAGGATGAAAGAAATGGGTCAACTATTTCTTTTTATTTTCAGTTTAGATAAATAAAATAATTTAAAAAAGAACAAATGTTATAAAATACTGCATGTTGCATAATCCCAAATATGTAAAATCATTTTTCTATGTATCTACATATCTACATAAGCATAAAGAATTCTAGAGAAATGTTCACGAATGATTTATAATCATTGCCTTTGGTTGCTGATTTAAATAACTATAAGGAGGGGATTCCTGAGTGGCTCAGCGGTTTGGCACCTGCCTTTGGCCCAGGGCGCGATCCTGGAGTCCCCGGATCGAGTCCCGCGTTGGGCTCCCGGCATGGAGCCTACTTCTCCCTCTGCCTGTGTGTCTGCCTCTCTCTCTCTCTGTGTCTATCATAAATAAATAAATCTTAAAAAAAAACTATAAGTACAAAAAGAAATAAAAGATAAGTGGTTATTTTGTTTATCAAACTGGTAAAGATGTAACTCTTTCAGAATTTGTGGGGAGCTTAATATTCATGAGTGTGATTGCAAGTTGAAGCCAAAGTACACTATATATAATAGTGTTAGTTTTCAACTGTTTTGAAATAATATCTTCATAGAAAATCGAAAGACATGGGCTTTATTTGTAATCTTCTCACCATGATTACGCATATCAATTTGATTTATTTGTTTTGATCTTTTCAACATATGGATGTCTTACCTACTTTTAACAAGTAGTACTTATAACTTATTTGAGAACTCTGAGTTCCTCTGAAGTTAAGGAATCTTTAAATGGGCATTATTATTTAGGTCCATTATTGGGATAACCTTATGAAATTTAGATAATTGAAAAAAACAAACTTTTCCAAAAATTTCTTGTAGCTTTACACTTAAGCCTAAAGATGTCAGTTATATAAATAAAGTTAAACTCTGGAGATGGTCTGTACTAAACAGTGCTATGTGCTCGAGCGTGTGCTAGGGCTCTTTTCCCAGGAGGAGTGGATATGTATTATATACATCACTATGGAATTACTCATCAAAGCAAATATAAGTTTTTGAGAGACTGGAAAAAGGATGAATAGGAAGACAATGATCAATGAATGAGAATTGCTTATGAGTGAGTCATCATTAATAACATGATAAAAAGATAAAGAGAGTATTTTAAAAGGCAGGACGTATTCAGGAGAAGATGAACAGATGGACTTGCCCAGTCAGAGATGAAAACATTAAAGAAAGGCTAAACTCAACTTTAAGTTTACAGCTCTAAATACTCAGAAAAAAAAAGAAAGAAAGAAAAAGAAAGAAAGCTATCGTATCCAAGAAGCAAGGCTTGACAGCTTAGTCTTTAGATGAGAAACTTGCTGCTTTCTCATGGACAGAGACTATACAAATGATCTGGCAACTCATTTTGGGGAAGGGATTTATTTTGGATTATTATTTTCCAAAATTACATGAAGATTCTTAATACAGGTTTAGAGGGATGTGCAAGATTTTTTTTTTTTTAATTTTAAGAAGTAAGCTTGTATGTTTTCAGGATGGTGAGGAGACCTATACATCCAGAGAATAGGGTAAATGTTGAAAATGGATGGGAAATAAAACTCATGGGGCAGGGTGAAGGAATAATGAGGTCAAAGAATCCCATGGGTTTTCAAATGTGGGTGTTGAATCTGGAGGCCTGATGAAAGGGGAGAAGGCAGTATGAAGAATCAGCTGCCTAAATTTGTTTGGTAAAAGTAGTTCCCAGTAGAAGATGAGTTCAGCATTAAGATAAAGATGGGGCCTTAAGTACAGACAAGGAGAAGGAGCAGAAACTTCAGTGGTCTGGAAATGGGGCTGAGAAGTGAAGAGAAAGTCCACACTTCTTCTCCCTCCTTGCTTCATATTATCTGAAGAGTGGTGATGTCATGGGTTCATGAAGAATCAGGTTCCTGTTAAGAAATAAGAAAAAAATAGTTTTAGACAAAAAAGATATTTGTACATAATGAAGAGGAATATTAAAAATCACAATGGAAAGTTTATGATTAAGTGTTGAGTTTATCCGCTATCACTAAAATTTGAATTTTTCCTAATAAATTTAGTTCTTACCCTGAACCATATGAATATAATCAATTAATTCAGCTTCCTATATTACCAGTCACTTTCTTATTATGTCTCTTTCCTATACATGGGACTTCAGTCATGGGCTCATATTACTGTTGTCATTTTCATGAACATTTTCTCATGTCAAGTTAGAAAAACCTTCTCCTTCTCCAAGCTAAGCCAACAAAGACCACAAAAGTCTTTGGTCTGCCAGAAGTTCCTCTCAGTCCCCCATGCACAGGTTTATGGATTGACTATAATGGGAAGCAGAAATATTTTACATTAGACAATCATAATAATATTTGGAAATATTCCTTTAAAATTTTGATTTGTATGTGTTTTATATGTATTGATTTCGCATACACTTTTTTATGCAAAGCTCCTAGTATATGCTTCTTACCCACAATAAAATATTAAAACTTACACAATAAAAATAGTGCTTGCCCATTAGCACTTATAACTCATTCCTAGCATCTATAACTTATCTTCATCCATGTAATACATACCATTCAGATACTGTTTAGAACTATGTCACCCACTTAGATGAATAAATCACAGTGTCAAAGTTTGGGTAGTTTGTGAAAGGTATGATTTCTGAAGTACAGATGGCAGAGTGTTTATCACTAATAAGTGTAATTTTCTATATTTTCTCTTTTTTTTTGCCTGTGTCTATAGCAGGTTCTTATTATTTGCAATAGAACTGAACATAATTAAGAGATGTGGTATTATGATTCCTAGTTAGAACGTGGATGCACTGTGTCCATCATTCAGAAGGTTCTATTTTCAAGCTGCTCTCAGTTCCATTTCTGATGCGTTAAATATGTAAAAGTCATGCACAACACCAAAAGCCATCCACGGGCAATAGCACATATCGTAATTCATCTATCCCAGCCTTCCTCCCTGAAAAGTAGCTCCCTGCTTCTTCAGCTCTCTAAATATATCACCTCTGGCTCTGTATTTTAGAATTAAATATTGACACCTTTTCTGGCCCATCTCTTTGATTGAATGACCCATTCAAATTCCCCTTTTAACTTATGGACCTTCGTTTTCTACTTGGCTCTACTTTGTAAGGACCCTTGAAGAATTGCCCGTGGTTTTTGGTGAAACTTGGCCCTAGCCTTGACTTTGGTGGAAGATATGACGGACTAGCCACTACCTTTCCCTAATTCTGCCAGTCAAGGCGAGGGATTCAGAAAATGGAAACAATCAAGATGATTCAAATATTCTAGTTTGTCTGTCAGAGATATGTCTAGAATAGATGTTTTAAATGCACCAGTCCATGGCTCTTGATAGTCCTTTAAGACAATTTACGTTCTAAATTCCTTTCATCCATGGTTGATGAAAATATCATTTATGATTCAAGTTAATAAGGTTTTCCATTATAACTAGCCAGTTTCACTTAGGCTTGTAAATTTAATAAAATCCATCTGTCATATCTAGTCAATCTTGCCATATTTGCCTTCCAGTAGAAACAATAACCAATTTGCCTGCCTTAGCTTCATGAATTTAAAACCAATCAGTCACAGTATCCAAAAATTAGTAATACAAAGCCAGCTAAATTGCAAAGATTAAATAAAGTTGATTCTTGCTCTTGAGGCACTCTAAAACTCTTTTCATGAAAATGCTTTTACTTTTTGAAATCTATATATGTGTGTGTATGTATATATATGTGTGTATATATATATATATATATACATATATATATCCTAATAGAGAAGTAGACTGACTGCCCTTAATAATTCCTAAAATTATCTTTCCTATTCCATTGTGTCCTCAAGTCATGAAAATTCATTTTAATTTTAGTACAATCTCTTGTCTAAGAGAAGCAGTACTCAATTTAAGTGTTTGGGGGTAGAAGTTGGGGCTGATCACGGGGGACATTCTCTCAAATTATGACCAGTGCAAGAAGTGTCCATTCCTATCATCAGTTGGTAACAGTTAGGTTTGTTATTTACTTCCTTGGAGAGATTTGGGAACAGAAACCAGGGTTGTTCTTTAACTATGTAAAACATTTTTCTTTTGTACTTATTTGAGAGAAATAGGAAATATTTTAAAAAATGAATTGGTTGGCTAAGCATAAAGTGAATTAGGAAAAGAATAATATCTAGTTCTTATAGAATTATATACTATAAATAGAAAATCTTTTAGATACTTGTACGTGTTTGCATGCACTCATGTAATCATAGAGCTACCTGTGATGTAAGTATAAATTCCATTCCCATTTTACAGACCTGAATTGAATTCATGGAGATGTGAAAATAATAACATTTACTGAGCATTTACTACATGGCAGGCACCATGATAACTGATGTGTATGAATTACATCTAGGTCTTGATAGTTAAATACTGTTATGATCTGTTTTATAGACTTAGTGATGGTAAGTAAATTGTCCAATAATCAGAAAGCAGTAGAGACTGTGACCTCTTGTAACAGTGTAGATGTCTTACACTTAACCATTTTGATATACTGCTGGAATATAGAGAATTAGACTTAAAATTTAATGATAACCCAAAGGTAGGTCAAGTTTATAAGCAAGGAAAATAAAATATACATAATGTATGATATTTGGAGCTCAAAACAGCAGTCTCTGGTTAAAACAAATGCATATTCATATATATTTACTTATACTCATATATTTGTTCTATTTACCTACATTAAAAATTCGTTGAGTTTTATCTTCCCCTTTTGTAAAGAACACACTTATATTAAACCCTGAGTGGCAGACACTTGGGATGAATATTTGTCAACCAAGAATGAGACCCCAAGATAATTAGTCCCAGGGCTGGTGGCTCTGGGAAGTAAGCATGGCAAGGCCTTGGAGACAGGCACAGAAAAAAAGAAGAGTGGGTAACCTGTGGGTCTCCAGTGTACTTGACAAACCAATGAGCTTCTAGGACAAACCTCAAGCCTCCTTTCCTATAGTTAGCCTGGCTGCTAGGCGATCAGTTCCCATCTAATTACTGAGCCTATCTCCTGCTCTCCAGGCCATGTGGATTCAATTTTCATCATATGAGTTTGCTGAGAGCAAAAGCAGAAATCCCAAAAGACTATTTCTTAAACAAAAGAAGATTTATTACTTTTAACTGAAAGGGTATTTGTTATGGTTGGAATTGTGTGTATGTCAGCTAGAAGGATGATGGTCCTGGCTGTGGACTGGAAGGTTATTGAGCAGCTCCAAGCCACTCTTCCCCCACCGCAGCATTTCAGTTGTCGTAGATCTAGCATCTCACCTCCAGGGTCCTGGCCAGAATGGAAAACCAGAGGTCAGAGCTCTATGATGAGGTGGCACGTATACCTATAGCTCCTGACTCTGGCAACCTCAACCATTTTCTTCATAGTCCTACAGCTCTGAAAAGCTCACTCTGTTTCCATTGCTAAGTCACAGTATGCAAATATTTGTTCCTCTAGTCCTCTAGTTCCTCTGGGAAAGGAGTAGACAGTGGGAAAGCCAACTCTTGGCTGGATTTCAGGTAGCAGGGAAAGTCTGGGATTGGATGTTTCTACTATGGACTGAAATGTGTCCTCCTTAAATTCCCATACTGAAGCCATGACTTCCAATGTGACAGTCGTGGAGATAGGGCTTTTTATGAACAAGGTAATGAAGGTTAAATGAAGTCATTAAGGATGGGGTACTAATCCAATAGGATAGGAATGGTGGCCTTATAAGGAAAGGAAAGGAGAGAGAGAATTCTCTCCATAGGCACACACCAAGAAAAGGCCATGTGAGGACATAGTGAGAAGGTGATCATCTGGAAGCCAGAAAGAGAACTTTACCAGAAACTGAGACACAGTGGCACCTTGATTAAATCTGAAGTCATGAAATGAATGAGTTCACTCAAGGGAGCAGGCAGTGAGACAGAAGGGGAAGTAGTAGGGGGAAAAAAATTGAAGGAACGGAGAATGATGGGTGTTTTCAAGTATGCCACAGGCCAGGCAAGTTAAGGACTGAGAATTAACCAACCCAAGTTGGTTAATGACCTTGACAAGAGCATTTTCAGTGGAGTTTGGGGGGGGAAAAACCCTGAATATAATGGATTCAAGAGACAATGGAATGAAGGAATTAGAAAGGAGAAGTACAGATAAAATTTTGAGTATTATTATAGAGAGGGACAGAGGAACATCACAATCATGGAAGGGAGAAGTGGAGTCAAGAGGTTTTGGTTTCCTTTTTCGGGGTGGGGAGAAGTAAAAGTAAGTTTCTGTGCTAATGGTAGAAAAATGTGAGCATAATATCTATATTTGTGATAATTTTGCTTTTGCTAGGAGCACAGAAATTTTCATCCATAGTAACAGAAAAGTAGGGTCTGAAGGTTTAGGGCACAGATGGGCAAGGGTGGTGGAGACACATATACGGAGGTTGGTATGTATATATGTTATATATGTGGTATGTACACATATTTGTATAAATACTACTCAGCTAGAGTAAGTAGTATCTTGTCACTTGCAGCAATGTAGATGGAACTAGAGTGTATTATACTAAGCAAAATAAGTCATTCAGAGAAGGACAAATACCATATGATTCACTCATGTGTGGAATTTAAGAAACAAAACTGATGAACATAAGGGAAGGGAAGGAAAAATGAAATAAGATAAAAACAGAGAAGGAGACAAACCATAAGAGACTCTTAACTATAGAGAACAAACTGAGGGTTGCTGGAGAGGAGTTGGGTGGGGGGATGTGGTAGTGATAGGCATTAATGAGGGCACTTGATGTAATGAGCACTGGGTGCTATATGCTACCGGCAAATCATTAAAGTCTACCCCCAAATTAATAATACACTATATGTTAACTAACTTGAATTTAAATAAAACCAAATAAATTAAAAAATAAAGTTAAAGCATCATATGCCATGGCCAAGTGGGATTTATCTCTGGGATGCAATGACAGTCCAACATATGTGAATCAATGAGATACGCCACATTAACAGAATAAAGGATAAAAAGCACATGGTCATGTCAATAGATACAGAAAAAGCATTTGACAAATTTTAACACTCTT
This sequence comes from Vulpes vulpes, assembly GCF_048418805.1. Classification (NCBI taxonomy): domain Eukaryota; kingdom Metazoa; phylum Chordata; class Mammalia; order Carnivora; family Canidae; genus Vulpes; species Vulpes vulpes. Next base: position 94,394,872 of record NC_132793.1, on the reverse strand, counting down.
TAATGATAAAAATTCTCAGCAAATTAGGTATGGGAGGAACTTAACACAATAAAGGCAATATGTGAAACACAACTAATTTTATACTCAATGATGAAAAGCCTTTTCCTCTAAGATCTGGAACAACGCAAGGATGCCCACCCTTGCTTCTTCCCTTCAACTTTGTTCTGGAAGTCCCAGCCAGAGCACTTAGGCAAGAAAAAAAATAAAAGGCAGCTGAATTGGAAAGGAAGAAATAAAATTATCTCTGTTTGCAGATGACATGACCTTTTATTTAGAAAACCCTAAAGAGTCCATACACAAAAATCTGTTAGAAGTAATAAGAAAACTGAGTAATGTCACAGGTTACAAACAATATATAAAAGTTAGTGACATTTCTATACACTAACAACAAACTATCCAAAAGGAAATCAAGAAAACAATTCCAATTGCATTAGCATAAAAAGAATGAATGGAACAAGACTAGAGGGCCCAGAAATAAACCCATGTGCATAGAGCCAACCGATCTTCAACAAGGGTGCTAAGAACGCACCAGGGCTAAAAACTGTCTCCTCTGTTAGTGGTAGATAGAACACTAGACAACCACATGCGAATATATAAAAACTGGACCCATATCTTACACTGCACATAAAAATCAACTAAAAAATGGATTAAAGGGGCACCTAGCTGGCTCTGTTGGTTAAGCGTCACCTCTTGATTTTGGCTCAGGTCATGATCTCAGGGTTGTGAGATTGAGCCCTGCCTCAGGCTCTATGCTGGGCAAGGAGCCTGCTTAAGATTCTTTCTCTTTCTCTCCCTCTGCCCCTCCCCTTCCAACTTGCACATTCTCTCTCTCTCTCTCTCTCTCTCTCTCTCTCAAAAGAGGGTATTCAATATTTAAACATAAGACTTTTAACCATAAGGTTCCTAGAAAAAAACAGGGAAAAATCTTCTTGACATTGGTCTTGCGGTGATTTATTTAATAGGATACCAAAGCATAGACAATAAAAGCAAAAATAAACAAGCAGGGTTACACCAAACTAAAAAGCTTTTGCACTGTAATAATCGACAAAATAAAAAGGCAACCTGCAACATGGGAGGGAGTATTTACAAACCATAAATTTGATGAGGGTTAACATCAGACATTTATAAGGAACTCCTACAACTCAATAGCAAAAATGAACAAACAAAATAATCCAAGTAAAATGGGCTAAGGATTTTAATAGACATTTCTCCCCCCAAAAGCATACAAATGGTTGATAGACATACGAGAAAAAGCTCAACATCACTAGTTATCACTGAAATGCACATAAAAACTACAATGAGATATCACCTCCAACCTGTTAATAGCTATTATCTAAAATAAGAAGTGTTAGCAAGCATGTGGAAGAAGGACTGTTGGTGGGAATGTAAATTGGTGCAGCCACTATGAAAAATAGTATGGAGTTTCTCAATCTTCCGTTAAAAATGGAACTACCATGTGATCCATCAACTCACTTCTGAATATATATCCAAAGCTACTAAGAGGAGGATTTTCAAGAGATACTTGCATTCCCATGTTCATTGCTGCATTATTCACATTATCAAAGACACAGAAGGATGAATGGATAAACAAAATATTAAAATAAAATATATAATATTTTATTGAGCTTTATAAAAGAAGGAAATCCTGAAATTTGCAATAACATGGATGAACCTTGAGGGCATCATGCTATGTGGACACCATAGGAAAAATACTACTTGATGCCATTTATATAAGGAATCTAAAATAGTTAAAACTCATGGAAGCAGAGAGTAGAATTGTGGTTAGCAGCGGCTGGGAGGAAAAGCAAGGAGGAGAAGCCAAAGGTACAAAGTTTCAGTTATATAGTATGCACAAATCCCAGAGATGTATTGTACAGCTATAATAATACTATATCATAAACTTTAAAATTTGCTGAAAGATCTTATTTTAAGAGTTCTTATCACATACATAAGTAATAACAATAATAATTTTAAAAGGTAAGAAGAGAGTTTTGGAGGGGATTTAATGTGTTTATGGCATAGATGGTAGTGATAATTTCACAAGTGCATATTTATCTCCAAAGTCAAAGTTGTATATACTTAATATACACTTATATACTTAATATATACAACTTTGTATATATGTATCCCTAGGAATACTTTATGTACTTTCACTGACCACTAGTGATCAATTTTTTTATTTTATTTTATTTTTTTTTAATTTTTATTTATTTATGATAGTCACAGAGAGAGAGAGAGAGAGGCAGAGACACAGGCAGAGGGAGAAGCAGGCTCCATGCACCGGGAGCCCGATGTGGGATTCGATCCCGGGTCTCCAGGATCGCGCCCTGGGCCAAAGGCAGGCGCCAAACCGCTGCGCCACCCAGGGGTCCCCTGATCAATTATTTTAAAAATAATTTAACATTCTGGATTATTGGAAGAAATACAAAATAAAAAAGAATAATGAAATATACGACTCCAGTTACTAATATCACATTTAGAATACAACTCTCCTTTCTCCAGTCTAACAAAAAAATTTTTTTAAGTAGTGAAATTTTTTCATCACTCACAATTTCTTTCTCAAAAAGAGTTCTTATCCCATTTCTTTGTTCCTTTTCCATATACCATTATTATTTTAGTTTTATGAAGTTCGATATTAGTGTGTCAGTTACTATACTAGAGAATTAGTTCATCTATCAATTTGTTGGAAGAAAATGACATTTCTGGGAATATACTGGATTTTCCAGACAGATTTTTGTGTTCCCATTATGACCCTGTTTATTCTTATACTGATTGGTTGGAAAGACCACGAATGTCTCTGAATTTACAATGTTGGCTTTCCTTTTGCACTCCCCAGAGTCTCATTTCTCCCCAACAATTCCTTCAGCTGCATATCATTGAGCAATAGAAACACTATGGATAATGGAAAGATCCACAGCAAGGCTGGCTGCTTGCCTCATTTGAGGAAATCATATTGGACCATCCAACGCTGCTGAACCAGATGTCCTCCACTAATACATTTATAAAACTATGGTCCAGTGAGATCCTATAGGAAAATAATCTAGAGCCTGAACCAAAAGAAGGAACAAATACTTGACTTACAAAGTAAACCCTCTATGGTTATGTTTTAAAAATACATAAAATGAAAACATTTTAAAATTCATGATTTTCCCCCAAGACTTTATATAATAGTCTCTTCCTTTTCTTGATCTCAGGCATCTTCATTATAAACCAAATGATCCAACTTGAGCTTTTCCCCAAGGCTTCTATTTTCCATTCTTGGTAGAGGTGAAGAAATGGAAATGGCAGTCTGTGATATCTCTTTAGAGTTAAGAACCTTATTTTTTAAAAAATGTTTTCTCTCGTTTTCTCCTTTTTCCCCAGTCAAATCCAGGAGAGTAAACTGCCATTAAACTATTAAAGGGTAATTTTTTTAAGAGAGGGTATAATCGAGCCTCTTATACAGATATAAATTGAACTAGTGTCAAAGACAAGTAAAATGTTACAATTGGTCTTAAGGGGATTTCAGAGAGCAGAGGCATATATAGGGAATTGGGAGTTCTGAAATGAATTTACAAATTGATGTGAAACAGGTCTATCCACAGGGTAATCATTGGTTGCATTCCATTTGACACAATTGATTTTCAAGAATTATTTGCAATATCATCAACTTTCTACAGCTTACAGTGTTGTACAGTCGTTCAAAGCCATGAAAGACTGAGGCAATTTGGAAGCGTGAACTAGACACTCAGTTTTTTGTTTTAGCTCATGCAAAGTCTTACATTTTTTCCTTTATTAGACTACCCATCCCTAACATCCCCCCAAAACACAGGTATATGAGATTCTATGGAAATTCCTCCTGACTGTTTTTCTACAACTACACTACTCTTTCCTCAAAGCAGTAGATATTGTGGCTCTGTCTTAGTTAAGGGCAATGAGATTTCCTGGGATGTTGAAGTTTGGGGAGTATATATACTCATCTTAATTCATGTGCTAAAGAGCAAGAAGTTCCTAAATAATTCAAGGTCCTCTGTTATTTTATTTTATTTTATTTTATTTTATTTTATTTTATTTTATTTTATTTTATTTTATTTTATTTTATTTTAGATTTTATTTATTTATTCATGATAGACATAGAGAGAAAGAGGCAGAAACACAGGCAGAGGGAGAAGCAGGCTCCATGCCGGGAGCCCGACATGGGACTCGATCCCGGGACTCCAGGATCACGCCCTGGGCCAAAGGCAGGCGATAAACTGCTGAGCCACCCAGGGATCCCAGGTCCTCTGTTTTAAAAAGTACATTTATAATCATCTCAGTTCTGAAAAAGTAATACTTTAAATTTTACTTATTTGGAAGAGGTAAATGCAGATCTAAGACCCTCTGAACCCAGTCATATTGAAAAAGATTGGATTAAGAGAAAAGATACAAAAGTAAAGTAGTATTTACTGAGCACGAAGCTGTAGCTTAGTGCTTCACATATTACATAAATTTAATCTCTAAAAACACTATACAGAGAATATTTTCTTCGTTTCATAGGTGAAGAAACACTAAGTGATTTAACCAGAGTAAGATCTGGATTTAAACCCAGATAGGTCTAATTCCCAAAACCTATGTTTCCTTCTGCCCAGAGAAGGGGGAGAGGTAGTGACTCAGGGTCAGATAAAAGATTCTCACAGGTAAGATAATTAAATCATAAAATACTAGATAAAAAATAAATTTCTCTTAATGGATTTCTTCCTGAGAAGCACACAAATAAACACAATAAAGGCAGAGGAGCTCTGGGGAGATGAGAATGAAGATGAGCACTCATCTGTTCAGCTTCCCTTCTTTCTCTCTTAACTATTTCCTTGGAGTTTCTAAGGATCTTCAAAAAGTGTTTTTTAATCTTTAGCTCATGCAACTTCACCAAAGAAACAGGTCTGCATCAGAAACATATTTTCTGATTCCAAACCCAGTGCTCTTCCAAATAACCCATGTTGCTTATGCTGAACATAAAGAGTTGCATTTGAACCACTATTTGAATGTCAAGTCCAATGCTATAACCAGACAGCCATCAAGATCTGATTTATGGGAAAAAAGGATCTGATTTATGGGAGACCTGCTCTTTTTCTGGTGAATCTCTGAGCTCATCCATCTGGAATTAAGAAGGCACCCCCCAGGGTTTTTTTGTTTGTTTGTTTTGTCTTTATTTTTCTGGAGAATCTCCACGTAGGAGAGATTCACAGTAGAAGAAAGCCAGCCTGAAGCCTCAGTCCACAAAGATGCAGAGGGCAGGATGAGTGAAGAGGGAATATAATCCAAGAATAAAGATGTGCTTGATGGGCTAGAACACTTCCTTTTGCCTTACATCAGATCTGCTGCTGAGGCTGTGGCATTTGCTGCTAGTCAGGTAGTGTACTTCAGGAATCCAAACACTTCCAGACATATTAGCAGTTGCAAGAGCATCAGTCAGGATAGGCTAGGTTATGCTGCAGATATAGGACAATCCCCAAAACACATTCAATTCAACAAAATTGAATTTTGAATTATGCTAGAGTTCTGACACAAATCATCAGAGAGATTCTGCTCACCATGGTCCCTCAGGATGTGAGCTCCACGGCAATGTGTACATCTACCATCCCCAGCTGTGGAAGGGGAATGGGGTTCATAAAGGTGTGTTCATATGTGATGCAAATCACCAAATCCTTTCATTAGCCAAGGCAAAGCACATGGCTATACCTAGCTTCAAGGGGAACAGAGAAGTGCTATCCTACCATGTACGCAGAAGGAGAACCAGAACATCCAAGTGACCATATCAAGATCCAAACGCAGTAGAATTTTGAATTTTCAAGGTATACAAGTGCATACATTTTTAAGTGTATTTTTCCTTGTACCTCATAATTCCAGTTACTAAATATATTATCTTTTATCCCTAAGTTTCCTATCTTTCTCAATATCTCTCATTGTCCTGCCAACTTCTTCCCTTATGGCTCCAGTCTCAGGACTTCAGTTAGTCCCAAAGAAGACTGGCCACCTCTCATTGTTCTTCCTGTGCCAGCACAGCATGACTGAGGGACCACTGCCCATGCTGGAAGCTTCTTACTGCTCTGCCCCACCCACCAATTTGGACCCATTTGACTATTGGCATTTAGTGCAACAGCCTGACTTTGCACAATCCTTGGTACATTTGGATAGGTCCTTTAATCCAAAAGGGAGGTGACCTCAGATCCTCAAATGTCCTAACTTCCTGCATTTCACTACTGTCTAGTGTTTAAGAACTCCTACTGCCCCATGGCCCTATATTTAGTTATGATTCCACACAGCTTCTAACTCTAGGTCTGAGAAATCATGACATAGCCTTTTGCATAAATAGCAAAATACAACTTGCTTTCCTGCTGTGTTGGTGCTGAATGCTAAGTATAGGGTGTGTGTCTACCTATTTGATATTCTCAGCATGTCCCCCTTTCTTTCCGTTATCCACTGCTCATCCTGCTCTTCTCCACGGCATGTGGGTCCCAATAGCATTATTCACTGAATGAATGGGAGAACCATAAAGAGGGGACAGGTGTGTGCTCTATTGGCATTACTCCATTTAATTTTTTAAAAGATTTTATTTATTTATTCATGGGAGACACAGAGAGAGAGGCAGAGACATAGGCAGAGGGAGAAGCAGGCTCCCTGTAGGGAGCCTGATGGGGAACTTGATCCCAGGACCCTGGGAGCCTAAGGCAGAAGCTCAACCCAGGTGCCCCTCCATTTCAATTGTCTGATTGTGGAGCCTGGATGGCTCAGTCAGTTAAGCATCTGCCTTCAGCTTAGGTCATGATCTCTGGATCTGAGGATCAAACCCTATATTGGCCTCCCTGCTCAGCAGGGAGCCTGCTTCTCCCTCCCCCTGCTCTTGCGCTCTCACTTGTGCTCTCTCTCTCTCTCTCCCTCTCAAATAAATAAAATCTTTTTAAAAATCTGATTATTTCCATTACAGATTTCAAAATCTTTTGAAAAACTTTGAAGAATTAAAAATCCTCATTCTCTCATTTCCTTATGTTTGTTCAATGCTATTGAGCCCACTTCATCAGTTTAAATCAGGACAAATTTATTTTAAAAAGATAAAGCACACAATTAATTGATCCCTACATGGAAAAAAATGGATTCTTTATAATTCTTTTTTTGATTGAAATATGGCTGATCCAGTCTTTGTATTTGTTTTGATTTGTATCTTAAGAGCAGAGATTTTTGTCCCAATAGCCTGTAGTATAGCCTAGGGCTCATATTGACATCCAAAATGGGAGAAAGAAGAGAAGACATACAGAAGTCTGGAGCATCCAGGTGGCTCAGACAGTTAAGCATCTCGTTCTTGATTTCAGCTCAGGTGATGATCTCAGGGTTGTGAGATCGAGCCCTGCATTTGGATCTATACTCTGCACAAGATGTAGAGCCTACTTAAGATTCTCTCTCTCCCCCTCTCTGTCTTCCCTCCATGCATTCTCTCTCTCTCTCTCTCTCTGCCCCCTACCCACCCCAAAAAAGGGTCTTCACTTCTGATAGAATGTTGTAGTGTGAGTTGATTTGGCTTTGAGGCCCACTCCATCCTACCCCCAGCCCCCACTCACTACTCACTACCCCACTCACTGCCTCTACCTCTATAGAGAGTTTCCTGCATGGAGGGGCACAGTATAAGGGACACACTCTGAGATCTAGTCCTTGCTTCAGTGTCTACATTTTTATGCTTTACATTTTAAGCTTCTATACCTAAAATGGGCATGGTATCCTCTGCCTTGTTTATGTTAGCAATGAGTTTACTTTCCTAACACTTAAGGGAATAATAGCCAGCACTTGGTGGCATTCTGCGAAGGTTAGATTTATTGAATCTTCACAATACTTTGAGGTTATTATGATGATCAGTTCCCTTTTCTACAGGAAGAATCTGAGAGTCAGCATGGTTAAATGACTTGTAGAATTGCAGAGTTGTATGTGGCTGAGTGGTAAGAGCCATCCACTGAATCCCAAACTCTTCACTATTAGGGATTTTTGTTCAAACGAACAAGCTGATTAGTTCAAAATCATAGGAAAAGCTCCACAAGTGTGAGAGATGCCTTCTCTCTGTTATGTGTCCTCTGTGTCAGGAGAAGGGAACTTGACCACCAGGTCCAGGGATTGGATGAAGTTGGGAAGGTTCCCAACCTAACTCAAGCTGAGAAAATCAAATTCTCTGCTGGGAGATTCTAACTGCAAGGCTGTGATTGTTGTCATTCTGGACATGTTTCAACCGAGAAGGGGGATGCTGCAATATTGGGCAGCTGTGTGAGGGGAAGCTGGTCTGGAAAGGGAATGAGAAGGGAGTGGACACATAGAGGCAGAGGTAAAACCAGGTGACAAAGGAAAGAAGGGGTGAACAAAGATGCTGATGACTCTCTACAACCTCTTTTTTTTTAAGATTTATTTATTTATTTGAGAGAGAGAATGAGACTGCATGCAAGTGAGGGAGAGAGGGCCAGAGGGAAAGGAAGAGAGAATCCTCAAGCCAACTCCCGCACTGAGCACAGAGCTTAATGCAAGGCTTAATCAATCCCAGGACCCCAAGATCATGACTTGAGCCAGAATCAAGAGTCAGACACTCAACTGAGTCACCCTGGTTCCCCTAGGTACAGCTTCTTTTGATGGCTATAGTCACTTTTTGACTTTCAATACCATAAAGTAACCCAAATTTCTCCCAGTTTCATGCTTGCTCTATTTGGAGTGATTTAGTGTTACTTTATCCAAAATCTAACATCACCTTCTCAAAACATCTCTATTTTCAACCCTAAAATCATATTCTTAAGCCTCTGCTATACATTTGTTCTCTTTGGTCATTTTGGTCAAGCCCTGAATAATATATAATGTACAATAAATAAGTGAAGGACCCTAATTTTATTACAAGTGGCTAAGATTACTAGCTTTCTAGGAATTCAGACAGACCTGATTATAACTTTTGACTCCTTTTCTGACTAGCTGTGTATTGTTATGGCTATACCACCCTGAATGTGTCCAATCTCATCTGATTAGCTGTGTAACCTTGAACAAATTGTCTGTTCTCAGTGTACTGAGCCCAAATTTCTCAATACATTCAGAGGAAGAATAATGGTAACTACTTTATAGGGCTGTCAGAAAAAATAAAAGGGAAAATACATAACATGGATAGCACAGCATAGAATGTCTTCCATAGCTAGTAGCCACTAATATTAAAGCTCAATGTTTAGTTTGAAGTGATCTTTCTAGACTTTGGTTCTGCAAAGGTCATGCCCTATATCCATTCAGAAGCACCAGGGTAAATGGAGACTAACGAAATTGTATTTCTTGGCCAAATTTCCTGTATTCAAAAACTCTGATCAGAATTCAGTCATTCTAGGATAAAAAGCCCTGATTGTCTTTTGTCCTTGAAAGCACTATCACCCTTGTTGGCTTATGGCCAACCTGATTTCTACACTGGAAGGGCTGCCTTTTGCTTGTAAAAGGAAATGGCTGCTGGTAACTCCTTCTAGGCTGTCTTCAAGGCAGATAGCAATAAACATCTGCAAGGAGTGTGTTAATTGCTCTTGATCCTTGTCATTTTCTGCCTCATTATTGAGCCAATGCCAGGTAATGTCAGCAAACAGACAACAGTGATGTCCCAATATAGGATAATAAAGTGCTTTGGCCTTGGCGTGCTGTATCCCTACTCAATCTTATTGACAGATTAAAGATCCCCACACACATTTCAACCACTAGGTTAATATACGTATGGGCAGTACTTCATGGACTTTGTTTATCATCCATCTGCTTAAAAGATAGAGGATGATTTACTGCTTTGAAGGGGTTTATTTAAAAAACACTTCCCAGAGCCAGAGAAAGCTGCTCTAGGGTACAATGCCCTGGACAGATCTCTTAACCCCTGGCTGTGTGGCTGCCCACCCTCCGGGGGCCTCCGTTTACAGATCTCCTCCTTGGTTAACGCAAATGCTATAAGTACGAATGCATGCACGGGCAGATTATCACTACTGAAGTTATCACTAATGGGCTATGTAAAGTGGGACAATTTACCTAACCTTTCTGAGCTCAGTGACTCATCTCTAAAATATGGGGATAGATAATGACATCTGCTCTTGTGAGGACTGGTGACAATTAACGATTATGCATAGCTTCAGATAGTTACTAGTGCATGGTAAGTGCTGATAAAGCATGGTTGTCGCGATGATCACGAGATGGCCATCATACAGAAAATACATAGGGTCTTGGAGAGACATTTAGAGAGCATCTGGTCCTTTTGGCCCACAGGTTGCATGACTATCTTATCCATCTTTTGGCTTTTTCTACCTTGCTTTCTGCTGCCTCATCATCTGTAGCTTCATTAACTCTTGTAAGAGGCACCCTCCCAACTGAAGCTGTACCCAATGACTCATGTTGCTTGAGGCTGATGCTTGAATCAGAGGCTTATTCTGTTCTGAATTTTCAAACACAGTTGGTCCCATCTAAAGAGCTAAAAGATCCTGTCTGAGCCATGATCTTCCAAACCCACTCATACAGGCCTCTGCTGGAGCTAGGGAGAGAGAAACTGGCTCAGAAGAGCCTATATACAGTTCCTGGCACTCTGTAGAGAACATCCTCTGTTTGCTCAGCCCTATAGTTAGCTTAGAGAGGCACTTTGATCATGCTCTTCTTGTTCTAGAAAGCTATCACTGGATGCATCTGCCTCACCTGTGTGTTATGAGTGCTCCTCAGAGGGGAATTCCAGCCGAAATGGTGGCTCTTCCCTTTCTGGAATTTTTGAATTATGTCTCTAAGGTAATAATCTTTGTGTTTTAAATTTTCAAATCTTATACTATAAATATATTACTTTTAATCGTTTTGGGAATCCAGCCAAAACAATATTCACCAAATCATTTTCAGATAACCAACAAGGAAGTCTGAACTATAGCAGCTATGCCTATAATCTTTATTTTTCTGAGTTGAAAACCGATCTCCCTGTTCGATTTCAGATGATTATGAATAATTTTGTATATCTAGCGACATATTGCCAACATTGGCCTTTCTTTCTTAAGCTCATTATTTGTTAATGATTTTCTTGGCCACAAAACTCATGAAATTCCCTGGAGCTACTTTTTTTTCTTTTCTTTTTTTTTTTTTTTAACTCTCAGGACATTTGTTCCATTTGTTCAGCATCTGTGCCGGACAACATCTGGAGCTTGAGGAAATTCCACTGCTCGGGGTATGACGCGCAAATGAAATTACTTTTTCATGCACTTCAGAAGAGATTCAAGAGCATCTTTCTGACCAAACGAGCCCTTTTGTTCTCTTCCAGCAAGTGTTTCTCATTAAAAATGTCATCTCCCTAATAAATTGCCTTATTGCCCCTGCAGCTGGGCCCATTGTTTTCATGGTTTTGTGCACACTCTGATTCTCACAGGGAACAGAAAGCAAGAGAAAAATGGGTCTTTTCCCCCATTCGGTCTCCATGAAATGCCTTTCTTCCACCCTTTGTATTCAAGTGAGAACTTGTCTTTTATGGCATCCCTGGATGCTTTCGATATTCATTGCTTTGGCAAATTGTCCTCAAACACGTCTTGTCTTTTCGGATTTACTTTTCCTAATTAGATAGTGAATAATGGCAGCTTGCTTCTAGGGATTCCAACTCAGGCTGAAAGATGGCATTTTTCAGATTATATCCTAGCGATTTATTTTTTGCAAGAAAATGTCTAACATAGCCAGTCTTTAGTGTCTGCACTAAGAATACATACACACCAATTTTAGGGAAAGCAAGGATCAAAGAAATTGAGGACAAAGATAGAGGATGGGAGGTGTCTGTGTGTGTGTGTGTGTGTGTGTGTGTGTGTGTGTATAATCATAAATTCTTTTAGAAACCACTCAAAAGTGTCAGAACAATCTTATAAACAATAATCCAAACTATGTCCTAAGGGTTGAGGTGGGAATAAATATCTGGTTTTTCTATCTCTGATTGGAGCCAGCCTTGAATGTGAAGGGTTCAACTTTTATCCATTTATTTTCTCCACATCCCTAACACCCTTCCTCTTTACTCAACTTCTCAACTAACATTTATCCCCTGGGTCAGCTGGGGCTTTGTACATCCCAACTCATTTTCCCTTGTTATTCACCCCACTTTCTATGTATGACATAAAAAGAAAAATAGGAGGAATGATCTAATTCGAAGAGAGAAAAGATGTTTCTGGCACACAAATTGCTTTACACTGGGAATTTTGGGGGAATCTCCAGGCTTCCTCTGACTTTTTCAAAACCTAGAAGGGATGGATACAGGAGGCTCGTGGACAGAACTGGCAAGCTGTCATAAGCTGGATGCCCAGCCTGATTTTACATGCAATTTCCCAGAATTTTATTTACCAAACAAAAACATAATTGATGGTTAGCACCTGCTCTGTGTGATCCTGGTGCAGCAGAGCATCATAACCCGGAGGCCAAGGTCTGCAAGAGATGTGGACAGCGGATTCTGCCTTATGTGTGAGGGGCTCTGAGTTTCTGGCTGAGGCATGCCCCCCCCCCCCCAATGTCAGTCATCAATGCACTCTGAGGACCTCTGGGGGCACTCATTTCAATCCAACAATCATCTACGGAGGGTCTTACAAATGCTTATGCAAACCTCTGCTGGCCCCATCAAAGTACCGTCTCTGTCCTGGGGGTCTTAGAGTCTACATATGGGACAACTTTCTAAATATTTGCACATGTTGTGATAATTGTAGGTCCAAGTCATAAAGACAGCAAAGGCAAAGAGCTTCACCTTAACTTGAAAATCACAGGAAGCATTGCAATGGAGTTAGTGATTGCAAAAGATTTTGATGTATGAATCACAATTCTTATGGAAGACAAGGTAGGGAAAGGCTTACCTATCAGAGATGCTAGACTATGAAGCAAAGAGGTATGGGAAGTCCCTTTATTTGTTTCTTCACATATTCCTTGATATTTTCTTCTAAAAATATTTAATTAGCAGATACCCTTCGGGAGGCACCATTCTCGGTGCTAACAATATAGTGATGAGCATGGCAAATGGTCTGCCTGATGTTCTTTCTAGTAGAAGATATAGATTAATAATACATATGTAAATAAATTAATAATATACAAGAGATACAGGAAACAGAGCAAGGAAAGTGAGAGTAATGGTTAGGAAAAGGAGAGCATAGTATTCTGGTCTAGGATGATCTCTCTAAGAAAGAGGTATTTCTAAAGCCACGTCAGTTTGGATAGATACAATGTGATATCTTCCATAAGTAATTGGCCTGTGTTGGAGCATAAAGTGGCAGTAATATAAAAGGCATGAACCTCCTGGAGGTACCTAGAGCTATATAATGAGGGGTATTTGTGGGATGCCCTTAGTAACATTCTTGCAAGTAGTATAGAAAGACCAGTAGGGAGTTTATATGCTGGTGTAAAGTGATGGTGGAGGGGACACAAGTCTAGACACGAAGCCCAGCTATCAGTGTGAACATTGCTGTAGAGTGAGGAGGAGGCCCTGGAGCCACAGGCATTGGCTAATGAGATGATGCTGTCATTGTCATCAGCAGCAGCAACAGCATTCACTGAGTTAATCCTATATAAGGGACTGTTTGAAGCATGTCACTACAATGAACTCTTTTAATTCTTCAACAGTCTCTGAGCCGGAGAGTATATGTACCTTGTCCAGGCCATTCTAGCTAGTTCCTGGCAGAGAAAGACTAGTGTAGCTTTAAGCAGTCTGGGGTGTCCAGAGCCACAGCTGTAACCACTATGCTGTACTGCCTGGCACAATGAGAGACCTGAGGGCTGGGAAGGACAGGAGTGGCAGACGGCTAGAGAAGAGGAGAAGACTTTAAGGTTCATTAATTGACAGGACTTGCTTAATTGATTGGAGTATGGTGGTGTTAGAGAGGAAGGAGCAGAAAATGCTAGATCCAAAGGATTTGGCTTGGAGAGCCTTGTGGACCAGGATACCACCAACAGAGACATGCACTGGTTAGCCAAATTCCTCTCAGATGGCCCTATTTATTACACAGCAAATAGCTGGAACTTTCTCATAGATGATTTATTTAATAGTTACTTAAAATGACCAACTTTTGCTTGATTAGGGAGCAGATTCCTACAAGGTATGAAAGAATAAACCATGTCTCTTTACTGTTCAGAATCTTCTGACAAATCCTTAGTGCTTTCCAAATGGAATACAAGCTTCTTTTCCTGGGATTAAAAAAAATAAATCAATCAATCATTCTCTATAGTGTAGTTTAAATAACGCTCTTCATCCCATCTCCCTCTGTTTTTCTATTAAAAATCCCAATGTCTAATCAACTGGGCCCAACACGGTGCTTGGCCTCTGATGGGTGCCTAGACACTTAGACCCTGAATAGTCTATTGGAAATGACATGGGCTCCGATGTTGGAAAGACTGGGCTACTGTACCTGGTAAATTTTGATCTGTCATTTCATTTCTCTTTCAATTTCCTGGCCAATGCTGGGATGATCGTTGATACCTCATCTTGTGGAGACAATCAAATAATAGTCATAATCATAACATTTGCTGTACTATTTCCAGTGCTTAATTCTTCTAGAAGTCTCTGAATTCGGTTTCTTTTCTTTTCTTTTCTTTAAGATTTTATTTATTTATTTATTTTAGCAAGAGAATGTGCCTGTGTGAGCAAGGGGAGGAGCAGAGTGAGAGCAGAGAGCCCTAGGCAGGGCTCAGTCCCAGGACACCCAGGTCAAGAACTGAGCAGAAACCAAGAGTCATACACTTAACCAACTGCGCCCCTCTAAATGCAGTTTCTTGTCTGATCATCCAAAGACCCTTTGTACAAGTTACTTATGGAGAAAACTGAGTCACAGAGCAGTTAAGTAACTTGCCCAAGTTCACATTTGCCAAGTTACTATTAAGCCTAGATCATACCTCAGGTACCCTAACTCCTTTTAATCATGGAATTCGGTTGATGCCATAAGACTGGTGTACCATATGTAAAGCATCTGGCACATAAGAGACCCTCCACTAATACCCTTCCTCTGCTCCCTTCTGCTGCTTAAAAAAAACATACGAGAAATGTTCAGCTGGCTGTTTATAATGTTGATAATTTCTATTGGTAAATAATGCAAACCATGTGTTTCTCCCATTTGCACTGGTTTAAACTCACTCAATTAGGGGCCCCTGGGAGGCTCAGTTGGTTAAGCGCTTGCCTTCACCTCAGTTCATGATCCCAGAGGCCTGGGATCTGCCTCATGTTGGGCTCCCCACTCAGCAGGGAGCTTGCTTCTCCCTCTCCCCACTGCTAGTGCTCTTTCTTGCTATATCTCTCTCTCTCAGATAAATAAACTTGGTCAATTGGAATAATCTTCCAAACCAACCAAACAAGTATTATTAAATGGGTTTTCTTTTGCATGAATATAGATCAGCATTAGAGGTATATCCATTCAGCTCCAACCTGAAAGCATGTGTGCCGCGCACTCTCTCTCTCTCTAATAAACAAGTAAGTAAATCTTAAAAAAAAAATTCTGATTTGTGGTATTTTGCCAATTTTCATGATAGAAATACCCCCACTTTCAAGCTACCAATGTGATATCACTGGATGCAGAATTGTGAAGTTTTGTGCAGTAGCAACCATTATACAATGTTTCCAACCTACAGATAAAATAGACATAAACAACTTCAAGAGCTTAGCCATTGGTCAGGGCCAGATTATAAATACCTTAGGCTTTGCAGCCATATGATCTATGTTGCAACTAGTCAACTCTGTCATGTTAGTTAGAAAACAGCTATAAATAAAACAAATGGGTACCGTTGTGTTCCAATAAGATTTTATTTACAAAAATAGGCGATGGGATAGACTTAGCCAGTGGGCTGTGTTTTGCTGACTCCTGGCAGAGCTAGGTGATAGCAAAATATAGAAAAATAATTAGGAAGTAATGAGTTTTCAGTATTTTTATCTTCATTTTTAATATGCCTTATTTAATTCTAAGCTTATTATAACGTCATTTTAATAAGGACTGTTCAACAACACCTAACTCAGAATTTCTGAACACTTAGCAATCAGTTCTGAGGTCCCTGCAAACCCACTTCCTGGGTTCTATCTTAGGTCAGGCCCTCCTAGCTGTGTGGCCTGGGGCAAACGATCTTGGTCCTCTCACCTGGGAACCAGGGGCAGAGCCTCTCCAGCTGTGCTCTAAAAGGATGAGAAAAAAAAAAGAAAAAAATAAAATAAAATAAAATAAAATAAAAGGATGAGACATAATGTACAGAAAGAACTTGCAGCTGAGATCAAGTGATGAAGCAGAAGCTATATTAATAATTCGTATCTCTCTCCAGTCATGGTTTTCAGGCCAGTCCATAAGTGACAGAGGCTAGAAGGAGGGGAGGAGAAAGTATACATGATACAACTAGCTTATATGCCAAACACGACGAAGTGCCTCCAATCTTGCATTTACTTCATCCTCACATCAAAACTTTGAGTGAACTGTCATCTCTAGAGGTAAAATAAGTACAAGGTCATTTAATTGGCAGGGCCAGAGCCGAGTTTAATTCAGGCCTGCCTGATTAAAAAAATCATCTCCCCATTTTGTGGGCGAGTTCCCTAAGGGATGCCAGCAGTCAGAAGGGTTGGTAACAGCAGCTCAGTGGTGATCAACATTTTATTCTAGTGATAAGTTGGTTGGACACCAAGTTTGTAGACTCACTCTACTGAATAGCTACATTGGCCTGTGCTGCTTATACAGGATGTTTTCACTGATAGTAAATGCAGGTGGACTTTTATAGGTAGACATATATTAAATATTCAAGGCACTGAGCTAGGTACTAGGAGTGCTCAGATAAATGACACAGCCGTCTCTTCAAGGGGTTCACAGATCAGCCAGGGAGACAGACTAATCAAATAATGAGTACAGGGCAGCCCTTCGTGGTGAGACAGGGCCTATGAGTGGTGAAACCATGATTGCTTCCAATCATATGCTCCCATCTCATTTTATCCCACCAATCCAACCATTCAAGGTGATCTTATGAACTGCTCATATAATAAACATATTACAGTTCAAAGCCAAACACTTTCAATTTACAACACCCCCCATTTATTTAAAGATGTCGGTTCTATTTGCTCTCCGGGACTTTTGGCTTCTGTCTCAAGTTCCTAATTAGTTATTCATACCAACTAGTTTGGGTTCCTCTATGGATGATTGTCATGAAGTCTATTCTTGCCATTTGCATGATAGACTATGCTTCTCTGATGACTCTCCAGGTGGCACACCATCAACTTTGAGATGACTGTTACACGTCAGTTGTCTTCCTCACAGCAATAAAAATTCTGGGATCAGTGACTTCCTTCCCATTAGTTCCATTTTCCATTTGTTTCTGACTTCTTGCCATAGCCCTCGAGGAACAGAAGGATTAATAACAATTTGCAAGTGAGTCAGGAATTTAAAGAAAGCACAGCTGACCTGATCCTATTTTCCAGTAGCTGGGGCCTTAGTTATAAGATATGAGAAGGGCTGGGATCATGCAAAAGGCTAAGGGCTGGGCTAGGATGACTTAAAAGGTCACACTCAGCTGAAATTTTCAACTGGAACACCTTCATATTGCCTCTCTATGTACCTTGGACTTCTTGGTGGTAAGGTTCTGAAAGAGTCCATGAGACCCTCCCAGAAGCCAATCTAGCCTTGGAGGCCTCGCTGTCATATTCTGTTCTTACAAAGAAGTCAGCTGCGAGTCAAGTGGAGGGGAGTTAGACCAGTTTCTGGATGTCAGAGTTAGTAGAGGAGTGGGAGTGGGTTCAAATTGCATTAGAGCTAGTGGGATAGAAGATAGCATTGTGGTTATTTTTGGAACATGTTCCACATATGCTCCACAGCATTCTTTCAGCCTCCCTCTGCCTCCAACTACTCATCCTGGACTAGTTTGCCCTGGCGTCCAACTCTTGATTTTGGCTCAGGTCATGATATCAGAGTTGAGAGATTAAGCCCCACATTGGGCTCCATGCTTAGCAGGGAGTCTGCTTGAGATTCTCTCCTTCTGCCCCTTCCCCTACATTCTCTCTCATTCTCTAAAAATAAATAAATAAATCCTAAAAAAAAAAAAAAACATTGTATAAGGGAATAAATGAGATTGCAATTTGGTTATTTGGTTTAAAGAAGTATCTGAGATGTAATATTGCAGATGAATTTTATTTGCACTCTGTACTAGGTGCAAAAATCAAAGAAGATGGGGATCCTTGAGTGGCTCAGTGGTTTAGCACCTGCCTTTGGCCCAGGGCATGATCCTAGAGTCCCAGGATCAAATCCCACATCGGGCTCCCTGCATAGAGTCTGCTTCTTCCTCTGCCTGTGTCTCTGTCTCTCTCTTCTCTCTGTGTCTCTCATAAATAAATAAATAAAATCTTTAAAAAAATCAGAGAAGGTGAGTTAAATTTAATCTTTATTTTCACTTAAAACATGAGATTCATACGCAAAAAGTTTGAACACTTTTTCCCCTAGATAGCTAGCAGTAGATAAAGTAGCATTTTGCATCACCAGGTGTGATTTGGCAGTATCAAACATGTGAGGAGCTTTGAACTTGGTGAATACAGACACCTGCCATATACACATTGGCATTATAATTGTCTATTCACTTGACAACTTCATTAACAAATATTCACCAAGCACCTATAATTAAGTGGGATCAATTCTGGACAGTGGGATCAAGATGGCAAATAAAAACCTCCATGTCCTTGTCCGCCTTTCATGTAAGCTAGGTCTACCTTCTTAGGAGACTGTTACACGCTTTCTCCCATAAAGGTCCAATTCACTATATAGTCTCAAATACATCATGAAAATTTCATGAAGAAAAAAACCCTGTAAGTTTTCAATATGCCAGATTATATTTTTTCCACTTACTCTAGAAGTTTTTAGCTTGAGGGCCCAAGGACTTGTCCTTCACAGGATATTCAGACATGTTTTAGGTCAGACCATAGGAAATTGCTGATTTCTGCTTATTTTTCACCTACAAAAGCAATTTCATGTGATGCAACCTATCTGTTGTCCAGAATTTTCTGAGCAAAACCAATTAATACTGGTAATAATAAGAATATTATTCAAGTTTAGCGACCATTCCTAGAATTCAGCATTAGGCCTGATGGTAAGACTTGGTTTTAGGTAAATACTATGTATCGAATTAAGGAAATATCTTGCTGTCCTTTTGAGCCAACAGTAAGAGGCTATAGAGGCTGGGGCTGGCTTCACTTCCTGTCCTAAGTAGTCACACTGGTGTGATCCTGAGATCTCAGAGCACTCCTGTTTCTTCTTTGCAATTTATTTTACACTACCAAAAGAAAAGATGCATGAAGAAATAATGAGATTATTTAAAGGAATAGCAAGGTTAAAAGAGTGGCATAGCTCTTCCTGGTTTACAGAGCTTTTCATATAAATCATTATATTTTTATCTAATTCTTACAAACATCCTATTAAGTGGGCTTTATTACTCTCATCAAATTGAGAACACAGGGCTCAGAGAGGTGGCATATTGTCCAATGTTGCCTACCTAAAAAGAGGCAGTGGTGGGATTTGAACCTTGGTTATCAGAGCTTACAGTAAAACGTGTTCTGTATCTGTGTGCCCTCGGTATCCTGACATTTTCCACGAATGGAGCATATCTCCTATTTGATCTGAGCTTTTCAAACAGGAGTTGGTTCATCCACTGCAGTGGAAACAGTCTGATAGAATAGAAGAAAGATAAAGAGTGTCCTGTTAAACAAACTGAGAGTCGCTGGAGGAGTGGTGAGTGGGAGGACGCAGTAACTGAGTGATGGGCATTAAGGAGAGCACTTGATGTAGTGAGCACTGGATGTTATATGCAACTGATGAATCACTAAATTCTACCCCTGAAACCTATAATTTACTATATGTTAACTACATTGAATTTAAATTAAAAATGTTTTTAAATAAATTAACTTAAAGTCCAGCTGTTAAAAAAAAAAGTGTCCTGTTACTCTTTGGAACAAGCATTTCTTTAAAAATATTGGGTAGAACACTGATTTCATTCGAAACTCACTCTTTAATCAAAAGAAAATTTTGAAGCTCTGTTAAATGGAGTTAAACAGTTTTGTTTCTTTCAGTATAGGAATTGCCAGAGATGTTCGTGAGCTGATATACGTTTGAATCTCTAGGAAGGCACCATGGAATATAAATCATACACATGTATTTATCAACAACAACCAACAGATAACTTTTTGAGTAAGTCAGTCCTACGAGCAGTGTTCCATAGAGTACATTTTGGAAACACTAGATTAGAAAAGTCATCTCTGATTCCAGATACATAAGTTATGTCTTTCCTTCACGGCACAGCTTGCTCTGCTGGGAGGGAAGGAGCATGCCTCTCGGCCAGATCTGGGGTAAAACCTCACCTACATCACTTACCAGTAATGTACTCACTGTGCTCACTTGGGCACAGTGTTTAATAGCATCAGGGTTCAGCTACTCCATCTATAAGGAGGGGATGACAACTTCAAAAGTATCAAACTGTTGTTGAGAATTGAGCAAAAAAGGAAAGACAGCACTATTTAGCATAGCTTGGCAGACACTTGGCACTCGGTCAAGCATAATTATTTCTCTCTCCTACAACTCAATTTGAGTCTTTGCTTCCCCTTCCCAGACTACTGAAGGCAATTTCTACAGACAACACTTGTCAATGGCCCTCATCCAAGGGAATGTCTCACGAACACGATCTGCAGAGCACAGGATGTAACAATTCTGGTATAACGTGGAATGTCAAGGTTTATTATGCCCCTGTTCCATTCCGCCATGGCATAATTTTCATTCCCATGTGCCTGCATGGGAAGTTTCTCACTTTGCAACATCTGACATCTCCTTGATGCCTCTTTCACTCTTTCAACTGCTTTCCTAGCCCATCTGGCTACATATTCTAACCCTTCACTGCCAAACCTGAAATCTAATGAAGCAAGAGTGAGAAGTAAGCCTTATTTCATCACTCTGCATTTTGCGAGCCACTGGTTTCAACAGGGTATAGTTATGGGATCATAACAATACTTTTCCTGTGGGAATGGCTAATGGGCCTTCTGTGAAGCAGCTTTCCCTCTTCTCGACCTCTAGCTTAGTCTCATGGTTCACAGGACATTCAGTGCTTTCTTTCAAACCTTATCCATGGCAGACCACTTCAAGACTTCCACTTCATTAGCAAGGTTGCCATAGGAGAGAATGATTTTCTCCAAACTTTTTTTTTATTTTCCTCTCTCCACTTAGGTCTTGCACTGCTTTTCTGAAAATGTGAAACACAGTTGACATTTGCTACAGTCAAATTCTTATGGTTCTCTTCTTCTGGGGAGGAGGAGGACAGATAGGAAAGGAAAAGAGACAGGAAGGCAAAGGGAGAAAGTGCACACACACACACAAATACTTTGTGATCCAGGGTCAGAAGAAAACAAGAGCCATCACTGGACTTAGATCTTCATTCTTCAGTGACAAAGAGAACTGTGCATCTTCACAGGGAATGTCAAGGTTGATGTATTTGACTCTCGTCCAGCTCAGGGGCCACGCTGTAGGTAAACAAGCCATTATTTTATTATTATCAGTTCAGGGCAGAACTCAGGCTTCTAGTCTATTTCTCTTACTTCATTCAAAGTAACGAGGACCTGCAGTGATGTGAAATATCATGGCTGTATGCAGGTATGTTAAGCAGGGAAGGGACTAGGGGTCTTCCTAAGGTAAGCAGAAAGAAACCAACAAGGGACACAAATACGTGTTGAGACTGGACAGCCATACCGTGGGCAGGTCTGGGCACTCTCCATGTCTTTGCCAAGTGAAGATCAGCTTGAGTTTCATCCTTGCTGTGACCCTGTGAGATAAATATGAATCTACTCGTGTGGAAAATGAGGTTCAGAAAGCCTACGCAATTTTTCCAGAGTCACCCAGCTACCATAGACTGAGACAGGCTGCAAAGCTGGTTCTGTCTGCCAAGGCTTCAGGGCTCTGGACACAAACAGCTGTTTCCCTCCCACTTTGTATCTTTTAGCTGTCATAGGCCAATTATCCGTGTCCTCCTCCCCTCAGGACCCTCTGTTTCAGTCCTTCAAATTTCATTTATTTTAAATGAGAAATCATTTATGTTTTTGACTGTATTTCCATGCACCTGGGTAATTTGTAAAGCTACTTTTTATAAGGCTGGAAAAGTTGAAAGGGGCTAATCATTTGTGTGTGTGTGTACATGGAATGCCTGCTATGATATGGCAGCGGACTTCCAGGGCCTACTTTTCTTTGTCTCTGTCTCTCTATCTCTCTCCTCACACACACACACACACACACACACACACACACAGTGTGCTCTGAACATATATGCTCTGAACATCACATGTATATACAGCTTGTTTACCCTACAGTTCAGTGAAAAACTTTTCCATTATTTAATTTGTTTTGCAAAAGTGAAAGGGAGAGACAGAGAGAGAGACACAGAGAGATTCCCTGCTGTTAATTAGCATGACTACAAATGCCCATGAAGCAGAGAGATGGCTAATTCTCCTGGCCTACAATTCAACTTAAATCATAATTCCTAAGATAGATCTCTCCTCTCAATGTTAATGGGAACCAGATGCCTCTTGTTAATAATAATGTGTGCTCACAGGGTGGGGGTGTGTGTGCAAGAGACACTTTTAAGTTTTGTTTTGTTTTCCCGAAATTATTAGTGCTGTCTAGCTAAGGATGATGTACAATTCCAAAATATATTAATATTGAAAAGTCTACTGTTATTCATATAAGGCCATCATCATCATTTGCCTCCCTATAAGAATGCAATGTAGAGTGTGAAAGATACTTTTATTTTTTATTTATGTATTTTATTCACTGTGTACTGGTATGAGTCCCTCCATTTAGGATATGAGATCAATACTGATTTTGACATTATTTTCTCTTTTTCTACTTTAAATGATGTGTCAATCTTTTTTTTTAAATTTTTTATTTATTTATGATAGTCACAGAGAGAGAGAGAGAGGCAGAGATACAGGCAGAGGGAGAAGCAGGCTCCATGCACCGGGAGCACGACGTGGGATTCGATCCCCGGTCTCCAGGATCGTGCCCTGGGCCAAAGGCAGGCACCAAACCGCTGCACCACCCCAGGGATCCCTGATGTGTCAATCTTAATTCAAGTTGTGATACTAACAAATAAGAAGGTACACGAGTTATTAATATGCAAATTGTTGAACGGCAAATGAAAATCATGCATTTTAATCTTGTTAGTATTTTGGTATTAAAACATTATCCATTATAATCAAGTTCATGTAATGAATCGGTCATTAATCGAAAACTTGAACAATTAAAAGGGGGAGACTATTTCTAAATAACAATTATTCATTTTTAAATTAACTTTATATGCAAAGCAATGCCAAATAAGGCTTATTCTAAAACAGTTTTCCCTTTTGGGAATTTGACAGTACATTGCCATTTGAACAATACTTTTCCCTGCCTTTTTCTATTGCTATATGCAGTTGTTCAGTTCTTCTCAGTGTAAACTAAGAACTACCTGCTATGCACATGTATTTATTTGTCAAAAGCACACATTCTTGATTAAAACTTATAATAAGATTTAGGAATAAAACACATTAGCCAAATAACTCAATTATACCAGAGCTTCAACATTTTTATTCACATCTTCCAAACCACCTAGGCTAAAACGAGGGTACAATAACCAAGACATGGAAAAAATCTAAATGCCCACTGATGAATGAATAGATAAAGAAAATGCACTACACACAATGGAATATTATTTTACCATAAAAAATGAGGAAATCCTGCCATTTGCAACAACAAAGATGAACCCTGATGGCATTATGCTAAATGAAATAAGTCAGACAGAGAAATACAAATACTTTATAGTGTCATTTATATGTGGAATCTGAAAAAAAAAAAACTCTTAGAAAGAGAGAGTAGATCGATGGTTACCAGGGGTGGAATGGGGATGAGGTAAAAGAGTAAAAGTGGTCAAAGGATACAAATTTGCAGATGTAAGATGGATAAGTTTTGAGGATGCAATGTACAACATGGTGACTATAGTTCGCAATTGTTGTTAAGGGAGTAGGTCTTAAAAATTCTCAACACCCCCACACACATAAGTTGTAACTATGTGAGGTGATGAATGTGTTAATCTTATTGTGATAAACTTTTCACAATATATGCATATATCAAATTATCGCATCATACAACTGAAACTTACACAATGTTTTTTTGGGATTTTTTGGGTTTTAGATTTTATTTATTTACTTATTTATTCATTTAGAGTGAGTAGAGGGAGGGTTGGAGGGAGAGAGAATCTCAAGCAGATTCCACACTGTGCCTGGAGCCCATTGCAGGACTCGAAATCACTACCCAGAGATCATGATCTGAGCTAAACTCAATAGTTGGACACTTAACCAACTGAACCAGCCAGTCACCCCTGAAACTTACACAATGTTATATGTCAATTTTATCTCAGTAAGGCTGGAAAAAATAAAACAAAATGAGGGAAAATCTTGCTGTGTGACCTTAGGCAAGTTACTTGACATCACTGTGCCTTGGCATCCTCATCTCTAAGACGGGGAACATTAATAACTATCTTACACAGTTTTTGTGCAAGTTAGATGAGATAATTTGTATAATGTTTAACAGCTCTAGGCATACAATAAGAGATTGATATACTTAAGCTATAATAATAATGATGCTTATTTCTAGCTGGTAGCTGAATTTGTTCTCTGAGTTCCATCTGATAGCTGTAAAATTACAACAGATGGGATGAAACAAGAATTTGCAGCTATCAGTTATATTTTGGACATCACTAGAGGGAGCCAGAGGCAACGAGCAATCATCTTTTCCAAACCTAACTTCATTTTGCATTATCCATATTTGCCAAATACTGCTAACATGTCTCTGGTAAACACATGCAAAATTGTTAGTTGGCTCCAAAGATGTGTACAACATAATTTTAGATCTCAAGAAACTTATAACCTAATTGAAGAAATGAATAACGTGCATTAAAAACCCATTAAATGATAAAGTATGACAATGATATATCGCAGAGCAATAGCAAATTGAATGCCTCATGGATGGAGCAGACAATCTGCACTAAAGAATGCCCGAACATTTGAATTATTACACTGAACACCTGAAACTAATATAACACTCCATGATAATTATAATTTAATAATAGTAAGAAAAGAATTATATTACAATTTTTAAAAATCTGAAAAAGAAATAATGTGTCCCTTTGAATTGAAACAACCTGAAAATGTTTCATGCATTTAATATGGACCCTGAAGGATGAGTAGGATTTAGAGTTCTCATATCGGCATTCCAGAAACGTGGAACAAAGGAATCTAAGGAAGGAGGATAGTAATGTGCCGGTCTCCTTCTCAAGAAGGGCTCCTGTTTACTACTTCATGCCTAATTAATCTTCGCAAGTCATGACTCCACTCCTCCCCATATCAAATGTTGTAAATGATTCCCACTGCTTATTGAGTTGAATCCAATGTCCTACCCTGACATTGCATGCCTGGATTCTTTTATCTAGAAGTAAAGATGGAAAGGTACACTGGATTGCCAATAAAAGAGACTGACGGGTCACGCATGGGCTAGATCTTATTTTTTTTTAAGATTTTAAAAAATTTATTCATGAGAGACACAGAGAAAGAGGCAAAGAGATAGGCAGAGGGAGAAGCAGGCCCTCTGCAGGGAGCCCAATGCAGGCAGGACTCAATCCCAGACCCCTGGAGATCATGACCTGAGCCGAAGGCAGATGCTCAACCGCTGAGCCACCCAAGCATTCCAAGGGCTAGATCTTAAATGAAGTAGGAACCAAAATCCTTCAATCCTTCACATGAAGGATTTTGAGCAGCTTGAGTGGTGTCCCTTAATATTAATATTACAATTCAATATTAATTTTAATATTAAAATAAAAAAATTCAATACTAAAATTATTCATTTTAAAATTATATCACACACACAAAATCCAGTAATGCAAGACCAAGGATTCAAATTAAATTCACTATCTTAAAAAATGCATCAATTCAACTTTGGTGATTGGTAGAGATCGAAATTACCAGCAAAATACTAGTTTTTAAGGTTCTTTAAAATTAGAGCAAAAATATGTAAATTAAAAAAAAAATAGTCACAGTTATTTCAGCTGTCTTATCTCTCTTTTCCTTTTGTGGGTTGGGAACCTGGGGAGAAGCTTGATCAGTAGTGAGAGTTACTTTTCCTCCTGGGCTTATCCAGTTTGAGGCATGCCAGTTATAAAAGGCAAGATGTTGCAGGTTTATTAGTAATAAGACCTGGAGAAAAAAATTAAATTAAAAGGAAAGTCTTCTCTCTCTCTCTCTCTTTTGGAAAAATTAAAGCTCAACTATGGTGAGTCATGCTATCTACTTGGGGAGGAGAGCAATTTTTGAACAGCTTTGTCAATCACGATAGAGAATAATTGAGTAAAGCTTTATTATGATACTGGCCTTTGAAAAAAAGCAGTCACTTAGAATTAAAAGTTTCCATCACAGAGCTAATCTCGCTTGGGGGAAATCCATCATCATTTTCCAGATTGTGGGATTTCTATGTGTATGATGTATCACATAGCTTCGAATATCTAATGTGACTTTAGTTTCATCAGTTTTGAAGAAACATCATTTTTTAAACCTTTGTATAATATCAAAGTATGTTTTAATATGTACTAGCCCATTGAATTCCCCACTCAGCCTTTCCTATCTCTTCGTGGTACCCAGTAGCTGCTTTAGAGCACATACTCTACTTAGGGTGTTAGGTAACTGCAGGAGATTGGAGAACAGTTTGTAGTCCCTTCTCACAAACAATTCAACAGACCAACCACAGGGATAAGATAAGAAAACAAATATTAATGCCCAGAGGACTAAACAAACACATAGTGGTAATTCACCAGCAGAGACTCTTGTCATCTTTGAATGGAAACATTACAGAAATATGGAAGTTAGAGTAGATACCGAAGACATAGGACTAGGAGATGAGCAGGTAAAGTATCCAGGACAAGGAATAATATGAACAAATCTTTAGGATAGGAAAAATGTAGACTACATTTAGAGCATAATAATACTCCAATTCAGCTGGCCTGGCGAATGTTTTAAAAGAAGGAATAGAGGAAGGGGGCCTGGATGGTGCATTCAGTTAAGTGCCTAACTTTTGGTTTGCTCAGGTTGTGATCTCAGGGTTGTGAGATTGAGCCCTAAGACAGGCTTAGGACTCTCTCTCCCTCTGCTCCTTCCCTTATATCTCCATAATAAAAATAAATAAATCTTTAAAAGAAGAGGTAGAAGGAACAACAATAATGTCACAGATGGTTGGGCTGGATAAAAGTGTACACTCATGCAACACCAGGTTATGGTATTTGGGTTCAATCCAATAAGCAGAAAGGGGCCATTTATAACATTTGATATGGAGAGTGGCTAAGTCAGTCACAACCTACAAATATTCACTGGTCATAAAATAGCCAGTGAGTGATAAATAGGAAAACCACAGGTAGCAAAGAGACCAGCAGTGGTCCAGTGATCAGAAAAGCATGGGAAGCCCAGATTTCATTTTGTAGAAATAGAAAAGCTGGCATATTAAAGACAATTGACAATGATTTTGATGCATTAAACAGAATTCAGATTAGTCAATCTTGGAAAACAGGAAATTCAATTGTGCTTATGCAGAAATAGTAAACCTGGGAAGAATCAGAAATTGGACTTTGAAAAAAAAAAAAAGAAATTGGACTTTGGAAGTATTAGTATAACCAGGTAGATTAAGTTAGATATATCCTGCATTAGGAGAGAAATGCAGGGACGCCTGGGTGGCTCAGCAGTTGAGCATCTGCCTTCAGCTCAGATTGTGATCCCGGTGTCCAGGGATAGAGTTCCACATTGGACTCCCTGCGAGGAGCCTGCTTCTCCCTCTGCCTATGTCTCTGCCTTTCTCATGAATAAATAAATAAAATCTTTTTTTAAAAAAGGAGAGAAATGCAAACCTAGAACCCTAGAACCAAAGAGGAAATTTAGGGCAATGTTTCTGTGTCTGGAACTTATCTGAATACATTGGATATAAGTGCTTTATCTTTGACATAAAAATTATATGAAGTAAATATTATTTTCAATTTTTGCTAAAATGATTCAACTCTACAAATATATTGTGAATCTTTTGTCTGATTTAAGACCACAGTCATTTGATACTGATATATGTCATTTCATTTATTTATGTTATTTCATTAAGAATTCCCAGTTGCTGATAATGTCAATCATTTTATTTTCTGTCCAAGGCAATGATCAGAATAATGATACTGACCACTTATCGATCAGTTTGAATAGTAATTGACAGGTAACAAAACAGTAATCTTTATGATGTGTCCAAATATTTCTAGTGACAACTCTCAACTTTAGTCGAAGCTTTAGCTGACTCAGCTACTAATTGCTAACAGCATATGTTTTTACATCTTTTGAATGAAATATGGATATGTACTAGAAGGCTTAAAAGGAATACATATCCTTTAATATTGAAAATACACGTCTAAGAATGTATCCCAGAAAATGAAGCACTAACATATTCATCTCAGCAGTGTTTATAATAAGAAAAAGCTAGAGGTCATATAAAATATCCATTTGTTGCAGATAAGTAAACTATAATATATTAATATAGCTGGCTACTCTATAATCATAAACAATGATGAAATGCATGCATATTTACTAAAGAGAAAATCCAACTCATTTGTAGCAAATGAAATAGTTTATAAAACTTTATGCGTAGGGATACCTGGGTGGCTCAGTTAGTTGAACATCTGACTCTTGGTTTTGGCTCAAGTCATGATTTCAAGGTTGTGAGATGGAGCCCTGAGTTGGGTTCTGCATTCAGTGGGAAGTCGGCTTGAAGATTTTCTCCCTTTGCCCTTCCTCCCATTCTCTCTCTCTCTCTCTCTCTCAGCTTCTCAAATAAATAAATATTTTTTAAAAAACTAAGCTTCAAAAACTATAAGCATGATATAATCACATATATTATGCTAGAATATATAACTCTATAGTGTTTTTTAACATGCCTATCTATATATTTACTTTTGAACATACTTATCAATTATATTTATATATCATATATGATATGCATACATATGAAAGAAGATTATTTGCAAAGAAATCTGAAATACATACATGAAGCATTAGTGGTCCTTAGCTCTGGGATGATTTAGGGTATATTTTTTCTCTCATTGACATTCTGTGTATTGAATATGCATTAGGTACATAAAAAGAATCTACAATTTATAAATAGTTAAATGGATCTAAGTTATTGTTTATTATAACAGTTTGGCTTATGATAAATATATGTGAGAGGTTGAGGTCAGGATGCAAACTCAAGTGTAGTTTCTAGTGAGGGCCAGGCTGTCCCCCAATACTGGAAGATTATACAAGAAGACAGGCCAAGTCACAGATTCCCAGGTTGAGAGAGGAAGCCAGAGCCAGAGTGACGAGTTACAATGTGGGGTTGGGAGTATGCCTAGAGGTAGAGAGACTTGGTAGAAAGGGTTTGGAAAAAAGTTGTCAAAGATCACTACTTCTAATGCAATATCAAGAACAAGGCTTTGCTGTAGTCTGCTAGTCCGGAAGCCCTCATATTCAGCTTCCACAGTAAGCAAGCCATCTGTCTTGACATGGCCACATTTTCAAGTTGTCTGGCAGCTGACAAAATGCTTCATGTGTGAAAAGATGAATAAAATATGGAAGTGGATACTGAAACAATTTAATAAGGTATAGCAAATAGTGAGAAAAAAGTGTCCCAAATAAAAGCAAAAACATTTCTTCACTATTGTGGTTGCGATTCCAAGTAAGGGCTTAGGAAGATTTTCTAAGCAAATAATTTTGTATTCACTAAAGGAAATGTCCTCAGAAGAGAAGTGCTCAGAGCAGCAAAATTTTGATGATGGGGATTGACCCAGGGTCACCCCAAGAATGCACTCTCTGGCTTTAGGGAAAAAATTCTGGTCAGTATTAGCATTTTTCTGCTCACTATCAACTTTGGGGGGCTTTCATATCATCATAATTATTATTAAAAACACATGTCAGAAAAATAAAACTAATATACATCATCAGCTAGTGTCTTTAACAGGAAAGGGCTGGATTTGAACTGCTCAGATGTTTCTGTTAATTGTCAAAAAATACATCTGGCTAATCCTCCTTACATATAGCCTCTTATTTTTTTTTCCCCTCCTACTCCTAAGGGATATTGAGTGATTATTTGGACAATGTACATAGAGACCGTGCAGTGTTGGGGCAAGAAGTAACAATAGGAGAAGAATGTTGGAAACAGAGAACATTACTCACGTATTCTCTTGTGAAGTGACTGAGAGGTGGACAAAGCTGGTTGGGTCCTGGCAGCAGGAATAAGCACAGAGCCAGGCAAATGTTGACTCTTTCTTCCGGTGCTGGGTTACTGGTGCAATTCTCAATCCTCATTGTCCCATTTTGCTGAGTGTCAGTTAAGATAGTTCAGGTTGTAGGAGAAAAAAATATTTAACCAGCTCAAATATTATGGAGAATTTATTGGCTTATGCAACTGATGAATCTGGATATTGGATAAACATCAGGCACATTTTTATCAAGGTTCTAGCTCCCATTCTAGTGACTCTTAAAACTTCCTTCCTATAAATTTCAGCTTCATCCATGTATCACATTGACTGACAACAGAGAGATTACAGGTATCCCGCAGTCCCCAGTTATACTCCTGAGCATTTCACAGACTGGACCACCTTGTAACTAGTCAAAAACTGCCCTAGGCTTTATTTCCTGAACCAGTCACTTTGTCAGGGCCTTACCTTGATTGTCTGAGACAATTCACAAAGTCAGCTCAACCCATTCAGACCACCTGTCTGCTACAGAAAAGGAAGGAGGCAATATTGGGGATTCAAGCAATGTCCACTCCTATGAACTGATGAACTCACTTTTTTTTCTGTCTAGTGACATGTCTCATTGGCTTAAAATTGTAAAACTAGACTGAGGAATTTCTTAAGTTTCTTTTCCCTAAGCACTACCCATTCCTTAAAAAACAAAAAACAAAAAAACACACATTTGGCTAAATCCTCAGTATATTCATGGTCTTATAGATTGGCTAGTTGAGTGCAAGGAAACTCATATCAAGACACAATGGATGAGAGTTAATTCAGCCTTAGCAAGGTCTATTTTTGCAGTAGCTTCAGGTAAAGAGGAAACACAGGGTGCCAAATGAAGTCAAAACTGGAGACTTAGATACTCTTCTGGTGGTCTAATATATGTCCTGTCCATTGATCCATCCATTTCAGTCTTCTTTCTCCTAAGAGTTAAGTGGGAGAGGAAACAGAAAAACCCAGGATCCTTCATGATAAGGCCACAGAAATACAGGTCACCATTAAAAAAAATCATAATTTAGGGCACCTGGGTGGCTCAGTCATTTGATTTCTTGATTTCGGCTCAGGTCACAATCTCAAGGTCATGAGTTCAAGCCCCACATTGGGCTCCATACTGAGCATGAAGCCTGCTTAAGATTCTCTCTCTCCCTCTCCCTCTGTCCCTCCCATCAATTCTCTCTCCCTCTCTAAAAAAAAAAAAAAAAAAAAAAAAAAAAAAAAAAAAATTCCATTAGATTATAGTGGATTACAATACCAAAAATGAGAAGAGACTCAGATTATGGTGGAAATCCTACTTTTCCTAATTGTCCTATAATTCCTTTCTCTCCACTCCTATCTTCCTCTTCTCATGACATATATTTAATGTCTTGTTATTGGAGTGTAAGCTCCTCAAGAATAGTTCTTTCATACCTCCAAAGTGCCTAGGAGGGCGCCTGGCCTATTTGTATACACTCAATAAATATTTCTTGTTGAATGGTGGATGCAGGTCCCAGGGATCACATAGTCAAACAAAAGAAACCATGAAAACATAAACATACAGTCCCTTTCATTCTTCCGTGTTACCTCCTACCCTCCACTCTGCTCTGCATGTAGCTCCAGTGGTCCATGTACAACCTTCTTATGTGCAACTTTAACTCCCAGGCAAATTAGCTCATGCAAAGACATGCCTGCCTGACCCCCTAGTATATATGATTTAACCACTTTAGCTCTAAGGACAAAACCACACAGAAGTAGATAAATAGGTGAGTGGGCAGGTAGCTAGGTAGATAAAGATTTGTATTTAAAAGCCATTCCTGAATAGCCTTTTTGTTCTCTTTGTAAGTTTCACCAGATCTTTTCACACATTGTTGCAGATATTTATCAATAAAATGGTCCAGATTGGATATACAAGATGCACAGTGCCATCACAGACCTGGAACCTGATAAGGCTTGCTCATGTCTTGACATGCTGTGTATGATACCTGTACCATGAGCTATGGTACCAGATCTGGATCTTCACTTAAAGGTAGTTTGAGCAAGGAAATCTTGCTCCCCTGTTTCTGTGGACTAGTGCTTGTGAGAGGGACTAACTTTGGAAACCTTTTGACCAATATCCTTGACTGAGCCTTCAAGGAAGATAAGAATTTCTCCCTCTTTAACTCTTCCCAAATTCCTTTTTTCACTGCAAGACACAGATTACTGAGAATGGATGATAGCTGGGCTGCTTGCTCTTTCTGAGCTCAAAACTAGCCAGAGTTTGGCATGAGGGTAGGGCTGGAGCTTTAGGTGAATGAGCCTGGGGAGGAAGGGAGGTGTGTGTTCTAGAGTTTTGGTTTTCTGGAGTGTGAGGTCACTTGGGAGAGGCTCATGGTAGCTCCAGCTTATGTGAGACTTGCTAGAATCCATGCTGGATTCTGGGGCATAATTCCTTCATCTTCAGAGCCCGGACTCCAATTCTAAAGAGTATGGGTTGATCGAGACTTCAGATATTCCTTACATTGTCTACATATGAGCAACAGTGTTTTGTGTCTTCAGTTTTCTTCCAAAAGATAAGTGTGAGTGAGTACATGTGCTGGAGGGAGAGAAAGCCATCCCTCTTGTTATCTCTATCACTTACAACATTTTCAAGTTTATAAGCCATAACTAACAGCTTACATATATATTTCTCAGTCTATTGGTCAAGTCATGAATCAGTCTTACTGTATTTAAACACAGTGAGAAAAAATCAAAATAAAACAAAAATAGGCATTTTTCCAACTACTTTTTGGCTATAGAATCCAATAGCTTTTATTATACCATTGCCATCAAAATGACTCCTGCATTTGGCTCATTGAGGAGACTCTCTGCTTCCCAGCATGGAGGCAAAGTCACAGTTTTAGGTTTTATTCTTACAATCTTACCACTAAATTCCCCCAACTGCACTCAGTTTTTCATTGTTAATATATTGTGTAGATTCTATCCAACGGTGTGCTGGTAAATGTTTAATAACCAACTCTCTGGGGGGGAAAATGTAGACATATATGTACATATATAAGTTAATTATAATTGATTGTCATAGAATGCTTTTGTTGATTTGGTTCTGACCTCTTGTCTCCATAGCCAACCCATAATCACTGTAAATGAATGAATGCAGTTTCAATGTGGATGTTGGTTGAGGGTTTCTTTCACTTTAGTGAGAATGGCAAAAGTAAAATAACCAAGATGTATGTCAAAATGTCGTTTTTTCATTCTTTTGAGTAATCACATATATTATGTTCTATGCTGCAAAAAATAATTCCTTAATTATCTGTGTAACACACAGGGCAATGTATGAAGACTTGACATGTTTTAAATTTAAGGTATATTGTTAATATTTTCCCCATCACTTTCTTAAGTTTAGACAAAATAATAAACCAAGCACATGCAAAGACATGCCTACCTGACCCTCAGTGCATATAATTAGATGTACTTTATGTATTTTTAGCTTTTGCTGATTTCCATTGTAAGTATTCTCGTTCTGGCAGATTTTATATTACTAATTTGCTGTTATTGAAAGTGGACTTTGGAAGAGGAGAAGAGTAGCTCAACATGATATAGTATTTTCATCCTACATGTAAGACAGACACACAAAACCTCAATAGCACAGATAAGAATAAAATGTAGTAAAATAATTGGGAAGTGGTGAGTTTTGAATATCTATTGCTTTTGTTTTAAGATTATTTCATTGTAGGTTCATATATTTTCTTGATTGATAGTGGTTGTGTCTAATAATCAGCTCAGAAAGTTTCTAAACATTTGGCCATTGGTGCTTATGGTTCCAGCACACCTCTGAAGTCCACATTTCTGTCTCTCCCATATCCCTCTATTTTATTTATTTATTTATTTATTTATTTATTTATTTATTTATTTATTTATTTATTCATCTATCTATCTATCTATTTATTTTTGAGAGGGAGAGAGAGCATGCATATTGGCTATGGGGGTGGAAGGGCAGACGGAGAGGGAGATAGAATCTCAAGCAGATGCCCCGCTGAGCACAGAGCCGGATGTAGGACTCAATCCCACAACCCTGAGATCAGGACCTGAGCAGAAATCAAGGGTTGATGCTTAATCCACTGAGTCATCCAGGCACCCCACTACCACATCCCTTTAAAGTATTAACCTTGATGACATTTTTAAAAAATTCTTCTGTCTCTTCTTTCTTCTTCAAGGGTCATTTTGATCTACTCTTTTGTTGTTACTGCCACTCTGGGCATATTTCCCATTTTTTCACTAATTTAATTGAAACAGTTCATAGTTTAAGGGTAAACTCTCATATGTCTGTCTGCCTCTCTCTCTCTCTCTCTCTTTTTTTTCTCTCTTTTGTTTTTGTTTTTTTTTTTTTTGAATATTTTTTTTAATTTTTATTTATTTATGATAGTCACAGAGAGAGAGAGAGAGGCAGAGATACAGGCAGAGGGAGAAGCAGGCTCCATGCACCTGGAGCCTGATGTGGGATTCGATCCCGGGTCTCCAGGATCGCGCCCTGGGCCAAAGGCAGGCGCCAAACCGCTGCACCACCCAGGGATCCCCTTCTCTCTTTTGTTTTGAGCATGTCCTTAGCCTTCTCCAATGATTATTAAATATGATAAGGGTCTGAGGTCTACAAATTATTATTGGATATGGTATGGCCAAAAATTAAGCCTATAAAGCTTATAATATTGGTGAGGAAATAAAGTGTCAGAAGAATTAGAGTAGCAGAGGCTTCCTCCACAATGTGTGTGGCCCCTGGCTTCCCCTTATTTCACAAATCTGTTTGATTTCAGCTTTCTAAAGAGACGATCTAAACTTCCTATCCACTGCTGCCCTCCTACATGCTACCTGGCATGGCATGAGGCCCATCTTGAGCATTTAACACATGTTGTTGGTTAACTTTTGTGCCAGGAGGGCAATTTGCAGCTTTTCCTATCTAAGCCCTGGGGCTGATTTTGACTGGCTCTGCTAGATCCTTCCTCACTTCCACAGATGTGTTTGGGGACCGATTTGAGTTGCCTGTCAGATTCTCCCAGCCAGATTTCAGTTGCCTAAGCCTGAAGGGACTGTTCCAGGCCTCCTGTTTATGATTCCCAACTCTGCTGACTTTGGCCTGTGATGGTGGAATCTGTGCTCCACTGGAAATTCTATTGGACAGAGCATGGCTCTCTGGTCCTGTCAACTTTGACCTCGAAGAGTGTGTCCTGGCACCACAAATTAATTTCCATTTTAAAATTCAAATTCAAGACACACTGCAGTTTCTGCTGGAGAATTTAGGGAGTTTATATGCTAAGCTCAGGTATTCCAGTACTGTACTTTGCAAATTCAAGTGATACAAAGGAACCAGGAGGGCAGCATATTGAATCACAGTGAGAGCTGTCACAATTTCTATGATCTATGGAGAGGAGTGATAAGCCCTGCAGAGGTGCCATTGAAATGTCCCTGACAGGCTTCATAAGGTGCCTTCACTGATGGCACTGGGACATAGGTCATAGGCTTGAAGAGGATTAGTGTTGCTGTTTAAATGTCATGAGGCTATCCTGAGATACACCCAAACTACAAGAGTACAGAATAACATTGTACACCCTGGGCTCTCAGTCCTGTGACTAGTCTATTGGAAGATAGCAAATGAAATGAGGAAAGAGTACCAGTGACCAGAGTCATAGGGCAGGTATGGTCCTTTAAAAAGGTCTAGTCCAGTCATCATGTTGGATATCTGAGTTTAAGTCCTGCTTGAGGAAAAAACATATACATGCATAAATTATACTATATAATATTATGTACTATTATTATATATAAATTGTTACTATTATTACATATTT
Organism: Vulpes vulpes; assembly: GCF_048418805.1. Classification (NCBI taxonomy): domain Eukaryota; kingdom Metazoa; phylum Chordata; class Mammalia; order Carnivora; family Canidae; genus Vulpes; species Vulpes vulpes. The sequence goes on along the minus strand of NC_132793.1, from coordinate 94,358,768 downwards.
TATAATTATATACAATATAATATGTAATTTATACATAGCACACACACATCACATACATACATGCACTCACATGCGCACTCACATGCACACAAATGTAAATTGTATACACAGATCAAACTATTTAGTATTTTCACCCAAATTATAGAACCTAGCACTGTTCAAATTTACAGACCACACATCCAATGAAAAGTTTGTTTTGCTAGCAATCTCTATGATTGTAAAAATCTTTGTAAATACTAAAATACAAATGGTACTAGTATAATGCATAAACATTCCAAATAGGCTATGGATATTATCATATATGGATATTAGGGGTGTGAGAGAGCAATCTGTACAAAATTATGGACTTCAATATCAAAGCATCATGCAAAAACATTGGTTGGAGCATCAATTTCCTAGACCTGGACCACTATAACTAATTTATAAAAATTTGTAGCTTTCTTTTTTTATGTGGAGGGGATTATCCAATGAAGAAAGATAGAAATTAAATGATAAAACACCATCTCTGTGCCTTTGAAGTTTCAGAGGAACCAAGATTTTCTGGATTTTGCCAATCCCATCTGGCAACTTATAACCAATTATTAAGCAGCATAGTTCTGAGGATCTCTCTGGGCCTGGCAATGCAGGCTGTTCCATGGACAAGAGAGTGCCCCATTCCTTTGTTGCCTTGTACATATGGAGGCTCAAGTGCCCCACAGAGAATGAGAATCAGTACAGATAACCAAAGGGTCACCAGCTTTCTGAGCCATAAGACTTGGCAATGTTCTAGGCTTTTATTTGTTGGAGACAAAATGCTTCTTGTTCTCCAAGAGCAAAGAGACAGAAATCTTTGTGCTTCAGCATAAATGTCTGCCAGGGGGGCTCTGGCAGCTCTACTAACAAACCTGACAAATAAGGTGAGGCATTCTGACCTATTCCCTAAAATTCAGAAGTACTTCAAGAATTTGGTGTTTCTTTAGCAGCTTTCAAATCAGATTTTTTTTTTTGCTTATTTATTTTTGTTTAGTCTTATAAAATATTCAGGGCAGAGTGTTATATGCTCTATGAACACATTATGACTTACTCAGATTAGGATAGCTATAGAGATAATTATACAAATACAACTATAGACATAAACCAGAAAAGAGAACCTGATCTGCAGTTTATTCAGATGGGAGTTCCTAGAAAAATAGATTTGAAAATAAGATAGGTGGGAATCAAGAGGAAAGCTTGGACCAAAAGAATATGTTAAAGATCTAACAGATTTTAGATATCTTCTGTATTATAATTACTATAAAAAGCCATGATTGGGCTCATTAGAAAAATTGAAAATATCTGTTTTTCCAAGAAAATTTCTGCATCTCAACTCTTTTTTTTTTCCTAATTTGTGGCTAATTGTTCCCATTTGTGAGGCTAAATTGTTTTTTATTTCAGGGAGGAGACTTTTCCACCATTAGCACCATTGTTTGATTCTCCCCAAAACTTTAACATTTTTATAAGCAACAGTAACACTTTTTCTTTGACATTGGATTCAAATAATGTCTGTTTTTAAGGAATATATCAGAACCAACCAGAAATAACCAGCAATCAATAAAATATTGAATCAATAAAATAAGATCATTGTAAGTTGATCTATACCCAAAAGTTCATCTAGGTTCATGAAAATGTATGTTTTCTGTTTTGATCACTGTTTAGGAAACGTAACATAATTAATATAATGTAGGCTTTATAATTTGTATTAGTGACTTCACTTCCTTTATTAGTTCTATAAGATTTTCTAGACTCCCACCCTGTTTTCTCTCCTGAAAACTGAGTGGGAATGGGTTTTTTTCTTATCTGAGTTCTTAATGTCTATAGCTAATGACTAGGCTCTGTCAGAAATATAGCTCATTCAAGTACACATAGAACAATTTCCAGAATAGATCACATATTAGGCCACAAAACAAATCCCAATAAATTCGGAAAGATTGAAGTTATACTGTGCAACTTTTTTGACTACAACACTATAAAACTAGAAATCAACCATAAGAAAAAAATCTGGAAAGAACACAAATACATGGAGGTTAAATAACATGCTATCAAAGATGATGGGTCAACCAGGAAATCAAAGAAGATATAAAAAATACATGGAGACAAATGAAAATGAAAACACAATGGCCCATAATCTTTGGGATTCAGTAAAAGCTGTTCTATGAGAGAAGTTTGAAGCAATACAGGCCTACCTCAAAAAACAAGAAAAATCTCAAATAAACAATCTAACTTTACACCTAAAGAAGCCAGAAAAAAGAGGAACAAACAAAACATAAAGCCAGTAGAAGGAAAGAAATAAAACAGATTAGAGCAGAAATAAATGAAATAGAAACTAAAGGGGATAAAAAACAATAGAACAGATCAATGAAACCAGAAACTAGTTTTTTTTTTTAAAAGAACCACAAAATTAATAAATCTTTAGCCAATTTTATCAAAATAAAAAAAAAGAGATAAAGGGCTCAAATTAACAAAATCAAAAATGAAAGAGGAAAAATAGCAACTAGCACCTTAGAAATACAAAGGATTTTAAAAGAATATTATGAAAAATGATATGCCAACAAGTTGGACAACCTAGAAGAAATGGATAAATTCCTAGAAACATATAACCTCCCAAAAATGAATCAGAAAGAAGTAGAAAATTTAAACTGACTGGTTACTAGCAATGAAATTGAATCAGTAATCAAAAAACTCCCAACAAACAAAAGTCAAAGACTATAATGCTTCACAGGTGGATTCTATCAAACATTTAAAGAATAGTAATACCTATTCTTCTCAAAGTACTCCAAAAAATAGTAGGGGAAAGAAAACTTCCAAACTCATTCTATGAGGACAGCATTACCCTGATACTAATGCCAGATAAAGACACTACCAAAAAAAAAAAAAAAAAAAAAAAGTAAGAGGGATAGAGAACTATAGGCTAATAATATCTCTGATTAACACAAATTCAGAAATCCTCAACAAAATATTAGCAAACAAAATCCAACAATATATTAGAAAAATCATTCACCATAACCAAGTGGAATTTATTCCTGGAATGCAAGTGTGGTTCAATATTCACAAATTGATCAACATGATACAGGGTACACATGACACATGATACACATCAACAAGAGAAAGAATAAAAAGCAAATGATTCTTTCAACAAATATGGGGAAAAGCACTTCACAAAGTACAACATCCATTCATGATAAAAACTCTCAACAAAGTAGTTTTTTTAAAGATTTTATTTATTTATTCATGAGAAACATACAGAGAGAGGCAGAGACATAGGAAGAGGGAGGAGAAGCAGGCTCCATGCAGAGACCCCAATGCAGGACTCGATCCCAGCACCTCGGAATCACCCCCTGAGCCAAAGGCAGATGCTCAACTGCTGAGCCACCCAGGCATCCCAACAAAGTGGTTTTAAAGGGGGGAATATCTCGACATAACACAGGCCATATATGAAAATCCCACAACATCATACTCAATGGTGAAAAACTAAAAACTAAAAGCTTTTCCCCTAAGATCAGGACCAAGACAAGGAGGTTCTCTCTCATCACTTTTATTCAACATAGTACTAGAAGTCCTAGTCACAGCAAGGAGACAAGAAAAAGAAATAAAAGGCATCAGATCAGTAAGGAAGAAGTACAACTTTCACTATTTGCAGATTAATGATACTATATACAGAAAATTCTAAAGATACCACCAAAAAAACTACCAGAATTGATAAACGAATTCAGTAAAGTTGAAGAATACAAAATACACAGAAATCTGTTGCACTAATAATGAAGCAACAGAAAGGGAAAATAAGAAAATAATCCCATTTAAAATTGTACTAAAAATAATAAAATACGTAGGAATAAATTTAACCAAGGAGGTGAGGGCAGCTCGGGTGGCTCAACGGTTTAGCGCCACCTTCAGTCCAGGGCGTGATCCTGGAGACCTGGGATAGAGTCCCGAGTCAGGCTCCCTGCATGGAGCTTGCTTCTCCCTCTTCCTGTCTCTCTGCCTCTCTCTCTCTCTCTCTCTCTCTGTCTCTCATGAATAAATAAATAAAATCTTAAAAAAAAAAAAAAAACAAGGAGGTGAGAGACTTGTACTCTGAAAACTGTAAAACTCTGATAAAAGAAACTGAAGACAATAAAAATGAATGGATAGTCCATACTCACAGATTGGAAGAACAAATCATTGTTAAAGTGTCCATATTACCCAAAGCAATCTACAGATTTTATAATTATCACAATACCAACAGCATTTTTCACAGAACTGGAGCGAATAATATTAAAGTTTATATGGAGCCACAAAAGAATAGCCAAAGAATGTTGGGGCGAAAAATAACAAAATTGGAGGTATCACAATCCCAGATTTCAAGATACTTCTACAACTATAGTAATCCAAACAATTTTGTACCGGCACAAAATAGACACATAGATCAACAGAGCAGAATAGAAAGCCCTGAAATAAATCCGTTATTATATGGTCAATTTAATCTATGACAAAAGAGACAAGATTATACAATGGGAGAAAGTCTCTTTGACAAATGGTGTTGGGAACTGGACAGCTACATTCAAAAGAATGAAACTAGACCACATTTTTACACCATACACAAAAATAAACTCAAAATGGATTAGCGACCTAAATGTGAGACATGAAACCATAAAAATCCTAGAAGAGAGCACAGGCAATATATATATATATATATATATATATATATATATATATATATATTTACATTGCCCTTAGCAACATTTTTTTAGATATGCCTTCTGAGGCAAGGGAAAGAAAAGCAGAACTAATTTATTGGGACTACATCAAAATAAAAAAACTTCTACATGGCAAAGGAAATAATCAACAAAACTAAAAGGCAACCTACTGAACAAGAGAAGATATTTTCAAATGATACATATGACAAGTGGTTAGTATCCAAAATACATAAAAAATGTGTACACCTCAACACCAAAAACCCCCAAATAATCCAATTAAAAATGGGCAGAAGACATGAACAGATATTTTTCTAGAGAAGACATACAAATGGCCAACAGACACAAAAAAAGATGCTCAACATCACTCATCATTAGAGAAAGGCAAATCAAAACCACAGTATCACCTCAAGCCTGTCAGAATGGCTAAAATCAAAACACAAGAAACAACAGGTGTTAACAAGAATGTGGACAAAAAAACGGGCACTTGCGTGCTGTTGGTGGAAATGCAAACTGGTGCAGCCACTGTACAAAATGAAATAGAGTTACCTCAAAAAATTAGGAATAAGATTACCATATGAACCAGTAATTACACTATTGGATATTTACCCAAAGAATATGAAAACACTAATTTAAAAAGATATATGGACCCCTATGTTTATTGCAGCATTTTTTTTACAGTAGCCAAAATATGGAAGCAACCCAACTGCCCTTAGATAGATGAATGGATAAAGAAATGTGATATATAGGAATATTACTGAGCCATAGAAAAGAATAACATCTTGCCATTTGCAACAAAATGGATGCATTTAGAGGGTATAAGGCTAAGTCCAATAAGTCAGTCAGAGAAAGACAAATACCTCATGATTTCACTCATATATGAACTTAAGAAACAAAACAAATGGTGAAATAAAAAAGAGACAGACTAAAAAACAGACTCTTAACTGTCTGGAGGACAAAGGGATGGTTACCAGAGGGAAGTGGGTGAGGGGATGGGTGAAATACATGAAGAGAATAAAGGGTACACTTATGATGATGAGCACTGACTGATGCATAGAATTATTGGGTCACTATATTGTACACTTGAAACTAATACAACACTGTACATTAATTATACTGAAATTAAATGAAACAAAGAAAACTGAAATGAAAGAGTAAATAGAATACATCTCAATGTAGACTCCTCAGGTCCTTTCCAGAAATAAACTAAAAATGCCAGTTGGAATGAAGTCATTCATTCAACTATTTCCAGTTCTATCTACAATGGAATGTGCTCTATTTACCTAATAATTAATGTATAAAAGTTCATTTTAGGGTATTTTTAAAGTGTCAACAATTATTTTTAGTATGAAAAATTATTCATAATCACACTTTGATAATCATATGAACATTATATTTTCTTCTATCTATCCCATCTTCTTTGAAGGATCATTAGATACATACTTCTGTGTCTTGTCTCTTTTTATATTTCAGCACTACTGTTTCCAATATTACTAAATAATATCCTTTTAAAATATGAATTTTAAAGTCAGTATTACATTTCATTATTTCAATCCATCACGAAATTTGTGGTCATTCTTCATTTTTGGAGCAGTTACCTTCTCTCCATATTTACTAATAAATAAAAATTGTAATAAACATTTTCAAACACAGTTCTTTGGGTTTTTTACTTATCCCAATGGCTACATTATGGAAAAAAAAGAAAGACTGGATGAAAAATTATAAACTTTTGGGGGCACTAGGGTGGCTCAGTCAGTTAAGCATCCAATGACTCTTGATTTTGACTCAGGTCATGATTTCAGGGTTATGAGATTGAGCCCCATGTCAGGCTCCATGCTAGGAGCCTGTTTAAGATTTTCTTTCTCCTCCTTCTGCTCCTCCATGCTCACACTCTTCCTCTTTTTTTCACCCTAAAAAAAATACAAACTTTTGAGGTGTCTGGGTGGCTCAGTCAGTTGAACATCTGACTCTTGATTTTAGCTCAGGTCATGAGATTGAACTCAGCATCTGGCTCCATGCTCACCTCAAAGTCTGATAAAGATTCTCTCTCTCCTTCTTCCTCTGCCATCCCCTCCCCACTCCCTCATCCTCTAAACAAAGAAATAAATAAAATCTTTTTTTAAAATTACAAATTTTGGGTATCCTGGGTGGCTCAGCAGTTTAGCGCCTGCCGTCGGCCCAGGGTGTGATCCTGGAGTCCTGGGATGGAGTCCCACATCGGGCTCCCTGCATGAAGCCTGCTTCTCCCACTACCTGTGTCTCTGCCTCTCTCTCTGTGTGTGTCTCTCATGAATAAATAAATAAAATCTTTAAAAAAAATTAAAATTTTTTGAGACTCTTGATACACATTTCTAAGTTACCTTCTAGAAAACCTGTACCAGTTTGTACTCTCACTGGCAATATTTGGTCCATATTTGTCATTATACCAATACAAAAATTAAGCATTTTTAAATTTCTATTAATTTATTATAAACATTACATATCACTGTTACTTTTAATTTTACATTTCTTTTTTTTTTATTTTTTTTATTTATTTATGATAGTCACAGAGAGAGAGAGAGAGAGGCAGAGACACAGGCAGAGGGAGAAGCAGGCTCCATGCACCGGGAGCCTGATGTGGGATTCGATCCCGGGTCTCCAGGATCGCGCCCTGGGCCAAAGGCAAGCGCCAAACCACTGCGCCACCCAGGGATCCCTAATTTTACATTTCTTTGATAATCACTGAGTTGAGCTTTTGGTTTACAAATACTATTTGTATTTCCACATTTGGGAATTTGTCATGAGTTCACTAATATTTATATTAATTTTTTGTATCATTAATTTTGACAAGTGCTTTTCATATTTTTCATGTTTTCTAATGTGTATTTGCCTTTTAATCTTAAGAAGTTAATCAATGTGTGTTTTCCTTCATAGATTCTCAAGTCCATCAATCATTTTGTTTGTACTATTATTTGGTGTTATGATCAGAAAGACTCACCTCAAAAATCAGATCCCCATTCCCTCTATTCTCTTCTATTCCTTATATGGTTTCACTGTTTTGGATTTTGCTATTCAGTATATCAGATGCACCTTTAAGTTGGGGCTGTGAGAAAGGATGGTACATTGATTTGTTTCCCAGAGTACATCAATTGCCTCAAAAGATTTTATGAAATAATCTTCCCTCTTTTCTCAATTACTTGTGATAGCAGGTTTACTCTATATTCCAATAATATTCACAAATCTGTGCATCAGAGAAGCCATTCATATACTCTAAATTCAATGTCATTTTCATTTTATGCCTGTTTGTTCCTATGTTAGTTACTTTACTAGGGTAGCTTTGCAAGGTATTTTTATATTTTATATAAAGGCAAATCTATTTTCCTTGCCCTTTTCAGGATATTTTTGGTCACAATTCTCCAGTTATTTATTCTTCCAGATGTGTTTTAAACACACATTATCAAACTTTTTTCCTTTCACCCTTACCCTTACATAAATAACATCATGACTTTTATGATATTGAGCCTAAAATCAACTCTGGAAAACAAACATCTGTGTACCAGTCCTTTCCAGTAATACTCTGTATTATTTCTCCAGATCTCCTCTGTCTCTTGGTAAAGTTATATTGTGTCTTTATTGTTGCATTGTCCATGCTGAAATTGTACCCTAAGTATAATTTTTTTATCTTTGCTATTAGGAAATAAGTTGTTTTTCCAGTATACATAATTTTTAGTTGGTTTTCTTAGTTTTACTAAGAAGGCAAATAAGTAATTTTTAAGAATTGATAAATTATCAGCATCTTTTACCATACTTGTAACTTCTTATCTGTTCATGGCATATTGCATTGGCTGGATCTTCCAGAAACAAGTTAATTCATAATTTAGCATTGAGACTAGACCTTCTTGTCCAGAAATAAATGAGTCCCAAAGCATGTTAAAGGATAAGGAAAGAAGATCAATGGTTAGATAGATTCTGTATGAAATAGCTTCCTGGAAATTCACATGCATATTATCATGTAAAAACCTCTGAGAAGCTCTACAAATAACTCTGGTGGTGATGGTGGGGTTTGATATGTCAGTTATGTGTGAAATAAGATTTCCAAGCCCAATTTTCCATAGTCCTTCTTTTTTTTAGTGCATATTTACATCCCAGATACTTTATTCTTCATCATGTTAAAATAATTAACCATTTCGAGATCAGACGAGATCGGGCGCGTTCAGGGTGGTATGGCCGTAGATTAATTAACCATTTCTATCTTTAAATTATGCTTAAAAAAACAAGAATGGATAGAAATTTGTTCAAATGTTTATTACCATTTGACACATTAATTTACTATTAGTGATAAATACCTTAAAAATATTTGGGTTCATGGAATAAATCATGCTTATCAGTAAGTTATTATTTTTAGTAAGTTATTTTTAATATTTTGTTGAACTTGATATACTGGTGTTTTATTTAATATTTTTACATTTATATTCAGGAGTAAAATTAGTCTTTATATTTCATTAGTGGGGCTTCGTTTGTTACTGGTAACAGTTTTGCAACTTTTATAAATGAACCAGGAAATTTTCTTTGTTTATTTATTTATTTTAATTAGAGAGTGGTGGGGGGAGGGACAGTGGGAGGGGTAGAAGCAGAAAGAGAGAGAGAATATTAAGCAGGTTCCATGCCCAGTGCAGAGCCCAAAGAGGGGCTCCATCTCACTACTGAGATCATGACCTGAGCAGAAATCAAAAGTTGGATGCTTAACCAACTGAGCCACCCAGGAGTCTCTCTATCTCTTTCACACAGTAAAATAGTTTATGTGAATCAGAATTAGCATGTATGTCTATGAGCAGCATGAGGAGCTCACAAGAAAGAATCTTCTTAGCAGAGATCCTCACGTGTTCCATCAATAAAATGGGTCTCTAATGTTTCCCCTTGTCTAAGTGTGGTCCTCTCCCTGCTTAATCTGGAAGGCATTCTGAGAAACATTCTCTTTTAAATTTCAACTGATTAGCAAATATTTACTTGGTATTTTTCTGCTGCTCTGTAGGGTAGGACTCACCAAATACAATCGCTTAGCCCTTATATTGGATCAAGGACATTTATTCCCGAGTACATTTTGAATGCGATCAGTTGTTATCTTGCTGCAAAAGATATGTACAAAAATATGGCAACACCTAAAAGGGACTGTACAAGACCTGTTCTTTCAGCTTCACCCTTCTTACTTTACATCCATAGATGTTATTCCTAATTTTTTCCTGCTCTAACTGTCCACATATCTGGGAACTTGGGTCTCTAAATGGTTGTCAAAACAAAAATACAAGGAAAGGTGGAGAAGGAAAGAAAGCCTGGATTGGTTGTTTCAGGAAACAGCTTCTCACCTGGGGTTTATTTTCATTCCTTTCTGAAAACCCAGTAGATGTAAACAAGATAGGCTCTAGACAACTAGGAACTAACCAAGCAGGGGAGAGAAAGTCTACCTCAGTGCACACAGGAGCAATGTCAAAACAATGAGCCAGTTTACGCCATAGAAGCTTGGAGAAGTTCTGGATTTGAGGTAAGGGGTGCCTCCGAAGGAAGGTTTGGGGTTGATTCAACACAGGAGAATTAAGGAAAGCATGTATAATGAATAGTGACTTTCCCATTGCATCCCCTAGAGTTAGATGGTTACTGTTCCTCTGACCTGTAAGATGTGATGGTAACTCTCTGGAGAGTTGTGATCATGGGGGCTCCAGACCCAGTATCATCAGGTATCTCTCATGGGAGTGGGGTGTAGAGCTGAGGAAGGGGTTGTAAGGGCTCCGGAATGGGAAAAAAGGGATAAATAATCAAAGTTTGCCTGCTAAATCCAGCTCCTTCTCCCCTCTGCTCTGCTCCCAGAATGCCAATGGACCAGTATATATCCCAAGCAAGATGATATAAGCATTATCCTTTCTGGAGAAACTTATCGAGTGAAGAAAAAGACATACTTATACTCACATGCAGGATTTCCTAATAAAAATAGTGTGAAGGAAATATACAATGAAATTATATAGAACATATATTAGAAGTGAAGCACATGATCATTTAGATTGAAAGGGCCTGCTGAGCATCCAGTGCATTCAGTTCAAGACCTTCAAAGTAGGTCATCATAAAATTCCAAAGCAATGATGATTTCCCCTTAATCTTGAATGTTTCGGGATATGGAAAAGGTGAAGTCACATATAAAGGACGAGAATCAGAATGTTTACCAACTTCTCAAAGACAATAAAGCAATGCTTTCAAAACCCTGGGAAAAATGAGCCCCCTCCCCATTTTATCTTGCAGAAATATTAATAAATTAAGGGTATAGTTAGAATAGGGAGCTATTCAGACATATAAGATCTCAAAAACTTACCATCCATATGCCACTTCTTAGGAACATGATGGTGGATGTGTTCCATGAAAGTAAAGGAGTAAATAAAGAAAGAGATAAAGATGTGGGGCAGAGGAAATAGTAGCTCTATCACAGAGAAGATATTTAAAGAAATTTTCTAGGGGAACCTAAGTGGCTCAGTTGGTTAGGTGTCTGCCTTTGGCTCAGGTCATGATCCCAGGGTCTTGGAATGGAGTCCTGTATCAGGATCTCTGCTCAGCAGGGAGCCTGCTTCTCCCTCTCCCTCTCATGCTCTTTCTTTTTTTCTCTCTCAAATAAATAAGTAATATCTTTAGAAAGAAAGAAAGAAACTTTCTAGATCAGTCCTGTGCAGTAAGCAGAACTTTGTAAGATAGTGCAAATGTTCTATATCTGCACGATTCAGTAGCCTCTGCCCAAAGAACTTGAAATGTAACTAGGGTCACTGAGCTTTTAATTTCATTTTAAGCAATTCAAATTTAAACAGCCACATGTGGCTAATGACCATCATTTTGGACAGAATGCTCTACATGATGGTGAAGAAAACTTTCAAACTGGTAAGAGAGGGAAATTTCATGAATGAGAGATTATGCCCTAGAGTACTTCATGTTTCCAAAGATGAACACAAAATATCTCCCATCCCACTTGCATATTTGCAATATGACTTTGTTGTGACTCTGCCAAGAGGTGGGATCTATTTGTTTCCCTCTCGGATCTTGGTAGGCCTTATGACTTCTTTAACCAATGACCTTGGGACTTCTAGGCTCAGACATTAAGAAGTTCCGGTACCCTTGGCTTTTGAACAATGAAGAAAGCTAAATATCACATAAAGAATCCAACTACTCTATTAGAAAGCCCCAGCTAACCATGTGGAGATCCCTGACAAAGTCCCAATTATCTCCATGTCCTTTTCACGAGAGATGATAAAATAGTAGTCTTAAGCCCTTTGGTTTAGTATTATTTGTTACACAGTGATATATAACCAAACAGCAGCAAGTCTAAGCACCTGTATTGGAGCACAAGAGAGAGTTCTGGGAGTAGCATATATGTGATGGGACCCATAGATTATCCGATGTGTCTGGCTTCCTGTGGTTCTGAATCACATATATGTTGGAGTATTTGGAAGAATAATCACTAAATAAACATCCTAAATTAAGCAAATAAAAGCATTTTTTAAAAAAAATTCCAGGAAAGCCAAAATCTTGCAGAAGAAAAGAAAATATAATCATAGCATACCACAAGATTTAGTTTGTGGACATTAGCTGGTATTTACAATCATAGTAATGTCCATACAGAATTCATATTTTGGGAGAATAGGAATGATGGAGTAGAGAAAGACATGTATTTGTGGGGAGGGAGGAAATAAGGATATTTAAATACTCATCTTCTTCAGTGGAAGACAATAAATGATCTCTGAAAATGAAAACATTAAAATTTGTTGGCTATATACCAGTAGAAAAGTCTACTATTATATGAGGTTGCTTCTGAGGAACCTAAATTTGGCCTCTTTATTTGGGTGAGATGAACACTACAATTTTTTCATATGGACCTATTTGATATTTTGAAAGCTCAATGTGTATTTTTAAGTATTGTTTTTAAAGAATATCCAATGAATCAAGGAAATTTCCAGTTGGAAAAATAGATAATGGCCATCCTGGTTAGACCCCCTTGTCACATCAGAGAAAAATGTGACTTGATGGTCAGTATTCTCAGCTTCAATTCTGCACTTCCACTTGTGCATTCACGCAAATTTTAATTGTAAAAGATGAGGGCAAGCCCATGGTCATTAGCTGGTAATTATCACCACCCAGAATTCCCAAACTGTTCCTTTCATACAATCCGCTCTGATCTAGATCACCCTCAAATGCCATGTGTTGAATTAAGCCATGTTAACTTACATCATTTCAACTACAAGTCTGGCTAGGACCTCAATGCCTTGAGACTCTTAGAAAGAGGTTAAAATAGAGAATGGATGGAGTGGGATATGAGGTCACAGGGATGCTTGGCAGGTCTAAATTAAAATTTCCAGAGATAGGATCATTTTGGTATATACTAAGGACCCCTGGCCCTAGAGATCCAGGAAGATCTTTGAGAGGGATGAAAAAGTAGACCAGGCTCCTCCAGGCCATATGGGTTTAAAAACAGTTGATGCCATGGTAGCAGAGGAATTTCTTATTCAGAGCAGAATTTTAAACAAGGCTGATAATTCAAGGCATTGACAAAGAATAGGGAGAAGGGAGCCAGTGTCATTTGTACCAGAGACACGATGAAGCTGGGATACATAATAATACCTCATCAAGAAAACCTCAGTTCAGAGCTGTCCACCAGTATGAGAAAGAAAACTAAAATCCTTATCTTCCATTGAAGAGGAATCCATGGACTGTGGAGAGAATGGGGTGGAAAAACCCACTGGGCAGTGTTCAAAGAACGAACAGAAGGAAACATGGCCAGCAGGAACTGGTAATCAGAAGAGACTGTGAGAGATGGACATGTGTGCCATAACCACACTGCCTTCCTCATTGTTCCTGGAACACAAGTGCATGCCATTCCCAGGCCTTTCTCCTGAAATCTACCCACTGGAGGATTCCCCCCAACCTCCACCTCCTTCAGGCTCCTGCTCAAATGTCTTCTCTTCCAATAGGCACTACATGATATTATGTTGTGAGTGCCATTTCTTGTACTTAGAAAACTTTCCTTTCACTGACTTGACTTCCACAGTCCTCCAGATCCTTCCAGAAATTCTTCTTATTTCTTTGACACCCTCTAAAATGAGTAAGATGCCCCTCCTGTATACCCTCACAGTGGTCTGTGCTTGTGCCTCTGGTAACTTGTATCCTACCCCTCCTAGCTGTCTCTTTGTGTGTCTGACTCTCCCAAGAAATGTTAGGTGCTTGGAAAGAAACTACTTTGTTTTATTCTCAGCACCCAGCACACAGAAATCTCTCAGAAATATTTGTTAAACAAAGGCAGTGAACTATGCACACATATTTATTCTTGGACAATGTATGCCCTTTTATTTATGGATTCCCACATTCCCAAGTCATTGGGTATACATCCATGTGGTTCCCAAATGTCCCCACACTATTCCTATCCTGGGAAGCTGAATCCACAAATCTGATGCCATATGAGATATTCTTAGGTTTCCCATAATTTTAAAATAGACAATAAAACAAAACAACAGTCCTCATTTCCTTCAACTAAACCTTATTACAAGCTTCTACTCTGCCCTTACTTAACTTCAAATATCTTAAAAGTGACCTAACAGAGACTCCCTGCATTTCTTCACAACCCTTGCCCACTTGGTTCCCCTTGGGGGTCTCTGGAAACTTCCTTTTGTGAAGCTCTTCAGGGAGAATAATATTCTCCACATTACATGGCCCCTTTTCTTAGTCATTTCCCCACACTAGCCTTGATTATTTCAGAGGAGATGAAGAAAAATCTGAGGCCCTTCCCTACATCTAGGGAGCTGGTGGCTTGGCGAGCTGACATCCTTACTGCGTGGTGCCCCTCCCCAACCCCCAGCACCTCTGCAAAAGCACACCCACCACACGCTGTGTATTGTGAAGTTGGCATAGATGTTTTGAAACTAGGCAGACCTTCTGCAGTGTTTAGTTTTGGGCAGAATTTATGTTTTTGGCTGGCTGCCACTGTGAAATGTGTTTAGTTTTAACTGACAGGCTTGTTCAACACCACAGGTCATAGGTAAGCCTGGCTAATCCTGACTAGGTGAAGCCAAATCAAAAGGTGGGCTCCCATTCCCAATTCCCTTTTGTGCTTTTTACTGCCTTAGTGTCAGTTAATCCCGGCAAAACATTTCTGTCCTTCTACTTGATTCTCTTTGACAAATGCTCCCTGCTTTGGGATGACACTGTTCAGAAATCCAGGGGTTGGGAGAAGCTATATAGGAAGCTGTAAAAGAAGAGATTCGTTGGCACTCTGGGAAATGAGATTTGTGGGCAAGGTCAGAAGAGAGGCTCATGGGGCACCTGGGTGGCTCAATGGTTGAGCGTCTGCCTTTGGTTCAGGTCATGATCCAGGGGTTCTGGGATTGAGTCCCACATGAGGCTCCCTGCAGGGAGCCTGCTTCTCCCTCTGCCTCTGCCTCTGCCCTTCTCTCTGTATGTCTCTGGTGAATAAATAAATAAAATCTTAAAAAAAAAAGAAGAAGAAGAGGGGTTCACATAAGAGACATCATATGGCATCTCCCCCCCCTCAGACCTGGGTGGCAATCAGGAACAATTAGACAGGTTGACAGGAGAACTGCCAATTAGATGAGGACACTCTGATATTTGCACACGCATGTCACTGGAACACAAGAGGTTTTTGTGCAGTGAGCGAGCCATCTTGTGACTGCTTGTTTTATCCGGTTCAGTGAGTAGGACTATGTTTTTCCCTACTGTCTCAATCAGAATTCGTACCTACGCCAGGCTGGGAATCTCAATCAGAATTTGTACCTATGCCAGGTTGGGAAAGTGTAGACTCCCAGCGTGAGAAGTATGATCCAACCATTATGAACCTCAGAAAGGCTTGTGGGATGGGTCAGTGAGTTGCAGGATGCCATAGGTATGAGGGTCAATGCTGTTTGACCTGTGATGGGAAAAGACTTCAAAGAAACTGTCAAAGTCAAAGGTAACCCACAGAGTTTACGAATATATCTTAAAGCTAAGAGAAATTATGACAAATATATTATGAGCTGGCAATGATCGTCGGAGGGTATTAAGTATTTGGGGTGCCTTCATTTTCACATTTTTGAAAGACAATAATTAGAAGGCAAATAACATTATGGAAACATAAGTTCTGTGAAGTAGGAGTTTTGTCTATGTATTTGTAGTGCTCACTGCTAAATAGTAGAGTTAGCTTGACACATGGTAGGCATTCAATAAATCCATATCAAGAGAATGAGTAAGTAAATTAATTAAAAGTATGATTTTAGAGGGCACTGAAAATGGGACAACTTAGTAACTATGACATGTCTAAAACACCTGAATTGAACTCTACCAAACATACTCCCTTCTGATACGAGAAATTTTCCCAGATGAATAATATTTTATTTCTGGAATTATGATTTAAACATTTGTATTATACTAAAGTGACATATGAATGAACATGCTGGCCTTAAATGCATTAATTCAAACTCAAATTTCATATATAAATACAGATGTATACACACAAAACACACATATGTACTTGTACATGTATGTTTATGTAGATGCAGTTTTTTCCTCCTTCTGTTTAACAAGTGGAAAAGAATACTATTAAGAGACAACATGGGACAGAAAAGTCCCTAAAGCTATCAAACACAGAAGAGGAAGAGGACCCTTAGCCGTAGATGCATAGGACTTGGCTCTGGATTTCAGGGGCAAATGAGGCTACATCTTGGGGAAAAAAAACAAAAAACAAAAAACAAAAAAAAACGGTACCTGCATTAATTTTGTTTTCCCTCCTCACTGGATTTGAGCCATGATCTCTTGCTAACACATGCACCGGCAAGGAAGTTATTGATTGTAGACACATCCCCCAGATTATGGGGAGTGTGCATCCCATGCATTAGTCGTCTTCTGGTTTCTGGAGAGGCAGGGACAGAATATAGAATCCATTAGCCCTTTCATAAGAGGCCCATGGTTCAGCCATGGTTTGGAAAGGGCCCGGGAGTTGGCAGGCGCTCCAGGCGAATATTCCAGCAACAGTGTAGCTCCATTTGCCTCCTTCAACAGGTCTTCAGTTGGTTACATTAGTTCATCAGCTTCAGACTTTGAATTGGCACAAATGCATTGTGCAGATGGGGCAGTCACATCAACGGGCCTGGAACTAATTAAAAACTGGAATATTTTAGATCAGGAGGAGGAAGTGTGGCCAGATTTGCAGGGATAGTGCAAGTGAGCTGAAAGAGCAAATTGACCCAGCCCTATGAGAAAAGTCACTGCTGCCTGACCTTAGGTAGCCCCAACTGGGCTTGGCATTTCCCTGTGTGAGATAGATCCTGCTAGCCTGGCAGGTACTGAGCCATCCCAGTGGCTTAGGGAATATTATTATTAAAAAAAAAAAAATCCTCCTAGTGGCACAGTGTTTTGTTAGGAAGAACAAGTTTGCCAAGCTTGTTAGCTTTGGGGAAAAGACAGATCCAAGTGAGTGAAGGCCTGTGAAAAGCATTTATAATGAGGGAAAATTAATGCCTGGTTGAGTGTCAGGGGCTGGGTTCAGAGGACTGCACTTTAGGACGGCTGGAGGCACACCCAGCAACCTCCGGCCATGGTGGGACACCATCCACACAGCTCCCCTCTGGCCTTCCTTCCCTGGTCTGTCTGGATACATCATGTCTCCTCTCTTTGTCGCCCCCTGCTGGCTCTACTTGGGATTCTTTTTGACTAAGTGATAACCTTTCTCTTGGCTCAGAAGACTTGTCTTGCTAAGGACCTCACCTAGGCCGGCCTCTAACTGTGTCCCTCCAGGTTTTGGGGAACTACTTAGGCCTGCTTTGAGCTTTATAGATAGCTCAGAGCTAACAGTTGAGAATTCAAAGAAATTCCATAGCTGGTTGATATCAGTGTTTTGTTTTTGTAACTTTCTTTTAATACAATTTATTTGATTTGTATCATCAGTAGGCCACATCACAAAAGACATTATTCCATTTAGTCCACTCAACAAAAATGTAAAGAAATTGATATTGTTATTCTGATTCTTTTAGTTTTTTAACTATGGTAAAATATGCATAATGAAACTTACCATCTTAGCCATTTTTAAGCGTAAGTTTCAGTGGCAGTAAATGCATTCACATTATTAGGCAATTATCAACAGCATCCACTTCCTAAACTCTTTTTGTCTTGCAAAACTGAAGCTCTGTCCACATTATACAACTTTCCATTCTTCCCTCCCTCCATGGGACCTACCAACTGCTGTTTTAGTTTCTATCTTTACGAATTTGAACAGTCTTGGTGCCTTTTGTATGTAGAATCACACAATATTTGTCTTTTCATGACTGGCTTATTTCACCGAGCATAGTGTCTTCAAGGTTCATTCATGTAGCAGCCTGTGCCAGAATTTTCTTCTTTTATGGCTCAATAATACCCCATTGTATACATAAACCACATTTTATTTACCCATTCATCTGCTGATGGACAATCAGGTTGCTTCTACCCTTTGGCTACTGTTAACAATGCTGCTATGAACATGAGTTTTCAAATATCTTCTTGAAACTGATTCTGTTCGATAGGTGAGGGAACCATGCCTCTACATGGAGAGGTTAGTAACTTGCCTCAAGTCACATGATTGTTAAGACCATGGGTCATAGGTCAGGATTTACATGCAAGGACTCTCACTCCAGAACATGTCCTTTTCATCTATGTCCTCTCTACCTTGTCCAAAAGGCAGAACTCTGTCCTCCAGCAATGTTGCTGAGGTATGCACCAAAGAATTTTGCATTAATTACATCTTCATTGTTCTGCTAATGAATTTTCCAAATGAATCTTTGATGCTAAATGACACAACATTCCAAAAATGTCAGGGTTAGATTAAAGCAATAATAATGGTAATAATAAAAGAAATCAGTGATTTGGTGCCTCATATGTATAAATTATGATACTGGCTACATAAGTATATTGATTCTGACTCAAAGTCATTTAGCCATTTTATTCCACTGTGTGCTAGCTCCAATCACTATGATAATATCCACAAGGTGCTAGCATTGTTAATAGATCCTTTATCTATTTTACCCTACAAATTACTTAGTGGTGTACCCATTTTATAGATGAAGAATCCAAAACATGAAATATTAGAGTTTAATCTGCCATGTGTCAGACCCCAACATCAACAAACTTCAGTGAATCAGATGCAAACAAATATTTGTATATATAAGCTGTTATGAATTTTTAATGCATAGCTTTGGGGAAGAAATCTGGAATGGTCAGGAACTATTTGCAAAGGTCTTTGAAGGACAGAGGCTTGTGTAAATAAATTAATGAATGACCTATTGAAAAGGACAATGCATATTTAAGATCTAATAAAATCCCATAAATGCCACCATACCCTGCAAGTCACTGCAGCTGCCTCTGACAAATCAGCTTTTATGTGAAGGATCTGCTCTGGGAAGCTTGTTCAGCAAACCCCTGCTCAGGCCGCCTGGCTCCTTTTCAAAATGTTTCCAGTGTTTCAGCCTCCAACTCAACTCTTCATCCTGGAAAAGTCTGTGTCTCATTCCAGCTGGGTGCTGTGATTTATTTTTGGCGGGTAAAGGGAAGAATTAATCATACCTACTCTCTTATTGGAGTTTAATGGGAGCATTGTGACTGGTGGTAAAGATGGTAGTTTATCAGGCCAGTGACTCGTACAGTTTATGGCATCGGCCTCCTTGCTCCTCTGTCCCTCTCCCCTGTGAGTCACTTTACAATAATAATGAAGAGGTGAGGTCCAATGTCTGACAGTGGATCTCCTTGTGCTGGGCTTTCAGCGTTGCAATAATGTCCATATTGTGAAAAGAGAAATGATGTCACCTCCTTGGCAGTTGAGAACAAAAGGAGGGCAAGTAAAAATGACCAGGGCCACCCAAAGAACTGCCAATCAATACTATTGACAATGAAGAGGAAAGCATTCTTTCTCTTGATCATAAAGTATGGCTGAGCTAAGCAGTATTGACCTTGGGGTAAGGCATTTCCTAGCATTTAATGAATGGCTGGAAAGCTGATGGACTTTAGTCAAACTGGTTATTAACTGCCTGAAAGTGCCTGACCCTGGGAGCCATAATTAGGGCTACAAACACAGAGTACATAAGAAAGCCCAAGTGTGGTTCAGACAATGAGCTATTGTAAGAAAGTCCCAAATCTGGACCATCACATTGACCTTACAGAGCAGCTGGAGTCACCCCCGACCACAGAACCGTTCCTAATGGACATTCTCTCATAAAGATCCAATGCTAGGTATATGTTCCAGAAATAAAAATGGATGGCAGTCGGCAGTTTACAGAACAG
Organism: Vulpes vulpes; assembly: GCF_048418805.1. Lineage (NCBI taxonomy): Eukaryota > Metazoa > Chordata > Mammalia > Carnivora > Canidae > Vulpes > Vulpes vulpes. Next base: position 94,338,786 of record NC_132793.1, on the reverse strand, counting down.
AATACTGTACATTTTAAATAGAACAGTGTACCTTAAAGGTAATGGGATGAATTGATATCACTAAGAATACAGAGGCCAGTGCTGTTCATCAGAAGCATAATGTGAGCCACATATATAATTTTCAAGTATCTACTAAGCACACTTAAAAAAGTAGGTGAAATGAATTTTAACAACGTATTTTTTTCTTAATCTAATAAATCTAAAATATTAACATTTATATACATATTTAAAACATTCTTGAGATATTTTACATTTACATTCATTTTGTATGCAAAGTTTTCATGATCCAGTGATACACTCGGAGTACATCTTGATTTGGACTAGCCGCATTTCAAGTGTTCAAGAACCCCATATGGTTAGTGGATACCATTTTGGACAGCTCAGTCATAAGAGATTGGTTTGGTTTAAATAATGCATTCGAACATATAGTCGGCAAAATGGTCAAAAGGATGTATTTTCCTATAATGATCAATGAAGAGCTAACTTAGGAAGAGAATACTAATAGTTTTAATTGTATATTTAAGAAGACTTATAGATGAATTGTATATTTAAGACAAACAATGGTATTTAAGTATGAAAAAAGTTTTCCTGGTGACTAACTTTTGCCCTGTTCTCTATGCTTTGTTGACTTAGCTTTACTTACAGAAATGTTTCTAGGTTGTAGGGGCAAGAAGATTCTGGAATTATGTGTCAAGGGAAGCAATATAGCATAGTAGAGATATTCTTTGGAAACAGTCTGGGCTTTGAGAACAGAAAGACCTTAGCCTGACACTTTCCCACTTAGTGATATAGGGCAAACTATTGTACTTTTTTGGAGTTGAGTCTTCTGAGCTCTGATATGTGGATGGTTTTGTTTGTGTGGATTGGATGAAACACCTCTTTTTGGTTGTGTGGATTGGATGAAACAATGCATGACAAGTCTGGATGTTGGTACCATCATCATCATCTGCATTGGCATTAGAAAGTACTAGAAATGTCCTCCACCAATGTGGCTCCTCAGTGAGGTTCAGGGACCACTGTGCTTGCCCAGGCACCTCTTAGAAAGAAGGTGTTGACTTAAATGTGAAAGATGATGATTCGCTAAAATTAATTTTCTAGTATTTGGTATGACAGCAGAAAAATGTAACCACAAATCTAGTATACTTTATTTGTTCATTTTCTAATGCATTCATTCAGTGGATATTTATGATTGGTCACTATGCACCAGTCACTCTTAAATACCGGACACATAATTTTAAATAAGATAGAAAGAACCTTCTCTTTCACAGAATGTACATTTTTGTACCAAGAGACATACAGCCCACAAGCAAAAATAAGTGCAAAATAAGGTTACGTCAGATGGTGAAATTGCTACAATGAAAATCACACGGAGCAACGAAAGAGATCGGGTCATGGGTGGAGTGTGGCTGGCTGTGGCAGAGAGGTAACATGACTTCAGAGGCTGGTAAGAAATGCTTCCTGGGTTGATGGAAAGGTTTAATTATAAGCCTATAAAAGAGATATTATTAGTCCTATTTCACAGAAGGTAGCACAAGGCCCAAATAAGTTAAGAACACTTCAAATTTATACAGCTTATAGGTGTTGGAGTAGGATTCAAACCCGGAATTGGCCAAGTCCAGGGTCTATGTTTTTACCAATACGCAAGACCTGGATTATAAACCAGCATCAACAGCCTAAATAGTTTCTGGAAGAATGCAAGGTTAGATATAGGTACATAACGATAGATCTACACTAGCAGAATAACAGGAAAGGTAGAGAATGATCTTCCCTTCATTCCCTGTTTAAACAAACAAACAAACAAACAAAATAGGGCAGATGGGGGAGGAGTTTGATGAGGAGCAGTGAGAAACACAGAGGGGAGCCAGGATAGAAACTGATATGGAGGACTTTGAAACCATCCAGAGAAGAAAAAATGTGAGCTATTGTGCTTATTCTGAGAAAGTGTGAGGGGACACGTCTTGCACTTTTTCAAATGATTCCCCTGTGCCATAGCTTACATTGCCATCAGAATGATTTAAAAGCACCCTAGACTTAGAAGTCCTTTTGGTGGCAACTTCATAATCTGCTCAGTGTCCAACAAGACTCTCTCCAGTTAGCAAATAAACAATTTCAAGGCATAGCTTATAGGGAATTTATTTTAACCTGCTTTTATTTCATGGGTTCTTTCCAAGTTTTGCATGTTAACTACAAAGGGATAAATGTTTCCCATCAGGCCAGGAGGAGAAAAGATGAGGCATAAACATAATCCAGACTAAAAATACAAAAGCCATCTCTGGAGATAAAATATTTATAATTCATATATTTGAAAAAACCCACACGCCTTTGCCTGGGCAGAGGGGAATCATTTCTGATAATTATTAAATATCTAAAAAGGGAAGTATCATACTCCTCTGGGGCCATAAGTCATATTTTGCCCACTTTTTTACAGAAGTTATTATTAAGCAACAACCATGTGCTGATGTAAATTCTCAGCAGCTTGCCCCAGGGTTACTTGGCCACTACTGTATGGAGTGGGTGCAGAGACCAATTCAGCCATTCCAACAAATGCTTATGCCTGGAAGCATAAATGATACCATTAGACATCTTTGACCAGAAGGAAAAGGATTGGTAGATAAATGTTCCCTTCCTCCATCCAAATGGACGTATTTATAAATTTATTTTATGTGTCTCATCAACGTTTTCCTACTAGGATCTAGCCCCTGTTCTTGTGAGTCACAGTCAACTTGATAGCAGACTCTTGGATTGGCTTTTCCCATTACTCCTCTTTGAATTCATTTCTCAGAACAAATTACCTGCACCTAAGTGCTTGCTTCAAGCTTTGCCTTTTAGAGGAATCTAAGCTAAGAAAATATTATTACCCTATTTTATAACTGAAGAAAACTAACTGTTTAATGTCTCTTGAAAGTGTTGGACAGTGCATATTTTAAGCAATGTCTAAAAACTTACTTCTATTGAAAATGTATTCAAAATACTTGATACCCCTTACATAAGTTAATTTTCCTTAGGGTATGGTAAAAAAAAAAAAAATTGGCAATCACTAATCTAGCAAGAAAGGCATGAAATTTTAGTCTGCACATAGTTTTATATTTCATATTTCCACTATTTTGTGGATTGTGAAGTTTCTTAGAAATGTGTGAAACATATTCACCTCTGCTTAAGATTACTCCTGGAAGATTCGTAAAATGTGACATTTTAAAAATTAACCAAAAAAAATTAACCAAATTCATCTAAATTTCTTAATTTGACAGATGCCATTTATTGAAAGAGAGTAAATGAAAAACTTTTCAGAATACCTTAGACACACATTGTGTCACTTCTTTGCAAAACATTCCCAAGAAGATCAAAGATGGTGGACTACTGATCTCAAACTTTATTTTTTTATAAGATTCTTATAGAGAATTGGTTAGAATTTCAGTTTCCCTAACCACATCCCCCAGAGTTAGCAGGCCAAAGATGAGTTCAGGAATATACATTTTTGCCTAACTTATCAGAAATTCCTCTTTTTTTGTTATTTTTTTATTGAAGTTTGATTTGCCAACATATTTATCAGAAATTTCTGATGCACATTTCAAAGATGGAAGTTTATCTTGCAACTAAACCATTCATTTTGGACATTAGAAAGATGATCCCAGTAGCATTTTTCCCTTTCTTTGTTGTTGTTGACTAGATCTTTAAAGCATGACTAAGAAAACTAAAATAACTCTAAGTACTGAAAGCTGAGGGAATTTTTTTTTAAGAATTATTTATTTTATTTTTTAGAGGCGGGGAGGGGAGGAGGGATAGGGAGAAAGAGAATCTCAATCAGGCTTCCTGCTGAGCACTGTGCCCAATGTGAGGCTCCATCTTGGGACTCTGAAACCATGACCTGACCTAAATCAAGAGTTGGATGCTTAAGTGACTGAGTTACCCAGGCAACCCAAGCTGAGGGAATTTAGTGCAGGGTATTGGTTTCAGAGGCAATAAAAAAGCTCAGAAGCCAAATAGGGAGAAATGAGGCACTCTGAGAATTAGCATTTGGAAGGTACCACCACTCTGAGGCAGGATTGGTGAAGGGGGATATGATGTTCTGATATCTCCAGCACTGATGTCATCCCAAACAAACCGGTACTACAGTGGTCTCATACAACAAGGCATGAAGGAATGGAAGGACATCATTGCTACTGGAGATACCACCTAAGACAGCAAAGAAGGGAGAAAAATACCAGGGTCCCCCACCCTCTTCTTGCCAGTGCTTTCCATTGGCTGAACCCACCTGGAAGCTAGATCACAGAAGGATCTGGGAGACACTGCCACCAGATTTGCCTTCCTCCAAAGGTAAATAATTTGAGGCAGAGGCAGGGAAAGACAAGGGATTGTGAAACTAGAAGTCCCAGGAGCATCACAGGTGTCAATACATTGATCCATATCATCATGCAGACTCATGCTAGAATTGTGGGTGTCCATCTCTACTTTTTCCACATCAGTACCCTTGGAAACTGAATCTGCTACAGACCTCACATAGCCCTATTGGACAGTGCTGCTCACTTGATTTAACCTAACTGGCAACACTTTCATTTTTTTTCCTGGGGAAGTTATGTTATTATTTAAGACCATTTCTCTGCCTTATTAACAGTGGGTACCATACAGATATTTTGCAAGATATAAAACAACTTGACACTGTAACAATAGATTGAATAGAAACTTCCTGAAGGAAGGTTTCTCTACAGTCTTTCTAATTTCAATGTAGCAATTTTAAGAAAAACTCTAATTCTAAGAGTAAAATGATATGAGGATAAATCAAATTTGGGAACATGAGATTAAAAAAATCAAACAGTTTCTTTATTACCATTAATATGTTATTTTTTTTGCAGTGAAACCATTCGTTTTCTACATTTGTTTTTATTTAAGTTTGATTTGCCAACATATAGTATAACACCCAGGGCTCATCTCATCAAGTGCCCACCTCAGTGCCCGTCACTCAGTTACCCCAACCCCCTGCCCACCTCCCCTTCCGCAAACCTTTGTTTGTTTCCCAGAGTAAAGAGTCTCCCATGGTTTGTCTCCCTCTCTAATTTTTCCCATTCAGTTTCCCTCCTTTCCCTTATAATCCCTTTCACTAATTCTTATATTCCCTGTATGAGTGAAACCATATGATTGTCCTTCTCCAATTAACTTAAAACTTCACTCAGCATAATACCCTCCAGTTCCATCCACATCAAAGCAAATGGTGGGTATTCATCCTTTCTGATGGCTGAGTAATATTCCATTGTATATACATACCACACCTTCTTTATCCATTCATCTGTCGATGGATATCATGGCTCCTTCCACAATTTGGCTATTGTGGACATTGCTGCTATGAACATTGGGGTACAGGTGTCCCATAGTTTCACCACATCTGTATCTTTGGGGTAAATCCCCAGCAGTGCAATTGCTGGGTCATAAGGCAGTTCTGTTTTTTAAATCTTTGAGAAATCTCCACACAGTTTTCCAGAGTGGCTGTAGCAGCTCACATTCCCACCAACAGTGCAAGAGGGTTCCCCTTTATCCACATCCTCTCCAACATTTGTTGTTTCCTGTCTTGTTAATTTTCACCATTCTCGCTGGTGTGAGGTGGTATCTCATTGTGGTTTGATTTGTATTTCCCTGATGGGCAGTGATGCGGAGCATTTTCTGTGTTTGTTGGCCATGTCTATGTCTTCTTTGGTGAAATTTCTGTTCATGTCTTCTGCTCATTTCATGATTGGATTTCTTGTTTCTTGGGTGTTGAGTTTAGTAAGTTCTTTATAGATCTTGGATGCTGGCTCTTTATCTGATATGTCATTTGTAAATATCTTCTGCCATTCTGTAGGTTGTCTTTTAGTTTTGTTGATTTTCTTTTGCTGTGCAGAAGCTTTTTATCCCGATTAAGTCCCAATAATTCATTTTTGCTTTTGTTTCCCTTGCCTTCATAGATGTGTCTTGCAAGAAGTTGCTGCGGCCAAGTTCAGAAAGGGTGTTGCCTGTGTTCTCCTCCAGGATTTTGATGGATTCTTGTCTCACATTTAGATCTTTCAATCATTTTGAGTTTATCTTTGTGTACGGTGTAAGAGAATGGTCTAGTTTCATTCTTCCGCATGTGGCTGTCCAATTTTCCCAACATCATTAATTGGATAGACTGTCCTTTTTCCAATAGATATTCTTTCCTGCTTTGTCGAATATTAGTTGACCATAGAGTTGAGTGCCTATTTCTGTGTTCTCTATTCTGTTCCATTGATCCTTTTCCATTAGTATGTTAACATGGGTCATGAGATCACCAAAAGGAAGATCCGATATGAGGTATTTGCAAATTTATGTAACCATTTGCTTATTCATTTATTCAACAAATATTTATTGGTCAACTATTCTATGCCTGAAACTCTATAAGGTGCTAGGGGTACAACACTAATCAAATAGATAAAATCTTCAACCTCACAGAGAATAGATTCTAGTGGAAGAGAGTAATAATCAAAACAACAACAAGCAAGTAAATATATAGTATTTTCATGGTGTTTTCCCTAAAATTAACATTCAATGATTACACATTTAGTACCACTGTAATACTTTCAGTTCTGTTGTGAAGCTGCTTCCAGATCTGTTGGATTCCAGGCTATTCTTCTTCCCCAAATTATGTTGTTTTCTTTCTAATGTAGACAGTCATAGTGGTTAAATGTGACGGCTCTGGGGTCAGGCCACCCCTTTCCAAATCTTGGTATGGCCTTTCACTGGGAGTATAATCTCTGTGTCTCATTCATTCATTCATTCATTCAACACATGCTCATCATGCCAGACCCAGAGCTAGAATTTCAAGATTCATCAGTACACAGATGAAGAATTTATGTTGAGGAATTTATGTTTCTTTCACTGAGTCAATTTCTTCACCGAAAAATGAGTATATTAATAGCATCTGCCTCATCAGATTGTCATGAGGATTAAATAACTTAATCCATGTGAAACACTTAGAACATTGCCTGGCACATCCTTCCCAAATGTTAGCCTTTATTAATCATGTAGTCTCTAAGTTTAAAATCCTTCACTGAGTCACTGCTGCCTTTAGGGTAAATTCCAAACTGCTTAGCACAATAGACAAAGCCTTTCAGGATCTGGCTTCTGATTTTGCATTTTGCTTCATTCCCTACACACTCCTTCCCCTCCAGTCATATGGAATTATTCATGGATTCCATTATGTGTACTACTTTCTCACTTTATGCCTTCATTCACCCTGTCCTCTCTGTCTTGGGTCTTCTCCTTTGTGAGTCAGTGCTTTTTTTCTCTGTGAGAATTAGCTCAGTTGTTCCCTTTGTAAAGACCATTGTGCTGGCTCCTCTGTGCACATCCCTGGGCCCAGCTGGTCACATTGACCCTTTTTCCCACAGAGCATCCATATCCGACTCTGCATTTCTCATGTGCATTCCAATTAACTCACTTATATCTCATATTGTGCCCGCAACACATCATGGTGATGAATAAGGGTGCATTAGGCATGGCAAAACAGCTTTGTGAAAACAGTGTCTTGAATCCTGTAGGCAAAGAGAGAGGCTGAAGGAGACAGGAAAGCAGTAAGAAAGGAGCTTCCAATAAATAATGGTAGAACTGAACTCGTGTGAATATTTCCTATCTGTCCCAAATTCCCACATAAATATAATTCCCACACAATGTTAATAACAGTAAAGATACTTTAAAATATAATTTAAATGGATAATTTAAATGGATATGAAATTAGTGGACATGAAATTTGGAGCTATTAAATTTAAATGGATCACAATTTAAATGGATATGAAATTAGTGGACATGATTTAAATTTAAATGGATATGAAATTAGTGGACATGAAATTTGGAGCTATTTCTTAATGATAGAAAATAAAAGTAAAAGAGGTTGAGTGGGAAGATAACCGAAGTAGAGAAATTCACAGAAATCCACCAATACCCACAGGCAAAGGCTGCTGCAGAGGGAAGAGCCCCTCTTCCCAACAGACGTTCTGAGGATCATCAAGTTGGGGTTGACGAACATGCAGAGCAGATGCAGGCTGGAGGCAGTCATCCAGGTTTGAGGTTAAGCTTCTGTTTCAAGATTAGCTGGATAAGGCAACTTCCATCCACTGTTGACATTTATAGAGCTGCTGGCTGCAGCATTTTCTCACTAGGTTGAATCTATGAACTCTTTCCTAAACTACTAGAAATCACCTCTTAGAGAGCACTTACAGTTTAAGTGCTGGGGTCTGATAGAGAAACAGAGAAGAGAGTGAGATAACTAAAGTCCTAAAGCAAGATCCAGATTAAATTAAAATAAGATCTTGGCACCCAAGAGAGTAAATTATACATTAAAAAATCCCCACCTGAGAGTCAGTCTTTACTACTTGCTGTCCTTTAGCTCCCTGCCTGCTCCTGGCCTGTGTACAAATAGAAAAGATTGCCCCTGGAGAGATCCAATTGACTTCCACAAAGCTCAGGTATTTCTCCTGTTCAGGAGGGAGTCCCATTTAGGAGACACATGCACACAATGGGGGAAAAGAAAACCCACTCCATCTAGCATACTAATCAAACTAGTTTTTGATATACCCCAATAGCCAAAAGTCACAAAGCATTTGAGGAAAGCCCAGAGTTTGCAAGAAAGGGTTTTAGGAAAAATAAAAAAGAATGATAGACCTAGGAGGAAAAATGGAAAAGACTAAACAATAAAAACAAAAATCCAAATCAGTATCCAAGGAAAGGCTTAAGAGTCTATTTAGCCTATAAAACAAGAAGAGAGTGTTAGGGAAAAAGGAGAAAAAAGAACAGCTATGAAGAAAACATTAAAAATATGAATACCAAAAAACTTAAAAATATCAAAATAATCCAACAGAAATAGACAGAAACCAAATTGTTGACCTAAAACATGAAGTCCTGGAATTCCTTTGAAATGGATTAATGGAAAAATGAAAGTCAAGTGAAATCTTATTAGGTGGGTATTATGCTTCCTATGTTCATCTTCAATATCACTTAACTTTCCATAGACTGCAGTACATGAGCACAAGGAGTGGTTAGGAAGTGGAGACATGGTGCAAAGTCAACTCTTTCCAGAAGGCTAGTTCTGAAGAGAAGCAGAAAGATGGTGAAGTGGCTGGACAGTGTTAACTGAGCAAGGGGGTATATTTAGTTTTCCAAGAGGCACAGTGCAGTAATATAAAGGATGATACTGCAGCAAAGGAGTAGTCCAAGGTGCAGGTTCAATCTATCTTTTAATTGATCTAATAATGGTTTTCTATGATTTTATCTTTATCACAGTTCTCAATGTCAGTCAATGATCCTAGATCAAGAGCCAATAGTAAAGAGTAGGAGCCAGTAAATAATCACAATAATGGAATCCACACTCCTGGTTCTGGTGATCAGGCTTGCATCAACAATATGTCCTAGAAAATTGTTAGAAATCATAGGCTATGTGCTTTTTAAACCATACTCTTAAGTATGCCTTTGAACAATATTGAGCAAGGACCAGCAATCTCTGGCTTATATTGCTGACAGATGTGCGTACCACTACTGCAAATAGCCTTAGAACCCGGCGAGAGATGTTTGGCTAACATTCTCTGGGGAGGCTGAGCCACTTAATAAGAACATCCCCTCGAGGATGAGTTGTAAGGGCCGCTGAGGTCAGGATTCTGCATAGAAACATTGTGTTTAACAGGCATTAAGAAGCTTATTCAATATTGGACTCACATTGAAATTGTTAGTTGAATTGTCAGCTTTGTGGTGGAACCATAAACTTTTTAAAGGCAAGGACTATGGAATAGTCTTTTCTGTGGCTCCAGCAGGTAATTCAGAGGCTGGCAATTGATTGCCCTTTAAATATTGATTGAATGGTGGAATTAAATAAATGCATTTAATAACAAAATCATTAAAATTAGAGATGTCATAAATACACACTCATGGTTTACAGAGTTTACTACTGTCCCTATTACCAAGACAATCACACACTCTAGAAATTCCGAGGCATATTCAATTTTGGATCTTGCCCATTATTCACATATGTGCCCCATTATATAGTGAAACATAGACTTTTTCTATGACAGACAGATGTTCCCATCCAGCATCTCCCTTAATGATTTATGAGGAGCTACCATTGAGAAATCTTTTATCGAAAAAAAAAAAGAGAAATCTTTTGTCAGTATTAATACTCTTTTTCAACAATAGCATCAAAAATAACAATACTATTTATTGAATATGGACCAAGTATTCCATGAGCAACATTTCACACATCACACATCAGTAATTATTATAATTATAATTATTATAATCTCCACTGTACAGGTAAGAAAATGAGGCTCACAGAAACATCATAACTGCCCCAGGATCACAAAGCTAGTAAGTTACTGATTGGGAGTATGGCTGAAAGCCAGATAGAAAATGACATCTAAGCCACAAAAATATATATATTACCATAGCTCTAGAAATTTACATTACAATGTTACTCAACATTGTAGTGAACACGGGACTGGTCTAAGGCAGCCTGGGTTTGGTGAGTTGGGGTGGGGATGGAGAGGTGCACCAGGCCAGCAGTTAATTCTGGAAAATACAGATGCTGGAATCCAGAGAGGAAAGTCAGAGTCTGGGCAGAAAGTAGAGACCATGCTCTAGTAACAAACTTAACCTGTTTCAAAATGGGGTCTGCGGCCTGCCCTTTGTCCTCAACTTGTAATCCATAACTACTGCCCTTACTGGAAAGATAATTTATAAGACTAGAGGGACAAGAGTCCTTGTGCAGAGCTCACAAGATGGGAACAGTGACTTGTACTTTCCTCAGCGGCTCTGAACGTGTTTCCAAAGCGCCAGCTAGTTTCAAACAGCTTTGGGGATTCTTTGCTCTGAATACTGACTTCATTTCAGAGAACTTCTGTTTTATTAATTTACTATAGGAAATAAGGACATTAGAGAAACTGTAGAATAGTCAGCAGAGGAAAAAGAGAAGGAGGGGGGTCAGTACAGATAAGCTAGTCTGGAAGTTTTCAAAAGGGGTATTTCACTGGTTAGGAAATTTACTTATTTATTAATATGGCTCCTTGACCTCCCTGCCAAGCATTTCTTCTCCCACCTCCTTCCACCTTAGAGAAGCAGCAGATGATTTATTTTCCCTCTTAGAGTTTCTCCCCAGTGAATTGCTGATTGGCAGCAGACTTTGCTCAGGGAAACCTGGTAGAAATATTCAAAAAGACATCAGGGACTGAATCTATTTAACACTGTGCATGCCACTTCATCTGTTTTGACCAGCCTCCTCTAGATTGGCGGGGAGGAATTATTCTCAAGTCACAACTGTGTGGCTCCTCACAAAATCTACTTCAGCCTGACCCAATGGGCAGTTTGCCTGCTTTATTTTCCCCTCCTTTCCAACTAGAAGGTCTACTGTGAGTGGAGGAAAGGCTTATGTCATCAAATATAGACCAGATTGAGAGACTTTTTGCAAAGCTGCACAGCTAGTTTAGATACCAGTGACTTCTCTTCCAAGCTGTGGAAGCAATTGGTTTGCACATAATTGCTTCTTGCATCATCTGTCTGAGGAGCCTGGTTCTTATTGTGAGAGACAAAGAGTCATATGTCTTTCCATGAAGCCTAATGGAGATGGGATAAAATTGGAGGCTCCCTTGAGGTCTGGTGGGAAGTTGATCTGAAAATTGTGTTCACATTTTCCCCCCATCATTTTTAAATAGGTTAATAGAGGAAGGCCATCTGTGGACTATCCCTGGTTTCTTTTCTTTACTTCATGCTCAATAACACACAGTTTAGATCTTCTCACATATATTAACATCCATTACCTCTACTGAATGAGAACATGTAAGCGCTGTAGCTATAGTAATACAGAGGATAAATTCTCTAAATAGGGCTTTTGAAAATGAATTTTCTTTTGTTCTTTGGCTGTTTTCAGCACAGCAATACGTTGCATGGAGAGATGGGTTCATCTATGGAATCCCATTCACTGTTCCCTCTCTTGATCACTCCCTCCAACATTGCCTTTTTCTGTCAAGCATTCATTCAACACGTACATTCTACCCACTTGGAAGTGCCAAATACTGAGTTAGGTCAGGATGAAGTAGCAGCAGGCATATTTACCTAGAATTATTTGTATATTAGCAAAAGATAGATACAATGGATAATTTCATCTGAAAAAAGAATCCCATGTCCACACAGCTGTGCATAAGATTTTGAGACTTATGTGGACACCCCCTAATGCCATTTTTTTCAGAGACTGGGTTAAGATAACTTAACTTAAAACAACAACAACAACAACAACAACAACAACAACAAAACTCAGTGTGAGTGGGATTTTGTATCTTGAATAGCCTGTGGGGAAAGCATTTTGTTAGGGGCATTTCTGCGGGCCTCTACACATATGAATAATAGACATTTCCAATTTTCCAGTAAGCAAAGCACAGAAGCAAAAATATCATGAGAACAAGTCAATGAGTCTAAACACAGGGCAATTCACTTCATATGACAGCATGAAAGTCACTTAGAAGTAAGTATATTACAGATACTCAGTGGTACAGAAATGGATAGTATACACCACACCTGAGAATACATGAAAAAGAACAGGAAAGTAAAATAAAATAAAGATTTGAAAAATGTATCAAATAGCCTTCTACTTGATTAAATATGCTAAATATAGCCATGTCTCTGTCTCCATTCTACACAGAAAGCCAACTAAAGTGACTTTATTTTTTTTAAGTCACTTTAAAAAAATACATTAGCCTGCAAAGACAAAGAGAATGACAAGATGACCAGATAGAGAACTTTAAGTGCTAAAACAGGATGTCCTGGATGGCTCAGTTGGTTAAGCATCTGTTTGCTGCTCATGTCATGATCCTGGAGTCCCAGGATAGAGCCCCACATCAGATTCTCTGCTCAGTGGAGAGCCAGCTCCTCTCTCTCTTTCTGCTCCTCCCTCTACTCCTCCCCACTCATGCCTTCTCTCTTGCTACTTCTCCCAAATAAATAAATATATCTTAAAATAAAAACATTAAGGGCATCCAAAGGGAAGCAACTGATTCATATTTCAAAATGCTGAAAGGTCAAGAACCAGAACACCATGGATAGGAAAGCAGAGTAAGAAATAGATCTTAATTGGAAGGAATGATTGAGATAATAGGAGCTATACATTCCAGATCCTCCCCTTCCTCCTCCCATTCCCACAACTATAGCAAAATATAAAGGTTATTCTGGAAAGGATGGCTGTTTCTAGGCTTGAGGACACCTAGATGTAAGGTATAAATGAGCGCAGGCATGAAAACACCAGAAGGCAGTAACAACTATAGATTGAACAATAACACTTCTTTCACTTTGTTCCCAGAGTGCCAGGGTATAGGTTTAAAACCCCAAAGGCAGATATGTAAGGATTCCGATTAGACTGAACAGAATCATCTGAGAGAAAAGACCTACAGATATTAGCATTCAGTCATCTCCAAAAGAAACTTCTAGATCCCTGTTAAATTTTTCTCCAATAAAGTTTATCAGTTAACAAGTATTACCATACATACAGCTTAGCACTTAACATTTCAGTGTCTCCTTATTTAGGAATGAAGAGTGGATCCCTTGTTATTTGTGGAAATCCCCACAATAAATTAAAAGGAAAAAAAAACAGAAAAAAGAAAGAACTCAGAGGAAACAGAGCAGTGCATATTATGGGGGAAAATTAACCACACAGAGATAAGAAAAGTTATTGCTTCGATGAATCTAGAAAATAATTTTTAAAGGTATTTTCAACAGACAAGAAAGAACATATGAAAGTTAAAATAAGATTTAATAGAATATGTGAAGATGTAGTAGTGGAGAAAACTCCTAAGAAGTCTAAGAAAAAGGCAAAGATGTGAATATAAAAGTGTCAGAAAAAATTAGAGGATTATTTTAGATGCAACATTTGACCTTAGTATTTCCAGAACCAGAGAAAGAAATGGAAAGGAAGAAATTATCAAACAAATAATATAAGAAAAAGAATCCCAGAACTAAAATACTGATGTTCTATTTTAAAAGCGCTCACTACATATCCAAAACAATAAGAAAGTATACACATGCACACACACACACACACACACACAGTACGGCACTTTATAATTTTAGAATGTTAGAGAAAAACAAAGTAACCGTAAAAGTCTCTAGAAAGAAAAATCAGATCTCATATAATAGATGGAGAATCATAATGATGTGCAATTTTTCCAGAGCAATTCTTAAAGCTAGAAGACAGTGAAGATCTGTAACCCCTGACTAAATACAGCAATTCTGAGTATGACACAATACAAAAAAATGATCTATGTGACAAAATTGACACACACACAATCATAGTGAGAAATTTAATACTCTTGTCTCAAAAAAAGATAAATAGGTAGGAAAAAACAGGGCAATAATGTAAAATATTAAGATCAACACAATTAAAAGTTTCATCTAAAACAGATGTAAATGGGCACCTGGGTGGCTCAGCGGTTGAACATATCTGCCTTTGGCTCAGGTCATGATCCTGGGGTCCTGGGATCGAGTCCTGCATCAAGCTCCCTGCATAGAAACTGCTTCTCTCTCTGCCTATCTCTCTCTCTCTCTGTGTCTCTCATGAATAAATAAATAAAATCTTTAAAATACAATAAAATAAAATTCCAATTAACATCCCAAAAGATGGTTTTGGTGAATCTAAACAAATTAATTCCAAAATTTATATAGAAATATGTAATACCAAGAATAATGAAGATAATTCTAAAAATAGGACAAGGTAGAGGTACCAGATATTTTCTCATTATAAATTTATAATAATTAAAACAATGTAATGTTAGCACAAGAAAAAAAAAAGGAGATAAACAGATCAGGTTAGAAAGCTAACAATAAACTCCAAAACATACATGTGATCTTGATACATGAAGAAATATTATTATGAGTTGGTAATAATCTCTATAAACACCAGAAGAATGATGAATCACTTTATAAATATTATTACTTTTACAAGTTAAAAAAAACTGTGGCTTATACAAAAGAAAAAAGATGTGCTACATGTATTAAGACCTAAATATGAAAAACATAAACTTTAAAACAAATTAAAATGAAACATAGACTAGAAAAATTCTTAATAAAACCCAAAAAATATAAATTAGGAAGAAAACTATTTAAAATTTAATTGATTTCAATGTATAATCTCCAATGAATAAAGACATATTAGCTGAAGTTTTTTTTAAAGTGAAAATAGAAAAAGACTGGGAAAAGATAGTTACAGTAAAGTCTAGCAGAAAAGGATCAGTATCTAAAATGCATTAAAATCAAAAATAAAAGAAAAAAACACTATTGAAAAATGGTTAAAGATTTTGAATAGGAAATTTATATGAGCTACTTTGTTTAGTTAATTCATAGAAAGACTCTTGTAATTAAAACATCCCAATAAGAAACCACTTTTCATCTCTTAGTTTGGCAAAAAATAAAAATAATAGCAATTGCTAGCAAGTAGGTGAGGATAGTGAGGAAACAGGAAATTTCACTCATAGGTAAAGAGAGTGCAAATTTTTTTTCAAGCATTCTGGAAAATAACTTGTCAAAACACACTAATATTTTTAAAAAATTACATCTACTTTCAGTTTCAGCTCTGACCTGTACAACGTATGGAAGTTATCTTCTCATCCTTATAACAGAAAGAGCTGGGCAAAGTGAAACTCCATTGCTTTTCTTGGACCAATCAGATAATCCAGGCTGTAAGATCAACCACCATGCTGAAATGTGGTGAGAAGTTGCCTCCAAAGAGATGGAGGCTGTGATATTTGCTTACTTAGGGCAAAAGCTGCTCAGTGCCGTAAGTCAGTAGGGACACCTAACTAGTAGTTTTGACAGATTGATGAAGGCCAAGTGTGGACTAAGGATCAGAGTCATATAGATATCCTCACACACCCCCGAGAGCTTTTCCTCTCGGGAGTCTCACCAAACTCTCACTGGAAGATCTGAAAACATACCCTTCCTATCACCCCATATTCACTCACTTTGACAGAGGAAAAGAGAAATCAGAAAGATTAACCAAGATTTATTCTCCAGAGAGAAAGACTTGGAAAAAGGGAAAATACTCACCTGTCATCCTAGCTAGAGGAAGGGAACCATGTCCTATTCTAGCCCTCCAGCCTGTCTTATCTAAGGAAAAGGGGGAGGGGAAGCCATTGATAACAGAGAAAAGGGTACAAACAGGTAGACTGTGAATGCTGCAGTCAGGGAAAGGAATGGGTGAGAAAAGGCATAAAGCTCCTCTTGGAGGGGATTCAGAAATACTTCTGAAAGCCAAACCCCCCAAACATAAGTTCTCTGTGCACTTCAAAGACCGAGACATCATCATCATTGGAGTATTAGCAAAAAAGTCCTCTTTCCCACATCCTAGTATCATGCCAATAGCCTCTCTGATAACAGAGAATTCCAGCTGAAAGATGCAGATCCTGTCCCAGGGGAGCAGTACAAAGGGAAGCATCAAAACACAGAGGGGAGACAAAAGTAAGATTACTGGAGGAATTAGAACATTTTTGTGCCTATAGCAATAACAAATATTAAACACAGCCCAGTTCCTAGCCCGATCAATATAAATCCTCACACTAAAGATTCTTAGTATCTATTACAATTATACAACATGCCTAGCTTTCAACAAAAAATTATAATACACCTCAAAAGCTGATAAAGAACCAGTCTGAAGAGACAAAACAATCATCAGAACCAGATGTAGGTATGGCACAGCTATTGAATCATCAGAGAGGGAATTCAAAGTAACTACAATGAATCTCTTTAAGAATCGAATGGAAAAAGTAGGCAACCTGCAAGAGCAGATGGGTGATACCAGGAGATAAGTGGCAACTGTAAAGAATCAAAACAGTTGTTACAAGTAAAATTTTAAGAAACAGTAACAGAAATGAAGAATATTTGGGTGGGCTCATTAATAGATTGGACATGCCGAGGAAAGAATATGTAAACTTAAACGTAGGTTTATACATTCTGTTTATGTCAGTAGTCAAATCCCATGCTTGGAAGATGCCTTGAAATTGGCATCCAGTGATATATAAGATGTTGATAACTTGCGGTGATGTTGTTTTACTCATAGTTTTAACATGCCTGTCAGGGACACCTCACCTTAAATAAGTGACTGGCTCAATTTCAGCTCAGGTCATGATCTCAGAGTCATGAGATCGAGCCCTGAATCAAGCTCCACACTCAGCATGGAATCTGCTTGAGATTCTCTCCTTCTCCCTCTGTCACTCCCCCAACTTGCATGTACACATGCTCTCTCTCTCTCTCTCTCTCTCAAATAAATAAATAAATACAATCTTAAAAGAAAAATTAAGTTAGATTATTGGTTGGTGAGAGTCTCTGGTCACATCCAGACCTTGGGCCCATAGCAACAGTACTCTGGGGAATAGTGCTTCTCTCAGAGCTGTCTCTTCAGATGAGGCTGGTACTTAGATCTGATGTCCCCTTCCCTATGAGTCCCCCTCTTGCCTCCTGATGGGCTTCACCCAAGATTTTTCCAAAAGAGATTCTGCTCTCTACTTCCCAAAGTGAAAAAGACTCTTCTTTTATCCCAAAATGTCCCTAGAAGTTTCCTCAGGAAGAAAACAATCGCCCTTTGACTACAGCCTAAATCAATGTCAGGTGAAAACTCTGTATGCCCCTAATATGAAGACTGGAAAGACCAGGCCATAGGAGCACAAAGTCTGTTTTCCAATCCTTTGGGGGGCTAGGGGGGTGGGAAGGGGAACAGAGCTGTTCTGTTTTTCTCTCAAAGGCTTGCCTTATCTTAAGACTAAACAACTTCTCAAAAAGAAAGAAAAAAGAAAAGTGGTTTTCTATCAGAAACAGGTTGAGCATTTTTTATCTAGCTATAAGAAATTCACAGGAGCTTGGGAGTAACGTATGCTTTAGAATTGCTAACATGAGGAATGAATGGTTTTCTCCTCATGAAATCTGTACAAAGTCTCACTATCTTTTAAGCAATCAGAGGGCAGTGCCAGCTACATCAAGGCGACAACCCTAAGATGTGTTTTTCCAGTGACTCATTGAAATCCTTATTAATTAAAGGAGCAAAGAAGGAAGAGGTTGGGATCTATGGCCCCCAAAGGATTATCCTCAGCCCTGAATAGCACAGTGGTCCTCCTGTTTCGTTGCAAGGTTTTATTGTGGTTAACTTTTTGTCTCTTTCCTCCACAAAGCTCCAAATTCCTGGAGAACAGAGGTCCTGATTCCATTCTCAGAGCTTAGCATTGGTGTCTGGTTCATAAGACATCCTCAGGATACCCCTTGTGAAAGATAAAATTAATGAATTAGTCAATGGAAGAATTTAAAGAAGCAAAAGTTAAACAGGAATGAACAAGGGCCATTCAGTATTTATCATATTACCTAGAGATGATTATTCATTACAGAACTCTTTCTTTTACTATTTATTGATACATCAAGTGGAATGGAAATGTCAATTGGGATAGAAAGAGGTCTCCTATATTGTCAACAAGAAGCAGGCCAATTAATTTATTTTAATCAATACTTTTCTCTCTTGCTAAAGATTATTGCTTTTAAATCTAGTGAAATGAAAAAAAAGAGCTTCAATTCATATTTAAAGTAACTCATACACAGTGACATATTTATGAATGAAATAATGCATCTTAGATTTGCTTTGAAATAATATGTGTGTGAAGGGGGAAAGTAAGGATAAAGGTAAAATTAGACTGAACATAAGTTAACAGCTCTTGAAGATAGGTGATGGTTACATGCAGATTTATTTATTACTATGTATACTCTCTATTAAAAAAATAATTTTCTACATGTAGCTATTCCTTCATGTAAATCCAAGAAGTCATTTGTTACAGAGGATGAGAATCCAATTGTCTTATGAGACAAATATTGTCTTATGAGCAAATATCATTATTCATACATTTATTAAAGGAACTGCCTGTTCCTTTTCTTTAAAAAAACCCAACAATGACCCCTCTCTTCCTCGGCACTGCTTGTAGAGGTGGCAACCATCTCTTACTCAGCATCAAGGCTGCCCTTGGTCCTCTCGTGAAGTCCAAGATCATTAAAAAGAGGACCAAGAGGGGCATTGGGGTGGCTCAATCGGTTAAGCATTTGCCTTCAGCTCAGGTCATAATCTCAGGGTCCTGGCATCAAGCTCAAGCTCCATGTTGGTCTCTCTGCTCGGCAGAAAGTCAGCCTCTCCTTTTCCCTCTGACTCCCCCCGCCCCCTGCTTATGCTCACATTCTGTCTCTGTCTCTCTCTCCTAAATAAATAAATAAAACCTTAACAAAAAAAACCCCAAAAAGTTCATTCAGCTCCCATCAGACTGATATTTCAAAATTAAGTGCAACTGGTGGAAGCTCAGAGGCACGGACAATAGGGTACACAGAAGATTCAAGGGCCAGATATTGGTGCCCAGCATGGGTTACAAGAGCAACAAGAAAACAAAGCACATGCTGGTCAATGGCTTCTAGAAGTTCCTAGTTCACAATATCAAAGAGCTTGATGTGCTGCTGATGTGCCAAAAATCTCACTGTGCAGAGATTGCTCACAGTGTCTTCTCCAAGAACTGCAAAGCCATTGTGGCAGAAGCAGCTCAGATGGCTATTGAAGTCACCAGTCCCCATGCCAGGCAGGGAAGAAAATGAATAGACAGCTTATGTGCACATCATGCTTATATTAATAAAATAAAATGAAACAGCTCAGCAATAAATAAGCATCTGCTTTCGCCTTTTTTCCTATAAAAGGCTCATGATATAAACAATCTTCTTAGGAACTTGAGCAAAATTGCATCACACAGGATTTGAGAAATACAAAGGACATGCATGATTTGAAAGCAGAGGATTGTAAGGAAATACATGAAAAATCACAGCTGAACTTTAGGGCCCTGAGTACTAGTGCACTGGTGGTCTTAGGTTTAGAAGTTTGGCTTTCTACACCAATGAGACTGCAGATAGCACCATCCCATCTAGACTGGGTCTTTAAGAAATGGGTCTTTCAGAACTTCAGACCAACAGCCTCAGAAGGGGGGATCACAGAGCCAACAGATTCTGACTTTACTATAAGCCACAGCTTCTAAGGATCATAGGGCCTGTGAAAATGCTCCAAAAACCAGTTATTGATTGGTCCTGTTTTGTTCTGTTTTGTTTTGACTTATCATTTGAGTGGTTGGTTTGTTCACCCGTTGTGGTCATTTCTCAAGAGGCTGCAATGAAGTTTCTTATTTTTGCTTCAACATCCCGTGCCTGCTTCTATTCTGAGTTTACTTCTATAAAGTGCCTCACAATAATATTATAATTTGCTAAGAGAGTTTTTGCACAGCCTTCAAGGAGCCTCAGCAAGCATAGGGACCAGAAACACATGTAACCACAGCCACCTCTTCCCTTTGCCTTCCTTGCTACTCTTGAGGATATTAAGATAAAGCCCCACATTCTGGGGCTACATCCAACTCTGTCTGAGCTGAAATCAGAAGTTCAAACATGCACTCTGTATTCATGTTCATTCATCTAGTTCCTAGAGGAGAGAGGGACAATCTCTTCCAATGGGTATCATTGATAATTCCAGGCAATATTTATAAGCATTGTTTTGTTTGATATAAGCATGAACATCTATCTTGACTTCCATTCAAGAATTATCAGGCATTTACTCATGCCAAATTGGGTGCCAGGCGTAGGGAATGAAATGATAAGATACAGTTTGCCGTTAAGGAGCTCAGAATTTAAAGCAGGAGATAAATGAAAATGCACTCAGCTTTGGGGATATACAAAGGTGTCCACGAGGCATTATGGACGTCAGGGTAAGAGCGTCTCAGATGGAGAAAGAGAGAGGCATTTCTGCTGATTCCTAAAGGATAAGCAAGTCCCTACCAGGTACAGAAAGGGAGAGAAGACAGGTGATCGAGAACAGTGTGGGCAAATGCACAGAGTTAAAACAGTGCATGACACACCCAGGCAACTCAATACAAGTTGAATAGAAGGTAAGATGAATATGAACAAACATTGAGAAATGAGATTAGACAAATGAGAGCAGGTCATATGGAAGTAGATGTTAGAAAGATTCTGCAGGATTCAAAGCATACATTCCTCCAATCTCTGCGCATTAGCAACCCTAGACTTGCCTGGGCAGCTTACACATGTCTAAGCCTGGTGGGTAGATCTGCCGGGAGCACATTCATGCAAAGACTGGGATAGAGAAACATCAAGGGGAATATATTCAAAGGAAAGAAGAATAACCAGACGGGAAGGGATTTGCTTTGGAGCTGAGTCTTGGTTATTGGAGGGAATTTGTGATTCTGAATACAATGTGGTTTCTGGTTGTCCGATATGTTTTCGACCGGGTCTCGAGGATCCATGTTGGGCCTGGGTGGTAAAGTGATGGGGCAAAGCAAAAAATAAAACTTGCTGTTGCTCCTTCATCAATCTCTTTAAAACCTTAAGACATCAACTCTCCTGCTTAGAATGCGCTCTCTAAACACAGAAGGAGGCATTCTCTGTGACTCTTCTACTTGGTCCTGGTGTATGGGGCCCACTGTCATTCCGAGGCTTGCAGTTTATTGATGGTAGTGCCCTTGAGGGCAGTGGTGATGATGTCAGGAAGGGTGTGAGAGTCCATCAGATCAGGGAGGTGTAGGCAGGAGATGGTCATGCCCTTGAAGTCTGGCTACAAATAATTTCCTAAGCCCAAATGAACCACTTCCTGGGGTTACCATTCACACCTCTTTCCTCTGGTTGCATTATATTCACTGTTGCATTCTTTGAGCTGATCGTAGTGCCAGGCATTAGGAGATGCTCAATAAACATGTATTAAACCACGTCCAATTTACTTTTAAATTCGTTGCAAAGAAATACCAATCAAATGTATTAAATACAGATAGGAAAGCCTCAGAAGGTGTACTTCAAATGAAATCACCACTTGTACAGTATTCTCTTTCCAAGTTGAAAAACAAATTGCCACATACCCTTCCCTTCAAGAGTATTTTGTTGTTGTTGTTGTTCTGCTAGATTCATCATCATGGAACCTATACCAATTCAGAGCCTTGTGGTATTCTTTCCATTTTTCATCTGATGTGTCACTGACACTCTGCCCTACTCTGCCATGAGGCTCAGAAGTATCCACCAGGCTTCATCAAGACAGTCACCATGCTTTCTTAGATCTCTGATACACTCTGTGAACCTCAGCACTGACTTTCCAATAAGATGCCCGGCCCACTCCAAAACCTTGTACAGAACAATGAACACTTAAAAAAATTTATTTGTTTGAGGGAGTGAGAGAGACAGATAGACAGCAGGAGGAAAGAAGAGTGAGAGAAGTAGAAATCCTCAAGCAGACTCCCTGCTGAGTGCAGAGCCTGACTCAGGTCTGGATCTCAGGACCCCGAGATCTTGACCTGAGCCAAAATCCAGAGTCAAATGCTTCCATCTGAGCCATCCAGGTGCTCCTACAATGAATACTTTTGCAAACTAACAAGGCTGCCTAGGTTTGACCTAATGGAGGTTGAGTTCCTTTGATTGAAACCTGTTAACCTGTTACATAATGGTGAGGGAGACAGGAGAAAGAAGCATACAAGTCCAGTAATGGTCTCAGAATAAGCTCTCCAGATGTGCCATATTTTTTTTTTCTCATCTCAGGCTGTCATCAACATTTCAACATTTAATGTTTGATTTCCTGCTCTCTTCTTGCCTGCTATGGAAATTGAACTGCAGTCCCCCTTTCACAGAAGGAATCATACACACATACACATACATGTATTTTTTTCACTGTGCTCTGATCTGGGAGCATCTCAAGCAGGGTTTTCTTCACAAGTTGCAAGTTAATGTCACAGAGGGGAAGCTGCCATGTGAGAGCTGTCATACATCAATCATTTCCTCCTATTTGTGCTGTGAGGCATGCATTGATTCTTTTTACTTCTTGGCTGTATCTCCTTCCTAAACTTCCCTGGGGAAGAGTGAGAGCAGTGCTTGACCTACAGTGAGTTTAAAGAGAGGGGCATTTTGCAAAGGGAGTTGCACAATCTTACTTCCCTATCAATTTCTTGCTCCATCATAGACATTTGGACGTCCCCCTTGTATGAATGCTGCACTGCTCTCCAGCATCTGTGTCTGCTTCAGCTGATCTCAAACTTTTTCAACCATATCATTCCCAAAGTTTCCATCCAACAGCACTTCAGAGAGAATAATGCGGAAATAATTGGCATATCTTGAGAGCTGAATCATGGAGGGATGGAATTGACAGGGCAGGAGTAATTGAGGAGAAAATGTTTCTTTAAGAGAAGTCTCCAATTTTGCTTTCATATTTCTAGGCTCTGAGGTTCCAGGGGGTCATTGCATGGAGTGATGAGGGCAAAGATAGTCTCACTAGCCAGGCTGGGCTTCTACTCCCTGTTTCTGGTAACTATAGGATTATGTGCCAGGGGATTGGATTTATAAGCTTTGGCCACAATGTCTAAGGTCACATAGAGATAGAGCTTTGCTTTACATCAGGAAACCTGTCCCCGGGCATAAAGTGTAGACCTCAGGTAGCTGCTCAATCCTTGGAGAGCATACCTTTGCAGACAATAAACTGTATGAGATATTAGTTATAACCTAAAATGACCATAGCAGCTACCATATATTAAGGACCTTCTATAGGACAGATACGATGCTAGTGCCATACACACACACACACCACAGCTGATTCTTCCTACGACCTAAGAGTGATCATCTTTTGCAGTTTGGAAATTTGAAAACAGATTCAGTCACTTGGTCAAAGCCACGGTTTTGAGAGCATATTCAACTTCCCACATTGGAGCTCTCGGTATCTTTTCCTACCATCTGTATGGAGAGACAGATAGGAAAATATCTTATTGTCAATGAGTGAGATACATTATTTTTCTATAAAACAATACATAAAAAGACATGTGGGTGACACTGTTGGTTAAGAGTCTCTTTGTTTTGGCTCAGGTCATGATCCTGAGATCCAGCCCCACCTGGGGCTCTGTGCTTGGTGCAGAGTCTGCTTAAGGTGTTCTCTGGCCCTCCTCCCTCAAATAAATAAATAAATCTTTTAAAAAATGATGTGAAATAAAATAACACATAGAGGGCAAGGTGTTAATTAGGTCTATTGCTTTCCTAGACCTATAAAGGTAAGGCATTGGTGACATCTTGGTTTGGAAAACATTAGCTTTCTGCTCATGACCCAGAGAATTGCAATATAGCAGAAAGAGTAATCATAAATGTTTGGTTATCTATTGCTGGGAAACAAACCAACCTAATCTTAGAGTTTGAAACAGAAAACAAAATCATATATATTTACTGACCACTCAGGGATTTGGTCGAGGTTCCAGTCTCTGCTCCCCATGGCATGAGCTAGGACAGTCTGACTCTGCCCAGATCTGTTTTCTTTTCTTTTCTTTTCTTTTCTTTTCTTTTCTTTTCTTTTCTTTTCTTTTCTTTTCTTTTCTTTTCTTTCCTTTTCTTTTCTTTTCTTTTTTCTTTTCTTTTCTTTTCTTTCTTTTCTTTTCTTTTTTCTTTCTTTTTTTCTTTTTAGATTTTGTTTATTTATTTGTGTGAGAGAGAGAGAGACAGAGAGAGAGAGAGAGGCAGAGACATAGGCAGAGAGAAAAGTAGGCTCCATGCAGGAAGCCTGATGTGGGACTTGATCTCAGGACACTAGGATCACACCCTGGGCTGAAGGCAGATGCACAACCACTGAACCACTGAGGCATCCCTGCCCAGATCTGTTTCCAAGATGGCTCACATGCTTGGCTAACAAGTTGGTACCGGCTACCCCTGGAATCTCAGTGGCAGCTGTCAGCCTGGAATTTACTCCATGTGGCCCATCCACCTGGCTAGGTGGGCTTCTCTCAGCATAATACCTGGGTTCTGAGGTATCTTGGGATACAAGAGCCAGCAAAAAAAGACAGAACCCAGTGGGCAAACTTATCAACCTTCAGTTTACTTTACACTGGGATTTTACCAAAGCTGCTTTCAAGCCAAGCTCAGTCAACATGAGAGGAAACTACACAAGAGACCGAAAACCAGAAGATGTGGCTAACTGGAGGCCACCCAAGTAGCAACTCTTCCCCAGAAGCATACTCACTTTGATCTGAGCAGGGGCTAACTGACTAGTTAGTGCTTCTTATGTAAACCTGAGAGAGTTACTAAGCCTCTCTGTTCCTTTCCTTCCCTGTCTGTGTGATTGGCTTAACAGAATCAGCACCATATACTTTTGCTTAATTACTCTAATTTCCACACTCATATGGGATGAGAGTGTTCTCCTGCTTCAGAATCTGGCAATTCTGAATTAACACTGATAAAAGGAATCAGGGCTCGATGTTTGTGCAACATAGAGGCTCAGGAATTGGGTAAGGACAGCAAACCTCAAGCTTTCTTCTTGCAGAAGCCGGAGATAATGGATGTTATGCTTTCATACAGAGAAAAAAAATGGAGAGATTCTAAAACACTTTACAGGGTGTTGACACGAAAGAGGGCTGACTATGTGGATACAGCATGATTGATCGCAAAGATTATGGTCTTGGGAGTAAACAAAGACTGGATATAAATCTCACTCATGTTGCTGAGTGGGTGTCTCTCCCAGAAACTCAAATGCTGTTAGCCTTAGTTTCTATATTTTAAAAGTGACATGCTGGATAAGCTAAATAAGATATTAGTTATAGGATAGCCTGGGTGTCTCAGCAGTTTAGCGCTGCCTTCAGCCCAGGGCCTGATCCTGGAGACCCGGGATCAAGTTCTACGTCGGGCTTCCTGCATGTAGCCTGATTCTCTCTCTCTCTCTCTCTCTCTCTCTCCCTTTTTCTCTCATGAATAAATAAATAAAATATTAAAAAAATAATAAGATTAGTTGTAAAGTATCTCTCACAGAGTCGTGTTTTATAGCATATACTCAATAAATGGTAATGTTTTAATATTTGTTGTCAATAAGAAAACAGTTGCCATTTTTAGTGACCTAAACAATAAAAGCCATGAAAGACACCAAATGGCTTATATCTTTATTTCTTGCTTTCTTTGCATTAAGACTTCAATATGCTTGTTCCAGGCTCTGCTTCGGAATCAGTCCCAAGTTCCATAAGGATTATGTGGTGGTGTAGGCACTTATCTCTAAATCTGTATTTCCTCCCTTAAAAGGGATTAAGAAGATGTTTAAATGAGGTATGGAGCCATTTTACACACTATTTGGGGTTTTATAATTGAATGAGAATTTTTAACATTGTAATTATTACCCATAATAGCATATAGATTCAACCGTTTTATCAAAGATTGGAAAATAACAGCACCTTAAATGTTTACTTATTTTTATATCTCCATACAAGTTTAAGGATCAACAGTCCTAAACTTAACATGATGGCTTTACATCACCACCCTTTCTTTCTGTTTGCTCTGCCAACCTCAATACGAACCTTTCATCTCATGGTCTAAGGTGGCAGCCCCAAACTCCACCCTTACATCTGCATTCTGGTCAGTGGGAATTACAGAGGAAAAGGGGAAAGCAGGGCCCAGAAATTCTCCACATCCCTTCTGCATGCATATCACTGTCCACGACATAAGTGTGTAGCTACTTAAGCTTCAAAAGAGGCTGAAAAATGCAATTCCAGCAGAGTGGTTCCCTATCCAGCTAAAATTCAATTGTTCAGCTGCTGAAGTAAAAGCAAAAACAAAAACAAAATGAAGTGTAAATATTGAAGACAACCAAGACTCTTCCACATCACCTGTAATTAAGTCTCTAGTAGACAGACGTCTGGGTGGCTCAGCGGTTGAGCATCTGCCTTTGGCTCAGGTTGCAATCCCGGGGTCTTGGGATCGAGTTCTGCATCAGGTTCCCTCCCGGGAGTCTACTTCTCCCTCTGCCTATGTCTCTACCTCTCTCTCTCTTTGTGTGTCTTTCATGAATATATGAATAAATAAATCTTTTAAAAAATGTATCTCTAGTCAGGTCAATGTTTTCATTTGTTTTGTTTTGTTTGAAAACATTTTTATGTGTCAGAATCCTTTTAAGAAAGGAGATTTTTGGGGCTCTTGGGTGGTTCAGTTGGTTAAGCATCTGATCCTTGATATTGGCTCAGGTCTTGATCTCAGTGTTGTGGGATCGAGTTTTGAGTCGAGCTCCCCACTCAGTGGGGAATCTGCTTGGGATTCTCTCTCTCTACCTTTCCCCCACTCTCTGAAATAAACAAATCTAAAAGAAAAAATAAATAAAAGAGAGACTTTGCATTAGATACCAATGTTTAAAAAGGAAGCAAAATTGTTCTGCACTTGGGTAATAGGTAACATGTATTTTTAAATTTCTCACTGAGAAAGTGTCCTATTTTAATAAATTGAAATAGATTTGTGGAACTGAGGGCTCCAGGGGGAATAGTTTATTACAGAGCTAACAAAATTTTCAGAAAGGCCAGATAGGAAGTATTTTATGCTTTAAGGGACATTCTGTCTTAGAAGGAAATACTCAACTCTTTGTGGTGCAAAAATAGCCATAGGCAACACATAAATGAATAGGTACAATTATGTTCCAATAAAGCTTTATTTACAAAAATGGGTGGTGGGCCATTTACAGTTTGCCAACTTCTGATTTACTAGCTGCTTAATGTTTAATGGTAAAAATTCTATCCTCCCTTAGAATCAGATTATTGAAATCCTCTGAAAGATACCATGTCAATATATACATTTATCTCTGATCCCATTAACCAACTAATTTGAGCAGAGAGAAAAATTAGTACACTGGGATTATTGTCACTTGATCACTCATGCCAAAAGAATTATAATATGGTAATTCTTGGTCTTCAGGAATAACTAGTTGGACATTTGAAATAATCAATTTTATAATCATAGAACATATACGTAGAACAGACAATGTTCCAAATATTCCCAGTCTTGCAATTTTTGTCATTCCATTATGTATTAAATTGGGGGATTAGACATATTAAATTATTAACAAAGTCA
Organism: Vulpes vulpes; assembly: GCF_048418805.1. NCBI lineage: Eukaryota > Metazoa > Chordata > Mammalia > Carnivora > Canidae > Vulpes > Vulpes vulpes. The sequence goes on along the minus strand of NC_132793.1, from coordinate 94,310,892 downwards.
CTTTCAGTTCTAGACTTCACACTCGTTTCTGCAGCACATATAATAAAACCAGTTCTATACTTCTAGGACTCAGTGTAAAATTTAGTACTGGCATTTCCTCAAGAAGAGTGAGTGAGCTCATTTGCTCAACAAATATTTATTAGACAATTATGATGGCCCAGGCACTGTTTTCATCTATGAATAGGAAATCATAGAATAAAACTAAATGTATTTTTGATTTTATGGAGCTTACATACTAGTAGAGATAAAAAAAGGGAAAAAAAGAAGAGAGGAATGAAGGAAGGAACAAAGAAAGGATGAAATGAAGGAGAAAGAGATAGCAGAAGAAAATCAGATAGTATTAAGTGGAAAAAATAAATTAGGGTAAGAGAAGCGAAATGAAGCCTATTTGGAGAAGTTACATTTCAACTTCCATGTGTACATAACAAAGAGGACTTTTTTGAAGTTCACATCATGATAAGGAGGAAGATCATTACAAGCAAGGGTATTAGCTAACATAAAGACAGGAACTGACATGTTCTAAAAATGGAAAATGTCCCTAAGTAAATGTGGCAAGGGGTAAGACAGAAGGGTGCCAGAGGAGGCTGGAAATGTAGGTAATAACTGGATGACCCAAAGCCTTATGGTCTATGGTACAGGATTTAGACTCCATTTTAAATCCAATAGGAATCTATTGAGGAGTTTTAAGCCGGGAAAGTATTGAGTGGATAAACGATTATGGAGAGTAGAAAAAGAAACACTATCTTCAAAATACTTTACTTTTTTTTTTTTTTAATTCATGATAGACACACAGAGAGAGAGGCAGAGACACAGGCAGAGGGAGAAGCAGGCTCCATGCAGGGAGCCTGATGCGGGACTCAATCCTGGGACTCCAGGATCATGCCCTGGGCCAAAGGCAGGCGCTAAACCACCGAGCTACCCAGGGATCCCCTGATTTACATTTTTTAGTGTGTTTGCTACAGTACAGTAATCATTCCAGAAGGTAGCGTTGCCATAAAAAAAAATGGTACTAGATAATAGGCAGACATTAAGGTATATCTCTGAGGTCATTGGCTGGAAGAATTTAGAGCGTTATGCGTTAGTTGGCCATTGGCTGTCCTCAGTAAGTACTGTAAGGAAGAAGTGAGCTCAGGCAAGAATCAGCTGTCTACGAGTGGAGACCAATATATGTGTAGAGAATTAAGAGATGATGGACCTTCCAGGGTCAGATAAGCCATCTGACTAGAAGTATGGTTGACAAGTCCCCTCTAGACTTGATTAAGAGTTTTGCACAACAGCTGGAGATCCTGGACTTTGGTCTGTGCTTTGTTTGTGTGAGAGGACAAGGAAGAAATGGGTATTTTCTGGCCCAAAAAGGTGAGATACGGTAGAGGCAAAGTTGTTTTTTCTTCATTTCTAGGCTCTCCTGCAGTTTGGTGTGATATTTAGCTATAAAATGTAATGAAACATGGTATGTGTCACATTTGGGACTGTCCATAGAAATCTCCCATGCATAACATAATTCTTCATCCTCTTTTCTCTTCTGCCTCCTTGATGTGTGTAGGCAAAGGCTTCACTGACTGAGCCACCCAGGCACCCCCTAGTTGCATATTAGGTGAGCGGCTTGCCTTGTAGCTTATGCACTTGGAATGTAGATGTCTGGAATTCCAGGAGGGATCCAGGGTGGACATTTGTGAGTCATTGGAACCTAGATGTTATTTACAGCAATGGGACCCAGTTTATAGTGAAGAGAAGGAGGCTCAAAGCTTATTCAAGAGCAGCCAGAGTTCAGGAGTCAGAAGAAAAAAAAGGAACCAGAGGTAAAGGCCAGAATGCACCCATCCAGTGAAGGAGGAGAAAAACCAGGAATGAGTGATATCACCAAAGGTGACCGCACCTCAATACAAGTTCATGTCTGAGGTTTCTAAAATACACATCACCCCAGGGGTCTCTCTGGGAGGTAGAACTTTGCAACCCTTGGGGTAGAATGTCAAAGTTTATTTCTTTAGAAGTAAACTGTAAAAGAAACCACCAGCTCAGTAGACCGCACACCTGTGTTTTCTGAAGTCCTTTGCTCAAGGGAATAGTGAGTCAGAACATTTGAATTTAATGCTTCATTCTGTAATCCCCTGAGTACCAACGGGGCTACGTAAACAACCATTTCCTGTAACCTCAGACCATACATCCACTTCTCACCTCACTCTTGTCACCCACACATGCTGACAGGTTTCCTCCTCCCGCTACAAGGTTTGAAATGAGACATACAGGGGGAAAAAAAAAGAGCAGGTGAGCAGGAAAAAAAAATAACAGAAGTCCCCACCAGGAGAATTTCACAGACAAAACATTTATCTTTGCAAAGAGGAAACAATAGGGATGACATAATCATGTGTATAGATTCTTCACATTCAGAGGATGCCTCTCATTAAAAGACTAATTCTGGAAATAAGGACCACTAATCGCAGGTCAGAGCATGGAAATACAGAGAAAGTGGCTGGATTATTCCAACTGGGGTTTCAGGTCATTTTCCATCAAACATTCGGGCAATGACTTATTCATTGTTGGGAAAAAAAGATGTTTGTCTGCAGGGAGATGAGTCTTTAACTTGCTATTTTACTATTGTGAAGGTCAATGCAAAGAGCTGGAACTAAGAGACCTCAAACTTTCATGGACTAGATAAAATAGAAGCTCATTTTTATCTCTTACTCTCTCAAAAGTGTCCAGAGGTGAATGATCTAGAACAATGGGTTTTGGCAGCTCTTTTATCCTCACCATGTGGTTTCCATGTTAGAATATAAGGTGGCTCCTTCCATTTCTTTACCACAGGTAAGGGAGAAAGAGAGGTAGTGAGTCATTAGTCATATCCTTAGAGAAAATCACATCAAAAAAAAAAAAAGAAAGAAAAAGAAAATCACACCAAACTATATGTATAACTTCTGCTTATATTCCATTGGCAAGAATTTAGTCATATACCTAGCTGCAAGAGAGTCTGAGGAATGCAGTATCAGTAGCCAGAAAGTCAAATCCCCTGATAAAAATGGCATGTACTTCATAGGGGAAGCTGCTTGTCTAAAAGGGAAATTAGGAGAATAGATTCTCAGAAGGGGGATCCCTGGGTGGCGCAGCGGTTTGGCGCCTGCCTTTGGCCCAGGGCGCACTCCTGGAGACCCGGGATCGAATCCCACGTCGGGCTCCCTGCATGGAGCCTGCTTCTCCCTCTGCCTGTGTCTCTGCCTCTCTCTCTCTCTCTCTCTCTTTCTCTCTGTGACTATCATGAATAAATAAAATCTTTAAAAAAAAAAAAAAGATTCTCAGAAGGGATTAAGGGCATGCATCATGATGTTCAAAATAAGAGCTGAAGTTCACAGTCAGAACATAGACCACAAGATGGGAGTGCCCTTTTAGACTTCTGCTAATCCAACCTCAGGCACTTCAGGTCACCATCCTTTGCCTTCTCTTCCCCTTTTAGGTTACTGCTGGTATTCTTTAAACATTGACTTAAATGATGTAGACAAATGTAGAGAACCCCATGGTTAGTGTTAACTCTGAACTTCCCTACATCTCAGGCTTATGGTAAAAATCAAAATAGGGTTTGCCATATATGAGAAACTCTGCTTGAAGGATGAGAATATTTGTGAGAGTTGATATAAATAGCAAAACAAAGTCCAACTTTTAGAGAAGAAACAAATGTTTTGCTTAAGGTTTCTATTTCGCATTTTCAAGGCTCTGGGAGAAAGCATACTAATGTAGTCCCATGGTCACAAAATTGTTTGACTATGCCAATAGGAGAAGATTTAATTTTGTTTGTTTAAGACTCACATCTCTTGTGGTGCAAGCTTCCAAGGTGGTTTCCAACTGTGTTGGTCAGCTCGGGTTGCTATAACAAAATACCATGGATGGGGTGGCTTACACACAAACATTTGTTTCTCACAGTTCTGGAAGCTGGGAAGTCCAGGATCAAGTTATCAGTTAGATTTGGTTTCTGGAGAGAGCCCTCTTCCTGGCTTGCAGGCAGCCACCTTCTCACCCAGGAGAAATAAAGAGCTCTGATCTCTCTTCCTCTTTATAAGGATACGAATGTCATCATGCAACATACTCTTGTGACTGCTTCTAAACTTATCATCCTCCAAAGGCCCTACCTCAAAATACTATCACATTGGTGGTTAGAGCTTCAACACTGAAATTTAGAGAAACACAAATAGTCCACAGTATGAATGATTCTCATTTCTTTATATGCCACTATGTTCTCCTTCTTGTATGAGTAAGACTCTACCTTTGCACCATAAGTGAATATGTGTGACTTCTGAGCACAAGTCATAAAAGATATCACCTCTTCTGTGGTGCTCTTTTGGACTGTTCACCCAGGAGGAAACAAGCCACCATATTATAAAGACACTTAGGCAGCCCCATGTAGAAACTCATGTGTGGAGAAACCAACTCGCCAGCACCAAACTGTCAACATGGGAACTGATCCTCCAGCCCCAGTCAAGATTTCAGATCATTTAGTTCCTCAGCATTTAAATCATTTAGCAGAGGCCCTGACATCATGGTGCAGAGACAAGTCATCCCTGCTGTGCCCTATCTGAATTCCTGACCCATAGGTACCATGATCACTTTTGTTTCCAGCCACTAAATTTTGGGGGTGATTTGTTGTGCAGTAACAGAGACTATCTTTCCATTCTGGTTTCTTGTCCGTTATATTTGAGTGGCATTGGAGTGGTCATGGGCAGTTGGGGGATTTTGCTAAGGAATATTTAAGTTGGGAATACTTGTAGTTTTGAATTAATAAATATTTTTGTACTTTGTAGCCAATATTGTGCATAGATAAGTTCTTTATAGCTGTCTTAGCATAGGGACAGCTCTCAAGTTTTCCCTGTCACTGTAACAGCAGCTGTGTCATGATAATAGCCCATATTCTGGGGCCTGACAGCGTATGGCCCATGCAGACACAAGGTGTGAAATACATGGAGCCAGAAGTTAGTCTTTGGAAAACTCTCTCACTCAAAAATGTATAAAACTGTATGGAGAAAATTTGTTTCTTATGAATCAATCAAATCAAAATTGGGAGGTTCTCCACTATCAGAAATACATGTAATAATGGAGTGTACACAATCATAAACACATGCCATACTTCTTTTCTCTTTTTTATGGGAGTTAAACAATAGAATTTAACAAAATTCCTCTATTGAAAGTATTAAATCCTGTAGTAGTACTACAAACAAACAAACAAAAATGCACCTGTGTGGGAAGTAACATGTTTTTACATCCTAATTCTCAGTAATAATAATAATAATAATAATAATAATAATAAATCACCCATGTAGAGGAAAATACAAATTTTGTCTCAAGTATATTTATTAAAGTAATAAAGCAAAATTATTGGCACATGAATAAATGATTAAAGCATGTGTAGCCACAAATGAAGAGACAAGGTAGTAGAGAGGTGGATTAGACAGCAAATAAATACCATATTATTTTATAATTCCAGATTTTGTGACACTTATGGTATTTGCCATTTGGGAGTAACATTTTCTTTTCCTCAATTAATATTTACTTTTTGACCTAATTTTGCATTCATGACTTTTTCTTCTTTTTCATCTTAAGAGCTCCTACAGTTGCATAAATTTCAGACTCCACAAAACTTGAATCTCTTCATGCCTAATCTTTGTTCTGAGAACCTCTTCAACATGAATGCTTCTCCATTCATTTGCTTATTAATTCATTCATTGATAAGCATTCAGCCCAACACATGCCATCCCTAAAAGGAGGCTTTCCCAATACCATCCTCAGGAAGAAGCAGTCTTTGGTGTGGATCCCAGCAGTCAGTGTCTCCTGCCCTTTGTATGTGGTTGACATATACTCCTTCCTCCATCCTGCAGGGTACCTAAAGACAGACAAGGACTTTCCTTTTTTTTTTTAAGAGTTTATTTATTTATTCATGAGAGACACAGAGAGGCAGAGATATAGGCAGAGGGAGAAACAGGCTCCCCATAGGGAGCCGGATGCAGGACTTGATCCCAGGACCCCAAGACCATGCCCTGAGACAAAGGTAGACACTCAACTGCTGAGCTACCCAGGTGCCACCAGACAAGGACTTATTTATTTTTTAGTACACACAGATTTAACAGTGTATGGTAATGAGTGGATGCTTGTTCATAAATGTTCAACAGCACAACTCCCATACTGGAGCTGAGGCTTCACAGAACACTCAAAACATGTATTTCTTATTTATTATTTCAATCTACTTCAAGTCCCGAACCTCAGTCTTTGCTGAGATTCACTCTATTAACTTTTTTTCCCCAGCTAGTTGACTTAAAACTACAAATGTTTTATCAGTATGTATAGTAGGCAGACTACTGTTCCCTCAACCTTGTCCACATCCCAATGCCTAGAGCCTGAGTATGTTCTCTTACATGACAAGCAGGATTTAAGTTTGCAAATGGAGTTAAGATTGCTCATTAGATGAGCCTAACATAAGGCTATTATTCTGGATTATCCAGAGAGGCAAAATGTCATCATGAGTATTCTTAAAAGGGAATCAGATGAAGGACCCATAGAGATAGTAGTTGAAAAATGACTGGACCCAACATTCCTGGCTTTAAAGATGAAGGAGTGAGGCCAGGAGTCAAGGAATGTGGGCAGCTTCTAAAGCTGGATAAAACAAGGAAAAGAATTCTCCCCTAGAGCTTCCAGAAGGAATAAAGCCCTGCCGACACCTTAATTTTAGCCCAGTGGGAAACATTGTTCACTTCTGACCTCCAGAACTGTAAGATAAATTCATTCTTTTTAAGCCACTAAAATTGTGGTAATTTTTTCCATCACCAACAGGGAATATATACAGTATGGTAAGCCTACACAGTATAAGCCTTTGTTTAAATATAAATCATACCTAGACACTACCTTAGAGTATGGCATTTATTGAAATCAATGTTGAAAATATGTTTAGAAATTCATTTGAAGTAAATAACTTTTAGCTTACAAAAGTGAGTGTTTCCTCTGGGAGAACCCAGCCCTGCTAATATTAACCCAGCAGGCTTGGAATCCACCTAGATCTCCCCAGCAGTTTCGCTGAGGTCAATTAAAGGAAGAAGCTCCAATGGGTTATAATATTAACCTAGGAAACCTAAATAACCCAATGCTTATGTGACATCTTGCATTTTGTAAGCTTTCCCTTGTTAATACTGCCTTTGGTTTGCTTGTTGAATGTTTACATTCCAAGGAAGGCAAAACACTAGGAAAATAAATAAATCCTTCTAAGTTTGTCATATTGGCTATTAATAAATGGGATAGATGGTGGGAGGTATGCACACTGATCAGATTTCTTCCAAAAGTCAAAAATCTTATTTAAGAATGAGTCACTCTATCAATATGTTCTTGAAAGATTTCTATTCTTGGAACAAACATTTTTTTAATCTGTCCAGGCCATTCAAAGAAATGGTAGATAAGTTAACATACCTTTCAAAAACAAAGAATTTTTAGCTTTTAAAAGGATCAATTCAGAAAGAAGTGTCTGATGCTTGAATGGGTTGCCTCTGCTCTTTTTCTTGCTCTCCTCTAAAGATTTTAACAAAAATAACCAGAAAAAAGACCTGGTATGACTTGTATATAGGTATTTAAGGAGAGATCACTTGCAAATCAGAGGATGCACCTGAAGACTAAAAGCACGGAGACAGTTAATAAGTTACTATAAAAACAGCTCCAATATCTATAAAGACGGGCTGTGGTTTGCCACCTCAGAGAGAACAGAACTATTCCTGGTCACGCTGACACCACGCATATGGTGGATATTGTTTTTAATTATATTAGTCTGAAAGCCTTTTAGGGATAATAGCCACATTTGCTTACATTTCTATCTCATATGCCAAAATTATTGCTAATGTGAGCAATAATATAATAACCTTGGTTTTCTTTTAAAAGGGTTAGTGTTTCCAGATTTGTGTCAACTCTGATATTTATGGGGATGGTCACTTCAGTGCTTTGATTGCTAGTCTGGAAATCCAAATTAAAGTGGCAGCTGGAGAAGGAAAGAAGGAGGTGGAAGACAAAAAAAATAAAGATTTTATTCAATTATTCAGTTTCTTCAAGCTCTTTGGTTTTCCCACCTCTCACTTAGACAGTTCATAATATTTGACATTTATAGAGCTGCTTTCAAAACAAAGACCCAGAAAGCTTAATGCACCATGGTAAGAGGCAGAAGGGAAATCAGCTCACACGCCAGGTGCATGACGCCACCTCTGATGTGGAATGTAGCAGCTGGGCCACAGCTGGTGGGTAATGAACACCGGACAATGGCCCAGAATAGGAAGTGAAAAGGAATCCTGGATCCAGTTGAAATTTCGAGAGCAGCAGGAGGCAGCAGCAGGAGATGACACATCGGAATGTTGCTGGGAAATTAATCTTACAAAACATTCAGGCTCCCTGGTCAAGGGTAGGGGGACACATTTTCTGGCATGGTGGAGGAGATCCTCAGCCATCAGGATCTGGGTCCTTCTAATCAGACTCAACAGTCAGAAGAATGGTTTGAAGATGCGGGAGTGCTGTACCCAGAAATGGCACAAGCAGGAAGCAGACATGCCTCTGCCATGAGGGCCTTCTTCCCTAAGTGGTAGAAACAATAAAGGAGACTTCCTTCCCACCTCACCTCAGTTGGCAGTTTCATATCCAGGCGACAAGGATAAGAGCCACCACTTTTCACTTGAGGGTTTAAAACAATGTGGTCAGGTCCACATAGTTTCAAGATTACTTTCCTGGAGAGTCTGTCTCATGCCTGGAGGATTGAAACACTCATTCCAATCTGTTCACTTCTGACATTTTTAGTGCATCTCCTCAAATTACACCCCAGCAGTAAAATTAATGGGGATGAAGGCTCCAGGGACTTTTGTGTGTGTGTTGCTGTTCTTAGAAGAAGGTTTGAAGAAAATGAAGGGGAAAAATATACCCTTAGTTCACTTGAACCTGCTGAGCCATTTGGGCTGACTTGAAGTGACTAGGAAGTAACAACATTACCACAGATATGACAAACATGAGGCCAACAGGAAGGCCAGCAGTCATGGTTCTGAGATGCGAGGTTCAGGATAAAAGGGGCAATTGATCGAAATATTAGTTTGATTCAGGGATCTCTTCCTGCATAGGGAGCAACTGGGCTGTACAGTGGGCATGTACACACTGATTAATTCAATAGTGTGTCAAGAAGTGCCATGTTAAGAAGGATTATGAGACCATAGTCAACAGACTCAGCCAGAAGGAATGACCAGAGGTGGCAATGACACGTGCCATGTATTTGCAACCTTGGTAGGAGTATTAATAGGAGAAAGACACAGGTCATTTTCCTGAAAGAGGAAAATGTATTCTTGATTTTAAAACAAAAGCCTGCTTAGAATGTGACTGGCATATGCCATGTTTTTCTGGGACAAAGATGCTACAGGTGCTCCTTCTGCTGAGCCATGATCTCTGGAATAGCCACTCTATAGATATATCAAGCAACAAGTGTTCTAGGAGGCAAAGTACCCCAGATTGGTCAGGGATGCAGGCTCCTTGGACAGGACTTTGGCAGAGCAGCTCAGCACAATGTCAAACTCTTATGAAGCATTTCCTCTGTGCCAGTCATGTTCTGGAAGTTTTCTAAACATCAGCATATGTGCACTTTCTCCACATCATACCCCAGGAGGTAAACGATTTTACATTTACTTTGTAGATGAGGAATCTGAGACTTCCTGAGGTTAACTTCCAGCATGGGGCAAAGGAAGAATTTCAATCCAAGTCTCTCTGGTTTCAAATATAATTATCACAGCTAACGTTTACATATGTTGCCATCTAATGTTTGTAACTGTCCCACCATTATTGCCACCTTATGTGTGATGAAATTGAGGCCCCAATAGGCTAAGTAGCTTATCTAAGTTGCCATGGTTACTACATGGCAAAAGCGGAATTCCCACCTAGGTGGACCTACCCCAGGGCTCTGTTCTTAACAGCCATTATATGCTTGAAAAGCCCAAGAGCTTTAACTACCCCGTAACATCTCTAAAAAGAGGGATCTATGATATGTCCACGGCAATGGCCTAATTGGCTAGATAAGCTGAGAAATAGGTCAAGTACTTCAGAGAAAGGGTATTGCCTTCTTTCTTTAGAGAAAGTAGTAGTGTTCTCAAAATGCAGTCCTCAGATCACCCGCATCAGAATCACCTGGGTGGGGGAGGGCTTTTTAAAATGTTGATTTCTGGCTCCTTTCTTCATCCCACTGAATCAAAATAACACAGGCAGGGCCCCTCTATTTGCCATAAGATTCCTCTGCACTCTCCTACCTGTTTTTGTTGAAGGTAGGGGTTACATTTTCAAGCTGTGAGGTCAGGATGGATTGAACTCCAGTTTGTGCTTTTACCACTTACTAAGTGACCTTGGAAACTGATTTTTATTAGTCTAGTCATCACTGGTAGTTACAACCTTCTGTGTTTCTCAAAGTTTTCTATGCTTCTGTGCATTAGAATCACCAATGGAATGCTTTTTTTTTTTTTTTTTTTTTTAAATATACCTGGATTTTTAGACTTGGTTCAAAGATGTAGCCTGTGGCCTGAGAATATCTTTATTTTATGAAAGGCTTCTTCAGTGCTTCTGAAGCAGCTTGTGGCCCTGGTTGAGAATCATTAACAGTAACAAAATGACAAATGCATAATGCCCATGATGCTCAAATATTTTAACCAGCACTGATATTGATACTATTTGGGTGTCATTGTTCTGTGGCCATTTCCTATAAGCAGAGTTGGGCTTGCAGCCAAACAAGAATCTCCAATGAGGACAATTTTTTTTTAATTTTTTAAAGATTTTATTTATTTATTCATGAGAGACACACAGAGAGAGGCAGAGACACAGGCAGATGAAGAAGCAGGCTCCCTGTAGGGAGCCTGATGTGGGACTCCATCCCAGGACCCCAGGATTACCACCTGAGCCAAAGGCAGATGCCCAATCACCATGAGCCGCCCAGATGCCCCTCCAGTGAGGATAATTTCAAACCAAGACGCCCATGGTAAACCTAAGATATAGATCGAAAAAAAAAGTTTTTTTTTTTTTTCAGAAAAGTTTTTTTTTTTTCTTTTAGGCTGAAATTAGGATCTAACTTGGTTTTAATCAGATGTAGAGGGAACCCACATGAAAGATACAACCTCTGAGGATACAGCCTTGAAATTGAACTTGTTATTTAAAATAACAGAATAAGGCTTTTTGGCAAAAATCATAGACAAGGTGACTTCAGTCACATGGTGAGAACTGCATGCTTATGATTTATCTCAATTGTATATTAGAGTAGAGTTGAAACTAATGGCACTCTTAAGTTCTCTGCCATTTGCACAGTGTGAGAAATTACCAAGACAGAAGCAGGGAAAGTATACTGAGAGCTTTCTAGGTTAATAGGACAAATTTTTCCTTTGTAGGTCCCTGGGTTATGGTTCAGAAATCCTCACCACTCGAGGTTTGGGAATATATATTTGAAAATGTGTATCAGCGCTAACACAAAGGTTTATAACATAGACATGAGCAGTAGACCCAATGCTAATTGATATTTACCTTGTTTATTTCCCTGGAAAAAAACTGTCCAGCGCCTTCACCCCAAAGAAGATTCTTGCAGTGGGAATGGCAACTTGTCCCTCCATCCAATACAATGATGAGAAGACAATGGCTCATGTTCAGTAGAGTACCAAAATGTATGGCAGGAACTATAGTACAGGCTCTGCATTCTATCACATTTTAATCAATCTGCAAGGTGCTATACCTTAGAAGCTTTTCACGAACGAAAAATGTATGCTTGGAGTTATTCAATTGAGTGAATATTATATAGGGTAGGAAACAGAGCTAGAGTCTGAACCAAAATTAGTCAGACTCCAAATGCAAACTCGTTCCATGTCAACCCATTGGTTCCAATCTAGAATTTAGATGGGCTAATGCAGCTACAGAGGAATAGAAGGCCTGCCTTGACAAAGGAGGGGTAGCTAATTCTCTGCAGCAACTCCAGCAGTTGCAAACACACACAAAAAATTAAAAGCAGAAAAATACATGATCATGCATCTTCCTGGAGATCCTGCAGAAAAGGGTAAAGCTAGGCCACCCTGAGACCAAGGAGATTTAAATTAAATGCAATTTTCCCCTTTCTGTGGCTTTGAGAGAAGGAAGATGATGTTGCTCAAGTAAAAATAGAAAAAAAATAAGCATTTGTGTATTGAAAGTTGGCTATTAAAATTATAGTTTATCATTTCAAATACTTACAATATTGCAGGTATATACATTACCTACTTAAATCATTACGACAACCTCATGAGATTATTAAAATCTATTTTACAGGTAGGAAAATGTGACTCAGAGTGGTTAAGTAATTTTCTCCAGAGCAGAGCTTGTAAATGACTAAGTCAGGATTTAATTCCAAGCCCACTGACTCCAGAATCAAAAGTTTCTCCTCTTCATTATACCAGACTCTTTCCTACTCTGCCATTGTAAGTATTTGATCAAATATTCATTGAACAGAAATAAATTCAGCAATGCAAATTTATCAATAAGATTTCCAGTCAGGCTAATAAATGACCAAATTAATTTTAAAAGTGTTTGTTTAGACTTACTGCATGCCCCTATGAATATTTTCAGTGTATAAAGAACTTAAAGAAGAGCAAATATAGCTCCTGCATTAAAAAATGTATTATGTTGTGTAGGGCATAAAACCATTATACAGATTACTATGTGAAAGAAGAAACGTTCAACCAAGTGCTATGGAGACTCAAATTAAGGAGGGAACAAAGCCAGTGAAGAATCAGGGAGGTCATCATGAAGGTGATGGGCTGGGCTGGAAGAGTAACAACCTGTAGTAGCTTCATGATTGCACAAAAATACCATTTGCTGGGATGCCTGGGTAGTTCAGTCAGTTGAGCGTTTGACTATTGATTTCAGCTCAGGTCATGGTCTCAGGGTCCTGGGATCAAGCCCGGCATTAGGCTCCACACTCAAGGATTCTCTCTCTCCCTCTCCCTCTGCCCACCCCCCTCACTCCCACTCTCTCTCTATCTCTCAAATAAATGAATAAATATTTTTTTTAAAAAATACCATTTGCCTCTCTGAAGGTAGATTATACTTCAAGGCTTGGAAATGTGACTTGCCTAGACAATGAGCTATAAGTAGAAGCAATGAGCCTCCCTTTGAAGTAGAAGCTTTTTTTTTTTTTTAATATTTTATTTATTTACTCATGAGAGAGACAGAGAGACAGGCAGAGGGAGAAGCAGGCTCCATGCAGGAAACTCGACATGGGACTTGATCCGGGGACTCCAGGATCACTCCCTGGGCTGAAGGCAGTGCTAAACTGCTGAGCCACCCAGGCTGCCCAGAAGTAGAAGCTTTTAAGGACAGCACGTGGCTCATCATCTTTTCTTCTACCTGTTGGCATTCTCCCAGATAAATGTTCCTGTAGTAGGCTGGGCCTAGGAGTGAAAGCAGTGCAAACTGGAGCATCATCTGAGTTACAATGAGTGAGAAGTACAACCTAGGATAGATTTCAAGGTCATTTGTCACTGCAGCACAACCTAGCCTATCCTGCCTAAAATAGTGTCCAAGGACAATGCCTTTCAAGTGCAAGGCCACCTGTTGACTTGAACAGAAAAGAAAGATATTGAAATAAGAGAAGCAGCAGAACAAATCTCCCAAGGTGGTGATTATGGAGCATTCAGGAGTCTCACCCCTGGCCCTCTAGAAAAACATTAATGCCTGAGCCCATCCACACATCAGTTAAATAAATGTTGAGATGAAAATCACAGATAAGTGTATTTTTAAAAACTCCTCAGTTTCCACTAAAGTGCACCCAAGATTGAGAAGTGCTGATAGGATCGAGTCCCTTTATACTGCCCATGAGGAAACAAAGTCTCAGAGGGAAGGCCCATCTGAGCTGGACAGCTGCAAGGTCTCAATCTCTGTCCACAGGAATCCAAATTTAGCCTTCGTGCCAGACGAACACTAATTAAATTTAGAAAAAAATTCTCTCGGCTTTAGAAAAATTGACGTAACCTGGATTCAAATCCTGATGAGAAATTTACTATTTATCTGGCAAATCATTTAACTTTCTGAACAAATCATTTAACTTTTCTATATTTATTTATTTTTTGCTCATAAAATGGTGATACTAGTAACCATCTCATTGCATTGTGGTGACTATTTAATGAGATAATGAACGTGTGAAAGGATAGTATAATAAAGGTCAGGCATATGGATTCTGAGTCCAAGCCATTAGGTTTCAATGCCAGCACTGAAACTTACCCTGCAATGGACTTATCTGTTAATATTACCATGCTTCAACCACCCTGCAACAGCAATACTGTTACTGCAACAATAAAATGGGTTAGATATAATCACGTTTCTTTTAAAATTTATTTTTTATTTTTTTAAATTTATTTTTAATTTTTTAATTTTTTAAATTTTTTCATTTGTTTATTTGAGAGAAAGAACATGAACGGTGGTGGTGGAGAGGGAGAGAGATAATCCTCAAGCAAGCTCCCTCAAGTGGGGAGCCTAATGTGGGGCCTGGTCCCAGAACCCTAAGTTCATGACTTGAGATGAAGGCAGACACTTGCCCAATGGAGCCACCCAGGTGCCCCTAATCACATCGCTTTTAAAGTTGTGAAAAATACATGTAGAGCTGATGTGTTGCAAAATCCAAAAGGCATCATCATATTGGCATCCATGCATGTAGCACCCCCTGAACTGTACCTGTGGAAGCCCTGTATATCAGTTATTTCATGTTGAGAGTGTAGAAATGTAGCTGGCGCACAATAGGTGCTCATGAAGTCTATGCTATGATGTTATTATAAAGCTCTTATGTTATTATAGTGTCTGGCATGCTGACTGGGACATGGAAAATAGTCAATATGTATTTGTTGAAAGAAAGACTGAGTAAAGTACATTATTAATGCAATTAGTAAACTAATTTTGATAAAAGTACATAGGAAGTAAGATAGAAAGTAGACTGTAAAGACAGGTGTAAAGATAGAAAGTAGATCGTTAGAACATGGACCTATCTTGGATGCCAACTAAGTGTCTTGGGTTTTATTTTGTAGATAGCGGGGAGCCACTGAGTATCTCTGAACAGTAGAGTAACACATTCAGGGCAATTGTAAGGTTGGTCAAGGGGGTAGTGATTTATAGAATAAGGGGAAAAAGTTTCATACCGCCATATAAATAATCCAGCCATGAGCTAGATGGCACAGGAAAGG
The DNA here is from genome assembly GCF_048418805.1 of Vulpes vulpes. NCBI lineage: Eukaryota > Metazoa > Chordata > Mammalia > Carnivora > Canidae > Vulpes > Vulpes vulpes. The sequence continues at coordinate 94,295,686 of NC_132793.1, read as the reverse complement.
ACAGGGAGGAAGAGATGATCATGAAGAAAGGACAAGGCAGGCATCTCTGAGGAAACAATCTAAATCACATTCTAGTGCACACCAAGAACCTGGCCCCAGCTCCGTTCTTGGTTCATACGTGTCCTCAGGACATGAGGGAACCAAGGCTCCTCCTTACTATTTAACAGCCAAATGACCAGACTTGCAACTCCTAAGATTACTTCAGCTCTAGAGGCCACCTGTGAAGTGGAGAGCAAGCTGGGGGTGGTTCAGAACTCACTAGGACCCTGGCTGGGGGCCATTCCACATGCCTGTCAAGCTGTGGAAGCCCATGTGGGAAGCTAATGGGAAGAGCACACTATTGTCTTAATTCTAGAGACCTGTAGACAGGTCTGCAGGCAGACAGCTGCCTTTCCTTATTTAAGGGCTGTTAGGTGCATGAGGGAGATGGGGTGGCGTTATCTTTGAAGCCAATTGCTCCAGTCCACTCTTTCATTTCTGTCGGTTCAGGGCAAGGTCAAGTGAGCTATGATCCCAGATTCATTTTCCTCTCCTCACGTCTCCCATTCATGCAATGAGACTCCAGCAAACCCACATGTACACACTTACACAGACACATACACACTCACATACACAGCTACTCAAATATGCACTTACTCATACACACTCATACACATTCACATTCCTGTGCTCACCCGTGCAACTCTTACTCACACACACTTAGGCACACATACACAAACAGGCACACATACATACTCATACACACTATGGCATGCTTACTCATGCACACACATGCTGACTCACCCCAACATCCACTCACACACATATTTCCTCGTGCATGCACATGTATATGCACATTCACCCACCTTCATAGTCTTGCACAATCACAGACACAAGATCACTCACATAATTCTTGTTCACATCTGCAAACACATTCCTGAACATACATGCTGATCCACAGGCTTCTTTCCCAGGAGGCAGGCCTGAGATGTATGGGATTTTCCAGCCCAAGATTGTTCGAGCATGCTTGTTGTTCTGGCTCAGGGTGGCCAGAGAACAAATAACCAAGCTCCATGGATGCCCTCCTGGCTCCTGCAGACTTGAAGCAATAGCACATTTTTGGAAGTAAGAGTCAGAGATCTGCAAATAAGTATGTAAGCCTTGAATTTTTAATTTCCCATGGTAGCCAATACAACTGGGAGAAATATCCAAACCCAATGCTCCTTTTCTAATTCTCTGCTCCAATCTTCATCCTCACCAGTGCCCACCTCCCAGGAGGACATGCTGCCAGAGAGGTGATTAAAACCAGCTTCTATTTAATTGAAAAATAACCACCCCACCTTTCTTTCCAAATATGTTTGTAAATTCCTTATAATTAGATTTTCCCCTCAAGGAAAGACCACTGGGTTGCTCCTGAGGGGGGAAAATCAGTGGCATGTGGCCAGTACCTTCCAGACCATTCTGCTGTGATAAGGACTAACTCCCCATTGTCCAGGTAGGTGAGGACACAGGGATGGTTCCATCATGGCCTAAGTGATCAAGGTCACTCTCGTTCCCCTTTCAGCCTTCAGAAATACATTGCTGCTAATTCCAGTAAAACTAGGAGATGCACAGGCTGACTAGCTTGTAAAATAACCCAAAAGCTTCTCATTTGGAGTAGAGGCACACAAGTTACATTTACATAGGGACTTAGCCCTTGTGGGATCATGACTCTTTTCTAAGCACCTGTTCTTCCTGTCCAGGAGACATGCCACTGCCCACCACTCCACACCCCCATGAACCAGAACACGTCTATTCCTTGGGGGAATCCTCTGGCAGAAGCACACCAGAGCTGCCAGGATGGGCTGTGTGATGATGTGGAAAATATGCTGCTTTTGCAATCAGGAGATTTGCCTCTGAGGCCAGTCTCTGCCACTTACCCTTTTGTTTGTTTTTATTATATTTATATACTTATTCATGCTGACCCCTGTTTCCCAAAGAATTTATGGTCTTTATATATATATACATGGGTTAAATAGAATTGGAGAAAGGCAACTAAAAGAAAGGAGAAAGCAAGTATGCCAGGCATGTGGGCTAATAAGTTGCAGTAACTACCCACTGATTTTGTTCTGATCTTTCTAGCATCCTAGTGGGGAAGGGAAACATGATGAGTTGGATGACCACCGACGGACTCTGACTCCCAAGGAAAAATGTTTTTTGTCTTTTTTTTTTTTCTGGGCATCAATTCTCAAAAGATCTGACCCAAGAAGACATCCAGATGGCCAATAGGCATATGAAAAGATGCTCAACATCACTCATCATCAGGGAAATGTATATCAAAGCTACAATGAGATATCACCTAACACCTGTCAGAATGGCTAAAATCCAAAATACAAGAGACAATAGGTGTCGGCAAGGATGTGGAGAAAAAGGAACCCTCATGTACTGTTGGTGGGAATGCAAACAGGTACAGCCTCTGTGGGAAACAGGGTAGAAGTTCCTCAAAACGTTAAAAATAGAACTACCCTATGACCCAGCAATCTCACTCCTAGTAATTTATCCAAAGAATATAAAAATAGTGATTCGAAGGGATAGAGGCAGCCGTTTATAGCAGCATTATCTATGATAGCCAAGATACAGAAGCAGCTCAAGTACCCACTGACTGATGAATGGATAGAGAAGATGTGGTGTATACATACAATGGAATATTACTCAGCCATAGAAAGAAATGAAATCCTGCCATTTGCAACAGCACGGATGGGGCTAGAGGGGGTGATGCCAAGTGAAGTAAGTCAGAGAAAGACAAATACCACGATTTCACTCTTATATGGGATTAAAGAAACATAACAAAAGAACAAAGGAAAAAGAAACAAACCATGAAACAGACTCTTAGCTACAGGGAACAAACTGATGGGTACCAGAGGGAAGGTGGGAAGGGAATGGGTGAAGTAGATGAGGGGGATTAAGAATACACTTACCTTGATGAGCACTGAGTGATGTACGGAACTGCTGATTTGCTACACTGTACACTTGAAACTAGTAGAATACCAGTTATGTATGTTAATTGTACTAGAATTAAAATTAGAAACTTAGTAAATGGGGTGCCTGAGTGGCTCAGTTGGTTGAGCATCTGCCCTTGATTCAGGCCATCATCTCAGGGTGAGGTGGCCACCATCTCAGCCCAAGTTGGGCTCCCTACTCAGTGGGAACCTGCTTCTCCCTCTCCCTCTGCCCCTCCCTTCCACTTGTGGCCTCTCTCTCTCTCTCTTTGTCTCTCTCTCAAATAAATAAATAAAATCTTAAAAATATATATACCTGACCTGAAAAATTTCATAGGGGTATTGATATAATTTTATTGGATATAAAGCCCTCAATGATGATTTTTATGTCATCCATAACTGTGCTGGTCCAAATGCTTAAATATTTCTTTGGCTCTTTTGTCAAATGATGCTTACAAATGCACACTTAGCTTACTATAAATTTTAAATGAAATAATACCACTTTTAATACCAAATAAAATAATAATACCAAATAAAATAATACAAATTTTACATGAAATAAAGATAGCACTTTATCTACAGTAAACACACAATTACAAGGATGAAGTACAAGCACTCATTCACATTTCGTTAGTAACTTAAAAATAGGGGAGGATCCAGAGCTCTAGTGGGCCTCCAGATGCCTTTTGTCCCTCCTCCAGGTAAGGGCAGCATACCTCTTCTGTCAGGACACTGTCCCAGGAGGTGACATAGCTTCCTGGACAGGGAGAGCAGGGGCTTGGAAGGGCCATCTGACTTGTCAAAGGCTAAGTCCCTGTGTCAACATGACTTGTTTGCCTCTACCCCAAACAAGAAGCTTTCCCAGCTATTCTGCAAGGCAGTCAGCCTGCACATCTCCTAGTCTTAACGGAATTAATTCCATTAGCAATGTGTTTCTAGAAGCTGTAGAAGGAGCAAGAGTGACCCTGCACATGGTGTTGAAGCTGTAAGCCTTTCTGGTACATTCTCCATCCCCTTTAGTTTTCCTGGACCTGAGCCTCCGCCCAGTAATCCCCTGCAAGGCTCTCAACCATGGCAAACTGTTGGGCTCTCCCACCACACCCCTCGGGGAAGGCTCTGGCCAGGATCTAGACCAAATTCAGCTGGTAATTGCACTACAAATTGCTGTGAGTATTGAAACTCCCGGAGACTGACTGGATGGCTTACCACCCCTGCCCCTGCTGGGCTGGTCAGAATCTGTGGTCAGAATCCGCCTGGCAGGCGGCTGGAAGGGAGGCTGGAGGTGCTGAGCTAGGCGGTGGGTGTTTAAAAAAAAAAAAACCAACAGTCCTACGTGTTATTTGGAAATTTGTGATTCATGCTCATAAACAGGTGTGAGTACAAGGGAGCACCAGAGGCAGTAAGTGGCTGTGACTACCTGCAGGGATGGAGGAGGGGCGGTAAGCCCAGCTCCCGAGGCAGAGATCCACTGTCACAGCCACTGTGAGTAGAACCCAGGGACTCCTGGCCTTTTGCAATACACAAAGGTCTTCCTCTAGAAGAGGAGGCTTCTTCTAGAGCTTTGCAAGAGGAGTTAACAATGACACTGTCTTTGCCTTGACTGTTAGGTAACAACAGGGTCGCGCAAATGCCAGCTGAGCAAAGCAGCCTCCTGGTTCTTGAAACAGCAGGTCTGAGACTCTGGCCAGCCAGGATGCCCACCTGGGGATCCACGTGGACTCAAAAAAGCACAGAGAGATAGTCTCCCAGAACTACAATCTTGAACGCTCAGGGATTCCATCCCAGAAGGAAATGAGTAATATCTCCGATTTAGGGATTAGTGTTTTATTGAAATAGCTGCCACGAAGAAGCAGTGGCTTTAGGGTCAGACTAGAGAGCATGGGCCCCCAGCCCAGTGTGGTTGCTAACTTGCCAGTGAGGCTTTTGAGCCTCAGTTTCCCTCTCTGTACCAGAGGAATTATAATAACCTCCTCACAAGGTTATCATAAAAATCCATGACATCTCTTTTTTTTTAGTTGCTTAGCTAAGAGTCTGGCTCTTCTAGGCACTCAATAAGTGGCAGCTACTTATGAAGCATCCATGATGTTTACGGATTTTCCAAACAGCAATTCAAACACTCTCATTTATTTTTTCCAGCAATTGCCTTCAACAGTGTTCTTCTATCTCTTTGTAAAGCCGCAACACCATATTATTCAGACCATGGAACTGCTTTCACCTGCAGTTATCACTATGGTGCCAACCCAGGACACAAGGCCTCATCTTGTCCTGGGTGACGTTGCTGGTTCCCACCCTCCCCGCCTATGTGGTTTGCTTCTCCCTCACTGAAGAGATGGGATCTATTTCCTATTTCCCTCGGCGTCCCCTGCCTCTTCAGGGCCTAACAGCTCTGGAAGGAGAGAGATGTTTTCCCCGAAATTTCCTGGAACAGTGTTAGCATCAGGTGAGCCTACAATCTTCTCCAGCCACACAAGCACCTGGCCAGGAGGTACCTAGTTCCCTAGTCTTTCAAATACCTCTACTTTTTTTTTAAAAGACTTTATTTATTTATTCATTCATTCATTCATTCATTCATTCATCATGAGGCATGCAGAGAAACAGGCAGAGACATAGGCAGAGGGAGAAGCAAGCTGCCTGTGAGGAGCCCAATGCAGGACTCGATCCCAGAACCCCAGGATCACAACCTGAGCCACCTAGGCATCCCAATACCTCTACTTTTTTTATCCTCATTTGATTTGGGGTGGAGAAAGCCCACTTCTCATCAGGAAAACTATGGCTCCTTAGGACCTGAAGAACTCTGGCCTCCAGAGGTGTCCTGTCCAGTGTGTTGCAAAGACTGCCATGGAGAGGGTGGTAGCTGGGGCAGGACAGGGGAAGGGGTCAGGCCCAAAATGCCCTCAGCCAGGACTCTGTAGTCCACCACTGAAAGCCCTTGGAGGATCGCTTGAGTGCTCTAGAGCAGAAGCTCTCAAACTGTAGCAGGCCCCTGGTGGTGGGCTCATGCAAATAGGGATCACTGGGCTCCACCCCCAGAATTTCTGATGCAGGCAGGGAAAGAGTGAGAATCTGCACTTTTAACAAATTCTAGGTGTGGCTGATGCTGATAGTACCAAGACTCACTCTGACAACCACTATTCAAGAAAACATGAATTTCTTGTGATAATGAAAAAATGTGAATTTTGGAGAGGTTAATTTATTGGTTAACTAAACAACTAATAAGTGGAAAGTGAAGTCTACATGCAGATTTGCCTGCCTCAAAACCCCTGACCTTTCTACTCTAGTGTGTGCTGTCATGGTTGAAGAGGGATTCCAGTAGGAGGCAAAATATAGCTCACTTTTTCAGGCTGTAGCAACCTCAGCTGAATGAATCAGAATCCTTCCCCAAACTCTGTGACCTTCCCACAATCAAGGGTGGCACCTGACCACACTGAGGGATGTCTGTTTCTCCCTTGGGAAGTTTGCAGATGAGGATGGAAAGACCTCCTTTGTGCCCGACTGGACCATGGACAATTCAGGGACTCTTGGCCATCGTTTATTGTCCCATGGATCTATGTGCAGAGGCCTCTACTGAAGTTAGAGAACCATGGCCTGGCACTGTGGAATGCCAAAACCTGCCCACCCACTTCCTGAGATCCAACCCTGACTCTATTCATAGGCCTGACAACCTCTCTGCTCCTGGTTACTATGAAATGGCCTAACGACCTGCCAGTAACCTCTTTGCCCCACGCAGCCCCCTAATGTGCCTTTACTCTTTCTCTTAAGCTCCTTGAATTAGATCTTTTATTACTTGCAACCAATAGCTTCTTTATAATATATAGTGCACATATTCTACACATTTTTATTGACAGACGTTCTGTTCAAAGGATCTAGCATCTCATAGCAAAATTATGATGACCACTTTATTGGTCATTTTTGGCAGGGAGGATCATGGTGGCCATGATGTGTGCTAACACCTCTATTTTTATTTATTTTTGGCCTCTCATCCTTGGAAGGAGTGATAAGCATGTGTAAGTGTGTATGTGGGAGAGAGGGGGAGGGTTCTCAGTGTTGTGCACACAGACATGAACCAATCTTAGATCCGTCACCTCCTCAGAGCCTGGCCTTACTTGTTGCCAGAACCCCTGAATCCCGGTCTCCCAGATGGTACATCCTTTCCATGTGCCCCTGACGACTGCGCACACACCATTCTGCCCTTGGGAATCCTCCCTGGATTTGCAAGCACAGAACACCATGAGGAGAGTCTGTTTCCCTATACTCCCAAAGTGAGTTTCTCCCCATGAAAGGCCAAAATAACACCATCAATCAACTAGGCTTGTTGTTCTTTTTCAAAAGCTCATGTCCACGGAGCTGGGATTAGCACTGGGTTACTGCCCCATACAGAGCCACCCACATAGTGTTCATCAGGCCCCCTGGCTGCTCAGGAAGCCATGACTCAGCTGGAGAAGCCAACTGAGTTGTGAGGTCTTTTAAGGGTAATTTAGCTGCACGTAGAAGTGCTGATTTATTCTTTTTTCCTCCTCCAGATAATGGACACTGTGCCTCAATGTTCCTGGATTAGTGACAGGGCTGTAGGCACTCTGAGATTCCTCACCCCTCCCTCCCGAGCTGTGTCCTGAAACATCTTTGCACACAGCTTCTCAACTCAGTTTTCAGAGTGCTCCTTTCCTTTTCTCTTAATTCCCTTCCAGTGTTGCTCACGCAGCCTATGAGGAGAACCAGGAAGACCCAAGCCCAAACAGAAGCAGGTCAAGTTTAGATTGGAGCAGGGGAATTGACCAGGAGAGCCACCTCTGCCAGAGCAGGAGATATGATGTAATGCTTCATGAGTTTCTGAGTGTGGGAGGAAGTGAAGTTGAGCAGATGGAGCTGGAACACCAAATATGGTTGTGCGAAAACTATCTTGCACAACTCTAGGGGGCATTCTGGACTATGACGTGAATGACACTCCACACGTTATACAACACACCACTTCTGATCTAACTAGTTCAATCGAATTTATTCCTATGTCCCTCTTACGAAAGAAAATGGAAGTTTTAAAAGGAATGATTAATCACAAATGTTTCCATTTTATGGTAAACCAACAAGGGGTAAGGCAAAGGTGGGCCAGTATTACTGAAAGAGCCAGTGGTGTGTTGGGACATGCTTATACCAGTTTCAAGAGCCAATTCTTATTATTTCTAGCCACCTATGTGTTCAGTGACTTCATATTGCTAGCTTGAAACCAACCATAGTGTATTATTTACAGAAACTGGCAAGCACTGAAAATCAGGATCCTCTTACTACCCCCTCCGAGAATCAGTTGTTTAGCATTTAACAGCACACCACTGGGCATTAGCTACCTCTTGCCCTAGGTTCTCAATTTCTATCAGGACTAGGATCACTTAAAAATGTCTTTATTAATGGAATATTACTCAGCCATTAGAAACGACAAATACTCACCATTTGCTTCAACGTGGATGGAATTGGAGGGTATTATGCTGAGTGAAGTAAGTCAATCGGAGAAGGACAAACAGTGTATGTTCTCATTCATTTGGGGAATATAAATAATAGTGAAAGGGAATATAAGGGAAGGGAGAAGAAATGTGTGGAAAATATCAGAAAGGGAGACAGAACATAAAGACTCCTAACTCTGGGAAACGAACTAGGGGTGGTGGAAGGGGAGGAGGGCAGGTTGGGGGTGAATGGGTGACGGGCACTGAGGGGGGCACTTGACGGGATGAGCACTGGGTGTTATTCTGTATGTTGGTAAATTGAACACCAATAAAAAAATTAATTTATTAAAAATAAAAACAATGTCTTTATTTTCATATTTGCTCTCTTAAATGGAATTGTTGCTTGGTCCACCCCATAAAAGCTGTCCTCCTCCTACCTCACCTGAGACCCAGCCCTCTAGCATCTTTAATTCTTAGTTGATGAGTGGCTAAGGCAGCAACCTAAATTCTCTGTCTACATTAAACACATTATTACCAAGTGAATTTGACAGGCTATATTCCTGAAATGTTTTCAGGGAAGGGGTTCTTGCACAATCCTTTAAGTTTTTATAATTGACTGAAACTTTGTAAATCTGAAAAAGTTGATTCATAAAGATTTCAACTCAGTGTTTCTAAAATTAGCTAATTCTCTGAAGAAGAGAGTGTGTTACCTATGTTTTGGAATAGCTACAGAGCCACTGATTCTGGTAATATTTGGTCCACATTAGCTCTAAGAAAGTACATTGATTTTTTTTTTTTTGTCCTTAAACTGTAATCTCTATTTAGTAAGAGTTCCCCCAGAGGCATCCAGAAAAGATTCTGATCCCTGCTACTGGATTTAGAAGTCATGTTTGTCTAACTTCATTGTCCATGTGGTAAGCCATAATTCCATCGGTAATAAGCATTTACAAAGCACTTTAAAATTATTAATGAGTTAATTTACACAACTCGCCTTTCAGATGCTTTACAAAAAAGGAAATAGTTTAAAATTTTTTCTTAACACCAAGGACAGGAAAAATAAGGAGGAATTTCCAATGATCTGTGCCAATGTCATTCAGCAGTTGGTTAAAAATGTGTGTAGTTCACAAGATGAAGAGAGAAATTTCCAGACCAGTGTATTTGGTCCAACTTTTCTCCTCCAATTACAAATGTTTTTAAGTTAGATTATAATATACTGTTTAAAAATGGTCCATATGATTCAGACAATATAGTCAACTAGATATTTCTCCAGGCCAAAAAAATCATTTCGTTTGTTGTGTGTATTATTTGCCAGGCACTGTTCTACAGATTCACACACATTCCTTCACTTCATTTCTACAGGAATATTGGGAAGACAGCAGTGGCTGAGTTCACAGTAAGTGGCCCTCTTTGCTACTTGGGCTATTTCCATAATGTGTGTATATATAATTTATATAAGTCATATCATGACCCCGTGCAACTGGAAAATTATAAATGGTACTAGATCAATATAATCCCTAAGTGGAAGAGGAATAGAAACATGTTCTTGATATCAAAAGCAAAACAAATTTTGATCTTCAGTGATGAATGTTTCACTTGAGGGACCAGTAACATCCAGTTCCGTTTCAGTTTTGCAAGAGCTAAGCCATCTATTGGCTGCCTTTTCTAGCAACTGTCTTCAAGAAAGAAAAGAACAATTGAGCACACGACGTTGATTTTATTCTATAGGAACTCCCTGGGGAAGAGCAGGATTGGCCTATGTGGACCTGCGGAAGAAAAAAAAGAAACTCCTTCTTCCAGGAGGCAGTAATCGTTGGGGGCTCTTAAGGTACTGGAAATACAACAAACACCACAATCAATGAAAATGTGTTTGGATTTAACTGTCAAACTTGCCAAAGATAGAAAAAAAATGTATGTCTTCAAGAATAACAATATCTGAATCATAGAGTGCACATCTGTCAGATGTTCTTTCCCAAATGACCCAACTAATCCAAGTGCATCTCTGCTTACAAGTACAAAGCAAAGCCAAGTAAAGGGCCTATTAGGAAAAGAGAATAATTTTGCTGTCAAAAATTCATACTCTGCAAATCTCTTGGATTCAAGGCAAAGGGTAATAAAAGTGAGATTCTGCTTCTACTACCTTTGAAGGGATTATGAAACAAGCAAGACCTTTCAGGATTTGATGTCTTGAAAGTTACTTTCAAAGGTGAGCAAGTATCAGGCACTCCTTGGGTCTCCCCAGGAATGCAGTTGGCCCACAGTGGCAAGGAGTTAGCATCATACAGTCTCAGATACCTTTTCTGCTTTCCTTCTGACACCTCCAGCTTCTGTTTCATGGACAATTTTTATCTGAGTTTGTAAATGTACAAAATTAAGAAATAGCAAACATAGGAAAAAGCATAGAATTAGAAAGTGTTAGAGCAAGAGACACTGTTTCAGCAGATTCAGTTTTACCCTTTCCATCCAAACATAAGGAGAATATGCATGAGGCTCATGAGGAGCCAGGTCACAGAACTTAGTGGTAGTAGTAACACTAGTTTCTAGGCTCTGCCTCTTGTGGAAACTCTCCGCTGTGCCTTGTCTCTCACAAATAAAACACTGCACATTTGAAATTGATAAAAATTCTAAAAGTGCATTAGAAAAGAAACTTTGGCAGCAATAGCCAAAGAAGCAAGCTGATTAACAAAAGTCGAGTTTATTTTTTTTCTTCTTTTCAAACTTTCTTCTGCTATTCATAAGGTGTGCTGTACCCATTTATTTAACACTGAAGAGAGAAGGTCAAAATTCAGAGTAATTTACTGAGTGAAGTTAAGAGGCCTGGGGTACATTCTGCAATTCAGTTTGATCCTCAGAATAGGACTAAAGGTTTACCTATAACAAACATGAAATCTAATGAAAAGTAAATTCAACTGGAAAACCTACCCTATCATAAACATCTCTAAATGCAATCACGCTTCCAAATGTAATATACCAAATATGATAAGAGAGGCAAAGTTCACAGCTCTTATGTTCCTAACTAGCAAACAACATTTTTTAGGACCTTTTCGTAAGTTCTCACACCTCCCATGATTGAAAAGACAGATTTGCTGTGCCCTGATGACTGGAACATTTCTGCATGTTTTAGGTCCTTAGTGGAAAGTACTGAGGTGTACCTTTACAATGGAAAACACAACATCACCGATGCAGCATACCTTTATAGCTAATTTGTCCTGCTACAGGTTTAAACCAAGAAGTTCTATAAAAACTGGTCACGAAAGAGGCTCCTGGCTAAAAAGAAAAGAAGTACAGATATATATCTTGCAGATGAGATGTCTTGGAACCCAGATTGTTATATAGCTAAAAGGGAATGCTTCCATCCTAAGAGCTCAAAAGCAATGAATATAAATAGCAGTGCATTTTTCTCTTCTACACCCTTTACCAAATGTCCAGTGAAGTTGCAGCTGGGTAAGATGGCCATAAATCTGCTCCATTCCTGCTCTAAAATTAATAATGTATCTGTTTATTTTTCAACATGCTTCCTCATAAAAGTCCAATATGGGAGGACAGAATTACTGAGGGCAAATTCTAACAATTCTACTTTCCTATCTTCCATTGTAAAAATTCAGGTCACCAGAACGCTTGAAGTAAGCTTTTTTTTCCTTAAGGTGAGAATCTGGAGCTGGCAGGCCAGAGAAAAACCCTGAACTCCACATGCCTCAAAGACCCTGTGTTCTTTCCATATATTCTGGATTTTATTGCTATTGCATTAACTCTTACGTGTAAAGTTTGCAGCGACCAACTAGACATGGATCATGTGGCTTATACAGACTAATGTCCATGACCAGAGGAGGGGATAAGTGTGGGGTGATGAGTCTCCAGAACCCCAGGCCTGTGTTCCAGTTTTGACTCCAGATGATCACCAGGCCCTGAGTGATCATATCAGATGGTAGAGTGCCCCCCTAAAGGCTTCAAGGATTGGGAGCAGGCCCAACCTGATCTGGCCCCTCTGGCAGCTGTTGCCCATGACATTTGGGAAAACAGAGAGTAAACATTCCAGGATCGCGTGTGAAGAATACATCAGCTTTGCCAATAGAGGGAAAACTGCAAACAATGCCAACCTTCCCCAAACTTAGGAAGGAACCCTGATGCTCTAGAGTACAACGCAACGCATTGCCACTTAGACCAAAAGTTGGCTACCTTTGGATGGGGCTTTGGAGTTTGCAAAGCACCTTTACATTAGTTACGTGATGTTCTCTATGAGGATGCACACTGGAGCATCCCTCTAAGTCTCCCTCCTCCTCCCACCCGCTCCCCATACTCCTCATACACAGCCTTAGCTGATGCTGGGTGCGGAGCCACTCCCCTTCAGGCTAGCTCCAGTCTCTGTCTTCTAATCTGATTTTCAGCAACTCACTCAATCCTGATGATTGTTTTGGGGCCTCTTGAGTTTTTGCTCTCGGTCCCTGTCTCAGGTGGGGTTCTCCAGGCAGACACAAAGACAGGCATGAGAAAGGTTCATTAGGGAAGGACGGCAGTGACAGGGAAAGGGGTAGACACAGGATGGAGTGGTGGGCGAGGTCATGGCATGACGTCATAGCATGACAGCATGGGCATGTCCAAGTAAAGAATGCCCATGCAGAGTGTCATGTGTGGGGAAGAAATGGCCAGCCCCTCACACTGTGGCTTGCTTACTCACTGACTTAGAGCCACCCTCGTGGGGTCTGGCCCTCCGTCACATCCCTGACCAGCTCCACCAGGAGCCAGATCACTGGCTGGAGCCACCCTGAGAATAGCAAGTCTTCAGTGGTCAGGCAATCACACTCCTCACAGCCAGAGGGCTTCCATAGGGCGGGCAGCATACCTGCACATCCGCCTCAGCTCTCAGACTCTGGATAAGGGCTCTTCTTTCTAGAAAGTCACTTTCACTGAGATTTGACAGAATCTTACAGGTAAGTAAACACAGATACAGAGCCGGGAAGCTCAGGCTTGAGGTAGCTGCACTTACCCAATAAAAAATTGAAGATCGGAAATGTGAAGTGATAGGTCCCCAGCCATATGACTGGTAGGGGACAGAGGCAGGATGAAACAAGATGAAGCAGCAGAATGACTGCACACTTCCCTTCATAAAACAATATTTGCTGACCCTGCTTAAGGCTGTGGAGAACCAGCCTGGCTCCAGGCCACAAGCAATCTATGTGGCATGTCACTCCTCACAGTCTCAGCGAGACAGTATTGCACTCTTCATTTGAGTGACTGGAAAACTGGGTCTTGGAGAAGTTCAGAGATTTGTTCCAGGGCACACAGCCAGTACTGGCGGAAGCTGGACTGAACTGGGTACGAGGCCAGCGCCTGCGCCCGGTACCGCCACGTTGCCCTTCCTCACCATGGCCGGCGCAGTGGCACCTGATTCCTCTGATAGTGTTTCCCAAGCGTATACTTTTGGCTTCTGTCAAATGTGACATTTGGAGGACTATCAACTCAAGAAACTGTGCATAGCCTACAAGCACTACATGAGAAAGAAAAAGGCCATTTTCTGTTGTTAGGAAGATCACTCTGGCAAACACCCCTCGCGGTTCCAGAAGAGGCACACTTTGCCATTTTTCTACAGACAAACACACCAAAAATGATGAAAATAAGCAAAAGATGTTAGAGATTTTTAAAGCACCAAACGCTGCTTGATGGGCTTTGCCAGTTTCCTAGAATATTTTATCCTGGAACAATTACAAAACACTCTTAGCTCTAAATACATGGGATTTTCCCTCAACTTTTGCAACCAAGATTGACTTCTTAAGTTGAAAGCTTGATGTGTCTGAGACCTTAATCAACACGTATTGATTGGACATTAACAGTTTTCAACAGTGTTATTTTTCATATCAACTGGGAAACACATCCAATAATCATCAAATTTATTGAAAACTTTTAATAAGATCGACATGCGGCTGGAAATGATTGAGTAATTGTACAGGTGCTGAGCCTGTATCAGCCATTTTTATAGCAAGATCTGCATTTTTTTTCAAGCTTGGTTTCACAGAAAAACAAACAACAAAAATGGAGCATTTGCTAAACATTTCTAAGAAATCAACTCAAACCGTGAAAAATAGAGTGGACATTTCCGGGATTCATTTTATTAGCCTGATCAGAAGATTAAAGACTGGAAAGACACAACAACTGTGGGAAAATATAAATTGTGGCATTATCAAAAAGCAACATCACGGTTTACTTTTAATTAAACTTAAAACACAGACTCCACTATATCTCATAAGATTTTAAAGGATTAAATATGTGTTGTAGGCTTCAAGAAATAATTGTGGGTGTTTAAAATGAAAAGATTTCTCTTCTTTGTTGTTTTTACAAACTTTATAATACAAAGTATTTATTTCTAAAAGTAAGAATTCACAAATTCCCTTCAGGGATCATTTCTATCCACACACTTAATTCTCTTTAATTTAAGACTAGATGTGATGAAAACAGCCGCTCCTCCCCCCAAAAAGACAAAAATCAGACAGACCACACACCAAAACTACAGTAACGCCCGGCAACATTAAGATGCTATTCAGGCAAAGAATTCAACCATGCTAAAGCGATAAAAGCATTCCTGTGAGGTGCATGCATAGATCTTCACTGTCCCTATCCTGGCCTCAGATGACCTGAGCACATGCTCCTTTCTGTTTTAGACACAGTTCTAATAAACTAAGTCATCTGATCCCTACTTCATGACACTCGGCCAGCCCTTCCCTTGTCAAAGCCTCGGGTCCATCCCTGAGCACTTGGCAATGGAGAGCTGGAAAACTACTAATCTGCGCTGTGCAGTGAGGTGTGAGCCCACTGAGGCTTGGACTTATGTCAGATTTATCTCTACACAACTCACACATAATTCTATCTCTTGCATGCGTAGATTATCAAGTGTTTAATGTGCATTTGCTGAATGAGGGAGCTGATGAGAGAGTACATACAAATTTGCTTCAAAAGCTGGAGGGAAGGAGATCATGAAGTCGCTGGTGAATGAAAAAGGAAGAGAAAAACCATTGAAAGCACACACAGAAACTGCCAGCAGGGAGGCGTGGGCGAGACAGCAAGAGGCTGGCAGTGCCAGGACCATCTACTTGTCTGAGACAATCACAAAGTTTCTGGGGGACTCTTTTTCTCACCTATAGAGTTAGAATGCTAATGTCTACATTGCTGAGTCATCATAGGAATTGGAAATATCTTGAATAAAGCAATCAGTGTACTTCCTCATGCATATGTACTTGGCTGGCTCTAATTTTTTTAAGTGTAACTTTTGTCTTTTCTTTAAAAAGAAACATGTCTATTTAGAGATTTCAAAAGTAAATAATTTTAAGCTGAAAAGCAAACCCATCCATAACTCAATCATAATCCCAATACAGAGAGGTCAGTGAGCATTTCAGCATTTCTTCTTCTAGTCCCACATTCCTTCCTTGTCTCTTATCTGTTTATAATCATCCAAATAGGGATATGATGTACCCTAACACTTTCTGACCCAGCAGCATACAAACACCTTTTCTTTTCTTTTCTTTTTTTTTTTTACAAACACCTTTCCACATTATTACATGATCTACATCATTATTGTTTAAGGATGCACTCCATTACATTGTTGTGATATGGCTTAGCTAAATAACTTCCTGTTTGGGGACACCAGTGTAGGTCATTTTTACTTTTCAATTATTATAAATAAAGCTGAGATAACTACTCTTATACATGTAAGTGTTATTTTTAATCATCATTGGCTGAGTTCATTTTGTTTTACATAGAGAGCAATGCCACTGAAGTCAACCCAATTATATATTTAGTATAAAGCTCATGTACCTAATAATAACCTGGATTATTACATTTATTTGGTCTTTTGTCCTTTGCTAGGCACTAGAGATCCAAAGATGAATAATCTAGCCCATCCACACATTGTACTCCTTTGTCATTTGAGGGAAATCATACACTTCAAAGAGCTTTCTACCTAAAATATGTAAATGAGGAAAATCATGTGTTCTTTGATCCTGGCAGGACAAAAGGAGACATAGTACCCATGAACATTCAACATGGTAGGAGATGGTACAGGAGTTAAAAGAAATCATAATGACCTAATGCAATGGAGAGTAAAAATACTGAGTATTCTATTTTGAACAAATTGTTATCACTCACTGCCATTTGATTTGCAATTTCATTGTATCTAGTTGATAGCTTTGTTCTGTCTTCCTGTACCAAACTTCCCACAATCAGGTCATCTTAACTTTCTGTAATGTTAAAACCTGTGTTTCATGCCTCCATGATTAACATTTTTCACTTTTGTCTTTTAAGAATAATTTTAGCTATTTATTTGCATATAAAAAAACAGTTGAAAGGAGTATTTCAGACACTCCACATGCTTTCTGTAAAAAGAACCTTTTTTCTTCAAGACTCAACAAAACAAAGTGCCAATCTGTGCTCACCAGACATGCATAACTTTATTCAGGAGAGAATTTGCACATGGCATAATTTGTGCCTACGTGAAACCAAGATTTGTGGTACGTAGTATAGACTGTAAGGGTACAAACAATAGCAGACATCACTTGACTCATTCACTCTGAAATATCTTTCCCTGTGCTTTTTAATGCTGTAAGAGACTAAGATTGTATTCCTTTTGAGACCCTAACTAAGAGTTATAGGAGAGGCCATATCCTTGAAAAGAGAATGTGAGTATATGGAAATCATGTTCGAGTGGATTTTTAGAATATTAAAGTTTGATACAGCCAATGGATGTTTCCTTAAATTTGGGTGAAATGGTATGCATGTAGAGCTTTGATACAAGTCTGAGAACATTTCTCCACCATAACCCCCATCAGATTATCATTCCAGAGAGTCTTAAATAGACAGCAGCTGAGCGAAGAAATAATCAGCAAAATTGAAGATAGGTTAATAGAGATTATCCAATAATCTCTATAGAAAGAATAGAATCGAAAGTCAAAGGGAGAGAAAGAAAAAGAGTGATACAGTAATCTAGTGTGAAGCTCAAGAGTCACCATTTCTAACAAGCTCCCCAGAGGAGATTGATGCTACTGGCCACCAGCCACTCTGAGCAGTCAGGTTCTAAGTTCAATTTACTTTTGGACTGTTTGTTTTTTTAAAAAAAGAAATGTGCAAGCAAACAATGCAAAACATGGTTTAATTTTTTTTCTAAATCTTAGCTGTTTGATAGCATTTCTTGGGAGATGTTGTGATGTAGGTATTATAACAAGTTTAAAGAAAAACAAGGATATATAGTTTTAAACATCTATCTCTTGTTTAAGTTGTTATGGACAAGCAATCAACAGAAAGTTGTGTAAGGGGGGTGTATAAAAACAGATTACTATGATAACTGTTATTAACATCTTACAGATGAGAACACTAAAATTTAGTGACATTAATAATAATTATTTAGGGGCCCCAGGGCAGCCCAGTCAACTGAGCATCCAACTCTTGATTTTGGCTTAGTGTTGAGTGCAATTTTTAAACAATTTTTAAAAATATGTGTAGTGGAATCACTTTTTGGCCAAAGGGACAAATAGACTCCATTCTCCGGTAACAGTAATTTTTTCTTTCATTATGTTTGTAATTGACATCTTTACTAATTCAGCCTAACTTTCCCATCTTAATCTGAACAGCGGATGTCTTATAGTGCTTCTAATTGGATTCATCTTAGCTTCCTTTTCTTACAAGGTGAATTAATCAGCCCCATTGAGATAACAGTGATCAAAATTCCATGACACCTGCAAATGAGCATTCAGCACCAGCCAAAGGATGTCATAAATATAATGGATCATTACCCATAAACAAGAGCTCATTTAGTCATTTTGACCAATGCCATGTGCTCACTTGGACTTGTCTAATGCAGAGAGGCATAAGGCAAGCATGAAGGAGGTCACCCACAAAGATTACTATCAGCAGTATGCCTGCCAAGAAATAAACTCTCTGAAAATTAACTAACTCTCTCCTTCAGGTTTATTGCCTATTCTACTAATGCACAATGCATTAGCCCCAAGGCTCTAGGATCAATAGTTCAATTGTATAGATTATAAAACATTTTATGTATTCTTTTTCTGGTCAACATTAAATTTCTAGGATTGCAGTTAGAGTAACTTCAACTTAGAAATGATTTGGCCTTTGAATCAGAAACATTTGTCCAAAATGTAGCACATAGAACTTGACATCAAATATATCTTAGATTGATTTGCCTTGGGCAATAGCAGATTGTGCAGAATGTGTTAATATGGTTTCTACCTCCCTTGAAAAGGCTTTAGAGATGAATCTATGAACAACCAAAGAAGGCCTTGGTTTTTCCTCCTTTAATAATTCATATGTCAAAATACTCAAGCCAAATTGTGTGGGGCCAGAATAAAAATAGAACAACATGAAAACAGAGAGTGCTTTCTACTCCTTGTCATTAAGTCTAGTTGAAAGTTTGTAGAATGAAAAAGAATGAAATTTCATGTCTATACCATGGAAATAAGAAAATTAACATTTCCTCGTATCTTTTTTTTTCTTTAAATCTTTATTTATTTATGATAGTCACAGAGAGAGAGAGAGAGGCAGAGACATAGGCAGAGGGAGAAGCAGGCTCCATGCACCGGGAGCCTGATGTGGGATTCGATCCCGGGTCTCCAGGATCGCGCCCTGGGCCAAAGGCAGGAGCCAAACCGCTGCGCCACCCAGGGATCCCCATTTCCTAGTATCTTTGTAATCATTGTGATATGACATTTCTTTTGTATTATTAAGATAATGAACTACCCTGCCTATTTTGGAATGTCATGGAGGTCAAATGCAATAATAGATGGAAAGGTGCTTTGTAAATTCTAAGTGTACACATTAAGAATATTATTATTAGAGTATAGTAGAATATAAACAGGGAAATCTAAAGTAAAACACTTTAATCATTCTTGGTAATTCAAGATTAGTATATAAAAACCAACGTCAAAGAGAATAGAAAGCCCTCATCTTTCAAAGTGTTTATTTTAACGTTTTAATTGATTTAATTAAATTAATTAAATTTAATTAGATTTAAGGCATATTTCAAATATACACACAATAAAAAAAAAAAAACAAATATACACACAATATACCTTCTGAAGATGAAAGTGGGTTATATTTCAATGGAATGAATGTTGGGATAATATTCAGAAAATAGTAGATTGGTATAGCCAAAGTAGGCCTCAATTGAATTCTAAGAATTTTCAATCAATTAAAAAAATAATAAAATACCATGTGTAATCAGTACTGTGATTCACAGGATCTGTGTAACAAAAATGAATTAGAAGCCCAAGAAAAATCTAATTATTCCTGGAATTGAGATAGAAAGGCATTTCTATGTTCTATTTAAAACATGGGTTTTAAAGAAGCTTTTATGAGCAATTTCTTCCACAATATCTTTATAGTAAATCCAACAAAGTTTTTCATAGAGCTATTTCCTACAATGTCCCTCAAATATCAAAACACAATGTAATAAAAGCAATTATTTTTTTCTCTTTGTGGTGGGGAGAAGTGATGGGCAGAAAATGGAAGGAAGAGGAGATATCCAAAATACTGCATCCATAAACAGATCTCTGTTATGGACAGACTTAATCCAAGTATAATATGTTAGAAGGTTCAAATCAGTAATTCTTAATTGAGGTATGTATCATAAGTGTCCTAAGACACTCAAACTCCATATGTCTAGGATCTACACCAGAGGTTCTGATTGAATAGATCTGGAGTGGAGATTTGATAAAGCTCACCATGGGATTTCATCGTGCATACGTAAATAAGGACTGCTGATTGAAAGGAATGAATGAACTGTCTTCTTTTCAACAAATCTCTATGTTTAGACAGGTATTTAGCAGCAAAAAGTTAAAAGTCCCAGAAAAAAATATTATGTCCCTGATCTTCTCGATACCCCCCCCCCCTTTTTTTTAAATGTTCCTAAAATACTCTCCACCCCACACCAACCTGTGATATGACCTGGGAGGCTGACCACTATGGACTGTGTCAGATTTGGCTCACCATTGAATTTGCCAATGAGAAGCACTAGCTGGTGACTAGAAAGGACAAGGAGAATGAAGACTAGCATTTTTCATTTGGTTTTTTGAGTTACATGGACTTGCTGAAGCTCTTGACAATACAGCTCACCCCTTGCACACTTTCTCTCTTCCATGACTACATGCCCCATTTGTCACTTCATATCCAGAGCAGTAATGGCTCCCAAAAAGTATCTGCTCTAGGATACTGCTCTTTTGAAATTTCCCGACACTTTGACTGTATCTTCACCAGATACAGTGAGACACCAGTCTCTTTATTAAGCTCCATGAAAAGTCCTCAAGTTGAATGTGCCATCTGTTTTCTATGGGATCTGACAAACTTTAGATAAATCTTAGACTCTAACCTTTTGTATATTAATGATATTTTTAGAGTTTAGGTATACAAACCACAAAGAATAGGGTAAAATAATGGGGAAATGGGGAGGGCATGTAAAGTATAGTCTAGAATATGATACGTAAAATATAGTAAAAGCCATGAGATTTAAAGTATGTATATTTTTAAAATGTTCATTGAAAATAAATAAATCATGTACATTAACCAAAAATGTATTAAAGGCTTTTTATGATTATAATTAATTGATATTTCTGAAAATTTAAAGATATCATATTGCATAAATCTTAAGTATTTAGCTGTGTAAACACACTAATATAAAGCTAACAACTGGGACACCTGGGTGGCTTAGTCAGTTAAGTATCTGCCTTCAGCTCAGGTCATGATCCCAGGGTCTTGGAATCAAGCCCCCAGTCAGGGTCCCTGCTCAGTGGTGAGTCTACTACTCCCTCTCCCTCTGACACCTCCAACTGTGTTCTCTCTCTCTCTAAAATGGATAAATAAATAAATAAAACAAAGCTAGCAATTTTCAGTTGGAATATTTGAATTTAGAAAATAAATACATTTTCTTAGGTATGACCAATGGATCACTTTTCAATTAAAAAAGAAAGGATCTTTCTTGATGCATAAGAAAGGTGGCAGTTTTATCAGCAGAAACCAAGGTGGTAAGTGATCTCTTTTGAAAAGTTTTCTCAGACATCTGTTTGCTTTCGCTATATCTTTGTTTGTAACACAAAACTTATGAAATATTTACAACATGAAGTAGCCCTAAATCTCCCAGTTGATATGATGATGATGAAGAGATTTGGACATCAGGCGGCTGTTGGATTCTACTATCTTCGAGCTTCTTCTATATAAATGGTTCTAATATTTAGATCCCCAGCAAAGTCATCTTCTATTTGTACAGCGTAGGTCCCTTGCTGTGAGTTGAATTTACATACTTGAAGAATCAACTGAGTAATATTTATATTTCAGCCATTTCTATGAAACATCCAACAGAGACATTGGCTAAAATGAGCCAGAACCAATACTACTAACTAGCAGCAAATGCCAAGTCCATCCACACAAGTAGAACTAAGAATTTCACTGGTCTGAATCCAGTAAGGACAGCACCCAAACCCACACTCCACCCTAGGAATTTGTGGGAGACATTTTCAACACAGTTGAATGAGGCCTATTTAGAAGGTCCCAGTCTGGGTCACTGGTCTCTCCCTCTAACATCTTGGATATTGTTCATTTGTGGTAGTCTAAAAAAAAATAAAACAAAAACAAAGCTTCAAAATTTTCATTCCAGTGCTGTTTTTGTTGCAATAGAATTAACTGAATAAAATTCTTCTTTCCCATTATTTTTATTCTGGGAACACATTTTATTTTTATCTAGAGTCCTTTTGACTAGCCAGGACTTCTTCCTTGAATTTCTTTCTACTACTCTTCTATGCTGGGTCTTTTGGGCTTCATGATTGTCTCCCATTGAGTGTATTTCACTGCAAGGTTTTTACTTAACCTGTTAGTGTGGGGTATGAGGACTCTCAGCCTGATTGCTGACACTCAGAGTGAACACATTTCCCATTCGGTGCATAATAGCTAGAGCCATAGGATCAGGAACAGCAACGAATACTCCAGTAACTATTTCCAGAAAATCAATAAGTTTTTTTTTTCTCAACTACCCATAACATCTTAAGGAGCCCCTTTCCCAACATATTACTTAAAATAAAGAATCGAGCAATCTTTCATGGTGCCTTGACAATGTGACACTGACCAAACAGAAATAGCCAATTACAACTTTCCAAGAATGCACACTACACATTGAGCATACATACATTTCAAACAAGAAAAAATATATATTGTGGATACGCACGCATTCAACACTGTTGCTACTTACAATATCAACTTGGAAATGTGTGAGGGGATCCTTGGAAATGATAAAGACAAGTCAATTCAGCTAAAGAAATTTTGAGGACAGACAGGGATCAAAGGAAATGAGGAATGAAAGATTGGTGAGCAGAGAACTTCCAACTTTGATAGTGCAGACATGGAGTGTCATTTTTTTACACTTTGCAAAGGCCGTGAAGGTGAACTTTAGGAGGTATTTCCACTGGAGATGGAGGAGGGAAAAAGAATGGATAGAGTATATAAAGGTATGAAAACTAAACAATTGTAGAGGAGTGGGCTTCTCACAGACACATGGTGCCTTGGTCCCAGAGCAACACCTTAATGGAGGATTCACCTTCCATGGTTGGGGAAGTGAAAGCCAAGAACATGTGCCATAAATGGATGCAGTTGCCCCCTAACAGGAAAACAGGGTTCTAATAGTTCCTCAAGCCCTGTCATGATTCATCACCCCTATGGGGGGAGGTGAGCCACGCTGACTTGAGGTAAAATAGTTTTTAGCTAGGAAGAGTCAGCAAGGTCAGGCTGGACTGGGGAAAGATTGCAGTTTGGTTTTCCAGATGGGCACCTGGGTGACTCAGTTGGTTAATCATCTGCCTTCACCACAGGTCATGATCTCAGGGTTCTAAGATCAAGTCCTGTATCAGGCTCCCTGCTCAGCAGGGTTAAAAAAAAAGACTGCAGTTTGGTATTCCAGATGCTGTGTGTGTCTATGTGTGTGTTTGTGTGTCTAGATCGTGTTTGTCTGTGATTGTGTGTGTGTCTCCTGGTGTGTGCATGTGTGTGTTTATGCACACCACAGAATATGAACTGAAAAGACTATCACATAACAGCTGTTAATATTAGCTTGTTCTTGATGCTGCTAGTTAAGGATAACACCTCTCCCTTTTATTTTGATTTCCTTTGTTCAGGAAATGTTTGACTACCTACTGGTTGCAGCAGGAATGTGATGGTATGGCTTTTTTCGTCAGCCCAGAATCCTCTCCCTGGTGAGCCTGTGCCACAGCCCACAGCTTAGAGGCAGGTTGGGGTGAGCAGGAGGCCAGTGGGGGGCCTGGGGAGCACAGTTTAGGGAGGCACTCACTCTCAGGTGTCTTATTTGCCCACCTTCATCACCCTAATTAGTTAACATTTCCCAAGTGAACAATAATCCTTTGAGGCACTTCAAGGAAAAAAAAAAAAAAGTGGATCTTCTCAGAGAATAAATGTAAGAAATTTTGCATAGTTAACACAGTTAAGAAACATACTCGGCAAATGTGTGAATTAAAAACTTTAAAGTCTAGCAATAGAAAAAAAAATCAACCTCACTTGGCCTTAAGTCAAGTTTTCCAAACTTTTTTGCTACCTTTTTTTTTGTTGTTTTTCAAGGAATTTGTGTCGGCATCCTGTAAATGCTCACTGGGAAGTACTAGGTTTGGGTTAAGTTAATGTGGTTCCAGGACTCTTCAGACAGATGCTTTCTAGAGTCTAGTTGCTATTGATCTTGAATAATTCCTCAATTCAATCTTCTTTGAAATAATAGAATTTCCTCCAAAAGTCTGAGGTCAGAAATCCCAACATCCTAGGGGCTTCCACCCCACGATGATCAGCATGTTTCTGTAACTCTCATAGTAGACGTCTGTGTGTAATTACTATTTACCCCCACCAGTCCCAGCAATCCTGAAGAACTCCAGATCTACCCTAAACTCAGTTCTTAGACTTGCCCTCATCAGCATTTTTATCTACAACAAAACAAAGAAGTTGACTTCAAGTCGAACAAACTTGCAAATGACTTGGGGTAAGGAGAAAAAAAAAAAAAGCTCACTTATTTGATGGTTGGTTATACTCCTATTAGATGCAAGAATAGCTGGATCTTATGGACAGAATTCAACTATAATAAACACAGGTCGTGCAATTGGTTCCAAACCAACCAACCAACCAGCCTACAAAACAAATAGGACAGGATTAGAAGCAGTATGTAAAAGGTCTAGGGAGGCCTCAGTTTAGCTCAACATAAGGGAGTGTTTCTAAAATTACAATGAAAAGACACTATAAGGAGCTAATGAATTTTCTACCACCAGAGTCATTTAAGCAAAATATTGTATCTGGGACAAATAGCATAGTGCAAGTGGAGATACTGAAGTAGAGCCTAAAGAGTAAACTATAATAAGAAAAGTAACTCGGTATCACATGTGGCATAGGAATTGGGGAGGTGGATGTTCATGGTAGGAGATCAGCCTTGACAGAGCTCCTTTAATCACACATGAACAGCGTTGAGAAAGGGAGAATCAAGAAAACCAACCTAACCAAAAAAGAGCTATGATTACTGACAGTGTTTGAGGGGGGTTGCCCTTACTCAACTTAATTGCATCATTGATTTCTGCTAGCAGGCATGCATGCAAGGGGTTGGAAGCAGAGGGAGTGCAGTTCACTGGGAAGCCTCTTCTGTAAACTGGAGAGGACTCACTGAATCACTCACCAGAAGAGCCTGTTTCTGGAAATGGTCCAGTAGTTCCTATTGAAATCCTTTGTCCCTTGACTAGGAATCAAACCTAATGGTCTCAGTGGAGAACGTTGTTTAGTGACAAACTCCCCTCACTGATTCCAGAAGCGCTTGCAATCCCTGATGCGTGCACCCAGATGCTGAATATCAGGTGTGGAGCTCATCCAGGCTGCAAAGAAGAAAGGGAATTGCACAAGGAGATAGAAAAGATTCCACTTCCCAAGTTCAATGACTTTGCAGAAGAAAGAACAGGCCAATTTTCCTCTATGGCCAGTCTCAGCAATGATGGGCGTAGAACAGAAGAAAATGGGGCTAAGTGACAGCAAAGGACATTGGATTAAGCTGGGTGCCTTAGACATAACCCTCGGGTTATATACATAGAATGGCAGCCTCTGCCTTAGGGATAAAATTTTTTGGAGATTGCACATTCTTCCCACATTGTTTTAGATGCTAGTCCTCCAGCTCTATCTGATAGAGTAGATACCTCTAACATAGTCCACTTTCTTTTGAGGGACTTCTAGAGATGATGCTGTGTTCCCTTAAATCATAGGAGATGTAGCTTAAACCATTCCTCATCTGAAAGGAGAGGAATAAATTTACCCATAGCTGTTTGTATTCCTTTCCAAACAGATGATTCCATAAAACCATGCATGGGAGGTTTTAACCAGGAGGTGTGAGGGAGAGGAGCCGTAAATCACAAGCCAAATCTATCCACAAGGGTCCTGAAAAACTTCAGCTACATCCTCAAAAATGCCTGGAATTCAATAATGTGTGTGTGTGTGTGTGTGTGTGTGTGTGTGTGTGTGGAAAAAGTGGGAGAGTGAGAGCTTTTACAACTGCATGCATCAAAATTCTAATCCATCTCCTTGTGAAGGGGGGCAGGTGGCAGAAAGAAAGGAGCTGGGGTAAGCTTTCACACACATAAAGAGATAACCCTGATGGTATAGTGTTACAACTGGAAACAGAAAAGATGCATTTTTTAGAACTGTGGCCCTATGGAGTATTGCCAGCTCCTTGAGAATTAAGAATGGCTAAGGCCAATTGAGATCTGGTATAATTTCAGAGGATCCAGTCTCAATAGGAGAGTCTGCAGTTCCAGGAGAACTGCATGGCTGCTCTGTGTACCTCTCAGGGATCACACTGCCCTGCTTTTCCCAAGAATCTATCAGATGCAAAAGAACGTGGGTACCATTGAGAAGCAAGCAAAATGTTCCTCAATGAACTTAGTTACGGCTACCCTGGGAGACCCTAAATTGTTCATTGGACTGTTTTCCAGGCTAACAACATCTATTGAGCTTCCCTTTTGTAAAAAGGGAGGCAGCAGGAAGGTTTTACAGACTATATAACTGTGACATTCTTCTTGAGAAAAGAATGAACAATCCTATAGGGAAGAAAAGTCACATGTAGGCAGAATAGAATTAGTACCACATACAGAACATAACTACTTTTTCTTTCCATGGAACATCCTAGCTTAGCAAAAGATGTATTTTGAGGCATCTGTGGCCATACCCAAACATCATCTACAATCCTCAACTTTATGGATATTAAACATTCTTATCCCTTAGAGAGCCAGAGGAGACAGAGCATATAAATGTGTGCTCTTGTTCAAAAATATGTTTGAAAGGGGAGAAGAAATTCCAAAACTAATGATCATCTGCATGATTTTACTTTTGGGTTCAAAAGCCTGAATTACGGCCTGTTCTCAAGACCATGGCTGAAGTGTTTATTAGTCTGGGCCGGCACACGGGTGCCCTGACTAAGATGTTTCTTGAATGCCAAGGAGTACAGCCGCCTGTGCACAATCCAATCCTCACTCATTATTCCTAGAAAATTCTTGCAATCACCTTAGGAGCCCTTGGTTTTCTCAGCCTCGCAGCTCTGATTCTCTCGTCAGATCTTCTGAGTGCAACCTGCTGCCCATGGCTGAGAGACAGGGTGGGCGCAGGCCATGAGTCATGCTGATAAAAGTGCACGTCTCTACTTGAGCAGACCAGACGAAGGCAGTGAAATAGAAAGGCAGCCAGTCTGCTGGTCTGAATACCAAGCAGTTCCTCAGAAAGGATAAAAGACAAATGAAGCCCATAGGATTTATGGCAGAGGTGCTCAGGAGAATAGGAAAACAGGAGCCTTCTCATTCGGGGCAGCGATGGTGGCAGTGGTGACAGCATTGGGGTCAGCCTTGAAACACTGCTAAGATGGGAAAATGGGGGCGAGACATGCCTTCACAAGCAAAAAAAAAAAATGACTTTAAAAGAATTCAATTTGAAGGCATGTGAGAATGAATTCTTGGTGGAATGAGAGAAAGGAGAAATAAACATAGATGCACTCTACAGAAATACAGTTAAGGATAACAGTGCTGTGGGTATGAAAGGAGAGTAGTGGTACCAGCTCCTAATTTTCCATCTGAAACAGAAAATCTTGGAAATAGTACCAAGCACTTGGCATGGATAGATTTCGAGCTTGGTTCATGACCTAAGTGTTGGAATGAACTAGAAAATGTGCTAATTTCTCATGTAATCTATGGGCTTTTTGAGGATTGAAATTTGCTCTTTTTCTCTCTCTCTCTTTCTGCCTCTGTGTGTGTGCGCGCGTGTGTGTGTAGGTAGGTGTTTCACTCCTTTAGAAAACATTTTTTCAGGAAAAGCATTATTTTGTGAACCACTTTTCAAATAGTTAACACCACAGCATCTGCTTATGAATCTGAATCCCTGCTTTTTAGGCCCTCACTTTCATCAATTGTGAAGGAAGGGTCCAGGATTTTATCTTACAAGAGAGCAAGTTAGCTTGATGCTGGCAGAAAACACAATACTTATGGGTCAGAGACAAAAGACTTTATTGCTTATAGCACAGCGGTCATAAGATCATCAGCACATTTGTGAGTTTCTCTTGCTCCCCAAAATCCCAGGGGGCAATGCAAATGGGTCCAAGTGGCTGCATGCACACAAGGAGAGAATTATGTTACAGGAGAGGAGCCCTGAGCTGAGGGAATCTGAATCTCTCATCATCGGGAGTAAGGATGTCTGCCCTTTGGCCCAGAGAGAGATACTGTCTCATTCCTCCAAGGCCGTTGACTGTACAAACATCATTGAAATCGTAGTATAAAATGAAAATAGTCAAAGTTTCTCCTCACAGATGTGCAGAAATGTGACAGACCCATGGAGAAAAGTCTCCTGACAGCTGTCATCTCAAGTTTTACAGAAATCCCTTCCCCTTTCTGGATCACATATTTTCATATTTTTAAACAAAGGGGTTACACTGGATCAAATCTAAGGTCATCTCAAGGCAATATAATTAAGACGATTATTTCTTACTTTTTTCTTGGAACAGTTTCAAAAAGATTCTGCTATTTCAAGGTCTTATAATCTCAGGAAGTCATGCTTGCTTCCAAATGATTGCTGCTGGCATTTAAACACATTCACACACATACACATACCTACAGAGAGTGTTCATACCTGAGCGAGAATGATGTTGCTTTTCTCATTTTATTTTTGTAAAAGCCCAGTGAAGTGGAAGCTAATAGTAAAAGGAAAATTGAGCCATAATTATAATATACATATATCTCATTTCTTTTCCTACCACTTCAGATTCATTGGCAACACATTTTCCTTAATCTGAAGTCATATAAAATAGTCTGTGAGTTGATCTTTGTTGATTTTATTACTTTTTATCTTTCTTCCCCCCTCACCCTCAATAGGAACTTGTTCTGGGAGTGGAATAATTTGTTGAAATATGAGCTTTGCAAGAAGAGCCCTGCTGATCCCTACAAAAGAAGCCAGGTTACCAAGCAAAGACCTAATGCATCTGCTACAAGTCGCCTGGTCTCTTGCCAGTGTCAACCACAAAGTGCTCATGATGGTAGCAGATCTGATACCTCTGAGCTAGGTGGCTATTCTAACCTGCTGACATTGGGCTCTCAAGGGTCACCTTCGAAGTCTGTATTTCCTCTGCAGACCAATGTACCTCTGTCCCAGCTTCCATTTCTATAGAACTCTTATCTATTAGAGTTTGAGAACTCCATAGGAATCATCAGTCTCTGCCAGAACTTTCCTCAAGTGAATATTAGCAGAAGTTCCCTAGGGAGGCACTGGAGACTTTCAATATTCAGGACCACTGGGAACACTCTGTCCTACTCTATTCTTGAGCTGGTCTTCATTGCATCAGCCAGTGAGGACTGGATTGTATCACACTGCTTCATCTCAATATTGGTGTGGCTGGATTTTGTCCTGGATACCTTTATGCTCCCTATCCCCATCCCAAACTCCTGCAAACTTCTGTCTCTTCCACAGTGCTTATTCTACTTTCGTAACAAGGTTTTTTGCCTCAACACAATGGTTATCATTATCACCCTCTTGCTACATGTCTGCCAGAGCTGACATGTATAGTCAAACAAATTTTGAACTTTATAACTCAGCAGGGCACCATCAGATAGGCCCCTGCCCAGATTTGTGCAGCACCCAATCTACACAACCATACATGGTGAGCTTTCTGGCATTTGCTCATCACTTTACATGCTGTTGCTCATATAATCCTCCTAATAGCCCTATAAAGTAGATGCTATACTTTAGATTCTCACAGAACACTGACTCCAGGGAGGCTAACTTCCCCAAGGATTAACAGTTACTAGATGACCAGATCAAGATGCCTACCTTGACAATTAGATGGCAGGTTATCAAACTTTTTAAAGGCTAAATAAGCCTAGTTCAAGTGAATCATGAGCAGAAACAAAGAAAACCTAGAAGAGAACAATGTTAAGCAGTGTCTCTTTGGCCAGTCCTTTCTCTCTCCATCCCAGGCCTTCCCTTGGAAGCCCTTTGTTGGCTGGCTTTTTCCTGGTCTAGACTGAGGAATCCACTGGAATCCCAGGAGGGTTGCCTATTAGAGTGGCCATTTGCATGGCTCTTGATAGTCTCCTCTCTATGCATCTAGAAATTTCTGCCTTCTCCTTGCAGTAAGCCCTTCCCATCTCCCAGATGCTGAGTATATCACACTAACAGGCCTTACCGCTTGTTGAATTTCACTGAAACCAAGACAAATCCACCTCCCTGTCCACATCATTAGATCACCAATCAGCCTGAATGAGACTGCATTCCCCAAATCCTTTGGACACAGACACCTGAATGACAACCTATTTTCCAGCCCCACGTAGAGCCTCAGAGGATACAGACACTACAGGCATTTTGGTACCTGGCTACCCCGCGTCATGCCATCTCCTCTCGCTGGAGCCTGAACTTCCCCTTGACCTAAAGCAGGGCCATGGTATATCAGGACCAACCTTCTAAGAGGAAGTCTCTTCACTAATTCATATAAATTAATGATGAAATTGATGTCAGCCTCTTTGGAGAAGGAAATAATGTACAGAAACACTTTCCCCTTCACTTGACTGCCACCTGACAACCCATAGTCTGGGTTCCCCACTGGTATCCCAGCTCTCTGATTCTGCAGGATGGACTGTGTGCCCTGTGGAGAACCCTTCCCTCTCTCACCATAGTGTTTACTCTCTGTGTTATGGTCCTCTGCTTATTGATTACTTCTCAACTCCATGGGAAAAAGGACTTTGCCTATTCAGTATTACCAATCCCTGCACTTTACTGGACATATAGTAGGTGCCCATTATAACTCTGTTGAGTGAATGAACTATTGTGAATTATCGAGTTACAAATACTACTTTATGGCTTATATCTCTAGTCACAATATGAATAACTACATATTCAAGAGAGTTTTACTTTGCATTTTTAAACGTGTATTAAATTTGGAACAATCGCTTTTGATTCTGTTTTTAAAGATGTGACTAGCATTTGGTTCTTCACAGACAGGAAAATGATAAAAATGGGTTTGAGTTTATTTAACCCTTCAAAGGAAGGAATTGGTCACCTGTCTGTATCCAGGTATATTCTTGAAACTATCAACACCTCAAAGACTTTATTAAGATGTTTTTCAAAGATTTTATTTTTTAAGTCATACTACACCCAATGTCATGCTCAAACTCACATCCCTGAGATCAAGAGTTGCATGCTCTACCAACTGAGCCAGCCAGGTGCCCCAAAGACTTCAATAATATTTTTAAACAAATCTTTTAAATTTGTTTCAAAGAATGTATTTTGTTGACTTAGCTTATCATCCATTTTTAAAAGTTTTTAGAAAGTTTGATGTAAAGTTTATGTTTCATTTAGCCTTAACCTCCAGCAATCAACATTTCATTTACCAAAAATAAAAACCCAAAACCACACATACACAAAACCCAAATTTGATAGCAAAGATTTGTTTTTAATGCCACTTAAGACTTTTTTTAACTTTAAAAATATTGAGTTTGAAACCCTCAAGTTGAAAATAGCTTTAAATTTGGCAATGTGTGTCCTTGTCTTGGTGCTACATAATTGTTTTTTTATCCCAAATAATTTTTAAAATTCCCTGAAATGAAGCCCTACATTGTCTTCCCCCCAAGTGTGACCTAGGTATAGAGTTTGAAACTCAAATTACAGACTTTCTTATTACAAAACAAGCACAGGTGATGTAGATACTCGCTTTGATCTGTCCAAGGCTCAGACACAGAGAGTGGGAAACATTTGAGTATTGAGTTTTGTCCACTTTGACTTCCCCTTGACAAACTCGTTCTCACATTATTTCCAGAGACAAATATTTTGAAAGTGAAGAACACAAGAGGTTGCTAAATATTAGCTTTCAAAGGCTTGGAGTCACATGATATTTGCTTGGGTGACCTCTTCTTCAAGCCTGTATAAAGAATCATGTTTACTCTTGAACACTCTTCAGAGCTGAGGCGCTGCTGGGTAAAGAAATATGCAGAAAAGAATGTAAACATCGTTGGGACTTGCTTGGTTCTGTGAATGTAGAAATCTCTGCTTGGTTTGGGAAAATCAGAAAAATGGAGAAGTAGAGAATGTGAAACATACGATTTCAGGGCAAAGATGAAGTCTTACATGAAATTCAAGAGTAATATCTAACAAATACCTTCCTTAGCCTTGATTTTCTGAGAGATCTGAGATGACCATTCACTACAATTTAAGAGCACATTTTCTAGTGGTCTAAAATAACTGTGAATTATCAAGTTTACCTTAATCTACAAGCATGAAATTATAGGTGTAGAGAATCATAGTCTTAGTTTCATTTAGGTTAACTCAAGTATAATTTGTCAATTGCCAGCATTTTAAAGTTGACCATTCAGGCCCTCTCCCTAAAAATTTACTGAGTAAAATCGAACTTCAAGAGTTTTGGGGAACTGAATCATCTCAGATTATTTCAATCAGCACTACCAGTACTAAGTGCTTATTAATTTTTATCTAAAGTCTTTCTAAGATGCCATGCGCATTTTGCTGCCTTCCTTATACACAGCATTTGGAACATAAATTTAACTTTTCATGACAATTTAAATCTAAACAGGCCTTATTCTATTGAAGGCAATGGGTTAAAATTATGAAATAAAGAGGATTAGGAGTGCACTTACCATGATGAGTATCGAGTAATGTAGAGAATTGCTGAATCACTATATTGTACACTTGAAACTAATATAACACTGTGTTTTGATTGTATTTCAATTAAAAAATATTAAGTGGAATCCAGGCTCAGCGATTTACCAACTATGTGACAGTTGACAAATTATTTCATTTCTCTGATCATTTACTTCCTCCTTAGTAAAATGAGAATGACCTTTACTTACCCGACTCTGTGAATGCTCATGAGGACAGTGAAGTTAAGGTGAAAGGAATTTACAAGCCAGAAGGTACCATGCAGTTATGACAACTGGGTGTTACAGGGACAAACTGACAGGCTAAAAACTTTATTCCAGATAAAATTTTGACAAATTTTTCACCTATTTTTCACCTTTCATTGCTCTATTTAGGTTTTATTATCTTGATAATGTCATGCTGGTTTTGCCTACATTTTCAGAAACAAATGTGCATTTAAAAATTTTTGAAAATATTACAGTTGGCCATCATGTGATCTTGATGCTTAAAAACTATTCTGTGTGCCATTTTACTTTCCCTCCTTTGTCAATAAAGCATTTGAGTTTTCTTGCTTTTATTAGCTAATAGGAAAGATAATTTATTTATTCCTCAAAAGATTTCTATGAGATAGGTATGATTTTTATCCCTGTATTATCATGTTGAAGGGTTTAGGATGATTACATAGTTCATCTAATTCATTTCTGTCATGATAATAATGAAAACATCTTTAGAAAGGGACTTCTTAGAAAAATATCTCATTGCTGTTATTTTCTAAATAATGTTGATAAAGATTCATTTAAGGAAAAAAAACACCTTGTTTTGAGTAAACATATTATTTTACTTTTCTTAAGATTGATTTATGTATTGAGGGTGGGGGAGACAGAGAGGGGTAGAGAGAGATGGAGAGTCTTACTCTGTGCTGAACGCAGAGCCCAGCACAGGGCTCCATCTCATGACCCTGAGATCATGACCTGAGCTGAAACCAAGACTCAGATGCTTAACCGACCGTGCCACCCAGATGCCACTCAATTAAACATTATACTGAAGCACAGCATACCTACAGGGAAGTGCAGAGGTGAACACTTTTGGTATTGGTGAGTAGCCTCAATGCTTTATGCCTCTTGCTGTTCACACCCTTGAGTACTCCTCTCTATTGAATCGTATCTGGTATGTGACCAATAGGATACTTCGCAAGGGATATTGTGTGACTTCCAAGACTAAGTCATAAAAGATATGGCAGCTTCCTCCTTGGCCTCTGGATCTTTCTCTCTGGGAGAAGTCAGCAGAAGTCTTCAAGGGCACTCAAGCAGCTCTATGTAGAGAGAATTCACCAGCAACAACCTGCCACCTCTCTGAGTGTACCACCCTGGGAGGGAATCTGCTTGCTGCTTATCAAGCCTTCAGGTGATTCAGACCTCAGCTTTTAAGCCTCCCACCTAAGGCCCCAGACATCATAAGGTGGAACCACATCACCCCTCTGTTTCAGCTCTGAATTCCTGATCAACAGAAACTATGGATTAACAAATTATAATTATTTTAAGCCACTAAGTTTTGGGGAGACATTATACACCATAATCAATAAAATATCCATGTATTTATAACCCAAATTAAGAAACAGAATGTGAATCCCCCACCAAGCCCCTCTCATGCTTCCTCTTAGACCTCTTATGCCCACTACCTTGATTTCTAGCACTAATTAGTCTTGCCAGCTTTTGAACTTTATTTTAAAGAATGCTACAGTAAATACTTTTGGTTCCTTTTTCTTTTTCTTTCTTTCTTTTTTTTTTTTTTTTTTTTTTGTGGAACACTCTGCTTGTGAGATGTGAGATTCATTCCAGGTTTTGCATTTGGATGTAGTTTATCTGTTTTCACTAATGTGCAGTATGCATAGTCTATACCAATATTTCATTATTCTACTGTTGATGGATATTTGAATTATTTCCAGTTTGAGGCTATTATGAATATGGATGCTATGAACTTCTCAGATATGTCTTTGGTGACAAATAATGCATTTCTATAGGGATTGTACATAGTAGTAAATGCTGGGTCATGGGATATGTCTATGTTCAATTTTAGAAGGTGCTAATTTCCATTCCAAACAGAGGGAAATGAAAGTTCTCATTGCTCCCTGTTTTTGCAAATATGTGGCACTGATGGTCTTTGAATTTTAACTCTTCTGATGTCATAAAAGCATTTCCTCTGTGGTTTTTTTTTTATTGTAGTTCAATTTGCCAACATATAGCATAACACTCAGTGCTCATCCTGTCAGATGCCCCCCTCAGTGCCCATCACCCAGTCACCCCAACCCCCCACCCACTTCCCTTCGCAGAGTTAGGTGTTTCTCATGTTCTGTCACCCTCATTGATATTTTCACTCCTTTCCCCTTCATTCCCTTTCACTATTTTTTGTATTTTCCAAATGAATGAGACCATATAATGTTTGTCTTTCTCCAATTGACTTACTTCACTCAGCATAATACCCTCCACTTCCATCCATGTTGAAGCAAAAGGTGGGTATTTGTCGTTTCTAATGGCTGAGTAATATTCCATTGTATATATAGACCACATCTTCTTTATCCATTCATCTTTTGATGGACTTAATCAAGATAATCCTCTGTGGTTTTATACCATTATGGGATTGAGCTTTCTTACACATGCCTATCAACCATATGGATGTTGTCTTTTGAGAAGTGCCCATTCAAGTTTCTTGTACATTTTTCTGTCAGTTCCTCTTTTTTTTATCAATTAGTAATAATCCTTTAAAAAAATCTGGCTATGAATTCCACTTATTCTGTGGCCTTTGTTCTTTCCTCTCTTGCTTTTTTTTGGGGGGGGGATTATTTTTGATTATGTTATTTTCCTCTCAGCTGGCTTATTTTCCTATTATTTGGTGTTAAAACTAGTGGCTATAATATGTGTCCTTGACTTACAGTATAATACAAAATGAGTACTTTTTCCATTCATTGGATAACAAGTGAATTAAAATTGTGAAATATAATGACAATATTTTAAGTGGTAACAATGTTAAATAATATACTTCATAAATATTGGGAGGTAGAAGAAATAAAAAGAAACAGGAAGAAAGGGCCATAATGGTAATTTCTTCATCTTTCATAATAGACCATCCGTAAGTACAGTTTAAAGACAGTAAAACAAGAAATAGAGGCTTAGATATATTCTTTTTTAATTATAAAGGTAACCATTAAAAGAATAGCAATGCACATATGTCTCATTTTCTGCTTTCTAGAATCTGAGCTGCTTTGTATATGTAAAAATTTCTCTACTCTCTCAGTCCTAATGGGTAGGAAAGCCCTCCCAAGTATAAAGAATGGAAATAAATATTCCCTTTCCCTCTTGCAACTTGGGTACCAGCCTATGATTTAGGCTATACCAGCAGATGCTCCCTTGCTGTGCTTTAATTCAAGAACTACTGACCCAAGAAAAAGAGGCAAGGAAGCTCTTCTCTATTTCTCTCTATCTAGGGAGTGGGCAGGAATAGGGTAAATGCCAATGTTAGTAATGATTTCCTTAGTAGAATTAATGCTCAGGTGTATAGGGGGCATTTTTATTAGCCATTGAATCCTGAACCTCATTTCCTTGTTTCATTAATGAATATATACTTACCCAATATTTTTTTATTTAGATCAAAAGTATTTATTACAGTACTAAATAAAAGACTGGTGAACACTTTTTAAAAAAATCTTCAGATTGTATCTACAATGAAAACTGAAATATTTAAGTTATACAGGAGACACAGGCCAATTGAAATGAATAAGAAATGTTGAAAACGTAACAACAAGCAGACACTCCAAGTAAAGATTTAAAAAATTAAAACTAAAAGGAAGAAACAATCTCAATTTATTATCAGATGAGTTATAGTAAGCATTCAAATTATATTTTACTATGGTAAAATATACAATATATCATGCAGGTATACTGAGCATAGATCTTTATGTATCAAATCATGAAATACCACAATACTGAAGCAAAGTCTGGATGATATAATTTAAAAAAATAAATAAACAAGCAAAAAAATCAATGGCTGCATATAAACAACATAATAAAGTAGTACAGAAAATATATCTTCTTTTCAACACATCCATGAAAAGTTTATAAAAATTAACCATCTTAGGCAATAAAAATTCCAAAATGTAGCAATAAAAATTCCAAAATGTAGAATCACAGACCAAATGATTTAAGTAATAAAAAGTCACAATAAAAATCTTTAAAAATCTAACACACTATTTTGAACCAACAATTTTAAAAATTGATCTTTATCTCAGATTTTTAAAAAGCGAGGATAGTGGGCATCAAATTCCAAAATATTAAGAAAATAAAAATGGCAACACAAGAATTTGCCTAAAACTATGTATAAAGACAAATTTATACTACATATGTACACTACTAAATATGAAAGTGAAAAAAGTAAATGAACTCCAAAAGCAAATTTCCAACTAAATAGGAAAAAGGCAAAAATTAACTAAGGAAAGAAGAAAGAGAGATTTAATATGACCAATGAGAAAGTGATAAATTAGAAAATTTAAAAAATGGAGATGACCTGGGTGGCTCAGTGGTTGAGTGTCTGCCTTTGGCTCAGGGCATGATCTTGGGGTCCTGGGATTGAGTCCTGCATGGGGCTCCTCACAGGGAGCCTGTTTCTCCCTCTGCCTATGTCTCTGCCTCTCTCTGTGTGTCTCTCATGAATAAATAAATAAAATCTTTTTTAAAAAAGAAAATTTAAAAAATGATAAATCAAGCCCAGAGCTGGTTCTATACTTAGAACCAGAGTACTCTGGACAAATCTGATTTTGAAAACAAACAAACAAACAAAAATATACACATATATAGTCAGTAATATGCAAAAAAGTAGCTAAATTAAACATAGATACATATATAGACATAACATACACATATCAACAGATAACATATTTTAAATACAAATATACATTATCAAAACTGACCCAAGAAGAGATAGAGAACTCAATCTCTGCCACATAGTAGAATTATGGGAGTGAAAAGGGGGTTGGCTTCAAAATGAACCTAACCTAAGAAAATTGTCAGAGAGCTTCATCCTAGAAAACACTAATCTCAACAATATAAACTCCTATCATGTTATCAAATAAAAGAATATGTTGACACTATTTTAAATATTCCAGAGAAAAATGAAAAACACATTCAAAATCATTTTTGTAAGACCAGCATAACAATAAAACCAAATCTTAGGAAGCCTGATTTAAAACTGAAGGAAAAAAAAAAAAGAGCACAGGTCAGTTCTACAAAAGAGAACTATTTAGAACATTATAAGAAAAATGTGCTACAGTAAGTAGTTTGCACCAAGGTACAAGGACAGATCATTAAAAGAAAATCTTTTAAAATCATTAGTCATATCATAAAGTCAAAAAAGTAAGCATCTCAGTAGATATCAAAATAGCATTTTAATAAGAGCTGATATCCAGCCATAATTTAAAATAAAATCAATTCCTTTTGAAAAAAATAAAAATAGATGAATACTTTCCCAATGTATTAAAAATATTACATATACTAAACCAAATTCAGCCTTACATTCAGTTCTAAAAAAACAGAAATGTTTCCATTAAAGACAGAAACAAGATTAGGATGTCATCTGTCACTACCATAAACAGTGGGGCTGTAATTTGAACACAGGTTTGTTATGTCTGTTACGGATGGCGATTTCTAAGAACAATCCAGTCAATATATTAATCCACTCTTCAAATGGTATTATTGTGTGAAAAAGTGGACTTCAAACCAGTATCATATATTTTTGGTAACACAAACTATAAATACTTAGATTCACATATTTATCCCCTATTGACATTTTGATGCATTGAAAAAGTCTATAAAAGCACACACAATGCTGTTACCATATTAGGGGGAGAGGAGCCTTGTGAGGAGACATTGATTTTTCTATTTTTCATGGCTTATGAAGCGTTTATATAGTGTTTGAGGTCCCCCCACTTCCTGCTCCCAAAGGGCATGTATGACTTTCATAATCAGTAAAAATAACAAATAAATGTCCAACATAGACAAAAAATTAAATGTCACATAGAAATATTATGGCAATTATTATTTATGAAAATATTTCTATGGCACAAGTAGAAGCATGATTTCCCTGCCAATAAAGCCAGCAAAAATAACCTAAGGGAGCAGTTTTAACACTATTTAAAAATTCAAATAGTAACAACTTCTTCTGGGGACTCTCTTTAAAGAGAATGTTACTTTCAGAGAAATCTGCATTCTCTGTTCCTGACAAACGTTCTGAAGATTATTTAAACATGCTTCTCCTGGGCAAAAACTCAAAGTGAGATGTTGTGGAGGGCCTGGCCCCCAGCATCCCTTTCTGACACCTTGGAGTCTCACTCCTAATTTTTTAACCCTTCCAGGAACACAGGAGCTGTCAGCTGGCAGGCAAAGGTTAACTTGGTTTATGGTTGTATTTTGTTTGTTCTGCTGTAGATTATGCGAATTAGTTGCCACTATTGGAGAATTGAGAGACTGCACATTAAAAAAACATCAAAGAGATCTTGGAAACTGGAGGTTCGGGTAGGGCTGGGCCCGCAGTGGTGCCTGAGAGTCTTGGGCCCTAGCTGAGAGCTACCAGCCTCCTTTACTGGAGGTCTGCAACTCTTGAGGTCTTAGACCTCTGCATGTGGCAACCCCTTGGGGAATGGATTTTGCCACACCCCTGTTGCCATACAAAGACCTCACAAAACCTTTCAAAACCTGCCTCTGGCCTTCACCTTAAGTCGTAATGATTGATGAAGATGTACTGTGCCATTCTATCCATGGAAATCGGTCGTTCTGTGAGAAAGCAAAACGATCAAGAGTTTCTGTCCACATTCCAGGTATTAACCGATCGAAGATAAACCATTTTATCTGAAACAATGCAAATCACACAGTGGTGCAGCCTTTGAGACCATCACTTTTAGCATCCTAGGAAGGTATGGCTGTGAAAAGTCGAAGTAGGATTTCCTGCCTTAGGTTAAATCAGAACACCGTGCAATGCTGCCACCTTGTGGTCACTCAAAGTGACCACGAATCATCCGCCCCACTCAGTCATTTCCTGAGGTCATATTGCCATCTGCTGGGCTGTCCCAAGACGGCATGACACGAACGAAAGCTCACAAGGCCAGAAAGTGAATGCACTCCTGGAATACCCATCCAAATTGTGGATATGTGAGCGCTACCAGGGGCTAATTGTGGATAGTTGCAGTATTGCCAGTTCAATGTCTGTGATGTCAACAACCCATCTTGGTGCTAGAAACGAAAGATGTTTACCTGAGGAAGCTGAGAACCCAGTTATCTTCCAGAGGCAGAGAAGAGCATTTATGTATCTAAGATGGTTGGGATTAGTGACTCCCAAATGTCTACTGTGGTTGCATTAGAATTAACTGGGGAGCCTCTTAGAAATCTGTGTCTTGGGTTCTAACTCAGAAATACCTGGAATCTATTTTTGAGTTCCCCCAGTGACCTGGGGAGCCCATGATTCTTTAACTGGGTGATAGTCTAGCCAGCAGCACCAGATTGCATTCATTTGCCCACTCAAATTTTATTGAGATGTGGTGTACTGAGCTAGGTTTGATTTCAAACTAAAGAGCCCTACCTACGTCAGCATATATGTACAATGTTAAATGAGGTAATTTATGCGTGCATTTAACATAAGTAAGGCAATTTAAGGGTGCCTGGGTGGCTCAGTTGGTTAAGCATCTGACTCTTGATTTTGATCAAGTCATGATCTCAGGGTCATGACCTCAAGCCCCATGTGGGGCTCTGCACTCATCATGGAGTCTTCTTGGGATTCTCTCTTCCTCTCCCTCTGCCCCTGCCACTCATGCACACACACACTCTCTCTCTCTCAAATAAATAAATAAATTTTAAAAAATAAGTAAGGTAATTTATTTCTTTCAAGAATGTCTACAATATAGCAGAAAGAAGAGGGATAATCATGTTTTCTTCATGTGAACACAGAAGCTTTGCAGAAAAGTATATAAAGACCCAGGTACTTGCCAGGAGACCTGTGGGAATGGAAGGTAAATATCATTCTGGGGAATGTAAATTAATGCATGAAAGTCCAAGATTTTCAGGAACACATTATCTCTAAGAATCTATAAGACTACCTTAATCCTGAACTATAGCATTTTCCTCCAGGGGACAAGAATTAAAACTGCCTGAGAGGGCAAGAATCACATTAAAAGGCTTGCACACCCTGCCAAGGAACAGACATTTCTTCCATGTAGGTGAGCCATAGGGAGCTACAGGGGGATTTGCACAGGGAGGGATAGGACCCAACTTAGGTTTGCAAA
The DNA here is from genome assembly GCF_048418805.1 of Vulpes vulpes. Classification (NCBI taxonomy): domain Eukaryota; kingdom Metazoa; phylum Chordata; class Mammalia; order Carnivora; family Canidae; genus Vulpes; species Vulpes vulpes. The sequence continues at coordinate 94,254,803 of NC_132793.1, read as the reverse complement.
GAGTATGTGGGAAGAGAGTAAAGGTGAGTTATTGAAGCCACAGAAGAGGAAAGAGATGGGCAAAACACCTGTTAGAGGAGAGCAGCTTGTGGATGAGGACCTCATGGTGAGGTTGGAAGGAGGGGTGGAAGAGAAGACACTCCCAAGTTGGACAAGCAGGAGCATGAGTGGATGTGGAATGTAAAGCAGAAGAAAGAATTTAAAATAATCCCAAGGCTTATGATTTCCTCTGACTGAGCACTTGGGTAGACAGAGGTATCATTCCCCAGAGAAGAACATAAAGGGAGGTGACATGATGCAAAGTTCTGAAAGAAATATGGCTTTGAGCCACTCACATGGCAACATTGCAGCACCAATGTTATATGGCCCAGGGAATTCCAGGAGTTTAGCAAAAGCCACCATTGGTGGCAGAATGAATAAGATGCAGGGAATTGGGTACTGATCGAAGATTTTCATGTTACCAAATCCAACAGTTGCTATTTAGATTTCAAGCCCTCACCCCTGCATTGACCCTGTGTTTACTTCTGCCCTTGATGGAAAAAAGCAGAGAAGCTGGGAAGAAGGGCAGGGAGGCCAAATGAGAAGAGGTGAAGAGTATAGCCAACACAGAGTGGTTTACAGAAAGGGCATAAAGTGAAAATATCCATGGCTTGAGTGACTGTTTTCTGTGAAATAGATGCTGGAAGCACAATTGTCTGCACAGGGTGGTGGGGGGGGGGTAAGACGTGAAAGTCTGAAGATAGACACTGATGAGAAGCTGAAAAGGAAAAAAAGCCAGGAGTTATGAGTTTTTAGGGTTTCAATCTGCTCTGCGTCATGATTTGTACTATAGCGCTCAGAAACCCTCTAAAGAAGAATGAAGAAACCAAAGGAAGTATTTAGAAGATCCTTTAAGAATCTGAGAGTTTCAGGGGTGCCTGGGTGGTTCAGTTGATTAAGCAGCCTATTCTTGGTTTTGGCTCAGGTGGTGATCTCACAGTTGTGGGATTGAGTCCCACGTTGGGCTCTACGCTCAGTGTGGAGTCTGCTTAAGGTTATTTCTCTCTGTTTCTCTCTCTCTCTTTCAAATGGATGTATAAATATTTTTTTAAAAAAAAGAATTTGAGAATTTCAACCAGTCTGAGAGTTGTTCTTCCGCTAAATCTTATACTTCATACCTTGGTCTCAACGTAGATCCAAGCTGAAATTCCCAAATCTCTTAGGAATTGAACCAGAGGAATTCAGTGAACAACTTGGTGCTTTCCCTAAATTGACACAAACCTCCCCAGATCTATCATCACAACTGTCATCCTATAGTTGGAAATACAATAAGCAGTTCACATCTGACTCTGCCACTGGTTAAAGTCATCCTTGGTCTAGCTCCTTCCTGGGCTGTGGCTGCAAGTTCCTTAATGAATCCGTTCGAGTTACATATTTCTTAGTTTCTAGTAGACACTGCTTTTCTGTTCTCCCCAGACTGCAGACTACAGACTGCTTTCAGGAGTGGCCAAGGAAAGATACAGATATTCAGAAAGGCCCCTGGACAACATTCATGATTAAACCAGTAGCCCTCAAGCAGAAGACTTCCCCACTCCTGCAGAACATCATACATCATTGACCAAACAACCATGATACCTAACCAAGCACTAGTTCTCTCTGCAAATGGAATATCAGAGCCCAACTGTTCCTTCTGCCTGGACATGGACCCACTCCCTCTTTGCCTGTAGAAAAATGCTGTATCATTTTAGGTACATCTCAAATGGCAGCTTCTACATTCAGCTTTGCAGACACTCAGAACCAATTGAAACTTCTCCTCTGTTGAGCCCCTGTATCACTTACTTGTAAACATCCATTATGATGCTTATCACTATTTGTGTCTGTGTCTTCCTTCTATTTATGAACAGGGTTTCATTTTCACAGAAGCACGAGACAGGGCTGGGACATTACCAGTCTGCCGGCGGGCTGCCAAGTTGCCTTCCACCCCCGCACACTCAGCCAGAACAGCGCAGCCTAGAATCTGGTCCACAGCCTAGGAACTAGGAACTAATTTTCTTTCCTTTTTTTTTTTTTTTTTTTTAAGATTTTATATTTATTTGAGAGAGAGAGAAAAAATGTGATGGGTGGGGGAGGGGCAGAGGAAGAGAGAGAAGCAGACTCCTCGCTGAGCAGGGAGCCAGATGTGCGGCTCAATCCCAGGACACTGAGATCATGACCTTAGCTGAAGGCAGACCCTTAACGAACTGAGCCACCCAGGCACCTCGGCACTCAATTTTTTAAGTACTATGAAAAATACATTCCTTAGGGAGACTTTCTCATATTAACTAATATCATTTAGTTTTTAAAAATGCACAGAATGATGAGTTATTAACTTATAATAAATAGTATACTGGTATGCTCAGATATGGGTATGGTGAACATTCATCACGAATTGAGAGGAGGGATGGGAAATATTCATTTATTGAACAAAAATAATTACTGGCATCAGCCTATGCTTCTCAAATGCATCCAATGCCACTATAGGGCTTTATCTGTCAGAGGCAGAGAAGAGCCTTCTGTGGGCAGAGTTAGGGAATTCATGTCACTGCACATTTATATGTGTGCCAACCTTTTATTTTCTGCCCAAACATTCTTTCTCTAAGAGGGATAATACAATTCATTAGGCTTCATTTTCTGTATTATAATCTGTCCCCTTTACTACCATATCATAATGAGACAGTGCCAATTATTCTCAATATCTTCGGCCTCATGATAATTAGTTATCTCTTGATTTCTTCCATAGCTGGTTTGAATCCCATGCATTGTGTGAAGATTTTACTAGCGGGAATCTCAGAAGAAGCCCTAAGGTGGAGTCTATACAAGTTTTCCTAAGAGTACCCTGTCCCTTGCTTCTTCTTAGGTTGATAACACAGTGCCTGGCTTGAAGTAAATTCTCAATGCAGACTTGCATCCACTTGAACTTGACTATTCAGCGGTTTACTTCACTCATGAGGCAACATTGGCAGAAAGTACATGAACTTGGAGAATGCCCATGCCCCTACTAAATTGGCAGTATGTGAAATAATAAGTTCAATTTGTCAGTTAGTTTGCTCTCTGTAAAAATAATGATGACTGCCAACATTTTCAAAATGAGGAAAGAAGTTGCAGTGATGGTACTGGGTAAGTTACATCAGCATCAAGTCAGTAATTGTACGACAGTGGTTCTCAAAGTGTGGTCTCTGGAATAGTGCATCAGGGTCCCACGGAAACTTGCAAGAAATGTACAGCCTTCTGCCCCTCTTTAGACTTAAACTGAATCAGAAACTCTGAGGACAGGGCTCAGCCATTTGTGTTTTAACAAGATCTCCATGAGATATGGGTGCTCACTCCCATTGGAGAGCCACTATCCTGGTTCCTTCACAACCTCCCATATGATTTCAATGGTTCTCACCCATAGATAAGCAGGCACCTTAAATCTCCTGCAGCCTGAGATTAACAGTGTATTAGGTGTATAGACAGGGTAGCCCCTGGGATATGCCAGGCAGCTGGCACATAGTTCCTACAATGCAGTATGCAAGGGACACATTCATTCACAACTACATTTGGTTGGCATATATATCAAGACAGCGCAGGGGCACATGGGTGGTGCAGTCGTTTAAGCCTCCGACTCTTGGTTTTGGCTCAGGTCATGATCTCAGGTTGAGATCAAGCCCCGCATTGAGCTCATGCTCAGTATGGAGTCTCCTTGAGTTTCTCTCTCCCTGTTCCCCTGTCCCTCCACTCATACTTGCTCTCTCTCTCTCTCTCTGTCTCTCTCTCCCTCAAATAAATAAGTCTTTAAAAAAATACCACTTTGGTAATCACATATGGGAGGGGTGTGTCTCGGTGGCTCAGTCAGTTAAGCATCTGCCTATGGCTTAGGTCATGAACCTGGGGTGCTAGGATCAAGCCCCACATCAGGCTCCCTGCTCAGTGGGGAGCCTGCTTCTCCTTCTGCCTGCTGTTCTCCCTGTTTATGCTCTCACTCTCACTGTCTCTCTCTTCTAAATAAATATCTTTTTAAAGATCACATACGGGAAAGTATGGCCAGCCCAAAGAACATTTAAATGATTAAGTCATTAAGAGCAAACCTGTTTGCCACTTATAAAGGCTAGTTACTAAAATGTTAGGAAAGAGGAGAAAAGGCAAAATAACACCAACATTTCCTAATAAGATTGTTTATTCCAGGGAATCCATTTGCAGTTGAGTCTCAGCAGGCGAATTAAGAAAGCATTCTGGGCATCGGGCTTTGAGTAGACCCGCCGCATTGCCAGTGAGCCGAAAGCCTGGAGCTGGATTCCCAAGTCCCTGTAATGCTTTGCAGACACCCTTTGCTGCCTCTGTGAGCACCAATCCATAGATCTCTGTGGCTTCAAGAAGCAAAAAGAATATCTTCTGGGCCAAATGAAGCCCAGAGAAGTATTCCCTGTTCCTGGTGTGAACCTATGATTACTATTTGTCCAGCTTTAATGTTGCTTTTTTGTAGTTATAACAGTTTCCCTTATCCTTTCAAAAGTATCCCAGTTTTTGGGGGCACCTGCTGGCTCAGGTAGTAGAGCATGAGACTCTTGATCTCAGGGTCATGGGCTCAAGCCCCACATTGGGCATGGAGCCCAGGTAAATATATATATATATATATATATATATAAGCATCCCAGTTTTGACACTAAACTATGTGGTCACTGTACCTATTACTCAAGTGTTTTCCCTTCTTCTCCTTTTCCTCCTTCTTCTTTCTTTCTCTCTCTCTGACTCTCTTCCTTCTTCCCTCTCTCAGTCCTCCATTCCTTCTCCCTCTCTTCATATTTCCTGCCATCACTAAAGAAATTTCACAGACCTTCTCAGGTTCTTGAAATCCAGTTATAGAAACAGTGGAATATTGCACAACTGATCACAGCACTCCAGGGCTGTCGCTCATATAGACATGGTGTGAACGGGTCCATTGGAATTGTGCAGCTTCCAATCTGCACAGATATCTGGTGCTGTCCTAAAAAGGGACTTTAGTGTGAGATCTTAAACTCCAGCCTAGGTCCATGTGTCTAGTCCCTGAATCTTTGAGTGATTGGCTTCCTCCAAGCTGATAAAATTTGGGACTATGTAATGACTTAGAGTTCTAAGAATTGGAACTTTATCTGAAAAACTAATCAAGACCATGGCACATATTAATTTCTCACTGCTCCTCACACTTGACTTGTTTTATTATGCAACCTAATTTTTGATCGTGAGCCCTTTGATTAAAGATATAGTTAAGCTTTGACATCTCCATTCTCTGTAAAATACAATTTGTTTCTCACCTCCTTGTTCCATGTTTCAATCTGGGAAGCATCTGCCCTATGCATTTTTAGGTGGTCTCCTAGAAAATAAATAGAGAACAGAACATGAGGAAGGAAATCAACTAATCCAGAGAACATTCTCTGCCCCCAGGAGATCAGATATGCCCATACTTGATGGTCTTGGAAAAGGTCATCTCAACTCCATTTCTCTGGTGTAATCTGCTGTAGCTTAGGATCCTTCAGAAAGTTCCTGGGACAGACATGGCTACTGTCCAGATAACAGAAGGCAGGAGCTTCAAGAACAATTTTAGCCACTGCAAAATTGAGAGCAAAGGGCATCAAAATACTCCAAATGGCTCATTGAAGAGAACCCCGAAATAAGAGTCGTGGGCCTTGGGGAGACTATATAAGGGTGCATCTCTGCAGAGTACAGCTACCCCCCAGCACAGTAGCCCATCTTACAGTCCCCCAAGTCACTGCAGATCAGACTCCTAGGAGAGGTTAGGAGAGACAGTGTACTATAGGCACAGGATGAATTCTTCTGGATGTCTCTGCCATGGGCAGCATCCCCAGTTTACCCAGGTCTCACACTGGACCTGGTCCTCTTTAGCAGGAGGAATTTACCTGCTGCATTCTGCATTCAGCCTTATCAGGAATGTTGGCTTATGTCTCTGCTTGTCCTCTATGGCATCCCTAATGGAGCAAGAGTCTAGGACAATACCAGGCACTGTCCTTAATTTGAACTCATCAGGCATCCTACAGAACTGATTCATCCTTGCCTCTCTTATGACTCTCACTGAAAACCCTTCTGCCAAGATCACCCCGACTGGCAAGTCAAAATATTCTTTTCCATGTATACCATACTTGCTTTTGTTTTGTTTGATTTCATCTCTTCAATTTTTAAAATTAGGTACTCTACTGACTATATTTAGCAATAATATATTTATTATGTATTTATTATTTACACATGCACAGATCAGCATTTCTCAGTAAATACAGGGCAATTCCAACACCCCCAAAGAATATACTTGTTCTGTGTCTTTGTGTTAGGACTCTCCCCACCTTTAATCTTTGGCAACCACTGATCAAATCTCTGTTCTTATATTTTTCACTTTTCCAGAATGTTATGTAAATGCAATCATACAATATGTAATCCTTTAAGACTACATTCTTTCATTCAGTGAAAAGGGTGAATATTGTTCTCAAGCAGGACATTTGGCCATGTCTGCAGACATTTTTAGTTGTTATGATTTGGGAAGGGAAAGTACTTACTGTCTCCTACGCAACGCATAGGGGTGGCATCTCCAGGGATGAGGTTAAATACAATGCAAAGAGTAGACCCACAACAAATTATCCAGCCTGAAAAAGGGCAGGAGCCATACTTTTGAGAATGGCTTACTTAGCACATTTCTCCCTAAGATTTATTTATATTGTTGCACATATTAAAAGTCCATTCTTTTTTTAAGTGCTGAATCATAGTCCACTGTATGGATGTCACACAGATTGCTTATATTTTCATCCTCTGAAAGACATTTGGGTTGTTTCCAGGGATGGGCAACTATGACTAGTGCCCGTACAATTATTCATGGAGGGGGTTTTTTTTGTTGTTGTGTTGTTGTTTTTTGGATTTTTTATTTAAATTACACTTAGTTAACATACATGGAGAGTTTTTTTGTTTAAACTAAGTTTCATTTTTCTAGAATGCATACCCAGAAGTGAGATGTCTGGGTCACCTGGTAAGGGCCTAAGTGTATGGTAACTTTTTAGAAACTGACAAAAGTTTTCCAGAATGACTAAACCAGTTTGCATTTCCCTCAGAAATGCTTGTGCATTACTGTTTCTCTGCTTTTTCAATAGTATACTAACTGTATTTTGCTTTATGCCAGCATTTGACACCGAAGATTAAGAAATAGAGCATTATTGACACCCCAGATCTCTCTTTGGGCTTCCTTCCCTACCACTCACCACTCAAAGATAAACACCATTCTAACATATAACAGCAGAGATTTGATTTCAATGTTTTGGACTTTAGATAACTGAAATTATAAAATGCACACTCTTCAGTGTCTTGCTTTTCTCTCTCAATATTTTGTTTATGAGACTTATCGCATTATTGTATGTGGTTGTGATTGATGATACTCTTGGTCACATGATACACCCTTGTGTGATTTACATTTTATTCCAGATGAATGTTTGCTTTCTTTTTTACTGAGGTTTAATTTATATTCAACAAAATGTACCAATTTTCAGTGTGCAGTATTTTCGAAAAATATATATACTCATGTGAACACGAACATTACCTAAATACAGGACATTTCAGCACACCAAAAATATTTTCTCATTCCCCTTTGCCTGCATTCTCCTGCAGTACCCCCATGCCCAGTTGCACATTGATCCATTTCTGTCACAATTGCTGGTCTTTTCCAGACTTTCATGTAAACAGAAATATAGAGTATGTAATCTTATGTGTCTGTTTTCTCTGGCTCAGCATAACATTTTTGAAATCCATCTATGTTGTTGTATGTATCAGTACCCTGCCCTATTTTATGGTCAAAGCACACTCCAATGCATATGCCGTATTTTTTTAAAATTTTATTCGTTTGCTGTTGGACATCTTTGGTATTCCAGCTTTGGGTTATTTTGAATAAATCTGCTATGAAAAACCATATACAAGTCTTTATGTGAAAACCCATTTTTTTCCCTTGGGTAAAGAAAGAAGTGTGAGATGGCTGTGTCATATGTTATATCTACATTTAACTTTATAAGAATAACGTGCCAAAATGATTTCCAAATTGATTGTGCCACTTTGCATTCCCAGTGGGAAATAGGAGTTTTAACTGCTTCAACATCCTCACCAACAACTTTTGGCAAGACTGCTTCGTTTTCATTCTTAATTTTGCCATTCTAGTTGGTGCATAGTTGTATCTCATTGTGGTTTTAGGTCATTGCTGGAGTGTCCTATGTATGTCAAGTTTTTCAAGTCTTCCTTATCTTTATTGATTTTTTTATGCTTATTCTATATATTACTGGGAAAGGAGCTAAAATCTCTAATGATAGTTGTAGACAATACTTGTTTCTCCTTTCAGTTGTATAAGGCTATAGGCTTTAATTCATGTATTTTGAAGCTCTCTATTAGGTACTTACACAGTTATGATTATTAAGTTCTCTTGATATCTTGGCTTCTTTATATTATATAATGTTTGTCTTTATTCATGGCCATAAACTCTTCCTGAAGTCTTTGTCTGATTTTACATAGTCACTTCAACTTTCTTTTTATCCCATTTGCATTCATTCTACTTCAATTCAGCATGTGTTCAACAAATATTGGTTGAGTTCTGTGCACCAGACCCTATTGTAAGCATGGGAATAACATTAATGAACCAAGCAAAGACTTTTGCCATTATGCAGCTTCCATCCTGTGGGGAGAGACAAACAATAAACAATCATCATAATAAATGAGTAGATAGTATATTAGATGGTAATTAGCTCTATGGAAAATAATAGAATAGGATAAGTGAATTGAGAATATAACTGTGGAGAAATGAGACAGTAATTAGGTCTTCACTTTTTAACAAAGGAATGTCCAGAGTCACCCTCCCTGGTATGATATCTGGGAAAAGATTTCAGAGAGATGAAATGGTTGGTCATGGGGATTTTCATGATGAGACTTCTAGGCAGGGGACACAACCAGTGCAAAGGCCCTATGGCAGAAACCTGTAATGTTCTCTTGATTAGTATTTGCATGGTAAATGGTATATTACTGCATTCTTTGACTTCTAAGACATGTCTGTCTTTACATGTAAGGAGTATTTATGTTAGGACATAGTTAAATCATGCTTTTTAATTCAGTCTGACAATATCTACCTTTTATTTGAAGTATTTAAGACATTTCCATTGAAGGCAATTATAAAGTGCTTGAGTTCAATCTACCATCTTGCTACCTGGTTTATATTTCTTACAGCTGTTCTTTGTTCTCTTTCTATTTTTTTCACGTATTCCTTTGAGTAATTTACTATTTGTCATGTCTCTATTTTACTTTCATTATTGGTTCATTAGTAATTCCTCTTTGTTTTATATTTTAATGGTTATCTAAAGTTTAAAATTTGCATATTTATCATATAAACTATCATCTAATAATAATATATAACATCTCTTATAATGCAAAAACTCACATGAAGATATTTCCATTTACTCTCATCCTTTGTGGGTATTGTTGTTATGCATCTTACTTTTGCATATGTTAAAAATGAAACATACATTAATTTTATTTTAGTTTTAGACAATCAATTACTTACTAGAGATATGCTGTTGGCCCAGCACCACTGATTGACGAGATCATCCTTACTAGCCTGGGAAAGATGCATAAGTATGGTGCTGCAAGAATAGGCATAAAGTGTGAGAATCTATGTATCACAGATTCAGGTCCACCAGAGACCATCCATCTACAGAAGAGATTTTAAATAGCTAGGTTGACAGAATGATTTATTCAATACCTATAAACCAACCTCTATCCTCAGATGCTTAATGTGCACAAATTGGGGCCTTGAATTGAGTCATCATAAAGACAGAGAGAGACTATGCATGAACCCAGAGGTGTGGGTTTCATCTTACCAAGACTGATCTAGCTATTGTTGAATGTCCAGCCTGATGGCAGCAGCAACAAACATTAGCCCTCAATGTAGCACTATCCCTGAAAGAGACCATGTATCTTCTTAGTAGGAAGATGATTACATCAGTCTCTTTACATCCTGAAAAAAAGAATTTTCCTGATTAGAACTGCCTTGTACATTGGATATGGGTTTGCTTTGCTTGTTCATATGTCTCACTGTCCAGAGGCTCACAGAATATTTATTGAACCACCACCATGGGATCCTGCAATGACATTATCTCAGACCAAGTGGCCCACTTTATAGCACAGAGACCCACAAGGAACATATAACCATAGGGTCCACTGGTCACATTATATAACACATCACTCAGAAGCTATTAGCCTGAATAGTGACAGATAATGTACAGCAAGGTCATGGTGCTTTCAGTCATCAACAGCTTAAACCAGTGACTGAAGCATAGTAGTTATTTTTCCTCCCCAACAATTTTAGGTTCTACAGATCTAGGGGTCTGTTTCTCAGAGAAGGAATGATTTCACGGTGAGAATTCCACTAATATAGAACTACAATTGCTGTGTGGTCATATTGGGCTTCTCACACCAGTAGAGTAGGCAAAGAAATAAGTTACTATACTGATGGGGTAATATCCTAATTGTCATGAAGAAGGGGCTTACTTCTACATAATATAGGAAGTGAGGAATGCAGTTGGAGCCCAGGGGATCTTGAGGCCTCCGTGACCAAGTTTGACTACAAAAACCAGTTACCATACCTGCAATCTGATAAAATCACAGAGCCAGAGCCTAGATCCCCTCAAGGATAATCCTGGGTCATCTCACCCGATAAGCCACCTAAAAGCAGAAGTGGTAATAGTGAGTAGAATCTATAAGAATTAGTAAAGGACTGTAAGTTATAATTTTCTGATCAACTTCAGCAGTGGGAAGCTACAGCTCATTTTGCAAACCCTCCTATTTTAATGCTTTCCTTTTTCTCTTCCCAACATTTTTAAGAAGCTAGAATAGGATGGAGTGAAATTAATATGATGTAAGTGGATCAGACTGGTTAAGGATTAGACTCCATGGATATGTCCATACTCCCCCAAGATCTCCGTAATTCTCTTTTATGATTTATGTATTCCCTTCCCTGGCTTTGTTACTGTTTTGTTTCTAAGAGCCCATTCTTGCAATTCTCTTGAGAAGACTACCTTCAAACTGCTACATCTGGGCAGCCTGAATGGCTCAGCGGTTTAGCACCACCTAGCCCAGGTCATGATCCTGGAGACCCGGAATCCAGTCGCATGTGGGGCTCTTTGCATGGAGCCTGCTTCCCCCTCTGCCTGTGTCTCTGCCTCTCTCTCTCTCTCTATGTCTCATGAATGAATAAATAAAATCTTAAAAAAGAAAACCGCTACATCTCCTCTGTCCAGTAAGTGGAGAGCCAAAAGTGCCTGGGAGTTTATATCCTCAAAGTAGCCCTTAGCTAAAAACTGATTAAAAACTGGGACTTTGGAAGCCCAGTTCCCTTTCCACAACCAGTAATAAACGCCATGGCATAATTTCCACTCCTTGCAAGATTTGAGCTGAGACTGGAACTTTGTCTGAAAGTTACCCTGCTTGATTTCTTTCCCTTCTGCTTTCTTTACATTTTTACTGCTGGGAGCACTAAATCAGGAGTGTTCCTTAAACCAGTTCATCCCAGGAAGCAGCAAGTCACATAAGACAATTGTTAAATTGTCAGTAAGTTTGTAGGTTGGCTTGTAAATCCAAACAATAAAAAATCTAGAAGGCTACATACATAATGATCAGAGATGGACACATGCTCAGAAAAGAAATGAGAAGACTCCAAACTTTCAACTCTGGCTGACTGGCTCTACGTAAGCATGAAGTAAAGGCTAAGGTAGAATTGTAAAATGCCTGATTTAGCATTGTGAAAAAGTGCCCTAATACAAAGATAATCTACAAAGACCAAAATAGTATTCTTTTTGCTTATTTATTTGGACTAGGGGTAGGTGGCGATGGCTCCATGTTTTTAAGAAAATCATTATAAATCACTAGCTCACCATTAAGAGACTTGAGTGGCCACACATAACAAATAATCCAGTTACAAAACATAGTTTAGAAAAGCTAAACTTAAGTAGTTACAACTCACAAGAAGCAGGAACAAAAATACCTGGGGAAGGAGGAGGATCTGGTTTCCAGAATTACCATATTATGAGACTCAAAATGTCCAATCTTCAACAAAAAAGCAAGAGGCATGTAAAGAAATAAAGTATGGCCATTTAAAAGAAAAATATTCATATGGTAGCGTGGCAGGATACAAAATCAATGCCCAGAAATCAATGGCATTTCTATACACTAACAATGAGACTGAAGAAAGAAAAATTAAGGAGTCAATCCCATTTACAATTGCCCCCAAAAGCATAAGATACCTAGGAATAAACCTAACCAAAGAGGTAAAGGATCTATACCCTAAAAACTATAGAACACTTCTGAAAGAAATTGAGGAAGACACAAAGAGATGGAAAAATATTCTATGCTCATGGATTGGCAGAATTAATACTGTGAAAATGTCAATGTTACCCAGGGCAATTTACACGTTTAATGCAATCCCTATCAAAATACCATGGACTTTCTTCAGAGAGTTAGAACAAATTATTTTAAGATTTGTGTGGAATCAGAAAAGACCCCGAATAGCCAGGGGAATTTTAAAAAAGAAAACCATAGCTGGGGCATCACAATGCCAGATTTCAGGTTGTACTACAAAGCTGTGGTCATCAAGACAGTGTGGCACTGGCACAAAAACAGACACATAGATCAATGGAACAGAATAGAGAACCCAGAAGTGGACCCTGAACTTTATGGTCAACTAATATTCGATAAAGGAGGAAAGACTATCCATTGGAAGAAAGACAGTCTCTTCAATAAATGGTGCTGGGAAAATTGGACATCCACATGCAGAAGAATGAAACTAGACCACTCTCTTTCACCATACACAAAGATAAACTCAAAATGGATGAGGGATTTAAATGTGAGACAAGATTCCATCAAAATCCTTGAGGAGAACACAGGCAACACCCTTTTTGAACTTGGCCACAGTAACTTCTTGCAAGATACATCCACAAAGGCAAAAGAAACAAAAGCAAAAATGAACTATTGGGACTTCATCAAGATAAGAAGCTTTTGCACAGCAAAGGATACAGTCAACAAAACTAAAAGACAACCTACAGAATGGGAGAAGATATTTGCAAATGACATATCAGATAAAGGGCTAGTTTCCAAAAATCTATAAAGAACTTATTACACTCAACACCAAAGAAACAAACAATCCAATCATGAAATGGGCAAAAGACATGAAGAGAAATTTCACAGAGGAAGACATGGACATGGCCAACATGCACATGAGAAAATGCTCTGCATCACTTGCCATCAGGGAAATACAAATCAAAACCACAATGAGATACCACCTCACACCAGTGAGAATGGGGAAAATTAACAAGGCAGGAAACCACAAATGTTGGAGAGGATGCGGAGAAAAGGGAACCCTCTTACACTGTTGGTGGGAATGTGAACTGGTGCAGCCACTCTGGAAAACTGTGTGGAGGTTCCTCAAAGAGTTAAAAATAGACCTGCCCTACGACCCAGCAGTTGCACTGTTGGGGATTTACCCCAAAGACTCAGATGCAATGAAATGCCGGGACACCTGCACCCCGATGTTTCTAGCAGCAATGTCCACAATAGCCAAACTGTGGAAGGAGCCTCGGTGTCCATTGAAAGATGAATGGATAAAGAAGATGTGGTTTATGTATACAATGGAATATTACTCAGCCATTAGAAACGACAAATACCCACCATTTGCTTCAACATGGATGGAACTGGAGGGTATAATGCTGAGTCAAGTAAGTCAATTGGAAAAGGACAAACAGTGTATGTTCTCATTCATTTGGGGAATATAAATAATAGTGAAAGGGAATATAAGGGAAGGGAGAAGAAATGTGTGGGAAATATCAGGAAGGGAGACAGAACATAAAGACTCCTAACTCTGGGAAACGAACTAGGGGTGGTGGAAGGGGAGGAGGGCGGGGAGTGGGGGGGAATGGGTGACGGGCACTGAGGGGGACACTTGACGGGATGAGCACTGGGTGTTTTTCTGTATGTTGGTAAATTGAACACCAATAAGAATTAATTTATTAAAAAAAAAAGAAAAATATTCATAGAACTATCCCTGACAAAATCTGGCTATTGGACTTACTAGACCAGACCTAAGGAAATAAGAGATACCATAAAATGTTACATACTTTATATAACTTTACTTTAAGGGAGTCTTAGAAGAAAAGAGAGAGAAATAGAAAATATATTTGAATAAATAGTAGCCCCAAATTTCCCCAGGATAATGAATGACATGAATCTACACATCCAGGAATCTCAATAAACTCTAAGTAAGATAAATTAAAAGTGATTCACACTGAGACACATTATAATCAAACTGTCAGAAATCAAAGACAGATAGAATCTTGAAAAAAACAAAATAGATAAAATTACCCATATACAAGAGATCTTCAATACAATTAACAGTGAATTTCTCATTGAAAACCATGAGAGTCAGAGGGAATGCAATGACATATTTAAAGTGATGAAAGAAAAAAACACCTCTCAGTGAAGAATTGTATACACAGCAAAGCCATTCTTCAAAAATGAAGGAGATGTTGATAAATTTTCAGATAAACGAAAGTTGAAGGAGTTCATTACTTTTATAGATCTACTATACAAGAAATGCTAAAGGCACTTCTTTAGGCTAAAATGAAAGGACACTAGACAGTAACACGAAGCCATATGAAAAATTTTTTAAAACTAGGTAAAGGTAACTACATAGCTAAACATAAAACCTAGCACTATATTTGACTTGTCACTCATTTCTATGCCTATATTATTCAAACTAAACATGTGTGAAACAATAATAAATCTATGTTAATGGGCACACAATACATAGCAACATAATTTGTTAAAAAATAAAATAACAATATAAGGGGGCAGAGTTGTATAGGTGTAGAGTTTTTGTACATCATTTAAATTGGTATTCATCCAAACTAGATTGTTATAAACTTAAGATGTTAATTGTAATGCCCAGGATAAGCACTAAAATAACTGAAATATATACAGAAAAGGAATGAGAAAGGAATAAAAAGATACAATAGGAAAAAAATCAATCAAACATACCAGGAGGCAGTAATAGTGAAAATGAGGAACAAAAAAGATATGGCATAATTAGTATAATGCAGAAGTAAGTCCTTTCTTATCAGTAACTACTTTAAATGTACACATATGGAACTCACCAATTAAAAGACAGATTGGCAGAAAGAACTTTGAAAAAACACATAATCAAACTGTATGTCGTCTATAAGAGATGCAAATAAGCTTAAAGTAAAATTGTTAAAAATATATTCCATATAGGGGTGCTTGGGTGGCTCAGTTAGTTAAGTGGCTGCCTTTGACTCAGGTCATGGTCTCCAGGTCCTGGGATGGGGCCCCATACTGGAGTCCTTGCTCAGTGGGGAGTCTGCTTCTGCCTCTCCCTCCACTCTTCCCTCCTGCTCATATACTCTCTCTCTCTCAATAAATAAATAAAATATTATATATATATAAATATTTTATGCAAAGAGTAAATGAGACCTGAGATAGATATATTAATATCAGACAAAGAGACTTTATAAAAATGTTATTACAGGTAACAAAGGACATGAGTACTTTGTTGTGGGTGGTTCAGTTGTTTAAGCATCCAACTCTTTTTGTTGTTGTTGTTTTTAACATTTTGTTTGTTTGTTTGTTTATTTATTTATTTATATTTTTATTGAAGTTCGATTTGCCAACATAACACCCAGTGCTCAATCTGTCAAGTGCCCCCTTCAGTGCCCTTCACCCAGTCATCCCATCCCCCTACCTGCCTCCCTTTCCACTACCCCTTTTTTGTTTCCCAGATTTAGGAGTCTCTCATGGTTTGTCACCCTCTCTAATTTTTCCCACACCTTTTCTCTCTTTTCCTTTATAATCCTTTTCACTATTCTTTTTATATTCCCTGTATGAGTGAAACCATATAATGATTGTCCTTCTCCGACTGACTTACTTCACTCAGCATAATACCCTCAAGTTCCATCCACGTTGAAGCAAATGGTGGGTATTCTCTTTTCTAATGGCTGAGTAATATTCCATTGTATATATAGACCACATCTTCTTTATCCATTCATCAAAATACCACGGGCTTTCTTCAGAGAGTTGGAACAAGTAATCTTAAGATTTGAGTGGAATCAGAAAAGACCTTGAATAGCCAGGGGAATATTGAAAAAGAAAACCAGAGCCGGGGGCATCACAATGCCAGATTTCAAGTTGTACTACAAAGCTGTGTTCATCAAGACAGTGTGGAACTGGCACAAAAATAGACACATAGATCAGTGGAACAGAAAAGGAACCCGGAAATGGGCCCTCAACTCTATGGTCAACTAATATTCGACAAAGCAGGAAAAACTACCCACTGGAAAAATGACAGTCTCTTCATTAAATGGTGCTGGGAAAATTGGACAGCCACGTGCAGAAGAAGGAAACTAGACCATTCTTTTACACCACACACAAAGATAAACTCAAAATGGATGAAAGATCTAAATGTGAGACAAGAATCCCTCAAAATCCTAGAGGAGAACGCAGGCAACACCCTTTTTGAACTTGGCCACAGCAAATTCTTTCAAGATACATCTATTACTTAATGAAGATTAAAAGCTTCTGCATAGCAAAAGAAACAGTCAACAAAACTATAAGCATCCGACTCTTGATTTTGGCTAAGATTATGATCTCAAGGTTGTGAAGCTGAGCCCCACATCAGGCTCCATGCTGGGCATGGAACCTTCTTAGAATTCTCTCTCTCTCCCTCTCCTTCTTCCCCTCCCCCTCTGCTCTCATTCTCTAAAATCGATCAATCAATCTTAAAATAAGACAGAAACAAGAGACATTATTTATTGACAAATGGATAATTCCATCAAGAATATATAATGATTATAAACATATGAGGGGCAGCCCGGTGGCTCAGCGGTTTAGCGCCGCCTTCAGCCCAGGGCCCCATCCTGGAGACCCCGGATCAAGTCCCATGTCGGGCTCCCTGTGTGGAGCCTGCTTCTCCCTCTCTGCCTGTGTCTCTGCCCCTCTCTCTCCCTGTGTGTCTCATGAATAAATAAATAAAATCTTAAAAATATATATATGCATCTTTCTACAGAGCATCCAAGTTATGTATAGGAATATTGTGTCTTCCAAACCATGACCAGAAAATATCTCTCCATTTGATTTGATATTGATTTCTCCCATCAGAGCTTTGTAGTTTTCCACATGTAGATCCTGTATATATTTGTTTATATTCATACCTAAGTATTTCATTTTTTTGATGCTACTTTAAATTATATTTTTAAATTTTTAAATTCCAATTGTTCATTATCAGCATGCAGGAAAGCAACTGAGTTTTGTATATTAACCTTATTATGTGCTATGGTTGCTTATTATCGCCAAGACTTATTTTATATATTCCTTGGGATTTTTTACATAAACTATTAGGTCATCTATGAATAAAGATTGTATTTCTTCCTTTTAAATCTACATATCTTTTTTTGTTCTTGTCTTATTGCACCAGTTGAGATCACCAATATACAATGTGTAAGAATGGTATATATACATATAAAAAAAAAGACCATCACTGCATTGATTCCAATCTCAAGGGGAAAGCATCCATTTTTTTTAACCATTTAATATAATGTTAGCTTGCAGGTGTTTTGTAGACAGTCTTCATCAGGTTAATAAAGTTTCTCTCTACTTCTAATTTCCTAGAGTTATTGTCAAAAATAGGTGTTGGGTTTTGTCAAATACTCTTTCTATGTAAGTTGACATGATCACATGGTTTCTCTTCTTTAGGCTGTTGATATGATGGATTACATTTATTGTTTTTTTTTTATTGTGAAATTAGCCTTTCATACCTGAAATAAAACCTACTTGTTTGTAGAGTGCAATTATTTTTATGCATTGTTGGATTTGATTTGCTAATGATGAGTTTAGAATTTTGCATTTATGCTCATGAGAGGTATCAGTCTGAATTCTTCCTTTCTTTTAATATCTATCTGGTTTTATTATTAAAGTTCTTCCTTTTTTTCCTTCTCCCTCTCTCCCTTCTTTGCTTCTTTCCCTAAGGACTCCTTCTCAGAGAAGTATACATCTGGCTGCTATTTCAGCCGTACTGTATTGTTATACTTCAGTTCCATCAGGGTAGTACAGGGTATGGGTGAGGGGAAGCATTTTATAACCTTATGAGTTCTTTTCAGTCTTTTAGTGGACCTGTTTCTCTGGGCTATGATGTTCACAAGTGTTTCTTCAGAGGGATCATTTCCCCTTCCCCTTCCACATTGCTTTGGTGAGACAGAAAAGCAAGAGATATATATTTATATTTTTTGTCATTTCCTCCCATGTTTTAATTCTCCTAGTATTTTTTAATGGATATCTGACACTGTAGATAACACAATACAGAGGCTCTGGATGATGTCATTTTCCTTTAGCAATAATTAGGTTTTCTTCTGGGGAGCTTATAGGAACTCTGGGTTACCATAATCTAGTTACTGTTTAATTTTAGAGCTGGGTTTGGTGTTTTTCAGTTTTGAGATTATTCCTAGGCCATGGTTCATCTACTAAATTGTGGTCTTTATTCCAAGTTTGCGGCCCTTATTCCTAATTCATGGCTCTTTGGGAATCTCAGCTGAAAGTTTGGGCTATATTCTGAAGCTCCCCCAACTTGTTAGGAATTGAATTCCAACCATAGTCTCCCCAGCAACATGCAGGTGCTGAAATTTCTGCTGTTCTATTTGCCTTCCTAGATGCTGTAGTCTGCTGGACTTTTGGACACTTGCCCTGATATATTTAGCATAGGAATTAACCGAAGACTCAATAGGAATTAGAGATTTGGGGGACTTCTCTGTATTTCCCTATTCTCTAGGATTTTGTCCCTCAGATCCCCACCATTGTGGCACTGTGGCAGTCTCACTACTCTATCTTTACTCCAGTAAGACAACCACTTTCTCCTTGGCCACGGTTTCCTCTACAGACAATTGGAGAATGTCTTCATAAAAAAAAAAAAAAAAAAAAAAAAAAAACAGGATAAATGTGGAGCCTTCAATGTGCTTCTCTTTTCTATAGGATCACAATCATCCAAGTCTCATCTCTGTTAGTTGTTCTTCAATGAGTTCCAAGAGTCGTCTCATATGTAGTTGCCAGTGGGAGGTTTAGTTCTATTTAATCTAATCCTCCCATCCCAAAACCAGAAATCTGCAATGCTAATTTTGTTATACCTAGTGATTTGAAGTGTCCTATATTGGAAACTGTTTCTCTGAAATTCTGTGTTGCCATATTTCCCCTCAAAGTCCTAAATCTGTAATAAACCATGGTACCTTAAGAGATCCATTTATAAAAATTAATGTGCAATCATCTCTTCTTAAATTTCAAAACTATATTTAATCTCCACTGCCAGGTACTTGATCTATTAGATGACTTTGAGTCACGCATGTTTTCATTTAATAGCCTATAGTTTTTAGGAAATCAGAACAAGGACAAAAGAGTGTCATGTGGCTCAGGGGAACCTGTGAGATCAGAATCAAACTGGATCAACGGTGTAGCCATTTGCACTTTTTTAGCTAAAATTTCCTCATTTGTAGTGGTGCCTGGCTGGCCCAGTGGATAGAGCATGTGACTCTTGATCTCAGGGTCCTGAGTTCAAGTTCCACATTGTTGCTAGAGCTTACTTTAAAAAATAAAATAAAATAAAATAAAATAAAATAAAATAAAATAAAATAAAATAAAATAAGGGGCACCTAGGTGGCTCAGTCTGTTAAGCATCCAACTCTTGGTTTCAGCTCAGGTCATGATCTCAGGATCCTGGGACAGAGCTCCACATTGAGCTCTGTTCTCAGTTCAGAGTCTGCTTATCCCTCTCCCTTGGCTCCTTCCCCCACCCATGCTTTTTATATTTCCCTATCTCTTCCTCAAATAAATAATATTTTTAAACAATAATAAAATAAAATAAAACATGTAAGAGTTTTATTTAACTTTCCTTAGATATTGTGTTCTCATTTGTAAAATGAAAGTAATACTCCCTTTATATGTTGTTGTCATGGTACATACACTAAAATGTTTACAGTAGCATTGTCCATGGGGGCACAAATATTTAAAACAGAGTAAAGGCAAAATTTTATTTTAAAACTTGAAAACCCTTTCAATACAGTTATGGCTGAATAAATTATGGTGTATCTACACCATGAATTCACGTGAAGCCATTTAAAAGAGTAGCTATGCCACTTGACTTCAGAGACTTAGTCTGAGATAGTAAATGAGAAAAGAAAGACATAGACATGTGATTGTAATTTTTAACTATGTAACTATGCATACACATACTTATATATTCCATTGAAGAAAACCACTGAAAGGCATGTATTATGTGAACATGGATAAGGGAAGATGGGAAGAGGAAGTAGGGTTGACACAGAAGAAAGAAAAAGAGAAAAAAAGTGAACATGGACAAGTAAAAGTCTATTTCAAGAAATGCATGTATGCAATGATCACTTTTATACATTTTTATAAAATTTTTTATTTCTATTTGCTTATATGGGTAAGTTAATTTTTAAATGTTGACTTTTCCATTTTAAAGTATAAATTCAGTATAAATGGATATAAGTTCTTTAATAAAACACCTGATTTATGAAAGGCAGTTAGGGATGAAGGGGTAGATCCTTAACTTAATGATCTTCCAAGTGCAAATTATCATTTATTCACAAGACAATCTTGATGCCTGTGCTAAGATGTACTCCCAGGCCTAGTAGACATACTAGGCTTACAGAATCTGTCTTTTATTTCTGTATATGTAACATTCATTTTAGTTCTAAGGTCCTCCATGTGCATTTTCATAATACGAAGGCCGATAATTCATGCTCCCTTTCTCTATATGATGTATTCCTCCCCTGTAATTTATTTTTGCCAAATAAAAGGTTGGCAAAAAACTTTCCCAAGAGTGAATGCTCAGTGTGTGGACATAAGTATAAATTTAGTTGAGGGATACCTGGGTGACTCAGAAGTTGAGCATCTGCCTTCAGCTTAGGGTGTGATCCCAGAGTCCCCGGATGGAGTCCCACATAGGGCTCCCTGCAAGGAGCCTGCTGCTCCCTCTGTCTGTGTCTCTGCCTCTCTCGATGTGTCTCTCATGAAGAAATAAATAAGTCTTTAAAATAAATAAATAAATTCAGTTGAATCACTCAATTGCCCTTCCATGAAATTGTACTAACATGACTTTACTTGCCTAGATCTTTAGAAAGATCTTTTCTCACCCCTGCAATGTTTTACACGTTTCAAGTCGTTCAGATGAATGATATTTACAAAAGAAGATATCTGCCACTGAACTTTTGGAAATTCTAGGTTGCCTAGTCAGCCAATGGTTTTCTGTAAAAGACCAGGTGTGAGCAGGGAATGATGTTCATGTCCTAGAGGCCAGGCTATCAGCCCAGTCCTGCCAGCCTTGCGGGAGGATGCCACACAACTTACACACCTAACCCATACTACATGTTTTTGTGTGTGCTATTTATAAGTGTTGGTAGGGACCTAAGTCCTTGCCAAGAGAGACTTGCTAAGTGGTGTTTGATCTTTTGACTTGAAGTGAATGGTTAAAGATTTGGTATTATGTACCAATAGGCTAAAGATGTGTGACAGAATGATATGTGAGTTATTAAGGAAACTGATGAATCACAATTGTTAACAATTACCAAACACTTACTATGCATTAGTTGCTCTTGGTTAAAAGCCTTGTTCATAAGAATGTACTCAATCCTCAAAGTCCTCCTAGGAAGTAGGAAGCATTATTCTTCTTATTTTAGATGGGGAAACTGAGGCATTACCACTGATACAATGCAGAGCTAAGATTGAACAGAGTTATCTGAGATCCACACGTCATGCTCTCAACCACTATCCTGGGTCTGTTTAAACCCGGAGCGCCCATGATGTGTGTTCATCTCTTCTGCCCAGAAATTAGGTCCCTGTTTTCTTGAGCAGTGACCAGCACATGGAGAGTCTCAGCTTCTGTGGTAACAAGCCAAGAATTCAAGGATGAGATACGGATTTGAAGGTCCACCTGTTGTGATAGAACTGCTTTTGTCATTGCCTGGCTTCCATAACTTCTTTGTGTGTAAAGAGAGCTTGGGGCTGGGGCTGGGCACACAGTGAAGGGTGACAAAGGAGCTGGTGGAAGAGGAATGTAGGGGGAGAGTAAGTGGCACTGCAGCTCACTCTCACCCCCTGGCACGTAAGGGACAAGAGGGAAATAAAGAAGAACCTCTCAGGACTTAAATGTGTTAACAGTGAGGGAGACAGACACACTGCATCCTGGACAGGGTATGAGAACATCTCTGAGACAGTAGGAGTACCCCTGGGAATGTGGGGGACAACTAAAATGGTAGGTGGGGCATAACAGATAGGCAGTTGCATGAATCCTAGAAGCTCATCCAACACCCGATAGATCTTGTTCAGATGTCTTGGCTCAGAATGTATTCCAAGAATATCTTTCCATGAAACTTACAGAGTGGCAGCAAGGAGCTATCCTGCTGGGGAGAAATGCTGGCAACAAGAACACAGTGATTCTCTTTTCCCTGCCTTGCTGCTGTGTCTCCAATTAAGAGTCAGGAGGGGAACAGAGGAAAAGCTTCAGATGGCAATGTCGAGCCAGACTGTGATTGATTTGATAATCCTGAATTTACCCCAGATCACTAAGTATAATAGAGAATATTTGGAAGGTGATAGAAGAAACTATACAAATCACCACAGTAACCGTAAGTAACCCTATTCACAGTATCCTTCTTACAGTATTAATATATCTTGCTTCTCCCCCACCTATCCTACCGTAAGTCTCCTTAAATATAGCTCCTATGTATTTTTAAAACATAGAACAATTGCTGAACTCAGATAACTTTAGCTATATTTACTACCAAATTAGGAAAGAATTCAGTAAAGTGCTTTTTTGGGACTACAATCTTGGAGTCTGAGAGATTTTTAAAAAGCACATGCATGTATGTGTATATGGGAGTTGGAGGGGGGTATCATAAAATTTATTGCTTTGACAACTTTTCTCTGACTATATGAACATATGAAATACTTTTCAACCTCAAAGCTAGGAAAAAATATTATCTTAGAAACCAATAAACTTTCTCTCAATAGTCAATAGTTTATGTGAAATATTTGACATTGAATAATAAGAGGTCCTCAATCAACAAAAATGAGGGGGATGTTCTAGAAACTGCTGGACACTCTCTCTTAGGGAATGTCTGTAATATATCTTACATTCTACAATGTGCTGATAGTGTTTAGATTTGAATAGTTGATGGCTTAGGAAGGAGTCCACCAAACAATGCCACAGGCTATAAACCACAGTTCCTGAAACCATCAGTTGTCCTAAGGAGAATTAATGAACTGTTTTGCTCAATGATTCATCCTGTTTCATGCCAACTCATTGATCTTTGTAATCAGATACCGTTCAGGTTAGTCTGGCCTTAGTGGGAAACTTAGGAGTAAATTAACATGTCATGGACTGGGTTCTTTTTTTTTTTAATTAATTTTTATTGGTGTTCAATTTACCAACATACAGAAAAACATCCAGTGCTCATCCCGTCAAGTGATGGACTGGGTTCTTAATAGTGATGAACTTACTAATATAGACTTCAGCTAATATCTATTTTCTAAACAGGACTTCTGACTTCCCAAGAACTTGGTTTAGAGAATGATATGAAATATATAGCATCTTCCCCCAAAAGGAGGTGTTCTGATAATTCTGGAAATAATGTTAGGAATGACATGGTAGGGGATGAAGATGAAACTGTTGGGTCTTGGTGGGAAAAACATATACCCCCTGTCAATTTAAAGGCTGATACTTATAGGATGCAGAAGGGCCTGTTATAGATATTGTGCATGGATATTTATAAAAATAAAGATAGACCAGAAACATGCATGCAAGTGAAAAACACTAATACCTAGGAAACAGTCACACACACACACACACACACACACACACACGACCTTATGGATATAGCTTCAAACCTTTTCCACTATGGGCATTGGGTTCAAGAAGGCCAGGCATGTAATAGTTCGTCTCTATTTCCCCCAAAACAAAAAGTCGAGCAGGCTCTCAAATCATCTACAATGTCATCTATGTGGTTTATTGGTGTTACTGGAGCAAGATCAATTGGAATATTGAAAGTATTATGGATATATTGCCAACCACATATCCATAACACCGAGGACTGCATAAAACCATGAATGCATATTTTCAATTGTGCTACCTTCCCCTTGTCTTGAAACTTCCTCGTTAGAAATTCACTGGGGCTGAATGCATGACTTTTCTGAGGCAGGTGGTATTAAAATATGCAAAGTAAAAAAAAAAAAGCACTAGGAACCCCTGGGTGGCTCAGTGGTTGAGTGTCTGCCTTTGTCTCAGGGCATGATCCTGGAGTCCTGGGATCCAGTCCCACATTGGGCTCCCTGCAGGGAGCCTGCTTCTCCCTCTGCCTATGTCTCTGCCTTTCTGTGTCTCTCATGAATAAATAAATAAAATCTTTTTTTTTTTTTAAAAAGCACTAATCACTCCAATTAAGAACAAGATGAGAAGCATTCTGAGAATAATTAGAGATGAGTTTGAAAAAGGAAAACATATCCTGGTAGATGCTTCTCCCAAATCATACCTCTTGTTTCAACTCAGCACTGGGTGGAATGGCAGACAATTTTTGAGCAGCTGCACTGGAGCCTCTGTCTTTTACAGAACGTGTGTAGTGTAGCTCATTTTTAATGTGGGAACAGGATGAAATTGCCTACTAATCTAATTTCCAATTGCAGCTTAGGATAAGCCCTCCCAAATTTGACAAAGATTACCTTTTGGCATTATCAGATGTTTCGTTAACAAATGAAAAAAAAAGCCTTCCTCTGTAAATCTTAGGCAGGGAGGAGTGGTATATTCTCATTTTGTAACATTTATTTCCTCATAAAATTGGTTAAGGATTATACTTAGTTTATGTATTAAATTGAGTCAGTAAAAATTCATTGATGGTCCATTACTATTGACAAACTGCAGTGTAGGGACTTCAGCAAATCCTCCCAAACCCCTGCTTGCTGGATACTTTTCTTTGCTCCATCTTTTCAACTTCATCAGAAGTGATACGTTATAAACAGACATATTTATCTTCCAGCTAATCCCAAATGGTTGGAATAAAGAGCTTGACACCAATTTTAAGCTTTTCTTTTTTTCCTCCCCTAATCATTCGTTGTGGAAGAAAAATAGCCCTACAAAAATGGATATTTTTACTGCATCCTCAATAAATCCTACATGCATTTCTCTTATTCTCTGTCCACTGCAAATATACCTCTATCAAGATTAATACTAAATTCAGCCCAAGGCTGAGCACCAGATTTGAGGAATGACAAATTCCTCGCATTTCCCCACAGATCTTTTACTTTTTCTGCTAAGTTGTGAATTTCAAGCTTGCCCTCGAAATAGAGTGGAAAAGCATTCTTATCACTGGGTATAAGTCATTGTTTTTGAACCCTGACATACCGATACATCTCAGCTTTTGATGTGTTATTTGATCTTTCATCCAGCTAATTTTTGGGACTTTCTGAAAATTTAGATCATTCATAGTTGAAGTCCAATCTAGTGTCTTGAAAGGAGAATGGAGAAGGCTATAAATGTTTTAAATCAGTTGTCCCCAGATTTTTGGATTTTTATCAGCAAAATATATTTTTAAAAATGAGAGGATAGGGATCCCTGGGTGGCGCAGCGGTTTGGCGCCTGCCTTTGGCCCAGGGCGTGATCTTTGATCCTAGTTAATTGCAATCTACTTCCCACTCATACACAGAGTCCCTAAATCTCCCTTTTCCCTATTGCACTTAACATTTTATAATATACTATATAGTGCCTTTATTTTTGCTGTTTTTTCCTTGAATCTTCCCTCACCCGTTAGCCACAGAATTAAACTACATGAAGGGATTTTTGCTTGTTTTATTCAATTATGAATCCCCTTTTCCTATGTAAGTGCCAAACATGTAGCATGCATTCAAATATTTATGAATGGGTAGCTCTTAATTATTTCATGTATTACTATGTAGATAATCAACTTTTAATATGAGATTTTATGTTTGTGTTTTCAGCTAGGTGGGCACTTAGCATCTCATAGGAAAATGGTCAGGTGAGGATCAAGACAGATATGGCACATATCTGGAGGAGGATTTCCATCTAGTACTGCTGTGATACAAACAGTAATTGTGTGCTTTCCAAGTGAGATCTTTTCTCTTCACTACACGTCAGGCAGACGATACGAACACCAACGGGAGTTTGCAATAGGAGGGAACACTTTTGTCATTCCTGAGATAAGGTAACATCAGGATGGTATATAAGTAGACTACGTTGGTGCATGATGTATTTTAAATTATTTGGCATCCTAGATATAACCCACTACTACCATAGTGGCCAATTCCCCAAAATACTTGAGACTCACAAGTGTGTCCTGTTGACAAAAGACTGAAAACAATTGGGGAAACAGACTTGCAGAAATGGTAAAGTATTTCTCACAGATAGACTTGGTAAGTAGCCTTTGCTGAATTGCTGTTCACCTTGTCTGTTTGCTTAAGCACCAGCCTCTAGAATATACTGATAAATCAGCTCTGTATATAGCAGGCATCACAAACTCTGGGGCTTTGAATTCACCTGTACCACATATACGTTAATTTGGCCAAAGAATGTTGGCCTCATAATACCGATGTCAACATGTCAAAATCTACAGAATTCATGTCAAAATCTGGGTTACTGGCAGCTCTTTAAAAATTAGGAGTCTGGGATCCCTGGGTGGCGCAGCGGTTTGGCGCCTGCCTTTGGCCCAGGGCGCGATCCTGGAGATCCAGGATCGAATCCCACGTCGAGCTTCTGGTGCATGGAGCCTGCTTCTCCCTCTGCCTGTGTCTCTGCCTCTCTCTCTCTCTCTCTCTCTCTCTCTCTGTGACTATCATAAATAAATAAAAATTAAAAAAAAATTAAACAAAAAAAAAAGCTGATGACAAAAACAAGATAAAATAAATAAAACAGCTGATAAAGAAAAAAAAAGAAAGACATCATTAGCAGGTCATAGAAGTGAAAAGGCAAGTAATAAAATGGGAAGGATTCTTGTCATCCATAATTCTGACAACTGGCTCATATGCAGATTACATGGAAAGAAGTTCTATTAAGCTGATGAGGGGATCCCTGGGTGGCGCAGCGGTTTAGCGCCTGCCTTTGGCCCAGGGCGCGATCCTGGAGATCTCGGATCGAATCCCACGTCGGGCTTCTGGTGCATGGAGCCTGCTTCTCCCTCTGCCTGTGTCTCTGCCTCTCTCTCTCACTGTGTTCCTATCATAAATAAATAAAAATTAAAAAAAATAATAATAATAGAAAAAATTAGGAGTCTGGAGATATTGGGCAAGCATTCCCATAATGCCTTTGGTGATAAATCTTGTGCAATTCATCCTGGCTGGGCCACTACTGAATCTTTTTTTTTTTTTTTTTTTCATTTTGTTCACTCATTGCTATCACCTGCTACCTGGTTTATGTTTTTAGGGTATGATGATGGATCTATTAGTAATTTCTGCTGAAGCTCTAATTACATGCTTATTAAATTACTTCTAAAGATTGAGTCAGGGTATGTATGGTAAGGACAGAACAGTTGAACAAATTATTAATTTGTAGCATCATCACCCAATCACCAACTGTACGGACCAGACGGCAGGGGTAAAGGGCTATCTACCTCCTTCACTGAGAAACTGCCAAGATGTGGGGAGGAGGGTATCTCAGCTTGGAATCTGTAGCTCTCCTTCTTTTACTCTGCTGTTTGGCTCTGATGATTCCCAGCTTGGGCCCCACACATTCCACACCCAATGCTGTCTGCTTCAGAGTGCTCATTTACTTCATCAGAGCCATTGATACTAAACTGTAGCAGAAAGATAGGGGACTCTACAAACGCAACCCAAGTTGTATATATTGGTACAGAGATTATGGCAGCTCCATTTCCACAGCTCTCCCTATCTGCATTGACCTTGCCCTTCATGCAGGACCTTCTATCTTCTGGAATAAAGTTTGCAGGATGTGTGATGCAGGTGCCTGTCACTCTGATAATCTTTTTGCTTTATGTTCTCCTGGCCTTGGATCTCTTTCTGTACCATTCTGTGCAGCATCAAGGCATGGAAAAAGTAGTTTCCAGGCTGATGGCACCCCCCAAAATACAAAAATCAAGGACTTTATGATAACTTTTATCTCACAAGTAAATTTTTGTCTACCTCGTCCAGAGCCCATAAGATTTGGCTGTTTACCAGTGTCAGTCTGCTATGTGTAGACTGAGCTTAGGAATCTGAAAGAATATACCTGCCAAGAGCCCATTTTTTCTATGACCCAGCTAAATTCAAGGGTCCCCAGTGTGGTGGTATGACCCACACACGCCTCATCTTTCAGAGCCCTTCTGAACTCACAAGGGAAATAAATGCTTGCTGGGTGTGAGTGAACCAGCATGAGCAAAAGAAGCAGCAACCAGTTTAAAGTTGGTACTTAAATCTAGGAGACCCAGACAAAGGTAAGCCAAGTTTTGTCATCACAAGAAGGAGAGGAACTACACAGGGCAGAAAACAGATTTCAAAGGAGAGAAAGTCACCACTTAATCCAGGCAGATTTTTGACCCAGGGCCTAGCAACATAAATGAAGATATATTTCCCAGAGACCTTTGAAGCTACGACCGCTGAGAACAAGTCACTTGCTTTTGCAATTGGAACATTAGAAGTTTATATCAAGATGGTAGCAGGCCTTGTAACTTCCTGCAAATTTCTAAGACCTGGGAGATTCATAGGACAACTAGAGCATATGAAAACCCATTGAGCCTTTTCTTTCCCCTTCAACTGAATACTTGTGACCCCAAACAACCCAGATTTCAAAAAATATTCAAAATTGCATTTCCTTTAGACTATATTCAGGGCATAGGCTGAAGTCTTGGGAAATACAGAAATGATTAAGCTCTAACTCCACATATAAAAAACTATATCTTTTGTGAGCACCTGGGTGGCTCCGTGAGTTGAGCACCTGCCTTTGGCTCAGGTCATGATCTCAGGGTCCTGGGATAGAGCCTGGCATTGATCTCTCTGTTCAGTGGGGGGTTTGCATCTCCCTCTCATTTTGTCAGCCGCTCTTCCCTGCTTGTGGACTCACTCTCTCTGTCAAATAAATAAATAAAATATTTTTCAAAATATATCTTTTATGTAAAGCTTTTATTGTTGGTTTGGGAAGAGTGGGAAGATAGGAAGAAATAAAATGGAATTGGACTGTGAGTAGTCAGTCACTAAGAATCTGGGGGACAAAAAAAAAAGAATCTGGGGGACAAGAGAATTGGGGATGAGCACAGTGCAGTCCTTACAAATAATTTAATGTTTGCCCTGGCCATCAGGGCATAATCAACCCATTGATTTTGAAAAAGACCACAGGATTCCTTACCTCTCTGTCTTGGTACTCCCCATAAACAAGCACGTATTTATCTTGCAAGCCTCAGCACAAGCTCAACTTCCAACACCTTCTTTTTTTTTTTTTTAAGATTTTATTTATTTATTCATGAGAGACACAGAGAGAGGCAGAAACATAGGTAGAGAGAGAAGCATGCTCCCTGCAGGGAACCTGATGCAGGACTTGATCCCAGGATCCCAGGATCACAACCTGAGCCAAAGGCAGATGTTCCAATCACTGAGCCACCCAGGTGCCCCCAACCCCTTCTTGACTTCTGACTATGCACTACTGGGTTGACCATACTTCTTCCTCTGTGCTTATACTCCTTCTGTGTGGATCTCATACCACATATGCAAGGACAATGGCTAAGTCTACTCTCCAATGGCTGATTGGATTTAGTCCCCGAAACACATGTTGAATAGCGGTCAGTCCCATGAACACGTGACACTGTGGACTTCAATCAGACAGGGCTGACTTTGGTCTGGGCCTCAGCACTTATAAGTGTGTGACATCCAATTTTCTTCAACTTAGTAAACCTTTGTTTCCTCTCATGCAGGAAGAGAATACAAGATCCCTTGTGAGGACAAAATGGATGGAATAAGTTGTGCAAAGCACCCAGCCCAATCCCTTGACATTTGTCAGGCATTTGTAAAAGTGGAAAGAAAATACAATAAACATTCGTGAATCTACCAACTAGCTTGGTTGAATTTAGATTATTTTCAAGATTTGCATTGAAAATCTGTGGTTCCCAAACCGTGTGCCACAGGGAACTCACAGAAGTGCCATTGTATGTTTTCAATTTTCAAGGGACACACGGGGATATCAGACAATTGACAGCCATTACTATCAAGCTTTTTGAATACTAAATACTTAATAAAAGGAACCTTTAGGCATTTCTTTCAGCATGGGTGCCATCACAAAATAATGGAGATAATAAAGGTTCTATGAACTAGGAAAACTAGGAACCTCTGCTTTAGAATTTTTTTAAAAATAAAATGTTACAATTGGAGCTGTATCCTCTGTGGTTCTGTATCTCTCTCTTCCCATTTAGAGGAATGATAATTCTGAAATTTGATCATTGACACTTTTTTTTTTTAAAGATTTTATTATCTTTTGAGAGAGAGAAAATGAGCTGGGGGAGGGAGGAGACACCCTACTGAGCAGCAAGCCAGACCTGCAGCTCCACTCCAAGACCCTGAGATTATGGCTTGAGCTGAAGGCAGATACTTAACCAACTAAGCCACCAGGCACCTCTGATAATTGACATTTGCATTAATATTTGCATATTTTCTTTTTTTAAAGATTTTATTTATTTACTCATGAAAGACACAGAGACAGGGGGCAGAGACACAGGCAGAGGGAGAAGCAGACTCCATTCAGGGATCCCGATGTAGGACTCGATCCCGGGACTCCAGGACCATGCCCTGGGCTGAAGGCAGGCGCTAAACCACTGAGCCACCTGGGTGTTCCAATATTCGTATATTTTCATTGCACACTTTCTTCCATGTAAATATATATTATTTTTGTTTGAGGGATAACATAAATATCAGTATCAGGTACATTATCTTTCCTGAACTTGCCTTTTGCCTACCATGCACGGATATACACTCTCTTAATTGATATCACTTTATAATAAATATGCATATCTGGTAGGGTGAGTCCCTCTACCCTATTCTAATTCAGAATTATGTGGTTTTAATATTTTTTAATTTTTAGTTTTTGTGGGTCGTTTGGCCTTATGCTTTCCACATACATTTTAGAATGAGCATTTTGAATTCTACCAAAAACTGATAGGATTTTTATTAGAATTGCATGGAATTTATATATTAATTTGAAAATAATTAACATCTTTGTGAAAGCATGTCTTCCAATCCAAGAACTTGCTTTATTTCTTTACTCTGCATTATTCAATAAAATCTATTTTCCCTCCAAAGGAGCTAGCTCACCGTTTGTTAGAGCTATTTCTACTTCTTGATATTGCACTGGAGTCATATTTGCCTTGCTCCTGACTTGCAAAATAATGGCTCTACATTTCACTATTAAGCATAAAGTTGTTTGTAGTATTAAATAGATAATCCTTATAGGCTAAGGTTTAGCTTTCTATGCTTGGTGTGTATGTGTATATGCAAATCTTAGATAGATAAGGGATTTTAACAAATGCTTGTTTTGTGTATATTTGGGTATTTTAGAAAGTTCTTATCCTTTAAATTAGTTTGTGTGATAAATTGCATTTATAGTTTTTTTCTCATCTTAAACCATCCATGAATTCTCCTAAGTCTACCTCAATCATAATGGTTTTAAAAATAATAAAGTGATAACTTTTGTTTGCTAATATTTATTCAGGATTTTTGAGTTTATATTAATCAGTGAGATTGCATAATAAATTTTGTGCTATTCTTTTCCAGTCTGGTATTAAATTCATTATTAACTTCAGAAAGTAAGTTAAGGAGACTCACTTCATTTCTTCTGCTTTCTGAAATATTATGTATAAAATGGGAATAATGTATTTCTTCATTTTTGCAAAAATTAACTCCTAAAACATCTTACCCAGGAGTCAATTTAGGGAATAGACTTTTATTTATTGATTTTAAAAGGTTGTAATGGTTAAACATCAATTCTTGTTTCTGGTTTTTCTTAAAATACATTTTTGATTAAGTTTTTTGTGCAATTGGAAAATTAGATAAATATAATCAGAAATAAATAATTTCTAGAAAATGATCTATATATATATCTCAGTTTTTAATTAGTTGGTATAAATTCATTCATGATTTTCTCTTACCATTATCTACACTCTATCTCTCATTGTGACTCTCTTTAGTTCCTAATATTTATTAATGCCTTTTTCTTTCTTGCTCAACCACATCTGAATTTTCATTTTTATTAGGTAATACAAAGAAAGCAAGTAGCTTTGATTTTTGAGTGATTACTTTTCTGTTCTACTTTATTAATTTGTGCTTATCTCTTTTTTTCTTTCTTCTGACTTCTTCGGGTATAGTATCCTTATTAAGAATTTCTTGGAGGGATGCCTGGTAGCTCAGCAGTTGAGTTGCCTTTGAGTGTGATCCCAGAGTCCCAGGATTGACTCCTGCATCGGGCTCCCTGCAGAGGGCCTACTTCTCTCTGCCCGTGTCTCTGCCTCTCTCACTGTGTCTCTCATGAATAAATAAATAAAATCTTTAAAAAAAGAGAATTTTGTTGGAGGTGGATACTTAGCTCATTTAACCTACTTTTCCAACATAAAGATTTTAAGGCTTTAGCTTTTGCAGCTTTCCCACAACTTTTTTTCCAGGATCCTTGAGACCATGACTGAAGCCAAAATCAAGAGTTGCAGGGTTAACCAACTGAGGCACCAGTCACTCAGCCCATAGCTTTTGATATGCAGTTCTTATTAATGTCCAATTCTCAAAAATTTCTTAATTTTTGATGATGGATTCTTTGGCCCATGAGTTATTTAGATGTGTGTTTCAGGCTCCCATGTGAGTGGGTTCTTCTGGTTATTGCACAACCATTCTTTAATTTACCTGTTATCAGGTTTATATAACATTAAAGCTAAATTAACTGCTATAATTTCTCGCCTAATACATGTACTTAAAAGAAATGTTGCCTCTTCATATCTTACGTTATTTATTTTCAAATGGTTTCTGCATTCTCTTACCGATTTTAAGATCTCCTTATGCAGTTTAGATGATAACATTCTCTGTGCTGAGTTGCAAACATATGTTTCAAAATCTATGATTTTCTATTGCCTTTATTGAAGTCATCTTTTCCCATGCAAAAGTTTTTATTTAATACTTATAGAGTGAAATTTACTTATCTCTCTCTTTTTATTTTTAAGATTTTATTTATTTATTCATGACAGACACAGAGAGAAAAAGAGAGAGGCAGAGACACAGGCAGAGGGAGAAGCTGGCCCCATGCAGGGAGCCCGTTGCAGGACTCGATCCCGAGTCTCCAGGATCATACCCTGGGCCAAAGGCAGGCGCCAAACTGCTGAGCCACCCAGGCTGCCCACTTATCTCTCTTTTTTTAATGCTTTGTAGGACTCTATATTGCCTAAGGACCCCACCACTTTAAATGTGTGTGTGTGTGTGTGTGTGTGTGTGTGTGTATATATATATATATATATATATATATATATATATATATATATTCCTATCTGTTCTTGTAGGATTTTTATACATTTCTTTCAAAGGAAGATCTAGGGCTGAGGAATACAATTCATATAATTTTTTTTATCCAAAGACCTTTTATGAAAAATGCAAACATAGGCACAAAATTTGGTGCAAGAGTGAATATTTGTCCAAAGTGTGAAAAATCATAAAAAATTAATGTTAACAAATATCTCAAATATGCCCCTAATCAGAAAGATGGCATAATATTTTTAATAAAATGACTGGTTAATACATGTCTGTAGTGTTTTTATTTTCCTACATTTTTTGGCTTCATATTCTTTTGATCACCTCACTATCCTAGTTGCAATTATATAATATCTTCCATAGAGGAAATAAAAAGAAAGGTTAACCTTTCCTTTAGTAGAGTTGATCAAACATTGTTTTATTCTTGATAGTTAGGATGTACAACCCACATGAATTCAGACACAAACACATTCACTATAAAACCACTACACGATTGTACCTTTCACACAGGAAATCTGAAAAACCACATTTCACTGAATTCTCAGAAACAAAGAAAAAACAGATGATGCCTTTGTATTGGTAAAATGACCTTTCCACACATTGAATTCTGGCCCCATATGTGGCAAACCTTGTTTCTTCCCCAAGACCCCTGTTCTGGTGCCAGGAGCAGTAGGACATGGTTACAACGTGGCATGAGCCAAGGTTCTGTGTCTTGGTGAGAGAATGTTGAGTGGGTCAGTGCTAGCACCCTGGAGGCTGATGTTCTGCAACACTTACCAATAGCTTAATGCAAAATTACAAATTACAAATCCCAGGCATCTATCCCACCAGGCCAAAATGAAATACATCCCTTATTCAGCCTCCCCTCTGCCAGACCCCATAGGCCCTATATTTTTTCCAGGGCCATCTGATGAGAGAGACATGGGAAGAATGGAAAGTAGGATGAGCGACTTATCTCAGCTTGCCAAGGACTTTGCTGATTTTAAGTACTGAACATCCCATGGCCCAGGAGCTCTCTCAGTCCCAGGGCCTACAAGGAAGGCCGATTGCTCTAGGCAAGAAGAGACATCAGTCTCAGCTGTTGGTGCTTAAAATAACTTGGTTTTGCAAATTTTTGAGAACTTATGACCTCATGGACACATAGCTGGGGCAATTCCTGGGGCATTAGAAGCAGCCCATGCCAGTGGAAGGCTTTAGTTCAAGTCAGGGCTAATGATGAAGTTCTGGTAGCTTCCCAGTAAATTTGCTGAGTAGATCATTTAAGTCTCTAATCTATCTTTTATTTAAGGCTTTAAGTCTTTTTCTGAAATTCATTGTCCACTTGCATTCTTTATGTATTTCCTAGTCTTCCTCCTTCTGGGTATTGGGTGCCTGGAATGGTTTGTCTCTCTGCCAGCATCCTGTGACTCAGGTACCACTTCTGGAATCCCCCTTTGTCAAAAAGGAGATGACACAGTCTCCCCCTGTGCTAGGAGAGGAGAAGCAGAGTGGTCTCCATGTCTGCTGAGGCTCCTGGAGTGAGCTAAGCCTCTCTGCTCCTTGAAGTCCCAGCCTTGGAACTGCAAGGCCACTGTTCCTCTCAGCCAGGGCTACGCATCTCCATGTCAGGGAGCACAGCTTCTCCAGTCTCACATCTACGCTGCTCAGGGGGACCCCAGATCTCAGCACATATTCTTCAAAGAATCTGCTGCTTTGATCATCTTTGTGGCAGAAATTGCTGAAGCTCCTTTCCAGGATCTCACAGTCTGTGAAAAAAGAAGGCTCAGAGCAATTTGGTTTGGATTTGTTTTTCTGCTATAAGTCCTATAACAAGCATCTGTGCCTAATTGTTGTCTTTTGCCTTTAAAGCATATGTGTGGGGATCCCTGGGTGGCGCAGCGGTTTGGCGCCTGCCTTTGGCCCAGGGCGCGATCCTGGAGACCCGGGATCGAATCCCACGTCGGGCTCCCGGTGCATGGAGCCTGCTTCTCCCTCTGCCTGTGTCTCTGCCTCTCTCTCTCTCTCCCTCTCTCTCTCTCTCTCTCTCTGTGACTATCATAAATAAAAAAAAAAAATTAAAGCATATGTGTGTATGTGTGTGTACGTAGCAGACATGTACACGTATATGTATGTATACATATACAGTTGGCCCTTGAATAGCATAGGAGTTAGTCTGCATAGTTGGTTGAGCAGTTGACTCTTGGTTTGGTTCAGGTCATGATCTCAGGATCCTGGGATCCAGCTCCATGATGGGCTCCTCACTCAGCAGGGAGTCTGCTTGAGATTTTCTCTCTCCCTCTGCCCCTCCCTCCCTGCCCTATCTCTCTCTCAAATAAATAAATAAACCTTAAAAAAATCTGCATATAACTTTTGACTCCCTGGAAACTTAACTACAAATAGCCTACTATTAACCAGAAGACTTACTGATAATATAAATAGTTGACTCACACATATTTTTGTATGTAAAGTATATACATTATATACTGTATTCTTACAATAAAATAAGCTATAGAGAATGTCACTTAAACCTTATAAGGAAGGGAAAATATATTTACAGTATATTTATAGTACTATATTTATTGAAAAAGATCTACATGTAAGTGGACCCTCACAATTCAAATCTGTATTGTTCAAGGGTTCACTGTATATAAAATATTATGATACTAGACAAACATACATAAAATATATGTGTACCCATCACTTGATCAATGACATGATGCTGGACAACAGAAATTATTACCTAAATATATTTATATTATTTATATATGGTTACATTGCCTTCTTCAACAAAAGATTTGTATAGCTTGCCTTAATTTTAGTTCAGATTTAAGAATATTCACCTAATCTAATGCTAACAAAAGACTATTTCTCAAACAAAAAGAAATAGAAATAGTAATCTCCTGCCATGGTCTCTAACTCATTTCTGTTTGTTAAACGCTGGTGATGACTGTGGATATACAAAATGCTGTTGTCATTTCTGACATCTAAAACATACAGGGGAGAGCTCAGTGTGGGTCCCCTCAGAATAATCTTCCATTTTTTGGTTCAAGCATAGGATATTACAAGACTTATTGGAAATATGGAGGCTAGGGATGTCTTTCACACTTGCCATTCTCAAGAAAGGCTGAAACATAAACTCAAAAGCCAATGTACTCACTTGCAATGGGCAGTGTACCTGGTGATATGACCAGCATTGGCCATCAGCCACATTCCCAGGGACAGTCTGCTCAGAAAACCTCATTATAGGGGCACCCGGATGGCTCAGTGGTTGAGCGTGTGCCTTTGGCTCAGGTCATAATCCTGGGGTCCTGGGATTGAGTCCTGTATCAGGCTCCTCACAGGGAGCCTGCTTCTCCCTCTGCCTATGTCTCTGCCTCTCTGTGTCTCTCATGAATAAGCAAATAAAATCTTTAAGAAAAAAAATAATAAAACCTCGTTTTTAAGAATGTTCCAGGGTAGGGAGGCCTGTCGGTTAGACATCCAACACTTGATTTTGACTCAGATCAGGATCTTAGGGTCATGAGATCGAGCCCTACTTTGGACTCCGTACTCAATGTGGTTTGCTTGGGATTGTCTCTCTCCTTCTCTCTCCCTCTGCCCCTCCCCCCACCTGCTCACAGGCATGCATGCTCTCTAAATCAACCAATAAATAAAATCTTAAAAAAGAAAAGAATGTTCCAGGAGAGCAAAGACAATCAAATGATCAATGGGGTATTTCAAATAGGAACAGAGCAGGGGAAAGGGTATGAACATTAGGCCACCCACATGAGGATCTAATTTTGGCTCCAATGCTCAGGGGTTGTGTGGCCTCCCACAGAGACCTCTTGCTCTCTCTGGGCCTCTGTTTCTCCTTCTCCATAGTAGGGATGATATATGGGATTGTTCTGAAGAAGATCTGCTCTGGCTTGCTCAGGTATTAACTCACTTTACTCTCATAACTGACCTATAAGGTTGGAACTATTAGCTTGGTTTCATCCATGAGCAGAAAGAGATACAGAAGACAATGTGCCCAATGCCTTGATTTCCAATGAGAGGCAGTGCTGGCTGCCCAGCCTCTTTTCAGACCTTCCCACAGCACTGGGCCTCTCCCCTGAAGCATCAGGTAGTAGGAGATCATCTGGTGCCATTTCATTCTGCACATGTCCGCATCTCAAACAGGGTGAGTCCGTGATTTGCCCTTGTCATAAACACCTCAGAAAAACTGCCATGACATACCTCTCTTCCCCCTTGTGATGACATAGCAGCCTTGGCCAGGGCCAGCTCATTGCATACATTTCCTGCTGTTTCTATGATTTCATTATCGTAGCAGGTGGAACAAGAGAATTACACAAGACCACGGAGACCCATCAGATGTCCCCTTAAAAGCTCACCAAGTGCTTAATTAAACTTTCTATAACTTTTTATACAGGTGAAGAAAACTTTTAGAGAGATGTAATTAAATCGCTAACAAACATGCATACAAGTAGGTGGAAAGGGACCCCAGAGTTCAATAAATAATTGTCACCATCTGTCCCCAACTCACCAATCCACCCTTGTTTTATTACGGAATCTAGGGAAGCCTCAAAACGTGAGCCATTTTGGCTACCAAAATACGATATTCCTAGAAAGTATATGTTTTCATCTCCTTTTTTAAAGTATGAAAATTAGGATCTGGCCCTTTATTGGCAACACATGAGGCTTGTCACTGTAAAATCTGGGCTAGGATGTGAGCTTCCCTTTGCACAGGCTGTCTCTAACCTTGGACCAGTCATTCCACTTCTTTGGGGTCTAGTTTCTCATTTATAAATGGGCCCAATGATTTCCTCTCAATAGGCTGTTGTAAGGCATAAATAAATGAGCAGATGCTAACAGAATTAATATATGAGTAATATAAACACTCTATCAGCAAAAATGCCTACTGGGGGGGATGCCTGGGTGGCTTAGCAGTTGAGCGTTTCCCTTTGGCTTAGGGTATGATCTCAGGGTCCTGGGATCCAGTCCCACATTGGGCTCCCTGCAGGGAGCCTGTTTCTCCTTCTGTCTATGTCTCTGCCTCTCTGTGTATTTCATGAATAAATAAATAAAATCTTAAGAAAAAAAAGTGCCTACTGGATGGGTGGGTATAGATGCATGTGTGGTTTCCACCTGGGGTGGGGAATGTAGTGAGGCAGGGCGATCTCAAACAAAAACAAAACTCACAGGTAGGTGTCACACTAACCTGGATTCAAACCATGACTTTATCACATATCTGCAAGATTCTTAATCCATCTGGGACCCCAAGGTATCAGTTGAATTGACTACCTGTGGAGCACGGATTTGAATATAAAATTCAGCAATAGCCAGGAATAGAGAAAGAGGGAGGAGGGCCCAGGGAAGGAGGAGTATCTTTGTATTCCCATCTAGGGGCACCTGGGTGGCTCAGTCGGTTAAGTGTCCCTCTCTTGGTTTCAGCTCAGGTTATGATGTCAGGGTCCTGGGATCGAGCCCCACATCAGGCTCAGTGCTCAGTGGAGGATTCTCTCTCCCTCTGTCCCTTCCCCTGCTCTCTCTCTCTCTCTCTGTCTTTCTAAAATAAATAAATAAATCCGGTGGTGGGGGCAGATCTCAATCTTTTCCCCTTCAGGTCCTCCTCCCAATGCAACCCCCAGAAACTCAATGGTGTTACCAGGACGAGGAAGCACAGGACAGCCACCATGAAAAGCTTTGATTTCTTCCCCTTTTATTGCTGCTTCTCTGTCCTTGGGATTTGTGCTAAGAACTGGGACTGTACAATTTCATATCATTTAAGAATGAAGGGATATCAGCGAGCTTAAGAAGCAGCCACTTGGCAAACATGAAAGCCTGTTCCAAGACATCTTTCTAAGCTCTATCCCCATCGGGGTGCTCCTCAGAGCTGCCTCCCCGCAGTGCTAACTGAAGCTTCAAGACCCAGCTGCTTATGCCCTGCCCTCCAACACGGGGCTTTATTTTATCCTGTGATTGCTAGGGAGAGCTACAAACGGCATCCAGCGGGCAGTGACAGATAGCATTACCTGTTTTCATTGTCATTTTCGGCTTCATTTAGGTTCAGCTGCCTTAAGCACTGGGAACACTTTACTTAAAAGGCTGGGCTCTGCACTTCCAGGTTTATCAAAATAAAGCAGAAGTCGAGCTGGCTAGTTTTAAGGGCGCAAAGGAAAACACGGTTTGGTGACAGGAGGTTGTGAATTCCAGTGGGCAGGGATAGCTGGGTTCTGCTTAAGACTTAAACATCCAAATAGATGCATTTAAAATAACTGCCCCCATGGCCTCCATCTGAATTCTCGAATTCTAGTGCCTTTGTTATCAACACAAAGCAAGCGGCTCAGCAGCAGGTCCTCATAAATTCCAAGGATTAAACTCGCACAGATTGCATTTGGGATTCAATGGCACATTCTAGAATGAGGAGTGGTTTTTGTCCTAATGCTTTTCACTCGGGTATTAGCAGAGTTGTTATCAGTTTCTTGAGACTTTAGTTTGGAAATGATAATAGTTATTTACTGAGTGCTTTAATGCCCTAGGCAGGAACCATTCAAGGACTTTATATGTAATATCATTTAACTCTCACAAAACCGTGTAAGATACACAGGATGAAGAAATCGAGACCCAGAAAATTAACTTGCCAAAAACCAAATAACTAGTAAATAGTGAAGATCCAGAATATAAGAAAGA
Source organism: Vulpes vulpes (assembly GCF_048418805.1). Lineage (NCBI taxonomy): Eukaryota > Metazoa > Chordata > Mammalia > Carnivora > Canidae > Vulpes > Vulpes vulpes. The sequence continues at coordinate 94,214,552 of NC_132793.1, read as the reverse complement.
AAGAGTATTAGAGGTTCAAGGTGACAGTATTTCCCTCACATTCCTAAAGTCACTCCTTTTCCATCCGGCCACATCTCGGATGTCTGCAAAATAAATATTGCCATATTTCTCCAAGAATAAGATGACGTGAACTGTAAGATGCTCCTTTGTGTATCACAAAGGGGAAAACAATCTGCCTATTAAACTGAGGATGAATTCCAAGACGTGTTCAGACTTCAGAGATGTAAAATCATAGGAGGAAAACAAGTACTTTTTACTATTCATGAAGAATGATCCTTTAAAAACCAGCCAGTCTGAAATGTAAAGAACACAACAGTAAACTGCCCGCCTGGCTTGAGGGCAGCCTGATGGTAGCCGAGGCATTTTCTGGTGAAATCTTGCTCTCTCCAAAGCTCCGGAGAAAATTCAGGGAATGATTCGGCTGTGGCTGTTTCAGAATTTCCACCTGCAGGTGGCAGTGTAGGCCATGGGATGTGGCCTTTGGCCTTCCAGGCCTTGCTTTCAGAGGACCGCAGGTGAGAAGAAACATATTTTCACAGCTTTAATTTTTATTCACGCTTCTGCACTGTTCCAAACCACAGGGTCCTGTCCATTACCTTTTCCTCTTGTCTGGTCTCTTCTTTCTCCACATTAACTCCTTTTAGGCCCAGATTTCCAAAGACCAAAACAGGTAGACTTGAAATGAAAACAAATTACACCCTCCCCGCCACCCCCCCCCCCCCCCCCCCCCCCCCCCCCCCCCCGCCTCCACCAAAAATCAAATCAGAAGTTTGGGAGTTAGCTAAAGAGAAGGAAGCTGGTATCTTGATTTTCCTATTATTCTATGATGTTTGAGTGTCTTGTATATATATATATATATCTGGAGAATATCTCAGATATAACCTCATGGTAGAGATATTATTTTAGGGGCACCTGCATGGCTCAGTGGGTTAAGCATCAGGCTCTTGGTTTCCACTCAGGTTATGATATTAGGATCTGGGATTGAGTCTTATGTCTGAGCTTGTTTTTCTCTCCCCCATCCTCTGTACCTCTCCTATTCTCTCTCTCTCTCTCTCTCTCTCTCTCTCTCTCTCTCTCATTCTCTCTCTCTCTCTCTCTCTATATATATATATATATGTAAAAATATATATATGTATATATGTAAAATAAATAAATGAAATACTTTTAGAAAGGGATTATTCTGTCTAGAGAACATTTCTCAGGTAGATCTTCCCACCTCTGGATGTAGCTGGTGATCAAACACATTTGTATCACTCTCCTCCGGGTATCTTCAAACACTTCCCTGGTGCTAGACAACTTCTCCTGCCTCCTTGCGTACCACTTACCCCAGGCTCCAGCTGCCTGTGAACACATCCCCTGGCCACTCCCAACTCCAGGCCTCTCCCTGAAATGTTCTTCCCTCTACTCTCTGCCCATAAAAAAAAAAATAAAAATAATTAAAAAAATCATTCTTCAAAACTAAGTTCAATTTATTTAAGGAAGGCTTTGCTCACTTAAACTTCATTGCCCTTCACCTACAGCTCTTTTTTTTTTAAAAAAAAAGATTTTATTTATTTGACAGAGAGCAAGAGAGAGAGAGAAAGAGAGAGAGAGCACAAGCAGGGAGGTGGCAGAGGGAGGAGCAGGCTCTCCACTGAGCAGGGAACCTGATGTGAGGCTGGATCCCAGGACCCCTGAGTAGAAGGCAGATGTTTAACAGACTGAGCCACCCATGCACCCCCACCTACAGCTCTTAACAGCTCTCTAAATATGTTCATTGGCATGCCAGTCACCTCATTAGTTATCAACATGCCAATCTTCCTCTCTCTGTCTGATTTATGCCTATATACCTAGCACCTAACACAGGGTTTGGGTTACAGTAGATACTCACTTGATATTTACTGAATGAATGAATGTATAACTAAATGCCTCTTTTCCAAACTATACCAGAACTGATAGGGAAAAAAAATTAACATTTGCACATTAAAAGTACCTGAAAAATTTTAAAACTCCTGATATCCAGACCCCACCCAGAAATCAGAACTTCAGGGGTTGAACCCAGGCAGCAGTATTTTGTAAAGCTTCCCAAGTAATCTCAAGGTACAACCAAGGTCAAAAATTACCTCCACAGCCCTGGTTCTCAAAGTGAGGTCCTAGGGGCCAGTATTAGAGCATCACTATCATCTTATTTGAAATGAAAATTCCTAGGACCCACTTTAAACTGTAGAATCAGAAATGGCAGGGGTGGGTATATGAGGGGAGTTGACAACAATCTTGTGTTAACAAGGCCTTTGATGATACAAAGTCAAGTTTGAGAAACACTGTCTTAGAAGTTTACTTTAGATAAGTCTATACATGCTGTATATGAATGAATTCCTCCCCCCTTTTTTTTTTTCCTGACTTGATTCTGGCCCCTATTTCTTCCATATGGCTGTGCTTACAGATGAAAAAAAAAAAAAACCCATCTTCATTGAAGATTTTTTTTTCCAATACACTTTGGTCTTATGATCATCATCAATCATAGTAAAATAGCTTAAGGAGATAATTTATATGTTTTTTTTCCCCAATCCTTAAAACAACCAGGGAAGTATTCTTGTGGCAATTGTTCAAATCACAGAAGAGAAACAGACAAAACCCAATGTATATGGAACTTGTGCCACAAACCAGGCATGTTGCTAAGTGCCCCCTCATCCTATAATAAATCTAAGACAGTCGTTCTACAGATGAAGAAAGAAGGGCTGTAGAAAAATATGGTGAGTCCATGGGGGAACAGCTGAGATTTGAACCCAGATCTGTCCTAACATCCAATTGTTCTTAGGATTTTCAGATCCCCATTTTGTTATGTTGCCTGTAATCACATAGTTTTAGTGAGGGAATTCCTGGGGGGCTCTTGAACAAAAATTCACTTTGAGCACAGTGACTACTCATGCTGTTTCCTGCTCACTTGCAATGGTATATGCTTAAGGATTTTCTTTTTCACTAAGACCTTGAAAACAGGCATGGTTTCAATGCATACAGGGTTAGAGGGGTGTTTTTCTTCTAAAATGTTTACCTTATCTTACACTTACTTGATTGAAATCTGTGGTCTGAATTTTTGGCCTCATTACTAACTTGGTTCCTTTTTGAATTATAAATGTTACCAAAGTGGTGCAGGCACTGTGCTAGGCTTTGTGGGGGACCAGCAGGGAAAATGACAGACAAGGCCCCACTTGCTTGCCTTCAAGAAGAACTGTATATATAAAACTAACCAATGGAGAGGCAAAGTCTAGATGTTATGACTATTACCCAGAGCAATAAGATAGGAAGAGGACCTTGATGAGTTAAACTATAGTGTGTGTGTGTGTGTGTGCGTGTGCATGTGCATGTGTGTGTCTTAAGAGGTCTTTCTATTGGAAACCTCTGCTTTTCCTGTGAACCTGTGCTTCTCTATTTTAGTTTTGTTGGGGAACCAGTATGGATGGTATTTATTTCAGAAACAGAGTAAATATTCCCAGGTTTGGAAGAGTCAGCCTATCAGAAGATGCAAAGCCAACATTCTATTTTTAAAACAGTACACCTCAATCATAAAAGCTCTTTTTGGCGGGAATGGCCAGCAAGTGTCTTCAGCAATTATAGCAGAGAAGAGATTTCCATGAGACATCCATGGGCCATAAATAATCTGATCCCATCTACAAACTAGAAGGCTTTTCCAGTGAAGGTGGCTTCACATACAAAAGCCACAGGACTGAGCGTTATGACCTCGCAGCAAACCACTAGCATGCCTGGGACCTACCCTGCTCAGTGAAGCTCATTCACCTGAGAGAACAATATTAAATCTTAAATCCAGGCTGTGGGGCAAATAAAGCACCAGATGGGGACTTTCTGTTTCTTGGCTGTGTGCGCTTGAGCATTCAGACACACACTCCACTTGCAAACATGTGAAAGAGCCTGAAAAAGTATTTTGTTTTTAAGTCTTTAAAACATGAGTTTATCAAGACAGAGAGGAATTGTGAAGCCAATACAACAGAGAAACTTGTTATGCAGACACGTTCATAAACCTGGAAGATAGGTTTGCCCTAAGGATATTTGTCAAGCCCAGAAGATTTTAGATTTCCTTCTGACAGCCTGATGGGGCAAGGGGGATAAAAATGATAGGCTTGGCAAGGTTTTGTTTTGTTGTTGTTGTTGTTGTTGTTGTTGTTTTTACAGTAATGAAACAGTTCTAAAATGAGCTCATTGAGATGGCTGTATAATTCTTTTTACATGCTAAAATTTGTGGAATTGTACACTTAAAATGGATGGGTTGTATGATATGTAAATTGTATCTCAATAAAGGTGTCGGGGCAGGGGTGGACTCAATTGCTGGGTTTGACACCAATAGGACACAGGTAAGTTTCAGAGAAATTTTAGTACAACATGTGTACTTTCTATACTTTTTGCTCAATTTCTCTGTAACTCTAAAACTGCCTAAGAAAGCATCTAGTTAAAAGAAGAAAAGAAACTACTCTCTCTATGAGCATTTGGCTGCCTCCTCCCCACACCACCAGCCTGGTCAGAGCCTCTGTCCTTTCCACCCATGGAGTCTCTGTAGTCTGAACGTTGGCAGCCCTCAGGACCCCCAGACTGGGTTCAGGCTATTGTTTCTCGTTTTTCTCTCTCAGGTAAAGGGACTGAGGACAAGTCGCTCATGATGGAGCCCCAGGGAATGAACAAGGAGGCTCTGAGTTAGATCCAGAGAGATGCCAGGAGACTAAAATGTGGTTTCATGAAATAGAAGGTGACAAACTGAGCCCAAAGAAGGACCCAGCCTCTCCATAGAAGCCTACTTCTGACGATGATTTTGTGGACCAGAGGCCCTCCTGAGGGCCATCTTGGGGATACAGACTGAAGATGGAGGGCCACATGAGGAAGGAGCCTGAGTCCACTGTGTCACTCTTGGAGCAGTGTCACTTACTTTCTGGAACACTCAGATTGAACAAGGTCGTATTGATTCCACAGAAAATCCGTGAAAATATATGACTCTGTCAGTTCCAACTAATTTCTCCTGACTTCTTAGGATTGGAATCCAGGTCTCTTAGTTAATACTTCACTCCCAGGCCCCTGTCTGTTCAAGGTGACCTCACACAAAGGAGAGGAAGCCTCAGTGGAGACAAATACCCTTGGGACCTTTGTGGGCAGTGCCAGGCTTCCGGCAGCAGAAGGAACTAAATCAGGAGAATGAGTGTCAGTGGAGGATGGGGGCCTACCACTCTGCCCTGACAGAAAGGATCAAGACCCAGCCATTCTTTGACCTTCTAGGTTTCCTGTAGGGCCATGTCGGCCTGGGGTGGCTGGGCACCTGGCTGCAATCAATCCTCTCCACCCTCCCCGAGTGCTTTTATAAGTGATATCATTTTCTATTGCAGAGCAAAGTCAGGGAGAAACTGTCTTCTGGAAGCTGGTTGGCTTCCCCCTCCCCCAGCCCAACTGATCTGCTCTGGTTGCCAGGCACCTGTTTACCTTAGAGATAGAGCATTCCCCAAGGTTCTGAGGTGTCAGTTGGGACTCCCAGGACACTGGTACTTGGAGGCAGAGCTGTGGAGCCCTACAGAGCCATGGAGGGCCTACTGCCTGTCATCAGATCCACTTTCCAGTTCATCCAAGAGCACCTGTGGGGTGCTCTGCTGGTGATTTCCGAAAGCTGTAGATATGTTTCAGGTCTCTGTGAGTTTCCCTGGGAGATCCTGCTATATGGTGCTGTATTGGTTTTGATAGTGAAGAAACTACACATTTTAAGAAGTGTGAAGGCACTGGGCAAAAGATGTTCTGTCCCTGCTGAAGTCTGTGGAAAACGTAGAGAGAATATGGGACCAATGACACAAGCTGGTAACACTCTGGGGGTGCCTGAGGTAAAGGCCAGTCTATCCACAATACAAACCATGTGCTTATCAGCCATAAATACAAACCACTGCAGGTTGTCACTTCAGAACTCTGTTGACTTTCTGAAAAAGTCACAGGAGAGACAGTCTCCTAAACTTCCTCAAGTGACTAATGACAGACCCATATTAAAAACATCAAAGGAAAAAGAACAACTACTTTGGAAGAAATTAATGGATGATTTGAATGAAAACACTCATTTTCTAGAGAGTCCAGAACTGCTCACTCAAGAAATTATGATATGGAAGCAGAGACTCCAGGCAAAGGAGCAGGAGAAAGAAAGGCTGGAGCAGTCGAATGCACAAATGCAGCAGGCCCTGAAAGATAAAGTCAACCATTTAATACCAATGCATGAAAGCCTGCTGAAGACCATCCCCTGGCCTGATCTCCTTGGCGATCACTTGGGTCATGGCAACTCAGAAGCAGAAAACGACAATCACCCCAACCACCAGTCAGAAGGTGTCAATGATGATGCTGATTCCAACGTGTCCCTTCAAAGTGCTGAAGAGAAAAAGCAGGAACTAGCCAGACAACTGTGGGAAGAAAAGCAAAGGAATGAAGAGCTGACAGGACTAATCACAGGTCTTCAAGCCAAGGAAGCCTCTTTGCAGTGTGAAAATTCACAGCTTGAAAGTGAGATTCAGCAGCTGAAGCTGAACCTTCAAATTCTGCCGGAATTATATCAAGAATACATCATGCAACTTGAGACACAATCATCTGAGAAGGAAGCACAGTGTTCAGAAATTGAGAAGAAGATTTCCAATGCACGTATCAACATCCAGTCCACGTATCAGATTCGCAACTTATACAAGGAGATGGCCAGAAACATGGAAAGGGAATTGAAGAAAAATACCTCATTCTATCTGAAGGAGATCTTTTTCCATGCAAACAGAGTTCAAGAAAGCTGGATGGCAGCTGTACTGACAGAGAAAAACTTCAAGGAGCTAAAGAAAGAAGATGATCACAACAGGCAGATGCTGGCCAAAGCTGAAGCTAACTTCCAGCCTTTCCCAACTGGCTTTTTGGCTTCTGCTATTCCACTGGCTGCCCACACAGGCCCAGAAGTGTCAGGGGGCTCCCTGCATCATCAGCACCCCCAGAAAACAGAAAAGCCAGGCTGCAGGGGCCTAGGCATCCAGGGACACCTGCAGGTTTGACCGAGCTCGCCATAGCCAGGATCTGAACTCCCCACAACCACGCACAACATCTGCATATGTTTTCTGTCGTTAAATTTGATTTCTCTTTTTTTGGTTTAGATACTGTCATTTAATTGCTATTACAATTGCTTTTATTCGAGTAGGTTTAGTATTATAGTTTTCAGATAGTATTTTTCCAATAAAGTTTCATTTCCTATAATGAAACTTGTAAGCAAATATGTCATTTGTAAGCAAATATGTCATTTTCACATCATCAGACCCTTTAGAATTAGATAATGTTAAGTATTGTATTTTGATTTAAATTAAAGATCTGCAATTACTTTAACAATTATTGGAGTTTGGTGTGGATACAAACATTATTTACTTACTTTTTAAAATATTTTATTTATTTATTCATGAGAGACACAAAGAGTCAGAGACACAGGCAAAGGGAGAAGCAGGCTCCTGGCGGGGACCCCAATGAGGGACTAAATCCCAGGACCCCAGGATCACAACCTGAGCCAAAGGCAAATGAAGGCAGATATTCTGGTGCACCAGATACAAACATTTAAAACATATTTTTTATGTAGCAAGAGCATTTTTGTATGTCATGAGCATATATTAGAAGTCTGTATGAGTAATTGAATATTACATGAATAAATTTTGATTTTTTTAAGTTGGAAAAAAAAAAAACCCTAAACAACAATCCTCTATTTCAACTTCATAATATTATTCTTAGACGAGCCCTAAATTCATGAATTAATTTAGAGGAGTTTAAATTTTACAATTTTTTTCTCCTTTTGTTAACTTTCTTAAACTTTTTCTCTTTCATTTAAGATGATGTTTGTTGTTTAGACATTTCTAAATTTTATGCAGTGAAAATAAAAATTATCCGTTGATGGTAACCTACCACACACACACACACACACACACACTATACACACTCCATAATGCATATTACACAGTACTTTTAGTTGGTATGTCAGTAACAGAGGATAATATAACAGTAAAGAAAGCTGCAAAAATTTTTTAAATTTTTTATAAATTTTTAAAAAAAATTTTAAAGAAACAAATCATCATCACACAATTTATATAATATGCAAACTAAACCTAATGTATCCACAAAAAAAGAGATTTGCCGAATGTATCAGATGCTCTAGGAAGGCAAAGCAGGGAAGGAGCAGGAAAAACTGCCCCTCTTCTTCACTCCTGTCCTCCCATCTGCTGCAGGTACAGGTGGCCATCTCCAGAAGGTCTGGGAACACAGGCCAGGGCAGGGCACAGAAATAACTTGCAAAATGACCAGCGCACTTGGGGTCTATTCAGTCAAAAAGTGTGTGTGTATGTGTGTTACTGCATTCATTCATATCCACTTACCTATACAGGCAGACCTCAGAATCTTGCAAGTTTAGTTCCAGGCCACCACAATAAGGCATATGCCACAATAAAGCAAGTGAAATATTTTTTTTCTGGTTTCCAGGGCATATAAAAGTTACATTTATAGTATACTATAGTCTATTAAGTGTGCAAAAGCATTCTCTCTAAAAAAAAAAAAGTAAAAAGTAAACATGTTTGATTAAAAAATATTTTCTTGCTACAAAAAGCTGTCATCTGAGCTTTTAGCAAATTGCAATCTTTTTGCTGGTGAAAGGCTCTTGCTTCAGTATTGATGGCTATTGATTGATTATGTGGTGGTTGATAGAAGGCTGTGGCAATTTCTTAAAATAAGACGACTATGAAGGTTGCCCTACCAACTGACCCTCCTTTCCACAAAAGATTTCACTATAGCAGGCGGTGCTGGGGTAAGGGATGTGAAGAAATTGGAGCCCTGTTGGTGGGAATGTAAAATAGTCTGTCCGCTGTGGCAAACAGTATGGAGGTTCCTCCCAAACTTGAAAATACAATTACTCTATGACACAGTAATCCCACTTCGGAGTATATATCCCCCCAAACTGAAATCAGGATCTGAAAGAGGTATCTGCACTTCTAGGTTCATAGCAACACTATTCACAGTAGCCCACAGGAGAAAACAATCCAAATGTCCACCAATGGATGAGTGGATGGGTTCCAAAAATGTGGTATGAATGAGGAAAGAAAATGGAATATTATTCTTAAGAAGGAAATTCTGTTATATGCTATAATATGGATGAACCTTATTTATGCTTATATTATATATTATGCTATGTAAAATAAGCCAGTCTCTCTCTCTCTCTCTCTCACACACGCACACACACACAAACACACACCAGATATTGTCTGATTCCTCTTATATGAAATATCTAAAGTAGTTGGAAAATTGAAAAAAAAGAAAAGAAACAAAAGATAAAGCTGTCAAACTCCTACAAATAGAAAGTAGAACTCTGGCTGCCAGGGGTTGAGAGGTGAGAATAATGAGTTGTTATTCCCTGGGTGTAGAGTTTCAGATTTGCAAGATTAAAATTCTTGCTCAACTATGTGAATCGTTAATAATATGAAACTGTAACCTTAAAAATAATTAAAATGGTAAATCTCATGTCACGTGATTTTTACTACAATTTAAAAAAAAAAGTATGAGTTTTGGGATTTGAGTGGTGGGAAATTAAACTTGAACTGTCTCCAACCCATGACTTTACCTTTCTACATTCCAGTTGAAGGAGTTGAGAATTTTTAAAGGTTCTATCTAAATATTTTTTAAAGGTTCTATCCAGCTCTAAAATCTAATTTCATTGTAATTATAAAGAGAATATCTTAGCCATTGACTCAAAAACAAAGTCCTTCATAGTGCAAAATGTTGACCTCCTTATCTTCCAAAAAATCCTTCCACTACACCTACTCAATCATATCAGAGACCATCAATTCACATTTGATGTTCAGTGATCAGCATCTTACTAAACTAATTCATGCTGAAAAAACAACATGATGATGACTTGAAAAGGAAAATGTTTACCTCAAGCTGAAGGAGAAGGAGTACCTGATTAAATATTCACATTATGTTCATTCTATTTTTTTATCTTGAATCTTGATTGTATTTGTGTAAGAAAGAGTAGAGCAAAGGTCACTAGAAGAAAGATCATGATCTCAGGAATGACCCTGATGTCAGGTGAAGAAGGTCTGAATGCAGGAAGTGATAGAGGAATAGAAAGAAAAAAATAGAAATAAGACAGGATGAGGATAGAACTTGGTGGGTGTTAGACATAGAAAAGTATCAAAAGTGTTGCTAAGGCTTCAGGATGGAGGGATCATTGTAACAATGATACAAGCAGTTTTTGTAGAAAGGATGGCTGCCTATGTTGAAACACACAGGAGAGATATTGGGTCCAGGGAGGAAAAGGCATCTTGGTGAGGCTGAATGGGTCCTTTCACACAGTGTTTTAAGAGAGAGAAGCACGGCAAGCCTTGGGATGATCCTTGGGGCACAGTCCAAGTTAGCCAAAATCCTCACACTTGGAACAGGTACATTAGGTGTTACACAGTGTAATGATACAAAAATTTATGAATGAGGAAGAAGAGGCCCAGACAAGGCAGAGGAAGTAGCCACGATGGAGAAATGAAGCCAAAGAGCCAGAAGGTGAGACAAAAGAGTGCCCTGGACCAAAAGGCAGATAGAGTGGCTAGTAGGGAGGTATGGGTTAGTGGTATCTTTGCTTATAGAAGGGTATGGGAAGGAGGACATCCAAAGTGAGAAAATTCTAGAAAAGCCAGGAAGGGATATATTTTTAGGCTCTGATGAGAGAATGAAGTTTTGAAATATAGGAGGGAAAAGTGAAAGGGTGAGTGCAGAAAGAAAGGTTATTCACTGGAATTTATTGTTACAAGCCACAGCAAAATAACTTGGCTAACTCAAAAAAATGGGGGATTTAGTTGGAAGGCTTTGGAGCAACTCTGAAGATTCTAAGATCAGATAAACAGACTTAGCCAAAGGGCTGAACCAAAGGAGACTGGGTCTAAAGATAGCAGCTCAGTTCAAACCCCAGGATGGACTCAGGTTAGGTCACTACCACTACTGCTGCTGCTGCTGGACACAAATTGAGAACACAGGTGTCATCTGGCCATAGCTATTGTCACCCCAAAGCTGTGAAACCCCCAACTGTTCTCCCAAGATTCAAAGGACTGGTGTGACTCCTAAGAGTACCTGACCTATTTTGCTTTGTGAAGCATATTTGATGTCCCAGGGCAGACGTCTACAAAAATATGGCTCTTACTGAAAAAAAAAAAAAAAAAAAAAAAAAAAAAAAAAAAAAAAAGAGGCTCTTACAGTCAAGAGAAGTCAAAACAAGAGACACATGTCTACCACATTCCACTTCACCATTTCCCAGACCTATATTTCAAAAGCAAAACCAAACAACACATATGATGCAAAAGGCATCTGCCTCTGTACAACTGAAAACACGCTACTTCCCAAACCAAGCCATTAAAATCTCTCTCCTCTATCCAAACTCCAGCCCTAAGATCCCTGAACAACATCTATTCCTTTGTTTTTCATTCTATAGCAAGCTTGTTCTGATATTTTGCAAACCACAAAATGATTACAAAGTCAGATAACACTAATACATATAAAAACTTGGTGGAAAGAGATTTAAAAAAAAGGAAGCTAAAACCTTTACGTGACACAATAAGGAAGGAAACTGAGTAATTGGCTCTAGTCATCTTCTCTGTGGCAGGTCTCTGCTATGGGTAATTATTGATGGCTTACCTATACCACAGCCGGCTCCCTGTCTACTTTGCCTTCTAGGGCACTTTGGCACCTGGGGGCACTTAATCATTGGGGTGACCCTCAGTGTCACATATAAATAGCTCAGGTCATCCTACATGTGTAGGGTTACAACAGTCTTTCAAAACTGCCTTTCACTAACTTTTTCTCTCTTTTTAAAAAATGCTTTAGTTATATCTTGGACAAGAGCAGAAATAAGATTACTTGATAGTAAATAAATTCTACTATGCAATTACAAAATGATGCTCTTTACCACATTGTAAGATTTTAATTATCAGCCAGCCTATTTCTGATTTCTTCATGGGGACTAAAGTAATATAATAATAAAGATGACTGTATCCCCACTGAGTAATTCAAATCCCCACTTGAATCCTACACAAGTGGTCCCAACTTTCCAATCATCAAAATAAAGACTTTAAGACACAAGATGGTTTAAGAACAAATGAAGACTCCGTAGCCTTAAACCAAACTCTAGCTGTATCTCTGTAAATACTAAGCAGCATTTTTCTCTTATTAAACCATCTTTCATTCAAAGAGATGTTCCACACTTGAAATTCTTATTCCATATCCAACTGTTATAGGATAAACTATGTCCCTCGAAAATTTATACATTGAGACCCTAACCCCAGGTAATTCCAAAGGTGAATGTATTTGAAGATAAGGCCTTTAAGGAGTGATTAAGCTTAAATGAGACAATTAGGGTTGGCCTAACCCAGTTAGGGTCCCAATAAGAAAAGAAGTATGGCCACAAAAAGAGACACCAGGGACAAACACACAGAGAGAGAAGGTGGCCATTTGCTAGCCAAGAAGCAAAGCCTCAGAAGAAACCAAACCTACCTCCACCTTGACCCTGGATTTCCAGGCTCCAGAACTATGGCAAAATAAATTTCTGTTAACCGCCCCCCCCCCCCCCTACTCTGGTGCTTTGTTATGGCAGTCCTAGCAAACTCATATAGCAACCCATTCAAAGGACCAACTGAATTATTGGTAAAAAAAAAAAAAAAAAAAAGTGTCAATTACCTTCTGTTTTCACTGGTGTTTTAAATATTTTTTATGTGTCACAAGTGTAAGAATTTTGTGATTCCCAGTAGGAAAACATACCTGAAAAGCCTAATGGCAAATCAATTGTAAAATGTTTCTGCTGTGTTGGGGCAGGCAGTCAGGATCATCTTCAAAGTCCTCCAACTTGCTTTATTAGAAGGCCAGATGTTAGCTGCTTGCGTTACTGTGTCCCTCATTAAGTGATCTGTTTCGTTTTTCTTTCAACAAAGGCTTTATTTGTTTAAAAGACATGAGGCTTGACTTCCAAATTCAAGTGACCATTTACTGATGAGATTCGTAAGTGTTTTAGGTCAACTGCCCCTATCTCAGAGTCTAAGACAGGGAGTGTTGTACAGGGGATTTATGAGTGAAGTAATCCCAAGTGCAAACTTCTGAGAAAGTCAGAAAATCAGGAAAAAAGAAAAAGGAGGAAGTCAAATAAGGGCATGTCTTTAGGCAAAGTTTTATAGATAATCGCTTCAGGTTTATCCTACGATGGGGATCACTGGAATCTATCAGTTAGAGGAGAGGAAATTCTCAGACTCTGCCTGGCCAATCTTTTTTTTTTTTTTTTTTTTTTTAAGAGCTTCAGATGCTGGCTGTTGGGAGCAAAAGCTCCTCAAAGTCCTAGAGCCCCAAAAGTAGAATAATAGGGAGCCAAGGAGATCTGGTGGGAGCACCAACATCATACGCCACATTAAACAGTGAATTATTCTATTTTTTCAACTCATCTGTAAGATTCAGGGCCATATTCTGGAAGGTCACCATAACATTCTGGAGTCTGCATAGCTTCAAGAACTTCAGCATCACTCAGATTTTTATTAGGCCCAGATATTCCTGTCATTTCTACCATGCTCCCCCCGCCCCCCCTTCTAGCTATTCCTTCAGAAATTCATTCCTCAGGGAAACCAGCTGGAATGAGCTAACTGAGCTATAGAGTCTCTAATCTCTCTATTATCTTTTCCTCTGGGCCCTCCCATCTTCTTCTCAAATCTTCATGTGGCCCATCCTCCTTCTGATCTCTTTCTCTTTCTCTCATCACATCCTTCACTCCTACTGTTTGATATTCTACATTTTTCTGGACTTTTGTTTGGATTTCTTTCAGCACTGTGCTGGCACCTTCACTGTAATCTAATTGACAAACAAGAACAGCATCATGGGCTGCTTTTCCTCAGTGTCTCAGAAGCATGTGAGCTTTCTCCCGCTACCTTGGTTGAATTAGGACTTATATTCATATCTCTGTCATGGCCTCCAGTGGGAGCATTTAGCTTTTGCAGTCTGGAAAGTCCCTTGCTTTCCTGCCAATACATTGATGAATTGAGAATTTGGCCTAATACAATATGGCAGAAGCAGGCTTACGAGAAATGTGATGCTGATACATCTTATCTGTCTGTAGGGTCTACTCAGACCTCATCTTTACCTACTACTTGCACACAGTGATGCTTTGCTGAATGGAATAAATACCAAATCATAAGGAATAACTCAGAGCCTAGAGTTACTGGGTTTTCCATAACCAAGAGTCAGTTTTTATTAAGGCCCAATATAAACCCCAAAGCTCTTTCTGTGAAAGTGAATGAATTCCTGCTAAAGATTAACTTGACTAAAACCTGAGTGGTCTGAGATTCTCTTCTTGGGGTGTGTCATAATGTCATAAAATATCTTGATCTACCTCTAAAACTTTAAGTGCCATTTATTGGATCTGCTTAGACTGTAATCAGGACCATCTACGGAAGGTTGTTCTGGATCCCATTCCAGTTGGGACATTGTATAAATTTCCTAGGGCTGTTGTAACAAATGACCACAAATTAAGATGGCTTGAAACAACAGGAATTTATTTATTCTCTCATTGTTTTGGGGACCAAAAGTTAAACATCAAAGAGTTGGCAGGGTTGTTTCCTGCGGAGGCTCTGAGGGAGAATCGCTCCATGCCCCTCCTAGATGCTGGTGCCTGAGGCAATCTTTGGTGTTCCTTGTCTTGTAGATGAATCACTCCAATCTCTGCCTCTGTCTTTGCATTGGCTTCTCCTCTGTATCTGCTTGTATCCTTCCCTTCTTTTATAAGCATATTTATTATTGGATTTAGGCTACATGTTTTTATAAGGATGATCTAAATCTAGGATGGTTTCATCTCAAGATCTTTGACTTAATTATATCTGCAAAGATTCTTTTTCCAAATAAGATACAATTTACAGGTCCCAGGGTTTGGGACATGGACATATATTTCAACCCACCACAGAAATATTTCTGATTACTCAGTGATTAGCTTTATATAATTTTTTTTAAATTTTTATTTATTTATGATAGTCACACAGAGAGCGAGAGAGAGGCAGAGACACAGGCAGAGGGAGAAGCAGGCTCCATGCACCAGGAGCCTGACATGGGATTCGATCCTGGGTCTCCAGGATCGCGCCCTGGGCCAAAGGCAGGCACCAAACCGCTGCGCCACCCAGGGATCCCATTCAGTGATTAGCTTTAAATATCCACCCCAATATAACATATATTCTTAATAGTACATAGTATAAGGTGGAGTAGACAAAGAAAATTTGTCCAAAGTAATTGGAAAAAAAATCCCAAAATTTCTTAGACTATGAAGTGGTAGGGTTTTCACAGAATTTATGTCCCATTCTATGACATACACTGCTTTATTAAGGTCAAAGAAATGTCTTCTTATTCCAACTTTCATGTCACCAGTATATTTGGCCTATGTAGCATATGTTATGAGTAGGTTAAGAGAGTCATGCCTCTGTAGACTAAATTGTGGCATAGAGCCAAACAATTGAACAATTGAATTAATTCTGAGGTTATGACATATCGCTAGATATATACCTAAGTAAAATAAAGTATTCCAGTGAATCAATAGAAGAATTGTATTACTTTGCTCCTCAAAAGAGATCACATCCAAATAATAAATGCAATTGGAGTCACCACTTGCTAATCTTAGAAAAATTCACTTTCATTCTCCAAGACCAATGCAAGATCTGTTGACCTGACCAAATCTGAGAGTTAAGTAAAAAGAAAATAGAAATCACCATCTTCATATTTTCCCAGGATTTTTTTTTTTGGTAGCATTAACTTTAGAAATTTTTCCACAGAAATTGTAGTATCTTCACATTATTAGTTTGATAGCTAAAGGGATTTTTATGAGCCTCATTTTGGCTTTTCTTACTATAACAGTTCTTGTATCAAAATCCAGAAGGCATGTTCTTCCAGGATGGAGGGTATACATAATAGCTCCATGCACACTAACCAGATAATTACTAACAAAAAGTGTTTGTGAGCTACTAGAACTATGAACAGTATTTGTGAATCAAAACTGCATTTATTTCTTGAAACTTGTAAGGCTCTATTGTGACCAGTGCAAAGCAATGATACACTGAGATCCCAAGAATTGATGTTACATATAGCCAGTGTCTAATGACCCTTGGAAGACTTGAGTAGCTCATTTTCCTTAGGGAAAAATAACCCTGATAAATAGCTGAAAAGAAGTTAAATAAAAGATTCAATATGTGTATTTCTGACTTCTCTTCTCCCCAAACCTCAAAGGTACTCAGCCTGAGAATCAGGCAGTGAGTTAATGACATTTTGATCTGAATTAGGCTTCTATACTCTCCAGACCAGGAGTTATTTTTCAATTATAAGAATCATGGGAACAGGATTTCCACTTTTGGGAAGATGGACTCTTCCCAATAATTTTCAATATGGACTCTTCTCAATATTTTTCTCTGTTCCTCTAAGTACAAGTAAAGATCCCAACATCAGACAAATCCACAAATACAGTTGGAGACTTCAACATCCCTGTCAACAGTTGATGATGAAACAACTAAACAGAAAATCAGCCAGTTTATAGAATACAAAATACCCTCAACCAATAGCGTCTAACTGACATTTATTAAAAAATCCCCCAATAATAGCAGAAGACACATATTTTTTTTAATTACCCATGAGACACATATCAAGATGGACCATATCCTGGGCCATAAAACAAACCTCCACAAGTTTAGAAAAACTGCAATGATACAGAGTGTGTTGTCTAACCACAACAGAATTAAACTAGAAATCACTAATGGAAAGATAACAGGAACATCTTCAAACACTTAGAAACTAAAAAAAAACAAAAAAAAACAAAAAAAAACAAACAAACAAAAGCACACTTCTAAATAATACAGGGATCAAAGAGGATATCTCAAGGGAAAAAAATACACTATTCTGTATGAAATTATGTAAACCTATCATTCCTTCTTTTAAACTTCCAGAGTATGAGAGGCAGCTGTCTCATTCTATGTTTCTGGAAGATTCCATGCTCAATAAACCTTCTAATGTTAGAGACACCATGGTCCGAGTACTGACCTCAGTGGGCACTTTTTCTCATATGACCACATGCAATAATTACATCAATTATTTAAACGATTATTTAAATGTGGCTTCCAGAAATTTTATTATCGTCAACCCCACCTCAGCAAGATAGGCAATCCCAGGTTGCCACTGCTATTCTATCCCCCTCGGTTATATTGCCTTTAAGACACTCCTGGATTCCACATTGTAGGTCTTTGGGTGTAGAGATGCTTGGTTGGATCCAGTGGAGTCCAATTCTGCCTAAGGAGACTTGGTAACTCCCAGAACGGATGGGAAATTGGGTAACCAGGGTTTGTAACTCAGTTAGGACTAGGAGAAACCAGGCAACAGGAAGTATAGTCCAGGCAGCTTCTTCCACAGAACTGTTCATTTAGGATATCTCCACCAGCAACACTATCACTAGACCTCAACATCATCATTGTAGGACTCCTGATGCTGCCCATAGCCTGCCTCCTCTTCCTGGCCTGAATAATGTTCCAACTGTCCCTCCAGGACAGGACCGCTGTTGCAGTAATAAATATCCCACGGAAGAACGTCCATCTGGGTCCCATGCCACCAAGTCAGGATTCACAACTGGATTTAATTGACTTCACTCTAATAATTATACTATCTTGCCTCCCAAGGATGGCCTTTAAGATCTTAGAAAATTGGTATGGAGGGAGGGAAGATGGGTAGATAGAGGAGATGCAATTAATGAGTTAAAGAAGGTAGATTAAAAATAATCTATTATTAAATTCTTCATTTGCCTCTACCCATTGATTGACAGAAGGGAGGGAATGCCCAGGTCAAACTGATGTATCTTATGGTGGAATTTAGTCTATTACCTTACTGAAAAGAACAAGAGTAGATCTGACTGTAATTGCTAATTAATCAAGAGGTCAATGGCCCAACACAGGTTTTTATCTACTTCTCAAATTCTATCCCTGCACCTACTCCTCAGATTCAGTCTTCTAGTGCACATGATGACGAGAAGGCTACTGCTGTTCTCGGGTCCTTGTCTTCTCAGCTTCAAGTCCAGTAATAAGAGGAGGGGTCTCTTTCATATGAATTCAGCAAACCCTCAGTGTTTCTCACTATGTTATCCTGTGACAAGTTCCCTAAACCCTAACCTGTCACCACAGTCAATACGATGTTCTGGATTGATTGGCCAAGCTGGTCCAACTCCTAACTTTTGGAGGGGGCTGGAGCAAGATTATAAATATAGGTTTATATAGTGTATGTCAAATTATTTTAAAAGTATAAATCAAGTTATATGTTAAATAAAATATATTCTATCCTCTTAACATTTAGATTCCTAAATGTTAACATCTCAGATTCCTAAAAGGCCTGGTCTTGAATATAGAATCATAGGGAAGGGTAGCTCAAGGCCTGATGAATTATTTTTCCTTTCTTGGCTCTGGCCTGCAGCCTAAGAAGTCACATAGGCACACATGTGGGCACTCTGGCATGTACATCCATACTTGATCTGCAACCTTACAAATAGCCAGCTATAACCCACTCCTTGAGGCCAGGTGAAAGTATAAAAGCTGCATGGTCTGCCCTCAGGAGAGGGAAGAGACCACCAAGTGACTTGGAAGCAAGTAAATGTTAGGCAGCTAAATTTGGGATCTTGGATACTTAAATCTAGAACATGAAAAATGGGAAGTGTGGTGTCCTGTTGGGCATATCCACTTGGCTCAGTGTATTCCCCCACACTATGCAGATGAATATGATTCTGCCTTGGATGCAGGATCCAAGATGGGGTCCTACTTGCCCAGATCTTGGGGCAGTGCTAAGCAAAGTAGAAGCTACTTGTCCTCCCCTATAGCCAGGGGTGGAATCAATACCATTGGAAGCACAGTGCCATTGAATGCAGATGTAGCAGTGGTCCTCCAGAAATAATTAGAGACAGTCCTCAGACTTTGGATACCTGGATATCAGGTGGCTAGGAAATAGCAAACGCCAACTGTATGCATGACAATAAATATGCTTTAAAATTAGATTTTGTTTTTGTTTTTGTTTTTGGTCTCATACTTTGTTGCTCTTCTGTGTCCACTGGAGTCAGTGTGATTCCCTTCCAATTTAAATCTCACTGCTTCCTTTCATCAGCCTAGTGCTTTTTCCTGATGCTTTAGTGACTGGGCTCTGACCCAGGCAGAGATTCCGTTTGATTCTTTTATGGAACATTATCCCAGCCGCACCCCATCGCCTCTGATCTGCACAACTCTGACTGCCTCCTTATGGGTCCAGTTCCCAGAATCCAGTTTTGTTCCCTCACCCTTAGCACTCGACACTCAACTCCTCACTGTTGCTGTCTCCTATGAGCAGACATTTTCCATTCTGTAGTCAGAGCAAGAATCTTTTAAAAATAACTTTAAAACCCAAATATTGCTATGAAGACCCCTAGCCTTCAGGAAAACACTGCCCCTCAGCGAGTGTGGTTTGCAAACCTGCATGGTTTGGGCCACATTAGCCTCTCCTCACACACCTCTCTCCACTCTGCCCCATGGGCCTTTCCTCCCCAGGGGATTCCTTCAGTTCTTTGGATTTCTCTCTCTCCTCTTTCTCTCTCACTCCTTGTCTTGACTCTCTTATCTCCATAGTTTCACAAAGAATTTTCCCTTTCCCAAATCCATTTATATCTCTCTCTTTCCTTTCACTTTAATTAAACAAATATTCAGCATCCTTGAGCTTTTAACATAAAAGTAATAACCTCTGGGATACCATCCATGACTCATTGATACAGGGTGAGTTCCCCAAATGCAGTTCCCCACAAAGGCTGCAGCCTTATGACAAGTCGGATCATGTGTATAATGACACATTCCTTAAATTAAGCAAATTCACAAAGAATGTCATCTTCAGTTCTCACCAGGACTCTCTGAGGTGCTTGGTTATATTACTGCTTGAAAGATAGGGACATTGAAGCTTGAGGACTTGGGGACTTCCCCAAAGCCAAGGCTACATGGGTAGCAACAGGAGGTGTCAATTTCCTCCTCCAAATACCGTGAACATCAGCCTATTATTTGCATCCCTGATGTGTCCAAGCCTTCCAGACAGTAGAGAGATCATGGTTTTGGTAATTCCTAACACATCATCTTAAGAGCCCAGGCTGGAGCTGGCTGAAGCTGCCAAGAAAACAGTCAATTAGTGCTCTGTGTGGGGTTGCTTTTCCTCTGTATTACTTCACTCCCTGAAGACCCTCTCCTTTGTTTATCCACTGAAGTTCAGCAGACCCCCTGGGGCTCGCTCTAACATGGAATGATAATAATTAGTCCAACAATGACAATTCTATTATAACTTCACTTTCATCTCCGGAGATGCCCAGACACTTTGCCAACACTCTGTTTGTAGCATTGTCTGAAGATGGGACCAACTGTGGGAGGAAGTAGGAAGTCCCGTATGGAAGCAAATGTAGGAAAAGAAAATTGGTATCTGGTTTCTGTCCCTTGTGCATGCATAATATGCAGAAGTTAACAGAATGTACTTGTAATTTATAATTTTATGCTGACAGATAGAAGCTTGGCAAAGGCAGTTTTAAGGGGAGAGCGATGATTGTTATCACATTCAGAGTGTTTTATGTCTCAGAATTTGATTGTAAATCAACTTGTTCATGGCAATCAACTTGGAATAAAGGATTTTGTGGGATCTAGGACTTCCAGTGTTAAATCTGGGACAGTCCAGAGCAAAATGGGGTTCACTGGTCACTTTACCTAATGCAGACACCAGCTACATACCAAGGTTTGGCAAATGACCCATCACCTATTTTTGTAAATGAAGTTCTATTGGAATATAGCCATGCCCATTTATTTATAATGGTCTATGGTTGATGTCACACTACAGTAGCTGAGCCCACTAGTTGTGAAGGAGATCCTACGGCCCATAAAGCTGAACCTACTTGCTACCTGGCCCTTCACAGAAAATGTTTGTCAAACCCTGATCTATAATTCACTTGGAAAACATCTTGAAGACGATGTATGCAAAAATTTCTAAGGATTCTGGGGTAGTTGGCTTAGTGGGTTGGCTCAGTGGATTGAACATCCAACTTTCCTGATTTCAGCTCAGGTCATGATCTCAGGATAGTGAGATTGAGGCCTGTGTCAGGCTTCTCTCGGTTTCCCTCTCCTTTTCCCTCTGCCTCTCACCCCGTTTGCACTCTCTTGGTCTCTCTCTCTCAAATAAATAAATAAATCTTGAAAAAAAAAAAGATGTCTAAGTATTCATCAGAGATGACCAAACCCAGTCTGAATTAAGAGCCATATATATTTCACTACACAATCAACTACCATTAAATGGTTTTTTTTTTAATTTTTATTTATTTTTGATAGTCACAGAGAGAGAGAGAGAGAGGCAGAGACACAGGCAGAGGGAGAAGCAGGCTCCATGCACCAGGAGCCTGACGTGGGATTCGATCCTGGGTCTCCAGGATCGCGCCCTGGGCCAAAGGCAGGCGCCAAACTGCTGCGCCACCCAGGGATCCCCCATTAAATGGTTTTATAAGTGAAGCTCTGATAGACATGCATTTACTCCTTAATAAGAAGGGAGTATTAACCTTCCACCAGAAAGACCAAGGGAATAGTTGCTATTTTACTTAAAATTTTCTTTTCTTTTCTTTTCTTTTTCTTTTTTTGTCTAGGTTCTCTTTGTCCTGGGATTTATCTTCTCACTGCCCAGGATAGTTTGTAGAACCATAGAGTCTCTCAATGCACAATGTTATTTTAACAATTTTATTAAGTTTTTAAATTTTAATTCTAGTATAATCAGCATACAGTGTTTTATTAGTTTCAGATGTACAACATCATGATTCAACAATTATGTACATTACTCAGTACTCATCATGATAAGTGCCCTCCTTAATCCCCATCACCTATTTCCCCCACTCCCTTTCCCACCTCCCCTCTGGTAACCAACAGTGTGTTCTCTATAGTTAAGAGTCTGTTTCTTGGTTTATCTCTCTCTCTCTCTTTCTTTTGTTCACTTGTTTTGTTTCTTAAATTCCACATGAGTGAAATCACATGATATATGTCTTTTTCTGACTCTTTTGCTTAGCATAATACTCTCTAGCTTCATCTATGTCATTAAAAATGGCAGTATTTTATTCTTTGATGGTGCGTATTATTCCATTATATATGTATAATCCATTCACCTGTTGATAGACAACTGGGCTGCTTCCATAACTGGGCTACTGTAGTTAATGCTGAATTAACACATAGGGGTACATATATCCTTTCAAATTAGTGTTTTTGTATTCTTTGGGTAAATACCCAGTAGTGGGATGACTGGATCATAGGATAGTTCTGTTTTTAAATTTTTGAGGAAAGTCCATACTGTTTTTCACAGTGGTTGCACCAGTTTGCATTCCCACCAACAGTGCACAGTTTCCTTTTTCTCCACATCCTTGTCAACACTTGTTGCTTCTTGTGGTTTTGATTTCTTAATGCTCAAAACTGTAAGATTATTTTTTTTAAGTAGGGTCCATGCCCAGCCTAGAGCCCAATGTGGGGCTCAAACTCATGACTCTGAGATCAAGACCTGAGCTGAGATGAAGAATCAGATGCTTAACCAACTGAGTCACCCAGGTCCCCCCAAATTTTAAATATCAAATTTTTAACCTATGACTTTCTATAGATTGTCTCCCATAGTTATTCCTGCTATGATGTTGGCTGCTTGCTTTATAAGAATTGGACTGTGGTTCAAAACATAGCTTTGGCACTGACCGGGGAGTGGTCTTGAGCAGGTTCAATTCCTTTGCGCCTCAATTTTCTCATCTGCTCAGTGCAAATACTATTATGATATGTTACAAGAATTAATGTAGTCAGTGTACTAAGCACCAAAGGATACATTATAAGCATCCAAACATTTAACCTATTGTAATTAACACCATTATTAATAACTCCTTAAATCATTATTTGGTCTATTATTCTGAATTTATGAACTTTTACTTCCTTCTTGGTGCCTGTATTATTCAACTCTCCAGAGAAACAGAAACAAAAGGAGAGAGAGAGAGAGAGAGAGAGAGAGAGAGAGAGAGAGAAAGAGAATGATTTATTATAAGGAAGTGGCTCATGGAATTAAGGAGGTGGAGAAGGGCCATAGTTTGTCATCTGCAAGCTGGAGACTCAGAAAAGCCAGTAGTGCAGTTCAAAGGCCTGAGTCCTGTTGGTATAGATTCTGGGTCAGGTGTGAAGGTCTGAGAACCAGGAGCATTGAGGGCAGGAGGAAGTCTCAGCCTCAGCTGTCAGCCAGGGAGAGAGTCAGGCCTCTGAGAGATTGGATCGGATGATGTCTTACCCACACTGCACAGGGCCATTTACTTTAGTCGGTTCACCTTCCCTGATGCTAATCTCTTCTGGAAACATCATCACAGGCACACCCATGTTTAATCGGACATCAGGCACACCTAGAAATAATGTTTTATCCTGTGTGCCATCAAGGTCATATATAAACTGCAACATTATAGTATCCAAACTAAAACACTCCACCTACTATGCAAACAACTAAACATACTGGTAAATACCTTGCCTCACAGGTCTTCCCAAGTAGCACTTGATCAGAGACGTTTGTCTTGAACCTCTCAGGAACCATTCAGTGGGCTGAACATACACAGGAGTCCCGCGCAGCATTCCATGTCCTTCATCTCCACAGCTCAGAGAGAAGCAAAACCATCCCTTCTCCTGACTTCACCAGAGCATGTCCATGTCACATGTCACACAGTTAGGGAGCACCCAAGGTCTCTTCTTTTTTGCCACTCCAGTGCTTTCTAAACTGTATTTACTGTCTCTTGGGTCTTTTGAGATAATCCCTAGTGTAACCATTTAACATTTTAAAAGCATTAGGCAGTCTTAAATATTGAAACGTTGCTCAAAACCTCCTTAGCAGGGCCAAAATAATTTATCCCTGAAGGAAGAAAGATGAAACTCAATGTATTGAAGTTGAACTTGCGGCATCCTAGAATATTAAGCTTCTGGGTGCTCCTGGGTGGCTCATTCAGTTAAGCATTGACCCTTAATTTTCAGGTCATGATTTCAGGGATGTGAGATCGAGCCTGTCAGGCTCTGTGTTCAGCAGAGTCTGCTTGTCCTTCTACTTCTGCTTCTCCCCTCTGCTCATGTGATTCCTCTCCCTTTCTCAAATAAAAAATAATAAATAGTTTTTTTTAAAAAAAGAACATTAAAAAAATAAAAATAAAAAATAAAAAAGAACATTAAACTTCGGGCATTGTTATCTCAGACTCTCTGAAACATCACGGAGATTAGAGGACATTTTAAGATTAAGCATAAGTGTGAGAGAATGAGGATAAGAAGTCCTCTTGAAACTCCACTACAAATATTGACTTTAAGTCCAATAGTCCCTTAAGGAGAATGTTTAACTGACAACGTGGTCTTTTTTTTTTTTTCTTTCTTCAGATACCTCTGGTGAAATCTATTTTGATTCAGAATGTTTATTTTGGATGATCAGTGAATTTTTGCATTGAAGGGGATTTCGGGGGTAATTTTGAACAGCCCCATTTTTGTTGTCAGTGACAATTGAGAGGAAAGCTATGTGAC
This sequence comes from Vulpes vulpes, assembly GCF_048418805.1. NCBI lineage: Eukaryota > Metazoa > Chordata > Mammalia > Carnivora > Canidae > Vulpes > Vulpes vulpes. The sequence continues at coordinate 94,189,935 of NC_132793.1, read as the reverse complement.
ATGCCCAATGTTATACCCCAGTGTCACATCCCAAGGAAGTAGAATCACCATGGATGGGATCTAGATCTCTGGACACTTAGCTGAGGGTCTCTTCGGTTCTGAGTCTTTTCCCATATATTCCTTGTTATATTTTTTGATGAGCTACAAATAGCCTCCTGAATGTAGCTTTTTTGGTGAGCTATGAGCCTGGGGCATTAAGGACATGCCATAGGGTCAGTCAAATCTTAAACCCCTTTTTCTGGCCTGCCTGGTCCTAACCTTGTTTGACACCCGAGCTCTAGCTTCCATTTTGACTCCCTGTTTTCCCTTCTCTCCTCTGCTCTTTTTTTTTTTTTTTCAACTATAAGTAGGATTGATAAAGTTTGCTTTTGTCTCCATTCAGGATATTACTTAATACAATACAAGGTCACTTGTGTGAATGAGAGTCAACATATGGTAGTGATTACATGGTAAAGGAACAAAAGCCCAGCGAGGGAACACAAGAGCACATTTTCTGCTGCCAACTAGCAGCACTAACTGAGGGAAGCAAATAGTCTGTGTGTAATTCTGTCAATAAGCCCAAGGCACAGACTCCTGAAAATCCCAGAAGTGAATCTGTGAGTGAGGGGGGAAAGCACTAATGAAAGAAAATAGACAAATGAGCTTTAAGCAGAGCAGAGTCACTTCCTGTGGCATTGTGTTTGGGGCATGAGCATCCATCCACATACACTTGGGTTGAAGCCCTGTCTCTAAATCTTGTAAACTTTATGTTGTTGGTCACATGGTGCAACCTCTGAGACTTAGTTTATTTTTGACAAAAACATAAAGGGGAGTACTAATAATAAGTACTTTTGCTGAGTAAATAGTGTCTGATGCTGGGCATGAGGACTCAAGAAATATTATTATTAATTATTATTATTATTATTATTATTACTAGCACCTTCATCATCATCATCCTAGTCTAAGGCATCTTGATTTATCCTACCTGGAAGAGATCAGTAGTTCATAAAAACTTCCCGACAAGTTATACATACAAACTACTTATATTTTACCCTATGTGTGTTTGTGGATACAGTTACATGATCTTTTATCCAAAATCACAGGTCATATGTGCTTTAGGATTCAGAACTTTGGAAATATTAGGTAAATTATACAGGGCATATAGCACATGCTAAGTAACAATCCCAGTAAGTTCTGGGGCAGTGCCCTATAATCAATCATATTCACTTCTGTGTCAGGAGTTCCCAAGACCACCTCCAGAGCTGGTAATTTGCTAGAAGGACTTGCAGAACTCAGTATACAGTCATGCTCATGACTATGATTTATTATAACAAAAGGACACAAAGTAAAATCAGCAAAGATAAAAAAGCTCAAGGGGCAAAGTCCAGAGCCAGGCATAAGCTTCCAGAGTCTTCTCTGAGTGGAGTCACACAGGATACACTTGATTCCTCCAGCTACAGATTGTGACAACACATGTGAAATGTTGCCTGCCATGGAAGCTCATTAGAGATTCAGCTCCCAGGGTTTTTATTGGGGACTCAGCACATAAACACCCTCTGCCTCTCACAGACCAAAATTCAAGACTCCCAGAAGGAAAAACAGGTTTTCAGCATAAGCCACATTGTTTCTATGAACAGCTTAGCATAGTAAGCCACTCTTATGAGTCAGGGATGGTGGCAACCTTCCCAAAATGCAAGTTCCCAGATGCCAGTCAAGAGCCAATCATGCAAACAGGCCTTTTTAAAAAGGGGGAGCCAGGCTCAGGCCTGCTGTGCTAATTTCTTCCACACAGCTTTCTGTAGCAAAAACTGTGAATAGAGTCATAAAGATTCTAACTAGCCTCACGCTACTTTGGGTCTGGCTTTGCCACTGAATCAACTCAGATTAGTTCAGGTTTTTTTTTTTTTTGTTTTGTTTTTTTTTTTTTTAGGTCAGGTATTGATGTAAAACATGTCTTGAAAATCTCTGGTTTTCAGAACTTCTTGGGTTTTGGAATTGCCAGTAAGGGATCAGAGCTCTGATTTGTTCTCTCTTTCTCCCTTTCTGCTTTTTTTTTTTCTTTCTTCCATTTTTTTTATTCCCTCCTCCCTTTCTTTCTCTCTTTTCTTCTTCTTTTAAGATTTTATTTATTTATTCATGAAAGACACAGAGAGAAATGCAGAGACATAGGCAGAGGGAGAAGCAGTTTCCCCATGGTAAGCTTGATGTGGGACTCAATTATCAGGACCCTGAGATTATGACCTGAGCCAAGGGTAGAGGCTCAATGACTGAGCCACCAAGGTATCTTGCTCTTCCCTTCTTCTTAACTTTACCTTTGCTCAGGCTAACCATTAAGTAAAATTTATAACAGTTTCACAAAAGTCAGGAGGTGAGAGATGCAAGTGTTTTCTACTATTACAGGTTTTATAACCATACATGGTGGTATGACATCACTTGAAGGGAGATGGTTATAAATTTAAGGCAAACCCTAAAGCAATGACTAAAATAACCAAATATAGTACACCTAATGAGCCAAAATAGATTCATAAAATTATACTCAATTAATTCCAAACAAGATAAAAAAAAGAGAAAGGGAAATAAACCAAACAGGACAAATAGGGAAGAAACCACAAGATAAAAGACTTAAACCTAATGATAACAATAATTATGTTAATGGTAAATAGCCCAAACATTCCAATGAAAAAGCAAAATGTCAGATTGGATTAAAAAAGCAAGACCCACCATTATGTTGCCTAGGAAAAATGAACTATAATGATACAAATAGATTAAAAATAAGGATGAAAAAATATACTGTTAGCACTAAAAATACTCACCACCAACAACAAGGAAAATGGGTATATCAGTATCCAACAAAGTAAATTTCAAAGAATTTTAGTAGAGATAAATAAGGCAAATTTTTGATGATAAAAATGTCCATCAAGAAGCCAAAGCAAGCAAAAATGTTCATGAACTTAAGAGATCTTTGAAATTCACAAAGCAGAATCCACTGAAACTGCAAAAACAAATTCACAATGAAAATTAGATATTTTCATCCCTTTCCTCAATAATTGATGGAATGAGCAGACTTAAAATCAGCCAGGATATAGAAAAATTGAACAAAATTATTAACAAACCTGACTTATTTTACATATATGGAACAATCCACTCCAAAACATCAAAATACACATTATTCTCAACCACATATGGGACATTTTATAAAGATGTAATTTGGGCCAGAAACTAAATCTCAATCAATTTTAAGCCAGAAAACAAATCTCAGTAAATTTTGAAAGATATAATTCATGGAAAATATGTTCTACGATAAATTTAGAATTAAATTACAATTCAAAACCAGAAAGATTTCTTGAAAACTTGTAAAATACAGAAACTAAGTAACATACATTTAAGTAATCATTTATCAAAGAAGCAATCAAAAAGGAGAATTAGAAAATATGTTGAATGGAAAAAGAAAATAAAAACACAGCATTTTAAAATGTGATCAATACTATAAAATAACACTAGGGTGATATTTATACCACCGAATAATTCTATTAAACAGAACAAATGTCCTAAGTTAATGGCCACGTTTCTACCTTAAGAATCTAGACCCCCCCCCCAAAAAAAAGAGAGAGAGAGACATATTTGATCCAAAGGAAGTAGAAGAAAACAAACATAAATGGAAATCAGTGAAACTAAAACAGAAAAAAAATTAATAGAGATAATAAGTGAAACTAAAATTATTTGAAAAGATCAAAGACCGATAATATATAATATTGAAAAACTAACCAGGCTGAATGTGGAGAAAAGGAAAGAAGACTCAAATTACTATACACAGCTGATTCTACAGATACTATTGAATATTAAGGGAAATTGGTGGGTTTTTCTTTCTTTCTTTTCTTTTTTAGATTTTACTTATTTATTTTAGAGAGGGTAGGGAGGGACTGTGGGAGAGAGATAATCCCAAGCAGACTGTGTCGAGCATGGAACCTGATGCAGGGCTTGATCTCATGACCCTGAGATCATGACCTGAGCTGAAATGAAGAGTCAGAGGCTTGACAGACTGAGCCACCCAGGTGCAACCAAGGGAATTTTATAAAAACTCTGTCAATAAATTTAACAATGTAGACTTTGGATTAGGCAAAGATTTTTTTTTAGATGCAGCTTCAAAGCATGTTTATAATCAAATAATTTTTTAAATGTATTTCATCAATATTTTTTAAATGCCTGCTCTTCAGCAACACTGTTAGATAGATGAAATATAAGGCATAGACTAGGAGAATATTTGCAAAGCTTAACTCTGATAAAGGATTTGAATCGAAGATGAATATAAAGGAAGGGAAAAGAAATGTTGGGAAATATCAGGAAGGGAGACAGAACATAAAGACTCCTAACTCGGGGAAACGAACTAGGGGTGGTGGAAGGGGAGGAGGGCGGGTGTTGGAGGGGAATGGGTGACGGGCACTGAGGTGGACACTTGATGGGATGAGCACTGGGTGTTTTTCTGTATGTTGGTAAATTGAACACCAATAAAAATTAATTAAAAAAAAAAAGAATATTCAAAACTCAACAAGAAACAGCACAATTTTAAAAATAGACAAAAAGTCTGATCAAACATTTTATCATACTGATATATTGACTACAAATTACATGTAAAGATGCTAGACTTCAACAAGTCTAGCATTAAAAAATGCAAATTAAAACCACAAGGAGATATCACTACATACCTATTAGAATGGCTAAAATTAAAAACAATACAAAATACTGGCAAGTGGGTGCATTTACTGCAATTAGAAATATAAAATGGTATATCACTTTGGAAAGTCATTGGCAGTTACTTTAAAAATTAAACATCCATGTACCATATGATTCACTCTACTCCTAGCTATTTACTCAAGAGAAAAGAAAGCATATGTTCTTTCAAACACTTGTATACAAATAGTCACAGCAGCCTTATTTATAATTGCTATAAATTGGAAAGAATCCAAATGTCGGTCACCAAGTGAATGTATAAACAAATTATGGTATATCCATACAATGGAAACAATTCAGCAATACAACTGAATGAGCTGTTGGTATACATGACAACATGGATGAATTGGGAAATAATTATCCTGAATGAAAGGAGCCAGATAAACATAAATGCCTTCTGTAAGCTTCATTTATATAAACTTTAGAAAATAGGAGTTAATATACCATCGCAAGGAAGACATTGCCAAGGGGGACATGGGAACTTTAGAGGGTGGATATGTTCACTGTCTTGATGGTGGTGATGGTTTCATGGATGTATAAATAATTCAAAATGTTATTAACTGTATACCCTAACATGTACATAGGTCAACAATTAAACAACAATGTTATGTAAGTATGTCAAAACTTGTTAAATTGCAAACTCTAATATGTATACGTTATTAAAGGTCACCTATACCTCAATATTTTCTAAGTAAGAGTTACAATGAGCACTAGTGTAAGATCTGTTTCTAATAATAACATATTCAATAATGCATTGATCCCAATGAAATTGATTTTAAAGTTTATAACCTGTGAAAAAGTGCTTTAAAAATTTTTGTAGGGATCCCTGGGTGGCGTAGCGGTTTGGCGCCTGCCTTTGGCCCAGGGCGCGATCCTGGACACCGGGGGATCGAATCCCACGTCGGGCTTCCGGTGCATGGAGCCTGCTTCTCCCTCTGCCTGTGTCTCTGCCTCTCTCTCTCTCTGTGACTATCATAAATAAATAAAACTTAAAAAAAAAAAAAGCTTTAAAAAATTTTTTTGTAAGTTAGCCCTAGCTTAAAACACAGTTCAATTGGTTAATAAATTTGCTAAACATTTTTTATTTTTAAGATTTAAATGATTCTATTTGCATAAGTCTTCCTACACACCAGTTACAACCACAAACACAGCAAATGCCCCTCTATGGATAGTGCTGGGAAATGTGTCCTGTAGTGAAGCTGTAGTTCCTGGCAGTAAATCCTATCCATTTTTATATCCCGGGGCCACCCTTCTCTGGAGCTCCAGCCTGTGAGAGGCAGGTACAAGAGCCAGCAGCCCAGTGCCAAACTTAATTATTTATTCAAGTATATTCCTTTAATATGGGGCATTTAGTTCCCTTTACTATTTCTCCTGAAAGCAAGTAGGAATGGCCCATTTTAAACTACTCATAAAATAAGCAAAAAAAAAAAAAAAAAAAAAAAAAAAACCCAAAAACAAAACAAAAAAAGCAACTATGTTCGCTTTTCCTTTGTTCTTTATTCCCTCCAAAACTCACCTAAAAATAAAAGAGCTCTGTTTGATATTAAAAGATCGATGCACACAGATTTATTTTCTTAAAATCTGGCATCTTGATGAAAAACTGCCAATGTACAGACTGTATAAGTGAAGGACAAAAAATACACCTTAAAAAGATTAATTTTCATTCGTGGTATGTACAAGTATTTTAAAAAGGATCTTTGCCACATGAATTCATGGGAGAAAGTTTTATCTGAGATGTGATCTTTTTAATCTTAAAAAGAGGATGACAGAGACTTTTGTAAAAATCTATCAATAACTACTGGATGAATTTGAAAGGACTAGGAGAGTCTAGGTCTCCTTAATTTTGAAACTTACCTAGGCCTTTATGTCATTGCAGTAGGGCCATGCATCTGCCGGAGAAATGCTCTCACACACTACTGGGCTTGCTGTAGGAGGAGCCAAGCATGATTTAGCAGAACTTCTTTGCAGATTACTGGAAACCTTTGTGTTTCTCCTGCTCTGACTTGTGCCAGGATAAACCAAGCACCACTTAATAGAACTGGTGGTTTTCTTGTCCTTTCCTGTTTGGAGAAGGATATTGACAGTAGCGCACACCAGGTCACTGACTCATGGTGGGTGGAAACTGCCAGAGTGCAGAGCAAAGGACCTTACCCACTCTGTACACTTCATGTTCCCCATAGTTGTGATGAAATACCCCCACAACATCCAAAATTATTCTTAAAATTTCTGATAAATCACAGTAGGGTGAAGGTAAACATCATCAGTGATTGTGAATATCATGGACCCCATCCATACCCTATCCCCCAACAGGATGTGAAAATAAAAAGTACTTTATTTAGGTGTTATCTTTCCAAAAATTAGACACCAGTCTAGTCAAAAGAAAAACCAGACCAACCTAGATGGCAGGATATTCTACAGTGCACCTCAGGCCAGTACTCCTCAAGACTGTTAAGTTTGTGAATAATAAGGAAATTGTCATAGACCAAAGGAAATGGGAGACATGAGGTGTAATGTGGCCCCTGGAACAAATCCGGGAAGAGAAAGAGCCTGTTAATTAAAACAAACAAACAAACCAACAACAACAACAAAAAAACCTCTGATGAAATCTAAATAAAGTCTGGAGTTTAAATGATAGTAAATACCAATGGCAGGTTCTTAACTGTGAAAAATGTACCAAGGTATTTTAAGACATTATCAAAGGGGGAACCTGGATGAAGGTTGTAAAAGAACTCTGTAGTATCTTTGCCATTTTTCTGTCAATCTAGCATTACACTACAACAAAAAGGTTATCTAAAAAGCTCAAAAATAATTCTGAGGAAGGATTTTTGTAGCTTGCTGAAACTGAATTGTTTACAAAGAGAATTTAGAGCTGACAAAGATGATGGGTGAATAAATGAAATAAAGTTATCTAAGCAATGATGTTCTTAAATCTTTGCTTTTTTTGCTCTGAATTTCATTGTTCCCTTCCAAAAAAAAGTCAGAAAAGCATGTAAAATTAACAAGTAATTCAAGTTAAAAAATATCTTTAGAAAAATAAAAGTCTCTTGCATCTGTGTAGGGCTGGACAATGGAAAAGATAACATTTGAGAGGTTTTTTTTTCTGTGTTCTTGTGCAAACATACATCCAGTGTAACACACAGCATATAATTACTGTTTATACATATGTCCCTACCATTACACCTTAATTTCCTTGTGCAGAAGTATTCTATAAGTTGAAAAATAGTTTGGGGAATCATTAGATTTAAATATAAATAAATCCAGGGGCACCTGGGTGTCTCAGTAGTTCAGCTTCTGCCTTTGGCTCAGGGCATGATCCCAGAGTCCAGGGATCAAGTACCTCATTGGGTTCCCTTCTGGGACTCTGCTTCTCCCTCTATGTCTCTCATAAATAAATAAATAAAATATTAAAAATTAATAATAAATAAATATTCATAAAAAAGAATTGACACTGGGTTTCAAATATGTGGGTAGACATTTGTCTACCTATTGAATATCTTAAGAGAGCTGTAAAGAAGAGTTCCAGTGTAAAGTCAGCAGTATGTTGCCTGCGGGAGGCATCTGTGTGGCCTTATCCATTAAGACCCAGAACTCAGCTGGGTTTTTGCTTAGGAGGAAATGCAGCTACTTTGTGGCTACACAGACAACAACATTCTTTACCATTTAAAGGATGCTCAGGAGGCTTTCAGCGGAGGTGGTTTATCATTAGCATTAGTAATCCTTAATGCGTGCCTGCTAACTCCCCGAAATAGTTGAAGAGCTCATACTATCTCCAAAGGCCTATGTGAAATGTTTAAGAGCACATTTTAGATTCAGACCAATCTAGGTTCAAATTTCAGTATGTACTGGCTACATGACCTTGGGGCTGGGGAGGGTTTTTGCATGGGAAGCTGGGTCTAGCATACAGTGGTACTCAATAAAAATAACACTTCCATGGTAATCATTGGAAAATTAGGGCAAAGTTCTCAATTTTTGATGACTCAGAAATGCCAAGGAAATTTGAAAAAGAAGACAAGATAGGTATAATTATTTTATTTGAATGATTATTCTAAAATTGCTTTCATTGGTCACCGTAATAGTGTAATGATCATTCAGCCCCCTGCCTTCATTTCCCCACTGGGAAGCTGATACCATGAGGGGTCACTGAGAGGCTTTCCCAGAATGGCATGGTGACTGCATGTAAGAGGAGGCATTAGGACTTAGTCTTCCAGCCTCTGTTGTAGAACTCCTGATACATGGCACCAAATCCCAAAGCCCGGATAGATGGTAGCAGAGCAGCTATCTACTTTAAACAGTCCATTAGAACAAAGACCCTTAAAAACAGATTAAAAATACAATCTTTTTATTCTATGGGCCACTATCAGTGTACCTGAGAGCAGCATTCTGGACCTGAAGTGCCTAAAATTTTGTACAGGGCCACTGACTGTAATGGCCTCAAGAGGCTGATCTCTTGACTTTGTCTATCTAGGCCAACTATTTTTATAAAATTTATTAGTGAGCAATGATTCTGCATCATCATGCTCAGTAAAGTGGTGGAAAAATGTTCACCCAGTTCATTCCAAGATTAAGACTGCATTCCCTCCTCCCCAGACAGAAAAAAATCTGATATCTGTATACTTGTTAGCTTATGAAAGGTCTTCTCTGGGGGAGGGAGCAAAATAACTGGTCAACTTTTATTCTCCTCTTTTAATGCCTTTCCTACTAAGTGTGTGTATGTGTGTATATGTGTGCATGTGTGTTCATTCACATACATGTCAAGATTCTCTTTTCAACATTGCAGTAGGTATTTGGGGACTAAAATAGAAGGGAAAAACCTCCAACCCCTATGAACTAAAAACCTCATAAAGAAACACATATGTCCACAAAAAGTTTTGTTCAAACATGTTTATAGCACTTTATTGATAATAGCCTTGAATTGGAAATTTTCAGGTGTCTGTCAATAGACTATATAAACTGTGACATATCATATTCTTATAACAGAATATTACTCAGCAACAAAAGGACAAATCACTGGTATATGGAGAAGAATAGATGAATCTTAAAAACTGTGAGGAGAGGGCAGTCCAGGTGGCTCAGGGGTTTAGCACTGCCTTCAGTCCAGGGCATGATCCTGGAGACCCAGCATCAAGTCCCACGTCGGGCTCCCTGCATGCTTCTCCTTCTGCCTGTGTCTCTGCTTCTCTCTCTCTCTCTCTCTCTCTCTGTCTGTCTCTCATGAATTAAAACAAAACAAAACAAAAAACTGTGAGGAGAAAAAAAAAACCTTTACACAACAGAGTACAAATATAATGCCTCTTTATTTGAAGTTCTAGAATAAGTAGAATGAATCTGTGATGAACAAACTGTCAGAACTGAGTAGCCTGTGTGTGTGTGTGTGTGTGCAAAACAGGGAAGCATTGACTGGGGAGAGACAGGAAGTAAGTATGGAAGGTAAAGATAGTGTCCTATATATTGGTTGTCCAGATGTACTTATTAATCAAACCTCAGTGAATTTACACTTGAGATTTGTATACTTGAATGTACATAAAATTTATATTGAAAGAAAAGAATCTAGTTAAAGTGAAAAGAACTCTAATTAAAAGTTGCATGGTGGGGTGGGGGAGTGTAGGGGAAGAGTAAAAATACCTGCAGTTTATTTTGAAATGTGTCCAAACTTTAACATATTGGTAGATATATAGAGAGACACAAAGTTGTACAGATACCTAAGAGAATGTCTAGTGGAATCTTAGGTGGTAGGTATACAGATTTTCATGGTAAGTTTTACTGGTTTGTTGTATGTTTGAAATTTTTCATAATAAAATGTTGCAAAAACCCAATGAATTTAAGGAATTTACATGGAATGAGCCTTATCATCATCATCACTATCATCACTACTATATCCAAATATTCAATTCATAGGGATTCTACTTTGGCTCAGGCACATTCAAAATATTTATGACCCAAAAATGAATCTCGGGGTGTAGATAGTATTTCCTCTTTTTAAAAAAATTATTTATTTATTAATGAGAGACACAGAGAGATGGAGAGGCAGAGACAGAGGCAGAGGGAGAAGCAGGCTCCATGCAGGGAGCCCAATGTGGGATTCAATCCCAGGACCCCGGGATCACACCTTGAGCCAAAGGCAGACACTTTAACCGCTGAGCCACTGAGGTGTCCCAATATCTCTAATTCACATAGAAGGGAAATTGATCTGCTTCAAGTCACCAGCTAATAAATGGCTGACCTAGAGCTTATATCCTATGCCAGGTTTGTTGTATTTGTTTCTTTGCTTATTGCTTTTGCTCTCAGTGGGACTGTCCTACTTCCCCAGCTTGGGTCAAAAAACAACTGAAATATAGTGCATGCTTCTACAGACTCAAGTTTGGAGTCTTGTTCTGATTATAGGTTACATTGGGTAAACAGAAAAAGGAATAATCAACTTGAATAATAATTCCATGGAGACATATGGATAATTTAGGACACAGAGGTAATTTGAAGTGGAAATTCACATGACTGATGTTGTTTATTCTGCAAATTGCTCTCAAAGTATGAAGTCAACCATAGGACAGGAGCTACTGGTCTGAGTTTGAGATGCACAGGAAGACTGTTCGTCAAAGATAACTAGGATATCTTGGAATTACCCACCTGACTACAGGAATAGAGACCCTGCCACTTTTATAGAAACCTTTGATGATACATTTGCTCCTTTGTTAGGCTGACAGATGAAAGATGTGTAAGGGTGCTCTGGATCATGAGTTATATCTTTGATTGCTTGCCAGTTATCTTGGAAGGCAAATTTGCCCAGTGACTTCATGCTTGGTGGCTTCATTTCCCAATTGCTTTAGGTTCTATGAACCTAGAATGCAATGAGTTATTGTCCAAGTGTCTTGAGGAAAAATCAGCATATACCTGGGATAGCTCAAAGAGAATGAGGAGCAGTGTCCTGAACTAGAAATTTTGCTAAGTGTCACTGGGACCTGGAAATTTGCTCAGTTGATATTAAAAAGGCCAATACTCAGAGTGGTGAGTACTGTGAAGTCTTAAATATCATTCCTACTTGTGCAAAGACACTATTTGGTACTGAGGCAGAGACTGATTAAGACTCAAGCACTGGGACACCTGGGTGTCTCAGCGGTTGAGCATCTGCCTTTGGTTCAAGGTGTGATCCCAGGGTCCCAGATCAAATCCCACATTGGGCTTCTTGTGAGGAGCCTACTTCTCCCTCTGCCTGTGTCTCTGCCTCTCTCTGTGTGTCTCTCCTGAATAAATAAATAAAATCTTAAAAAAAAAAAGACTCAGGAACTGGACTCATAACGGTTATACTTAATGCAAGTAGACTATTCCCCAGAATAAGATGGCATAGGTGGTCTCAGATGCTGCTTCTTTGCATTCAGCTAGAATTGGATCAACTCAGTGAATCAACACTGTTGATGTCATGGTCTTGAGCCCTCTGTCTGCATGCTGATGACATTGTAAGAGGGCCAGACCTCCTTATCAGAGCTGCCAGCAAGATATTTATTGTAACCAAATTGAAAATAATAGCAGTAATACAGTGAATTTTTTGGGTAGAAATACTCAGAACCTTTGATCTGGTCCAATCTCTTTTCAGGAAATTGACAGCCTGAAAAATGACACTATAATTTGATGAAGAATGAAGTTATGAACTCAGATATACTGAGTCCTAGTATATTTCTCTATAATTAAGATATTTTTTAGGGGTGACTGGGTGGCTCAGTCAGTTAAGCACCTGCCTTCAGCTCAGGTCATGATATCAGGGTCCTGAGATAGTGCCCCATGTCAGGAAGGGGGGGTGGTGTTCCTTGCTCAGCGGGTAGTCTGCTACTCCCTCATCCTCTACTCCTCCCACTGCTTGTGCTTTCTTTTTCTCTCTCTCAAATAAATAAGATCTTTAAAATAATATTTTATATTTATGTTTCTTTTTTCATATGGAAAACATGCTATGCAAGTCACCAAGGGGTTTTGTTTGAGATTGAATCATTTTATCTACAGGATGTGACTTCAGCTTCTGGTCATGATGCAACAAAAGAAACTAGATTTACCCTCCCTCAGCTAAAAAAACAAAACAAAAAATAACCTATATATATAAAACAGTGTTTTTTGGGGTATTAGACAACGGTGCTACACTACAATCCCAGAGAAAAGGGGTATAAATGTGTAGGATTTGTGATGGTTCCAGCTTACTCTCTGGAGAATTTCCAGTCCATGGCCTGGGGATGGGGAGACCCAGCAAAGCCTGATGACTTCTCTTATTCAAGGAAAGAGTAAGGAAGCCAAGGTAGCCATAATTTGTGTGTGCTGAAGGGGCAGTATACAGAGGAAAGACCTATAGAGCTAGAAAGAGAGGAGAATGTACCAAGAAACTGACAAGATTAGGAAAGAACTACCAGAAGAAGCAGGTGGAATGAAGTTCATACAGAGCCAGAAATAGTTCAAGTTTCCACAAGACAATAAGGAAAGATTTCCTAATACAAAGGTTAGAATCCTTGGAGGGTTTAATCCCAGATGAGCGATCATTCTGTATCAACCCAACAAAGCTTAAGAACAACCTTCAAGAGAATCAAACTATTTCCAAGCAAACTTAAATGCATTGCAGAAAAAAGCCCCTAGATATTTAAAGGAATAATCATTTTAAAAAATTCAACATAGAATTTACTTTATATGGCATTTAATCAAGATTTACAAGGCAGGCAGGGAAGTAGGAAAAAAGACCCATGATTGATAGAAAAATTAATAAATAGAAAAAAACCAGAAGCAAAACAAATGATAAGACTTAGTAGACAAGGAAGATAAATAATATTATGAATATACTCTCTACATTTAACAAAGAAGAGAGAATGAGTAGATAAGAAAAATAAAAGATATTCAAAGAACCAATATGAAGATTTTCAAAACGAAAAATGTCTGTTAAAAAACATATTGGATAGAATTAACAGCAGATAAATATTGCAGGGAAAAATTAATTAACCTGACCATATAGAAATAGAAACTATTCAAAATGAAAAACAAACACAATAGAAGCCTAGAGAGAGAAAAATGAGCAGAGCATTTGTGAGCTCTGGGACAACATTATGTGGCGCCACACACACACATGCACACACATTGTGTGTCTATTATTATATATGTATCCTATATACAAGTATATTAGGTATAAACATCCATAGTTTTCAAAAATGAGGGGTGCCTGGGTGGCTCAGTGATTGAGCATCTGCCTTCAGCCCAGGGCGTGATCCTGGGATCCTGGAATCAAATCCCACATCGGGCTCCCTGCATGGAGCCTGCTTCTCCCTCTGCCTATGTCTCTGCCTCTCTCTCTCATGAATAAATAAATAAAATATTTTTTTAAAAAATGAAAAAATGGGGTCATAATATTAGAAGAAATGATGATTGAAATTTTTTTATCATAGCCAAATTCAATGAGAACCATAAACTTGCAGGTTCAAGAATCCTAAACATATTTTTCATCACACATTTATTGTGTGTGGCAACTAGGTGTAGTAGGCAGTCTCTAAATTTATACTCCTGGTCTCATGGTGTTCATGTTCTTGTGTGATCCCCTCTCCCTGCGTATGTGATGAATTTGTTGGTTATCTAATAAATAGAATATGGAAGAAATGAGAAGATGTCATTTCCAAGATTGAGTTACAAAAAGATCGTGGCTCCATCTTGGTCTCTTTCTTTCTCTCTTTGGTCACCAGTAGCCATAATAACATGGGGACACATAGGCCACCTGTGGAGTAGCCCATATGGTGAGGAAATATGGTCTTCCAATAACTGTTTGAGTGAGTTCTGAAGCACATTCACCAGCCCATTTAAGCCTTGAGATGACTACAACCTCATGAGGGATGCTGAGTCAGAAACATCCATCCTAGCCACAACTGGGTTCCTGCCCCATAGAAACTCTGATATCATAAATTCTTGTTGCTTTGAACCATTTGGTTTTTAAATAATTTGTTACATATCAATAGGTAATTAACACATTGAGTATATGTATTAATCTAAAATCAAATTTTAGTATTCCATAGTTTATCCTTGAATTGAAGTTTTCCAGAAATATTCACAAAACAAATGAATGTATGAAAGATAAGACAGGTACCCAAATCACTGTGCCCTAAAGACAAAAGCAATGTTCTTGATTAAAGAACATAGGATTGGTAAGGATATTACTGTGAGAGTTCTTGGGAGGAGGGATTGTTTCTGGTTGAGAAAAGAGAGCATTCTTTCAGTAAGACTTGGACCCTAAGGGGACAGAATTTGATTACATTTTGCTGACAACAAATCTAGGCACTTGGAGTAAGAGATTCATTTGGAAGGGAAACCAAGACACATGTATGGGAAACCATGAACAGAATGGAGCATGAGGAAACAAGAGAAAAATATTGATGGAATAAAAGCTACTCTTTGTAGGTAGATCATCATAACTTCTGTTTTAGAGATACTGCATATTAACACAAAATATTAATTCTTGCAATTAACTTCTATCTTAATACCTTCCTAATCACATTGAGTGTATGGTATCTATCTGAGTTGAATTTCCAAGCATGAGCTAATAAGTTTTTTTATTCTCAGAGAATAATAGTCAGATAAGGCACAATGGTAAACTACTAATCTTATCATTAAGCAGAGCATTTCTGTGTTTCAAAAAGCTGCAGTAACAGCTACACCTCGAGAGAGGTGTGATCACAAGGAAGAAAAATCCATTTTCTTGTCTAACTTACACCTACACGTAGAATGAACTTTGATTATATTGGGCCCGTTTGACTTATTGTCTATGTTGTTTATCGTCACACTTTTTCTTGTCCTGATGGTTTATAGCAGTTTTTCCTCACCAATTTAAATTCTAGCTTGCTTCTTCATACTGTTCATTGATCACTTTCTCATTTTTAATTTCTGCCCTTTAAAGTCCAGTCACACTTTTCATGGTGCTAATTCCATCCTTTGTTCTTCTACCACGTTTCATCATTAAGTGACCATGGAAGCTTTTAGTTTGTTGGGGACACAAGCTTCCTTGAGCATACCTGGCTAAAACATGTGCTTCAGAGGTCTACATTGAGCAGGAAACAGCACAATGACCCCACAGGCATTTTAAAGATTTTATTTATTTATTTATTTATTTATTTATTTATTTATTTATTTAACAGAGAGAGAGAGAGAGAGAGAGAAAGAGTACATGTACAGGTAGTGGGGAGTAAGAGAGGGAAAAAGTCTCAAGCAGACTGCACTGAACTGGAAGCCGGACTTGGGGCAAGATCTCCCAACACTGAGACCAGGAAATAGCAGAAACCAAGAATTGGATGCTTAACTGACTGGGCCACCCAGGCGCCCTCCACCCCCAACCCCACACAGGCATTTTAAATGCTGGTCCTCTGAGCCTACTCCTTCTGACTTTAATTTAACAAAATTGACATTTATGCTATATACCAAATTATAGTTTGTTCAGGTGAAATCACATGATGTTAGGACTGGCTTGGTTCTTAAGAGAAGTGATTAGTTTTTGAGGAAGAAAGGTAGAGCCTATAAGCAATGAGGCATTATAGACACAAAACTTAACAAAGGCCCAGAATGTTGTAATCTCTTCATACTGTTCATTGTATAGGCATATAGCTTGGATTCCTGCCTTAGTTTTACAGAATTCCTGAGCATGTCTTACAATGAATGTGTGTAGTAAATATCATACTCAGTTTGATATATAAGGCTGGGATTTTCAAATGAGAGTTACTGAAGTGGATCCCTTTTGCAAATTCATCCAGCAGGGTCCAGTTTCACCAAAACCCACCAGGAATAAGGAGATAGGTCACAAACTCATTTGGAGGGTAGGTGCAAAGATCATTGTAAAAAGTTCAAAAGTATAGCCAATTTGTCTGACATTGAGAGAATTAGCTGAGAGACTCTCTTTCCTTTATGATCTAAAATATAGTTTGGGGGCAGCCCCGGTGGCGTAGCGGTTTAGCGCCGTCTGCAGCCCAGGGCGTGATCCTGGAGATCCTGGATCGAGTCCCACATCAGGCTCTCTGCATGGAGCCTGCTTCTCCCTCTGCCTGTGTCTCTGCCTCTCTCTCTGTGTGTCTCTATGAGTAAATAAATAAAATCTTTAAAAAAATATATAGTTTGGGGGTACCTAGGTGGCTCAGTTGGTTAAGCATCTATCTTCAGCTCAGGTTATGACTCCAGAGTCCTGGGAACAGCAAAGGTTTGGGCTCCCTGCTCAGTGGGGAGTCTGCTTCTTCTTCTCCCTCTACCCCTTCTCCTGTTTGTGCTCTCTTTTTCTCTCTCAATTAAATAAATAAAATCTTAATATATATATATATATTTAATTTCATTGAAAAGATTTTTATCTTTTCCATTCTTTATTTTAAAATTAGCCTAATAGGAAGTTCAAACTTAGAAGGAAAGTTCTTTTTTTAAGAGTAAGCCCTTAACAGAATGTATAATTTTTGAATATGGTTAGGTGTTCCCTAATAAGAAAAAAAAGTTGAGCACATATATAATGGAACTTAAGAAATTCATTTAGTGTTAAGGCCAAATTTCTTACTATTTTATTCTTTATATTGGGCCCAGATTTTCTCAGGACGATACAATAGTCACTATAAATATGACCTAAAAAAATCAGTAAAGCAGGTAATTGTTTACCTAGTCAGCTTGAAAATATTATTCTTATGCACTTAATAAAGCCCAATGTATTTCCTGACTACTTTTCCATCCACTAATTAGTGATTCTGTATTTTCTTTGTAGGTCATCATTACAGCCATTAATTAGAGGCTGGATAAATAAAAACCTATCTAAATTATATATTCCAGCACTCACAAACATAGCCTGGAGACTTCGAGTCCAAAATTTGTTAATGCCCTCAACGAAAAGTATTAATATTTCTTTCTACATATCTGTATTTTATTTTTTCTGATTACTTGAGTAAACAATCGTGGAAATATTGGTAGACAGGTCTTGCTTCATTTCCTGAATGGTCTGCCAGTTGAGAGTGTGTTCCATGCAGTGGTGTGTGCTAAGATTCACTCAGGAGGATCTCCTCTCTCAGCACTTGGGCCTGTCATTGTGTCTACTAATTCCCTGTGTATTTTCTCCCCGGGTTCTTGCACCTGACTCTCTACTTTACTTGGAGGACCCTATAGGTGCTGCTACTAGACTCTCATTCTTCTCACATGCTATTGTGCTTATTTGTTTCAATGGTTTTCCTCTTCAACAAACTGTTAGCCCAGGGGCATGAGGAGCAATAATATCTTATTTATATAGATCCATAGCGTTTACTTTGGAGCTCGACACATCCTTAGTCAGGGGTTATGAACAGTCACATGACTTCTAGCCACCTGCATTACCTGGCCAACACAGAGTTAATAAATGAACTTGAATGCCTTTAGGTGGGCCTGACCTCTGCAGTTTGTGAAAGTCTCTATTTTTTTTTGGATGTGCCTAGTCACACATTTATTTCACCAGCCTGGCTCCTGTGTACATCCTTGTTTGTGGCCCTCATGGTAGCTACTCAAACTATGTAAGTTATATAGGCGAATGTGTCAATGAATGTACATCTAAAATTATTATTCGAATAATCTGGCCCTGAAAATTCCTTTGGTTCCATCTCAGACTTACAACAGGAAAGGTGAAAAAATATGACTTTGTTACACAATGTACAAAAAAGCACTGCAGAGGTAGGCCACTCTGAGCATTTTAGTAGTCAAATTAGAGAGGAAAACCAACTGGGTGGTGCTATTTGTAGAATTCAGGGGATGCAAATAAACCAAGTGTGTGGAAAAGCCTAGGTTTGCATTCTGGAGATGACTGACAACTTCTGTCTTGGATCATCTTAAAATAAGAACCAGGATTTTTTTCTTTTTAAGATTTTATTTATCCATTCATGAGAGACACAGGAGAGAGGCAGAGACACAAGCAGAGGGAGAAGCAGGCTCTCTGCAAGGTGCCTGATGCGAGACTCCATCCTGGACCCAGGGATCATGCCCTGAGCTGAAGACAGATGCTCAACTGCTGAGCCACCCAGGAGTCCCAAGCACCAGGATTTTAAGAACAATTACCTTGGCCAACATTCCAAGTGCAAATTCAACAACCCATTTCTCAAGCCTGATTCTAAGGTCCTCCAAACTAGGGCCAATGACAGTACACTAGAGAACAATCCAACAAAGTGATTCTGTGTGGGGCCAGAGCAGTGCTGTACTGTATGAAATGATCTCTTGGTCTGATTTAATCTGGGGGAAAGCTTAAGCAATGAGCTCACTGGATGGAATTTGCATCACCCGACATAAAAATGTTGGTATCGAGGGAGTAATCTTGAAGCAAAGATAAGCTTCACCTGAAAAAGTAAATTTGGGTCTGTTTTAATTATCTGATAAATGGGGGACTATGGCTCTAAGATTTACCCTACTATGTCTCCAATAATTTTAACTTTCTAAAAGCAACTATTACCAGATATTCATCTTGGCCATAAAAATTCTCCCCCTTGAAAACTATAATATCTATGAAAATGTAACTTTGAGCAACTTATTACTTGTGAACATTTCCAGCTAATTCGCTTTGTTAAAAATACGTCTGGGTATTTGAAATAATTTGTTACATAGGCTTATCATTAATAAGACAATTAAATGTTGGTGTTGGTTGGTTTCAAAGAAAGATTTTATAATAAGTCTTCCTCTGAGTAATTAAAAAGTAAGACTCCTTTTCTGTTAGGACCACTCCTTTGTTTAAGAAACTGAAACCTGGGGATCCCTGGATGGCTCAGCAGTTCACTGCCTGCCTTCAGCCCATGGCGTGGTCCTGGAGTCCCGGGATCGAGTCCCATGTCGGGCTCCTACATGGAGCCTGCCTCTCTCTGTTTCTCATGAATATATAAAAAAGTCTTTAAAAAAATAAACTGAAACCCTATCAACCACTGTTTTACCCCCTTTTCATTTCTTACCAACTGCAGGAAAATATGTAGCTAGTTAAGTAGCAGAACTAAGTCTGGAGTGAGTTACCAAGTGTTGTCTCTCTACAACTGTCACTATAAAAAGGGGATATGTTTTCTATAAACTGTCATGACAATTATATGATAGGAAGAAACCAAACAAATACAAAAACAAAGATGATTTGAACTAACAATAAAAGGGATGCCATTTTCTCAAGGCCATGTAGCAAAGTGCATATGCTTCCTTCTGGCACAGGCTAAACACCTGCCACTTGGATAGTAGATTACATTTTGCCTTAACCATGATGTAGATTTCACCTCTTGGAAGGTCTAGGTCTAGATATTTCTATTTCTATTGTTTTTCTACTTCAGCTTTTCTTTTGGCTCAGAAATGACAAGAAGCACCAATGCAGGAAAATGTGAGTGATGCTAGGTATGAAGCTTTTATGTCACTGCTAGCAGATAGTGCAAACCTTTTTCTTAGTCATTCAAGGAATTCGTACTCCTAAGATGAGCTCTGAGTCCTCCAAATAGAGCTGGACTGGACTGACCACATGGCCAGCTCTGGTGGAATGGTATAAGGAGTCCTGTTGTGATTCCCCAGGAGCAGAGAAGAGTTGGGGCTCTAGATCCTGTGTTTTTACAGACAGGATCTTCTCTTTTAGAAAAAGCTCTTTTAACTCCATGGGCAGAGATTCTCGGCAACTCTGAACTTGTCCTATTTAAATTACTGTTGCTCATTCAAACAGGCACAGTGACATTGCTAACATACCTCCACTGCAGCACTTCTGAAATATGACAGGCAGCATCAGCTGTGGTGGCAAAGGAGCACATGGGATCTGTAGAAGACACATCTTCCATTCAAAATGGAAAAGAAAGGTGAAATTATTACATCACCATGCAGCCAAGCATATGCTGTCTAGCATCTAAAAGCAATTAGATGCTTTTCCCTTCCTTGCTTTGACCTTCCTGAATGGTCTCCTGCCAGTTGAGAGTGTGTTAGGCACTCTCAGGTAGGCACTCTAATCTAAATGTGGACAGTGAGAAATCCCCACCTCAAAGATCATATCCACAATAGAGTTGTTTTTTTTTTCCAGAGGCCACGTATTTTGATGCTCATGTGAATTAAGAAGGCAAAACAGAGAAATGGGGAGATTTTAATTTTTTTTTTAAAGTAACAATTCCAACAGCATGGACTGTGCCTATAAACTCGGTCCAAAACTTATTTACATCAGGAAATTCAATGTTAGGGCAGCCCTGGTGGCTCAGTGGTTTGGCGCCGCCTTCAGTCCAGGGTGTGATCCTGGGGACCCGGGATCAAGTCTCATGTCGGGCTCCCAGCATGGACCCGCTTCTCCCTCTGCCTGTGTCTCTGCGTCTCTCTGTGTCTCTCGTGAATAAATAACTAAAAACTAAACTAAACTAAAAAAAAAAAAGTAATTCAATGTTAAAACAGCATATTGAAAATTTACCAGCCAAATACATGAGTCCAGCTGCTGTCCTAAGCGCTTCTAGTGGTTACATAGTGAAGTCAAGTTGGTTAAAGCAATGATGTTATTTCCTGGATGGAACATGCTAGAAAGACGCAGGCGATATATTTGGACAAGTAAAACACACACACATACACACAAACCTTCAAGGAAGCTTTACAGAGGAAGGGATTGTGGTGAGAGATGAGGAGGTGTGACCTTAGATTTGTCTCTTTAGATGTTTCACTTTCTGCAGCATTTAATGATTGAAAATGCTGTTAGTCATTTTTTTCAACTTGTGGTTGGGCTTTAGGAACCACAGAACAGGAACCCCGCTGTGGCGGGAGTTGGATGTAAAAAGCTTTTTTGTGTGTGGGTTCAGTTACTATTTTAATTGTTGTATTAAGTGGCAGTGGGCTTCCAAGATATGGTTGTTATTTCTCCTATTTACTGATCTTTCCTTCCTTCGTGTATCTTTTATTTTCCCTCTGGTTTCCTTCCTTCTCTAAGGCTAGAAATGCAGCCTGCAGGGAGACCCCGGTGGAAAAAGCCTACATTTGCCATAGGCCTCAGGTGACTCTGCTTTGACGCTGCTTGTTTCATAATCGTCAGCCGTGTTATTTCATGGTTCTTTATTATTTTTTAAAGGTCTTATTTATTTTTTTATTCATGAGGGACCCAGAGAGAGAGAGAGACAGAGGCAGAGACATAGGCAGAGGGAGAAGCAGGCTCCCTGCAGGGAGCCTGTTGTGGGACTTGATCCCAGGATCTTGGGATCACAGCCTGAGCCAAAGGCAGATGCTCAAGCGCTGAGCCACCCTGGTGCCCCAGTTTCTTGGTTCTGAGGCTCATTTTCCTCATCTTAAACCATGGATATTATAAACTGTTTCACAGATTTGTGAAAATTAAATGTGATCCCGTGTTAGATGCTGAACCCAGAAATCAGTGAGCGGTTTTGTTCATTTACTGGAAGCTGCTACTCTAAGTATTCTTCTCATGAAAGTGGCAGCTTTGCCTCTGCCCAAGTTCTCATGTGTTCGAAATGTTTTTTTTTTTTTCCTGGTCCTCTCCATTTCTTACCATATCATTATTATCATTAGCCAACGTTTAATAAGTGCGGAGCATTGGCCTGGATACCGTGGTAAGTACTTTAGGAAAAGCATTTAATCATTTCTCAGAATCTATAGGATAGATAGCTATTATTTGAATCTCAATTTATTAAAGGCAAAGTGGAAGTTCAGAGGCATTAAGTGAACTCCCGGGTTTATACAATCAGTTGCCAAGCCAGGATTTGGTGAGGTCTTCCTGACCCCGGAGCCTATGCTCTAAACCACCAATGACATCCATTAAACTCTCCAGCTCAGAGGCCACCCACTCCCGCAACCGTAGGCCGCCAGGTGTGGCCCACACCCAGGTTAGCCGCTCTTACTCTTGTATCTAATTTCTACTGTTTCGTGGGGGTGGAGGAGTGTGTAGTCCTGACCTCCCGGGAGGCAGGGGTCACACCCTGCACAATCTCCTCCTAAACCACCCAGCGCCTCGCGGGGCGGACTCAGTACACAGTAGATTCCCACTCCTCCATCGAGGGTAAAAGCAACTGACCAGGCAGAGATCAAGAGTAAATAAAGTGCGAGAAGAGAACAGCAGGAAGAGGAGAGGGAGGGGGAAGGAAAGGAAGGCAAGGGCAGATATCCGCCCAACGCCTTAGTACTTAGTACCGGCCATCGGCCCCAGGCATCTCTGAGGGTCCCTGAGGGCGAGCAGGGGCGCGCCGGGCAGGGCACGGAGATCCGGCCTCATCTTCCCAGACCAGGAACCAAGGCTCCGCAAACGAAGAGCTCAGCGCGCTGGGGTGGGGCTGGGGGGGGGGGGGGGGGCGCCTGCACCCACGATCGCGCGCACGTGGCACGGGTTTACAGCGGTGCCTGATTCGGGCACCTCCCGCCGGGGCCACCTGGCTAGGACGCAGGCTGCGCTCTCCCCGCTGACCCCGAGGGCGCGGCGGTGCAAAGGGCCTGGTGTCGTGTGGGCCAAGACACAGCTCTCAGCAGTCGTCAGCTGGCAAGCCACACCTGTCCTCCTCGCTCACTTTGAACTCGGCTCCCAGGGTCCCCGCCAGCCCGCCGGGGCACGTCTTCCACCGTCCTCTTCTCGGGAGCCGAGCCGGACGAGGGGCTCGGGAGCCGGCAGCGGCCGCCGGGGAAGGCGCTGAGCGGGAGGCGGCTCTTAGAGGACCGCGGCCGCCTCCGCCCCCGGGAGGCGGGGCTGGGAGCGGGGCCCGAGGGAGCCGGGCGGCCCCGTCCCCGCCCCCGTCCCCGCCCCCGTCCCCGCCGCGTCCCGGCGGCTCCTGCGCGTGCGAGCCGCGGCCGCGGCGGGGCGGCAGGGGAGGGCCGCGCGCCGGACCCTCGGCAGCCCCGCGGGGCGCACGCTTGGACAGGTGAGGGCGGCGCCGGGCTCACCTGGCAGGTGCGCGCGGGAGGGGCGCGGGGGTCGCCGCCGGCTCCCCCCAGGACGGGCGTCTGCTCACCATCGAGGTGAGGACTTTGGGGGACCCTGAGGGTTCAGGATGGGAATTCGGTGAAGCCCCTTCCCGGGAGCCGCGGGTTCGGGGATGCACAAAGGTGTGCGGGAGCGGGTGTCCTGGAGAGCGCACGGAGGGCTGGCAGCCCGCCCCAGGAATTCTCGGCTCTTTTAGGGACACACCCTTGGTGTGCTCGGGGCGCAGTGCAGTCACCGCCACCGCCACCGCCGGGACGTCCTCCGTAGAAGTTAGACCCGCATTGGGAATGTGATGCGCTCCCCTCGCGGAGACCTGGGGGTTCAGCCTGGGTTCCTCGCGCAGACCGGGCGCAGCGGCACAGGAGCAGAACGCCTTGGGGTGATTGTGTAGGTGACAGAGTGCCTTGCACATTAAAGAAAAAAAAAAACCCAAAACACCAAAACCCAATACGGGGTGATAGTGGTGGTGAACTTGAAAGGCGATTGCTTCCGCATTTGTCCATCTGTCAAGCAAATGGGGCGCTGATGGCTTTTAGAGATGGTTGGGTTTCCATAAAGGGGTGAGAATACCTGAAGGAACTTCTGTGCGACATCTGAGGGTGTCAGCGGCGTGTAGGCACTTAGGTAAGTGTGGGCCGGAGGTTACGTTGGCAGGGGCCACTCAGAGTTACCCAACGACTTCCAGGTGAACCTTGGAACTTCACAAAACCTGCTTCCCAACCCAGTGAATGGGCAAACAGGTCTGTGGATTATGATTTACATGAGCGTTCATTTTTCTCTTGGGTCAGCAGCATTTCAATTCAACAAATATTTGTTGTAGGCCTTTTAAGGAGGAACCTCTGCGAGAGCCGGATTGGTGTGCTTGTTTGGTAGCACAGGTGTTGATACAAAGGGGGCATTTAGGGCACTCGTTCTCCACACAGGTGGGTGTTCCAAGAGAACAGTGGCACAGCCGCATCTCTTTAATCTATGGTAAAATGCATTTAAATGTAGGGAGAATGCGTGTCTTTGAAGAGTAGCCTTCATTAGCCTAGTCTGCCATCCAAACTGACGAGGACTACAAAATCATCTTTAAAATAAAGTTATTACGAATCCATCCTGTACCACCCACTTTATGCTGGGCACTTTATCTTGTTACATAAAATATACAAGATAGATGGCATTCCCCGTGCACAGGTGAGAAATCCAGACAGGGAGGAACCCAGCAGTTTGCTCAAGGTAATTAGTAAACCTGAGAGCTAAAGCTGGATATTTCTGAGTGCAAAACCCACGCTTTTTCACTATTCCATGGTGCTGTGAGACATGCAGTGTAAATCTGGCATATTTAATGAAAAATAATTCAAATTTATATTCATAAAGCAGTCTATGTCTGTACAAGTGACCGTTATGAATAAAATGAGTATTGCTTTCATTCTGTATGTGTGGCTAAACGATGAACTTGTCTGGGACAAGAAGATGAACAGCTGTTTTCAAATATAAAATTTATTGTCTTCCTTCACTTATTTTTAAGGACCCAGTTTATCCAAGTGGGATAAATCAGTAAAACTTTTTAAGTACACATTCCTTGCGCATAACACATTGAGGTAACAGTTAATTTTCCTATTGTTCATATCCTTTAACATATTTCAGCTTGATTCCATTTCTTCCAGATGAATAGAAGCCCCTGTTGTTGCCTAGAAGGGACTTTGTATATGTGTGTGTGAATCTATAATCCTGCATGAATGTATATAACACTTATTTTAAAACATATATCTATTTTTCCTTATATCTATCTCTAGAAGTGTAGGGTACTGCAGTACACTTATTTGGGAAGGAATCCTAATATTCTTAATTTAGCCTTTGAGTGAATGATTCATGACAACTCATTACTTCTTTAGATTCCTGTAAACTGCAAAAGTGATTTTCAAACTATAATTATCATACTGTGAAGAGTGAGAATGAAAATAGTCCTTAGAATTTTAAATAATATTTCCTGACATGGAGAGCACTTGCTTTCTTAAACCCTTCCTTATAATTGTTAGTAATTGTGAATTGAAGGGTTTCATAATTAAATTATCTTAAGATATTGAAAAAAAAAGTGTCTTTTTTGGAGGAAGAGAGGCTTTTTGCCTGTGTTGGGAAGATCAGGTAAGATATATTCTGCGTGGGTTGTGTCTGGCACAGTTTTTATCTTCTCTGTCTTCATTTGACAGTGAAATCGACAATACACCTTGAACTCCTCTAAGAGTATTTGAAATCCTGCCGAGAATGTGTTTATAGAAGCCTGCTTGGCTTGGTTAAGGTTTTCTGATGAAGGGGCTGAGAGTGGTGACTTAGAGAAATTTTCAGAAAAGCCAAAGGGCCAGCGAATGTGGTATGTGTGAGTTGTGAAATGGACAGATCTAGATTTTGTGACACCTGGAAGGCAAATTATTTGGGGATCCTTTTTAAGAAAAAAATAATGCAAAATTAGTGATGAAAGTGAATGCTTATTTAGAATGGAAAAAATAAATGATAATCATTTGCTAGAGGTTTCTTTCACTTTCTGCTGAGATCTTTTTTGGGCAGTTTACCAGAAATGCTTACATAAAAATGCTTCCTGATTGCAACCCTCTCTCCCTGAGAACACTCAGCATCTCCTAGCAGCTTGCAGCACTTGTACGGGCCTCTGTGAGCGAGAGACTGGAAGCTGAAGCTTCATAGCCTTCAAAGAGTAAGAGGACCGGTTGTGATTGGAGGCAAAAAACTCATGGTTCGCTGAGTGGAGTAGAGGCTGGTGGTTGGAGTGGGAGGGATACTCGGCTTATCGGGGACTCAGGACATTTCATATCATTTCATATCCTCAGCAGTCCTGAGGGGAAGGCCCAGAACCGGCTTCTGGAACCTTTTACTTTGCTTGGCTCTCTAGGGATGCCTTTGGCTATTGGCTCTCCCAGTCATCATTTGTGGAGGGTTTTCTTTTTCTTTTTCTAAGATTTTATTTATTTATTCATGAGAGTCACAGAAAGAGACAGAGACACAGGCAGAGGGAAAAGCAGGCTTCTTGCAGGGAGTCTGATGTGGGACTCAATCCCAGGACTACAGGATCACGCCCTGAGCCAAAGCCAGACACCTAATCACCGAGCCACCCAGGGTCCCCATGGAGGGTTTTCTATGTCCCAGGCACTGACTATAGCGAGGTCCTATTTGCCAGGGAGCTCCTAGCCTCATGGAGCTGATTTTGTGATGGCACAATGGTGTCCTAGGTGCTGTCCTGGAGTCTGGAGAGCTCCTGATTGCTTGGGCTGAGTTTGGAATTATTGATGGAGTAACCAAGATGTAGGAATTCAGGGAGGGCCTTCTAGGCATGTGGAGGGCTCTAGAAAGCAGAGGTTTGGACCCACACACAATATCCTCCAGGGATGCAGTGAGGCCCCTTAGTCTGTGCTTCTTCCAGACCAGCTGAATCCACACAGCTGGTTTTAACTTGTTAGAAATGCAGGTTCTCAGCCCTCATCCCAGACACTGAATCAGAAGCTCTGTGTCTGGAGCAGAGCCATCTGCATTTTAAGAAGCCCTCCTGCCGATTGCCATGTGTGCTAAAGTTTGAGAACCGCTGCTCTTCATTTTTCAGAGAACCTGTAGGGCCTAGAATCCCCTGTGGCAATGCTAAGAGGGGAGCAGGATTCGTACTAATGCTAATATATAATGACTGTGATATGAGTATCATGATCACTGATATTTTTTGAGCACTCAGATTGTACTCAGATGTTGTGCTAAGCAATAGGCACTCTTGGGGACACTTGGGTGGCTCACTGGCTGAGCGTCTGCCTGCAGCTCAGGTCCTGATCTTAGGGTCCTGGGATCGAGGCCTGCATCGGGCTCCCTGCAGGGAGCCTGCTTCTCCCTCGGCCTGTATCTCTGCCTCTCTGTGTCTCTCATGAATAAATAAATAAATAAATAAATAAATAAATAAATAAATAAATAAAATCTTTAAAAAAAAGGGGGGGGGCACTCTTTTAATCACAAATGCAACCCCACAATGCAGGGCTGTTGTCACTTCTATTTAATGTGAGAAAACTGAGGTCCAGAGAGACCAGGGTATTGTTCTAGGGCACGCAACTGGAAAGCCTTTGAGTAAGGATTCTGGCAACTTCCCGCTCTTTCTTCATGGGCAAGTTTTCATCTGCATCCTTGTCATGTGTGGGTTTTGTAGTAGAGGCTGGAAGACGACTTGAGAGACCCCCAGAATGGCCCTTTTTGACAACCACAGTCATTTGCTGGCCACTTGGGGTTAACAGGCTTTTCTCTAGGGACAAATTGCCAGATGAGGAAGGTAGCATGTTGTTATTCTGTTTGAGTGTGGATTTCTAAAGTTTCAAAAGCAATGGACATGATTGCATATTTGTAATTGAGTAACATAGAAGTTGCCTCCTTCCCTGGCATGATTATAGGGTCACATGGATTTCTACATGATTGTGGAAGGCAGCTGTGTTTTGTAACGTGGGTTTCATTTGGGTGTTATCAAGGGGGCCTCCTAAAGGCCAGCTCCCTCTCTGTCCAGGACACAGAGGGCTTGAAGATGATGGTGTGTGTGTCCATGATGTCCTGGAGGGTATCTAGAAGAGCTGAGCTTTGCATTTTCACAGTTGTGGTTTTTTTTATTTTTTAATAATTGTTCTCCACAATTCTACACATTTCACCATGGAATACCTCCATCATTTCAGGAAGCGTGGGAAAGAAAACATGGCTATAGATGTGAGTATATGTGTGAGTGTGTCGAATGATGGTTTGCCTTTGGGTTCTTGAATCTTCACTTCTCCTCTGGAGTTAGATGTTTAGACGAACGTTAGTTTGAGTTTAGGGCAGGCAGCAGAATTTAATTCTGAGAGTGCCAGCTATTTTAGCCATGCATTCATTCATTCACATGGTCATCGGTTGCCTGCCTCGTTGCGCCAAGGGTTAATGTCAGGCACCAGAAGGTATAGTGGTGGCCAGATAAATATTATCCCTACAGACTAGTAAGGAAAAATCTTGTTCTGCAGTGCTATGACTGAATGGAGTCAGACACCCTAATTTCTGTAGTGAGTCAGCAGGGAAAGAGTTATGAAGTTATCTTAGCTCAGGAGAATGGTTATAGGACTTGGCTTAGGTAATAGGGAAGCAGAGGTGTGTAAGGGTGTGAGAGATTATCTGGGAGATTGCAGAAGTGACAAGGTGGACAGGGATGATAGGAGAGCTGGTGCAGTGGGGCTGAGGTTTGTGCCTTGGGCCCCTAGGTTGGTGCCAGCACTGCAAGTCAGGACTCGATTGTTTTCAAAGAATACTAATGAGTTTTATGAACATCGTGAGTTTGAAATGTCTGGATGACTCCAAGGTAGAGATCTGGGTGCATTGAATAATGCAGCAGATAGTACAACTGAATAATTCAACGGATTGAGTAATATCAACAAATAAATAATGCTGTCTTCTAAGGAGAGGGTAGAAGCCAGAAGCAGGTCACCAAGGAAATGTGGTGTGGACATTTCTCCTGGCGTCAGTAGGGTAGGTGCAAATTCCAGTTCCTTTGCTGTCAAAGGTGAAGAAAGCTTACTTCCACTCATTCTTGAGAGGGTGGAGATAAGTTCTCTGCTCACCCTGGCCTTGTGTGTGCTTGATTGCTTGAGATCTGGGCCTTGGGAGGAGGGCGGCATTGTGGCATAGCAAACAAGGCTGGCCAGAGCAAGACAGTGACAGGGAGCTTGTTGGAAGTTTGTAGATTTTGAACCCGTATAATTATCATAGGGTGAAATGCTTGTCATCTATCCCCTTAATCAGTTACACACACACACACACACACACACATATAAATTAACCAGGTCATTCTATAGGTCATACAGATCAGCCAGCACTATTTTGTAGATGCAGCTGATACTAATATTACAAGATTAATTTTCATACAGGATATTAGGTTTCCTTAGGTTCTAAGAGTTGAGCTAAAGGCTTGTTTAAAACACGTGTTATGAAGTGGTTGAAATAAATATGTGTTCTTTTATCTAAAAGCCATTAATGGGGCATGTATTAGGCAGAGTATATGCTAGAGGTTTTGCTGTGAATCAGGCAGATAGTTCCCTGGCCCCAAAGAGCTTACAGCTAAGATGGAAAGTTGGACAACTTAACTAGTGTCAACAGAAGGTGTGCTGTTTGCTAAGGGTAAGGCACCGGGTGCCTTGGGGAAGCCTCCAGAGCCAGGGCTGCCTGCACTGGGCAGGAATGGTCAGCTGGAGTTAGCCAGGGGTGGGCAGAGATCTCTCTGGGCAGGGCCTCAGGCCTGGAAAAACGTTTGGAAAGAACATAGAGGTGGTTTTCAAAAGTTGATGGATGGGTGCTTTTGAGGAACTGGAAGTTCATGATCAACTTTGTTCAGAGGCAGACATCTTTACGAGAGGCTGTGACCTCATCAGGAAACGTAGAAAAGAAAGTATTAAACTTGTCTGTGTGCCTGTCACCACATTCAGAGCTAAGAGGCAACTGAGGAGATGATAAAAAAATAATACAAAGCCCAAATCAGACCAGAAACAAACAAAAGTAATGATTGTGGTGGTATGTAATAATTTGTATTTTGGGGGGGGGTGTGTGGGAGGGGGCTACATTTAGCATTGTGAAAGATGTGGGTATTCAGTTTGCAAACTTCATATATCAGAAAAGGACACTATTTCTAAGCCACAGTAACCAACATCATTACTCCAACCGTCTTGCATAATGTAAAATAATCACTGCATATATAGGCTGCTAGTTTGAAAATGGCCTTAGGGATCAGTTCTACCACCTGTTGCTCCCTCATGAATAAGCTGGGGACTGAGGTGCTGAGGGCTTGCTTCCCTTCACCTGGTCAGTCTTTCTGGTCAATGTGTCTGTCGCTGTTTGTCTCATAGTGACATGCTTCACTTGAGCAAGAATTCTTGTCAGTAGCTGGAAGAGACCCTATACTGAACTGTCTCCCATCTTTTCAAGTCTTCGTATCACTCTCCCTTTTTTTTTTTTTTAAGATTTTTTTTTCTTTTTTAAATTTGAGATTGGAAGAGAGAGCGAGTGAGCATGAGCAGAGGGGAGGGACAGAGGGAGAGGGAAAAGCAGACTCCCCGCTGAACAGAGAGCCCCATGTGGGACTTGATCCCAGGACCCAGAGATCATGACTTGAGACACCCAGGCACCCCTGTGTCACCTAACTTCCTTCCTCGCTGTATGGTTGTCATGCACTTTGTTCCCATATAGTTCAGTGTTTTTGGATATTGTAAGGAATCTTTGGCGGAAATTGCTTTCAGCACTTTAGGCCTGTCTAAACAGGCAGGATTTCTCTGACATTTCTTTCTCTTAAATCTGTTTGAGCTGGCATAGAGACATTTTGCTTTAGCAAGAAATGAGAGGGTTCTCAGGAAGGTTCCTTTGTTAATATTTGAACCACAAAACAGGACAGGACTGAGAAGGTACATGATAAATTGTTTCTAAACATCATGAACTATTTATGTGATTAAAAAGCAAAGTTTGAACAAGTAGGTGCTGCCCTGGTCATTAATAACAGATTGGTATTTAGTTTGCTTTGTTAACTACTTTCTTTCCAACTTTCAGCTTTTGTGCCAATTTTATGCCTTTATCACTGTGAGCTCAAGACTGTAAATCAATAATTGATTACTTAGTTCTGTCTTCATTGCCAATGTGTGCCTTTTCATTGACGATGTTTTTAATTTTGGTAAAAGAAATTTCTTGTTCATAGGACTTGTGGACTTAGAAGGTGTGTTTTTCATGTGCCAGCTACCTGGCATTGCTGACCTTCTACCAGGTGGGAGCATCTCTTATTCTTAGGAACTATGCTAGTTAGGAGTCATCCCGGTTTTATAGGTGAGAACACTGACACCCAGAGAAGCCATGTAAGTTGTACAGGGTCGCCGAGTTGATTGGAATTTTATTTTTTTTTCTTTCCCCTACTATTTCATCCCAAGCCAGGACTATTTTAACCATTCCATTCTGACTTATTTTCTGGTGAAGTTTTTTAACCCCAAGACTAAGGAGTCTCCAAAACTCATGACAACTAAGATGCCTGATATTTCTCTGTATCACGGATTTGGAAGCTGCTACTCTGTGCATTCTCAGGCTGAATGCAGAATTGAAACACTTCACCACAGAGGCCGCTTTAAAAGCCACATCGATAAAATTTTGGAATCCTGCTAAACCTTGTTCTGCAGATGGATTCGGCAGGATCTTGATAAATATACCACATTAGACAATTTCCTGATTGTGAATACATGAAGCTAGATGCTCTGAAAAGGTCTCTCTCTCTCATCAGACCCAAGTGATGCCTTAAATATAATTGATAAATAAATTTGTGTAGCAAAGCAAAGCAGTCACTTAAATGTAAACACCATGGTTAATTCCTGGTGAGAACAACTCCATGAGAACAACTTCATTGTGTTTTTTTCATGTTTTTTTAAATTAATGTCAGCTTTTAAAGATATACAGGTGTACCCTTTTAAAACCCACATAAAATTCTTGTGGTGCTGTTGATTGGATCTAGGGGCTTTTTAAAAAATTAATCATTTACTTATTTTTTGCTATTCATTCATTTATAACTACTAAGCCCAAATGAGATCTTTTAAGGGTCCATGGTATATAGATAGGGTTGATATTCTGGTTGTTGTGGTCTTGGAGAAGCTAGAGTTACTTCTGATTTCTGAGTTACCTCTTAGGAACCTTTAATCTAGATTGACAGCCTATGTTCTTTTAGAACATGGAAGGAAATTGAGAATACATATTTCAAGCTCTATCATTCCACTTCCTCTAGGACTGTATTTTACCTTTCTGTTGAAGCTGATGTGGTGGCCATGGGAAACAGCAGGATATAACCAAAGTGTCCTCATGGATATCCAGCAGGATACACTCAGCACCTGTCCTTATGCCCCACCCATCACAGTCTCATGTGCCTTTTTGTAGAGCACCCATCAGTGTTGTCTGTATTCATTTCGATTAGGAGTTAGGCTATTTAAGGGGCGCCTAGGTGGCTCAATCAGTTAAGTGTCTGACTCGTGGTTTCAGCTCAGGTCATGATCTCAGGGTGGTAAGACTGAGCTCCCTGTGGGGCTCCCTGGTTAGCAGGAAGTCTGTTTCAAATTCTCTTCAGATTCTCTCCCTCTGCCCCACAACCTCTTCATACTCTCTCTTTCTCAAATAAATACATCTTTTTTTTTTTTTTTTTCAAAAAAAGGAAGTCAGTCTGTTTCATGATATGCAATAAAGGATGAGTGTTATTGTTGTTAAACTATTTTTTTAATGTAAACTTGGCTGAGCAATTCTGGATGTTTTGTTGATATAATTTTGGTAGTGTCTCTGGTTTGAAGTAACATCCTGAATCTAGCCAGATTGGAAACCAGCCCCTGGCTGTGACATTTTTTGTTGTTCTATTGTTGTTTTTTTGCTAGTGGCTGTGGGTTAGAGCTGTTTTAGTGCTTATAAGTGATTGGTTTTATGGCTGCTTTTAAAATTGAGAAAGCATTAATGGAGTAGTATAGAGCAAAACTGCTTTTACATACACACATATATTCATACTATGTGCTCATATATGAATATGCATTTTTTTCTGTTAATAAGCACCAGGAACTTACTAGTAGTTCCCGTATGGAGTTATCTAGTCTGGGCTGAGTCACTTTTCATCGCGTGCCTCTCTGCACAATTACGACTTCCTAAAGGCTTACCTTGAAAAAATATTGCCAGGGTTAATTGGATGCAGGGATAACAGACCTTTTTCTGTTGTCTTTAAAATGTCATTTAAACAGACTCATCCTTGGACATGAGAATATAAAAAATGCTTTGAATTTAACTTGTCAAAACTTTAAAAAAGTCTTGGTATTTATTTTCAGATTTTATCAGCCAAATGTCTTCTCCATTTGCGATCAGGGGAACTAGTACTCTGGTGCATGCTGCTTGAAATGATTAGAGAGGAAGGTGTCCAGGTGTTTCTTTCCATTCAGTAAGCCCTCCTGGAGGCCACTGCGGATGAGGTAGGCATGGAATGGGATCACTTAAGAAACTTCTACTCCAGTCAGACAATGATAGAGACTCACATGTGGCTCCCTTGACTCACCATGACTCAGTTACTGAGAAGAGCCCCAATTTTGGACTCAGACAAACCCTGGGTTCAAATATCAGCTCTGCTATTTTCAGGACTTCAATGTCTCTAAAGCTCTGGTTTCTCATTTGTAAAATGGAGTTTGCAAATACTTACCTAGGGGTGCTGTGAATCTTAGCAATAATCCCTGCAGAGTGCCTCGTGTATGTATACTGGATACTTTATAATTTGAGATACATTTTAGGGAGCAGTAAAAAAAGATCTAAATCCAGTCCTCTTTTCCCAACTTGAGGCTCTTATTTTTAGAGTTGAGATGCTATGTCCTTTTTTTCCTTAACTTTAGGTTTCTACTTTTGCTTTTAAGGTGTTTTTCCCTTTTGCATTTTTAAGTAAGTCTTGATGTTAGAAAGCTGATATTGGACATGCACACATTGATTGTGTGCTGGATTTAGCATTTTCTTGGTGATTATAGTATAATTTGATGAAAGCCCAGTTACTCCTCGGGGAACCCAGACAATGTTTCCAAAATGTGTATGGACAGATTAATACTTTAGAAGGTTGACTTTGGAAGGTGACACCTAATGGCTTCATTGGGTTCACAGCCTACATTTCTGATTGCTAAAAAAGAGAAGTGAAAAAAAAAAGTATCGATTAGCTAAGGATTTAGTGTTTAAATGGAACAATAGAGAAAACAAAAGTGGTTTCTGCTTTCAAAAAGCATGTCTCCATGGAGAGTCAAGGTAGATCTTCTGAAAAGATGATTCAGGGCACCCTTTTGGGAGCAGAGAGTTTTAAAAGCAGGCAAGTTCCGTTTGGTCTGAGAAGTAGAGGGAAAATGTGACTTGAGTCTGGAAGGATGGGGAGTAAGTGACTCTCAGGTCTTATAGAGGTCAGTGGGGAGAGACTAGGACTATGTTTTGTTTTTATTGTTAAAGATTTTGTTTATGCTTAGAGAATGTGCACAAGCAAGAGCAGGGGGCAGATCTCAAGCAGACTCCGTGCTCAAGTAGGAGCCCCGCGAGGTACTTGATCCCATGAGCCTGAGACCATGACCTGAGCCAAAACCAAGAATTGGATGCTTCCCAACTGAGCCACCCAGGTGCCCCAAGGTGGGCACTATTGATGTCTGTTCCTCTCACACTGCATGGCCTCCTCTAATTTTGCTGATAGACTTTTTATAATGCTGCCCCTTTTAGGAACGAAGACCATGAGTGGGAAGTTAGGTGATGGAGACTAAAGGACAAAATGACACAAAAGAACAGGAACATACAGTTGAGCTACTAGGCCTGCATGTAGCTGTGTAGCATATTAACTGTGTGACATTGGGCAGGTAGTTTAAGCTATGCATCAGTTTGCCCATCAGTGAAATGAGGCTTCTAATAGTATCTGCATTATCAGGTTATAAGGATTAAAGGACAGCATACCTAAAGTTTCGTGCCTGACACCCCATGTAGCTGCTGCTGCTGTTTTTTTTTTGGTCAACATTGATGGCAGGAGGTTCATTTTAGCTTTAAAGAACTACGCTATGTCATGTTCACAGGTCCTAATAGAATCTAACAATTCTATCATATTTAAAAACTCATTCGCAGCATTTTAACTCAGTGGGGAGATTTGTTCTGTATGTTTCATGATTGCTCCAAGCCTTTTTCTAGCTGATATTCTATGAAATGAGTTGCAAAGCACACGTCATGAGAGACTATAGAACATTGGGAAAGTTCATTGGGGAATTATCAATTGAAGCTGTCATAGGATAGTGTCCACTTCATCGAGCTGACACTGGCATTGATGGAATCCGAGAAGCAAGGGGGAAAATCAATATAACCTTTTTAAAAGATAGATGGTTTTAATATTGATAATAGTGTTCTTTACCTTTTCATTTGAGAGATGTGGCTGTAATAGAATGCCACATAAATACTAATGTGCACTGACTACATTCTGATAGAGAGCAACCCCTTTGGATATTGAGACAAAAAGTTCAATGATCTGGGTAAATGTCACTTTAATGCATCACTAACAGGTTGAGAAATATAGTCTTCAAATAAACCATACTGTATACGAGTGTAGGAAATACTCTTTAATTTATGTTTTAAAAACCTTCTTAACCCACAGGCAAGGAAAGCCTTGGTTGGGTATGTATATGACTCGTTTTCATTCATCTGTGGCAGTTTCCCATATTTGCTTCAGACATTTGGATTAGTTCAGAGGTGAGTGAGTGTATGTCAATCAGTTCATCAGGCATGTGTCTTGGAGATCTCACCTGTTGCCTTTTCTCCTGTTGGGGACACCAGCTGTCTCAAGACCAAAAAAAAGATCTCAGCTTACTGAAATCCAAATGTTGATGTGAGGAGAGAACCATGGCTGGCCTTATAGACTTGCAGACATGCTCAGTTCGAGGGCCTGTCAGCCCTTGGTAGATAGTTTAGAGATTGGTTCTGTGGGCTTCTTTCTTTGCTGGAGTTCAGAGGCTTTGTTGGCAACTTGTTGACTGTGATTTTGTAAAGGTGATAAGAAAAGTAGATCATTCCATTTACGAAATGATTGGGGAAATCCAGATGGGATGCACAGACAGATAAAATGTACTCCATCCTCAGAAGCATGTTACACCCAAAGATAAACTCAAAATGGATGAAAGATCTAAATGTGAGACAAGAATCAATTAAAATCCTAGAGGAGAACACAGGCAACACCCTTTTTGAACTTGGCTGTTATTTCTGATGGACTGCTCTGTAGCTGGCACATGAAGCTGCTCACACACCTTATGACAGAGCAAGAAATATATTACCCAACATTATTTATTTAATAATGAAACATTTATTGAAAAGCTTAACGATTGTGAAACTTTTTAGGTTGGTGGGATATACTGGCCTCTGTTCAGGTATGGGAGTTCTGATAAATATTCAGTCGTGATAGTGGTAGGGAGAATTTGCCCTCTGAATGAGTTCATTCATTCATTTCATTAAAACTTAGCTGCTGTATGCCAGGTACTGTTCTAGGTGCTAACAATTCAGGGGTGAACTAGGCAAACACAGTCTCATCTCTTCAGAGGACTTAATTATTGTGGGGGTGAGGGTGGATAGGGGAGACCAAATAAACCAACTGGTGAGACAATCATGAAGGCCATGATGAATGTCAGGTGTGGAGAGAGATAATGGCGCAGAAGTGCAGTTTCATACCAGAGGGTCAAGGTCAGGGTGAAAGTGAGGGTTAGGATTAGAGTTAAGGTTAAGGTAAGACATTCAGGGCACATAGGTGGCTTAGTCAGTTAAGTGTCCGACTTTTGATTTTGGCTCAGGTCATGAGCTCAGGGTTGTGAAATCAAGGTCCCAGCTGGCCTTGGAGCCTGCTTAAGAGTCACTCTTTCCCCCTCCTTCTATCCCTCCCTAGCCCTGCACTCACACACACTCTTTCTTTCTCTAAAAAAATTAAAAGTAAAAATAAGGTAAGGCTTCCAAAGGAGGTGATGCTTGATCTAGACCTAAGAGAGCTACGTGTTTGATATGTAAGGAGAACAGATTATATCACTAACAGGACTGAACCAACAAAACAAAATCCCTAGACTTTCACCCAAATGTTTGTTGCACCCATTTTTCCCCTTGGAAAAGGGGGCTGCTCCTTTCTCCTTACCGCAATTGTTACTGTCAGACCTGGTAGGACTGAACATCACGGAAAGGATGGCCTCACCGGGTGAGGTCCTCACTGTGGGTTCAGTGAGCCTTCTTTACTTTCCTTTTTTTTTTTTTTTTTTTTTGAGCCTTCTTTCTTGTACGCAAACCCAAGTCAACCCAAGTCTTGCATCCGGCAAGAGCTCCTTCTGTTTTCAATTGATGATTACACTGGCAGGTTCCAGTGAGCCCAGAGCTGTGGCCAGGCTTGCTTTAACTTTCCTTTCTTGGCTAAAGCATATGTGATTTTACAGACACTTGTAGCTTTCTGTACATGACACACTGTCTTATTCTCACTTGTGTCAAGACACCTGCTAGAAATAAGAGCTTCCTCTTCATTCAGCTTTTCTCTTTTCAACTATGGATTATTTTTAGCCTTTTTCTGTCAATTAGGAAGCTTGAATTGTATTGAGTATTTATAGAAAATGAATCAGAGCAGCCAGTGAGGCTTTGAGAAGTGGAAACTCATTTAGCATTGTAGACCCTGCTGCCATAGTGACTTGAGTTGCTTCTCTGTATTTGTTGACTAAGTACAGGACAATATTATTTGGTCCTTCAGAGTAGAAAATAATCATAATACACAATTACAACTTTATAGGAAAACAGAAATTTACCAAACAACGTATTAAACCTGTATGCTATTCAAACACTTGTGTAGATAGATATTTATATAGGTTTTCCCTCAGGAAGTTTCTGTTCTGTATGGAGACAGTAGACATGAAAACCTTTAATTGCCAATAAATAAGAATTATAACAACCGAGTAACAGATCAGATTAAATAAATATTGTAATTCTCGGACACATTTGCATCAGGTGAATGAAGTGACTACATTCAGTTTTAAGAATTTATTTCTATGGACACCTGGGTGGCTCAGTGGTTGAGCGTCTACCTTTGGCTCAAGGTGTGATCCTGGAGTCCTGGGATCGAGTCTGACATCGGGCTCCCTGCATGGAGCCTGCTTCTCCCTCTGCTTATATCTCTGCCGCTCTCTCTCTCTCTCTGTGTCTCTCGTGAATAAATAAATAAAATATTTGAAAAAAAGGGAATTTATTTCTAGAATATTAATTCTAAAACTGTATACTTGGACTCTTGTATCTTGGCTGTTGGACCAGAACTAATTAGCTATATCATGTTTAAGTTGTCAAGGCCTCTTAGGTTGATTGTTTTAAGGAAAATTGTAGAATACTCTTAGTCCTTAGGCAGGATCTATGTTTCTGATATTAGTGGCTACACAGAGATGGTAATTCACTGGCCTAGAGCCACCGCTCCCTTTCCTGAAGCTCGAGGCAGATTCTCATGCTGACAACATCATGTTTCCCATTGAGCCTCAGAATCATTTGCCATAATCACTCTTTAGGCAGCTACCATCCATTGATCTGAGCTGGCCATCAGAAATGTGGTTGTCATCCAAGATGAGTTGGGATTGAACTTTTCCTTTCTGTTTGAGGAATGCACACACACATATATACAAAATACCAATGCATACATCACTTTTATTTTCCTGTGTATTCATTATACAAAATGACATGTCAATACTAAAGGGGATACAATTTTTAAAATTAAGAAAAAGAAAACAAATATCTTCTGCTTTGTAAAAACTAGGCATTAAAATTTTTCCATGTTTCTACCAGACTAGCTCATGCTTTTACATCATTATACAGTGCTGTAAATATAGCCTAGGTATAATTTTGTAGTTTGTATGTCTTCCGTTTAAAATTCTGAATCATTTTCTAGGTGGCTACATAGCATCAGAGAAATAAATTTTAATGGCTGCATTAATGAAGATTAGTGGTTCATTCTGTCTACATGTGTGTATATTTCTACAAAATTTTCTAAGCTTGTAGTATGTTGACATTTTACGTTAACCTCTAGTTGTCATCCTCTGCAACTGTGCAAAAACTGTCTATTCTTCACCTGTGATCATGGACTAATTTAAAATTTCACATGGTGAGTGTGTATTGGGAGTTAGCATAGAAGCCTGTGAACCAGGGATCCCTGGGTGGCTCAGCAATTTAGCACCTGCCTTTGGCCCAGGGTGTGATCCTGGAGTCCCAGGATCGAGTCCCACATCGGGCTCCCCGCATGGAGTCTGCTTCTCCCTCCTCCTGTGTCTCTGCCTCTCTCTATCTCTCTATGTCTATCATAAATAAATAGATAGATAAATCTTTTTTTTTTTAAAGAAGCCTGTGAACCATGTATTTTAGTATGGATTTTCTTTAATATACCCCATATCTAAAAACACATTAAGGTGACAACCTTAAATCACTGGGCTCTCCAAAAAACTAACACCATGGAATAAGCCTGAAAACAAATTTATCTAGTGAATTTTTCTTTACAACGAGGGACTGACAGTTGTATGTTTTTCCTTATATTAGCTCAGTGAGGATCTTTGTAACCCAGATGTCTTAGTTGGCATGAACTCTATAAGGTGAACTCACTCAGCAAACAGTCATAAAGTTAAGAGAAAAGCGGCTCAAAATAATACATTTTGATTTTTAAGCCTATTTATAGAATCCAACGTGAAGGGACCAAGGTAGCACAATTGACAGCTCAACAACTTTGGTACAAAAATTATCCATTCTGGGAAAAAAGCTGTCTCTGTTGGGTTAATAAATGTGAATTGATGTCGAGTATTTATAGAGTGAGAGGCAGGGTTGCTTGCATCCTTGGCTATTGTAAATCATGCTGCTATGAATATGGGTGTACAAATAGCTCTTCAAGTCCCAGCTTTCACTTTTGAGTATATATACAGAAGTAGAATTGATGAAACATATGGTTATCCTATGTTTAATTTTTTTGAGGAGCCATTATCCTATTTACTCTCTAGAGGCTGCACCATTTTATATTCCCATTAACAGCGCATAAGGATTCCAGTTTCTCTAGATCCCACCAACACTTTCTATATTCTGATTTTCTTAAGATTTTATTTATTTATTTATTTATTTGAGAAAATGATTTGGGGGGGAGGGGCAAAGAGAATCTCAAGGAGACTCCTCACTGAGTGTGGAGCCTGACACTGGGCTGGGTCTTACAACCCCAAGAACATGACCTGGGTCAAAATCGAGAGTTGGACACTTAACCAACTGAGCCACCCAGGCACCCCCTGTTTTTCTTAATAGTAGCCACCTCAGTCGATATGAGGTGGTATTTTATTGTGGTTTTGATTTGCATTTTCCTAATGATTAATGGTATTGCATATAACTTCTTTTTAAAAATTTACTGCTGGTGCAAGACCTTTTATATTGTCATTGACAACCTTTTGCATTGTCATTGAAAGAAAATTACCTGGTGAGTCAAAAGACCGGGGATTTAGCCATATCTCTATCTTAATTAGCCATCTGACCTTCAGTTCTATTTAACAAATGTTAATTATACCTCTGCCATCCAAATAAGACATGAAAACTGTAACTTAGAGGGAAAAGTCAATTGTAAGATTTTTGAGGGGGCATCTATGATGAAAATCTGAATTTTATATATTTACAATGTCTACTTAGTTTGCTTTTACATGTCTTTATTTATTTTTAAAATTTAGCCTATATTAATGAAATGACGCCATTCATTGTATCTTCACTGGCATATGCTTATGGAGTATCTGTTTCCTCTTCACAGCAGAGCCTCCTGAAAGGCTGTTGCTTGTCATATCTTTGTTTCCTGCCTTCCCAACTTGCTGCCTTCCAGATCCTGTCTCCAAGGTTTCTTCAGCTCTCCCAGTCACCAGAAACAATGTATACACCTCTGCCTTCCTCAGCCCACTTCTTTGAGGTATTTGTGTTGGTTGCTTGCTCCTTCATTGAAACTTCTTCTGCTCTAAGCTTCCTTGGTCCTGATTCCTTTTCCTCCCTGATCCTCTTGTGTCCCTCTGGCTAGTCCTTAGTTTTCATGAAGAGTTCCTTTTTTCTGTGCTTCCACCAAGTGTGTGATCCCTATAGTTCTGTCCTTAATCCTGTTGTCTTTTCACTTTACACACTTGCTTGGGAAGGGGAGGGTTGGTCCTGTCTTCCTCATTTCTATCCCAGATCTTATTCCTAAACTCTAAACCTGAATATCTGGTTTGGCTGTAGTCTGTCTCAATTTTGGTAATTTATCAGTGTTTGAGCTGATCACATGTTCAACATGGAACTCATCTTGCCTTCTATAAATAAGTTTTGCTCTTATGTTCCTGTGTTAATTGGTAGTTCTATTGGATTCCTTGCTGCCCAAGAAACCCTAGATATTTGCTTTTGCCTCACTGCTACTCTCCCAACACATACAATAATAGATTACATAATTCAGTTTCTCCATCAACCCCTTAATCTTCATCCTAATTGCTATTTCCTTGGTCCAAATTCTTACCATGATAGGTTGATGAGTCTCCTGTTTGTTTCATTAACATCTCATTCTTAACACCTCATAGATCATACCACTTTGTGTTGGAATTTCTTTATCTTCCTCTCTTACTGAATTCTGAGTGCCTTAGGAGAATGAATAGTGTGTATTTTATTCCTTGAGCTAATGCCTAGGAGGGAAAAACACATACCTTCATTTCCATTGCACTCCATTTTTTTTAACTCATAAAAGAATATGAGAAGTCTGATAGGCCCTTGTCTTTTCATGTTATAGATTTAATTCTATTGTAATATTCATGCAGTTATAACCACTAAAGTCAAAAGATGGAAAAAGAAGGTTTTCTTACCAGCTTAAAAAAAAATCTGGTGATATTCTAATTCAGTGGTGGACTGAAACGAACATCTGCTTTTAACGTGGCTTTTTATGCTCTGGAGCACACTGTTTACTTTCACCTTCAGTGGTTCAGATTTTAAACTATATAAATCAAGATTGCACGTGCATGGACAAGGAGGTTGGAGCTATAGTAGGTGACATGATAGAAAACTTTGAATACCTTGATGATGGAGTAGTTTTCTTCATAGGGTTTGGATTTCTTGTAATTCTTTTCTAAATTGCTTCTATTTATTATTGCTACTTATTTCATGGATATTTAAATCTCATCCCTTTTTAATTAGCCTTTGCAATTTTCTGTACTGTTTCCCACTGTAATGCACCAATAATTACAGTGTTCATGCTGTCTCTTTGGATTTTTAAAATTCTTCATATAGAATTATGACTGATTTACCCAGAAGAGAGATTTTATGATCCCAGGTAGGGGTGGCAGTATAGTCTGTAGGTATAAGTGTAGGTTTTGTGGTTAGAGAAAAACTGGTTCAAATATTCACACTGCCACATATTAGCAGACAAGCTGCTTAATATTTATAATCCTTGATTTCTTCTCATGCTTATTTTATTTTATTTTATTTTATTTTATTTTATTTACTTTATGTTATTTTAAGAAGGGGGCAGAGAGATGGATGGGCAGAGGGTGAAGGAGAGAGAGAAACTCTTAAGCAGGCTCCACACACTTGATCTCCAAACCCTGAGATCATGACCTGAGCCGAAATCAGGAGTCCAGTGCTTACCAACTGAACCACCCAGGTGCCCCTCTTCTCATATTTAATAAATTTTACCTACCTATGTTATGGTTTGAGGATTCAGAAAATTCATAGACAAAAAGAGTTCAATGCAGTGCTTACCCATAGCCTCTACAAAACAAAGGGACACAAGTTCTCACCCGTAAACAGATTACACATGTGATTTGGAAATTTAACAAATACGTCCAATGTGTCATTTCTTGAAGTAATTATTTTATATGTGGGTGAAATTGAGGTTAACACCACTCAGCTACACAAATGTTAAGAAAACACAGATTTTATATTCTGATAAATACTAAGTTACAGACATATTTGTTGAATGAATGAATTTCAGCTATCATACTTGCCTCTATGAGAGTAAGCATTAATTTGCCCTTGATTACAACCTTAAATGATTGATTATTCTTTATTTAGAAGTGAATGACTTTGCCAGAGAGAATTTCCAACTCTGTTGCATTGCTTGTAACGTCAATAATGTCACTGTAGTATTTCGCTAAAGCTTGCAGTTTTCAGATGGGTTTAATCTGACATTTTTATAAAAAGTGTGTTATACTTGGAAATGGTCAACGAATGTGGTACCAGGCTTGGCGAAAGTGGGATTTATTGGACATACAGCTTTTTAGAAGGTTCCAGTTGGGACATCAGACACATTGCTCCTTTTTTTCCCCTAAAGACGACATTTGGTAGATTATATTGATCAATACTTTCAAAAAATAGTTCCTAACATTTTGGTCTTACAGCTACACTCTCATTTCTTGGTGAGATGATCAATCTAGTCAGGACTGTTAACAGAAATAAATCAAATATATCTTTAGGGGAGATAGCTAAGTTTCAGGTTTGGTCAGGCAGGTACTTTGAAGGCCAGAGAGTGAAAAAGCGTGATCTCTTTAGAATTGTTACTATTTTTAGTAGAGTTGTCTCTACAACTGAGATCTTTGGTATTAGCATCCATTTAGATACAGAGGGCTAGAGAGTTAATTTTTTTTAGCAGTTTTGTGTTTGCCAAAGCACACCATCTGAGGCAATAAATATTTTAATGATATTTATTTTATTTGTACCTGTTTTTGCCAAATAGTGGTAAATCACATTCAGATAAAGGCCTCCAAGAATGGGGAGTGCTCCCCATGTGGAATCCTGGGGTATCTTGGTAGGAAGGAGTAGGGAAGGGCTCTGGGCTTATGCAGGATAGGTTTTTTTTTTTTTTTTTTTTTTTTTTTTTTTTTTTTTTTTAAGATTTTATTCATTTGAGAGAGGAGAGAGAGCACAGAGAGGAGGGTCAGAGGGAGAGGGAGAAGCAGATTCCCACTGCTCAGGAAACCCTATGTGGGGCTCGATCCCAGGCCCCTGAGATCATGACCTGAACGGAAGGCAGATGCTTAACCAACTGAGCCACCCAGGCACCCCTTGCAGGATAGTTTTAAGTAAGGACCAGGTGAAGTCAGGACCAGCTCTGTACTGGGTGCTGTCTTGGAGCACCTGTTGGGTATCCCAGTAATCTTTGTTCAGGAGGCAGGGAGAATGCAGTGCAATTGGGGGAAACATCTGGAAGAAATCATTGCTCCAAAGTAGTTGTTTGGAAGCCATAGCATGTTCTTGAGGGAAATGTTTTCTGTTGGCCTGCAGCTGGACTTCACTCTGTGTGTTAATGGTCACAGTATTTTTGGCTAGGATGACTTTTATTTTCTCAGATGTCTCGAGAAGACCTTTTTTTCTTCCTCTGAGCTGCACTGCCCTGTTGGGAACAGTTCCTGACATATGGCAGGAATAAAATACACATTTCCCTCCCCTATCATCCCATGTCTGGGGAATGAATAGCAAATTTTATTGATGACATACCTGATTGTCCTTAAGCTGCTCTTCTACACAATGTGGGACTCCTTTCAGACAGAAGTGAAAATCCCAGTAAATACTTGCAAAAATTTGCATGGCGTTGTTTAGGTTGCAAGGTGAGTATTATAATGTGGCTGGTGAGTATCAGGAAGGCTGCCTGGCTCAGGGATGAGTGTCTTTTCTGTGAGTGTGATTCTCTGTGAAGCA
This sequence comes from Vulpes vulpes, assembly GCF_048418805.1. NCBI lineage: Eukaryota > Metazoa > Chordata > Mammalia > Carnivora > Canidae > Vulpes > Vulpes vulpes. The sequence continues at coordinate 94,145,138 of NC_132793.1, read as the reverse complement.
GAGGACCATTTGGAAGGAAGTGTAACCTTCCTGTTTTCTTATTTCCCGAATGGAGTGTAATGTAAGATGTAGTGTGTATAGGGTTTGGCATTTCCAGCAGTGCTGTGGATCCACTGTTATTGAAATCTGAATAACCAGAAAGCTAAAAGGGAAAAAGCAAGTAGCAAATGAAATACCCTTTCTTTGACCCTTTGCTTCCAGCTGGTCTCCTTCAACTCTTGCTCTGTATAGGACAGGTTCTCTATAGCACCCATTGTGATCCTTTAGAAACATACAACAGATCAGATCCATCCTGAGATTAACCTTCACCTCTCCATCCTCTCTGCTGTCATGGCTTCCTGCTCACTTAAAATCTAAAGTCTTGGGGGATCCCTGGCTGGCGCAGCGGTTTGGCGCCTGCCTTTGGCCCAGGGCGTGATCCTGGAGACCCGGGATCGAATCCCACGTCGGGCTCCCGCTGCATGGATCCTGCTTCTCCCTCTGCCTGTGTCTCTGCCTCTCTCTCTCTCTCTGTGACTATCATAAATAAAAAAAAAGAAAAAAAAAAGATTATTTATTAAAAAAAAATCTAAAGTCTTGGGCACCTGGGTGGCTCTGTCGGTTAAGCGCTCACCTCTTGATTTTGACTCAGGTCAGGATTTCAGGGTTGTGTGATCGAGCCCCACATCTGCAGGCTCTGTGCTCAGGGAGGAGTCTGCTTCTCTCCTCTCTCTCAAAAAATTCTAAAGTCTTTGCTGGCCCCAGGTCCCTCTCTGATGTCATCTCTTCCTACTGCCTGCTAGATCATGTAGGTCTGGCTATATTAACCTTTTTGCTATTCCTAGGATACAGGGAGCATGCTTCTGGCTGTGGGGACTTTTTCCTCTGTCTGGAATCCTCTTCCCCAAATACCCTGCTTTTTCCTTTTTGTCATTGAGGTGTCTTCTCATGTGTTACCACTTCCTCTGTGAAATGACTCCATCTGCCCCTCCACACATATATGTCCCAACAGGAATACAAGCTTCAAGGGAACAGGTTCCCTGTCTGATCTGACCACTGAATTGATGAGTAAATAAGAGGTCAAGTCTGACTTGGAAGGCTGATCCTGGGAGTTAATTCAAAAGAGGAACAAGCTTTCAGACTTTGGGATAGATCCAACCAAATTCAACCTTATCTCCCATATATTTTGCATTGGCAGTCATGGTGTATGTTTACTACAGTGACCTGGGAGCATTATAAAGAAAGGTCGTTTTGTTTTTGGGAACATTGCCACTGAAAGGATATTGATGGTCTTTTCTGCATATGGACCTTCTTTGTGCTCCAGTGTCATGAGTGTTTCTAGTTTCTGTGTGTGTTATTCACGAAATCACAGCTAAAGCAAGGCTTCAGTTCACCAGATTTCTCTAACCCTACTTTATGATAAATGGATTTATTTTAATGTTGTGAGTTTTACATTTTGCTCTAACTGTGAGTGACTTCTCTCTCAGAGGAGATGCAAATCTTTTTTCCTACCTCTGCCCCATCACTTGGGTCCACAGAAAGGCACCTGTGTCTACTTTTGAGCATGCAAATGATATGAATGGTTTGGAGGAAGCAAAAGGAAACAGTGCATAATATAGTTTGTAAATGTTAGAGTAAACTTGAGACGAATGAGATCATTTGTTGAAATTAATGCTTAATGAATTTCCCTAGAGAAACTCCCTTTAACAGAGATGACAGCCATATATACGAAAACCCTATTTGTATCACACTTACTTTTTTTTTAAACAAGCAGCTTGTGTATTTAACCTTATCTGGTTTGTTTTATGTTCGTTACCTGATCTTTTTTTCTGAAAGAAGAGACACAGTTCCAAAAATAGTCATCGCCTGAAGGGGAAAAGCAAATTCTTTTCTTAGTATTGTAGGTTTTTCTTTTCTTTTCTTTTTTTTTTCAGCAGATTAAAGGATTTAATTGTTCAGGTGCTCTAGAAATGTTCTCTCTGTGTTCTTTTGATCAGAGCCTATGAGCAGATACTTTTTGAGCAAGACACCCAATAGGACTTTGCATATTACTTATAAATTATGTACATGTACTGTGTACTGATATTACATGTATTATTAAACACTCACCAAAATAGAAATTAAACGGACATGTTAGATCAATCTGAATGGATGTCCCCCATCTCCTTTGCATGCTCCAGGGCTGTCCTGGACACTCCCTGGGGCATGCTTAGTCCACCCTGGCAGGCGGACTTCACTCCCCCCTTCCCCCCATAGCCTAGAGAACTTCTTGTGGGCTTTCTGTATCTCCCTAAAAATGCAGCATCAAAAGATGTCCAAAATATTCAATAGGGAGGCTGGAAGGAGAATAATTTGCTGAAAGTTCTGAAATAAGCTCATTGAACTCAATTCTCCATCATCAGAGACAAGGCAGTGTGGTGGGGAGGGGTGTCAGGAAGCCGAAGCTGATGTTGTATGAACACTTAGAAGCTGTTTTGTCTATCCCATTGAGTGCCAGTCATGAGATGTTCTGTATGGGGTATGACTCAAACACTATTTAGGTGGTTATGTAACATACAGTGCCCCCTTTCTAAAATCTTCCATTCTGAATTCCAACAAAGAAACCTGGCCTAAGATTTTCACAAAAGAGATAGTATAATTGTGCTGCTGTTATTTCTGCTTTGAAGCCTGGATGGCTCTGTCATTTAAGTTCTTGCTGGAAGATAATTTTGTAAAAGGTGCTGCTTTTGAGGTTCATGATTGCTCAGTAAAGGCTCCCTCAAGTATCTCCTATAGAAGAGTGTGTCTGCCCTGATTTCATCACTTGTACCAGTATTGCCATTTATACTTTATGATAAGGCTGAACAATAGATGATTCCAGTCTAACCCTAATGCAGCATAGTGCCCTCTTCACTGCTACATAATTGCTCTTTCCAGGTTCCCCGCATTTGGTGAGGAGTCTTGTAACCTCTCTGTTCTTTATCTTTCTAAACCCCACTCTTCCTCTTTGGCTAGTCACCAGCTAGGTCATTTGTTTTAACACAAGAATATGTGAAAAGATTCTACCTCCACCTCTAACCCTGTTCTTCTGTGAGTGCAACTTCCATACTGATCATCCCTGTTTATTCTATTCATGGAACCTTGATGTATCCCTCCTGGGGATCCTGGCCCCTGTGCATCTCAGTGGAGAGAATACATCTGTGCAAAAATCCTCTCCAACTCTGAATCCAATGGGACTTCCTCCAGTATGGTGTATTCAGTTCCAGAGTGTTCCACTGCCTCTTTGCCATTTCTTCCTCAGGCTGTGGTCCACCCCCTGAGACTAGGCCCGCTCAGCATCCCTGCTGTTCAGCTGTGGTCCTATCTCTTGATCATAGGGCATATCAGTCACAGACAAGCTGGCATGCATTCCAGAGTGATGGGTCCAAGCCTCTTTTTCCTCCCGGCCTCCCACCTCTCATCACAGATGGAATGGCAAGACCTGTGGGTTATGGCCAGATATAGTCAGTGGGGTTTCAAATGCTGCATTAAGGACTCTCAGCTTTTGTCCTGCAAACAGTACGGGAACCATTAAAGGGGAGTGCATCTCTGCTTTGGCAGTGCCATCGCTCTGGTGGAGTGGAAGAGAGATTGCACAGGAGAAAAGGTTGAAAGAAGGGTCAAAGGCACCAACGAGTAAGCTCTCAGCATCCCCTCAGTACCCTGTATCTCATTCCAATTTCAAAATGATTTAATTGGCTACTTTACCACTTGAGTAGTGAAGCAGCCTGGCAGACTGGAAAGCACACAGCCCCTGAGCTAGGCAGCTGTGCATTTTATTGACAGTTCTACCAAAAACAAGCTGGTGACCTGGGCAAATTAATTTTAGTTCCTTAATCTATAAAGTGGAGATTTTTAAAAAAATTATTTCATCATCCCTGAAGGATTTGATGAGTATCGTATAAATTAAATTTGTGACCTGTAACTCAGTATGAGGAACATAGTACATGTGCAGTGAATGTGGCTATTTATTTACCCCCCATCCCACCACTGTGAGATATCTGTGCTGAGGTCTGACTCTGTGACATCCTGGCATATGAAGAGGATTCTTCTGGTACTTGAAACAGTGTCTCTGTTAATGGATGTAGATAATGTTGGTTAGGTCATGTTAATAAAAGAAATAGTTTTTCTAACTGCGTATAAGGCAATCAAATAAAATCTCTGCTTGACTGGTATTTTTGTCCCTTCTGGAATGAATTCCTGCCATAGTTTAAAACTAGTGATAAGATTGTTTCCCATTATATGCAACTTTGGATGGGACATCCTATTTGAACCAGTGTGGTCAGTGTGAGGTCGCATTTATTAGAAATGATATTTATTTCATGTCTTCTGAAATTCAAAACATTATAATGATGTTGTGTTATGCACATTTCATGTATATACCAATTAATCTAACTAGGCAACTATTTAATTATTTTTTGGAAACTTTTAAGTCAGTGTTTTATTTCATTCTCCTCTAATTATTGTCATTATACATTTTATTCCAGCAATATAATCTACTGTATTCTTTTATTCAGAGTAATATTGCTTATTTTAAAAGTTAAAAAATGGGATGCCAGATGGCTCAGTGGTTGGGCCTCTTCCTTTGGCTCAGGGCATGATCCTGGAGTCCCAGGATCTAGTCTCACATTGGACTCCCTGCATGGAGCCTGCTTCTCCCTGTGCCTGTGTCTCTGTGTCTCTCATGAATACATAAATAAATAAAATTTTTAAAAAAAATAAATAAAATTTAAAAAATAAATTATACTTAAGACTTTTAATTTCAGTCACATAATTATAGTGTTATTAAGAACCAAAAGTGAAACTTTGTAATATTTTTATTGTACAGTCATTATTAAATACATTATTCCATGGTACCCTTTAATATGTATATTTGCTAGCTGAGCTTCATTTGAATTGTTGGAAAATTGCAGTTTTAATGAGCGTGTCTCGTGTGTGTGTGTGTGTGTGTATGTGGGTGTGCATGCATATGAGTGTGTGTTTCCTGATCTGTCTTTCAGCAACTTGTAACATGGACTATTCTTTTGGGGGATCACTGAGAAATTGCTGGAAGCATATTGGCATGGCATCACTTATTAAGGCCAGTGGTCTCTAAAATCACTCTTATAATGAATGCAAAGCAACAATGACTGCAAGATTTATGGAAGTCATAGCTACAGTGTTTATGTGTTCAATTTAGTATTTACTTAAAATATTTACTGTAGGGCACCTGGATGGCTCAGTCAGTTAAGTGTTTGCCTTCTGCTTGGGTAATAATCTCAGGGTCCTGGGATCCAGCCTGGTGTCAGGCTCCCTGCTCAGCAGGGAGTCTGCTTCTCTATCTGCTCCTCCCCCTGCTCATGTGCTCTCTCTCCCTCTCTCTTAAATAAATAAATGAAATCTTTAAAAATTAAATAAAATATTTATTGCTTCTCAAAGCATATTATTATTATTTTTAAAGATTTTATTTATTCATTTTTATTAGAGAATGGATGGGCAAGTGGAGAGAGGAGGGGCGGAAGGAGAGGGAATCTCAAGCAGACTCCTCACTGAGCATGGAGCCCAGGGCAGGGGCTAGGGATGTGAGTGGGATCTAGCTCAGCACCCTGAGATCATGACCTGAGCTGAAATCATAAGTTGGAAGCCTAACTGACTAAGCCATCCAGGTGCCCCACATATTATTATTTTAGTTGCAAAATAAATTGGGCATAATTATTCTTTTATGGAAAAAAATGCTTCAATTACTATTTCATCTTTATAGTGCAAAATAGACTCTTGATGTAAATCTTTGTGACCATAAACCTGTTTCTTAAGGAGGGCAGGACCCATGATACACTTGGATTTCTGTCTGAAATCTGACTGGACAAAATGTCTATCAAAAGAGATACAGAGGGGTGCCCAGGTGGCTCAATCAGTTAAGGTCTGCTTTTGGCTCAGGTCATGATATCTGGGTCGTGGGATTGAGTCCTGCATCAGGCTACCTGCTCAGCGAGGACTTTGCTTCTCCCTCTGCTTCTCCGTTGCTCTTGGTCTCTCTCATTTGTTGTCCCTCTCTTTCAAGTCAATAAGCACATTTTTTTTAAAAAAAGGAGAGAGATACAGAATTGAGAGTTGTTATTCACAGTAGTTAGTGATGCTTTCACAAAGTCATCAGGAACGTTGAATGAATGAGTGCTCCTACAGGAAGTACAGAGTTAGGTTCCCACAAACCTCTGGTCACCTTTATGTCACCCTATTGATAAATAACTTTGTTTTATATTGATTTCCATTTAAATGCACCTTATTTAACATATATTGCTGGTTTATTAACATAGAATTCACAACCAACAGCACTGTAACTCACCCCTGAACAAAGCTTATCTAATATACATATTTTCTTCGTGACACACATCACAGACTTGCCTAACTATGTCACCTTTGCCACCTCTTTATGATTCTGCAGTTATCTTATCCATCCTGTCACATGCTCTGAGTTGGGAGACATTACAAGAAAGCAGTGATTAAGAAAGCAACCTGTGGATTCAGTTGGCCTGGGTTCAAAGCCTGGCTCTACTACTTAGTAGCTGTCTGCCCCAGGCACGTTATTCAAACTCTTGTGCATTCTTTTATCTTCTTTCCAGTGGCTCTAAAAACATTGCCTATCTTGTCATGTTAGTAATTGATGAGAAAATATGTATTTCAGATATGTCAGGTGTTTAGGACAGGTAGCACATTAGCCCTCAATTATGACTATTAATCTACTCAGCCATATTCCACTTTCCTTTCTGTTTTTCTTAAAGCTTGATTATGCATCACCAACAAAATCAAAACCAAAAATAAAATTAAGGAAAAATGTAGCCTCTGGGTATCTGGGTGGCTCAGTCAGGTAAGTGTTGGACTCTTGATTTCTGCTCGAGTCATGATCTCACAATTGTGGGATTGAGCCCCAGATAGGGCTCCATGCTCAGCCCTGTGCCTGCTTAGGATTCTCTTCTTGTCCCTCTGCCCCTTCCCCTGCTCACACATACTATAGTTCTCTCTCTTTCAAAATAAGTAAATTAAGGAAAGGAAGGTGGAAGATACTCAAGTATGAAAAGATGAAGCAGAGATGATGTTAGAAAAAACTATTAGGTTAGGGAGAGAGAAACTCTCAAATTTGCCCTGAGTTCTGACCAGTTTCAAAAAAGAAAGACCCGAGTCTCACTGTTCTTTGGATAAAAGCAATTGTTCAGGAGGTGCATGGTTAATTTTAGAGTGGAGCAATATTTTTTCTCAGTTCCTCATGGGACACCTGCTATTCAGATGCCTGTTATACTAGTTTGTAACTTGTGTGTGTGTGTGTGTATGTGTGTCTCCTTCACCCTGGAATTTTGGAGATTGGATGTTAACTCCCTGAACTTTGTTAGGTCTTCAGGCCTAACCTCCAGACACTGATTCTCCTGAGGATCTCTTCCTTCTAATAAAGTGATCACCAGAATACTTTCTTGCTCTTTTTCCAATTTTATGGATCACAGAGACATAAATCTAAGTGCAAAAAAAAAAAAGGGGGGGGGGCATTGGATGCTGTATAAAGATAGTGAAGGCATAGAGAGGCAGGTAAAGGAACCAAGTCCCACGTGGCATCTACCAGGGACTACATCTACAATTGGAGGACATTGTGACAGAGGCTCTAAAGCCATATTATCCATGCTTTTTGGTCATGGTCCTCTTTTATTAAATAATTTGAGACACATACCCCACGTGTATGCATTTATTTACCTGTATATTCCACATAACTTAGTTCAGAACTACTGTGATCGCACCTTGTAATTTGCGTTTAAAGAGATGTTGAAAAGGAAGGATGATTGTCCTAAAAGCAGATTGTGGTGACAGCTGCCTAACTCAGAAAGTTGGCTAGGTATTACTCAATTACACACATAAAGCAGATAAATTTTATTTTATATAAATTATGCCTTTAAAGTAGTTTAAAAAGGAAGGATGACATGAAGATGAAATTAGCAGCATAGAAACATTTAGAAACTGTTATCAGTATAAAAAAGCTGTTGCTCTCACCCAATTTATTAACAACAAAATACTCATTTTTGCTAAGAGTAATATGATCAAACATGCCATTATTTACATTTTTAATCACTTTGTTGTTTGATTTTTACAAAAAGCTCATTCTCAGAGTATAAGTACTGCTCTTTAATACTTTTGCCTCTGCTTCATTATTAGGATTATCTTCAGTTCAGAGTTTCTTTGCAAGAATCTTTTTCAGTAACCAGGTGACATCTGTAACTCTCTCTAGCCAGGTGTGCACACTGAACACACACACACACACACACACACACACACACACTTTAGAGTCTGTCAGTATGCCACACATCGGATAATTCTGAGAGCGTGTGGCCCATGAACCACCTGTTGTACAGGGAAACTTGCTTTTTTTTTTTTTTTTCCCCTCAGAGCAGCTCACAGTGGCTTGTGATTGGCTGATCTATGGGTTAGGTTTCTTCCTGGCTTTCTATTTCTTCATTACTACTATTCACTATGGGAATTGCCTGAATATTTTTAAATGGATGTGTCTGTTATTATAATTTCTTCCCTGTCTCTCCTAGGATTTAGGCTCTCGGATATCAGGGACATTATTTTGTTCATTGTGGCATGCCCAGCACATTGACTGATTCTTGGCACAAATTTTTGGCTCAATAAATATTGCCAAACAGGCACATTAATCTATGTCCTAAATTTTAGTGACAATTCTTCTCAATTTTAAGATAAGGATAAATACATGCAGAAGTTCCCTTGTTCAGTTCCTGCCTACAATGAGGTACTGAGTTTGGATACCATGGCCTGGGGGTGGGCAGAATGTGAATGTCATGAATGGAGGCAAGGTGACAGAGCCTGTGTGTCCCCAGGAGACCAGACTCTCTTTTTTGGCCTCTGATGTTTGGAAGAAACCCACCTTACCACTCATCCCTTATAAAAGGAGAGGAGTGAAAGAATCTGAAAACAGAACAGGAAAATGTCATACCTTTTCAGAATAATTTAAGGTGTTTTGAAAATACTGTGCAAAGGCAGCTGCTAGTGATGTTTGAGGGATTTGTAAGATTTGAAGGGTGTCATTGTGACATATGACTTTTCCACACTGGCAGGACTGACAAGGACTAGGAAGTACTCAGGAGAATTGCATCCATTCAATTTGTCTGAAAGAACTGCTCTGTAACTTGATTGAAATCCAGTTTTGTCTTTTTTTTCTAAGATCAGAATTCTTGAGGTATAATTTACATACTAGGGTTTACTGGTTTAGGTATATAGTTGTCTGAATTTGAGACACAGAGACACGGAACCACCATCATAATCATGATATAAAAGGTTTCTTTCACCACCACCCCCAAGTTTCCTTGTCTTTTCTATATCCCATCTTGCTGTCCCTACCAACTACTGATCTTATTTCTGTTCATATACTTTTCCCTTCTCCAGGATCTAATAAAAGATGATAATTATAGCCCTTTGTGTTTGGCTTCTTGCACTTGGCTATTACTTTTATACTCTTCCATCATATTTTGTGTATTAGTTCATTCTTTAAATGCTGAGCAGTATGCCATTGTATGCACACATGCCATGTCTTTAAAATACATTCACTAGTTAGTGGGAAGTTGGGATGTTATAAGTTGATGAGTTTTTGTAAAGATTTTATTTGTTTATTCATGAGAGACACAGAGAGAGGCAGAGACATAGGCAGAGGGAAAAGCAGGATCCCCGTGGGAAGCCTGATGCAGGACTTGATCTTAGGACCCCAGGATCATGCCCTGAGCCACCCAGGTGCCCCAAGTTTTTGATGATTTTGAATAAAGTTTCCATAATCATTTATGTACAGGTCATCATATGGAAATATGTTTGAATTTCTATTGAGTAAATACTGGTAATTTGGATTTCTGGGCTGCATGGTTAATTGTAATTTTAATTGTACGAGAAACCATCAAATGGTTTTCCTAAGTGTCTGTGCCACTTTGCATTCCTGCCAGCAATTAGAGTTCTAGCTGCCCTGCATCCTGGCCAGCACTTTGTGTTGTCAGATTTTTGCATTTGCTTGTTTGTTTTTGGTCATTCTAGACAGTTGGTTTAGGTGGAGTGTAATGGGATGGCTTAATTTTCTTTTGCTGCCATTACTCTTCCTTGCAGGGAACCTCCCCACCTTATGTTTCCCTCCATGGGCTCCATTTGTATAGACAGTAGGGTTGACACCTTATTAAATACTCTTACCAGTTCTGTTGCTGCCTCTTCATAGTATATGTTACACTTGCTTTGCTCTTCACTGAATTCTTATCATTAGATCATAAGCTTTTTATAGGTAGATTTATGCTACTCTGTCAAGAACCAATAGGCACTCAGGTCACCTTTATTTTTTAAATTATATATTTTATTTTATTTTATTTTATTATGGATTTATTTGAAAGAGGGAATGAGCATGAGCAGAGGAAGAGGGAGAGGCAGACTCCCTGCTGAGCAGGGAGCCTGACTTGGGGCTGTATCCCAAAACCCTGAGATTATGACCTGAGTCTGAAGGCCGATGCTTAACTGACTGAGCCACCCAGGTACCCCTAAGGTAGCCCTTCTGTCTTGATTTTTTAGAGGATAAGAAAGCATAGAGTCAGCCCTGAAAAATTCATTATTAAAAAAAAAAAAACCTCTTCTTTTTATACCTTTTTGTATATAAGATGTTATTGGCAGATTTTTTTAGGACTCAAGAAAGTACGTTTGCCAGATTTCCAGTCCTGAATTAAGGATCAAATGGTGGAACACTGTTACTCATATCATTGTTTAAGCTAATAGTATAAGGACTTTTAAATTGTTCCAGCTACATTACTGAGTCACTTTAGGATCAAGTGCTGTTTCTAAAGCTCCCGTTGAAGTGTCTCAAAGCAATTGAAGCAATTAGGCTTGGTTGGGCTTGATTTCAAATTCTGCCAACTTTCAAGCCCTCTTCAAGTTCAGCTTTTAAGCATAACTAATGTTTTAGACACATAATAATATAGATTTATCCCTTCAACTTTGGTTATCTTGAGACATTTTTTCACAGATTGCCTTATGAAGACTTAGGCTTGCTTTCAAATTCTGCTAATTTTTAGGCTCTGATCAAACTAATTTGTAAACATAATTGATCTCTTGGATAATAATACAGATTTATCCCTAGAACTTTGAGACTATTGAGTCCTATTTTTCAATGACGCCTTTATAAAGACGTATTAAACACTGATGTCTCAGTATTAATTTACAGTTTTAGGTAGGCAGTCTCATGGGGATATAATAACTTTAAAAGGACAGAATTGATCAGACTCACATGTATATGATTATGCATCACTGTAGATGGTTTCCTAGTAGTTCTTGTTAGTTTTTTCTCAAGCACATTTTAAATACCTAGCATTCAGGGGTGCCTGGATGGCTTAGTCAGTTAAGCATCTGCCTTGGGCTCAGGTCCGGATTCCGGGGTCCTGGGATCGAGCCCCATGTTGGGCTTCCTCCTCAGTGGGGGGTTTGCTTCTCCCTCTCCCTTTGCCCCTCCCCCTGCTTATGCTCTCTTTCTGTCAAATAAATAAAATCTTTCAAAAAATATACATAGCATTTTTTTCTTTTTATATAAATTTATTTCTTATTGGTGTTATACATAGCTTTTAGAAGAAAATCTTCTCACCTGAGTATTTTATAGCACAGAGCCCATTATATCCTTAGGTCTACAGGCAATTGTTTAATTACTCCAAGGTGTCTCAAGGCCCAACTCTGAACCTGAAGAATATTGTCCTCTGGCCAGAACGATTGTGTTCTAGCTGTGATATGTGACAGTTATATAGTTTTAGAATTTGAAACAGGGAGGATGTCTACAATACATGGTTTCAGTGGAGAAAATAGTCAACTTGAAAGTGTTTCACTCATCCATCCTTTATTTTTTTTTTATTTTTATTTTTTTATTTTTTTATTTATGATAGTCATACAGAGAGAGAGAGAGAGAGGCAGAGACACAGGCAGAGGGAGAAGCAGGCTCCATGCACCGGGAGCCTGATGTGGGACTCGATCCCGGGTCCCCAGGATCGCGCCCTGGGCCAAAGGCAGGCGCCAAACCGCTGCGCCACCCAGGGATCCCTCATCCATCCTTTAAAAAAATTAATGCATCCATCCCTCTTAGGAATTTTGTTCCAATTGCCTATTTTTAGCAAGCAGGATAAAACGAAGGAGAGCAAGGTGGTGGAGTGGGCAGAGACTGCACTGTGGTTCCAGCTAGTGGAGGTAGGTCCTTCCTGGGGACTGTTGAAAATGTGTATGTTTTTGAGGGTCACAGTGACAAGGGGCATTGTTGGCATGTGGGAGGTAGGGGCTGGGGTTGATAACTGTCATCGTGCAATGCATTGGACAGTCCCATGCAATAAAGTATTGACCGAATGCCAGTAGTGGCTTCTGTTGAGAAAATCTGAGATAAGCCTGGGTTTCAGTTTGCAGCTCTGTGAAATGGAAAACATTGCATTTTCCTCATCTGTAAAATTGGAGTGAAAATATATATTTACAAGATCACTCTGAGCATTGCTGAGGTTGTATGCAAAACAATAGACACAGGACCAGTACATAGAAGGAACTAGCAAAGAATCATTGGCATCCTTTTTAACCCTCTAGTGGCTTCTCAACCCACTCAGAGTAAAACACAGTGTCCTCACAGTGGCACACAAGGACCTCCTGCTCTCCTGTGAACTCATTTCCTGCCAGTCCCTTCTCTGGCTGTGCTCCAGTCACCCTGGAGCATCCTTCCTGTTTCTCAGTCTTTCTGGGAGATCTGCCCTGCTCTGGACCTTCTGCACTTGGTCTGTCTTCTGTGTGGAAGGTCCTTCCCCTGAGTGCATCTACTAGGCTCTCTCCCTTCTTCTTCTGTTCTCTTATCACCTTATCCAAGGGGGGGTTTCCTGATCCATAATATAAAGATAGCAGCCTGGCTGTATGCAGCCAACCCTTCCCCTCAGATCTTGCTCTTTCCCCTTGCCATCACCCAACATATTCAATATATTTTTGCTTATTGCCTGTCTCTTCCAAGTAGAACATAAGTTTCATGAGAGCAAGGACTCAGTTTTGTTCACTGATGTATCCCTAGGTGCTGTGATACCACCAGTGCATAGATGCCCACAAATATTTTCTGAATAAATAAAAGTGAAAATAGCACAGGAAAAGGGCACATTGTGGTTGATCATAATTGGTGGGTACATATGCTGTTTGTGTTTATAATAAAGTTATACTTTTCTGCTAGTTTAATAGTTTTTCATCCAGATGATGGAATTAATTATTGACTAGAATCTCCCTGTCTAAACATTTTGACAGACATTACAAGAGATAGTGGATATCAGGTTGTCTAAGAATCAGATTTCTCTGTTCCCCTCCTTCACTTTTAATTGAGGAAAGCATGAGACTTTTTATTTTTCTATAAGATGGCCTTAAGAGTATGATGATGCGATTTTCTCTGAGTATATGTTTTTATATTGGTTGCAAATCTGTAGAAGTCATCAATAAAATTGTCCATAGCATATTAGAATTATTGAGTTGTCCTGTATTTTTGTAGGAGGTATAATTGTTCTTTGAAAAAGCAATAGGTTTCTGTTGACATAGGGCTGGCTTGAGCTTATGAATGCTTTGAAAGATTATATTATGAAACTACTGGCTTAGTGTTTTGAAAATAGGGCAATGAGAAACTGTATTGATGTTTATTTAAAAGATAGATATTTGTGTATAAGTTTCTTCTTACTTTTGAGCGGTACGGCCATATTTCTCAAAGATTTTGCTTTGTGGGGGCACCTGGATGGCTCAGTCACTTCAGTGTCTGTCTTCAGCTCAGGTCTTATTCTCAGGGTCCTGGGATTGAGCCCCATGTCAGGCTCTCTGCTTAGCGGGGAGTTTGCTTCTCCCTCTCCCTCTTCTTCTGTGTTCTCTCTCCCCCTCCCTCTCAAAAATAAAACCTTTAAATAAAATAAAGATTTTGCTTTGTATTCTGAAATATTTATATCAATTTGGTGGCTGACCAGTATACACAGTTTGTTAAACATGCTCTGTTTCACACCAGAAATGGTGTAGGAAGATATGTATAAGGCCTTCTTTGCTCTGAATTAATGTCTGTCTTTGGGCTTACCTTTCTGTTACATTTTTGTATCCTAATATGGCTGCTGCAATATGCTGTTTACTCAAGAGAGATATGATTTTTACTGGAAATTAACATCTTCTAATTCTATCCCCCATCAGTAATGTTCTAAAGATAGTTTAGATGTTCTGCTTCTGCTGGTAATTCCTAGATGAGGAAACCTTTAAATGTGATAATAATGTTAGGCAGGACATTTGAGGTTTGGCAGTTGTTTTGCAATGTAGATGCCAGGTAAGAGATCAGTGTGTGTGGTTTAATATGAGGCCATTAAACTCAAGTACGTGAAGAAGTAAATTACTTTCTCTTAACACTTGGTGTGTATTGTTTATTGGCCAATGCTTGATTTAAATTTTTTTTTATTCACTTGTTTATTAGACAGTGCTTGACTTTTAAAATTTGGGTCTCTAACTCCATGGCAGATAAGAAATATTCTGAAAAGGGAAGCAAGACAATTGTGTGTGAGTGTGTGTAAGCACACACATATGCATGTATGCACTGGCAAATGGTGGGGAGCAATTTCGTCAAGAGATAATTATTGATTGAACACTGTAGCCAGAGAAGCATGTGCCTTTAGCAAGAAGATTACATCCATCTACCTCAAGTGTCCTCAGCTTGACCTACATCTGTCTTTCCCTTCAGCCTAATTTTATCTGTTGCCTTTAAGTTTTCCTTTCCTACACCCTTTACAACTTACCCCAGTCAGGCTTTCTTTCCCCTCCTGCCCCCACAGCAAGTCATACCAAGATTACCAATAAGCTCCATTGCGCCACAAGGATGCTTTCGGGACTAGTGTTATCTGCAAGCAGCTCTTCATGCTCTTGACCACTTCCTCTATAAAATACCCTTCCTTTATCTTCTCTGTTTTGGTGTCTAGTTGTCATAAGGTGGCACCACCCCCCCCTTTTATTTTCATTCTCTTTGGCTATATCTTTTTAATGTCCTTTTGCAAGTTTATCCTGCTCTAAAAGACTGTTCACTGCTGGAGTTCCTTCAGGCTCATGCCATCTTTCCATTTCATATTCTTTTTTTTTTTTTTTTACAGTATTTAGTTTGGATTGGCCACATAACTAGTGCTTTGTGGCTTACAGTTTTATTTTATTTTTTATTCTTTAAAGAATTTATTTATTCATGACAGAGAGAGAGAGAGGCAGAGACACAGGCAGAGGGACAAGCAGGCTCCATGCAGGGAGCCTGATGCGGGACTCGATCCTGGGTCTCCAGGATCAGAGCCCAGGTTGAAGGCGGCGCTAAACCGCTGAGCCACTGGTGCTGCCCCATTTCACATTCTTCTTGGCAAACTTATCCATCACTATGCCAACAGTTGAATGCCAGTCTCTCCAAAATCTTGTCTTTAGACCTGATCTCTCAGCTTCACAGTCATTTACTCTGCTACCAATATGGCTTTTCCAGTGAACTTCTGAAACACAGAGAAACCAAGACTGATCGCACAATATGCACTTGTGAGTGAATAGCCCTAGTAGTTTTTAATTGGGCTAGACTCAATCCTGATATACTCCTTCCTCTCATTCCTTTTATTGAGTTCCGTTAACTCAGTGTCATTACTGTTACTCAGTACCTTTCTTCTTTACTGATAAAATAAGAAGACAGAAGAACATAGATCTAAGCAACACAGTCAATCAGCTTCAATTAATTGACATATATAGAATCCAAGAACTGCAGAATTGACTATAAATTGGGCCATAAAAAAGCCCCTATTAGCAGAAGAATGAAAACATATGGATTTCCTTTCTGACTTAATTCTTAGGAATTAAGCTAGAAATAAATAACATGAAGATAACCTGACAATCCCATTTCTTTTTTAGAATTAAGTACTGTGCCTCTAAAACAAAACAAAACAAAACCCTATGTATCATATGGAAGAACTTAAGGTGGGAATTAGAAAGTACTTTTAATTAAATGGTAATGAAAATATGATATACCAAAGCTTGTTTGATGTAACTCACTCAGTCCTTAGAAGGAAATTTGTAGCATTAAATGGATAAATAATGGTACAATCCAAAAATCAGTATCAAATTTTCTGTCAAGAATTAAAAAAAAAAAATCAAACCCAGAGAGTATAGGAAGAATGAAGGAGTAAATATAAGAACACGAATCAATAAATGAAATCAACAAAGAAAAGTTAGCTTTAGAAAAGTTAGTAAACTAATAAACCCCTTGTGAGACCAATAGGATGAATAATATATAATATATTACCAATATCCTGTTACCTATTGAATTAGAAGCCCTGGTCAGCACATAAAGGAAAAAAAAATAGATGCTTTAGAAAAGATTAATTAAATTGTCTTCATCTGAAAATAATTTAGTGGTCTACATTGAAAACCAAAATTAATTATAATTTATAAACAAATTATTAGAATTAATAAATGACCTCAACAAAATGGTAGAAATTAGAATTCATGTATAAAAGTCAATTGTTTTCCTCTATACCAGCTACTCAAAATGAAAATATAATACAAACATCAATAGTTATAAAATGATTTGGTACCTAGAAATTAATTTGACAAAATATGTGCAAGTTGCCTATTATGAAAATTTATATATATATATACACACACACACACACAAATATATGTGTATATATGTATAACATGATCAATTAAAGGCTATTAAAAGTTATACATACTATATGATTCAATGATCTTGCTACTTGGTATTTACCCAAATCAGCTAAAAATTTATGTTTGCTCAAAAATCTGTGCACAAACATTTATAACAACTTTATTCATAATTGCCACAAATTTTAAGCAACCGAAATGTCCTTCAAGAGGCGAATGGATAAACAAACTGGCACATCCATAAAATGAAATATTATTCAGCAGTAAAAATAAATGAGCTATCTCAAGCCACAAAAAGGCATGGAGGAGAAATAAATAAATATCGCTACGTGCAAGAAGCCAGTTTGAAAAATCTGTGTAGTGTATATTTCCAACTATGTGACATTCTGGAAGAAGCAAAACTATAGAGATAATAAAGAGATCAGTGGTTGCCAGGGGATCAGGGGGAGGGAAGGGAGAAATGAATAGGTGGAGCAGAGGGAATTTTTAAAGGAGTGAAATTATTCTGTGTGATACTGTAATGATGGATTGATTCATTTGTCCAAACTCAGAAATGTACAAAACAAAGTGTGAACCCTAGGGTAAATTATGGACTTTAGTTAATATATCAGTAACACTTCATCAGTTGTAACAAATATATCATATTAATGATAGATGGCAATAATTGGAGAAATTTTGTGTATTCGGGAGGAGAAGGGATATATGGGAACTCTTGTACTTTTGTATAGTTATTGTATATACCAAATACTCCTCTAAAAAATAAAGTCAGTTACAAAAAAAGACAAAGTAGTCATATTCATGGTTAGGAAGATAATGACATCTTAAAGCCATCCTCAGATTAATTTGTAAAGCAACTACCAACTAAAATTTTTAACAATTTTATTTGGAAGTTAAGAGTATTAGTCAAACAAATGAATTCTAAAATTTACACGGGAGAGCAGAGAAAAAAGAAATCAATCTGAAGAACCACCACAAGGTTGGAACCTTACCCAGCTAGATACCAAACCTATAGTAATTGATTTTGTGATTTTAGCACAAGTATCAATAATCAGATATACACCTTATATATGGAAATTATATATCTAATAGAGATGGCCTTATACATCACTAGGAGGTAAGGTAGGTTTTATCAATAAAAAGATTCCTTGACATTTGATTATGTACATAGATAAAAAAATCTTACCCTCTTCTCAAACCATAAGTAAACAATTTAGGATAGAACAAATGACTGTGAAAAGCCAATTTTCAGAATTTTTCCAAGAAAATATATAAAAAATATATTAGCGATCCTGAGGGTTTTAAACCATACCCACTGCACACATGCTGCACAAACAACATGTAAAAAAAAAAAATCGATGAATCGATGAATTCAACTCACCAAAATTTTTCAAATGTGAATCTTGATACTACTTAAAAAAGTTTTTAAAAGTTACATATTGGGTAGAGTTTCACAGCTGAAAGTACTAAGGAAGAATTATTATCAAAAATTTTTAAGTACTGTTTCAAATAAGAGAAAACTAAGCTGTCAACCCGATAGAATAATGGGTCCCCTATCACAATTTAAGATCGGCAAATATTAAAAAAGTCTTGCAGTGGTAGGTACAGGCAAAGACATTGCCCGGTGGAAACTCATTGGCTGATGTTGGGTATATTAATTAATATATCTATTTTGGAAAACAGTTTGGCAATACTAGCTAGTCAAGTTTAGGATACATAAAACCAATGAGTCAACTATTCCACTCTGAGAAAGGGTATTTCTCAATGAGATCTTATTGGTAATTTGGGCAGGACGAATCTCTTGTAGGATAGGATACCTTTCATAACTCTGATTTGCTCCCACTCTGTATGATTTATGCCCCCGACCATGGTCATTGAAACAACCATTCTTCACATGTTTCTAACCACTTTTAGAGGGGGAGTCCAGAGCTCATGAGAAGAACTCTGAGAAAAACTAACATTAGCACCAGAAGACCAGTCTATGTATAGCTTTTAAAGTATGGTTAACTCTATTTTTAGTAGTGAAATAGAGTAAGCATCTTAAATATACATCTGCAGGAAAATAAATAAATTATAGCATCTTCTAACAATACAATAGTATTCCACCTTTAAAATAACTTTAATAAAGCTACATTTATCATTGTGGATACAGTTCCTGAAGGAAATGTTGATTGAAAAACATGAAATAATATGCCACTTATATAAAATATGTAATAAATCAAGTTTATAATAATGAAAATAGTATTCTGTTTATCCTTGAATCACATATAACAAAATACATGGATAGAATAAATACAGTTTTAGAATACTGATTACTTCCAGCAGGGCATTATGAGAGAGAGAGTCATCAGAGAGGAGCACACAGAAAATATAATTGTATTTAAATTTTTGTTCCATGAGGTGTGTCACTAGTATGTTCTATGACTTTCTATACACATTGAAGAAATCTGAGTATAAAAGGACAGCAGTGGGAGTGGATGTGGGAATATATAACCAAGGCTGAGAATATTTGAATAGAGTTAACCCAGAGATCCGAAAATTATTGTGGACTGAGTTGAATGAAAAAATCAGGTAGGGCAATAAGTAAGGTCTAAGGCCTTTACAACTATTTAGAGCAGGAAAAATCAGGAAATATTAGATTTAGGGTAAATATAGTGATATAATGTTGTAACCCCCCCCCACACACACACACACTTAGTATTTATTTCATGTTTGCAGAACACTTTAATGGATATGACCTCCCTGGATCCTACCAAGGGATATGATAATACAATTAGCCATAAGTAGGAAAAGAAGTTCATGGTACTTGATATAGGAGTAAGTTACTTCTTAGCTTTTTTACTTGACTTAATTTCTTTAGGGTCAGTTAAAGTGAACTATAGTGTGCTAAAGAAATTAGCATTTATGGTCTCCAAAAGCCAGTGTTTATACTCGTGTCACGACTATAGAGAATTAGAAAGTTGCTAGAATTCTAAGCTGATTTCATTTAATTAAAAGAGATATGGTAGAAAGCACTGGGAAAGATAATGGCCCATGTGGTCTCTGTGTTCCCTGATAATATTGAGATGTCCTGCAAGGTGTTCCAACATGAACCCAGTTCCATTTTGCTGCCAGAGCACCACTTTACCCAGAAAGTTGGGTTTCTGGTTCCTCTTGAATGTTGCTGTATGCCGTTCACAGTTAAACATGGCCCATAGAATACCACAGATTTGATCAACTGTTGTTCATCTCTCAACCTCCCTTGAAGACCCATCAACTTATTTATGTTGAGCTTCCAGTCTGTTCTTGCTTGTATTTTTAAAATTTCAATGCTGTAATAAGATTTTCCTCTTTTCCATCTCCTCCTCCTCCTCCTCCTCCTCCTGCTGCTGCTGCTGCTGCTGTACCTTTTCCTCCTTCTGCTTCTTCGCTGCTTTGTTCTCTTTCACTTGTGGTAAGGAATAAATCAGAATAATTTAGAATATTTCTACTTCTTCCAAATCTGTCCATTTTGGCAACTTATGCTAAAACATTTGAAGTTCCAACTGAGGGGGTCCCTAAGATCATTCCCAGGTTTGGTGGCTCTTTAGGAGGACTCACTGGACTCAGTATTTGGTCTTACAGCTATGATTTACTCTGAGAGGATACAAAACAAAACCAGCAAAGGGAAAAGTATACACAGGAAGTCTGGAGGAAACCAGGGACAAGCTTCCCATTGGGGTCAGATAGGAATTGTGATAACACATGATATGTTGTCTAGCAGTGATGCTCAATAGAGACATTTTTTTCTATTGGGTTTATATTGGGAACTGGTCACATAGACACTTTCTGCCCAGCATGTACCAAAACTCCAGTGTCTTAGAAGGAAATACATGTTTGTTTGCAAGTACAGTTTAGACAGAATGAGTCACTCTTATACTCACAATGGGTCCTTGTCAGTTAGGGTGATTGGAAACCTTCCAATTCTTAGGTTCCCAGATGCCCGCCAAGGGCTAACCTTGCAAGCAGAATTAAGAAGTCAGCCATCTCAGACCTGCTTATTGTGCTTTTCTGCACAATGATTTATTCTTTTGTTGAATGGAATGTTAACTTCTCAGGGTTCATTTAAAAATTATGTATACCTTTGGTTAAACTCATTCTGGTCATTTCAGAGAGAGAGAGAAAGAGAGAGAGAGTGTACAATTGTGATTATTCTTCAGAGCTTGGAATAAGAGTGTAAGTCCAAGGATCTGAACACTTGAGAGACCTCAGACCCTTCTCCTTTCTTTTATTCCTCTCCAAGTGGAGTATGAATTATAAATGACTGATAAAGAGAGGAGAAATTCTGGGACCTTTTTCTATAGATGAGATTTTAAAGAGACAAGTAGTTGGGCAGAGTTTGGCCTTAACCAGAGGAGACAGGAACTTCTCTGTTAATGCATTTTGTTTCTTTCCAAGAACATATATAGTGGAATCAAAAAATATATCCAGTCCTTTTGGTTGATCTTAATTTCGGAGGGGTTTCTGTCTCTATGATGATATACTTACTAATACATCTGATTTGTAGAATGATTCCTTCTCCCTCAGTTGGATTACAGATTTAGTAGCAAGTTGAATGATTGATTGGAAGCTGCATTTTAGGGGGAAGAAAAAGCCAGATTTATTTTAAAAGCAGATGCATTTTCTTTTTCTTACATGAAACTGATAGGGAGAGATTTTCCTAATAAGGATAGTCTCACTTAGTTAACATTTTTGTGGTGAGGAAGTTGTTTCTACTACAAGCACAATTAAATATAGTCAGATGTAAAGAGTCTTATCCCCATACCATCAGAATGCTAAATAATCCTTCCACAGAATGTCATTTGCCTTTATGTTTTCCCATAGGATGAGTCTATGCTGTCAGACTTTCATTTTTATTGAATTTCGTCTAAATTTTTCTTTTCCCCCCCAATTTAACAGGATGTGATATGAAATTTTCTTTCTTCTGGTAATAAAAACATTTTAATGGTTAACTACAAAGATAGTAATGACACATTCTGACTAATAGTAACTACTTGCTATGTCATTTGATATTTAGATTGTAAAAACATACCCTTTTCTTAGTATTGACACCTAAAGGAGATCTTTGAGAAGCAGTGTCCATCATTGCTATTGAATAATATGCATAATAATCACTTATGCTGTTGTCATTCTCAGACCTTTTTCTGAGTGCTTCTTATTCACACAGTGGTTTTGGTGCAGGTTCCATCAGATACTTTTGGGCGGGCGTGTAAAAGGTTTGCTGTGCTCTTTCCATTTGGCCAATTGCTAGCAGCCAGCCGGGGGATGTCTGGGTTAAAACCATAATAAATGAAACTTCCATTAGGCTTCTGGGCTCTGGGCCGTTTCCTGTAAAGACTTTATCCTGCCGTTAGTGGTTTGAAGAAACAGAATACTTCTGTTCGTTCAGTAAATGAAAGCTCAATTTTATCAGGTTGGGTAGCACAGGTATCTCGTTTTGTGAAGAGATTCTGCTCCTGGTGCTGATAGTTTGCAGAACACGGGTTGACTGTAACTTGTAACTCTTTGGACGTTATGATGATAACCTATGAATGTAGGTAGAAAAATGGAACAAATATGTTTAAGTTTATTTTTTTAATATTCTTTGAGGTGGGGAAAACTGAATATCCAGATAGTTAGATTTATCTCATCAGCTTTTTCTTCAAACCTAACTGTTCCTTGAATTTATTCTTTCTTTTAGACTTTCTTTATTCAGAGGAATGCATTATTGATTGGAGGGATAATATTTTCAAGCATCAAAGAGATCATGGGCCAACAGTTGTATTAGCTTTATGCACCCCTCTAAGAACACTTTTTTTCTTCTGGGCACATATTTTAATATTTATATGTTTGTAGTTCTGTACATCTCATTCTGTACTTACTTGCACAGTGGGGAAATTAGGGTTGGAATGATTTTGCAAAACTCACTAGGAGAGTTTGGGTTTCAGGTAAAATGGAATAAAACTACTCAAACCTTTCCTTGCCCACTGAACACAGATACTAAGCCAGGCTAAAAATAAAACAAAACAAAACAAAACAAAAAAAACCTTGGTGAAGCTAGTTTAGGTCTCTGAAAAGTAAATATAATCATGTAGATGAGGGAAAACACCAGAATTGAAATACCATTGAATTAGAGGTGAGTTTACTATTTCCACCTCCTCTGCCAATACCTCTGAATTCAATGCAGTCCACAGTCTAGGAGTCAATATCAAAGGGTTATCTGTAGAACATGTGACTTTTGATATTAGGGTTGTGAGTTCAAACCTCATGTTGGGCATGGAGCCTACTTAAAATTTAAACAGCAGGGCAACAACAAAATCTAGGAGTCAGTATTGGAAGCAGACAGGGAGAAACCCAAGAGACACCCTCTAGTTCTTGTTTAAGGAATAGAAAAGAAAAGCCCTAAAATTCAGAAAGAAGGGAGAAATCCCCCAGCTTTTCATCTCTGTTTTCTCCCATTTTGTCATGCCCTGGCAATCTTGTGGCCAAGGCAACAGCCACAGAAGCAGCTGGCAGTAGAAAACAGCAGGAGCCAAGACAATGAGTGAGGGGGATGTCCTTCCTATTTTGTGAAGCTGTAATTTTGAGGGCAGGGCTAAATCATTGTTTTTTTTTTTTTCTTTTTTTCTTTTCTTTTTATTTATTTATTTTGTTTGTTTTAATCTGCATCAACCCTTCCACTACGTGTGACTTCACAGAAGTCGGTTGTTTCTGATTAGAGGAGTGAAAAGGTACTCTGGAACCGGAGAGTATCAGGGGAGACAGCTGAGAAGAGGGGCTCAGGAAATAATTCCATAATGTTTGTGTATTTTTGAACTCACTATAACCTGTACATTCATGCATCTGACCATGATTAGCATACCATCTAGTTTGGGAATGTAGTTAATGAGTAGAATTTCATGCAAGTTTCAGAGTGACCTCGAATGGGGTGTACCCAGAGAAGATTTGAATGGCCCTTCATAACTTTTGAAAACAACATTAACATCAGCCCACAGAATGTGGGTTGGAATTTATGGTGAGAAGGTAATCAAATCAAATGTCTGGCAAGACAATAATCTCAACATTCTCCATAGATTTAATAAGGCATAGGATTTCCTAAGAATGTTCAGAATGGGGCAGCCTGGGTGGCTCAGTGGTTTAGCGCCGCCTTCAGCCCAGAGCGTAATCCTGGAGACCCCAGATCGAGTCCCACGTCAGGCTCCCTGCATGGAGCCTGCTTCTCCCTCTGCTTGTGTCTCTGCCTCTCTCTCTCTCCTCTCTGTGTATTCTCATGAATAAACAAATCTTTAAAAAAATGAAAATATGATTTTAAAGCAGCTATTAATAAAATGCTCCAGTGAATAATCATGAATTTTGAAATAAAAGGTAAATTGAAATATATCCGTAAAGAAATAGGAAATATGTAGTAGAACCAAATGGAAATTTTAACGTTGAAAAATGAGTCTCTTTACCTTACCCTCTCTTACCCACACCCAAATTCCTTACTACATAAATTTGATTAAAAAAATGGAGATGACAGTAAAAATCAGTAAACCTGAAAGTAAATCAATAGAAATTCTATAGTGTGAACAAAAGAGAGGAAAAATATTGAAAAATAATGAACAGAGACCCTGGGACTGTTGGGCAATAACAAAAGGCATAATGTTTATATTATTGGAGTCCCAGAAGGAAGGGAGAGTATGGCTAAGAAGTATTACAAGAAATAATGGCTGCAAACTTTCCAAGTTTGACAAAATATATAACCTTATAGATTCAAGAATCTGTTATGTCAAACAAGATAAACTGAAACACACACACCCAGGCATATCATAACTCCCTAAAACTCAGGACAAAATCTTGAGAGCAGTCAGAGAGAAAGTGACACCTTACCTGTAGAAAAACTGTGATTCAAATGATAGATTTCTCAGCAGAAATCATGGAGGCCAGAGGAAATGTCATACCATTTTTAAAGTGCTGAAATAAAAGTGCAGAGTCTAGGATTTAGTGAAAATATCTTTGAGTGTGAAATTAAGATCTTCTCATATCATGTAAAACCAAGAGAATTTGAAGTGAACAGACTTGCTATAAAATAATTAGTTAAGGAAATTTCTTAGACAGATGGGAACTGACATAAGACATTTGTAATATCAAGAACAGACAAAGTGGTAAATATAATAGGCAGCTCTTCTTGAATTATTTAAAATATGGTTCATGATTGAAATCAAAGTAAAACCTTGTCTGATAGGAATTTTATAAAAAAGAAATATAGCCAAAATCACAATTGAATTAAAATGGAATACTAAAAAAGCAAAGGAAGGAAGGAAAAGCAAGGAATGAAAACAGAAGAATAAAAAACAGTGTAAACAAACCAAATATATTGGGAAACCTTAATATAATACAAACATCAATTATCATATTAAATATAAATGGTCTGAAGAAACTAAAAGAGATAGTCAGATTGGATTTAAACAGCAAGAAGCTAGAACACTTATAAATAACATATCCAAATAACAACAAACCTTCAAAATACAGAAGCAAAACCTAAAATAACTGAAGGATAAATAGACAAATTCACAATTATAATTGAGAAACCCAGCACTCCTTTCTAGGTAATACTGGTAGACAAAAAATCATCAAAGATATAGAAGAATTGAACCATCAACCAGCTAGGTTTAAAAAACATTTATATAGCATCCACTACATGCTAATTGGCTAAAATATTTCTAAATGAATATACAAGCAATGCTTTTTAGCATATTTTCAAGTTAAGCTGTGAAATGTGAATTAAATAATGTATTTGTGTCTTGCTAATATGAAATACAAGTTTATGTTTAGAACAACATTTTAATTATTTTTTATTAAAGATTTTTATTTATTTGACAGAGAGACACACAGAGAGCGCAACGGGGGAGCACCAAAGGGAGAGGATCTTCACTGAGCAGGGAGCCCAATGTGGGGTTTGATCTCAGGACCCCAGTATCATGATCTGAGCTAAAGGCAGATGCTTGACCAACTGAGCCACCCAGGTGCCCCTAGAACAACATAATAAAAGGCAGGAAAAAGTGGTAAAATATTTTCAAAGCTATAATGACTCAATGTGAAATAATTGAAATAATAATAACTTAAAAACCAGACAGCATTATCTTAAATATTTACTCTGTGCCAAGCACTATTCTAAGCACTTTATATAGACGAATTCATTAAATCCTCATTAGACATTGTTGAGGTAGTTATGGTTAAGCTCTGTAAAACACAGATAGTAATGAGATACAAAACTTGAATAAATTGGGTTAGATATCAAAATTTGAATTATGACAACAGTATCAAAAAATAAATAATAAAAAATAGCTTTTTTTGACTGAATATTTTCTGTGCATTCAACACTGTGCCTGGCACTTTGTTTCATTTTATTTGTACACTAGATTATATAATCCCCATTAGATAGGTGAGAAAATTGAGGCTTATTACAACGACTTGCCCATACATAATACTACCATCTAAGTAAAATATAGCAAAGCAAAATTCCAACCCCTGGTGTCTGTCTCTAGAATCCAAGCTCTTCATCTCTCCATTACTTTCTTTTTTTTTTTTTTTCTCCATTACTTTCTGAAGATACTCCATTTTATCCCGGAAGCAGCCCTTGCCTGTACTGGTGGCCATTCAGCAAAGCTGTAGACACTCATAGCCCTGCTCTTCAAAAGGCAGGGACTTCCCAAGGACTAAATATCCTGTCCTAGAGTAAGTTAGGGCTGGGTACAAATCTTGGAGACCTTAATTTTAGAAAATATGTTTCCTTATGGCTCTTGGCCTCTTTTATGCTCAGCCAAACATGTCAATGTTAAGTACAGGCCAGATCAAAATTACTTGACCCCACTGTTCTTTTCAAGGATTTTGATCCTTTTGGATCAAAGGAATAGATCTTTTTGAAGGATCTATTCCAAAAGGATCTATTATGAGCTACTTGATACATAGAATAAGGTTTATTTCTCCAAATTTGTTCTTTTTTAAATTAAACACTAAGACCCTAGATAATTATTTTTTAAAATTTATTTATTAGTTTTCATCATGATAGGTATACTCTCTAATCATTGTCCCCTATTTACCCCATCTACTCACCCACCTCCCCTCTGGTAACCATCACTTTGTTCTTTAGTTAAGAGTCTACTTTTTGGTTTCTCTCTCTCTCTCTCTCTCTCTTTTCCCTTTGATCATTTGTTTCTTAAATTGTATATATGAATGAAATTATGTGGAATTTGTCTTTTTTCTGACTTATTTCACTTAGCATTGTACTCTCTGGCTCTATGCATGTTGTTGCAAATGGAAAGATTTCATTCTTTTTTATGGCTGAGTAATAATACATTGTGTATGTATATCTTCTTTATCCATTCATCTCTTGATAGGTATTTGGGCTGCTTCCATAGCTTGGCTATTTTAAATAATGCTGCAATAAACATGGGGTGCATGTATCCCTTTGAATTAGTGTTTTTGTATTCTTTGGGTAAATACCCTGTAGTGCAATTCCTGGATCGTAGGATAGTCTATTTTTAATTTTTTGAGGAATCTCCATTCTGTTTTCCGCAGTGGCTGCATCAGTTTGCATTCCCACCAGCAATGCATGAGGGTTCCTTTTTGTTGACATCTTTGCCAATACTTTTTTCTTGTGTTTTTGTTTTTAGCCATTCTGACAGGTGTGAAGTTATATCTCATTGTAGTTTTGATTTGCATTTCCCTGATGATGAGGGTTGTTGAGCATCTTTTCATGTATCTGTTGGCCATCTAGGTATCTTTGTAGAAATGTCTGTTCATATCTTCTGCCCATTTTTAATTGGATTATTTGTTTTCTGGGTGATGAATCATGTAGGATCTTCTTATTTTTTTAAAAAGGATTTTATTTATTTATTTATGAGAGACACACAGAGAGAGGCAGAGACATAGGCAGAGGGAGAAGCAGGCTTCTACCAGGGAGCTTGATGCAGGACTCCATCCCATGACCCTGGGATCACGACCTGAGCAGAAGGCAGATGCTCAACCACTGAGCCACCCAGGTGTCCCTCATACAAATTCTTTATATATTTTGGATACTAACCCTTTATCAAATATATCATTTTCAAATATCTGCTCCCGTTCAGCATGTTGCCTTTTAGTTTTATTGTTTCCTTCACTGTACAGAAAACTTTTATTTTGATATAGTCCCAATAGTTAATTTTTGCTTTTATTTCCCTTGCCTCAGGTGACATATCTAAAAAATGTAGCTTGGGCCCATGTCAGAGATTACTGCCTGTGCTGTCTTCTAGGATTTTTATGGTTTCAGGTCTCACATTCAGGTCTTTAATACATTTTGAGTTTATTTTTGTTTTGGTGAAAGAAAGTGGTCAATTTAATTCTTTTGCATCCAGATTTGACTTTGATTTGATCCCTAATGCATCCAATCTGTAATATGTCAAATTACCTTCTTTCCTACATAGCATTTACCACTCTGTGTAATTACATATGTATTTGTGAAACATTCCTGTCATTCACACTTAGCTGTTTGTAGGAAACACTTCAATCTTACATTCTCAAGCTAAAGCTCTGAAGCTTGCATTTCTTGAGATTTCCATTATAGTTTTCTCAGTTTTTCTGACTTGGTACATTGAAACAAGAACAGACCTCTCACTTCAATAAATGCTTTTTTCTTTAGTCTATCTTAATTTAATATAAAGTTTTAAAATATCAGGTAGAATTTTTGTTGATATGAGTATGTATTTGTCCTTCCAGATGCATCTGTAATGCTGGAAAGGAAGATAGTAAGTTCAAAGCAGAGATTGGCCAGCTACCATCTGCTGCATTTTTGTAAATAAAGTTTTATCAGAACACAGCCGCACTCTTTCATTTAGGTGTTGTCTGTGTCTCTAATGCCAAAATAGCAGAACTGCATAATTGTGACACACCATGTGGCATGAAAAGTCTAGAATATTTGCTAACTGGTCTCATACAGAAACTGTTTGCCTACCCTGGTTCAGACATTAAAAGGCCCTGGTTAATTGATCA
Source organism: Vulpes vulpes (assembly GCF_048418805.1). NCBI lineage: Eukaryota > Metazoa > Chordata > Mammalia > Carnivora > Canidae > Vulpes > Vulpes vulpes. The sequence continues at coordinate 94,116,455 of NC_132793.1, read as the reverse complement.
TACTGGTTAAAGATCCCGGTAGTAACTTTTGGCTCTTCTTTCCCTGCAAAGGACATAGGAAAGTAGTCTACATGGCTATTATTAACAAAAAAGCAAGAGATAACAAGTTTTGATGAGGACATGGAGGAAAGAGAACCCTTGTGCACTGTTGGTGGGAATGCAAACTGGTGTAGCCGCTATGGAAAACAAAAGAGAGTCTCCTCAAAAAACTAAAACTAGAAATATCATATGATTCTAGGTATATACATCCCCCCAGAATGAAATCAGTATTTCCTCACTCCCTTCTTCACTATAGCATTCTTCACATTAACCAAGATATTAAAACAATCTATGTGGTTATTTAGGGATGAATGGATAAAGAAAATGGTGTGTGTGTGTGTGTGTGTGTGTGTGTGTGTGTACACATATACATATATACATACACAGTGGAATATGAGTTAGCCATAAAAAGGAGGAAATCCTGCCATTTGCAACAACATGGCTGAACTGGGAAGATGTTACACTGAGTAAACTAAGTAAGAGAAAGCAATCTTATGAAATGTATTTTTTTCACATCAACCTCATAGTTACATTCATTACTAGAATTTTTCTATAACTACTCTGATAAAAATCTTAAAAAATAGTTTCGTGGGATGCCTGGGGGTGGCTCAGTGGTTGAATGTCTGCCTTCAGCTCAGGTCAAGATCCCAGGGTCCTGGGATCAAGTCCCACATGGAGCTCCCTGCAGGGATCCTGTTCCTCCCTATGCCTATGTCTCTGCTTCTCTGTGTCTCTCAAGAATAAATATTTTTTTAAAAAAATACAGTTTCTTAAAAATGCTTTAAAAAATATTTGCAGACATTACCAATCAAATGTTTCAATCTTGATCAGTGAGAGGAAAGTGTGAGACTTTCTAGTCACGTTTTACGCATTGATGTGCTTGGCCACCACCAAGAAGACTCATTTATGCTCTCTCTCCTTATATTGTGTTTTCTAGGAGCCACTGAAGTTGTTTCCCATAGAGAAGCACTCTCTCATGGAGTGACTGGTTCGGTCTTCATGCAGTCATGGATATGGATAAACCATCGGTCTGGGGCTCTTTGAAACAGCGGACCAGGCCTTTGTTAATCAACCTAAGCAAGAAGAAGGTAAAGAAGAACCCAAACAAGCCACTAGACCTAAGGGCAAGGCGTTCTCTGGACCGCCGCCTCAGTCTCTCTGTCCCTGACCTCTTGGAGGCCGAGGCCTTAGTCCCAGAGGGGCGGCCTTACTCTGGGCCCCAGTCATCCTACACCTCAGTGCCCAGCAGCCTGTCGACAGCAGGGATCTTCCCCAAGAGCAGCAGTAGCTCCTTGAAACAGTCTGAAGAAGAATTGGATTGGAGCCAGGAAGAAGTGGGCCATCTCCATATGGTGGAAACAGACTCGGAGGAGGCCTATGCTTCACCTGCTGAGGACAGGAGGCCTTCCAGCAATGGCATCTTGGATCTGCTCCAGAAAACTCCTATTGGAGAGGATGCACTGGAAGAGCCAGAGGTGAGACCAGGGCTGGGCACTTTTCTGTTCCTTGTTCTTCTTTCCTCCTTTTGAAGGGTCCTTAGTGCCCTTGGAAAATTTCGTTAGGAGTTATTTTTGTGGTTATCTTGGCTGGAGAGAATGTCATTTATAAGAAATTTAAATCCAGGTGATATCGATTGCACCCACTGTTCCCATTTGTTTTAGGGTTGACCTCTGTGTATTTTAAAACTATTACAAATAACCTTTCTAGAGTACTTTAAGGCATTAAAAGCCCTATTGGATGAGTTTTCCTTTTTTCCATCTCTCTGGCAAAGAAATTAAAAGCATAACTTTTCCTCAAACGTTTTGCTTTAACTCTGTGAGTGTGTGTGTTTCTCTCTCCCAGCAGTGCTCAGTGCTACTGTAGACAAAAATGCATGCTAATATTGCCAAGAAATGTTTGTATATGTGTCTCCCTTTAACTGTTGGAGAGTTTCAACTTCCTATTTCACATGTATGTGTGTGCATTTATATGTGCTTATGCACATGTGTCCACACTTGCCTATGGACAGCTTCACTTGCATTCTCTAAAAAAACAAAAGGATAAAGACTGAAGGAATCAATGGATTCATTGATTTCACAAAGCTTTAATTTTTCAATAAGATAAAAGAGCCAAATACAATTATGAGACAAATTCTGTATTTCTTTTTTTTTTTTTTTTTAATTTTATTTACTTATGATAGTCATACAGAGAGAGAGAGAGGCAGAGACATAGGCAGAGGGAGAAGCAGGCTCCATGCACCGGGAGTCCGATGTGGGATTTGATCCCGGGTCTCGAGGATCGCGCCCTGGGCCAAAGGCAGGCGCCAAACCACTGCACCACCCAGGGATCCCAAATCCTGTATTTCTAGAATGAGTTTAATGTAAATTCAGCTACCAGATTACTAAATTGTGGTGATCGGTTTAATCAGTTCTTTTTTTTTTTTTTTTTTTAGTTTCCCATTAAGGGCACTAAAATAGGTTGTGGTGTTGAGGGAGGAAGTTAAATTTTTTTTTTTTAAATTCTGAGTTACTATTATAATCGCATACAAAGCTGGGTATTCAATTGGGATTTTTGGTTTACCTTAAGAGCCAAAACCTATTAATTATGTCATATATTTGGGTGTTGTTACGGAATGGATCATGGATATTTGGACGATGTTGTGACCAGATTCCTTTGGAAACATTACAATAAGGCACCATTAACCATTAAATGACTTAACTATCTTTTCCCATACCATTTACCTTTATGAAGTTCTTTTTGTAACAATGTTATGATTTATACTATTTATAAATTTGAAATGTCTTTCTACTAATCAAAACATAAATAAGGTGAATTATTAAAAATAACTCCTAATTCACAGTTCAGTGGAAAGAGGGTAACATGAAATTGGATACTGAAATTTATCTTCTTGTTACATTATTAACTGATTAGGAAAAAAATGGCTGGGTTTCGTGGCTTTGATAGACTAACACTCGCAGATTAGAATATTTTTTGGGGGGTTAATTTTTTTTTAAGATTTTATTTTTATTTAGGAGAGAGAGAGCACAGAGGGAGGAGCAGAGGGAAAGGGGCAGTCTCCCTACTGAGTAGGGATCCCTATGTGAGGCTTCTCCCAGGACTCTGAAATCATGACCTGAGCCAAAACCCAAGAGTCAGATGCTTAACTGAGCCACCCAGGTGCCGTGAAGTTGTTTTGCTGACTATAAATATTTGAATGCCTACTCTAACTCAGGCACCATGAAGGTTACGACTCTGAATAGAGATGAATAGAAAAGTGACTCTGCCTTCAAGTTATGATGTATTCAGAGTCAGTTTTATATAGCTTTAAAGGTAGTATAAGAGTTCAGCAGAACTATCTGTGCAAAACATCCAAGCCTTACCTCTTGGCAGCTTAGTGGATGGATGATATCACTGCGTGGGGCCTGACAGACATTCATGTGAGGCATTGTGCAAGCTGGTGTAGATTTGATAGATGTGGAAATATGGTGGACACAAGCCTGAAGTGTGGGTGGGGTATTTGGGGGTGGTGAGGTATTTTGCTGCACTTGACATGGAAGTTTGGGGAACATTCTGGTGTGATGTATGCTGGGAAGGATGGGCTGTGCTGACGGGCTGGTTAGTGATGGTGAACGGTTGGTTGGCAGATGGATGGTTGATAATAGTTACTTTCTCTTCTCTGGGCTGAATGCAAAAAATCTTGGAATACAGTTATTTTAAATAATTTTCCTTTTTAACTCACCCATTTAAAATAACACAAACTCCTTTAAAAAATAGATTTTATTTTTAAGTAATCTCTGCCCCAAACATGGGGCTCAAACTTACAAACCTGAGATCAAGAGTCATGTGCTTGATTGACCAAACCAGCCAGGTGCCCCCAAATGCCTTTTTTTGAATAAGAATATTTTGCTTCTTTTATCCTGTCCTAGGAAGTACAAGGTAGAAACTGAGACTGATCCTTCCGTGGCCATTTGAATGCCATGTATTTGCTTGGTTGTTTGTTTGGAGGAAGAGGATGGAGGGAATGGGCTGCAGCTAATTAGACCTATAGGATCACACATGATCAAGTCCATTGCTCTGCCTCCCCCCTTTGGTGCTCTCCTCCACCATATTGAGTGGGCTTCTCCCACTACCTAAGGATCCAGTTTATTACATAGTGTAGAAGTTAACCACTCTCTTGCTTATCTTTCCCACTAGGCTCCACAATTTGGTCTGTGGGTAGGTCTAGGGGAGTCATATCTAATTTATCTTTGTTTCCTTAGGGCCTTACTGTGTGCCTGACACAGCATGTGCTCAATCACTATTTCTGTATGAGGAAATCAGTGATAACCATGTGTGCACTCAGATTAGTACAGTTTTTGTTAGTATCTTTATTGTGAGTTCTCTTCAGTTTATTTCATTAGAGTCAATTTTTTTGTTGTTTATTGGGTTTTTCGGGGGGTAAGGGCTAGGGGTGAGGGTTAGGGGTTAGGGTCAGAAACATACTGTAAATGAAATTTCTTTTTGTATGATTTTACCTGAAAACAGACAAATGGAGACTTCTCAGCCTAAGTCCAATACTAGCTTTAAATCCGAATGTGTTCTCTGTTTTTTCAATGAAGATGGAAGTCCTGGTGAATCCATGTCATGTGAGTTTCGGGGTTGCTTAATTTGTATCTGGGATATGGGTCATCTCCTCTCTAATGAATAGTGGACAGGTTACTATCACTTTCATGGAATGAGGAAAGCAATGAGGAAGGAAGAAAGAGTTGGCATGTGACAAGCCTGATGTATACAAGGACAAGCAGATGTTTTCTGAGTATCCTTGGTATAGTTTGTTTTGTTTGTAGCTTTATAGAGTGAAGGTAAAGAAAGGAGCATCTGTGGTCAGAGTACCCACTGGCATTTGTCTTACATGTTTTATGTCTAAGGGTAATTTCAAGGCTGAGCCTGCAGTAGTGGGATGGGAAAAGACCCCAAATAATGGTGTTGTCTGAATGTTTTCCATTTTTTTCCTAGTTCTGCCAGGGTAGCAATGAAGTAAGGAATGGGCTTATAGTTATGGGGAAATGGAATGAAGAAACAAAGAATAAAATGAAGAGGGAAGAGGAACAAGGAATGTGAGAACATAGAAGCCACATGAAACCTTGAAATAGTCTCAATACAGGTGCTACAAGCAACCATAAAACCAGAATAGAAGAAAGTAGGTTTAGAATAAAGGATACATTTGCTTGAAGAGGATTCTCCAGACTTTCTCTTGGTCCCCAGATTCACACTGCATGTTCCACAGAAACTTGATCTCAACTCATTTTGAAAGAATTTTATCTTTCCGAAGGACCCTCACAGATGCAGACTGTTGTTTCTTGGCAGCATCACCGTTATTCATCTGGCCCCAGTAAAACACCTGTGAATGATGTGAATGATGACTGTTACACTTTCCTTGCTTTTCATGGTCTCTGATCTTCATTGATCCGTCTCACATCTGTCTTCTCCTCCCTTCTTCTCTTAAAGAAATCCTTTCACCCTTTTGAAATTTCACCCAGCTGAAATTCTTCTTCCCTGTGTGAATTTTCCTGACTGTACAATCAATATCTTCACCCTATCTTCGTTTACACAGCATTCCACGCTTGCTGTCATTGAATGCTAACCTCATTCTGCTTTTTTTTTTTTAAGATTTTGTTTATTTATTCATAGAGACACACACAGAGAGAGAGGCAGAGACACAGGCAGAGGGAGAAATGGGCCCCATACAGGAAGCCGGATGTGGGACTCGATCCCGGGTCTCCAGGATCACACCCCAGGCTGCAGGCGGCACTAAACCGCTGCGCCCCCGGGGCTGCCCTCATTCTGCTTTCCGTAGAAATCTGTAGAGGGAGAAAGGGTTTGGAACAGGTAGACGGGGTAGAGAAAGGAAGGCAAATTGATAATCGGCATAGCTGTCACTGTACGTACGACCCTGAGAAGATCACCAGCCTCCAAGACCTGTATTAACTGTCCAGTGACTATCTGGCTTGGAGGACTGACTCATGATAACCCAATACTCATGACACTAAGTTGTAAATGACAAATTGTGACTAATTTGCAATAGGAATTAAATACTCTATAGATTCTAATATTTATTTTGATGTAAACAGCTCACTGTTTCATTGTTGTCAAATTATTTGGGAAGTCAAATTGTAATCAACATCAACTTCATTGAAGTGGAGTGAACAATAATTATATCAGGGCCTGGGAATACTTTGGAGAATCTGTTGAGTATGTATTAACTCCCTGAAGTCAGACTACATGAGAAGTCACATAGAATCAGGAGATGGTTTTGTGAACACAAATCTGTACATGGAGAACAGAGAGGTTCTACACTGAATGGTGTCTGGTATGCCATCCATCTCACAATAGGGACTGAACTCCAAATGAGAGCTTGACATACTCATACTTTGTTTGCTTGGGCCAAGGACATCTGTATTCACATGCCAACCTATCTAGGCCATGAAGCCACGATTCTTAAAGTCCTGTGGGATAGGCTCTCTCCTCCCTCCATAGGGTTCAGGGGCAAGTCCAAACTTCTACCCACGCTTCCTTGCATGACCTCTCCATTTTTCTCATTGAAACATTATTTTTTAGCTGTATATTATCACTTTTAGTCAGGCTGATGGCCTTTCATGTAGCCTGGCAACCAGACTGCCTCCTTTGGATGACTTTGTATGTCTGGCCTCAGATGGATAAAAGGTGCTCTTACAGTTTTATTCTCCTTGCTGTCATCACCAGAACTTGGGCATGGGAGGTAGTAAAAGGCACCTTTTACTGCCTAAACCCTCTACCACCTTGTATTTAGTTGATTGTTTAGAAGTAGGCCTCTCTTGTTTAGATTGGAAGCTCCTGAAGAATAGACATGATGCCTTTTTCTTCCTGTCTCAGCTTTTTGCAAAACCTTGTTTATTTGATATATGGAGCGGGGGGAGGGAGGCAGGGCAGAAAGAGAACGAGAGAGAGAATCTCAAGCAGACTGCATGCTGAGTGAGAAGCCCTATGCAGGGCTGTCTTATGACCCTGAGCCCATGACCTGAGCTAAAACCAAGAGTTGGACAGTCAACTGACTGAGTCACTCAGGTGCCCCTGTGTGAAATATATTGACTTATGTTTCCCCATAGCTAATTTTCAAGCCATAGGCCATGCTAAGTAGTTGGGCTACAAGAAGTTCAGCTGGGTTGGGGAAGGTGATGATACATGGAGATCTGGGCAAAGGGATGGGGAAATTGGATGAGCTCTAAAGGAGTTCCTAAGTGTCAGATTAAATGTGGAGAAGCTATAATTAGGGAGATTCAGAGTAGCTTTTTTCTTTTCCCTTGCATTTCCTTCTCACTTCCTTCCCCAACACTTATTTTACAAGATATTCTCTCTCACCTTATAAAATCAAGTATTTAGAAAATAAAGTTACCTCTGTTTCCCATCCTCAGTGTTAATGGTGGAGTTAGAATAGTTCCAGATACTGGAAAAAATGACCAAGGATAGGATCTGAGGTGGTCATAGCCCCTGACCAGTGCTAGATGACCAGTGGAGGTGAGTGGTGAGTGGTCACTCAGCAGGTAGTCAGGAAAGGCTGGAAGAGAGAGGGCATATTGGCTAAGTCTCAGGTGAGTGGGGAGTAAAACTGAGTAGATAAGTTGCACGTGAAGTAAAATTTTATGGCTAAAAAAATAAAAGGCTCTCAGCCCAGAGATATGTGGCAGGCACAAGTACCTAACATGGACTCACTGCTGAGGCTATAGTGTGTTTATTAGAGTTATCATAGTTATTTTATCATTTCATTTCCCAGAATGGAATGAGGGCTGAGAAGGTTTAATGACTTATCTAATGTCATCAAGCTAGTAAGTGTTAGAGCTAAGATATAAATCCAGGATTGTCTGAATCCAAAGCTTGTGCATAAAACTCTGCACATCAGGAATTTGGAAATGTGACAACTTGGAGCTGGTGATCTAAAAAAGTTGGTAATCAAAGGGAGATTTTTTTCTAAGATTTATTTATTTTAGAGAGAGAGAAAGAAAGACCATGCATGCACAGAAGTAGGGATGGGGGGTGCGCAGAGAAAGAGGGAGAGAGAGAATCCCAGCAGACTCTCTGCTGAACTCAGAGCCAAGATGCGGGGCTCAATCCCACCACTCTGACACCAAGACCTGAGCCAAAATCAAGAGCTGGACACTCAACCGACTGAGCCACCCAGGTGCCCCCTCAAAGGAAGACAGTTATTTTTGTGTGTCCACTGTGCCCTTTTAAAGGCAAGGATAATTATAGTGGTTGAATGGCCTTATTATCACACTCAACAACTGATAATCCTGAATGGAAGGATTATTGCCCCACACCACCTCGTCATCTTTGTAATCCCCCACTGGGGATTTCCTGACATTTCATTTGGCAGTTGGGGTTTTAAAGAACTAGCTTTGGTGTTAGTTTATGCAGATGAGTTGAGTGGTTTAGAGAAGTACCTTATCGGGATGTTTCCAGAAACACTACTAGGCAACCACAGAGCTTCAGTTTAGTGACCACAGAGAAGCACAATGACAGACCAGTACAGAGGAAATAGCCTCCAGCTGGCACAACTAAATAGGTACATTCGTTTTTCTCTATATTTCAATTACCTGTTCTTTACTGTTTGTGATTTATCTCAAAAATCATTACTCAACATCATGCTGTCAGTGAGCCAGGCATGTCAGCCACATTCTGGGGTCTTTCATGGGTTTGGCCTCTTTTTCTCTTCTTCCCTCCCTCTTTCCTCAAATGATGAGTGCCTACTATGTGCCGGCACTGCTCTAGGCACTCAGAACAGGGCATTCAGCAACACAGACTTCCTCATGGAGATCCTATCCTGATCTCAACAGTGGCAGGCTGCATATATATTCAGAGAGGGCTAGGTGTAATGGAAAAACACAAAGCAGAGAAAGCTACTGGGAGTGCTTGGGCGGTGGTGGTACAGTTTTGAACAGAGTGGTCTGGAAAGACATCTTCTGGGATGGTCACATTTACCCAGAGACCCCAAGGAGGTGAGGAAGTAAGATGTGTATGTATTTGGAGAAAGAGCATCTCTAGAGGAGAGAGCAGTAAGTATATAGGCTCCAGGAGGCAGGAGAATGCCTGGGGAGTTTCAGGAATAGTAGGGAAGTGGGGTGAAGGGGCAGGGGTAGGAGATGGGAGACTTACTTCTGAGCCTGTGTCACGCAGGCTTTTCCGTCTTCCAGGCAACTCTGCTAGGCTGTAAGGATTATCTGGGGTACCAAAGAGTGGGATATAAAGGAGCCCTGTGAGATCAATACTGTGTTGCTCACAGGCAGGGATCAGCAGTACACAGATACAGATGGTGCTTGTAATACCTACTGTAGACATTGGGAATAGCAGTAAGTTGAAACTTTGCCTTGGAGGAGAGCCATAAAGGAAGCATTGCATAGGTTGATTAGCTGTGTGTGGCAGGGGAGGTGACACTGTCCTCAGGTTTCATTAGCCAGCTCTCTATCTCTGTCATGATATAAGTGTCAGAAGGGAAGGGATGGTTGGGATAAAGGAAGGAACCTGGGTTGCTGCCTACCTTCACTGAGTTTTTTCCTCCAGTCTTCTCAAACACATCCCCTATCTTAATCATAATCGCAATATAATAATACTAATAGAAAAGCAATACTGAACTCTGCTAGGTACAATATATAAGTATTATCTCATATGACCACATCTGTTTCGCTCACTCTCCACACAAGTAGCCTAGCATAGTGTCTGGCCCAGAGATGCTGTGTGCTCAGTAGATATCCTTTGAATGAATTGATTTTTCTCCTAACAATCTGTAAGGCAAATATCTTTTCTAGCCCTTTTGAAGATGTTCCCATGTCTTGAATTTTAAATAAAAATTTTCAATGACATAAAGATAGGAAGTAGAACAAGTGGGATTCAAAATCAGGTCTTTCTGACTCCCAAGCTTCGTCTAACCCTGCACAGAACTAGGTCTTCTAATTTTGGATTCTTGTGGTTCTGGGCACAGTCGGGGCACGCTGTGAAAGGAACAGAGGACCCAGAACACTCAAGAGAAGGCCTAACACTTTGGTTTCCCTTCAGCAGTCCATTTTCCTCTTTGCTTTGGCTTCCTTATTTGTAAATTGGTGATACTGATCATAGCCTGTGGGCTCTTACGAGAAGTTAATAGGAGCATGTGGGTATTTGTAAAATATAAAGGTCTAAGCAAATGTAAAGGGGACCATTATTCTTTTAAACTACCTACTGATAACAAGCATGAAAACAATGTGTAGAAGGTCAGTGGACAAATATTACTGAACATGAAAAGTAAAGTTGATTATACCAGGGGTTGGCAAGCTTTTTCCATGAAAGGCCAGATAATAAATATATCTAGCTGTATGGCCCACAGTGCCTCTTTTGCATCTTCTCGGCCTTGATATTGTATCATGAGATCAGCCATAGACAATATGTAGATGAGTAGGTGGGGATGTGCTCCAAAGTTTAAAACTAATCTATAAAAACGGGTGGTGGGTTGTAATTTACTGACCACTGCTTTATACTGACATGCAACTGAGTAAGATATATATGTACACACATGCGCACACACATGACTTAAATTTTGCACATCATTATTCCAGGGTAATCACTTCCAGAGAACAATCTTGGGGGTGGGGGGAAACTAAATACCTCAATTGAATGATCAATAGCCTCCTGAAAAATTGTGTAAAAATTTAGTATGCGTAAACTCAGCTATTTGCTAGACGTGAATTTTTCTGAACAGACATCTTAATTTTGTTCTCTCATTGCCATGTGGGTTGTTTTGATTCTGTCACTGTATACAGGCTCTGCTTCCGGGTCTGTCTAGCTATTCCATCCCCTTTGCTCATTTTGCTACTTCCTTTGTCCTATAGGTATCTGTGTTTATGACTATTGACATCCAGAGTGTTCTGATTCTCAGGAACCTTGGTGTGGATACAATCATTAAGTCAATATGTATCACATGTATGGTTTGTTATACTGACATGCTCTTAGGATTTTTCAGAGACTGTAGAGTGCTCTTCTCAGCTAGGTTTTGGCTCATTTAGCTTTCTTGGATGTGGGTTTATGTCTCCTTGTACTGAAGTTTAAACACCCAGTGATTGTTTACATGGTTTATAATTTGGCTTCCTGTGTATACTTCATGGTGAGAGCCTTCCGATGAGCCACATGGGAGGTGGTATTTGTACAAGATCACATTTAGTGTACACAAAAGGGAAATGTTTATTCACATCAGTGTCTTGCTCTTAAGGTCCTTGGTGACTAGGGGAGATCTTCTTTTTTTATATAATTGGCCCATCCATGCTAATATCGGCCCATATCCTGCTGAATTTTAAATAAATTTGCATTCTTGTAGATAGAGAGCTCTCATCTAAAGAGAATGCAAAACATATTATCTTCTCACCAATTTCTGTTTAGGTAGAATGGAAATACCAATGCAAACTCTTTCATTAAAAAACAAACCAAACCTAAAGCTACTCATCCAAGAAGCAGCAGTGAGAGTTGCATGTGTGATGGCTAACCTTATACTAATTTTCATGCCAAGATGTTGGTGCTGCATTTTTTTGTTCCTGAGTATAATAAGACCATTTTTTCACATTATTTTTTTTGAGAGAGAAAGAGAGAGGGAGAGAGAGTGCGTGTGAGCATGTGCACAAGTGGTGGGGGGAAGGAACAGAGGAAGAAGGAGAGAGAGAATCTTAAGCAGGCTCTACACCCAGTGTGGAGCCTGATTCGAGGCTTGATCTTACAACCCTGAGATCATGACCTGAGCTGAAATCGAGAGTTGGACACTTAACTGACTGAGCCACTCAGGCACCCCTGTCATATTAAACCTTTTAGCATTCAGTAATCAATTTATTTTTATCTTTCCTTGAGTCCTTGGAAAGAATTTGATTGAAATTTATGAAACCAGCACTTTTGGATAAACTATGGCATGTGGAATACTATTCAGCCATGAAAAAGGTTGGGGTAATTTATACAAGGGCCACTTGGCTGGATTTCAAAGGCATTGTGCTGAGTGAAAGTGATCAGTGTCAGAAATTTGCATACAGTGTTAGTGCATGTGTAGGTTATTCTGGAAAAGGTGAAACTACATAAGGAAGACAGATAACTGGTTCCTGTGCTTGGGGCTGGTTTAACCCCAGTGGGATGGCATGAATGAGTGTTATTGGGTGACAGAACTGTTATGTCTTGATTCTTGTGGTGGTCCCATAAATATATACCTGGGTTAAAAATTTGTAGTACTTTTGTATACAAAAAGTCGATATTTGTGTGTTTATTTTTCATAAGTAAAATTAAAACCCAGAGTATTTGATTATGCTTGTTGAGAACATCAAAAATATATTCAAGTGATTGTGGGGTACCAGGGATTCCTATGAGGAAAATCGTAATTGTGCTCATTTTAAAGAAAAACCCGGGGGTGCCTGGATGGCTCAGTGGTTGAGCATCTGTCTTTTCGTCAGATCATAATCCCGGGGTCCTGGGATCAAGTCCCCCCATCAGGTTCCCTGCATTGAGCCTGATTCTCCTTCTGCCTATGTCTCTGCCTCTCTTTCTGTGTTCCTCATGAATAAATAAATAAAATCTTTTTTTTTTTTAAAGAAAAACTCATTGTTGTAGTTACTAGATTTATAAAGAAGTGAAATAATGTAACTCCTATGCAGTGGATAATACCTTAGGCTCTATGCAGAATGTAGGGGAATATTCGAGGTTATGTGTCCCCCAGCAGCCATAACTTGGTCCTTGGTGCCTATGTAGCATTTCCACTCTTCTTTATGGCGATCACTTTCCTTGGTTGGTGTGTATATATGGTGTGTGACAGTTACGGTGGCTGTGGGAATCATAACTTTAAGTTCTGTGACTTTCCTGTGAGTAAAACCAGCCATAATATTGAATTAATGTCATTCTTCACATTTAATTTCCATGTTGTTGTAGTAAGTGGAAGACTTATCGCATATATGAATAGCAGCTCTGTGTACATTTTTGATAGCGTGTAAGTGATGGTGGTTATGTGGACTAATTTTGTCTCTTAATTAACATTATCATTAAGTAGAGTGAGGCCAATTTGGGAGAGAATGTGTTTGGTGTGCCCTCTGGAGGAGTGATGCTTTAAAGCTCCTATCTATCCACCGTTGTACTTGGCAGTAGAAGATTCTGGACCACCACAATCTGGCTCATAACCATGCACCCTGAATCGAAATTCTGAGCCCAGCACTGGTAGCTTTGTGGAATTGCCTTTGCACAGGAATGATTGAGTGGAACATTGGTGTATTTCCTAAAATGGGAGACATTACTGATGGGTCTTCAGGCTGCACAGGATCAGTCAGCAGATGGGACTTTGCTGACTGTGTACGTTGAAGACATGTCTGGTCTCTCTTAGTTTTGTAAATCAGGTAGGAGAGCTGCTACGCTTCCAAGAAATAATAGTGTGTGGTGTAAAATGCTTGAGGACAGATCTTTTGAAACTGGGGGAGTCAGGGCACCCGGTGGCTCAGTGGTTGAGCATCTGCCTTCGGCTCAGGTCATGATCCTGGGGTCCTGGGATCAAGTCCCGCATCAGGATCCCCACAGGGAGCCTACTTCTCCCTCTGCCTGTGTCTCTGCCTCTGTGTGTGTCTCTCATGAATGGATAAATAAAATCTTAAAAAAAAAAAAAAAAAGAGGAACTGGGAGAATTGACTAAGGTTCTTATTGTCCTCATGAAGTGGTCTTCAGATAGTTCTGTCCAACTTACCTGGATGTGTTTTTCATAGACCAACAGAGGAGGTATGAAGAGCCAGAGGAGGAGGTGACTCGTGAAGGCTCTGCTGGTGTATCTTTTCTGGTCTAACAGGTCTCCCACATTGAGGGTTAGGGCTTGTTTCCTGGTTGGGCAGTGTTGGTATTTCCAGGGCCAGAGGCCTCTGGTGACCTCAGTGCTGGGAGCCTTAAGGAAAGATCAAAGTGTTTGAAATCACCCTTGATCCTGGTGAATGAACCTTAAGTCAATGAATTATATTCACACTCAAGGGACGTAAGGGCTGGGACCGGCATAAAAAGAGGCCTGTGAGAGAACCACAGACATAGGAGCTGTGGGGCCTCTGTTCTTCTTGGGGAAGATGTGTGAGGCCTCAGGTCATCTTGTGATCAAAGCTCATTGTTTTCTGGTTGCAACATTTCGTGGTCTCACTACATGCAGAGCAGGTGTACCCGAGGGCCCTAGCTTGTCTGCAGTCCCTCACCATCCCTCCATTCCTCCTGGGGGCTGAAGAACTGCCCTCCTGCTTGGGAACCCAAATATCTCTTGCTGCCTGAAGCTCTACTTGAGACTGATAGTGTGCATGTGTGCATGCATGTGTGTCAGTGTCTTAGAAGGCAGGATCTTTGACTTGTGCCAGGACTTCCTGGATGGATACCATGGATGGGAAAGACCAGTGACCGCAGTGTCCCTGGCCCCCATGTCTACCCTCAGTAGTTCATGGTCATCCAAGCAAGTCTCTGCAGGTCTGCTGCCTGCCTCAGTTTGCCCAAAACTTCAGAGTTACCTAGCCTTGTTTGGAGGGAGAAATCCTGTGTTTCTCACCCAAGAAATCAGCCCTGGCTAATACCTCAGCCAGACAGGAACATATCCAAAATCCCGGTAGACCATTAGCTCATGTCCCTTCCACTCTGCCTTTCCACACAGACAGCCATCTTTATATCCAGCCCAGAAACCCTCAAAAAGTCTGAAAGCTCTCCTGGGCCCCAATTTGTGCATACAAAACCCACACGTTGTACATGTCTACTATATCCCCCACTAACTACAAACATTGCCCATTTTGTTGCCCTGTGGGATCATTTCCTATCTTAAATTAGGAAACATAGGTGCCTCCCATTCTGAGATCATTTGTTCAGAATTTGCATTTCTTACTTTTTGGTTGGTGGTTGATTGCGCAGACTCATGAAGGGTATGTTTGGAGGATCTTCCAAATCACATTTTGAAATGTTTCCTTTTGAGTGACAACCTCAGGTCTCTGGCATGTGTTCCACCCATTTCTCTATGGTGGCAGAGGGCCAGGCAGGCCCACCCTGGGAGGAGCCTGATAGGATGGCTCTGCTCCTCCCATTGCATTCACCAGAACAAAGCTGTTTGCACACTAAGCCCTGGATGAACAAGGGATGATGGAGTAGCCCGGTGGTAGAACAGAATCAGCCTTATCCACACTCTGATCAATAACTAAGATGGCAGAGGCTGTAGCCAGAGGGACTCCACAGAATCAAACTTTTACTGCCAAGACTTGCCACACATGTGGGAAGGCAGCCTTTGTACTTGAAACTGAGCATGCAGATGGCAGACTCAAAGAGAAAGAGCTGATACAGGGTATCCTTATAGGTTGATACCATTTTGCTTTTTTGAAAGTGGGATTTTTTTTCTTTTTTACAGAAGCTGTGTGAAAGTGATGATCTGAATGCTTCTCTAACATCCCAACATTTTGAAGAGCAATCTGTGAGTGAAATTCCTTAAAAAAAAACACAAGATTAAATATTATAAGTATTTCTTATCAGGTGTTTGGATCTGTGGGGTTTCTTGCCCGTTTTTAAAGAATGCTAAACCGTATCCATCTACAAAGACAGGCCTTGCACCTTATAGCTGGAAAAGATTAATTCAGGGTCTATCGATTTGTCAGACTGGCACAGATTTTTCTAAAAATACAGAGCAGCTATGCATTTGAGTGGGATCATAAAGGAGACAGAGCCATTCTGAAGTTCTTTGAAACCTGGGTGGGGAAACTTTCAAAAGAAGGTTGTCAAGGGAAGACCTAGCCACAAGATCGATTAATTGAATGTCACATAAGTGAATGGTAAATTACTTTATCTGTTCCTTATCTTTGGAAGACAAAAGTTTGAACTATTGCAAAACTCTAGTTCAATACTTTCATTGGATTAATTTAATAAATATTCAAAAATAGACTTGAAGTTGACATTGTGGCTGGTAGGAGGTGATGCATTCTTGGATGAGGAAGTGAGCTGTGTTGAGGGAAGGCAAGGCTGAGGGTGAGTGGAGGAGACACCACAGTGGGGTCCAGGGAATGGAGGAAAAATGTGCAAACGGGAAAGCACTCAGTGTGTCACATATGGACATGGGACGGGCATGTGTCTGGCGGTCTGACAGACATGTGGGTACAGGAGGCTCACCGCTGAGTGGTCATGAACTGAAATGTTTTTTATTGCACATAGAGGGGAGGTGTGCCAGGGTGGTAAGGCTTGGTGGGATGGTGGAGAAAATTAAGAAGCCACTTTGTATCTGAGTGCAAACACACGTCTGGGGGCACCAGCATCAAAGACACACTTCTGCATGCTATCTCCTCCCTTGGTGCTCCACCATGAGAGTTCTAGAAGAATCCTACAGGAAATCACCAGGTTTAAGGGTGTTTTAGATACTGGCCTACCACTTTTGTGATTTTTTTTGGGGGGGGGGGTAGAGTTTATTGCAAAGATAATTCAGGAATTCTGATAAAATCCTGCTGGTGGGAAACATAAAGGATGTGTTAATAAAGCATTGTAACCAAGCCATCTGTGTGGGTGGTGGGAGGTGAAGCTTAAAGATTTGCCTTTGTAGTTACTTTTGTTGTTGCTCTGAAATTTTCTTTCTGAGTCCCCAGACAGCATGCTTAACTTACTTCTCCATCTGTGTAGATGTTTGGGGAAGCCGGCGATGGGTTGAGTAACCTGCCCAGTCCTTTTGCGTACCTCCTCACTATACACCTGAAAGAAGGCCGGAACCTGGTCATCCGAGATCGCTGTGGTAAGCCAGGCTCTGTGGTGCCATCTGTAGCCTGAACACCCCTTTCTCTATTCCTGTTTCTGTGTTGTTTGTTTGCCTTTCTCATCTCATGTAACAGAGCAGAACTCAAATCTGCAACTCTAAGGTATCAAGGCCTTTGCAGCAAATTATCTAGATCCACTGAGTCTTACTGTCGTTTATTGTTATTAAATGAATAACAAAAATGATAAGAGTAACAATCACATAAAGTTGTTTTAAATGAGGTAAAGGCCATTATAATAGCTTTGTGCCTGGAATATAGTAACTGCTCAAGACAATGTTCCCTTGATTCTACTTTGATTATACATAACAAAAGACATGAATGTATCCTTAGGTGTGAGGTCATCAAACACACACTAGATGGAAATGCCCTTTGAACCGCATCCCTCTCCTGCCCTGAAATCCCATGGGGCTCCTTTCCCTCAGGATAATATCTGTTATCTGCATATGATTTGACTTGTTCCACTAATTCTGTGCATTTACTGTACACAAACACACGTGTATATTTTTAATTAAAATACTATAATGTCCATATTCCTCTGTAATAAGCTTTTTTGTGCTTCACTAAATATGTATTCAAGATTGACCATGTTTTGCCATGTAAATGTGTCTCCTTTCATTTAAATACTACATAATATTCCATATTCTGATGTGTTATTCCTCTGTGTCTCTACTGACAATTGCTGCTTTTTCCTACACTTCAGGAATATAAATGATACTGTAATAAACACCCTGTGTTTTTTATGCATATAAATATATGATATCTTACCAAAAAAATAGCACATGTTGAAGAGCTGACAGTCCAGCTAGAGTGCTGGGGCTCAAATTCAGCCCTTCTCCATTTATTGTTGTTTGATTTAAGAAATGTTCTTTGACCCCTCTCTGACTTAGTTTCCTCATCTGTAAAATGAGGATAGTCATATTAACCTTCATTATAGGCTATTAGGAGTATTGAAGGTAGTAACTTCTATAAAGCACTTAAAACTACATCTGGCTTCTAGCACTTCATGAACGCTAACTATTGTTAGCAGCCAGGACAGAACCTGGAAATAGAAGTCAGGATCCAGGGCATGCACACTGTTTAACTTAAGAGATCTTGGCAAATTGCCCTCCAGGAGGTAGGTACAAAATATATGCTCTCCTGCAATATGTTAACAATTACCCCACCTCCTCACTATCGAGTATCTACTCTTTAGCTCTTAGTTTTGGGCACTCTCATAGATTGGGTGTCAATTCTCCTTGTTTTAATTTATACTTTGCAGATTATTATGATAATGTATGTGGCATTTGTATTTCCCCCCTTTTTTTTTTTAAATTTCTGTATTG
Organism: Vulpes vulpes; assembly: GCF_048418805.1. Taxonomy (NCBI): domain Eukaryota; kingdom Metazoa; phylum Chordata; class Mammalia; order Carnivora; family Canidae; genus Vulpes; species Vulpes vulpes. The sequence continues at coordinate 94,098,328 of NC_132793.1, read as the reverse complement.
TTTGTTCAGTTTTCAGTAGGGCTTTTTCTTCTCTCTTCTTAATTCTTTATAACTTTCAGCATTAGTGGTTGTTTGTTACAGGTTGCAGGTATTTTTTTCCTCTCAGTCTGTTGCTTATCTTTTATTTTTATGACTGATTTTGTCCTTCAGAGACTTTACATTTCTTTACAGGCAAATATATTTGAGTTGTATTTATGGTACCTTTTAAAATTTTATTTCGTTTAGTAAGAAGGAACTTCTAATCTAGGGAATTGAATGTCTTCCTTCAGGTCTTGGGTAGTTTGTCCTGTTGCTTCTTTTCTACTCTGTTCTGGAACATGAAATGGAGAAAGTGCCTCGTAGACCCTTCCATCTGTTCTCTGTGTCTGTTAGCTTTTCTTTCTCATTCCTCCATGACATTTTTCTTGGAGGATTTCTCCAATAGGTCTTCTAGCTTTCTCATTTTCTTGTCCATTGTGACTATTGTGCTATTGTATTCAAGTATTGAATTGCCATTTAAAAAATTTTTATATCATCTATGATTGTTTCATAAATGAGATGATGCCATCTTGTTTTTGAGAATATTAAGTGTACATTTAAAATCTCTTATTCTGTGCTTCATCCCTTAGATATTCCAGTTTGGCATGTTTTCTACTTATCTTTTTGTTTATTTCTGTGTCCCTGTCCTGCCATTCATGGATCCCATTTTTTCTTACTGTGTCCTATCTTTCCTGATAGTGAGGATGACTGGGACATGCGACCGGACAGGCTGAGCCAGTAGTTCAAACTGGCTTCTTCCCATTCCTCCAAGTTATTACCTGTTCCTGGTTATTGCTTATCACTTAAAGCTTTCCACTCTGGCTTACTACCCATACTTACTCATGCTTGCATTCAAGGGCTCTTGCTAGTTATCACTTAGCATCAAGGGGAGAGGATGGTGCTGGCCCACCTGGCTGCTGTATGTTTGTTGTGCCAATTGGTTACCCTGATAATTTCTCAGGCTGTCTTCTAATTCCTGTATCTCCTGCCTGCAAGCTCAGAGCATCCATGGCTTACCTGCCACTCTCACATTTTCCTGCCCAACCCTGCTTTTGAAAACTGTTTGCTATGACTTTCTTTTGCTCATGTTTTAGACTATAGATTCATCTGTCAATCTGATCTCACCTGACTTCCATCTTTCAGGCTATATAAAATATCCCCACTTTAAAAAAAAGTATTTCTTTATTTAGAGAGAGCACAAGCAGAAGGGCAGAGGGAGAGGGAGAGAGAAAATCTGAAGCAGACTCTATGCACTGAGCACGAGCCCTACATGGGGCCTGATCTCATGACCCTGAGATCAGGGCCTGAAATCATGACCTGATGACCGAAACCAAGAGTCCATTGCTTGACTGGCTGTGCCACCCGGGTGCCCCTCCATTTTTTTTTAAACAAAATTTCTCTCTTTTTTTATTTTCTCAGATGCAGGATTTCAAAGTAGTGAAAAAAATACCATATTTTACTTGTTGGCAAATTATGTTTTCTATCAAAATCATAAAATTTCTTGCCTATCAGTTGTGTGACTTTCAGTGTTTTATCACTTGTGTGGTATCATGATAAACATATTACATTTTAGTAACTCCATCTCTTATGTTACTTTTAATTATTTGGTCACATAGCATTTCACACCTGAAATAACATCCAGGAAACAATCATAAATCAGTGTAAAGTTAACTCCCATAAACATCCCGACTCTTGCTCTGAATTTGCATGGTGTTTCCTGGGTGCCTCTGACAAGCTAAGATCATTATCGAGCTTGTTTTATGACAGCTTATCTGGAGGGTGTACCATGGAGAATGTATTTAACTTTACTAGTAAGAAGCTATTCTAAACTTCTAAAAAACATGTTTTGTTTTAAATTTTTGGAATTCCTCTAATATTTTGTAGCTTTGGAGATCAGTACAGGCCCTGGACTACTTCTACAAACCAGCTACCCCCTTTGTAGTTTACCCATCCTCTCTGGATCTTTCTTCCAGAGTGAGTTATCTGTCTCCACCACCCTTGACATATCATAAGGATACACTTACAGCAGATTTCTAGTTGATGGTCAGTAAACTTAGTATATGATAAAGAAGCCATTGCACACATCAGAAAATCACTGGAGTATGTATGCTCATGCTCCATACCTTCCTTTTAGAGACAAGAGAAACTGTAGTCTGTGCTATAATCCCAGCCATTGTCACCTCTGAATAATTTCATCAAAGTTAAACATCATATGACTTTGGCTTTATCTTGTGTAAACTCAATATGATCCAAATATAATACCTAGTAAGGCATCTAGGTCATAAACTGTGCTGTTCCAACACCTGTATCTTTTGTAACCAGTAGTGACTGTTCTTGTCTGGTTTTTGTTTGTTTGTTTGTTTATTGGGAGAGTTAATAATTATTGAGAAAATATCTCTCTCCCAGCCAATTCTTTTTTTCTACACTTTGACGTATGGTATGCCTTCCTACATAGTGACTCTATTAATTTCTGCTTAATTTTCCTAAGCGTTATGTTATGTTAGTGATCAGGGAAATGTTCCAGAGACCACTCAAGGCAAGGTAGTGTTCAAGTGGGCACTGTTAATTTAGGCAGAGCTCCTAACTATTATATAGGCTCCCAGTCCTGACATCTTGCCTGGTTTCTGACATTATTTATCAGTACAATTAAATTTTCTATGGGACCCAACCCAGCATCAGAATTTTATCCAACGTAGTCCTTCAGATCAGTAGTTTTAAAAGTTGAATGAAGATCAGGGTAGCCTGGAGGGCTGAGGAAAGCACACATTGTCCACCCCCAGAGTTTCTGATTTAGCAAGTCTGAGGTGGGGCCTGAGGATTCCCTTCCCTTCCCTTCCCTTCCCTTCCCTTCCCTTTCCTTCCCTTCCCTTCCCTTCCCTCCCCTCCCCTCCCCTCCCCTCCCCTCCCCTCCCCTCCCCTCCCCTCCCCTCCCCTCTTTTTTCTTTAAATTTTTATTTATTTATGATAGTCACAGAGAGAGAGAGAGAGAGAGGCAGAGACACAGGCAGAGGGAGAAGCAGGCTCCATGCACCGGGAGCCCAACGTGGGATTTGATCCCGGGTCTCCAGGATCACGCCCTGGGCCAAAGGCAGGCGCCAAACCGCTGCGCCACCCAGGGATCCCCCTTCCTTCCTCTTTTTAAAGATTTCACTTATTTGTTTAAGAGAGAGAGAGCATGAGAAAGAGAGAGACAGCACAAGCAGGGGAAAAGGTAGAGGAAGAAGCAGATTCCCTAGCAAGCAGGAAGTCCAATGTAAGACTCAATCCCAGGACTCTGAGATAATGACCTGAGTTGAAAGCAGACACCTGACCAACTGAGCCACCCAGGTGCCCATGGTTTCATATTTCTAACAAGTTCCCAGGTGATCCTGGTGTAGTTGGTCCAGGAAGGACACTTGAGCACTGTTGCTGTAGGGAGCCACTGTCCACCAGTATGTGTTAGCACATGAGAAGAAACATTTGCTTCTCCTGGTAGGTAGAGTTTCAATTCTGTATTAGGCACAACATATGGGGCTTTTCCTCCTTGCATATTTGTTCTCTAGCATTCTTAATTTATATTCTTTTAACATGATGTAATTTGGTATTAGCCAGTTAACATAATTAAGTACAGAGGCTGTATGATATGCCAAAATACTAAATACAAAAGGATTTCTGAATTATCCACAAACTTACAGTATTCATTCTAAGAAACACGACCTCTAGTTATGTGGCTTTAAGCTTGATAGCTATTTGATACAATACTAAATATCCTTCGAGATTCATTCAGATGCCACTTCTTTGTCATCTTTTATGTTTATCACAGGCACAAATACTCTCCATCTCAAGCCTATAAAAATTTTACCTCTATGAAACATACACTTTTACCCTTAATTGAATAAATGACCAATTTGCCCTATTACGATATCAGCATTATATTAGCTGAGTGACCATTTTATTCATCTTTGTATATCCTACTGAACCATACTGATGGTTTACACATAGAATGCTTTTAATATATTTTAGTTCATCATTAAGGAAATCCACCTTAAGTGCCGTACTTAAAGAAAAGGAATGTTAAAGACTGTAGTAAGAGAGAAAATATCTTCCCCAAAGGCAAGAGAATTTGGTCACTCTCACTCCTTTACTCCTTCACTTAGTGAGCATGGTTGGCTCCCTTCTATGAGACGAGCACTGTGCTGCTTCTCTCCTGAGACTGGTGGTGAAAGTCAGGGAAAAGGTTTACATGATTTTAGAAATGCAGGACCTCATACAGATAACCTGCTAGAATGGCTGATCCAACAGAAGCTTTAATTTAGAAGACTAAGTCCAGAGGCTAAATGACTTACCAAGGTTATGTAGGGAAACAGCAGGGAAGGCAGCATTCAGAGCAAACTGGGTGGCTCAGTGGGATCACAGAGAGGATTGGGACCTTACAGCCAACTTCTCAGCTTGGGACCTCCTACAACAACTCACTCAACCTCTCTGAAATTGAATCTACCAATTGGTAAAATAGGCATGATGTGACCTCCCTTATAATGTAGTTGTTAGAATTGATGAAAAGGAAATATAGGATAGAGCCATACGTAGAGAAAATAGTCAATAAAGACTAATGCATGTTATTATAGTTATTAATGAATAATAGTAATGAGAATAGCATATATTCCTGACTCCCAGTGTTCCACATCAACATCCCCATCAGTGACCTTGGATCTTGGTCCTTAGCCTGTGTCAATTTGTCAGTACCCCTGTACCCTCTCTTTATGCTACACCTAAAGCACAGGAGTTTGGTTACATTTTATTTTCCTTATACTGAATCATGTATTTAATGTTTAAGCCTAAAATAGAATAGATCCAATTGATCAAATCATTGATTTTCAATTAGGACAGGTAGGTCTTTGGAGTGTTGTTGAAACGTTTTGCACCTTTGGCTCTAGAGGGACTGTTCTGGGATATTTAAGGTAATTGCACAGTCTCATTTTCGAATGTTTAAGGAGAAAAACTGTTTTTGATGAATCATCCTCTGCGGAAAGAGTTTGGTATTTTCTTTAGATTGTTACATAATCAGTACCACTTATGTAACTTTCTGTCTAGAACATGGACTGGCAACTTTTTCGGTACAGGGCCAGAAAGTAAATATTTTGGGATTTATGGGTCATCAGGGCTCAGTGACAACTACTTACCTCTGCTGGGAAAGTGCCAAAACAGCCATTATCTTTAGATCCATTTTAATGATTCATTTCCTTATATGGTCTATAACTGCATAGTTGAAGAGGAAAGGAAGAACTCCTTGAAAATGTGACTCTTAGGTGCCAATAATGCATTGTACTCAACTGACATAAGTGATCCAATGTACTATATCACATCTTGTTTATTATTTACTGTTTTCTAACATGAAAAATGTTAGTGGTTTTCCAAACAGCCAGATAGAAATAATTCTTGGTTACAATCTGCATCTAAAGATACTATGTAAACTAATGGTCACGACTGTGCTTTAATACAACTTAATTTACCAAAACAAGCAGTGGGCTGGATTTGATCTATGGCCTCAGGTTTGCCAACTTCTGTCTTAGAATATTATGATCTGATTTTGGAGTTTTGCTCTAAGAAACAGCTTTTTAGTGTAGCAAAGTAAAACTTTATTGAAAATAAACTAAATTGGGAAGTAATCAAGTTTTGAAGCTCATGCTTTTTGAGGTACCTAGGAAACATTTGACCTCAGATAATGAAAAAATATCTGGAGATACTCATTGGTAAAAAGCCATTTTCCCCTTATATTTTTATCAGGCAATAAGGTGGAAAGCCATGGTATCTCTCTTAGGAAAGGTCATTTCTGACATATCAAGAAACGGCACTACAGTGAGCTTGCAAGGTTTGTGGCTGAGGATTGGAAACTTTGAGTAGTTTGGTCTATCCGGAAACAACTGGGGAGAAGCCTTAGAAATGAGGGCACTCCTCTAAGTTATGATGCTGTCAGCCAGGCTTGGATGGTGGACGTCCTTCATGTGAAGAGTGCTGTGGATGTTTTATCTAAATGTCTCATTTCCCTGGCTCACAGGCAGTGCTGGTTTGTTAAATAGACTATCAAGGTAGAATTTGGAAACTTTTCTGGGGGTTTTGGCAAAATTTGTTCAACTATAAGCTTGTTAATTGTTCTTTGGGCAGAATTAGGAGGGAGCTCTGGCTTCAGAACAATGGACAGGTTTAGCAGTGGTATCCACAGCATAGTGCTACATAGTTGCTACTCAGGGCATCCCAGGGTCTTGTCAACCTGTCTATCCCCTGTATAGAATATATAGGCATGTTGTGGGTGCAGGTGTACATACACAGACTGAATAAACCCAGCAAAACTACAGGCCATTCAAAAAAAAACTGAAGTTAGTGGATGACTACTCACTCTCTGTCCTGGACATGACTCCTAATCCACAAGTCATCATGGATGTAAGAATGGCACCGGGGAGGCGGAACGGTTTTAGTTAGGTTGTTATAGAAGTATGGCCACATTTAGAAGATCGCCCCTTACAGGTCTTTTTTCTGGTTTTTCAAGAATTGCTTTCGATTCTCTAGCATGTGGTGTTTTAGTCTTGATTGAACTCAGTCCAGTCTTGGGGAGCTCAGTACTTATTAGGCAGCCTCATTCTTCTGAACACCGTGGGGGTGATCTAGTGGTCTTTCTAGGAATGAGCCCTACTTAAATGCTGTAAGCATCCAGGCATCGTATTACGCTCATCTTGAGCAATCTTTAGGAAGGGGAGAGCACAGCATTCCCACAGTTCTGCTCTATCCCAGTTACTGCCTGTAGCTTTTGGCCTGTCTTTGTTTAAACCCCGCTTTTGCCCTGTCATCTTTTTTTTTTTCACTTTACTTCCCTTTTCCTCATCCTCACTTCCTTTTATACAACTTTATATGCTTCATTTCCTTCCCATTTTCCCCCCTCTGGGAGGATCTACAAGCTGTAATGTTTTTCACCAAATAAGACACACACTCATTTTGGGTTCCCCATCTGAATCTAGTAACACTTTGTGAGGGCCTGATCTTTCCAGATTGGTAAAGCACAAGCAATATGATATGATCAATTTAAAGTCCTTCTACTCTATAATTAGGCTGATGCATAGAGAGAATTAAACTGGGACTCAGTTTCCCTTGCAAGGAAATGTAGTCAAGAAGATATTTTGGGGTCTTAAAGCTGGTAGCGGTCATGCCAACAGCCCTGCTTGCTAGGCCTAGAGTGAGCACCACTCTGTGACATGGGAAGGACTCTAATCCTGGGAAGAATGCTCAGCTCAAATCCCGTTAAAACTTTGAGCATTAGGGGCACCTGGGTGGCTCAATGGCTGAGAATCTGCCTTTGGCCCAGGGCGTGATCCTGGGATCCTGGGATGGAGTCCCACATTGGGCTCCTCACAGGGAGCCTGCTTCCCCCTCTGGCTATGTCTCTGCCTCTCTCTGTGTGTCTTTCATGAATAGATATATAAATAATCTAAAACAAACAAACAAAAAAACCCACACACAAAAAACCTTGAGCATTAATTCCTGGAAAACAAGAGCCCTTGCGTTAAACCCTGCTTTCTCTTGATGTGAGTGAAGGCAGTTACCGCCCTGTCCAGCGGTGCCCTGGAAGAACACTGTGTTGCTGGTGCCCTCTGGTGGCCATTTTGCGGTGTTGCAAAAGGGAAAGAAAAGTCCTTGGAGGGAATTCATTAGAAGGTGATCAGTGGGGCTGTACAAATCACTTCTGTGAGAGGCTTGTGGATTGAGGGTTGATGGTTCTTTTTGACGTGAGTTTTGGGTGATGAAAATTCAGGGCACATTCATCTAGCAAACTGCTCTTTATCCTTTTCCAGCACACACAGATGGTTGGCCTTCGCTTTCAGAGCAGTAACAGCTTCATTTGCACACTGCAGGAAGAATAATGTTGGATAAGTCATTTTCCTATTTGGAAAAATGACTTAGACAGAAGATTTAAGAGGTCCCACTAGTGTGAAAAGCCTGCCATGTGGTAGGTGTTTAGTAAGTTACTGATCTGCAACCAAAATGTTCAAATATCTGGTACCTCTGATTTCAGACCTCTTTTCCTTTTGCTATTTAATAGGTTAATTTTTATCATTTTAATTTTTTTATGATTATATAGGTCTTATGTAAGAAGAAAATATACCCTAAGTTAGAGCTAGAGAGAAGCCTGTAAGGGACAGGCAGGGTGTTTCTAGAACTCTGTACTCCATCATGCTGTGTACTGAGGAGCAGCCATACAACTTCCTGGCAGGTGTGTTCTGAGTGGTACACCATCCCCTTAGCCTTTGGACAGATCTGTTGAGCCTGGGACAGACCCCAACAGTCTTCCATTTATCCTGCTGTGTCCAAAAAAATCCATCATTTGCTTTTGGGCCATAATGCAAAGTTTTGGTACAAGCACGAGTCCCGGACCCTGAGAGCAGACCTCCTGGGTTTGAGTGCTAACTCAGATACCATCTAGGGAAGGTTGTGGGGGTTCATCTGCTGTGCATGTTTGCAGGGATGTGTGGGGATGTGGGTGGGGCTGGAGGAAATGCAATAGCACACAGTAAACAGTAAGAATTATTATTAGTGTGTCTAGGTGTCTTTATCCTTATTTGTAGTTTATTTTCACATTTACCTTCTGGGAAAGGAAGGACTCGTGGCATTTCCACCATAAGAAAGGCCTTATAATTACCTTTCTTCCCAGTTTCTTGATAATTTGTTTTACCTTTTACGTGTCTTTCACTTTTGTCTCTTTTTGCAATAGATTATTTCCTCCTCTCACCCCAGCTCCCCTGTCCCCATTGGGGGCAAAGGGCGGTGGGGATGAAGGGTGTTTTCTGAGACCAATTCCTACTTTGAGTTTGTGCAACAGCAGAAATGAAGGAGAGGCTAGATTTTAGTGATTGGAGTAAGGACTCCATTATGAATTGATGGTTTTATTTTCCCTCTCTTATATTTGATCAGAAAATGCCCCTGAGATTTCATAGCGATCAACCTGGGCAGACATGGCCTTTGGTTTGTTTGTTTGTTTGTTTTACAGAGTGTACCATACTGATCTGGTGTTTAAAGAATCATTTTTACCTACTAATGTAAAATGGGATCTTACTTCAAGCAAGTGCTTGATCACTTGCTTTTTTTCACCCCCTGTATTTTTCCCCTATTCTTAAAATTCCATTTTGAGAAGAAATAAAAAGATGAATATAATACATCATGTTTTGTTTAATCCATGTTCCAATTTCTTTCAACATTTTTATTGTGAGCAATAGTGCCCCACGCAAACATTCTTGTGCCTCAATCTGGGTGTATGATTTTCTTTCTTATTTCTTTGCAGATGTTTTGTGCCCCATGATCTGAACATTTCAAGATTCTCGTTATAGAATTGCCAGCCCATCCTTGGGAAATATGTTGCTCACTCATCAGTCGCATACATGTGGTCTACTTTTTCATTTCTCACCTACACTGTGTGTAGATTATCTTTGTTAATTTGATAGAGAAAAAGTATTATATTTGTTTCAATTTGTATTAATAAATTTAGTCCCTCAGATGCAATTGGTTATGAGCTATTTGCTTTTCTTTTGTGCATGTTCCATCTGTTATTGTTGCTCATTCTTCTGTTCCCTAGATAGGTTCACATATATTTTCTAACTTGCCATTTATCTCCTAATTTTGTTTTTAAAGTTTTGTTGCAAAAAATCATTTCAAGTCTTACAATCCTATTCTAAAGAGTTTCTTCCTTTGTTTTTATAACAAGAAAGGCCTTTCTCTCTTAAAAGGATACACATCAACTTCTATTTATTCTCTTTGCTGTTTTGTTTTATGTTTTTCCTATATCTCTTTGATCTGTCTCAAGTTTATTTTTATTTCTGGCTCAGAGTAGGAACTTAGATTTACTTTTTGCCAAATGGCTATTTAATTAGCAAGGACTAAAGATTCCTTTCCCCAGTGACTTGATTGCCACTTATTAAGTGTATTAAAATGCAGTACCTACTAGGGTTGTTTCCTGGATTTCTCTTTGAATCCTATGGATGTGTTTTTCTGTTCAGATGCCAGCACCACACCAGTGTTACTGTATCAAAAGATCACAATCAGTACTCTTTTTTTTTTTTTTTTTTCCAAAAATTGGGGTTTGCTTCACATTGGAGTACCTTCTCTGAACACCAGATGGCATGAGATCCCTGGCCTGCTGTGTGGGAGCCACAGGAACACAGCTAGCGGGTGTATGAAAATGTTATTCAAGAGCAAACTTGAGACTTTCAGAGATGCAGACACCTATCCCGAATCACAGGTAGTGGTTGGCTTTTCTCCACTTGTTGAGTTTTTATAGCCTGCCAAGCTCCCATTGCAAGTAAGTGGAGCTGATTTTTGAAAGCTGTTTCTGTTCATTCCTTTCCCACTTGGATACAGAGCATCCTTGGTTGGCCGTGTTTATCCGTATAGCTTTTAATGTGTTCCCATAATGGAGCCCTTCCCTCTGGAGATTTTTGTTGTATTTTGTTTTGGGTTGCCGTGCACCCTTACCAGCTTATTAGAAAGCTTTGATACTGTCCCATTTTATATAGTCAGTTAAGCTGTTCTTTCAGTAGGATCCTGTCTCAATTCCTATGAAGTACCTTGAAAGCAAGACCAGCATGTTTCCTATATCTGATGCACGGGACAAATTGCTTTATATCCAACTGAAGATCACTGACTTGTACTTAATGTAGCATGCATTCCATTTGGTTGAATGGGGCTTCCCTATAGTGAGTGGTTATATCAGTTCACTTCTGTATCCATAGGCTATGTGCCCCATTGCAAGGTGTGCTTTAAGTAGGTTTTTTTTTTTTTTTGACTTAGTTTCATTGTGATGTTGATCTTATGTGTTCTGCTGCAGGCGGTGTGGGTGTTTTACACACAGAGTGAAATTCAGAGGGTATGTTGGTATATCCCTGTATGTCCTGTGATTCACTTGTGGTGTAATTGGGATTTCAGCTCCCGCATTGTGTGGGTAGTCCTATCATGCCATCAAACCCCTAAGAGTCACCATGCACTGAATTTGAGACAGAAAGCACAGCGTGCAAAGGTGAAGGGTGTGATTCCAGAGACCATCATCATGTAACAAGTTATCACAAACCTTAGCAACCCTTAACCACCACAGGCTCATGAATTCAGAGGGATGGGAATTTCTATAAGGCACACTGTGAATGGTTTCTCTTTGCCATGCACTGTCTACAGTCTCTGCTGGGAAGACTTGGTAGGTTGAGAATGACTTGCCTATTGAGAGTGATCATCCCAAGGCTCAAAAGCCTGTTTATAGCAATGTTGGGAACCTGGGATGGCATGCTAGAAGACAAGATTATTCCACAAGAGCCCGCTCTGTGAAGCATGGGGCCCCAGACTTGTCATGCTGTTTATGTTGCTGCTGAGGCTCCAGGGCACAAGGCAGGTGCTATATCACCCTGTGTAGCCGGCCTCGGAAGGAAAACTGTGTGACTTTCTCCACACTACATTGACTGGAGCAATCACCCACATTCAGAGGGATGGGATAGGTTACACTTTAAAATTGCTCTTGTTTTGGAGGCCTGACAATGAAATGGATCTATATTTGAGGCTTGGCTCTGGGAACTTACTTACTTTTGTCCTCTTTAAAACAATAATATAAATAGTGCTATCCCTTACAGTTTTTGGAGGATTAAATGAGAACATGCCTGTTGTTAATGTTATTACAAAGCTTTAGTCCTTTGTCTCCTCTCCATGGAGGCTGCTGTCTGTCTCATTAGATTTATTTATTATTATTTTTTAAAGATTTTATTTGTTTATTCTTAAGAGACACACAGAGAGAGAGGCAGAGACATAGGCAGAGGGAGAAGCAGGCTCCCTGCAGGAAGCCTATTGCGGGCCTTGATCCCAGGACCCCAGAAACACGCCCTGAGCCAAAGGTGGACACTCAACCACTGAGCCACCGGGGCGTCCCAGTTTCATTAGATTTAAATTTATGCTCCAACAATAGCCTGCACTGAGGACAGTTTTAGTATTTGTATTCATAGAAGGGAGAACTTTAGGGTATTCATAATTGTGTATGCTTTGGTAGTATGGATTTCTAGAACACCCAGAGCTGACAGTCCTACAGATCTGGTAGGTTGTACCCTTGGCAGAGACTGAACATTTCCATTCTATGGTTATGTAGCTAAATCTTGTCTTCTTTCTTTCCCTGATCCCTTTTATAGTCTCTTTATGTGGCTGCATCCTCGTCACTGGCTCCCCTCTCCTTTTCTTTATTCCATTAGGCCTTTTTCTAACTTTACCTGGACCCTTCCTTATTTGATGTTGCAGGGACAATCCTGCATGATACATGAAGCAGAAGTTCACACCTTTGTGTGCTTTGGATCACCTGATCAAGAACAGGGGTGCAAACATCTCTTAATTACCACCTCATCAAAAGCCAATTTGTCCAATAATCTGTTCACCAAATGGTCTATTTATTGACTTACTGAATTCATCAGTATATTGACAATGTTTTCTTTTTCTTTCTTTTTTTAAAAAAATATTTATTTATTCATGAGAGACACAGAGAAAGAGGCAGAGACACAGGCAAAGGGAGAAGCAGGGCTCCCTGTGGGGACTGCAATGTGGGACTTGATCCCCAGACCCCCAAAATCATGACCCAAGCCAAAGGCAGATGCTCAACCACTGAGCCACCCAGGTGCCCCAACAACTTTTTCTTCTAATCTATATTTATAAATTTGCATGTATAAAGTTATCAGATGAGAACTTTTCAAAATAGCCGAAGGTCTCTGGGTCATATCAGTTAATCGGTTTATGAAAACAGCATTTTAAATAATTTGTCTCAGGCCAAAAAAAAAAAAAAAAAAAAAAAAAAAAGGAGTGATGGGATATGCCTTGGCCTAGGCTGCAGATCCCAGAAAGGGGATGACTAAGGACAGAGAAGGAGAGGATATTAAGGGGAAGACAGATGGGGAGGGATGTGTGTGGGGTAGCTGGGGCTGAAGGAAGTTTAAGGAGGCCATGTACGAGGATGCATCTGAAGGTCCCAGGAGGACTTTACTTTCAACATCTCTGTTATGCCCCATTATTTACTCTATACAAACTATAAATAGTCAAAATAAAGAAGTTCTGTAAAACTTTATAAGTAGTTAAACAAGTTTTGGTATAACTGGTTAAGTTCAGATCATTCATCCCGCTGTAAGTTGGTCATTGGAAATTGTTTCAGACACTGGATTTTGGTAAATTGCTTGAAGCTGTTACCCTGAAGCGTCCATCCACGGGCAGGTCTTGACCAAAGTGCCATTGAGATGTTATAGAAGGCAAGTTCCCTTAGAGGAGAGGAATCAATCATATTCGGGAGAAAACTTCAGGAATAGTTCACCCAAGATGTGCTAAGTGGTAGAACACATACAAAAAAATTTGAAGATGGTTGGGTAGGAAACTGTTCTTTTGTGGTTGGTAACAAGGGAACAGCTCCAGGAAGCGTGCAGCCACCGCGTACAGAATGATGTGCCAGGGTAATTCTGGGAATAAGCATGTTCCCTTAACTTAATTGTAGTGGATGAAATGTGGCTTGGAATTGTGCGAGACTTGAATATACTGCTATCTTGAGTAATATGAAGTTTGCTCTACCTAGGAAAAGTTGTTTCTTCTTTCCTATGTGACTGAGGAAAAATACTCTCTGCATTTCCATAATGCCCATTATAGTTTCTGAAGGTCAGTTTAGAGAGCAACATTGGGACGGGAATTGATGTAGAAACCCCAGCTTAACTGCTAGGGGGCAGCAGCAGCTGTTGAAAAATCACCACTAGCTGTTTTTCTGGAAAACATTTCTATCTCTTATTTAGCTGGCCTCAAAGAAAGTCAGAACTTATGCATCCCCTATAAAAATGGCTCAGTGTTGGTTGTTTTTCTGGTAGGGAGAAAAATTCTAAGTATGTATAATATTGAGAATATTCTAAATGTATGTTTATAAATAGTTTAAATATTGCTCTTAAGCCAGAGGACAAGAAAAACATCAAATTTATACTTTTCATGTTTCCAAATACTGTTTATACAGGATGAGTTCATTGATGTGTATCTCAGTTTCTCTAAAGACTTGGGAAATAACTGTTGGCTTGAATTAACTCTTAAGAACTCCTGACAAAAGTTATCAGATATAACAAAATGTGAACTTAATGTAAAAATGTGGAGATAATTTCTTTTCACAAACAAACAGCTACTCTGAGAAATGCATTTAATTAGGAAACTTTCTAGCCTGACAACCTTTCTTTTGAAGAAACTGTATGGCTGAAGTGTTTTAGCTTGGCAAATGAGCTTTGCTGTTAGCAAAGAAAAGGAGGTTTTTGCCTACGAATATTACCTCTGCATGGATTTGTGTTTTTTTATGTTTATTTTTTTATTGGTGTTCAATTTGCCAACATATAGAATAACACCCAGTGCTCATCCCATCAAGTGCCCCCCTCAGTGCCCATCACCCAGTCACCCCCACCCCCCACCCACCTCCCTTTCCACCACCTCTAGTTTGTTTCCCAGAGTTAGGAGTCTCTCATGTTCTGTCTCCCTTTCTGATATTTCCCACTCATTTTTTCTCCTTTCCCCTTTATTCCCTTTCACTATTTTTTATATTCCCCAAATGAATGAGACCATATAATGTTTGTCCTTCTCCGATTGACTTACTTCACTCAGCATAATAACCTCCAGTTCCATCCACGTCGAAGCAAATGGTAGGTATTTGTCATTTCTAATGGCTGAGTAATATTCCATTGTATACATAAACCACATCTTCTTTATCCATTCATCTTTCGATGGACACCGAGGCTCCTTCCACAGTTTGGCTATTGTGGACATTGCTGCTAGAAACATCGGGGTGCAGGTGTCCCGGCATTTCATTGCATCTGTATCTTTGGGGTAAATCCCCAGCAGTGCAATTGCTGGGTCATAGGGCAGGTCTATTTTTAACTCTTTGAGGAACCTCCACACAGTTTTCCAGAGTGGCTGTACCAGTTCACATTCCCACCAACAGTGCAAGAGGGTTCTCCTTTCTCCACATCCTCTCCAACATTTGTTGTTTCCTGTGTTGTTCATTTTCACCATTCTCACTGGTGTGAGGTGGTATCTCACAGTGGTTTTGATTTGTATTTCCCTGATGGCCAGTGATGCGGAGCATTTTCTCATGTGCATGTTGGCCATGTCTATGTCTTCCTCTGTGAGATTTCTGTTCATGTCTTTTGCCCATTTCATGATTGGATTGTTTGTTTCTTTGGTGTTGAGTGTAATAAGTTCTTTATAGATCTTGGAAACTAGCCCTTTATCTGATATGTCATTTGCAAATATCTTCTCCCATTCTGTAGGTTGTCTTTTAGTTTTGTTGACTGTATCTTTTGCTGTGCAAAAGCTTCTTATCTTGATGAAATCCCAATAGTTCATTTTTGCTTTTGTTTCTCTTGCCTTTGTGGATGTATCTTGCAAGAAGTTACTGTGGCCAAGTTCAAAAAAGGGTGTTGCCTGTGTTCTCCTCTAGGATTTTGATGGAATCTTGTCTCACTTTTAGATCTTTCATCCATTTTGAACTTAGCTTTGTGTGTGGTGCAAGAGAGTGCTCTAGTTTCATTCTTCTGCATGTGGATGTCCAATTTTCCCAGCACCATTTATTGAAGAGACTGTCTTTTTTCCAGGGATAGTCTTTCCTCCTTTGTCGAATATTAGTTGACCATAAAGTTGAGGGTTCACTTCTGGATTCTCTATTCTGTTCCATTGATCTATGTGTCTGTCTTTGTGCCAGTACCACACTGTCTTGATGACAACAGCTTTGTAGAACAACCTGAAATCTGGCATTGTGATGCCCCCGGCTATGGTTTTCTTTTTTAATATTCCCCTGGCTATTTGGGGTCTTTTCTGATTCCACACAAAGCTTAAAATAATTTGTTCCAACTCTCTGAAGAAAGTCCATGGTATTTTGATAGGGATTTCTGCATGGATTTGTATTGCAAGTAAGGAATGCTAGTTTTTAAGAACTATATTATGTATCTATGTACCAATATACACATAAATGACCATTAAGTTGATTTGTAGAAATATATTTTTGGGCACAAGGGAGACTGATATGTTATTGATTGAAGAAAGGTAAAAATATAATATGAAGGATGGTTCCTTTTTAAAAGATTTTATTTAATTATCAGAGAGAGAGAGAGAGAAAGTGAGTAGGGGGAGGGGCAGAGGGAGAGGGAGAAAGAGAATCTCAAGCTGACTCCTCAATGAGCGAGGAGCCCAACATGGAGCTTGAACTTAGACCCCAAGATCATGACCTGAGCCAAAACCAACTAGTCAGAAGCTCAACTGATGGAGCCACCCAGGATCCCCAAGCCTGGTTCCTTTT
Organism: Vulpes vulpes; assembly: GCF_048418805.1. Taxonomy (NCBI): domain Eukaryota; kingdom Metazoa; phylum Chordata; class Mammalia; order Carnivora; family Canidae; genus Vulpes; species Vulpes vulpes. Next base: position 94,081,977 of record NC_132793.1, on the reverse strand, counting down.
TGTAAACAGTGTGTGAGTGTGCATGTAAAGTCTAGGAACATATCACAATATTACTAGATGGTAATAATGTTCTTTCCTTTAATGCATTTGAATATCTGCTTTTTCTCTTGTGCCCATGAGTTATATTATAAAAAGCACAGAGAAGTTGTTTGTAATTAGAGCTTCAGTGCAGATTTATTTTATTTGCATGTTAGATTGATTCTTGAGCCAGTCAACGTGATATGGTGTATTCTACTTATCACTTCTCCTGTTATTTCTGACCATTTTTTATAACTCTCAAAATGTGGTAGTAGATAAATAAAATGCCAAGAGAACCAATATGGTTCTTTTTTTTTTTAATATGGTTCTTTTTTAAAAAATATGGTTCTTGATCACTCTTTCCTTATGATGGACTAGAGTTGTTTTTTGTCCATCTCACTGAGCTGTCATTTCCATTGATTATATTTGCAAAACGATCTGAAATCCTCAGTGAATAACATTAGGACTGTAGGTAGAGTGGTAGCCAATACTTATGAATACCTAGGGCTTTTTAGTTTTTTAATGCAATTCTTTCTTTCCAGGAAAGCTCAGATTGTTTTAGGGAAATGTTCTCAAACCACATTGGATCTTATAAGAAGTATGTAAGGAATTTTCTGTTCAAGTTCTGCAGAGAAAAGGTGATATGGATTTCACAGCTTTAGAGATGGCAATAGAAGGGACATTACAGAGACAAATTGGTATTTGTTATTTTAAATAGGTAAAATAAATGTACATTTAATACATATATTCTATACTCACCCTTTTTAAATTAATTGAGCAATAATACTAAAAATAATAGCAATTGCAATGAGACTTTCTTGTAAATGGCTGGAGTATATGAATTCATTCAGTTCTTGAGATAATCCTAAGAGGTTGGTATGTATTTTTTAAAGATTTTTCTTATTTATTTGAGAGAGAGAAAGAGAGAGCACATGAGTGGAGGAGAGGGTCAGAGGGAGAAGCAGACTCCCCACTGAGCAGGGAGCCCCATGAGGGGCTCCATCCCAGGACCCTGAGTTCATGACCAGAGCTGAAGACAGATGCTTAACTGACTCAGCCACCCAGGCCCCTGAGGTTGCTATATTTTTTATAAACAAGTGAAACTGAGTAAAATTGCCCAAGAAAAGAAGTGGGGTTTTACAAAGAGGAAGTTATGAAAAAGGAAAGTATGAGATTTTCATCCCTATGCCATCTTATTTCAAATGTCATCCAGTCATTGATCACATATTTATAATACTTGAACTGTGCACATTTGACAAATATTGGGCATACATCTTACCTTCTAGAGCCTTGATTTGGAGGAATCTAATATTATGTTCACAGAGGCTCCAAGGACAAGTTTTTTTTTTTTTTCTTTTAATGTTTAAATCATTTCCTGAAATACAGAGTAGAAAAGTTCTGAGCTGTTTCTGTTGTTGTTGTCTTAATGTGGTTCATGGTTCTTAGTGAAGTTCAGTATTCTGCTGTCCACTGAAATTCCAAGGAAGGAAGTGGTAAACAGCTTCTCCCAATGGTTTTGATGACCTAACCCTTTCAGTCCACGGAGCATCTCTGCAGGTGGCATTCTGCAGAGCATGCTCAGTGAAGCCCTGGATTGTCTCCTCTGATGGTCCGGGTGCGGCATTTTGCTGGGCCCCCAACTCCCTGGGGCTGCCTTATCTTGAGCACCAGGTTTTCTTGCTTTCCCCAGTTTCTTCTGCCTCCTTCATTATAAGCGGCTGCCAGATTTATATTTCTTAAGCTTGGCTCTGATCATTTTTACTTTCCTGTTCCATACCTAAACCTGACTTTCCTTCCCTCCTCACACTGAAATAATTCCAGATGGACAAAAGACTTATATACATAAATGAAAAAATACAAGATCAGGGGAAGGAAACATAGCTGAACTAATTTAAAATCTTAGAGTGAGAACATTTCTTCCAAGCAGGATGTTAAACTACAAAGCCATAAGTAAAACTTTGGTAAATTTGACTAAATGAAAGTGAAAAAAAATTATTGCAAGAAATAGCTTAAGCATAAACAAATTATGACAAGATTTATAACCAATAGCTGATTTCCTTGATTAAAGACTCATTCAAATCCTGAAGCAAATAACAAACTATGAGACCTTAGAAAAATGGACAAATGATATTAATGCAAATTTCCCTGACAAAGAAATACAAAGGCAGGTCACTAAAATACAAAAGATCCTAAACTTTACTCAAAATGTCAAAGTTAGAGAAAAATTGAGATACTATTTTTCCACCTGCTGTTCTTTTAAAATAAAGGCACATAACATCCAGTTTGAGGAGCATGCAGAGAAACAAAAACAAGTACAAAACATATACTTTTGGTGGGAATGTAAATTTGATGAACTTTGGAAGAGCCATTTGACAATGTCTATGCAAACCAGAAAGGGCATATATTTATGTGCCTGGCAGTTTTTCCAAAGTTAAAAATTTCCTCTGAATATACTCACTTATGCACTCCAAGAGAGTCATACAAGAATGCTTATTATAGTATTGATGGTACTAGTTTAAAAAAATGGAAGTGATGTAAATATCCATTATTTGGTGGCTAGTGATGTAAGTAATGAAAATTTAAGCAGTGGATTAAAAAAAAAAAAAAAACCTGGTGAACCTGTATTGCTTTAATTGTGAAAGCATGAAGTCCAATGCATGTAATATGATTACACTTGCATTAAAATCAATTTTTGTATCTTTTTTCCTATAATAAACCTATGAAACCAGCCCATTCGAGGAATGGGAATGAGGAAAGTCAGAGTCAGAATAGAGATTCTCTTTTTCATTTCATACCTTTCCAAGACCTGTGCATGTTTTATGTGTGTTAAGAAATTTTTTAAAAAGGGCACGTGGGTGGTTCAGTGGTTGAGCATCTACCTTTGGCTCAGGTGGTAGTCCTGGGGTCCTAAGATCGAGTTCCATATCAGGCTCCTTGCTGGGAGCCTGCCTCTCCCTCTCCTATGTCTCTGCCTCTCTGTGTGTCTCATGAATAAATACATAAAATCTTTAAAAAAATTAAAAAAAAGAAATTAAAGAAAAAAAAAAAACAAGAAAGACAAAAACACCCTGTATTTCTTACTGAACAAAACTAAATTCCTTATTTTGTTATTTTAAAGCACTTTGACCCTGGAGGTGCCTGACTGGCTCAGATGTTGAGCATCTGCCTTCCGCTCAGGCCATGATCTCAGGGTCCTGGGATCAAACCCCACTTTGGGCTCCTGCTCAGTTGGGCATCTTTTCCCTCTGCCTGTCTTCCTGCTTGTGTTCTCTTTGTCTCTGTGTCTCAAATAAATAAATAAATAAAAATCTTTAAAAAAAAAAAAAAGTAAGTAAAGCACTTTGGCTTGGTTCAAATCTGCCTTTTCAATTTTATTTCTCATTGTATTTTTTCTCACTTAATGTCCAGATCAGTTGAAATGCTTACTTAGCACCACACAGATCTTGCCATTTGGGTCTCCTTCCTGCTCCCCAGCTTCACTGCCATTTTCTCCTGCTAAAATGACCTCAGATCTTCTCCGAGCGTTCGGGTCCACCCATATTTCTACCAGCACCTTTTTTTCCAGACTCCACGGCCACCCCAGCTTGGGCTCATCTCTTCTACCTGTGAGCCGTTATCACCTCTGAGTTCAGTTCTGTTTTGATACTTACCCCCTAGTTATATTTATGGTGTCCATGCTGCCCGCCAGGTACAGGAGACTGGACTGAAGCAGGATCTGGGACTCATTTACCTTGGTGACCCCTGTCCCCATCGTGCCGAGCCCTGAGGCAGCCTCTGAAATCAGCCTTCAGGGTTTGTAGCACGTGAGCAGTGTCAGCAGGCCTGGCAGGTACAGAGTCCAGGGAGGGTTGGCCGAGCGTCATGTCACTGAGTAGGAGCAGAAGTAAGGACTTCCGCACATTGTGGGCACGAGGGTGGGGGGACCCGTGAAGGGCTGTGAGCCTGTCTCGGCAAGCATCGAAGCCCCATGTGTTTGGAGTGCGGCAGGAAACTCAGACCCTTGATGCTTACCATCTTGATCTTCCGAGTCCGAGGTTGTGTGACCCCCACCGGGTCCTCAAGGGCAGAATCAGTGGCCCCATCAGGACGGGGGCGCCCGTCTGGCCTCCTGGCCTCATTCTCCTCCCAGAGCGCCACACCACCTCTTTCTTCCAAGGAGCCTCATTGTTGGTGAAGGTCCCAGTGCAAAAAAGGTTAAAGTCCACCCATTCAGGTGTCATCTCATCATTTGTATAATCGGGGAGTTGCATTCCTGAGCAGCCGACCCCTTTTCAGAACCTGCCTAGTTGAGATGTCACTTCCCTGACAGTGAGGCACTTAGGCTCACGGAGAAAAATCACAATGTGCTCCCTCCCTTTCTCAAATTTTCCCTAACAATTAATGCCACACTAACTTGACACTCTCTTTCCTTGTTTGGCTTTGTAAACCCTGGTCCCTTTTTCTATTAATTCCAGACATTAATATTTTCTTTCACGCAACTGACGCCATTCACCCGTGAAACCGTTTGAACATTATGTAGCTGTCAAGATGCCTGGGGATTACCCAGTATGCTTTGCCTGTGAGAAAGTGACACCACCGAGGTCTGGTTTTGAGATGTTTATTTTGAGAGTACGCTGACAAGCATGAAGTCCCGATCCCAGAGTGGCAATTTCATTTAATTAAAGGCCTCTTTTTATTATAGTTTTCCCCCCACATTTTTTTTTATATATATATATCAGAATGATTGTTAAAGTCTGACTTGCCAGAGGTGTTCTCTTGTACTATAAAAGGGAGTGAAGGGGGCGGGGGTGCATTGCTCACTCACTAGTGACTATTCCACTGAATGGCTGTGAATGCATTCCTTTTTACTGTCCTGTTCAGAGCTGCCAGTTGACATGGTGTGCATGTGTGTGTATGTGTCTGCGTGTGTCCAAGTTTAAAATAAAGACTGCTGGGCTTCTGTCCCTGTGTTGCCAAACTTAAAACGTGAGAGTTGAGTACATTGCGTATTTGTATATGCTTGCGATTTAATTTCTTGGTCTTGAAGTTAGAAGTCTTACCATACTGGAAGGCTACCACCCGAATTATACCTTGGTTAATCTATTGAGGCTTTTAAAAAATGCACAGTATCTTACTTTATTGTGAAATTTCTTTCTGTTCAAATCGTTGGGGAGGGTATTGCACTTGTGTTCAGTAATTTTTAATACAGCAGCTAAATAAAAACCTGAAAAAGGAGCTAACGAAAAGAAAAGCTTAAGGTAATTAAGGAGGGCATTACTGATTTGGTAAATGTTTGCAACAGAGTGGCCTAATTAATTTTTGAGATGATACCTTAGACTATTTTGGCTTGACTTTATAGTAGGAATTCACGTCCATAAATATATGGGGGCCTGTGTTGGGCACTATCTATGGCATGCAGATATATATATATTATATATTATATATGCAGATATATATAATATATATATCTTACATATATATCCATCCCAGATATATTTACCCAACAGGTAAAACAGACTGTTGGTCTTTGGACACTGAATCATGTTGTCTGTTTCACAGTTAATTACAATATCATAACTCCTCAAATTAGAGTTTTTTCTTTCTTTGTGGCATTATTGGCTGGCCTTCAGCTATCTCCTCACTGATTGTTCATTCCTTTGTGCCTTATTTATTCATCATTCACTGGGTAACACTGCACTAGTATGTCCCAAGTATGCAAGTATGACGGCATACTTGCAGGTGTGCAACAGACCTGCAAAACACAGAATTCACGGTTTCTGTTTACAGTCCTCTTCCCCACCCCCATCCCGCTGCCCCTCAGCTGATCTGAAATTGTGGAGGAGGGTTTGACATCAGCCCTTCTTTCTGCTTTGGATATAGTGGCTGGAGAGATATTATTCATTCTCTTTGGTGTCTGTTTCAAAGCTCCCCAGGAAGAGCTGGGCAGGTCAGGGGTGTTGGCCCTGAGGCCAGCGGAGGGCCTGGCTGGTGTGGCTGTTCCCCCAGCCAGGGCCAGACAATGTTCGCTGGCTTTACTGCAGGTGCAGGAGGCAGCAGAGAATGGCAACTTTGTCAATTTAATCTCTCTGCTCCCCATTCTAGTCTTTCGTCCTCTTGCCCCATCTTTTGAGCCAGTGGTTCCAGAGATGGATTTATTTATTATGATTACATTCTAAAGTACAGATTTCTGTTGAGTCAGCCATCTGGCCAAGTGTTTGAAAATAGTTTCTTTCCCTTTTCACTGACTTGCTGCCATTCTTGGGAGGGGTTGGTTTCTCCTCAGGATTCCTGACACCGTTGGCTGGTGCCGGTGGATTTTGTGTCTTGAATTTTTGTGGCTAATGTAGTGATGACATACCCAGAATGAAATGAAACAGAAAAAGCTCAAGGAGCCCATTTGTATTATGCCACTGAGGGCAAAGAAGGATCAGTCATTTACCCCAAATTGTTTCATTTTTCTCTCCTTGCCCCCTCTGGGGCCTTCAGTCCATGCACGGGGAGACATTTGTTCTGGGCGTACTCCGTGAAATGCTTTGAGCCAGGGGAGTGTGGAAAGAATCCTTAGTTAACGGAGATCCTGGGCTTTTACGTATATTTTTAAAACCTGTCTTGCTCTCTTTTTTCTTTAAAGGCACGAGCGATCCCTATGTGAAATTTAAGCTGAATGGGAAGACGCTGTACAAAAGTAAAGTCATATATAAGAACTTGAACCCAGTTTGGGATGAGATAGTTGTACTTCCAATTCAAAGCCTTGATCAAAAGCTACGTGTGAAGGTAATCACAGATGGTTTTCAAATCTGCTCTTTTATTAAAAGCATTGATTTCTCAGCAATCTTTGCCCCCTTAAAAGGGCAACGTTCCCAAATTCCTTTATTATTATTAAGCTCTGGGTAAAACATCTTAGAGAAGGGATTATTTATACCCTGCATTGAAACTATATGTTTTTCTCAGATCAGTGGCGTATACTCCACAGAAAATCAGAATGAAAATAATATCTCCATTGATTGTATTTAAACTTACTGCATGTGGAAGAATTATTACTGCTGGTGTAGTGGCGACAAGAAGGAAAGCCTTTCTCATTAGGAATAACTTTATACTTAATAGAGCTTTAAGCTACTGGTTGTAAGCATCAATTGCTCTAACATCTGGGTTAAAGCTGCATGAGTTGAATGCAGGATGGGATTGCTATAGAATATTTAGCAAATTTCTATTTAATTGGCAGATCTGCTCACCGTGGAAAATACTAAATCTTAATGAGAGACCATTTAAACTACAGGGACTGATCCATTGTGCATAACATTTTAGTGCATATGAATACTGCCTTAAGAGTATTTTCTGCTGTTGTTTTGGTGGTAGTAGGCAAAATGGGCAAGTTTGCATAATCTTTGTTCTTGCCATCGGCGTGTCCTAATTCTCCATTAACTGTACTGTGCAAATTATTTTTTAGGTCTAGAAGACTGAATTCAAAATTCCTAGCCAATTGCATTTATTAATAGTTCGATAAATTTACTTGGTTTACCGTATTAATTTGTGTTCCTGGTCTCTTCCCTCTTTGTAGGTATATGATCGAGATTTAACTACATCTGATTTCATGGGTTCTGCATTTGTCATTCTCAGAGATCTTGAGCTTAACAGGTATTGTATTTTTACCTTCTAATTGTTATTTTGAATTTTAGAGGGAACTCAAGATAATGTTAAGTGACATTTGTTTAGATCAAATGACAAAAAAAAAAAAAAACTGAATACATGAAAGAGTGCTTTAAAATGTGAATTTTCAATGATTTTATCATTTATCTCCCAAACATTAAATCTTCCACAATGCATTCTGAAATGTGTATTGGGTTTTGAACTGTTAATATTCAGGTTCATTAACCTACCTAACCTAAAAATAAAACAAATATTTAAATTTTATTTGGGCAGTAAGGGAAAAGAATCCATTAACCAACTGTTGAATTAGGCAATGCCAAGCAGTTCCCCTACTCTGAAGATGGTTGGGTTATTTTTACCAGATCTGGTGCTTTTTAAAACTCCCGTCACAGGCTTATACAGAGGTAGGAGACTTTTTGTGTAATCTCTCGATGCATTATGAGGCTACCTAGTACTGCCCATAGTGCTTATGTTATTTGTTGCTTTTTGCTTATAGAACAACTGAACATATTTTAAAATTGGAAGACCCAAACAGTTTAGAAGAGGACATGGGAGTGATTGTGTTAAATTTGAGCCTAGTAGTAAAACAGGGTGATTTCAAGAGACATGTAAGTATGACTCTTTTGTTCTTTTCAAAGTTCTTCATTGCAATTGTCCTTTGATTACTGGGTTACCAGATGGCTGGCATTTTTTGGTAATTATTTTTGGAGGGAAACAAATAATTGTGCCAAGATGTAAAGTATCTATCTGTGGTTCTATGCATCCTTTCTTTTGGAACTCTGGAAAGAAAATCCTTTAAGGAATGATCTCAGCTTTGGCTAGGGATGCGGATGGTATTCCTATTATTAAAATGTATATGCTTTTCCTAAGTGGTAAGGTTTCCATTAACTATTTTCTTAAGTACTGGGTGACCTAGATATTATTCAGTTATGCAAAGCAGTTCCCAGGATTTAATTATTATAGTGTACATTATTAAGGTGAACAAATACATATTTGTAGCATTCCAGTTTATTTTGTTTTCTTTTAGCTTCATATTTCCTGTTGAGAGTACTTTCGGGAAGATATAAATTTTAATATCCTCTGATCTATTATTACATGGATGTTTCTGGTTAATGCATGGCCTATTGAAGATCTCTCTAACACCAACAAAGCAATGGATTTTATGATGATTTGACTGAGACTCTGTTTTTATGAGAAAATATGTGAATACAAATCATAATCTTATTTTATATTCAGGGGTCAGACCTTATAATTCCAAGAATTAAAATAAGAACAAAAAGCATCTTTGATTGTAACTTACTTGAAAGGCATTTTTAAAGCCAACTAAAATACCTACTTGGAAAAGGACTAGAATGTGTTCAAATTTAAGCATGTTTAGAATGTGGTAGGAAAATCTGAAGCCTGTTTATAAATTAGGCTCCAGTAGTACTTCTTGAATTGAGTCAGTGGGGTCGATGAGGAGAATATTCTTCATTTTGACATCACCTTTGCTTTTAGTTGTAATTTATTTTCATGGTGAAAATCAGGACTGATTTACTAGTAAACTCACAGAAAATAGCAGAAAGGAATAGCAAAGCTGCACAGTGATTTTTCAGTTGCCAGAGAGTCAACTAAATCATTGCTATTTTTAATTTGAATTATTTACTTGAAGCATTTACTTGACAGTAACTGGGGCAAAAAACCCTCCCATTTATTAATTTTTAAAGAAATAGTACTTTTGAAACTTGAAACCTCAGTAAAGCTGATATTTTGATGTTAAAGTACCTTTAATTGGTATTGAAAATAAACTTTTTTTTTTTCCTATCCAACATAGTGAAGGAGAGGTTTCTTTAGCTTCTCTCAGCCTTGACAGTATTGCTACTAGATTCAGTGTCAGTGTGTGTAGTAGGTGGCTGGTTCCTTGAGCTGGATGCCATGCTAAAATAACATGCATTGTACATAAGTATCATTTGCCACCATGGAGCGATTGCTATCTGAGATGTTCTGAAAATTTTCTTACATATTTAAGTGGGTTTTGGAAAGTTGGATACTTTCTCATGAAAAGAGCTGCATATTTATTACTGTTGTGAGTGTTTCTGTAGTATGTTGGATTATGTTTAGCAGTCACACTGGCCCTTAAAATATTTTTAAATATTGCCAAAATTCAGAGTTTTAAAGTAATGCCAGTTTAGTTAAAATTTTATTTCAAATTGCAGAGGTGTTAATAATGGATGCTGCCCGAATTTGCTTTTATAAAACATCTCAAAGAATATCTTTTCAGAGTCCTAGGAGGAGCCACACTTGTCATCTTACTGAGTTCGACCACCCCCGACTTCTTTTTAAGAGTCTGCCAGACTGTGTATCTGCTTGCTCCTGTGCTTTCTCATTTTCTTTCTTCTTTGCTTGTCTGGAAGAGGTCTATTATACAACATATTTCTTGCATATATATTTTATGGGGCATTATAATATAGGAATCCTTGCCTATTCTCATTTATTCTGATCAGTAGTTTTATTTTTCTGTTTATGTACTTGATCAAAGTATACCCAAGCAAGAAATAATCTAACCTATGCAGTGTGTATGGGGCCCTTTTGGATAGAGTGGGTATCAGAAAACATTTGTTCTTTTCATCAAGTGAATATTTAAAGACATTCTTAATGTGGGATTTTTAAATGGCAGTAACTAACACTCGAGACTGGAAAGATAATAGATTATTCAACTGGGAATCATTTGTAAATTTCCATCATCTAATTTTTGTCGCCTTAGAACCAGGCTAACAAAAATCTGAACACAAGCAAAATGTCTATGAACTCACCCTCACATCCAGGGGTGTAAGTGTATATGGGTGTGGTGCTGAAGGCAGGTGTATTGGAAGGCAGGTGCTGGGTGGAAGGCTGACAAACCCACCAACTGGTTCTTTTTATTGGTTTGTATTTAAAATTGTGGGCTTGGTCATCAGACTGCCTGGATTTGAATCCCAGCTCCACTACTTTCATGCTTTGGGAAGTTAAGTGATCAGGTCACATTCACAGAATTATTTAACCTCTTTCAACCACAATTTCCTCACATGTGAAATGGGGATTAAAAAAAAAAAAACTATTTTACAGGAATGTGAAGATGGAGATTATGAAATCTAGTGTTTGGCATGTGGTAGGCTGTCGATATATGGTAGCTCTTAGTACCGTGGTAAGCAGACAGGATATTTATTTTCCATTAATTTTCTTACCTATTTTGTTTAATTTTTATGATTGTTAAAAAAAAATCAGATGAGTTATATGTTAGAGAGCCCTAAATAGACATTTGTACCTATAAGATGCTAATTTATTTTGGTGGTTGTTTTGGGTGAAAATACTTGTTGTCATGATTTTGGGAAAATAGACAAAGAACTGACTTTAATACTCAGATTGTAGCATCTATAACTGTGTGTCACATGTAAATGTCGGAACTCACAGTTTAACCAGGGGAAGTGCTTTATTTTAATAAAGAATATGTCCAAGTCATTTCTGCACCAGTGTTCCTAGTTGCTGGTCACTGGAAGGTAAGAGGATTTCCTCCCAAGAGTATTTATATTCTGGTTTCTAATTGATTGGGAAGACATATTGGCAAAGTGGATAGGTCATTTGCCTAAAGGTATTTTTTCCTTAAGCGTAATAGTAAATGTGGTCTGCTCGATTAGATTCATAATTGTACTGTAATCTCCCAAATTTATCCAAGTTTTAACATCCAGTTAGCTGGCTAACCAGCCAGAGTAGAGCTTCGCAGTCCTGGACGGTGACAGGGGTAATGAGAGGATTTTGCTAGGGAAGAATTTTAATTGTAGATGAAATTCAGCAGCCTTAGCATGACAAATGAGAGATCAAAAGAGAACAGTGGTGAAGTTACTTGCTGTTCAGAAAATTTGTTCCTCCCTCCCTCCGTGCTATATAGCCTATTTTTCTTAATTGTGCAGAAACAGCTTGGATTTTTTCCATTATTATGAATATTGAGAGTTGCTCATTGAGGGTAAAAGGAATGATTTTTTTAACTATTTTTTTTTTTTTTAGTATCTAAAAGTATGGAAGCCTAAACATGCATTCATATTGTCCATAAACTTCTTAAACATTTTTAGAATACTATTGAATATTTCAAGTAGGAGAAATCTCCCTTTCCAATTTGCTTTTAGAACTGAAATTATAGAGCTTTGAGACAGTGAAAATCATTTAAAGGATCGAGAGCCTTCTCATACTAAGAACTGGTACTCGTAAAGATTGAGCAGTATTCATATGTTGCCGTCTCCTCATTATTGAATACTAGGAGAAAATGATGTCTCACAATCACAGAAATGTGATTTTCCTGTTTCTGTTTTCTTGCTCAAATGTGTTTTCTCTGGAAACTGGGAATTCAGGTGTTAGTTGTTTGAATATAATATGCATATTTGGCTAATATAATAATGGAATGCTGTTATTAATGATTCTATTTCTCTCTTTCCTTTTACCATTTTTCATCATTCAATGGGTTCAATATCCAGCGTTGGTCAAATCGGAAGCGATTGAGTGCCAGCAAGGTAAATGTACCTGTTTTTTACTTTACATCATTTGGGGAAAAGTTCATCTTTGTACAAACACAGACGTACACATGATTGGTATTATCCAACTGTCATACATAGTGACAGTATTCTCTTCCTCTCACTGTTGCTACGAATAGAAAGGAAACAACCTCCCTTTTAAATTTCATTTTAAATGAAACTTCATTTAAAATGAAATTTAAAAGCGGCATAGCCAGATGTTTGAATGTATACATGTTTTAGTGGTGACATTTTATATGTACCAGCCATGTTAGAATGTTCCACTTCATTAAGCCTGGATTATTTGGAGTGTAGTGCTGTTAGAATTAGCCCTGTAGGAAGTTATATGCCACTACATGGAAACTAGCTTTGGTGTTGTAGGGGCAATGAAAAGATTAATTGAGAGGAATATGTGGTATATTTTATAAATCTCTTTTATATTACTCTTATATTTACCATTTATTATGTTGGTTGCTGAGAGTTTCTTGAAAGATTTCTTCATGAAGTACTAGGGATTTTTTTTTTTTACATTGCTAGTATCTTTTTAAGCAATTATAAACTGTTGTCCAGTTTGTAAAAGCTCTGCGTGTATCAAGGTAGAAAAGCATGATTTATCTGGTTATTAAATTAGTACTTTGTGAGTGACTACATGTCAAAATTGGTGTGAACATAAACAAAACCAGAAAAGTATTTATAACTGAATTTCGCTGCTCTGCTACTTTTAAAAGAGAAAAAAAAACAACATGGCCGTGATGTGCGTGGGTATTTGGCAAATAACCCGACGATCTCTGTATATGCATTTACACACACTTACGTGCACAAGTGCACGCCAGCTCTCATTTCCAACCTCACCATACAACAGCTATTTACTTCTCTGTAAAATAAGGTGATTGAAACAAAGGCTTTGTGAGTTTGTAAAAGTGCATGTGTGAAATGGGGGGGGGAGAGAGAATTGTCCTCTGACTAACACTAGTCGTTTGGGAAGAAAGGTGAACTTTCTAAACCTTCCTTTTTAAAATCTGAAGGAATCAAAGCCCACCTTCCACTAAAACGTATATCCTTTGCATTTCAAACACTCTAAAAATAACTCCAATAGGTTGTTTTGTTCACCAGGTCACTTGGTTTGCAAGACTCTGGTTTCTTGGTTTCTCTTTGTTTTTGTTTTTGTTTTTGTTTTGTTTTGTTTTGTTTTTAGAAATAAAATTAAGAGACAATAAATAATAATGTGGAGCTGTCTCAAACATTCCCCTAACTTTTGTCTTATTCCTTTATAGTCACTAGAGGGTAGGAGAACATCATTTCTTGCCACAGAAGGGAGCCCTTCTCTTGCTCTCCCATATTAAGAGCTTCTGTAACCATCTGAAGCAGTAAAGTTTCCCGGCATGCTTTGGAGAAGCCTGACAAAGCAGTATTTTCTCGTTTATTGATTCTGCTGTGCACTAAAACACTGGTACTGTACATCAATAACCATCTTTAGTTAGGGAGCTCCAGCCTGTGGAAGAACATAAAGGCTAGAAAGAAAAATTGTGAGCTTGGGGAATATTGGAGCCTAGGGAGGACAAGAGAGGTTATGGGAGGATGAGCGAAGGAATGAGGAGGGAGACAAGAAATGTTGACGGCCTGGATAGAGACATCACAAATGCGAAAGGCACAGAGGATCCTGGAGAGCAGTATTTATATCTGTCCTGTGGTCTGGTGTCTCACCGCAGAGCTGCCGTGTTCTTTTTTTCCTTCTCTCGTTGTGGTTTCTAGAATTTTGACTTCAGTGCACTGGGCTCTGAGACTTAATAAATGCCCAGAGCTGGGGCATGTGTTTAATAAAACCTCAGTGGAATAGAGCCCATGGAAGGCCACTCCTGATCTTACATGGGAGGTGTGCTTTGTAGGTTGATGAAGGATTTCAACTGATGGGTCGACTTTTTGCTACTTAAGAGTTTGCGGTTTTTGGAGGAAGATTCTAATTTGACTTATGAAAATGAGTCCCATGGAAAATCTGTAGGCGCAGTGATTAACCCTCTGTAGATGTAGTTAAAATGCCCTGATCAACCTATCTTGGTATTTTTTTAAACTGTAAGCCGCTTTTTTTCTCTTTTTTTAGGATTTCCATATTATATTTAAAAACGAGGCAACAGAAGTTTGACATAGAGAAGATTACTATGCTATGAGTATCTAAAATTTTACTAGTCCTAAGTAATATATTCTCTATAAAATGTCATTGACTTTTTCACCTCAATCTTAGTCTTTTAATGGCTTAACTTTATTTAGGTAATTGCCTCTTAAACCTCATGAGTTTATAATTTTGCACCATCCAAAGGGACCCAGAATGTCAGACTCTCTTCTAAAGTGTTTTCTTACTAAGTTGACCTTGACCGTAATGTGGTAAATATGTAGAAATTGCCTCTAAAAGTGGGTTTTGGTTTCACCCGGAGCCTCTGTTTACCTTCCAACGAGCATTTTAGCTTGAGAATTGAGAATTTGCCTTAACAGGGCCTGAATCAGATAACTAGTTCTTTTTAGATAGTTATTCTACATAATCTTTTCTACTAATAGGTGTGTTTCCAAACCTTACTCTTTTTCTAATGCATGTAACACTTAGAAAATTAATAGCAGTGACTTCTCTAGTATCAGATAGTTTAATGCGGGAAAAAAAAAAAAAACATCCATAGTGATAAAAAAATGGAATTGAGAAATCACTGATCATACCCAGGAATATGTGGGCATACACTCACCCACCTCCTTCCCCTGTGCTTGCATTTGAGTCTGTGTAGGTCCCGTGGCTGACCACAAGTCCCCTTCCCTAGGATTTCCTTTATTTTACATGCATTTGCCCTGCTGTAAATCTCTATATTTTACATGCCCCCCACCGACCACTGTTTTATGAGGACTATGCCAGCAATCTGAAGTAAGAGATATGACCTATACCACTTTTTATATATATATGAAATTAGTTGACTCATGGTGATGTCGATTTTTTGGGTTTCTATCAGCTTTATATATTTTTTAAAGATTTTATTTATTCATTCATGAGAGACACAGAGAGAGAGGCAGGATCCCAGGATCCTGCCCTGAGCCAAAGGCAGATGCTCATTCACTGAGCCACCCAGGTACCCCAGCCTCATATTCTTATATCTTGGTACCTCTCTGTTATTACAGAGACTGGTAACCACAGAATATGTCTTCTAGGTTCCCCGGTCAGGTAGTCTCCCATTGGCTTTATGCAATGAGAGGAATTGTAGGATACTATAGTGTAGGAGAATTTCCAGGGTATCTCTTCCTTTTCCCACTGTTTTACATGCTGTCTAGACATGGACTGTGTTTTGCATTTCTCCTTATACTTGCCTTGGTTTCGGCTTCTACTAGGTGAGTCTGATTCTCTAGTCTTTACTCTTTTTGCCTCGCTTGCCTGGGGCTTGCAGATCCTCAATTCCAGGGCAAAAATCCAGCCCTACATCTGTGCAGGTACTGTTGTAACACAGCCGTTACCTGTACGCATTGTCTCTAACTGGCAGGGGCAGAGTTGCCACTATATTGTAGTTGGCACAGAGACCTAATGGCCTGAAGCCCGAAGACTTATTCTGTGGATCTTGGCCGGGAAAGTTTGTCCTCCCCCGCTCCAGCCTGAGAGTGCTAGCGAGGGCTTCCTCCTGTGGCCTACCTTAGCTTTTCTCGGCCCTGTCTGTTTGATCGCTCAGTCATCCTATACCTGGGACACCAGTTCTCTGCATTATATTCCCTCTAGTTTCAGTACCAGGAGTGGTTCGCTTTTCCTGTTGGATTCTGATGCAACCTATAGGAGCTAAGCCTTTGCTTTTGGCTTTTTTGTATGCTATTAAAATTGTCATTTTCTTTTCTTTTTTTTTTTTTAAGATTTTATTTATTCATGAGAGATACATAGAGACAGAGACACAGGCAGAGGGAGAAGCAGGCTCCCTGTAGGGACCCCAATGCAGGACTCGACCCTAGGGCCCCGGACCATGACCTGAGCCAAAGGTAGATGCTCAACCACTGAGACACCCAGATGCCCCTAAAATTGTCATTTTCTTTATAAGAATCATGCATCACATGATGAGGGTTCTGCATGAATTTAGGTTCTACCATCTCTGGTTTTTCTTCTCTTTAATTCCTTTTGCTCGGTCTGTCCCTCTGTTTCTATCTGACATCTAGGACTTATGGAAGGCAGTCTATTAATCTATGTAACTATCTCTATCTATCTATGAAGGCAGCCTATAAATCTATATGTCTTTATATAATCTCATCTGCCTAATTTCTTTGTCTATAGATCTGTCTGTATCTCTTTAACCTAATTTATTTGTATGTCTGCATCTGTCTACTATCATCTACCTAGACATCACACTGCATGGGCCAGGGCCAAATATCTGAACCCTGATGCCTCTGCTGCCTTGTTATGAAGTCTAGATCAGCATTATCCTGGGCAGAATTACTTCTAAGGCTTTCCTCATTTCCAGGGGCCTCAGTCCTGCTAGGTTAAGACCATGAATCTGTTGGCATTCTCCAACCTTGTGTGTGATCCAGACCAAAAAACCAGAGTGTCCGTGGAGCTACAGCCTTCCTAAACTTTTCACCGAATGTCTCCTCGCGGTGACATAAGAGTCTACTTTGGCCCAAAGCCTATCACTGAGCATATATTATGTT
The DNA here is from genome assembly GCF_048418805.1 of Vulpes vulpes. NCBI lineage: Eukaryota > Metazoa > Chordata > Mammalia > Carnivora > Canidae > Vulpes > Vulpes vulpes. Next base: position 94,065,160 of record NC_132793.1, on the reverse strand, counting down.
GGCTGGAATACTGTCCTGAGGATTCAGAGATGAATCGGGCATGGCCATCATATGATTGCTGAGTCAGCGGGAGACAAGAGAGTAGGGAGGTAGGTAGGGGTATTCAGAGGGCCTGGTTAGACTTTGTACTAGCTTTGCAGGTGGGCTGAGTGCTGGGGACAGAGAAAGACTGCAGTGAATCTTATCAAATGAGAGGGAGGAAGAAGTGAATTGAGATATGATTATATAAAATAATGTAGTCCATGGCAGGTGCTCCAAAGCATTTATTATCAGGCTTCAGCCAACTGAGTTTTCAAAGTGGAGTCCCTGAACCAGCAGCATCAGCATCACCTGGAAATTGTTAGAAATGTGAATTCATGACCCTCCCCCCACCAACATTTCAGACCTCTTGAATGAGAACTCTGGGGATGGAGCCCAGCAATCTTTTAGCATGCTCTCCACGAGATTCTAAAGCATGTTCATGTTTGAGAACCATTGGCATAGACTTGAGTCTGATATGGGGTGTTGGATGGGAAGAGGAGCAGACGAAGCTAGCAGTGTGAGAAGCATAGACCTCATAGGCCAGTAGTGCTGCTAAATCTTAGGAAGGACTAGGAATAGGGTGAAGCAAGAGCTGTGCCAGGAACACAAAACAATGGAAGGGATTTAGGAGCCAGACCTGCCTGTTGCAGAAGCCTGAGAGTGAGTGCCTTGCTTGCTTCACTAATAGGGAGGTAGGACAGTCCTAGAAAGGCATGTCCCTGAAGTATTTTCCCTGAAGGAAAGGCATAGACAACATTTAACTTCAAACTTCTTAGGGGTTAGGGTGAAAAAGAAAATCCTATTGAATCATGTGGCCTTCATTTTTTTTTTTTTTTCACTTTAGTTTTTAACGACAGAAAGTGCATTAGCAGCATTTTCCTGGTCCTAATCCCTGAGAAGTAGGTATTCATAGATTGTATCAAAATTTTAAAAATCTTAATTTAATTTTTATTTGTGAGTTCAAAAATTGAGCAATGGCATTTTTTTCACAATGAAAAAGTGTTAAGATTCCCGTAAAACTTTTATAGCTAATGTGTCTATACAACCTACAGATTATTCATTATCCTTGGGACTATAATCTAGTTCTCATGTACAAATTTAAATCTCATGGTCCATGTCCATGTACTTGTGGGAAATTTAAAAGGCTTTCTTTATATGCTTATGCAAAGATTTTTGTGTGGTTCTAGGAGAATTTATGCCTACAGGATCCTCTTCGGGTGATATAAGAAGCTGCCAAGAAGGAGCTTCCCTGGGAGCCTGTTGCATGAATGTATGGATCTTCTCATGTCATGCTATAAAAGCTGTTGACAATGAACAGTTGTTTTACATGTTAAAAAAGCTTGGAAGGAATATTTCAGGGAAACCTTTTGTAGACTGAATATTCTCCCGTAGTTTTTCTAAGCAATGCCAGCAGAGCTGAATCTCGTATTATTGTTCATTTAGCTTACAGAGTTATTTTTTTCCATGCATTTGTTTCCATTGACACCTCCTTTCTCACAATGACTTAGGAAAACTGAATAATTAGAGTCAAAATAGGATGCACTGGTGGTGTCAGAATATATATTTTTATACTCCCATAACTGAGATCATAGAAAAAGGATCCACACAGTAATTTGGCACCTAGTAGGTAGGTCTTCCTAGAAAAGTCTTACAAAAATATTTTCTCACTGCCCCTCCTTTTCATTTCTGTTTTTAAAATTTGTTTGATATTTTGTCCCACCCAGGGGAGTGCTGTGGATAATCGTCCTGTGGTATTGGTCAGCATGGTCTGTTCTGGAGTGTGGCATAGCCAGCTGTAACGTTGCTTTTGATGCCTACAGGCTGTGGCCTCAGCTTCTGGACTGCATGCTACTCCTTTCAAGATCTTTCTTCTCTCCTAACCTCTCCGCCATTCTTCCTGGCCCATGACAGAGAAGAGACACCTCACTGACATGTCTGTCATTTCTGGGTTTTCTTTTGCAGTCATGCCAAGAGACTGGAGCCCACATCACCATCTTCCCAGCATGCCACTTGGCTAGAATCCTCAAATAAAGCATCTGGCCAAGCTGTAATCCATTTTATATGTCCTAGGAATGATAGCCTGTTCACTGTTTTGAAAGTCTGTTCCTAGATCACAAACTTGAAGATTCTCTACTGTTGGAAGTGAAAGTTCCACAGTACTTATCTTCACCTTTGTTCCCTTTTTACCCTGCCTGCATTCTCCCTGGGATTGTCATGACCCAGAAGTAAATTGTTAGCTGAAGCTTTCCATTTTCCTGAAAGTCAGTATGTTTTTTTTTAAAGGATTTATTTATCTGAGAGAGAGAGAGAGAGAGAGAGAGAGAGAACAAGAACGTATGGGGGGGGGGGATCCCTGGGTGGCGCAGTGGTTTGGCGCCTGTCTTTGGCCCAGGGCGCGATCCTGGAGACCCGGGATCGAATCCCACATCAGGCTCCCGGTGCATGGAGCCTGCTTCTCCCTTTGCCTCTCTCTCTCTCTCTCTCTCTCTCTCTCTGTGACTATCATAAATAAATAAAAAATAAAAAAATAATAAAAAAATAAAAGAACGTATGAGGGGAAGAGAGAGAGAGGGAGAAGGAAACAGACTGCCCACTGAGCATGGAGCCTAACTCAGGACTAGATCCCACTACCCTGAAAGACCAGACCATGACCTGAGCCAAGAGTTGGATGCTTAATCAACTGAATCACCCAAGTGCCCCATGAAAGTCAGTACGTTTTGTTTTTGTTTTTGTTTTTAAAGATTTTATTTATTTATTCATGATATATATATATAGAGAGAGAGAGAGAGACAGAGATACAAGTAGAGGGAGAAGCAGGCTCCACGCTGGGAGCCCAACGCGGGACTCAATCCTGGGACTCCAGGACCATGCCCTGGGCCAAAGGCAGGCGCCAAACTGCTGAGCCACCCAGGGATCCTTGGCTTTTTTTTTTAAGAGTTTATTTATTTATTCATGAGAGATACACAGAGAGAGGCAGAGACATAAGCAGAGGAAGAAGCAAACTCCCTGTGGGGAGCCTGATGTAGGACTTGATCCAGGATCATGCCCTGAGCCCAAGGCAGATGCTCAACCACTGAGCCACCCAGGTGCCTCAAAAGTCACTTACGTTTCTAAGTTAAATATCACACCTTGTATTCACTGGTAATAACTAATGTGTGTGCCTTGGATGGGAGTAACGATTTCTGTTCAGAAAAAGGGTGTGGATTTGGTGGATTGGGGGCTGAGGAAGAAAGCGCCTATGAATGAAACAACATAGGAATAGTGAAAGGTTCTGATCCTTTGGGAGGAAGGAGAAAAATAACAAAACCCTGGTGTACTATATTTTATCCTTTATGTCGGCTGAGAAATTAGGGTCAGGACCTAGAAACTTTGCTCTATCTCCTGGTGTTTGTTTCAGCTCAGGTGGGGTGGGTTTTTCCTTTGATGGGTCATTTCCTTCTCTCCTTTCACATTCCAAGCTGCATTAAGATGACAAATTTCACTTATAGGCTCAGGCACAGACATGAAAACCTGAGCTATGGAGTTAACAGAGTGAGTGCAGAGGAGTAGATTTATTGTGAGGAGACAGGGATTGTTTGAAGAGTGCAAAGGATTTGGGGAGCCCAACTCTATATCAGAGCACACACAGGATGGCCCCAACTGTACCTGTCCCTCCCCCACCGACTCTGCTCTCAAGCCCCATCTCTTGTCCAAGACTGAAGACAAACGTTAAAGTAATTAAGACACTTCTTTAAATCACTCCCCTACCCCAGAATATGTTGCTCATGGGCGAAACTTTATTTGGACATAACCTTGTAGCAGCTTTTGCAGAAAGATGGAGGCAAAAAGAAGTAGAATAAAGGCCCTCTGTGCTTGTCTATCTCTGAACTCTGCAATAAATAGTTCACTTTTCCTACTCTGCCTTTAGTAAGGGGAAAAAAAATCTTGGACAGCAAAGAGCAAGTCAGTCACATCAAACACGACTGCGTTAAATACTAAAATGTTCAAAGTCCGACTGAGATAGATAAAGGCTTTGATGGAAAGTGGATATTTCCCAGGGACATTACAAGCAATAATCCAGATGTTATGGTGTAATGCAACGAGTGTCCGTGGATAGATCAGGAGCTCCAGCCAAGCCGAGCCTGATGGAGGCTTTAGCCTTGCCCTCCCATGCTGTTCCGCCATATGGAACCTATCTCTCGGCCCCCTTAATAACCAGCTTTGGATTCCATTTTCACAGAGCTCCTAGAGCTAAGTGGGGCTGTTTTATGGACAAGTTAGATAGAAGCCTTTCCAAGATAAACATCCAATTTGAAATTAGGACATACCAAGCCACAAAATTATTTTAGGGCATATTTCATGGAAGTGCTGCCATTTTTCTTAGGCAATTGCCAGACTGTACGATGCCCTTTGATCCCATGTGGACATTACTCCCTTCTTTATAAAAAGGATTTTGAAATAGTTGCAGTGTTTAGGGAGGAATATATCTGTCGGAACTTTGAAGCATGGCCATGGGACAGGTCATGCTTTAGCTGGTTGGTTGGCAAGTCAAACTTTAAGAAGAAAGAAATTAAAAGAAAAAAAGAATTGTAACAGGATATATGAATCAAAATCTCATTTTCCTTTTAAAGATAGAAGTTTTCAGCCGGTGTACTTAATAAGATGTATTCAGTGTATCCAGATCTATATGCTCACACAGATTTATAAACACATGTGCATACATGTTTATATATGTGTCTATATATAGACTGTGTTATTAACATGAAATTGCTTAACTTTACTGATTTCCTTAAGTTTCATTATTGAATATATTCTATCCACAACCAAACTGGAAACAGAAGTTAAGGAAGAATTGTCCACGTTGTCCCGAGGAAAGGGATTTTTTTTTAAATCCCATGCACCCTCCCTGCTCTGTCTCGGCACCTCCAAAACTCCTGTGCACATGTGCCTGCATTTTAAGAGAAAGGCAGCACAGGTGTGAAGTTTGAAAATGTAGATTTCCTTAAATGTGTGTTGTTTAAGGAAGTCATAAAATGACCAACTAAATACTTGGTGTGGCATTGCTGCATCATTTATTAGAAGTGGTGGAGTGACACGTGTTGGATGAGGTAAGCTGGTATATAATTAATATGATACTGACATACCATTTGTTGTGATAGATTGTAACTAACTGGTGTCCGAGTGAATTGGTGTCGAAATGATCTCGAAGATATATTGAGTAGATGACAGGAATGAATATATAGTGTTAGAAATTCATTGCTTTACTATGGTGCTTGATGCCATTTACATTCTCCAGTCCATTTATTTCTCCTTCAAATAAAGCAGCCTAGGATCATACCATTTCATGTATTGAACAGCGAACATAAATGAACTCCACCAACAAAATGCAGCACGTGGATCATGTGGGGATCTTCATTCAAACACACTAACCATAAAAAAGACATGGCTGAGACCTTAAGGGAAATGTGAATATGGGCTGGATATTTAACGATATTAAGGGAATTATGGTTACTTTTGTGGAGTGTGATCATGGCATGGTGCTTATGTAAAAACAAATATGCTTTCAAATATTTCAGGTGGAGAAAAATAGTGAAGGGATACATGAAATCAGAGTGGCAAAATGTTGAATCAGATGAATAAGTATGTGGAGATGTATATACCATTCTCTCTGCCTTTGTGTGTGTTTGAAAATTTACATAATAGAAATTAAAAATAAATAAAATGTGCTTGTCCTCCTTATAATTTAATAATAGGGGATGTTTGCTTTTTTCTATATTCTATTTAAGATGTGTGTGAGTGTGCATGAGTATAATAATTTAGAAAAGGAAGAAAATAAGTTAACAGTTACTGAATCTCTACTGGATCCCAGGCACAGTGCTAAATGCTTTATACATCGTCCTCTTCCCTGCAGATCTGCAAAGCTTATTTGGCTGGCTAGCTGATTGCAGGCTGTATGTGGAGTTGTGACTCTCACAGTGGTGTTGGGCTTTTTAGTAGTAGCCCAAGGAATACAGGGAAGTGTGGACAGATTTGAGTGTGAAGAATAAATTCAAAACTATTACTTCTAAATACCCAGAGGTATTTTGCTTCCCTGCAAAGCAATGCCTTATGCTTCTCTCGGTTTCCCAGAATGCCTTTCTTCCCTTCCTACTATTAAAATAACTGAAGGCCCAGATGAGGAATTCCTACCAAGGAGCACATCTGGGTGGGAGTATAGTAGGCCAGTGCCAAATCCAAGTGTTTCTCCCAATCATCCTTCACTATATTGTTACAAGTCCAGTGCTTGTGGAGGAAATCATATAACTGTGCTTGCAGGTTTGCAAAATCAATGAAGACTAATAACACTTTCACCAGTCAGGGAGTGCTATTCATAATCCCATATTGAAAGCTGGAATTCCTGTGATCACCAAAGTCACACTCAAGAATTATCAGCAAGTTTATATGTCATCTTCATTCTTTGTTTTAGTCCTCTTTGATACGTAACCTGCGGCTCTCAGAGTCCTTGAAAAAGAACCAACTCTGGAACGGGATTATAAGTATAACGTTGTTGGAAGGGAAGAATGTCTCAGGAGGAAGCATGACAGAGATGTTTGTCCAGTTAAAACTGGGAGATCAGAGGTATAAAAGTAAGGTAAGTTCTGTCAATTCCTTAAGAAGAACAAGATCTTTCACAATAAAGGAACTGAAAAAATAAAATGTTTTCCACTCTAAATTTCATAAAAAGAGGAGAAATTTATTTTTTGCCCTCGTAACTATTAGGAGCATTCCAGACAACAAAATAGTTGTATAGCTGCAGTCAATTAATATACCTTTTGGGTTGCTTAGCATAATTTATTTTAATATAGTAACTGGAGCTAGAGAAGGCTTATTAAATAATAGATTTTGGATGCATGATTTATTTTCGTTTTGAAAATAAGCAAACATTGTTTCATAGATTACAGTAAAGGGATAACTAAATATTTTCAAAGTCCTACAAAAATAAAATCATGTAATATATTATATTTGGGTGAAAACATTCGAGATAACGAAAAATATTTTCAAAATCATATACTCTTTGCTTTCTCTTACTTGTTAGTATTAACACAAAAAATAGACATTTAATGCTGTTTTTGCTGTGATTTTTTTTTTTAAACTGAAGTGTTAGAGATTTGTTTTGAATAAAAGTAATGGCATTTTTTAGCTGCCTTTAAAACTCAATCATCTTACTCTCCTGAAACAAATTCCACTTAATTTTTAATCTTAGTAATTTGGTGTGGTTTTTATTTCAAAAACCATAGTCTCCAAACCATGGTAATGAATTTGTTTTACATAACAGTCAGACAGGAATATTTTCTCGGTTTTATGGATTGGGGGAACTAGGGTACTTGAAAGTTAAGTCACTTGCCAAAAGCCACATAGAAAAAAAAAAAAAAACCAAACATTGGTGGAAGATTTTGAAAATAGACCCAAGGATATTTGTAATTTGGGCTTGTAGTGTAGAGGACGTAACACATGCAGACACATGCAGTTGGAAAATAATTTAGAGAGCAAGAGGTGGTCTCTGCTGCACGCTCTTCAGTGCAGGAATCAAACATTAAACATCACTTACTCCACCACACGAGTAAAGAATTGAAGCTCACACTGGAGAATCATTCTGGAGAAATGTGAAAAATTCTGGGCGAGTTACAGCAGAATTAGGCAGGCGATTCTTCTAATCAGGTAGTTTCAGGCTTTACCTCACAGCGAATGTACCCAGAGTGAACACATCTGCCAGGGTCAGGCTAAGGATTTATAGAAAAATTATTCATCGCTAAGTACACTTAGCCCTTTGGACTAAGGTGAAGTGCAGAATTAGTCTAGTATTTGCTACAGTCCCCCTTGGGGAATATCGCATTTAATTTGTGGTCGAATATTTTTCACCCCATGGTTTCTAAATTCTGTGATCTGATATATTAAGCTCAGTGTGAGAAAGAGCTTAAATGATACTACATGATGCTGGCTACAGCCGATGTCTGAGTTGTCCCCATTTTCCCTTGCAGGAATAGTTTGACGCTCAGATTTAATAGTTGATGCAGTCTTTTTAGAGCCTGATTGTCAGTGCCTGGCATTCTTGCTCATTCTTATTTACAAATTCAATCTCTAGGTAAATGAAACAAAAGCGAAAAAAGCATTTTTAATGGATCAAACACATAAGCGGTTCGCAGTCACTGGGAGAACATAGAAACACTTGGCAGAGTTTTCAAACGGGGCTGATTACGTTTTCAGTGTGGCAGCAGTGGGGCTTCTTAGCTTTCTTTCGCTCAAGTGACTGGATTCAGTAAACTCAGGTTTTAAAACAGGCAGCAATGCACAAGTTACGGGTTTCTCGTGCAAGGCATCGGACAGATGTTAATGAACACCTCTGACTGCTAATTTATATACTTCTCAAGCCAGCACTGAATGGATGTGCTAATAAAAATGTTACTTACTTGCATTCGATTAGCCAATTAGTAGTATCTTTTGTAAGAGAGCCACTGTAAATGTCTACTGAGATATGTTTTATCTGTCTATAATATATATATAATTTATGGTTTCTTGTGGGGTAATTCTTGTGGGGTTACTCTCTAACTTGCTGAATAAATTACTGAATCTGTGGGTGAGCTAAATGGGTTAGGGCGGTTTTGCCAATTCCTTGAAACCTCCAAGCCCCTTTCGTTCCAAAACGGAAAGTTTAACTTTCTAAGGGAGAGGCATCCCATCACCATCTCCCGCAGTTTAGAAATGAAATGAATGTATGTAGCTGCTGTAGCAATGAATGGCATTTTAAGAAAATAAATATTATAACTGCATGTTTTCTAGACACTGTGTAAGAGTGCAAATCCGCAGTGGCGGGAACAGTTTGACTTTCACTACTTCTCTGACAGGATGGGCATTTTGGACATTGAAGTGTGGGGAAAGGACAGCAGAAAGCACGAGGAGCGTCTGGGCACGTGAGTCTGCTCTGCTTTCTAACTAGTGGGAAATGTGTGTGGAGCTTATTTCTGCATGTGGCTGGGCAGAGAGGATGTCTTGATCTGTTTGAGCATAGAGTGAAACCTCACACCCGCACCCCGGGAGCCATAAGTTAGCTGAACCTTAATCTAGGGAAGAATTTTTCTTTTAACCTATAAATGTCATTTCCCATTGATTAAAACAGAAGAAAATAGTATGTGTTGGGTATCCTCCTTAAAAAGTTGCTGTGTATATATGTTGGCAAAGTGAATTTAAATTAAAAAAGGGGGAAAAAAAAGATACTGAGCCCTCTCAAGCTATTTAGGAAATAGCACTGGTTCACTTATACGCGATTTTTTTTTTTCTGAGAAGTACAGTACTTTAAATGAATTTTCTCTTCGTTATTATTTTTTTTAAGTAACGCATTCTTTTCCCTAGCTAATTTTATTGTGAGAATACAGATGACCTACAAAATATGTGTTAACTGTTGATATTATTAGCAAGGCTTCTGGTCAACAGGGGGCTATCCAGTAGTAGAGTTTTGGGGAGTGATAAGTTAGATGCAGATTTTGGACTGTGCCAGGACTTCAGAACAACTGACCCCTGCATTGTTCAGTAATCAACTGTATAGATTTCCAGTGTTCCCTATAATCTTGGTTTTGCTACTTAGCAAAATACCATATAATTTAGTAAGAATATGAAGCTAGGTGTCTCAAGATGATGGGAAAATTTTCAATGTCCTTAATTGAGGGACTCACCCATAAATAACGAGCAATACCATGAATATTATAGCTTCCTTATTGTGCAGTACTATTAAATGAAATTGTGCCTGCACTGTGGCTGGCCCATGGGAAGTACCATGGAGACAGTAGTGGAAAGCTCATCTCTGATCTTTGAAATAGCCCTGCAAGTTAGCAGCATTATTCCTATTTTGTGGAGTAGGGAATAGAGTGCAAGAGGCTTACAAATGACTTGGCCATGAACATCAGAGCAGCAAGTGCCAGGGCTAGGATTCTATGCTTTCCAAGACCCAGTATCTTTCCATCAAATCGCTACTTTTGTTCATCCCATATACATATAATTTGTACACAAATCTTAAATCTAGGATATATGCATTTAAAGGGCTCTCAACAGCTGTCTTCATCTTTTTCATACCAAGGTCTCTGGAACCCTGAGTTCAGGGAGATGCCTGAGGCTCAACCCTTGGAGAATTGGAGGTCTGCTAAAACTTCTGTCCTGAGGCCAGAGTATCTCAAATTTTACCTCTATTCTCTATTGGGATTCTAACTGAAGGAAACTCTTATTGCCAAAAGCTAAAAATTGAAAATGACTCATTTAATAGAACCCCTTCATTTCACTGACAAGGAAATGCAGAGGCCCAGAGAAGTTAATATTTTTCCATTTGTGGGGTACTTACAGGCAGAAATGGGGTGAGACCCAGCTAACCCAGTATTTGTGCACTCTTTTTTTCTGGGTAAAATACTGAGCACAGTGTCTGGCACACAGAGTGCTAGCTCTTCTTGCTCTCATCACTCCATCTCTCATCAGCAGCTCTCCTGAGATGGATGAGTGGGGAGTGGTACCCATGGAACATTCCTGCTGTGTTTCTCAATGGAGACACCGTATTCCGTCAGACTGTCTAGCATGTTGCAGGATGTTTAGTAAATCTCATCCACCTGATACCCGTTGCTTTTCCCAGTTAGTGTGTGAAAAATATACACACAACACATCCACATTCCATCATACATATCCAGACACCTTCCAGGGGAACAGCATGTCACCAGTTGAGACCTCAGCTCATTAGTATATGACATAAACCTGGATGCATTGCTTTGTGCAGCCCGCTTGTCCCCAGCACTGTATTCATCCCACAGATGGCAGTCATTGCTTCATTGGCAACCTCATGGGCCAGGTTGGTGCTGTAGGGTAGCCAACTGGACCATGTCACACCCTCTGGCTCCTGCAGGAGGTCTTCCCCTGGTCATCCTGCAGATACTGCCTATCTGATGACTGTAGCCTGGTCTCATCTCTCCTTCTTGTGCCTACACAGGGTAAATGAGATAATTCAGACATTTCCCCATACCTCTGACACTTGTCACCACTGTGACATACCAGTGCCCTACCACACCCATGGCAGCAGGATTAGAAACTTTGTGCTAGCCCACAGAGCCAAGAATAAGTTGCGGAAATGCACAAATGTGCAGAGAACTCTGTGTCCCAAAGCATTATCTGAGTGATGGGGATTTGGGCTTCCAGTGATGAATGGCCAATGTATTGTTTTAGTAGGTGCAAAGAATAATGCCCTTCTCATTTCACACATCACTGTGCTGTCATGTTTCCTTGACATAATAGGAAATGCTTTTCCAGATGAGTGTTAAGTTTCTACACAGCCACAAAAAATAAGATGTCCCTTTTCTTCCACGCTTTGTCATTGGAGTATTCATTTATTTTAGCTATTTCCTGTTTGTAACTTACATATGTACCTGTCCTGGAGGTCATGATGTCCTTCCTTTTCATGGATATTAAAGGATCTTGTTGGTATCCTTTTCCTTTTTCCTCTCCTAATGTATAAAAATAACAAAAGCATCTCTTGGGAGCTGGCTATACAGTATTACCCTGCAGTCAACCTCCAGGTGGGGTGAAACCTACCCTAAAAATATATACTGCTTCTCAGAGTGAAAGAGGAGGTGCTGCTGGCATATTCATATCACAGGCTTATTATGTACTCTTCCTTCTTACTTTAAATTTCTCACTTATTTTCTTCTCATTTCATCTTCTTTGTTGTAATTTTAAGGCTCAGTTATTTTATCTCCCCATGGTTGGGAAATACCTTTTTGCATGAGGCAACTCTTTGACAGTGTGAATGAGTCATAACTGTCTCTTAAGACCTGTTTCATATTTTGTTTTTGGTTAACACCTTGATGCCAGTAATTTAAAGCCCTACATTGCCTCTCTGAGGAAATTCTCATCAGTGAAGCTTCCGTTTGCAGGCAGTTTGACATGAGAAAAGGAACACCAGCTTCGAGTTGCAAATTCAGGGCTTGCTGAACCAGAGAGTTTGCTAGCTATGGGACCTTGGGCAATGAATATGCTTGTGAAATTGGGCTTTCTATCCATGCAAGTGGGTCCATGCAAGTCCTGACCAACTTATAGGGTCTTCATGACGGTCAGCAACAGTGTTTATCTGATACCTAGGTCTTTTCTGAACACTCAAATGTTAGATATTATTGTTACTATTAATTTTGAGATTTTTCTGTGTGGCAACAATAGATCCCCATACATTTGCAACTAAAATTATACAATTCAAGAGAAAGAAATATGGCTAGTAAGATTCAGTATACATATATTTTTTCAAAACAAACTTTTTGTAAAGGTTATATTTTTATTTTATTATAGAGAGAAAGTGAGTGCAAGTAGGGGAAGGGGCATAAAGAGAGAGAGAATCTCAAGCAGACTCTGTGCTGAGTGTGGAGTCCAGTCCAGGGCTCAATCCCATGACCCTGAGATAATGATCTGAGCTGAAATCAAGAGTCAGACACTGAACTGATTGAGCTGCCTAGGAGCCCTAGACTTTTTGAATTTTTTTAGCAGAAGTTTTCAATCTTCTAGGATGTGGTGCAAAAGATTTTTTGAAGGAAGATTTGTTGAAGGAAGATTTTTTTGAAGGAAGATTTGTTGAAGGAAGGATTGAGCAGTGGCATTGGCACTGGTGGGTTGCTAGCTTGGTGACGGTTCAGACATGTGCCTGTCTCATGGTCCTCCAGGTTCTCCTGAGTCACCTGGAGCTTTCTGAAATCTACTTGTGTCCTGGTTCCCCTGCAATCTTCCACTGAGTCACTCCCAAGAGGGTCAAGGCAGGTGACATAAAGGTGCTTAAACAGATCCAACATTTGGTGGTCCACAGTGCCTACCAACTCCAGTGTTTATTTGTGAGCAAAAACAAATCAAAATGAAACAGAAAAATTACTAAAAAACAAACACACACACACAAAAAAACAAACAAACAAAACAAAAACAAAAACAAAAAAAAAACAACAAGAAAACCAGTCTCTGGTTTTAAAGTCCATCAATGGTCCAGAGATAGTGAACATTTTGAGGGAGTAAGAAATAAAGTTAAGTGGAACCTGCTGCAACTTTTAAACAAAATGACAAGAGTGTAAATATAGATTGTCTCATTGTAAACCTGGGCCATTTCAAAACAATTGTATTGCTTTCTTTACAGCATATTTTCCATTTCAAATTGATTATAGAGATTAACCTGCTATAGAATTTATTTTTTAAAAAAAGATTTTATTTATTTATTCATGAGAGACGCAGAGAGGCAGAGACATAGGCAAAGGGAGCCTGATGTGGGACTTGATCCCAGGAACACGGTCTGAGCCAAAGGCAGATGGTCAACCCCTGAGCCACCCAGGTATAGAATTTCTAGGCTTTAGTTTCAAAGTTAAAAATGAGAATGTTTGAGTCCATTTTAACCTGACTGCCTCAGAGTCAACCCTCAGCCCCACACAGTGCCTTGGAAAGTGACTCTGACATTTTCCCAGTTTAATAGTGACTCTGAAGTGGTGGAGAAGTGGGGCTGGAGTATTTCTCTGGACAAATTGCACCACATGTCGTCGATCTGCTTTTACAGCCAGGCTTGACACATTCACCATTTTCTTCGTGTTCACCCCATTCCTTAGCCTCTGAGATTTACAGCTTTTAAAACTACAGCACTCTTTTCTGCCCCTTGCATTTAAGCTAAAAGCTGACCAGTCTGTAATATAAAACAGGGAATTATGGTAATGAATAAGAGGTTAAAAGCTATCATGGCAAGTGAAATTTGAGCAGGTTTGGGTGACTAATACTGCAAAATTATGTGTTGAATTAAAACATGAAATTGCTGCCCAATTAATGGAGAAAGACAAGAAGGGAAGTCAGAAACAATGCTCAATCAGCATATTAATTGCCTGGAGGCTGGAGAGGATAGTCTTACTATTTGCCTGTGGCAGAGGAAGAAAACTAGTAATTAAGTCCTTGTCTTCTTCAGGTGAAGAGAACCATAGACTTTTCAATTTGGGAGGCACCTAGTAAATATATTCTCATCCTTTCTTCTGTAGGGGAGGAATTAGTGCACAGTATATAGTTGGTTAACAGAAAAAACACTACCTCTGTCATTTGGATTTTTTGACTTTGAACTTCCTTATGCCACAGGCCTTCGTTTGTTTGTTCCTTCACTCTATTTAGCAAATACAGATCACGTCATGTGCTAGATAGCCTGCAAAGATAACTGGGGATTCAGTGGGAAGTGACAGTGATGGATGCTGTCCTCAGACACTAAAAAGTTTGGGGCTGTTACAAGTAGGCAGGCAGGAGATTGGGGGTGGCAGAAGGCAGCCTCCTGGAAGAGAAGAAGTCTAATCTGGAGTCTGTAATGATGGGTGGGTTAGTCTGACAAGGAGATTGGAGGAAGAACTTTCAGGAAGATGGAACATGGACAAAGGTCAAGAGAGGAGAGAGAAGGCTTGAAAGGAATGAGAAGCTTGAAAGGAAGGAGAAGGATGGGTGGTGTCACGAGATGAGACCAGAGAGGGGAACAGAAATGAGGCCACAAAGCCACCCAATTCCATCCTCCTGCAAGGGAACAATGGTGGCTCCTCTCTAGACACTCTGCTATTTTGTTTCCATAATATGAAGGTGGTTACAGTGGTGGGGCTCTTATTCCAAGATTTTGGAGTGAGAATTTCCTGGTGACCTAAGGGCCAGCATGGAATACCTTCTGAATGTCCAGACACCATCACTTGCCTTGTGTGATAATGCCCCAGGAACAAACCTAATTTGCTAAGGCTCATTAATTACATAGAGGTTCTGAGTGCGTGCCTTCCACATAGTTCCCAACAGAAAGGAAGAACAGTTTTATAGTATCATGCGTTGTCCGTTTTTATTCAGGGCATCCTTGGCTATGTTGCCAGATTTTCTTGGGCTACAGTGAGTTAAAAGTGAGGCTTTAGGGATGCCTGGCTGGCTCAGTTGGAAGAGCATGTGACTCTTGATTGTGGGGTCATGAGTTCAAGCCCCAACGTGGGATGTAGGGCTTTCTTAAATGAATAAAAAATAATTTTTAAACGTTATGCTTTCGGGATCCCTGGGTGGCGCAGCGGTTTGGCACCTGCCTTTGGCCCGGGGCCTGATCCTGGAGACCCGGGATCGACTCCCACGTCAGGCTCCCTGCATGGAGCCTGCTTCTCCCTCTGCCTGTGTCTCTGCCTCTCTGTCTCTCTGTGTGACTATCATGAATAAATAAAATCTTAAAAAAAAATAAAATAAAAAAATACACGTTATGCTTTCAAAATTATTTTTAGGTCAATTTCCCTGATGCTTTTGTCAGTGTGTTTGTATTATCAGCATCCAACCTTGTAAATTTTTAAGATCCTGACATTGATGTAATTCACCAGGGCCAAATTATTAACATTCCTCTAGATCAGGGGTCAGCAAACTGGAGTCCATGGGCCAAATCCAGATGGCTGCCTGTTTTTGAATAAAGTTTTATTGGATAGCAGCCTTGTTCATGTGTTTACATTGTCTAGTATTGCTTTCATATTACAAGCGGGCTTGAGTAGTTTCAACAAAGAGCATATGCTCCATCAACTATAAATATTTATGTTATGGCCTTTCATAGAAAAAGTAGTTTAAGTGCTTATTATTTATTTATTAATTGATGTGATAATTGAAAAATTCATTATGAGAGCCATTTAGATCATATACCTGGAAACTGAGTTTATTTTTCAATGAAAATTTGCATATACACCAGTAAGCTAAGCTTTCATAAATGCTTCTAAAAGTTGCCATTTGTGTAGAGTTTAGGAAGAAATTTAGAAGATTCGAAATGGAAGAGAAATAAATATGTAACATCACTTGTAAAATTCTAGAATTGGACAGTGAGTCCACAGTTTTTATTGGAATGAGAAAGAAGGGAGGAGTAGGTGGTGGTTTAATTTGCCCACGAAGCTGGGCTGAATCTCTTTCCTAGTTTTCAGGGGCTCATCCTACACTGTGTCCATAATAGGTAACTAAACAGATAAAGCCTTGAGAAAGAACAACAGATTCTGTGGTGCTTCAGTAGCACCAAAAGAGAATTAAGAGGCCAACTAAATCGTTTAGTATTTTCTCGGGGAAGAATCTGATACCCTTTAGAAAACAAACGAAGATACAACCTAAATTATCCTTTCAAAACTTTTGTCTTAAAAATGTCTTTCATGAATGTCTTTCATATTATCTATTATATCTTAATGGACTTTAGAGTACTTATCTTTATTTGAATCTAAAAAAAAAGATGGTTTGTTCACACAATACGTACCTTTTTGCAGGAGGTTCGGTGAGTATTATGGTGATGATACCAGAAATTTTGAAAGACAAATTCTTTATATTTTTTATTTATTTTTTTGCAGTTTTTATTTTAATTCCAGTTCGTTAATACACAGTGTTAGTGATAGGTGTACAATATAGTAATTCAAAATTTCCATACATCACCCAGTGCTCATCACAAGTGCCCTTCCTAATCCCCATCACCTATTTCCCGCATCTCCCCACTCACCTCCCTTCTGGTAACCATCAGCTTGTTCTCTACAGTTAAGAGTATGTTTCTTGAATTGTCTCTCTCTTTTTCTTCCCTTTGCTTGTTTGCTTTGTTTCTTAAATTCCACATATGAATGAAATCATATGGTATTTGTCTTTCTCTGACTGACTTCTTTCACTTAGCATTGTAATGTGTAGCTCCATCAATGTCGTGGTAAATGGCAAGATTTCATCCTTTATGGCTGAGTAATATTCCATTGCAAATAGATAACCACATCATCTTTTTCCATTCATCAGTCAATGGACACTTGGACTGCTTCCATATCTTGGCTATCGAAAATAATGCTGCTATAAACATAGGAGTGCATGTATCCCTTTGAATTGGTGTTCTTGTATTCTCTAGATAAATACCTAGAAGTGCAGTTGCTGGATCATAAGGCAGTTCTATTTTTAATGTTTTGAGGAACCTCCACACTGTTTTTCACAGTAGCTGCACCAGTTTGCATGAGACAAATCCTCTTTAAAACTTCTTTCTTCTGCTTTTGCTGATAATGCAGTACCTCTTCCTAGCTTGGAGTTACTATAATTCGTCCAGCCTCTGGATAACCTCCAGAGCTTCTGGTTCTCCTTCAGACATGAGGATGAGCTGGAACTCTGCGGACTGAGATTGGAATAGAGTAAATTGGGAGCCTAGAGGAGAGGTTTTTGTGTGGAATTCATTCCTTCTTCCAGAATGTGGAAGTAAATGCGGAAGCCAGGTGGGTAGAAGAGAGGCAGAAGGTAACTCAGTTGTAAAAAGTTTATAGAAAGTCATCTTTAGAGGGGGCGCCAAGCTGGCTTTTTTGGTAAAGCATGTGACCATTAATCTCAGGGTTGTAAGTTCAAGCCCCACGTTTGGTGTGGAGCCTACTAAAAAAAACAAAAAACAAACAAACAAAAAAACATCATTAGAAGGGAGCTAGTTGTTCACCCTGTAGGGAGGGTAGCTGTAAAAAAAATCCCTAATTCTTAAGGTATCAATTCGCCTGCTGGGGCAGGGACCCTCAGAGGCTGGGTCATAACCCATGTGCCAAAGGATCAACATTTATGATTGACATGATGGTGATATATCAGTTTAATTTGTTGTTTCAAGTCACTGTGGAAGTGAAAGTATTTGGCTGAATCCACTCATTAGTTAGCTGAGCATGTAGAATCCATTAAGTTTCTGCAGAAATCCCCAATCTGTTGTCTTTGGGGCTCTTTTATCTAAAATAGGCAGGGCTGTTTACATGCAGGTGTTCTTTCTTCAACATCCAAATAATCTTTAGAAATGGAATAGGTGCAAAAGTTTCACAGGGGAGAGAAATGGCTAAAAAGTTTGTGGAACTGTGTAATTTCTGAGAAGAAACCCAGCTTTTACTTTGCATTTTGCCTGGTACATGATTCTGATGAGTTGTGCCTTGAAACAGGCACTGAGAAAGTTTACACAGTTATTATAAAAATGCTGATATTGCTCACAGTCTTTTTAGATGACTTTTTAGAGTTAATGTAAGGTTCATTTTGAATTACCTGATAAAAACTTATTGTATGAATCATTTTTAACTCCCAAATATTATTTGTTTCTTGTCTTCAAGTAACTTCTGGTTGTTCAAAAAACAAAACCACTGCTACAACAGCAAGGTAAAACTCAAAGGATGAAAATAAATTGTCATTACAAATGACAGAAGATGATTGTGCCATAAATAGGTTATTGCTAATTTGGACTAATGAAAGTGACCACCAGAAAAAAAAATTCTTACAAATTTGGATCATTTATCTTTCCACAAGAAAGAGCTTTGTTCAATGAAAGTACACATAACAATGTAAAATAATGCTTAACAATGTATTCCTAAACTATATTTGTTAAAAATTTGTGGGTACTAATTTTTGTAGAAATGGTTTAAAGGACTTGACATTTCTTTCTTTCCAACCAAAATTCCTCACTTCCATACTTGCTTATGAAATAAAAATATTCAGGAACTCCTATTTCCATGGTAGAAAACTTTAAAAGCTTCTTTATTGTTACACAAATTTTTTTTTTTTATTCAAAGCAGAGAGGATTATTTAAAAAGATATAGCTTTTTTTGTGACATGTCTCTGGTAGAAATACTTGATGAATTTATTACATGCAAAAGCTCTAATTGCCACCTCTTCTTATAACTGAAATCACTTTTGGTAATTAGGAAATAAATACCCACAAGTATTTAATTTTATAGGCACATATAAAGTATTAAAATATGTATTTTTTAATTTGGTAGTAAAAACTGGTATAGACTTTTAATATTACGGGTATTTTTCTCTTTAATTGGGAAGGGATTGCAAGGTTTCAATTTTATTAAACTGGAACTCATATCTAATTGTCATTGCTTTATAAATGTTGGATAAGGTTACCTACTTTTAATTATCTGCAAGCATACAAAGTCCATTGAAGATTTAGGGTAATATCAGAAAGGGAGACAGAACATGAAGACTCCTAACTCTGGGAAACGAACTAGGGGTGGTGGAAGGGGAGGAGGGCGGGGGGTGGGGGTGAATTGGTGATGGGCACTGAGGGGGGCACCTTGACGGGATGAGCACTGGGTGTTATTCTGTATGTTGGCAAATTGAACACCAATAAAAAATAAATTTATTAAAAAAAAGATTTAGGGTAAGAATCCATCCTTGTCCCATATTGTGAGAGGCAGCGCTTCTTTATAAAGTCTTGAATATTCATCTCATTCAATAGCTATGGAGGGAAAATGGGAATTACACACATAGGCACATCTACACACATATTGCAGCTAGGAACCACCACTGCCTGCCCTCCCTCCCTTGACTTGACCCTACCTTTTCCATCCACCTATGTATAAACAAAGCAGGTGTGGTCCAGGCAAACCCAGAGTTTTCAGTGTTAAAGCAAATAAATGGCTTAGCACCTCAGCCCTCCTTTTTGGTGTTTGTTTCCATATATAAATGTGTTTGAGGTTTTCAACAACGCCAGAACATTGGCTGTTAAGAGACGGAAAACATGCAATTTATAGCAGATGGGTGAAGCCTTTTCCTGGCAGTGTTGCTGAAATGGGATCAATCAACAGCACTTCATGCTTCATTTGTCCAAAAGCAATCCACCTGGGGAAACCCTGTGGAACTGCGCCTATTAGGAAAACACCTTAACACGTTGCTTTAAATAAAAACCTACCAGTTGGCATTAATCTGGAAGAAAATAGTTTCTCCAATGAACCCTTTGCCACCTGAATTTCTCTTATCTTTTCTCCTCTTTTTGAATCATGATCCTTTATTCTCTTTACTGGCAAAAGACGCAATACAGAGAATCCATAGAGATCCCTCATCCATAGAGGTTGAATTTTTTTTTTTTTTTTTTTTTTTAGAGGTTGAATTTTGAACTTTTTTCTCCCTAATTCTTGAGCTCATGGTCTTTTTACAGACCTCATGGGGCAAATATCTGACTCTTCTCTTTGCACTCAGGGTCCCCTCTGTGCTGCCTTCTCTTTGGTTTCTTTACCTCCTCCTCTCCTTAATCTTGGAGTGTGTTAGGCTGGCAGTGAAAATTAAGAGCCAGAGGGAGCCCCGCATCACTGTGCAAGTAACCCATGATGAGCCGGAGTGAGGTTTGGGGGATGAGGAAAAACAAACCAGGTGCTTTGGAGGTTCAGAAGTGGCCATGAGTTAATCCTTTTTCTTTGATTCCTCCAACTTTTCCAGGTGTAAAGTGGATATCGGGGCCCTGCCGCTCAGGCAAGCCAACTGCTTGGAACTGCCTCTAGAGAGCTGCCTGGGGGCTCTCCTGATGTTGATCACACTTACTCCCTGTACTGGAGTCTCTATCTCTGATCTCTGTGTGTGCCCCTTGGCAGACCCCAGCGAAAGAAAGCAGATTGCCCAGCGATATGTGAGTGCTTTTGCCTTGTTACACCACCCCCCACCACCTCCACTTTTGATTTGAAACAAGGTCTCTGAATTTAAAAGCTGCATGAAAAGAGATCTTTGTCCAGAGTTTAATGGCATGTCTCATAAAACAAGACATCAGATCTAGAGGTTAATGCACTAGCGAGAAGGTGAAAGTAGATTAGAGTTTGCGATTTTCAAAGCCCAGAACAGTATTTTGAATTTTTAGTTTTTAGAAAGTCATTGCAGAACATTGAAATCCATGAGGCAAACTTGTTTAGCATGTCTGTGTGTGTGTATATGAATTTTAACATAAGTTCACAAAAGCTTTTTTTTTTTAATTAGCCATAATGTTTGCAGTGTTAAAGCTACCTTTCCAGAACCTCTCAAGATCAAGTGAGAGAGTGCTTATGTCTTGGAAAACAGCTCAAAGCCCTGGACAGGCACAGAAAGCCATTCTGTACCACTCTGGATAATAATAGCAGTTTCTGATTCTTGCCTAAGTAGTTGCAAGGAGCTTAAAAGTCCACTCAACATTTTTTTTTTTCCACTCAACATTTTTAAATCAAATGTCTTCGTGCTCTTGATTTATTTTTTGTACTCTGGCTTTCTAGGTGCCTTTATTTGCATTCTGCTTTCATCCTACCTTCTTTTAAATCAATATGTTTATTTTACGGCCACACATGAAAAGCATGTTTTAGAAAAGCGGTATGAAAACGAAGCAAAAATGAATCCCTATTTAATGGGAATATTATTCTCAGCATAAACTTTAGTGCCTCCATAATCCTTCACTTTGAGGTGTATTGATTAATTGAATAATTCTTTATCTTCAGGAGTTAAAAACTTAGCTACACATTGTCAACACAGACTATGCATGCCCAGTTGGTATGCTTTAAAAGTGTTTCTACAAAATCCACTTATTAATATTCTCTCTGATGACTGCAGTTAAGCAAATAAAAATTTGATGGTAAATATTAAGATTTCTCCCCAAACTTTCCCGTAGGTAAATTGCAAAATTTGCCAAATTTATGAGGGGTATCATATATTTATAAGGTGATTTTAGATAAGATCATAATGACTGCTTTGAATAATGCCTCAGGATGTGAGGAGTACTCCGGGAAAATAGATTTGAAAAGGCTAATCAGAATAGAAATATCAAGTGTTTTGTTTTGTTTTTTCAGCGAAAGAGCTGGCCAACATGTTAGAAGGAAAGAATGCCCTGTCATAAAACACAAGTTCCAGACCTCTTGTTTTTTAGCTTGTAAGAATAGATCATCTTGAAGGCATTTCCACATTTAAACTATAAAAGTATTTTATTTCAAATATTTCCTGATTAGCTTAAACTAGTTTTTTCTTTCTTTTTTGTTAGGTTGAAAATACACAGCAAAAACAACTTTCAGAAGTGCCTAGAAATGGTGCATATGAAGTTAAACATGAACTATTATTCAGTTATTGTTATTTTATCCTGAAATGCCTAAAGAACAGGGATTTTACTGTCTTCCCATAAATCCCCAAAGCTTGCCTATCACAGGTTTTTAGTTATCCAATGATAGCGGAAATACTATATCCTAAAGTTTGAAAGCAGAATCTTTTCAGCAGATGTGTTCTGGAGGCATGCAGAGATAGTTTATCTGCTTGTCTCATGCACCATTTCTGAAGGATTCAATGTATATGCACAGGGAATTATTCTGCATTTTTAAGAATTATCAGTAGATACATTTAAGCGTTGGCTCATGCAAACTAAAAAATAAAATAAATGTGAATACAGGGTGATACTAGATGCTCAGACTCTAATTTAATGAGCTGACTAAAACGTGGACCAGAAAATGCATCGTATTTCCATCCTCACTCTTTTTCCAGTGGTAGTAAGTATCTGTGAAAGGTCCAGATTGAGTCCTCTGGTATCCATAAAATTTGTACTAATGAGGTCAAAAAAATGTTGCCTTTTTGAGTGACTTAAAAGTTTCATTGAAGAGAAAGAAGGGGAAAAAGAGAATGAATGTAGCTCCACACACATTTTCCCCATGGGATATCTATGCTATCACCAGGAGGCAGTGTTAAATGTAGATTGTGTGTGCTTTGTGATTGGTTTATTTTGAAACTAGTTCATTCTCAGTCACTTTAATCTGATTTCTGCAAAAGCCTAACTGTCCCATTGACTGATAGAATGCATTTTGGAACTTTCCTGAGCTTTGCACCAAAAAAGTGATGGTAAATCCGGACTGTACTTCTTGTAGGACTTTATGGCAGTAAATAGTATATTAGAAAGCTATTTTCATGTATGATCTACTTTTCTCCCCTTCAGTGCTTACAGAATTCCCTGAGAGATATGAAGGACGTCGGCATTTTACAAGTGAAGGTTTTAAAGGCAGTAGATCTCTTAGCAGCAGATTTCTCAGGTATAAACATCTTTCATTCAGTTTCGTTTTTATTTATTTCCTGTTTTGAAATGATCTGATGGCAAAGCAAAATATTTTAATAAGTGGAAGCATACACAAGCAATCATGCTCTTCCAAAGAGAGTAATAGAAGGGGAAAAATGATGTAGTCAAGCAGTTTTTTTCACTTACGAACGTTTTTCACCAGATTATTTTTTCAAATAATTTTACTCTGATTAGATAATGTACTAGTCCCATTGGCTTTCAAATATATTTGTGATGATTAGTGCCACGACTTCTTTACTTGTTAAATTAATTTTCTGAGAAAATTTTACTGTACTACCTCAAAAGACAGGTTCGACCTCCTGCCGTCACTCCTTGTTCTTTGCCTAGAGCTTTCCATTCTTCACAGTGTAAGAGGAAGTGGTGGTTTGTAAATTTAAGCATGAAAGCCCATCTGGCTGGCACTTCTCTGAAACAATAACCAAAGTCTTGTCCGTGGGACCACTTTGCAGTTGACATGGTCTTATACAAAATTTCTATTGTTAACTCACTAACTTGACCTTGTAGACAGAGGCAAAAGCAGACATGCTTTGTGCTGAGTTATGCTTGACTGTGAGGAGAGTAATCCAGACATCCCACTGTCTGATCAGAGGGTGACTCTTTTCTTATTGCCAAATTAACTCATTCTACTAAAAATGGAGAGACACTGATGTGACAGATGCTATTTACCAAGCAAATTGATATAAATACAAAGAATACAGTTTATACAAAGAAGAGTGGAGAGGTTTTATGCATGGCCAAGGTACTGCAAGACTTACTTCATCTCCTGTTTTTAGAATGTGGTCTGCCCTCTTCTAGGCAGCAAGTTACACTATGTGACAATAGCCTTCGAACTTTGGAGCCTGAGAGGAAGATCAGAGTTTAGAAAAGAGAATTTTAATTTTAAGCACTTTCTAAGGAAAAAAAAAAAAAGATGAAAAAAGGGATGGAAAATAAACTTATTTTTTTTTAAAAGAAAGTTCTAATCACCTTCCATCAAAAAATGAACCAATAGAAATCACTACTGTATAAACTGTAAAAAATAAGATGTTGATCTTAAGGAAATGCCCAGGGAGAAGATCCAAAAATTGTATTTTGGCTGGTATGAATAAATGAATTTGGGGGATTGTTGGTGAAATACTCAGATGATCACTTCTATTCATTAATTGGTTAAAAACGTTTTCAGTCTCAGATTGATTTAGAAATTTTCCTTTCTTTTAAAACTTCTGTATAGTTTATTAAAACACTTAATTCACCTTTTTCCCATCTGCCTTTGGCATGGGGAGTTTTGTTATCAGTACTGTACATTTAGAGTTATCTACCAGTCTTCCAGAGCCAATTATTTTTATTTCCATCTGAATGTTTACATACAGTTCTTTTTGAATCTATGATTGTTGATGTCTCAGGAAATGTCCCAAACACAAGAACTCATTCATGCCTTCGAGCTATATATTTAAAAATTCTCTCTGTAGTTGTATGTTTGGGGATCTCTAGGAACTAATTGGAATGCATTAAAGCGGTTTTTTTTTTCTTTTTTTTTTTTAAATCTTGCTTACAACTGCATCCATATGTGGAAATACTTTTAAGAAAACCTTTATTTTACCCATCCGGACAGGTGCCCTCTCTACAGCCCCTAAAACTAGTAATTATTGAGGTGTTTCAGGCCAGTGTCAACTTTTCCAAACCAGAACAGTATTCTGGCTATTAAAATAAAGTGAATAGGAGAGGAATCTGGGGGAAAAACAAAAACAAAAACAAAAACAAAACCTGGAAATATTTGGAAAGACCAGAAAACAAGGCAAGAAAAAAACCTCTCTTTTCAGAAGAATAACTTTTGGGGGAAATATTGTAATTTTCTTTATATTCAAGATTCCAGTAGATAGTTTTGGGATGGATGAAGGTGAGTACCAGAGGATTCCAGTAGCAAAGAGGAATGGTTGCAAACCCAGTCATGCTGTAGGGTTTGATTGAATGCCCTGGTGTTTTACTGTCTCTGTATTGTTTATGAGAAAATTACTACTCTTCTGAATTGAAGCAAAGATCCTTATAATTAGCTAAACGTGTCTTTAGACCATATTGATCTTTATTTTTAGAACCAAATTTCACAGTCTGTGTTCTTTATAGGTTGACAGGCTCCTGCGTGAATCTTCCAGTCTATTCTCAACCAGGATAATGCTTTAGGGCAACAAAGTGGACCTAATGCAGAGAGTTGTAAAGTAAATTTTCTATATGAAAGAAAAAAAAAGATTCAGGTGGCAGGGAAGTAGCAATAAGGGTGTAATTAATACCTCCAAGAGCTTAGTTATTGTATCATATCGTGGGGACTCAGCCTATTGCTGCTGTTACTGATCACTGTTACAATTCACTTGATATGCAGTAAAAAAAAAAAAAAAATGCTGGCTGATGGGGAATCAGAAGGTATGTACATGCATGCTGTCAGTAGCAGAAACATTTAAGAAAGAAATAACTATTTATACCCCATACCCAGCCTTTTCCAGTCTTCTGTACTTTATAAATGAGTGGTTTAGGGAGCAAAGTATTCACCCTTGCAAATAAAAAAGAAATCTATTTACTTTGAGTAACCAGAGTACAAAAGGTTTGAAACTTTCTAACCTTAATATTTCTGTTTTACATTTCTTGGTAATTCTTTGTTTCTTAAAAAAAAAAAAAATAACCATAACAATTGATACTTTAAGTTTGTTTCACTGAAGATTCCAAGGAACCTGATAAAGCAAAGGTCCAGTGATCTTTTATGGAGGTTACTGTTACAGTTTGCAGAGTACAGGGACCTCTTGTCCTGCGGCAGAAATGAATGTACTTGGTACTTGGTGTGGCAGAAATTAATGTACTTGGTAAGCCTTCTTGTCAGTGATTTGTCCACTTTCAAGTGTTTTAGCAAGAAACAATTAGAAAAAGAAAATATTTGCCACCGTGCTCATAGTAGGATATTCCTCATTAGCAGTTACTGGTGTTGTGATTATGTACTCATGAAAAGAAATTAAATTTTGGAGAAAGTGAATCCCCATTACTTCGCTAATATTTTAGAACGTTAGAATAATATGTACACATTACATATATAATATATATACTATATATGTTATATATATATACACACACAAACATATACTAAGGTGAACTTCCCATTAAAAATGAAAATATGTTTCTTATATAAAGAAAAAAGTGTATCTTTCAAAATGTATTAAGATATTAATTACCTAAATCTATATTACCAATATTAAGTTATTTACAAAAGATAGAGGCTTCAAAGTTCTAATGTATAAAAAGGATATATTATTTTTGAATTAATTCATTTGTTTATAAATACACTATTGTGTGATTGAGCCAGTTTAATACTAATACATTTGAATTTATATATAGCTTGGCATTTTTTTATGCCTGACATTTGTATATAAATGAGAAGACTTTTTTTAAAAGAATCTGAATTAATCTATCTTCTCTTGCAGCCCATCCCTCTAAAATTGGTGAAAGACATTTTAATGTTCTCTACAGCCAATATTAGATGTGGATAGCCATAAGCAGTCATTCTAATAGAAGAGCCTGTCAGATATTTTTATTAAAGAGTTTGTCTCACAAACACCTTGTGCCCAGCATAACCTAAAATTTTTAAGTAATAGGTTATCCATTCTGTTGCTATTACTTCTATAGTAAAACAGACTATAGCCTTGATTCACGAAACAGATGATAAATTGTACCTTGAGACTCAAGGTGAGCCTAGCTGTTTGTAATACTTAATGAGACCCCCATGCTCCGCTCAGCTGCCGCCAGTCTTAAAAGTCAGCTATTTTGAGAAGAAAGTAATCCACCTTCTAATGATTAAACGACAGAGAGGAAGGTTTTGTTCACGACCAAGCTGAAAAATGAAGTGAGCAACAGGTTCCCTCTCCACAGTAAAACCCTCAGAGAGAATGAGGGTGTATCTTCTACTTTGCCCAGAGGTATATGTCAGTTTCATGAATTAATACTGCTGGGGAAAAAAAAACAGGGTTTAATTCATAAAAGATAATAATATAGGTGATAGATAAATAGAAAAATTGTTAGAGAACTGAAATATTTTTCTGGTCAGAATTGTATTTCAGTACAAATAGCAATTCTTATTTTACCTATTGAGAGACCAGTGATGAGTAGCCAACTATTTACTAAATATTCAGCACATATAGGGAGAATTGTTCTAGAGAGCCTTGTTAGAGTTGATAGACTATTGTGGGAAACCTGTTGGATTTTAACACATAGGGATGGCTTCAGTGTATGAGTACTGAAGACATCATGGCGACCATTTGCATAAGGTACGTGCCAAGTTCAACACATAGTCATGACTCTTCTCTTATATTCTCAGAATCAAGATGTAGGTTTCACACTTCTTCCTTCCTGCTAATTAAGCCATTAAGCCTTATCTTTATTCTTTAAAATAATTCTTAAATGTTGACATCCTTTCCCCTGGGGAATCTTATAGTGTTAAGACTGGTTATTCTTTGGTCTCTCTCTGCTTTATTCTCTCACCCTATTTACCACTACTGGGGTGCCCCTAGCTGTTAAAAATTCTGGCATAAAATGAGGATATAGAAACAGAGTTTTCATTACCTCATCAAGCCAACAGCAGCAAAAGAGCAAGTAGGGCAGCATTGAAAGCCCACCTCAGTGTAGAATGATAGTACATACTATAACAATGTAACATAGGTCTCAATATTTCTGCTTTTTGTTATGCAATTCTATCTTAATTCTTTATGTTCCTAGCATTATAATGATATGCCATGATAAGAAGTTGGGGAAGTATCAGGAAACAATGAAGGAACAAAATTGGAAATACCATCGTTGCTTACAATCCGGAATTACTTGTTCTCCTTGCAACTTTTTGGCACATTTTGCCATATGAAACCTACCCATAAAACACAAAATATTCCCAAATATATCTGGATCTTTGTGACTTCTTGCCCATAAATTTGTCACTTGGACCTTCTCTGTTTCCAGTGTTATTATAAGACAACCCCAAATTAGTGTCAAAATATCTATCAGAGGAGTGGAAAAGACCATGTTTGCAGACAACAAAATGCAGGTTATTGTGAAGTAGCCTTATTTGGTAAATAAACATGATAGGAGTCTTTATAGTGCCTGATCCAGGAAAACAAAGATACGTTTAATTCCAGAATTTCCAACTTCTTTCAGGGAGCCCAGTATAGATTCCCAATTGCTTTTAAAGCTTGTCTCAACTTAAGAAAAGCCAATTTAGTGGTAGATCTAGTGATCTTCAAGAAATATTCATTGAGTACCTACTGTACTTGAGGAAATTGGTCACTTCAGCCTTCCTCCTCTGCTGCAGAGCTGCCCATAGAGGGCAGCGAGTATCCTTGAAGAGGACGAGGACCTTGCTCAAAATCTGGGTGGCATTTCCAGTTCTCAGTGCCATTAGGAGGAGCTCTTGGGCTATTCCACACACTGTTGATCTCTGCTGACTGTGGTAGAGTTCTCCAGTCATTCAGTACAGGAGCCCCTTCCTAAGTGATTGTGACTCATGCGTTAAA
Source organism: Vulpes vulpes (assembly GCF_048418805.1). NCBI lineage: Eukaryota > Metazoa > Chordata > Mammalia > Carnivora > Canidae > Vulpes > Vulpes vulpes. Next base: position 94,036,798 of record NC_132793.1, on the reverse strand, counting down.
TAAATCAATGTTTAGTTCAGTGATTTATTCATCAAAGATGAAACTCAGTCCCCATTTTTTGCCCCTCCCTTTCTTTTTTACAGTTGCTGCCTTTCACTTTAATCCTTACATATTATGATGAAAAACATATATAGAAATAGAAAACTGTTTTAAATCTTGGTTCTACCACATACTGGCAGCCTTGGGTCCACCATAAGTCTCTACTTCCTAATGGATGTTTAGAGGCTTAACTAAAATCTATGTGAACTTGTCTGACAATAAATACTGTTTCCATTGTTTATTAAATTTATTTGCTTAGAGTCTAGTTGATACGGGGAATTCCACAGGTTATTATCTTAATATTTTATTTATAATTTTTCTACTTGTAAATAATGTCAGAAATACCAGCATTTCTAATCATAATTGGCTTTTCAAGCACTTTTAGAAATCTAGTTACCAATCTAAAATGTTTTTCTTTTTGTTCTGTTTTTTACTGCCTGATAAAAGTTAAGGGTAAAAAATGCGTTTCATGGTAGGAAAATTCTCATACTCCAACCAGTTTAGTACTTGTGTTTACATTTTGATAATCTGAATAATAGTTTTATCCATATAAGATTTTTTGTGGGCTCATCAGTTTTTTTGTTATACACAAAAAATTCTTAGAAACTGTTGACCAAAGCACTTCATTCAGATCCCACATTATAGAGTAGAAATATTCCAGCCATATGCTATAATAATGGCTTTTAAGTAATTTCTATAAATTATCACACTGAAAAAAAAATTATAACACTGGCTGTAAGGTTTTTTTTTTTTCCCCAAAACATGACTACTGTATCAGAGAAAAAATAGTCCTATAGTTATTGTTCAAAGGGGATTTTAAGTCACCTGTCCATTTTCTGGTTTGTTTCCTTGTCTGTTTAAAGTTGTATCCATAGCAATATCTCTCCTCTTAAAGATGTGCTCTATTTTCAGAGGGATGGCTATAATTGCAATTTCTAGAAAGCTTAACAATAGTGATTGAATGCTTTTAATTTCCTTGAGAACCTCTTGGATAGCTGAGCTCAAGTCAAGACCAACTTTTTAAAAACACATCAAAAACTATATAAATCTGTCTTTGGCTCACCATCTGCTTTAATAGCCTGCCAAAGAACATGGACTCTTGTCAATGCAGAGTTTAGGAGTATATGTAAGATTTAGCAGTTTTAACTTACTGGTACCTAAAGAATGAATGAACTCAGTTCATTTTTGTTCTATGAATTAACAAAGGAATCCCTTCGATTGTATTATTTGGGAGCTTAGGAATTAATTATCTTAATTTATTCAGCAAGTATACTTTCTCTACCTGAGAGGCCATGGTAAGCTCTCATGATGTCACAGGGAATAGAAATTGCTCTTTGCCCTCATGTGAAGTGACCAATTAAACCAGTAGCATCTATAGTTGACACTTTAACAATGAGGGGCTTACTCCATGCAGTCAAAAATTGAAATATAACTTTTAACTACTGATAGCCTACTGTGGATGTGAAATCTTGCTAATAACATAAATAGTCCAGTAACACATAGGGGAATATGTGTTATATACTATATTTTTCCAATAAAATAAACTAGAGAAAATGTTATTAAGAAAGTCATGGAAGAGAAAATTCTTTTGCAATATTGTACTGTATTATTTATTAAAAAAAAAATTCACATGTAAGTGGACCAGCACCGTTCAAACGCAAGTTGTTCAAGGGTCAATTGTAATGACAGTTATACTCCTAAGGTCAAGAACTGGGTGTCAAGGTTCATTGAAGGACTACCTGACTGGTGTTCCTGCAGGAAGTGATGTTTTAGCTGAGATGTCAGAGATGAATTAACACAGAAGAGGTAAAAGAAAAGCACTTTATTCTTTTAGAATATTTTATTTATTTATTTGGCAGAGAGAGAGAGAGAGAGAGAGAGAGAGAGAGAGAGAGAAAGCACAAACAGGGGGAGCAGAGGGAGAAGAAGAAACAGGCTTCCTGCTGAGCAGGGAGCCCAATGCTGGGCTTGATCCCAGAACCCTGGGATAATAATCTAAGCTGATGGTGGCCGCTTAACCGACTAAGCCACCCAGGCACCACAAGAAAAGCATTTTAAAATGAGGGAACAGCATGTTCCAGAGCCTGCAGGGCTTTTCCAAAATCTGGAAGAAAGCATGTGCCTGGAGAAGCAAGGATTTTGAGGGAGCCTCAGTGGAAATGGGGAGATGTTGGGTAAATGCAGAGGGTGATGGTGTGCTTTTGTTGTTTGTTTCTTGGTTTTTTGTTTGTTTGTTTGTTTGTTTTCTGGAACTTGAGTGGTTGATGGAGGAATGCATTTAGGAGAAAGAAAAATTATTGTGTCACTGGCTCTTGTATAGGTTCTGTGTTTGTGCTGGAATAGTAGAATATCAGAAATTTAGTTAAGTAGAATTTCAGCAAAATTAAGTCCTTCTCTTCCTTTGTGGATCTCTCAGTCCTAATATACAGATTTGTCTGCCTTTTGCTGCAGACATTGCAATAGCAACGTAAGGAAGTCCTCACTTGTGTGACTTCACTGAGGCCATGCTTTGGATTATGTGTGAAGTTTGCAACCTACATCGGAAGGCAGGACATGCTTGAAAAGTTATACCCAGAACCCATAGAGATCAATATTTCTTTTCCTTTGAAAATCCCTCTTAGCCCCCAGCACAGTGCTTTCCCAGGGCAGGGATCATAGAGTATTTATTGACTAAAGGAGCAGGCACATCACATGTGAGGTATTATAGTTTTCAAATTAATCATCATCAGAGCTAGAGGGAGAGAGAAGGCTCTCTGGAACCTAAGGTTGCAGGGAAAGTTCTATGAAGATGATGCATCTTGAACTAGGTCTTCAGGGCTAATCGGCCTCTGTGTTTTTTGGTTAGGACCAGGGGTTAAGAGAGCATTGCAGGGAGAGGTCATTCAACACGCAGTGTAGGAAGCATGTCTGAGACCCACATCTCTGCACACTAGTCAGGAGCGGGGGAAAGACACACCAACCTTCATCAAAGGGTTTGGGAATAGGAGGTAGATCAGGATGGATCATGTGGGGTAAACTATCAGAGAATAGATTTTCAGGATGAGCACGTAGAATTTGCTCCAATATGCCCTAGTAAGGTTGGACATCAGCCATCAGTGTATGTGGTTGGACACAAGGTATGAAGGGAGAGTTTGTAGAAATTTAGTCTAGGACAGCTCTATTGGCCTCCCCTCCTTCCCAGCTTGTCTGAGCTGTGACGCTCCTTGCTTAGTTTCAGGAATTAGCTTCTTCTAGAAACACTTTCTTCAAATCCTGGCCCTTGTGCTGACAGTCTGTAGTGGCTCCTGGCTGCTGGCTGAGAAAAAAAGAAATGCATTTAAATGAAAAGGACTGATCATGGCCTTCAAAGCTTGAGGCTAATTTCAGCATTTATTCATCCATATCTTACATATTATGATTGGTACTATTTATCAATATATATCTGCATGTCTACCTTGTTAGTAAATTTAAGGCTCTCATCCATCCCTATCTCCTCAAGATGAACCCAGCTATTTCTACTAGCCAAATGAAGCCGCCTCCTCCTCCTCCTCAACGTTGTTCTAAAATTCATTTCCACTATGAAATCTTTCTGGACTTTGATCAACCACACTAAATCCCTCTGAACTTAGGCTCTTCTTTTGCAAAAGGATGCAAGCATTCCTCACCTCTTGGAGTTGATGTGAGAACTGAATGAGAAGCTGGGTAAAGCATGGGTACTTGCATAGAGCAGGAGTGAGGTGGCCTCCTCCAGCTGGCACCTGCCACCAGAAGCCAGAAATCTCCCTACAGGACTCTTTCACTGGATCACAGCACTCTTCACAGGGACTGGTGGGGTATGCACCCCTTGGGTATGCCTGCATTGGACCCTTAAATGAAATACAGTACTGAATATGGAATAGGAATGCTCAGATGTGGAATATGAGAAGTGAAAGGAAAACACACAGCCAGAGATCAGAAATGAGAGCAACTCAGTCTCTTGGCAGGGAGCACGAAGAAAGTTTTCACTGAAAAGGTGACATTTGCTGAAAAGCAGAGATTATTATGAGAGTCCTTTAAAAGTAATAACTTGGTGGTCTGCGTACATCAGGGCCTGGTTCAGTGCCAGGAGCAGAGTGGGTGCTTAATAAATATTTGTCAGATGAATGATATGACCTCTAAAATACATTTATTACTTCCATCCAACTTCTGTAACTGATATAAAGGTAAAATTATTTAAATGAGAAGCCTTTACTTGCCATTCAAGGAATATAAATGAATTGTAAAGTGGTGTTGAAAAGCAGCAAAGGCTATGCGGCGCAAGGTGCTAAAGCAGCTCTGTGAAACGGAATCACCAGCGGTGTAACCGTGTCAAGGTGACATGGCAATCTGGGCATACAAGAGGTCATCTAGATGTTTTACCTGTAAAACTAGATGGAGCAGAGACAAAAAGTGCAGACCCAGGTGTGAATAGGTCAGTCTGTCTGGTGCTGTTTGCTCAGGACCATTGGGGGAACATTTGGACATTCCATTTATTATGGGACATCATTTTTATTTCCAATAAATGTATTCATTTGTTAAACTTTAGAAAATCCCCACATATCTAAAAACCTTTTAAGGGAACAAAAGCAATTTGTAAAGTGTAGATAAATGACTCTATCAGTGTTTTAATGTCTTTGTTTCCTCTTCCTCCTCTCTGCCTGCTTATACCGTAATATTAATAAATGCAGCATTTTAATGAGCTTTGACGGAATCACCTTCAGAGAGTTGGTGCAGTATATTCCTTGGAGACTCATAACTGAAGTTCCCAGTTTCTGGAAGGAAGTCTGTTCCTCATTAGCTGGGACAGCTAAGAGTGTGCTGGCTTGAGAGAGAGAGAGGGGGCCACAGCTCAAGCCCACCTGTGCTTGCACAGGACTGGCCGCGTCTCTGCCCTGCTGTGGAGTAACCCCAGGGCTTTCATTAAAAGTGTCAGATGCTTTCCCCGGAGTGAGCGCTGATGGGATGTCATGTTGGTGTCTCTAGAGGACCAGTCCTGACACCTACTAACAGTCTGACAAATGGTTAAGTAGCTGCTTCAGCTCGGGTTGAGGGATCCAGCGTCCTCTACCTAACTGTGCAGCAGAGAGCACATGTTGTCTTCATGTGCCTGGTTGTTAAAGGGGTAATCTGCCCTCCTCCTTTGGCAGCGCCCCTGCCCAGAACCTATCCCTTACCCTGCAAAGTGTACTCCCAGAGTAAAACTGTCTTTATTATTTTTTTTAAGATTTTATTTAATTTTTTTTTTTTGAGAGAGAGAGAGAGAGAGCACAAATAGGAGCTGCAGAGGGAGAGGAAGAAGCAAACTCCCCAATAAGCAAGACCCACCCCGCCCCCGGAATCATGACCTGAGCCAAAGGCAGATGCTTCACCAACTGAGCTACCCAGGGACCCCTAAAACTGTCTTTAAATAAGCAAGATTTCTTGTTAAGATACAGACGGATTTTTTGTGTTGGTTTGATTTTGGTTGCCCAACATCCAAAACCTCTTGTAAATTTAGGGAGTTTCCCATTGCGTGTTTTGGAAAAGAGGTCAGAGCCTACTTGCATTGGCAGAAGGTGAAAAGCCAGTACTTCCTTTGAGCACTGGTGTTTAGGGCATGGGTACTTGTTGAGACAGGAGTAATCAGAGGTTTCCTTGGAGGCCATTGCATCTATATCGAGTGCAGCAAAGAAGCAGGAGAGGACAATTCGTATTAGAGGTGGCCACCACACCCAGGGGCCAGGAACTGTGAAGCTAATTTTCCTGGGAAGCAGAGGCCAGACTTTTCCTGGGGAGAGAAAGTAACTGACATTCTTGTGCCTGCATATTTCTATACCATTCTTTGGTTTTCTAGTGATTTTAAGCCTGGCTTTCAAATCTTCGCAATGGTTTTGAAAGCCCTCTGATACTATTTTTAATAAGTTCCTTCTCTGCTAAATTTAGACAGGGGCCATTTCCATGTTTGTAATTGACAACCCCAACTCATTTTCGTCTATGGCTTGGTCCTTGTCTACTGACCACTGAGATCTTGGCATTCATTGATGTAAAAGCTTTGGCCTGGCATCTAAGTGTCCAGAGCACTAGTTAGTTGAATGAAATCTCCTGTTACATACTGACCCTTGCCCATGCATCTGTTCTTCTTCTTCTTCTTTTAATTTTTTTTTAAATAGAGTCTTCATGCAGGGTCCTGCATGTGCCAGTCTGTCTATTGATGTGTTGTACCTTAGAGCTCTTGGTTATTTAGTTAATTAGGTGTAGGTTCAGTGACCTAAATAGTAGGGCAGTAGGTCAAGAGGCCTAAGTGCTTTCGGCATTAGACCCTGGCCTGGGATTCCTTGGCCATGTGCTGGCGGGGCATCTGTCCTTATGCCCCCAATTAATTTAGTACGCACCGCTTTGTAAAGTGTCGCTGTGCCGCAGAGGCAGGCAATGTGTTCATGTTGTACGGACATTATAGAGCTATCCATTCTGTCCCTGACAGTTAGGATTCTAGATCCCACTGTCATACCCAACAAAAGAAAGGTTTTTGTGTTTGTTTGTTTTTTTGGTCAGTAACTTTCTGGGTCCAGCTTTGGATTTTGGAATTTCTAACTTTTTTTTTTCTTTTGGAGGGTATGTGAGGTGGGGTGGAAAAAGAAGAGGTGAGATGAGAGAAGTAAGGGTTAAGCTTCACTTTTTTTTTAAGATGAAAACTTTGAACTTGCTTTATGGAACTCTACTTTTGCATGTTTATGAGCAGCAAAAATATAGCATATGTATTCCCATACTGAATATATAAGATCATATGAGTTTAGGGCCACACCCTGGAGAGTAGTTTTAACTCCTGAGTAGCCGTGTTTATAGTTTTCCTCCCTTCTCTCATGACCATGCAGAAGCCTATAGGTTCTCATAGGCTTCCAGTTATGGCTGAGTAATTATCTATATTGATGCAGGGAGCACTTAAACAAGAAATAGAGAGGAGCTTCTATATTAAAACAAAACACAAAACTGGACTCCCTCACATGCCAGATTGACATCTGCTCCTCTGCAGCCTATGTGGTCACTGGCTCTCTGGGCTGCATCTGGGTTATTTTTTTCCATCTCTATCCACTAAGTATGCTACAGTCCCAACACTTATATAGGTTCTGTCCATTTCCTGAATTCCCACATAAGACTTGCTGGAAAGAGATGCTCACTTTTGCTCTTTTAGCAAACATAGTTTTATTGGTATAAAAGTGCATGGCTTTTATTCACTTGGCCTCTGTTACTTTTGAGATTCATTTGTCTCTGACCAGGGAGATTCTTTTGCCTTGACCAATGTCCTGTGTTCTTTTTCCAGGGAAGAGTGATCCTTTTTGCTTGTTGGAGTTAGGCAATGACCGACTTCAGACACACACCATTTACAAAAACCTCAATCCCGAGTGGAACAAAGTTTTTACATTGTAAGTGATTTAGCCTCCAGAATACCAGGGAGTGGTTTTAACTTAGAGATCAATTATCCTTGATATGTTTGGGGTAGGCTGAGGCTCTTGAGTGGAACTTTCTGTCCATTTTTATGTGCAAAGAATGAATTTTATTGTTTTTTCCTTCTGAAAACCTTTTATCCTTTCATTTTATAGAGCATAGAGTTAATAATAGAAGAGGCCATTTAGAACTGCAAGGGAGTGTTAGAGGAGGCATTTGTAAAGCAGATCTTTTAGTAAGTCAATTAATCTGTGAGTGGGTGGAAGCTTCCATATACCCAGACTAATTCATTCCTGGGTTAAAGAAAATTACAAATGTAGACCTGCCATAAATTCAAGTTTATATTTTACAACATTTTTGCAATGCCTAAAAGGCTTGTATTATGCCAGAGTCTTTTGGAAAATACAGATTATTTGTGATTCCCTAAAGAGTCCCAGTGTCTCTTTGTATTCCAGCTTATTGGACTGACCTGTCTTATGGCAATGCCCTATCCACTCTTTCAAACTTGGGCATTTAGGAGGCTGGATATATTTCATAGTATGTTTCAGATTCTCAGGTACCTGGCCATCAAGTGGAGGTACCTTTCAATCAGGGTCAAATGGTGGTTTCCTGCCCTCACAACACTGAAGAAATGCTGTACTTGTAACTGAAAGGATATAGTTTGAATAGAGTTGATGATTCCCAAGGATTGAAATTGAATCAGTAATCAAAAATTCCCAAGAAACAAAAGTCCAATACCATGTGTTTTCACAGATGAATTCTACCAAATACTTAAGAAGAGTTAATATGTGTTCTTATCAGAGAAGGACAAACATTATATGGTCTCATTCATATGGGAAATATAAAAAATAGTGAAAGAGTATAAAGGGGAAAGGAGAAAAAAATGAGCGGGAAATATCAGAAAAGGAGACAGAACATGAAAGACTCCTAACTCTGGGAAATGAACTAGGGGTGGTGGAAGGGGAGGTGGGCAGGGGGTGGGGGTGACTGGGTGACGGGCACTGAGGTGGGCACTTGATGGGATGAGCACTGGGTGTTATTCTATATGTTGGCAAATTGAACACCAATAAAAAATAAATTTATAAAAAATAAAAATTAAAAAAATAAAAGCTTAATCAAATTTAAAAAAATGCATATTCTTCTAAAACTTTTCCAAAAATAGAAGAGGAAAGAAAACTCCCAAATTCATTCTATGAGGCTGGATTTACCCTGATACCAAAATCAGATCCACACCAAAAAAGAGAACTACAAGTCAATGCCTCTGATGAACATAGGTGCAAAACTCTTCAACAACATATTAGCAAATGGAATCCAACAAAACATTAAAAAAAAAAAAAAATCATTCACCACAATCAAGTGGGGTATACTCCCAAGATGCAAGGATGGCTCAATATTTGCAAATCAATCGATGTGATAAAAGGATAAAAGGCATATGATCATTTCAAAAGTTGCAGAAAAAAAAAAAAAACATTTGACTAAATACTATATCCAGTCATGATAAAACCTTCAACAAAGCAGGTTTAGAGGAAACATACTTCAACATAAATAAGGCCACATTTGAAAAACCCACAGCTATCATCCTATTCAGTGGGAAAAAAAATGAGAGCTTTTCACCTAAGGACAGGAAAAAGACAAGTATGTCCACGCTCACCACTTTTATTCAACATAGTACCGGAAGTCCTAGCCACAGCAATCAGACAAGAAAAAGAAATAAAAGGCATCCAAATTAGTAAGGAAGAAGTAAAGCTTTTACTATTTGCAGATGACATAATATAGAAATCCCTAAAAATTCCTCCACCAGAAAACTACTAGAAGCAATAATGAGTTCAGTTCAGCAAGATATAAAATTATTATTCAGAAATCTGGTACATTATTCATTAATAATGGAGCAGTAAAAAGATATAATTAATAAAATAATCCCATTTATAATTACACCAAAATAATAAAATACCAAGGAACAAACTTAACCAAAGAGGTAAAAGACCTGCACTCTGAAACCTATAAAACACTGATGAAAGAAAGTTCCCAAAGATCTATGAGAAGTGGACTAACTCACCTAAACAGGTATGCAAATTGCCACATGAAAGAGTTTCTTGTTTGCTCAATACATTGCTGATGACCATGGCTCCATTTTTCATTATAGGTGATATATGGTTTCTGGTCAACATAAAAAAAAAAGTTTCTAAATATGAACATGATTTTTCATATTTTGTGTTTCAATGATAAGCTTTCTATGGATCTCAGCAAATAGTGATTTTGACCACCTTTTTTTAAAAAGGGAATTCTCCATTAATTTTTTTTCATTAATGTAAAGACAATCTTATTGTCTATTTGAAATCACTGTCCTTTTACCCTCCTCATTCTGTCTCTTATATTTTTATCCTCCTGTTTCTTTAATAGTCCTACCCTTGAGTGCATGTATACATGGAAAATGTCATAGTAAAAAAGTTGACTTTTTTTTCATATGGATGTCTGAATCTTCTATGATGGAAGGTTTGGGAATACAGTTCAGTTTGATTTAATTTTTGGAATTTAATTAAATGATAGTTTTATACTCTAAGGACTCTCAGGCTTAATTAGTGAAACCATGTTTTCAGATCTTCATGGAACAGACTCCACTTGTGTGTTTTTGTATATAATACATGGTGCGTTTCTCATTTCAGTCCTATTAAAGATATCCATGATGTTTTGGAAGTGACAGTGTTTGATGAAGATGGAGATAAACCTCCTGACTTTCTTGGAAAAGTTGCCATTCCCTTGCTGTCCGTAAGTTACCGTAGTTAATACCCACTTCATAAGTCATTTTACAGTTGATAAGTTTCTGTGGGCTAGAGGTGTTCTTTGTCAGTCTGGGGAAAAGTTCCTCCCAGCTCTAGGAGGAAATAGTTATTTTATTCTTTATACCTTTCCAGTATTTTCAGCAGTTTCAGATATAAAGTAACAGTTTGCTCTATTTAGTAGAATATTGGTTTAACCAAGGAAAACATTTTGACTAGTCTTTCAATTCATTCTCAATCTTTCCATCTTAAGATGGGAGTTTCTCTTTGGTTTCAAGGAACAGATCTATGACTGATTTTCCATTTGTTAATGAAAAACATACACATATTTCTTTACTACCTCCTTACTGCCCATTTCTTCAAAGATTAATTGCTGGTAACTACAGAGTTGTCCTCAGCTCTACTGAAGACCATTTTCTCAAAAGTTCTGTTTGTCTTTGTAGTAGGAAGGTTTGTTTTTGGTATCAAAGAATGCTTTGTGGAAGAGAGCAGAAGCTTCTCTTGGAAAGAGTGTGATTTCTGAGGTCTAGTTAAGAAAATAACATACCCGAGTGAGCTAAGAGCTAAATGAAAAAATACTCTATAATGTCAAAGGAGAAAGTACCACACCATGCCTTTACATGGATAAAGGGGGAAAACTGGGATCTGAATTCACCTATTGATTGTACATTAGTGTCTGTACCAAACGGACTCTTCTAGAGAGAGAATTTCAGTTTTTCATCTAGCCATTAATATGTTTTGTTGTAGAGATGTCATGGTTTTATCAGTCAATAAGGCTTTATTTATTTCTTCCCAAATACTTAATTCTCCAGAGCTGTTAGTGCATTTTTATAGCAGGAGAGTTCTGTGATCTAACCATGATTAGACTAGCTCATGTGATGCTTACTGTGGGAGAAACACTGCATCCTTCAGAATCTCTATGGGTTTTGATTGCCTGGTTAATGTTTGCCCAGGTTCTCCTATCCCTGATTTTCCTCTAAGAGAAGGATTAGAAGAGCTTCTCCCTTGTAGATTTGGTTCCTGCCGAATACTCATAGCCATTCACAACAGACCATGCCAACTCTTAGGGAAGAGATGGCAATTTGGGATTTTTCTCCATTTTTTCTTGTTACAACTTTATCAGTTATTCCTGAAAGAATACATGTAAAAAAAAGCATGGAGCACAATTTTAAGAGAGGTTTAAAGGACAAGAAGCAAAGACCCTCCTTTATAATTCAGTTTCCTTTTATCTTCAATTTTTTTTTTTTTTGAGTGGGACAGAGCCATTTCTTGTCTTGTTTTTTCGTGCTTTTTTTTTAAAAAAAAAAAGATTATTTTTAGACAGAAAGAGAGAGTGGGGGGTTGCATACAGAGGGAGAGGGACAGGGAGAGAGAGAGAGAGAGAGAGAGAGAGAATCTCAAGTAGACTCCTCGCTGAGTGCAGGGCCCAACATAGGGATACATCTGATGATCCTGAGCTCATGATATAAACCAAAATCACAAGTCCAATGCTTAACCAACTGAGCCACCCAGGTGCCCCTCTTCTCCTGTTTACATAGATAAATCCGTAGTAATAAATATTATTCCTTGCTGGGTGACCATTATTGGTGTCATTTTTAACCTCCTTCTGTTTTACAAATGAAAGTTTTTGTGTAATTGGTATTCTGTAATACCAACAAATTGACCCACTTACTTCCCTCCCTTCTTCCCTTATAATATATAAAGACTCCATGCTGTTGAGTTAGATCTAAGAAATTACCTCTGACTAAATCAGGTGTGGGTTTCTCAACCTTACCATGATTGACATTTTTGGATGGATCACGCGTTGTTGTAGGGGGCTGTCCAGTGCATGGTAGGATATTTAGCAGCCTTCCTGACCTCTACCCACTAGATATCAGGAGGACGCATCCACCCATCACTGTTGTGACAGTCAGAGATGTCTGCAGACATTGCCAAATGTTCTGAGGAGGGGCAGAATCACTTCCAGTGGAGAACCACTGACCTAAGTTAATGCAGCTTTCAAACTGTATCTTTCAAGTTGCAAGGTGGAATGATTTATGAAAACCTTCGTTTAAATGCAAGGAGCTCCTTGACCTCCTTAGCTTTATTCTGGTTGCTGATTAGCTACACACAATCTCTACAGTCATTTGTTTGAGGACTATTTATCAAGTGTCCAGTTTGTGCCAGGTGTTGTTCGTTGTTTAGGCAGTAATGCTCTAACAGTGACTGTGCTGAAGGTATCTTCTCTCTTGGAAATTACATTTAGGTTGTAGGAGTCAGTATACAGAACACACAGAGAAAAAAACAAAAAGCAAGACAGCCTGTTAAATGCTGAAAGATGCCATGGAGAAAGCAAAGCAGGGGAAGGGGATTCCAGGAATATGCCTGGGGAAGGTATGCAGTTTCCCATGGGCTGGCCAAAGAGGACCTCACTTCAGGGGGCGTTTGAATGAGAACTTCAGGAGGTGAGAAAGAAAACCATGTGGATATCCAGGGAAATTCTTCTAAACAGGAAGTCTTCTAAGTTCAAAGGCTCGAAGGTGGTACCCTGAATGTCCAGTCCCAGAAATATCAGGGTGGACAGATGGAAAGGAGCAGCCTGCCTGAAGGAGAATCAGGAATGCGGAACAAGAAAGGACACAGGGACAGAGTGGCACAAGAGAGGTCTAAGATTCTGACAGTCTAAAAGTTTGAAGGACTTTGGCTCTTTCTTAGTGTTGATGAGAAACCACAAAGAAGTTTCAAGGCAGAGTGCTTGATTTGGTTTATACTCTGTTTCTAACATAAAATGGCTGTGGCACACTGAGAAATAAACCCAGATCAGACAATTCTCTACCACATAGAGTGTAGAGGCAGCGTGGCCTGAGCCACATTCTCATTAGGAGCTTAGGGGGCTGGGAATGTTGAGCTGAATATATTAGAGCATCTGTTCTTCAGTGTGGCCATTTCAGTTCAGACTCATTTCCAATTGTCTGACCCACAAATTGGGCAAGTGATCCAATCTTGCAGAAGATCTATTTTGGCTCTTCCTGATATTCAGTGGTCCACCTGCTACATATACTTTCCAAATAACTTCTTTCTCTACCTAAAGTGCAGATATAAATATGATGAAAAAAATGCTATAACCCTTAGTATCTATAACAAGCAAAATTTTCAATTGTTCATTAGTTCACTAATCACTCAGCTTTTGAGTAATTCTAATTTGTGGTTTACAGATTATGTATTCACATTTATTTAGATCTATTTTTTCTTTATTACTATCTATTGCATCATGCTTAACTAACCAGTCTGTGCTGTGCATATATCATATGTGAAATCATTAATTCTCTGAAGACTTCATGTAGCATACTTTGTTTATTATTTCATGCTTAACTAACCAGTCTGTGCTGTGCATATATCATATGTGAAATCATTAATTCTCTGAAGACTTCATGTAGCATACTTTATTATTATACTTTATTATTATTTCCTCTATTTACAAAAGAGGAAACCAAGGCACAAAAGGATCTTGCTGCTGGTAAGTAGTTGAGGCTGGATTTCAAGTAGGTAGTCTCATGTCTGAGCCTGGGCTCCTAAGAGGATATTTTTTTGCCATGGTTAGCACCTGTTTGGTAGGTATCAGGGCAAAAGCAAGAACCAAGATGTGCCTCCTGCAACCACTGGTCTCAGTGCAATAGAATGTGGACAGGTAGGACATGGGGTTGAAGGCTTGCATATCTTGAGTGATGCCTGCGGAGTGAACATGTAACACTGGAATGCTTTTTTTTCCTTCTTTCTTGAAGTATAGTTGACAAAGAATGTTATATGAGTGTACAGAGTGGTGATGCAACAATTCTGTACGTTATGCTGTGCTCACAGATGTAGCTACCACCCGTCACCAGACAACAGTGTTACAATACCATTGACTATAATCCCTCTGCCCTACATTTCATCACCATGATTTATTCCATCTGTAACTGGAAGCCATGACCTCCTACTCCTCTTTACCCACTTTGACATCCCCCTCCCCCCGGCAATCACCAGTTTGTTCTCTGTGCTTATGCATAAACTGAAATATTAAATGCTAAATTAAAGGAACAAGAAAACATAGAGCCAAGAGGAAGGGATTTAATTTTAGGAAGACTTTAGGAAGTGGTGAGTTTGAGCTGGCCTAGAAGGAACCTGGTGTTGATGATGACTAGTGGATGAGGTAAAGAGAGAAGGCCATTCCAACCAGAGAGTAGAGCAGGAGTAGAGAAGCAGAGAATAAGAAAAAGGCCACCTTCTGGAAACAAACAGGGGCCTTGGTGTCTGGTGCTCAGGGAGAGAGGTAAGGCTGGAGAGGAGGATGGAGGACCAGTCCAAGAAAGGTTGAAGGAGGTTGGATCTTACTCTGTTAGCAGGGAGAAGCTGAAGGCCTTCACCCTGGAGATGGAGATATCAGAGCAGTTGACTAGAAAGAAAGTTTTGGCTCCAGTATGGAGCAAGTTAGAGAGGGAGGGAGGCTTTTCCTGGAGGAAATGGTTGAAATTCCAGAATAAGCATCCAAGGGAGAACGCTTAGATTTCTTGTTTTGTACCTCTTGCGAGAAGGCCTTATTTCTCTACTTTTTTAATATGAGAGAGAATTGTAAAGATGGAATAGCGGATGCTTCACTGTTACCTTTATAGGATATGAAATAGTATTCAATAATGCCTTCTTTTCTGTCTAAAAACAAAAATTGTGTTTCTGGGAGAAGATTATGAATAATTTTTGTGAGAATACATTTTCTTTAATCAAGTCATAAATGAAAACTTGATTTACACTTTCAGAGAAAATGCAAACTACATTTCAAAATGTCTCAGCATAAAGTATTGAATGTACTTCAACTTTTAATCTCTCTCAAAATGATAATATGCTAAGTGCATTTCAGGCTGTTAAATAAAAAGCCTGTTCTGAATTCACTGTATCTTTTAATCAGGGTGAATGTGCTGGCTGACTATTGGCTCACTTAAAATCTGTGTTCTAAAATCAGTGTATCTGTTAATGCAGTGATTTGTTCAAAGCATGTACATATGCTTACATAATACAGGTCATCCTTCCATGTATTTCATTTCTGTTCAAGTTTTTTAATAGAACAATTGGCTTTTAAATGGTTATATAGATATGTAAAACTTGTTACTCATGATTAAAAACAATAGAAATGTAACTGGCATGGATTATCATCTGAAGACTTCTAATATTTGCCCATTTTCATGTTACTCCAAACATTTTCTAATCAATAACATAGCAAATGTGCATTGGAAAACAGTAAACACATTTTAGAGTTTTAAAATATTTCCAGCATAGACACTATCTCTTAATTATTATCCAATCCCATTAGATTTATTTAAATATTTCTGTTCTCAGGTAAGGATTCTAATTTTGTCCTGAAACTCAGTCTGAGTTCTCCTCCAGGATGTTTCTTTCTATTCAGACATATGTTTATCATCTCAGAAATTCTGGAATGGACCCATCTAGGAAGACTTTAAAAATCAGCTTTCTGTAAAACAGGGAAAAAATCTTTCTGTTTATTGTTGTTTCCTAATATCTAACAAAAAAAAATCATCTGTAATCTGAGGAGGTCCTACATTTTGATGCAAACTTGAGACCTCTTAAACCATGCCAACATGTGCAAGTGAATTCATGATCAGAAGCACAGGCTTTCTGTAGCCCTTAGCATTCTCTACATTTCCACATGCAGGGGAACTAGCTGTTCTAGTAACAGCTTCACTTAATTAGTTTTATGGGACAAATTTTCTATAATTGCTTGTACCAAATAAATGTCCATACACATCTTCATTTGCATTTCCAATTAAGTATTTGTTCATTTCACCTATGATAGGTTTTGTATATTGCAATGGACACAGTTACACAGTCATTTTTTTTAAGTTGATGCTGAAGGTTTTGGCCATTAAAATAAAGAATATTTATATTTTACCTTACATTAAGATTTATGGATGTATGGCCACCTAAAAATTTAAAAATGGCTAAAACATATTCAACTCTCCTTCCTGCCTAATCCTCTTCCAATATGTCCTTTGAAATACATTTTAAAAATGTAAATGAGGCAGATTTGTCAATTGGCCCTGGACACTAGGAAAGGGTGCCTTTAACATGCTGGAATGATCACAAACCCTATGTAATATACAAGGTGGATGGGATTTGGTTAGGACGGACAGGCTAAGGGAGAAAGAATGCCTCATGGAATTCCTCTAATGTCATGGAACGAGAAAATAGCAAGTATTAAATCCAAGCATACCCCACATGAGGGTAAATGCTGAGTGGGTGAAACTTTTCTAGTAAACAGAAAAACCTCTTACATTGAGTAAAAGAGTAAAATCTAGCTGCTGCTTCTTCAGAATGCCTCAATTGTGGCAAAGCAAAAATGGATGAGCACAAGTGTAATGCATAGATGTAAATAAGTGGTAAGTCAGAAACATACAGAGGACACGTTATTTTATGGCCCCAAAATGACTTCATTACCAATAAAACTTAGAGCAGACATTAATCTTTATGTGAATACTTTCCCAGAGAAGTGTGTGTGTGTGTGTGTGTGTGTGTGTGTGTACACACACACACATATGTGTTAAAAATATTTGAAATACATGAAAAAATTATCAACTTAGAAACATGATTATATTATCTATGAAGCTTTGGAAATATCAGAAAAAAATAAGGCTGTAAAGTGATGTTTCTTGAAGGCCCAAATGTTTGAAAGTCCAAGTTCCATGAAGTGAATGTTCATAAAGTTTGTGTGTACTGTCCTACAGCTACTAAATTTCTGGGGATGACACCCTGGAATGTTCCTTTTTCAACAAGTTCTTAGATGAAGTTTAGGCATATTAAAGCAGTGATTCCCAAATTTTAGAGACTAAGCAATAAGCTTGATCTAACGTAGTGTGTGTGTACACACATAAATACATAAGATATTCTGTTCAAATACCTGTCTCATGTGCTTGAATACTGATCATGTGGGCTCACAAAATGTCTCAATAGATTCCAAAAAGGCAGAAACTAAATTATGATCACAGTGTTGGGCGAACATAAATTAGTAACGAAAATGAAACAAATATCAAAACACCAGGTGGGGAAAAAAAAAAAAAGTCCCAAGGAGCTAATGTAGATACCAAAACTACAGTTACAGACTTTTTAGAAATTAGCAATGAAACACTATACATAAAGCTATGGATAAGGGCCAGAAGTATTATTCAGAGGAAATCCTTACCTTGAATGCTTTTATAATTAAACAACGAAGGTTGAATATCAATTAAGCATCACAACAAAAGATAAAGTAAATAAAATTAGTAAAAGGAGTTTATGAAAATTAAAAAAAGAACAAAAATGTAGAAAATATGTAAACAGTTGATATGATAAATCCAAGTATTTGTTTCTCCAAAACCCAATAAAATGGAGAGGCCAGTTACAAGGGTAATGAAAAATAAAGTATATATTAATAAAAATAAGGAAACAAGAAATACGGGGATCGCTATGAAGAACATAACTAAATTTTACTGAAGAGTATGGAAGACAACTTGAATCACTATAGGAATATATCTTGAAAAAATTTGAGTGTTATAGAGGTATAAAATCTTCCAGATTACTATGAATATAATAAAGTTCCCCATCTGGAAAAATTAATGTGTAAAAATAGCAAGAAAAATTATGTTTAAAATATAGTTAGAGAAATGTGAGTATCAGATACTCACATTAGTGAAATAATTATTTATGAAAATATCAGAAAAAATCATCAAATAATTTCACCCTTTTCTCCCTACATCTTCTCTTCCAAATAAGAAAATAACAGATTCAAATTGTTTAATGAGCAAGTTTTTCAAAACCTTAACGGCACAGGCAATTCTTACATTACTGAAATGTATTAAGGACATAAAAGAAAATTTGTGAGTTTATTCATTGAGCTTAGAAGAATTCTGATATCAAAAACTCAAATTTAACAAAAAAGGAAATCATATACCTTTCATGGAAGACCATTAGGAAGACCATGAAAGCACATTAAGAAACCTAATTGTGTAATTTATATTATTAATATATTAAGAGAACAAAACTTGGCAAACTCAATAGATTTGAAAGGGGCATTTGATAAAATTTAACATCTGTTCCTGATTATGGAAAAAATTAGTCTAATAAATTAGTAATTGATGGTACTGCCTTACCATGATGGAGATCTATCAGAAGCATCACAGACATCAGACTTACTGTTGAACAGAGAGATTTTGAATTTAATGAACTTCTATGCTTACAAATTAAAATAAAGCTTTTTATGTCAGACCCAACCAATGTAAAACTATAAGAATTTATATTTTAATGAAGAAAACAATATTATCTATCTGATGTCAACTATCATCTACATATGAACAAAATTAATGAACAGCATCTTGAAATTAAAAAAGGTCAGTGAAATGTAAGCAAAGTCAAAATTAAGAAAAAAATAATCAATGGCCTTACCCAATAGGAAAACATCTTAAAAACAGAAAGCATCAAGAATTTAACAGCAGGAAACCAAAACAATTATAATGCTTAAGTCCTATGTGAGGAAGTTCTAGAACCGTACTAAAAGACATGAAAAAAACCTGAAATGATTGGAAATCACTTTATATATATAATAAATTTGAAACATGAAGTCACTGAGGAAAAGAATAAATGAAGTGATGACTGTATGAGCGATTCTGGGAAAGCCAGTTGCTTACTCATCAGGGAAAAATGCATCAATGTGTTACATTGAACACAGTAACGGTTTTGCCATGAATTAAAGGTCAAACATTTGGAACAAACTTCATAAATAAAACTGTTAAAATAATGAGGAAGTCCTTTGTTAACCTGAAAACAGGAATGATAAAGGAAAAAAAATCTGAAGATGTCAATATGGTGAAAACAAAAATTGCTATTGTAAATTAAAACTTGTAAATGTAGAAACAAATGGATGATATCTCTAACATAGAAGGTTTTTGTTTTTTAAGCCAAAAGGAAGAGACAAGTCAATTTAGCAAAAAAGTGGTGGAAACAGGTGGAAATTCAAATAGCTAATAAACATCTAAATGGCTCAGGCTTTATTCAGTAAGGATCATGGTCCTCCATGCAGAAGATGGAGCCAGACCACCTGGGTTGGCCCCCAGTCTTGTCTCATCATTGGCTGTGTGATTTTTGACAAGTTCCTTAACCTGTCTCCATTTCTTCCTTGATGAAATGAAGATAAATATAATGTCTAACTTGGAGGCTGCAGCGAGAATTTAAATGCTTTGAGCAATGTGAAGTGAGTACAGTAGCACATAGTACCCACTTACAATGTAATCCACCATCGTCATCACCCTTGCTGTAGTAACTTAATGATCAAATTAATTGAAGCAATTGGATTAACAGATATGGTAGATTTCTTCATTACTAGTGATGATTAAAAGTAGACAAAGGATTCTCTGTGCTGTTGGAGGGAACATGACTTGATACAAGCCTCGTAGAAGGCACTTTGATAAAATGGATTAAAATTTAATCCACACGTATCTCTGAGCATTTATATTCTAGGTATCTGTTTCAGAGAGGCAACTGAGCCTTGGAGAGATACAGTAATTACTCACGGCCACACAGATGCTAAATGCCAGAAATGGGAATTGAATCTAGGTCTGGCTTCCCAGTCCTACCATGGCCCACCACTAATAAACATGGGAAAGACAATGTGCAGTCTCATTAGTTGGAAAAAAGAAAAAGCACATATTAAAAAAACCTGAGGCCATTTTCTTCCTTTGAAATTGCTGTATATTAAATAAAAATGCCTGCAGTTGGCAAGGTTGCAAGGAAATGGATAGGCTTATTCACCGAGGCTAGGACTAGAAATTAATATTGCATTTTAGGAGGGCTAACTAGCAGTACGTGGCCAAAACCGCAAGAACAGGCATATCCTATGACTCGGCAATTCCATCTCTAGGAATATATTTTTGGGAATGCATCATGGATGCATAGAGGTAGCTATATATAAAATCATCAGTGTTTACAGTTAAAAATTGGAGACAATGATTTACAATGGAATGGTTAATTATAGAATCTTCATGAGGTGAAGGATTACTCTGAATTATGTACAAGAATTGGTTATTACATTGGGGATGTTTCCTATGGCTTTTTTTTTTAATTTAAAAGACAAGTGATTAATAAGTATATAAATGAATATAAGACTAAGAATAGATATTATTTAACGAGCAGTTTCTACTTGTCTTTCTTTACTGCTTTCTGCTGATTTTTTCATAGCAACCTCTGAGATACATATAATTTTTTATTCCCATTTCACAGATTAGGAAACTGACAAACAGAGGGAGTTATGTAACTTGTCCAAAGTTATTCAGCCAATCTGAGGCAGAGTCAGAATTTAAACTCAGTTCATCTGCCTCTGGAGTCCCAAATTTCATCTAATACACTACAATCCTATTTTCATAAATAAATACAAATGTACATTAAAAACTAGAGATGTGTGTTTACTTCTTTTAAAAAATATAATATTGTAAAAACTTTTTAAACCATTTTTGTAAATTTTACATAATTCTTATATATAAGAATATAATATATAGAATACATAGTATATATATATAAAAGTAATCTATATATATATTATTTTTGTAAGATAGCTTATATTTTAGAGAGAGGAATTGATAAATGCTGGGTCCACCAAAGTTTCCTGCCATTTCCAAGGTTCAGAGCTGGGTTTTGGGTGGGATGGATGGCCTCAAAAGGGAGAAGAAGTGGGTATAAATGGTAAGGGTCAGGGTAATGAGTTCAGTGTCATCTCCCCTGGCAGGTGGTTGACTTTATAGTCAGGGCAAATAATAACCTTGTGGGCATTTTCATTTCCGTTGCCATTTGGGTTGGTTTGTAATTCATGCCATTGGAAGCAGGCCTGCTTCCAAGTAGGGATGTGAATGTGAATTACTACCAAGTAAAGAGTATTTATTTTCCTCTTACCCAGCCACATGTCTGTCCTCTTCTCATTTTATTAGAGAGTCATTTTGTATATATGCATCAGCTAGGACCAACTGTTGTATTGTGATGTTGTCACATTGAGGTATTTCCCCCTTTGCATGGAAAGAAGTGTTTGATTAGCAGCATGCTTGTTTATACCCAGATCTTTCCACTTTTTCACAAGTGGGTCAAGCTGAGGGATAAATATGACTCTTTAGTTTGGATTTTGCTCTTAAATATGTATCTTCCCTCCCTAAACCAGTTGATGGATTTTATGCATATTGATTCTGATTAACTTTTCTATTGCATCAGTTGGTAACTGGTCCAGTCAAGGAAATTTATAGCAAAGCATAATAATGATAATTCTTTAAAGAGAGTTTGAGATGAGAAAACAATTTTGTTCCCTATTCCACATAATCAACTTCTGTTATATGCTGATTAAAAAAAATTTCCTTAAAAATGAATGTAGTATCTTTTTGACTAAAAACTTATTCATCCAACTTTTAAAAAGTTACTCATATTTACTATCAAAAAGCTTTTTTAAGAAGATTTAAAATTCTTTTAAGTAGAAAAAAATAATTGAATAGTTAAACGATGATTTCAGGTCAGATTCAAATCTAAACCAGACTGTCTTCTTTATAATTTGTCCTTTGGCTCCAAAATCCTGAATCATTACTCAACAAAACAAAACAAAACAAACAAAAAAACAAAAACAAAAAAACTTCCTGTACTCTTGTATTCACTGGCTAATTTAACCAGGAATTAACTGTTATCATGCACTTGATAAAATCCTTCTGGTATATTGTTTATGAAAATAAAGGGACATGCAAATGCCCATTTCCTTGATTGTTGAAGTCAGTTTCTAATTAGATTAAATCTATGTTACTGTTCTGCAGAAGTGCCTTCCTCAAATGATTGCCCAGTATCTGTGCTCTTCACCTCTGAATAGATGAACATGCAAAATGTGTGTGATAAGTCAATCTGAAGAATTTTCTCATAACGGGTGAAAGACATTGTCCGTTTTTTTATTCAATGACCTTTATCTTGGAATGAAATTAAATCATCCCAGATGTCAACCCAGGAAGACTCTCCAAATGAACTTAGAGACCTCCTTTTGTCACAAATCGAAAACTGTATAGTTGTTTTTTGCCTTGGTCAACAGAGACTTAAAAATTAATTTTAGGTCTTCATTTAAGTGACTATCTCATACCTAAAAGATGAAGGTATATATAGATTCTTTGCTCTAAATTTTCTTTTGGCTGTGTTTTAATTGTCCAATTATTAGAGGTTTTATAAACAGTTTCATAAACTGCCAGAAATGATTTTCTGAGTTCTACGTATAAATTACAAACATAATTCTCTTGACAGGAAGAATATGGTTAGCTTTCCTTTCCTGTTGTTTAGATGCTCTCATATAGCAGTTCGGCAAGTTGAGATGCTACAGAACTTTTTATCCTATATTCTTGTGTTGGAAGTTCCTATATTATATAAAGACTGTGAAAAATGAAAATCTTTTAAAAATACTCCCTTTACTATTTCAGTGTTGAATATACTAAATATTCAAATACATTGACCTGCTCTTAAATTAAACATATCCCAATACAAAGTAGGATATTTCCTCTTTCCCTTACTCTCCCTTTTCCCAAAAGATATTCCTATAGCAGACAGAGAAGTTGGAATCAACCAAATGTTCATCAATAGGAAAATTAATAAATGAGTAAGTTCATATTCTGAATATTATATAGCAGTTTAAAGAAAAGCAGATCTGTGTACTATATACACATTATCAAATCACGTTGATTGATAAATACAAAGTGAGGTTCAAAACACAGTTTCACACAGAAAGAATTTAAATTACTTTTTTCAAGGGGATATTTATGAATATAAATTCTCAATACAAATTTAGGAAGGATACACGCCAAATTCTGATCTAATTTCTGTCCGGGAATGGGATTGTGAGATTTGTAGAAGTTCAAAGGGATTTTTGTGTTGTTTCTTTTCTGTAATCTTTCAAACATTTTACAAATGTGTAAACTTATAGTTGATATGCTTTAAGATAATATTATATGAAAGTACCCAACATGAATAGCCTATATGATATCTCTAGCTTTAATAACTGATTTAACATCCCTGGGTGGATTCTGTGTTTTGCTGACACAATAGTAGCACATTTGAAAAAGAGGAAAAGATCATTTACAAAAAAATCAACCCCCCCCCAATTACTATAAAATATATTTTTTTCTACCGATACCTCATGTTCTTCTGTTGCCCTTTCCTAACCCTGAAGAAATCATGGAAATTTTAAGATAACAGTACAATGACTGTGGGTTGAGGCACAGCTAAATTGGACTGAATTCAGGTTGGCAAATTGTCATGCTGTTTTTGTATTTATTTCTTTCAACTTTAACACCCACAATTTATTAAGTGAGACTGTGGATAAAAGAGGAAGCTCAGAATCCTGTTTGGACACCGTTTAGGAAGGAAACCAGGTCTTTATGGGGCACCCCCTTCCTCTTAGCCACTGGCCAGGAAAACCATCTTTCTGTTTAAAACCTATTCAATCTGAGAGGTGGGGTGACTTTGGGAAGGAAGGTGACCTCTCCCTTGTAAAGTGTAATGGCTCTGTTTCCCCCATGACTTATTCAACTCATTTCCACCACTGTTTATAAGAACACTTGTGCTGAATACTTGTAGTGACAGCAATAGTCAGTTAAAATATGGCTCAAATTTCATGCCATCAAATTTCCTACATTATTTCAAATCTTTGATTATTATAATCCTAAATGGAGCTTTTGTTAGTTCAAGTTTTGCTGATGTCCTTTTGGAGTTACCAGGTATTCTTCTTACAAGCCAGAAGTTTAATCAATGCAGTGTACTGCCGTGTAATCATAAAAAGCAAGGCTGGTTTTGAATCTGGAAAGTGGATGCCTTGATGGGACCCACATCATTTCTAAAATGGTACAAGAAGTATTTTTCTTGGATGCCTTACATGTTGGGGTCCACTAGCAGATTAGGGTCTGGAAGTGATGTGACCTGTTGGCTGAGAGATGATATCAGAGGCACTTGTTTATTTTGAAAACTACTCAGCATTTTGCGCATTGTAAATATTTTTGATTTTGACTTCAGCTTCAGCTCCTCGTGAATTGAATTTGCATTGCTTCATGGCTGTGCAACACTGATCATCTTATTAAAATCAGTTCCTTTATTTCTTAAAAATATTTTAAGAACCACTTTATTTGGGAATAATTTTAGATTTACAGGAAAGTTGCAAGGATAATTGGAGTTCCTATGTACCCCTTGGCTTGTTTCCCCTAATAATGTTAACTCTTCACATTGCCATGGTACATTTATCAAAACTAAAAAAAGAAAACAGACGTTGTGCATTACTGTTAACTAAACTTTGGTCTTTATTTGGATATTACCAGTTCTTCCACTAATGTCCTTTTTCTGTTCTGGGATCCAACTCAGGGTACCACATTGCATTTAATCATCTTATCTCCTTCGGTCTTCTGAATTGTGACAACTTCTGAGGCTTTCCTTTTTCCCATGACCTTGGCAATCTAGAGACATACTGGCCAGGAATTTTGTAAGATATTAATCATTTCTAATCAATGAAAATGGGTAACATCTGAGATTCTTGAAGGAAAGCCCATGTAGACCTACTAATAACTTGTATGACTAATTTTTCATTATTAACCCAGTTTCAGCCTGCTGATTGTTACTTTATCTTCTCAGTTATAACAGCACCCTAGATTTTAAGGTCGATGTATGATGTACTATTTGCTGAATATCTAATTCATCTGTGTGTGCATTGTGCAGTTTCAACTTTGCCAGTTCAAACTCCACAGAAAGTTGGTATTTTACCTATTGTTTATGACAGATTCGAGATGGACAACCGAATTGCTACGTATTGAAGAATAAAGATTTAGAACAAGCTTTTAAAGGAGCTATTTACTTGGAGATGGACCTCATATATAATCCGGTAAGTCTAGCTGGGCCATCCATACCTTCCAGCTTCTCTGTACCTAAAGTAAAAGATGACCAGCTTGGCAAGACTCAAATCCATGTAAAAGTGTTTCAGAAATGTTGCAGTGAGAGAGGGAGAGAACAGGGTTTTAAACCTCAGCTGTAAAATCAATGCCAGACAATCCAGTTTTCAACTGGTATTAACCCCTTGAGCCGGTAGAAATGATGGTGTTTAATTTCCAGTACATCTCAATGTCAAGGAAAAAAATTTTTTAAAAAGGAGAAATTAGTTTGTTAGCAAAAACTATTTTTTTTTTTAAAAAAGGAGAAATTAGTTTATTGCCTGTAATCTTCTCTAAGGCCACAGCTGGTGGTCAGACAGAGGTCTTTGTAAGCCTCTGACATGTTATTTAATTGTTACAGTAGCTGTCCAGCTATCCAATACTACCAAAACAAGTAGTTACTCATTTAGAAACTGCAATTTAGGAGGAACTTTTCAAACATATCTTAAACCTTTAATTTAATATAAAATATGTGAATACTCATTTGCCAATCCTTAGCTCTGGGCATAAAATTTGTTTTTTATGCCATGGATTTATTGTGTTCTATAACATATTCCTTGCATAAATATGCTCATAATATATATAGTCATATCTAGTTTCAGGTTTCTTTTAAAGTGGAGATCTACTTTATCTACTAAGATACAAAACAATCTGAATATAGAAATTTCCAGACTGTTTTTCCCCCCATAAAATCATTACCTCAAAAACTATCTTTTTAGGGATGGACCTTTATCAAGGCTTTCTAGAACAACCCACATTTAAAGTCTTCTGGCCTATGCTGGTTTCAATAATTTATATGATAATTGATTAAAATATGGAATTATAATAATGGGCAAAACTGGCATAAACAAGTTTGGGAGTCCTCACAGTTGATTTGATTGTTGTGAGCAGAGATTCCTCGACATGCAGAAAACTAGCCAACTTAACTGTGACCATGCATATGCCATGTATCTGCAGTAGGTTCCAGAAAGGAAAAGGAGAAAGCAGGTTAATCCAGTTAGTGGTAGAAATGAATGTAGGGTAATGGAGCTTTTACAGTAATTATAAGAATGGCTGCCATTTAGTGGCCACCTGCAGTGGGCCAGGCTCTGACATTATTGCATTTAATCCTCACAATAAACCTGGTAAATAGGTATCATTAATGCCATTCGACAACGAGCAAATGGAATTAAATAACGGAGCTGATTGACAAATAAATAAATGAGTCAGCAACTTTCTGATTTTGCAGTGATTCCTGTGCCACCCTGCTTCTTGTTTTTGTATTTAAGAATTACTCATAAAATCATCCTGGGATACCTGGGTGGCTCAGTGTTTGAGCATCTACCTTCTCTCAGGGTGTGATCCCAGGGTTCTGGGATCCAGTCCTACATCGAGTCCCTGCATGGAGCCTGCTTCTCCCTCTGCCTATGTCTCTGCCTCTCTCTCTGTGTGTCTCTCATGAATAAATAAATAAATCTTTAAAAAAATTTTTAAAAATAAAATCATCCTCTTTTTTTCCCATTTAGTTCCCTTTTTCCCCCAAGGAAGTCCTCTGTGCCTCTTATCCCACAGGCAACTCCTCATTTCCTGCTTCTTCCTGGCAAGCCCTTGTACATAGACTCTACACAATCCAAACCTGAGATTGAAGGAAGAACATTTATAAGGAAAAGATGTCAGTTGTGTTATTTTCCATCTGTCCATCTGATGGAATGTAGAAGGACTTGAATTTTATTCTTTGGGCTTTTCGGAAGTATGGTGAGCGGGACAAACTACTAATGCTTTCTAAGCCTCAGCGTATTCCCCATAAAATGGGTCTCAAAGGACTCATATGTACTTTTCCATATACTTGAGAGAAAATGCGATGCTGTGTGGAAAGGTGTTTTTACAAGCCAGGAACTGATTTTCTTTCGCAGGAAAGCTATTCTTGGTGAAAATTTCCTTCAAAACCTTAATGGGAAGGTAGGTGTAGTTTTTAGACCTGATGATACATTCAGAGGGAACGTGTACCCTTCTGTAGATATCACAAGCTTGTCCCATTTGTGTTTTCTTACTTTGCCACAAAGAGGTGTTTTAATTTTTAATAGACAATTCAAAATATTAGGTCTGCCTGGGAGAGACCATCATCTTTGTCATGGAAGAAATCTTCAAAAAAGATTAGTTGGAGAGCCTCATGAACCCAGGCTTTTTTTTTTTTTTAAGATCTTATTTATTTATTCATGAGAGACCTAGAGAAGCAGAGACACAGGCAGAGGGAGAAGCAGGCTCCCCGCAGGGAGCCAGATGCAGGACTTGATCCCAGGACCAGATCATGACCTGATGACCTGAGCCAAAGGCAGACACTCAACCACTGAGCCACCCAGGTGCCCCTCAACAGTGGTTTAAAATACCTCCACTGGTATGCAAAATGGATACAACACTCTGGAGTTCCCCAGTCAGATCTGGTCTGACCTGCCCAATTGTGCTGGTGAAATGAGATTCCCAGGAACACAGCGGAGTGCCCCCCTCCCCAATCCCTCTGCTCCCTGCCAGGGGCCTTAGGGTCAGAAGATAGTGGTTTCCATATTTTTCCCAGTCATTAACAAGAAAGAGAGAAGAATGAAGTCTATTTAAATGTTGCTTTTTTTAAAAAAAACAATGATGTCTTTCTAGGTCAAAGCAAGCATTAGGACCTTTACTCCCAGAGAAAAGCGCTTTGTTGAAGATAGCCGCAAGCTGTCCAAAAAGGTAGGTGGGTACAGTCAGCTGGCATCTGGTACACTCAGCACCGGAAGTGCTTATTCCTCCCTACTTAGCATCCCTCCCTCCCTCCCTCCCTCCCTCCCTCCCTTCCTTCCCTCCCTCCCTCCTTCCTTCCTTCCACCTCCACTCCTTCCTCCTCCTTATCCCCTCTGTCCCAGAATGAGGACCTCAGGCAGCAGGCTAAGAAGGAAAAGACTGGAAGCCTAGATGTTGGATGAAGTAGGTGTCAGCCCTCCATTTTGTCTCCCAGGTCATTCTATCAAGGAAGATTCCTCAACTTGGCTTGCCCAGCTGGCCTCAATCACTTCAGGCCCTTTCAGCCTCCTCCTCTCAGGAGGCCTTTACCGCCTTGGCCCCACCGAGATCTTCGGGGCTTCTAGCCTCAAGCTCCCCCCAGCTGCTCCTACCAAGTTTATATTTTCTAAATAGTTGGAATATGTTGGTGTTTTACCTCATTTTTAGTTAAGTGTCTCCTGCCTGTTTCTCTTCATTTCTCCACACACACACAGTTTAAGAAAAAAGGGAGGATCAGGGCCCAGTAGGAGGAAGTTTTGCATTTTTTTTTTAAAGCATGACCTTTATGTTTCTTTTCAGAGTCCCTCCCTGTCTTATTCAGACGCAGTTCAGGATTTCACTCTGTACCTATTGTCCCTCTTCAGTTGTGTAACAAAGAACAAAGTGTCCCCTTTTTCAAGTGTTTATTACTTCCACCACTTCCTGTGGGGTGAGCAGCTGTGGATGACATAAAGCAGTTAAATATAAATGCATCTCCTCATCCCTTTGTTTCCCGTGAACTTCTGGGCACACTTGGGAAAGGCCTGGAATGTCTTCTGAAGGGAGCATCCCAATGTTTTGTTTTGGTCTGCCATAACATGGAGTGTAATATTTATTTGGTGTAATCTGAGTAAACGGCTTTTACTATTATTATTATTACTGCCTTGTGCCCTCTTTACTTGAAAGTTAAAACCCAAGTAGGGGTAGGTGGGGGTAGAGCAGCTTTGCAAACAAGTTGAAATGAATCTGCCTGCAAAGGGGAGAAAAGACGTTTCTTTTGCCAAACAGGACCTCCCTCCACATGGGGTGGCTTTGGGCTCTGAGAGCTCCAGGGGATTTGGGGCTGCAATCCTGGGACCTGTAGGGATCCTCTCTGTGTGCCTCTCACCACTGTGGGTGTCCAGATTTTTACCCAGTTGAAGCTTGTCCTTCTGATGCAGGTACTTGAGACCACTTACCATGTGGCAAGCACTTTTCAAAGGCCCTTAGCTTTCTTCACTGTCTAGAAGGTGAATACTAAGATCCACCCCATCCTAGAAGACAAGAGAGGTTAGGAAACTGGTCTGAGGTTGCACAGCTAGGAGGTAGGAGAGCTGGATTCTCCTCCCAGAATTATGCTTTCCTGTAGACTTTTTCTTCTGGACGACATGAGCTAGAATACTTACACATCTAATTTCTACAATAAATCCATCCATTTCCTTCTAAACTAAACAGTATAGATTCTCTCTCTCTCTCTCTCTCTCTCTCTCACACACACACACACACACACAGAAATCCACACACACACACCAAATGCCCTGCTGCTATAGCTTTTACGAGCTCAGTTTTGTCCTGAATATTATTGAAACAGGCTATTCTCCATCGAAGAGTTATAAAGTACATTGCATTTTTCCCCTCTATGGATGATGGTGTCTTAAAAAGAATTTTAGAGGAAGC
Organism: Vulpes vulpes; assembly: GCF_048418805.1. Lineage (NCBI taxonomy): Eukaryota > Metazoa > Chordata > Mammalia > Carnivora > Canidae > Vulpes > Vulpes vulpes. The sequence goes on along the minus strand of NC_132793.1, from coordinate 94,007,172 downwards.
TTTAGGACTTTTCCGTCGTATTCTATTTTTTAATTGGCAACTATACAAAATATAATTTAAATGAGCTGCCTGTTCTAAAGAGCATATTTGGAGTATTTAAATCTAGTTCCTTGTTTTCCATTTTTTTATTAGATCTTATCAAGAGATGTAGACCGTGTGAAAAGAATCACCATGGCAATGTGGAATACAATACAGTTCCTTAAAAGCTGCTTCCAGTGGGAATCCACATTGAGAAGTACAGTGGCATTCGTGGTAAGCTTCTTTTTTTTATGTTCAAATTATTTGCTTCTGAGTAAGTCCCAAGTCCAAATGCAGATGGGCTTTATTTTACTGACATGAAGCAGAATAATACACATTCAACATAGCTAAAGTTCACATCTAAAAGAAACTTTAAAACATAAATGGTATCCATTCATCTTTCTGAAACACATTGCAGCATAGATGAATATATTGATGTCTAAGACTATACTTACATCAGATTTACCCTTGGAAATCCCTTAAATTACCCAAATCTTACCCAAGTACTATCTCTCAGCAAGTTTAAGAGACTTAATGTTTTATATATGTTTAAATGTTTCTTTTTTCCACTCAGAAATGTGTCTTTATGTATGGTGATGATGATGATGATTATTATTATTTTAAGATTTTATTTGTTTATTCATGCGATACACAGAGAGAGGCAGAGACAGAGGGAGAAGCAGGCTCCCCACAAGGAGCCTGATGTGGGACTCGATTCCGGGATCAGGTCGTGAGCTGAAGGCAGACGCTCAACCACTGAGCTATCCAGGCGTCCCTGGTGATTATTATTATATTAACCTTGTCCCTTTAGTCCCTCCATTGTGCCTGTTTCTCTTCCTATGTCCCAGTGAATGCTGCTGCTTTTTGGAAAATGACTATTGAAAAATCACCTGACTAAACTTATCTAATTTATGTTTTAAGTAAATATTCCCAAACTTTGATGTAAAAACATTTATTCATATCAAACCACTTGAGTTACTTGACAAGGTAACCCAATACTACCTAAGAGAGTGACCAATGCACATGGCATGCACTCTTTCTTCTCCCTGATAATGCTGGCCATCCTTATGAGCTTACTAAAAATCACAAAATCTTAGAAGAGCGACAAGAGATCTCAGGCCCACTGAAGTTAACCACTGAGAGTCCAAGAATCTTGTAAGGACTAGAGAGTTGGTGCAGTGCCTTCACCTGACATCTTGGGGCACGCTCCGCCATTTGTAAAAGGACTTGTTCTTGATGGGATTGGTAGTGTCAGACATGGGAGGAGAAATCCAATCTCTCAATTGCAAATCTTGTCCCTTTTTATCTCTGTACTGTGCAGAGATCACAATAAAGCCTAATAGGATGTGTGAGTGGTTCTGAGTCATGCATGATCTTCGGTAAATCATGATTCTTCTGTCTGTTTTGTTTTGTTTTTTTATTGGCAGTGCTCTCTCCTACTTCACAGGCATATCCTCATTAAAAACAGAATTAAAAAAAAAATCAGCCTAAGATGGCAGTGGATTCAAGGTCACTCCCATCCTTATTACACAAACAAGTATATCAACTCTGCAAGAGTCTTTTTCTTTGCCATCGAGAATGTTCTGTTTGGTTTAATTAATTTTGGATTTTCATTACTTCAAGATGTAGTGGGTCTATGATGGCTGTAACCTGGGCCTTTAATATTCTCTGGTCTGAAGTTGCTAAAAACAATTATCCTTAGTAAAAACATTAATAAGATTGTTATTAATCCATATCTGTCTTGTCTTGGCATGTATTCATCTCCTTTCCTTTCTTACATTCTCCTCAGCTGGGGGCTTCATGTGTTGGCTTCCTCTTCAGCCTCCCCACCTCCACTTCCCACCTGAATTCTCTTTAAAAAACTTTCCATGGAATGTTCTCTTGTGATTCTGGGCAAAAGAGGAAAGTCAACACAATTGGTGGCTTCTTCCAGTCAGCACCCCAGCCAGCCCCTGTGAAGAGGAGAGGATTTCCTCTTTCTTGAGCTTAATTTCTGGCACTGTGATTTTTAGAAAAACAGAGCTCCGTTGCACTGGCTTATGTAGGGGACTGACAGAAATGATTAATGGGCTGCCGGCCTGATCTGAAGAAAGATTAGAACAAATGAATAGAAATAAGTTGTCTACTAAAGGGACTTCTAAAAGGGAAGGGAGCTTTCGCAGTGGGGCCACTTGTGCACCATCCGGTCCACTATACCGGGAAGCACTCTACCAGGCTGGCAGACGCAGGCTGCCACTTCATCCTTTCAAGTCACTGTAGCCCACAAAATGGAAGATAAACGCGGGGCTCTTGTTACTGGTCCTCCATGGTGGGATTTTGCAAGGAGACATGGGTTTGTGAGACTAGGGGAGTGGCCAGTGTGTGTGTGTGTGTGTGTTTGGAGACATTTCCCAACCAACATCATTGAGAAAATGCAGTCAGTTAGGAATGACATGACACCTGCACAAACCTTTTCTCTGCAGGTACTAGAATGAGGAGTGCTCCCTTAAAAGCATTTAGTTTTCCATTTTAATTTGCAATTCTGTGTTTGAATGTTCATGTTATGTCTACTTTGACTAGCTGTAGCAGATCTCCGAGATACTAGAGATACAGAGAGGTAGTATCTTCCCTCCCTAAGACGATAAAGTGTCATCTTCTTAGAGAATGTTTTCTATTGCCATTATCATCATCATCATTCCAAAACTATTTCTGCTTCTAAAGCAAGAGCACATAAAGAAAATGTACTTTTAGGATAAAATAAGAATACATATATATTGGTCTCCCATATTATTTTTTAAGATTATGGGTATCTAAGCCTTCAGTTTTGGGGATAACATTTTGATTTTATGCATCTTTTCTGATACTTATGTTAGCCTCCTGTAGAGTGTCTGGATGATGGTTTTACACGTTGGGTCCACAACTAGCTATGGTCCTGTATCCCTGACTCTGTGGGACCCTGTTAAGGGTTGTCTTTCTGCAAAGTGTTGGATGCTCAGGTGACCTGCGCCAGGGAGAGGAAGGGCTCCAGTGGTGCCAAAGCCCTGCTTCTTCTCTTCTTTGCTCCACTGTGTAGTGGCCAGGTTTGTTGTGGTACACGCTAATTGTCTCCTGCAATCTACTGACAACAGGATGCTGTTACCGGTCCTTATTCATTGGTGTGACAGTGTGTTCATGCTTCGTCCACTTGCCTTGGCATTACAGGGACAGAACAATTTCATATTGCTCTGAAGTGAGGTCTCAGGCCAAGGTTTCACTAAACAATAGGACTGCATTTGAAGGCCATTCTGTATTACAAAGTAGATAAGGTGCATCTGAGGATTCGCTTCTTAGGTGTGTAAAGAATCATTTCTGGGGAGCCAGTTCCCAGTGGGGCTTTGCCTTCTAGAGGGGGAAGCTTGCACCGCCAGCTAAGGGCAAAACTATAGAAATATTTTTTCTTATGTTTTGTCAGATAACATAAAATCGCCTATTAACATGATGTCAGTGTCTCTATTTTCAGATGATACAAAGCATGAACACTGTAGGATCGTGTTTAGTATATTCTGGCTGTTAATTTTAAGACTTTAGGAAAGCAAAGCATATATTTTCTAAGGATTCCGATGGGTGTGTATACGAGTATGTCATATCTTGTTGAAAGCAGGGTTCGAGACAAGTGGCCTATAAAGATATAAGTCCACATGGTGTCTGGTCAGATGTGGGTGGACAGACCTGTGAGGATTTATCTTACTAGACTGTCCAGGAGTAAACCTCTCCACCCTGGGATTGATTAATCCCCTCTCCACTTACATGGGTGGCTGTATTCCCAATACTCAGAGAAGAAAGTTGTCTTTAATTCACAGACATGTGCTACTTGAATGTTCCCTATACAGCTTAATTTGTCATAATAACATAAATTTGGACTTCTGCAGAGTGGTCAAGCCATTCCAAATCATGCTTCTACAGGCTCAATTACCTTTTTGTTAGGATGACTTTTGAAAGTTGTGCTCATTTTGTCTTTTGAATCTTTCATCCAGGTTTTCTAGATATTCTACTGTGTTGCATTTTCTGAGCTTTCCTTCTTATAAATTAAATGTGTATATATTTTCTCTTTTCTGCCCCCCAAAATCATCTTGTTAACTTTTCCAATGGAAAAACAAATTAATATGAGATGTCAGTTTACTGACCGAGGTCAAGGGTAACTAAAAATCATGCCTAGAAGAAGCACATCTGGGTATTTGTCTGTGAATGGATTTGTAATTGCACATGGTGTTTCATAGACCTGCACATGGCCATTCTCAGACCCAGACTTTCACCTCTAGGGGTCTTTAACAGCTCATATTTCAGTGCTTACTGTGTGTCAGGCGCTGTCCGAAGCATCTTGCAAATGTTAACTCATCTAGTTCTCACCAATACCTGCTGATGTAGGTACTGGTTATTACCTTCTTTGTGCAGATGAGAAAAATGAACCCATAGAGGTTAAATAGAGTGTCAGAGCTCATATGCTTTTAAGAGGCACAGCTGGGATATTAACCCAGACCATCAGAGTCCTTGTGTTTAACCATTGAGCTATACTACCTCTCACTGATATTCAGAATGCAGTGACTGTGGTCCTAGTATTTAAATAGATGATAATGACTCTGGGGATGACATTGGTCATTTCAGATATGTATTTGGATGTAATTAATGGGACTTAAGCCTTTTCTAAGATGCTTTGAGCGGGGGGAACCCTCATCATTGGAGTGGGAATAATTCTCAGTCATGGTCATTATATTCACAAGAGATGGAGCCAGATTTAAAGAGGCGAAACGTGGAAATGTCTGTACCATCTCTGGGGAACAGCCCAGACCCTGGGAATCACATGCACATGACATCCTTGGATTCTGGCTTGATGGTCTGGAAAATCTCAGTGGCTGGTTCCAGGCTGAGCCCCAAATTCGAGACTGAGTTATTTTTACCCACTTTGCAAGGAAAGCTCTTATATGATGGAAAAGGGCTTTCAAGGAGAGTATGAAGGCTGAAAACAACTACATGAAAGGGCCATGGATGGAATCTACACTTTTGCCAGATTTTTTTTTTTTTTTTTTGAGAATTCCAGGTTGTTCACAATAAGGGATATGAGTAGAGACCAGCACATTTATCTACATTAATGCATTCCTTCAAAATGCCTTAAGACAACAGTTATCCAGAGAGATAGACTTGTATTTCTAGTGTGTATGGAGGAGTAGGGGTTCTCTGCTGTCTATCTCCCTGTTTTGGTACAAATACACTATTTAATGTTAGGATGAATTGAATTTGTTCTCAAATGATAATTCTGCTTTGTGATGTTTCTGCTGTGGAACCAATAATTTATATGGGGTTTTTATTTGTTTGTTTTGTTTTCCTGTTGGGTACATGTATTTTACAAACCCCAATATTGTCTATGAAAAGACCTAAGGTTACATTATGGCATAAGTGCATTATTTTTTTTCTTATGACAAAAAAGCATTTACTTGACAGATGGCATCATCAGAAGATTATTTTAAATAGCAAAGGTCTCCTAATGCTGTAAAAAAGGATTGCATTTTTTTTTTCAATTTTCCACCAGTCTTTCAGGCACACACCTATTGCTTCAAGGGAGGCAAGTCTGTGGGGCATTGATGGATTCCTTATTTTATTAAATTTTTACTTGGACATTTGATGTTAAAAAGTAATCTAAATCTACCATATATCAATGGGTATCTTCATAAAGCTATGATTTTAACATCTGTGACTTTTTTCCTCAATTTTTTGAGTGTCAGAAAATGAAGAATTTCTTCTTCAGAGTCGACTGGGCCTGCAATATGATACATAATTTAAAACATCAATCAATCTCCCCTTCTCCAATAAGGTTAAGAATACAGTTCCCTACTTTCTTAGTGATATCCCATATTTAACATACATGAAATTCTTAGCTTGTAGAGATCCTGGAATGTTGAGCAATGTGAAACAATTTCACATCAAATGTAAAAACAACAGTAACAGTAATAGGATGGACCCTTCCAACCCACATGCCACATATGTGCTTAAACACAGACACACACACACACACACACACACACACACACACACACACACAGATCAAGAAGCAAAGATATTTGGGAAATAGGAAGCTTCTCCCTGGAACATTTTGTGAGAACAGCCTAGTTAGCATTTCATACGAGATCTTGAGGATTGCTCTGCCCATGATCCATTCTGTGGTCTAAAGAATGTTCAGATTGAATTTACTTTGTTACAAATAACAGCTATAATGGGAATTTTGTTTTAAAATCAGACTATTAAAATAGTGCTGGTCCATGTCTTTTTGATGCTTTTGATATTTATGTATTAACTGTGTCAAAAAGATTTACTTCTTCTTTAAGTTCTATCATCAATTTATTCACAACTAGATGCACCTGCATTTGATTAAACATTTGGTGGCTGTTTCCATATCCAGCAGAAGTTCGTTGTATGTGCGAAACAGACATCACTGCCTATTCAGTAGGTGTTTGTGCAGTTGGAGTTCAAGATTAACAGTATTTTTCTAAAGCTGAAAAAAATCCAGTTCCAATAAGCATTTTATCTGTAGGAGGTGATATTTTTTGACATTTTAAGTGCATCCATATATATTTGTTTGCACAACGTGTAAATATATTGTATAAAATGCTTAAAATATTTGCCAATTCATTGTTTAATTTATCATTTAGAAGATGAATCCCCAAATCTTCCTTTTCCCAGAGGACTACATAATATACTTTCAAAAATATTTTTAAGAGTTTTCTCGGCATTTTTTTTCATCAGAACAATCCATCATTGCACATTGTGATTATAATTTTTACAACATAATTGCACCTTCTATTGACAACTTCTCAGGCATTAACTAATTATGCCATTTAATAAAATTACAGTAATTGCATTAAAAGATTATCTGTTGAAAATTTGAAAGGACACTCTTAACGATTCTAGCATATTTTCATATTTATATTTTCAACTTTATAATTGAATCGCACTTTCAGAATTGTAGCTAAGCTGACTGAAAGTGGTTGGTATTTTGTAGCATCTCAATTTTGACTAGTAAGCATTAGATCTTCATTTTTTTCTTAATTCCTGAAACAGCATACATTACCAACCTTCACATGGCCCCCTTAGATAACAAGTGAATGGTTAGCTCTAGATTTTGTATGATAGGTGCCAGCTCTATATGGGAACACTTTTGTCACTATCTACTGTCTCCCCTACACTTTCTGTTGGAAAGTACACACACACACACACACACACACACACACACATCTTCTGCCTTCTGTGAGTTTGCTGGTGGTGAGCCATTGTCTTTTGCAAATTCCAGTGAATTCAGTCTAGTTCTCTCTACTGTCCAGAGATAACCTACTGTTAATTTGAACTTGGTCCCTGAGTTTAGGATCTTAAATCTTAGAGAAGAGATCTGGAGATTGGAAACTCATGTCACCCCTTGACCCAGCCAATACTCTCTTCAAGCTTGCTCCATTCTTTTTACACTCACTTTCTACAACCATTGTCTGTCCAGTGTCTTATGCACTATTAGATAATGAAATGCAGAGATGAATCTGTCATGCTAAACTCTCACCAGTCTCCTATCTACCCCCCACTCTTTTCCCATCTCCCTTCTCTCATCCCTCTTTCCCTCTCTCTCTCTCCTCCTCCTCCTCATTTATATACCACTTCTCCTAGCCTCTCCCCAGCATTCCTTCCCATTTCTCTTGTTGCCCACCCCCTGCTTCTCTCCTCTGCTCTCCTCTTATATTTGAAACCAAAGCAGTGCCATTAAATGATTAGCATCCACCCTAAAGAAAATTAAATTTGTCCTTTGGAGATCAAATTAGATAATATGCATGGGAATATTTTAAAAATGTGAAATAGGCTACAAATGTGGGTAGGGATTATTATGTGATACGACTATTGGTAGGTATGCTGATCTTCTGACTCAGAGAGAGGCCTCACTAGAGCAGGTGCAGACACATACATGCACATAGTTGCTGCTTCATCACAGAGAATGTTGTATGAGGACTTGTGGAAGACTTGTTCCAGGATAGGGTAGAAATGCAAATCATTGTATCATATGCCACATCATTTGTTTTCACTAGTCAACTATGGCTAGGGCTGATTCATGTGCCTAGCACCACCAAATGCCAAAGCGTGTGGTTCTGCCTTTAAAGCTATGAGAGTACTCTTCATGTTTGACCTAATAAATTAATTCTTCACATCAAAAATGGAGGAATTTTATTTCTGTGGCCTATTAATTTATGTTAATGTGAAAAACTAAAGAATTATTCAGTGTAGCATAGCCATATGCTGGAAGGATTGTTTTAGGACATTGTGGGCTACAGAATGGCAAAGACCTCATCTTTGACCTTTGCCTATATCCTTATGGCTTCTGTGTTGGGTACATGACAGGCCTCTAATCAATGCTTCTTGGAAGAATGCTAAAACTAGTACAAATCATCTGTTATCAGATACTGCTTTCCTTTTATTCTAACTCTTCCTCTGACTGTGACAGCCTATGGCCCCATCAGAGGATAAAATCCACAGACAGCCTAATAGTTTCATCATAATCTTGTCTAATGTGCATTTTTCTAGCTTTCTCTTGATGCTGTCCATCCAGGGAGTGGTGCTAATCTCCAGCAAGAGGGCAAATGCAGCCAGCAGTTGGAGAAGAGGGGGAAGAGAAAGGGAGCTGGCAAATCTTTAACCCAGATCAACAGCCCCTGAATTAGGGGGATTTTATTTTTGATTCTTACAGAGATGAGTGCTTACCCCCCCTCCATCTGTTTCTATATGTGACACCTGGTTGTGCAAACATTTTGTCTGATGCAAAAATGAAACAGACTATCTAGAAATAAAAGAGAAGGAGAAGGAGAAAAATCACCTGTGTGTGTGAAAACAGTTATAACTGGTTCCCTGCTTTGATCCAGACCTGTTGAAGAAGCCATGCTCAGCACTTGTATTTCTGGCTAATTTCATACTGCCATTTGTGTGTGTGTGTGTGTGTGTGTGTGTGTGTATGTGTGGTTCAAGCTTTGTCATTTTTTTTTTTTTTTAATTTATTTATGATAGTCACAGAGAGAGAGAGAGAGAGAGAGGGGCAGAGACACAGGCGGAGGGAGAAGCAGGCTCCATGCACTGGGAGCCCGATGTGGGATTCGATCCCGGGTCTCCAGGATCGCGCCCTGGGCCAAAGGCAGGCGCCAAACCGCTGCGCCACCCAGGGATCCCCGTCATTTGTTTTTAAGCTGTCATTTTTATTAGTCTCTCTGGCTGATCTTTGGGGCTCCTCATCAGGTGGCGTGTGCTCTCTGTTGTCTGGCTGGGCTTGGCAAACTGATGGCCCTTTTATTGCAACATGTAGTATGGGCATGGTTGCCTTAGCCTGTAGCCTGTAATTAGACCCACCACAGGTGACAGTTACAGGAAAGCCTGGTAATCATTCTAGCTGCCTGATCTGATGTTTATGGAAAGAAACCTTCTTTGTGGTCTGGTTAGAGTTTACTGTGCTGTATTGTACTTTTCACCATCTGATTTATGATTTAGGAAGGTGTGTTTTGCTTTCTCTTGGTGTTGTGTCATTGGCTTTTTAAATAACAGCTAATTTGGTGGGAGTAGATTGGATTTTCAGTGGCCTGATATTCTAGCTCTCACTTTTATTACGAAAGATGTGAAGACAATTAAAATCCAATTCAATAGGTCGTCATTGAAGTGATGGTTTCTGTATAATGTTTACTGACTTTTAATATCACTGGGATTTTCTTATAGCCCAAATCCACAATTTTTTTTTGTCCTTTAAAGTGACTTTTTCTGAGCAAGCTTTTTTAAGTTCTTGTTTCAAGTCACTGTTAAAGATGTTTCATTTTGTCAAGAGAAAAAAAATGAAGAAAGAAATACACTTCTTAGCTTACTTGGTGTTGAAAACAAGATCCTCATGGCTACTGTTCTAAGTCTGGAAAAGTATGGAGCTATAGAATGTTAAATCAGAAGGTCTTTCAGTAAAGTGATTTTCCCAGGCCTCCTGGTTTTTTAGAACAGAGGATGCTGCTCAACCCCTATACCACTTGTCTAATATGTGATGTTTGTGGTCATAAGCTTTGCAATTATGGTTTTAGTTTCTGAGTATGAACTATATCTACATGGTAGCCATGAATTATGTTATTAAAATTAAAAAAACATTTTCCCTAAAAGTCTTATATTTGAAAAATTACTGTGTATGTCTGCAGACCAGCTACTCAGAAGAGTAATATGCCCTGAAGGAGCAAAAGTCTGTATAGTTACTTCATATGCATCTGGCTGATCCTTCTCTTACAGGTGATGAATCCTTCTCTTCTTTTTCTCTCCTTTCCTTTCCTTTCCTTTCCTTTCCTTTCCTTTCCTTTCCTTTCCTTTCCTCTTTCCTCTTTCCTCTTTCCTCTTTCCTCTTTCCTCTTTCCTCTTTCCTTTCCTCTTTCCTTTCCTTTCCTCTTTCCTTTCCTTTCCTTTCCTCTTTCCTTTCCTTTCCTCTTTCCTTTCCTTTCCCCTTTCCTCTTCTCTTCTCTTCTCTTCTCTTCTCTTCTCTTCTCTTCTCTTCTCTTCTCTTCTCTTCTCTCTCTTCTCTTATCTTATCTTATCTTATCTTATCTTCTTCTCTTCTCAGATTTATCCACGAAAGAGAGAGACAGAGAGAGAGCGCACATACTTATGGTGGGAGGGGGAGGAGTAGAGACAGAGGGAGAGAGAGAATACCAAACAGACTCACTCCAGCAGTACAGGGGCAGAGGAAGGGCCTTGTGGTGGATTCCAAGACCCTGAGATCTTGACTTGAACTGAAATCGAGAGTTGGTCACTTAACCAACTGAGCCAGCCAGGCACCCCAAGTAATGGCTCTTTCTAATGCAGATTATATGGTGATAGTGACAAAGACATTGACATGATGATGATGGTGGTGATGATGACCTGTGCTTTTTTGTTTTAAGCTTTGACTTCTTCTCTTAAAACCTGTTCTTTATTGAGTTATAGTAACACTTAGTAAAATACTATCTAACGCTTGTCTTTTGTTTAAAGAGCAACAGAATCCTAAGTAGGAATTTGCTGATATTTTCTTCTCTGGTATATTTCTTCTCTGCTATAAGCCAGGTACATGCAATTATAAACTTTTTTGTAAACTGTTCCTTAGTGAAGACTGCTTTCCTTGGATATCATTGAAGTCCTCACCATTTTGGTAAGGAAATTACTAGGGGCTAGCTTCCCATCAGAGCTTTACTTTGGAAAATTGGAGAATGTGATGTGTGCTTTGCTTTTTTTTTTTTTTTTTTAATAATGGATGAATGTTATTTTACATGTTTATTAAATTTTTCAAAATTTTCTACAGCAGATATACATTGATTTTTAATCATAAAACAATGTTACTTTCTGTGTTTATACAGATTTTATTTCTTACCCCAATTTTTAAAATTGTAGTAAAATATACATAACATAAAATATGCCATATTTTGCCATTTTTAAGTATATGAGTCAGTGACAGTAAGTACGTTTATTATGCTGTACAACTATTGTGTGCTTTGCACACATTGTTAAAAAAAAATTGGCTGCCTGGGGACAACTGTGTGGCTCAGTGATTGAGCATCTGCCTTCAGCACCGGGCATGATCCCACAGTCACAGGATTGAGTCCCACATCGGCCTCCCTGCATGGAGCCTGCTTCTCCCTCTGCCTCTGCCTCTGTCTCTGCCTCTCTTGGTGTCTTTCATGAATTAATAAATAAAATATTTTTAAAAAATTGGTTACCTATAGCCACTGTCCCCTACGCCTCTTTCAGAAAATTTAATTTGTATTTCATTGGTGATTTTTACATGTTTAGTGATGTATATGTTTTCAAAAGATAAATAATTGATATCTTGGAAACTTAGTGCACACACATAGGTGCACACAGATAACCACACAATAAGAGAGGAAGAGGAGAAGGAAGAAGAGAAGAAAGGAAAAGAGGAAAAGAAAGAAAGAATGGCAAAAAGCCTGACCATAGTTTGGGTTTACTTAAAGATAGACCTGCAGGTGGCGATAGAAACTCATAAATGATAAAAGTCCAAGGTAAATTTCTGTGGATTGCTTCTTGGGATTTTAATTTCAGCAATTTATTTTTAATTTAATACAATCATCTGCAAGCAGAAATCATTATATTAGTTTAAAAAAACTCAAGTTTTGGCATTGTGTAATCTCTTTTTATGATAATTTACTCAGATATCCTATGGCTTGTTCATCTTTACACACAAAGAATGAGATCTGGATTGTTGTGAAGCTGGTACAGATTTCAAAGGACAACCATTTTAAGCCTGTTTTTCTCCCCCTTTTAATTTTGCTTTTCTTAACTTAGATTTTATGCCTATACCATTGGTCAGGTACATAAAGTCCTTTGCTATTGAGTAGTAAATTGCTTAGACTGATGCTGTGTGTATATCTGTACATAGATACACCTTCTCATCAGAGTGTTAAATCCAGTTTGTTCAGTAGGGCATTTCGCTCCTTAGCTAATTGTTCATGGTTAGGTGTAATCCCAGTGGAATCACAAAATCCTTGGAAGTTATTTTACCTGTGGATTAAAAACATAACCTAAATAATTCCTTTTAAAATAGTAGAAGATACGTAGGTAGATATGGTAACATTTTTTCCAGCTACTTTCATTATTCCATTTTGGATTTTAGGCTTTGTTGAAGCAAAGTTAAAGCATTCAGTAGATCCGTCTTTATTGCTAGTTAAGGTTCAAAAGTTCTGAAATTGCTTTTGTGGGTGGGTATATATTTTCATCTGCTATTTTTTTTTCTTAAGTTTGAATTTAAAAATGCTAACTCCAAAGTGATTTGCTGAAACATAAAACTAATATGCAGCTCTCCTCTTTCCGTGCAGTCTCATTTGAAAAACCTTTGCAGTACACATTTTCAAGGGGGAACTGCCTTGATAATAAGAAAATGTAATTATTTTTGCTTTAAATGCTATAGGCTTTAGATGGTGAGTGTCATCAATAGACAGCTGTGGTAGTCTTGAGCAAATTATGAGAATTTTGGCCTTTGTCTCTCCTCTGACCATTTCACTAAGTCTTGTGATAAAGTTCAAAACCAATAAGGTCTTGTATACCATAAGCTTGGATACAGAATTTCTTATAATGGAAGAGGGAGCAAAAGAAAAAAAGAACAGAAAAGAAACCTAGCCTTCTTATATTCTGTTTCAATTGCTATTCCAATTACTCATGAGGGAGAAAAGTGGAAAGTAAGTCAGACTCTCAGAAAACCTATTTTGCTGTCTTCGTATAAAGAATATTCAGTTCTCTGCTCTGTTAGCAGCAGACCAAAATCTAATCCATTAAAAAATATATCGTGGTAAGCAGTTCTTGAAAATGTTTATAATAAATGGTAAAAGCCAAGCTTCCACTGTGAGATTAGCAGTTGGAACAGGATGTGTTCATCAGGAAATAGGTTATTGCCTGACCAGTGTGCCCTGACATGTAACCTGTAGGACAGATGAAGATTTAAAAGCTTGAAGCACAAGGAGTTTATTTGATCCTGCCCCAAGCTTTCTTTTGCATATTACAGTACTGTTTATCACACAGAGTGTCTTTCTCAGTGAGTCTATTATGAAGTTCATTTTATAGACAAAAAGAATCAAATGTTTTAGAGATTGTGTCCCTTCCCTGCAGCCCATCCTCATCTAATGACCTATCCATATTAATGCAACTACTGTAGTCTCCCCTTATCCGCAACTTTGCTTTCCTTGGTTTTAGTTAACCCAATGTCAACCGCAGTCCAGGAGCAGATGATCCTCTGTGTGATATATCATAGCCTAGCACTACGTCACAGTGCCACATCATTCACGTCCCTTGATCTCACCACGTAGATGTTTTATCATCTTCCATCAGCACAAGAGCAAGGGTGAGGACCTATAAAAAGACATTTTGAGAGAGAGGCCACATTCACACAACATCTCTTATAGCGTGTTGTTATAATTGTTCTGTTTTGCTACTAGTTATCAGTCTCTGTCGTAATCTCTTGCTGTGCCTCACTTATCAATTAAATTTTATCATGGGTATGTATGCATGGGGAAAACATTGTGTGTGTGTGTGTGTTGTGTGTGTGTGTGTGTGTGTGTATGTATGGGGAAAACATTGAGTGTGTGTGTGTGTGTATACATTGTGTGTGTGTATATATATACATACACACTATGTATACACACACACATATATGGCTCTGTACAATGTGTGGTTTCAGCATCCACAGGGCGTCTTAGAAGGTATCCCCCACAGATAAAGGGGGACTACTGTCACTCACTTTTACAGAACAGACTCTGTAGCTTTAAAAAATAATAGAATTGTGAAAGACTATTTCTAGAAGTCTAGACTCCCTCCCTCCCCTCTTCTCCATCTTAAAGATACAGGAAATACACAGAGGATTAAGGTGATTTTCCTGCTTTTGCTTGATCACAGTCCGATGTCAGACCTAGTGGACAGTAGTACTCATGAATAATGCCTTCTGTGTGGATGATACCTATAGTAACACATAGAGTAACTAAGAGATCAAATATGCTGGCTAAAAAGCCTTAGGGAAGCATTATGTGTCTGAGGTCTGATCTATTGTCTGGGAGGTCGGAGAGTGTTAATGCACTCTGCAAAGATTACACTCCCTCTCTAATTGCTCCGACACTTCCTTAAAGGATTTAAACAGTCAGGAAAGGTGACGCTCCTTGTCAATTTTTGTCTTCTGCCTGCAGTTGAAGTTTATCTGGCTTTCCACTGAGACCAGTAGATCAAGTAACCTAGCCATTGTCAAAGGCATAAACTCTGAATTAAGAGTGAAAGCAATGAGAGATGTTATTTACAGCTCCATTATTACTTGCTCTCTAAATGCTTTGCATTCCATTTCTGGTGTTTACATTATGAAAATGACAGCATATCTCTGTTCAAAATGGGGGCTGAAAAGAGTCTAAGGCTTCACGTTGATTTTTTGATCAGAGTTGTTTTTGTAATCTCTTCTCAGCGCCATAAGGCCTGGTGTTGGCGTCTTGCATTTGGGTTATTTCAGTTAAAAATGTGGAAGATAGTGAACTTTAGCATTTCCTCTGTGCTGCACCCAACCCCCAACACACACAGACACACACACACACACACACACACACACACACACCCCATTCTGAAATGTTTATCCTGAACTAGGCATTTACAAGATTGACCCATCTGAAGGACCTGATGACTTTGTCCAGACCATCACTGTAAATTTCAAATGTAGTACAAACACATTTTTAAAAAGCTCTCTTCTGCATTAGAGAATGCTGCTTCCATCCTGTGTGTCCAGGAGCTGATATAAGGAATTTTCTCAGACTCTATATCTCTTCTGTTGCTTTGATTATAACTCCATGTTTTCAAAATGACACTGAAAAGCTTAAATGAAGCTTTTGCCAGTTCTTCCATGACTAGTTTAGGAAATACTGGGGATATTTGAGTAAGCATATTGAATCCTTAAATTTGTAGAGTTTATTGTTGTGAGGTGAAGAGGACATGCTTGCATTTCATCCTGAGCATTTTCTACCCCCATGCATGGTTGCATCGAGAGTTAAGAATTCCTCTTAGATCAGTTCAAATAACTAATATATGTGGCTTAGAGCCTACAATATAATATTTATGTAGCTTCCAAAAGAGACTTGGGAGGATTCCCTGTAATTCAAGATGGTAGTCTGAATGATGGGTGTAGAAGGATTTTTTTTTTTTAAGAAATCCTTGTTTGTCCCATGGGATTTTCACACTTTTCGGCTGACGGCACTGTATTTTACTCATACTGTATAAAGCTGTCAGTGTCTTCGTTATATGTGTCTCCTGAAGACTCTGAGCAGATGACAAGAACAATTGCTAGAGGGGAAAAAACACATTTGAATCACCATCTTCAGAGCAGAATTTCTCTAGTGTCTCCTGTTCTGTTCCTACGTGGACTGTCCCTCGCACTTTTTTCTTATTGCATGTTCTCTCACACTGTTGGTAGATTACACTGAATGTTTCATCTGTATATAAAAATTAAAAATTCAAACAAAAATCTGGCCCACATGAAGAACAGGCCCTTTGGGCATATGGTTCATTATGCATATTCGTTTAATTACTAAAACACTTGGGATGGCTTTCCTGCCCTTGCTTTCAACTTGCAAAGTTGGATCTCTTCTGTTGCACAGAAAATGTAGCACAGAATTCTGTAGGAGAAAAAAAAGAAAAGAGGGGAAAAAAAAAGCCTTTGAAGAAATTACTGGAATTCACCAAAAGAAGAAGTATGATTCTCAGGATGAAACCAGTAGAAATAAGGATTTCTCTCATTCTCTCTTTCTCTCTCTCTCTCTCTTTCTTTGGTCTCTTTCTTCCTCTCATTTCTACCATTACTCCTGAAGGCTAGATTTACTGTGGTTAGTTTCTACGAATGCAAGCAGGGCAGGAATGTGAGACTGAGGATTCAGGTTTCAAGTACATTCCCTCTGAGAGACTCAATTCTCTCGATGAAGCTGGCTAAGTTTTATTGGTTAGAAGGGGAGTACTCTGAAAGTGTGACTTTAATTGATTTTTCAGGGCAAACAGGTGGTGATGGTTTAGACATACCCTAGCCTCTATGCCACTCCTGATTTGGGGCTGCACATATAATAGCTTTATTAAAATATACAATCTCCTGGCTTTGCTTTTACCTGAACATCTGCCTCTTGGTTTTTAAAGCGCCTTTCAACTATTTTCATTCTGTGTTTTAACAGGTCATATCCTAGAAGGGCTTGAGGAAGGCTTTATTTTCTATTTATGTCATCAAACTTACTATTTTTGGTTTGAAATGAAAGACATTAAAATTCAAGCAGCATCTTTAAATAGGATCATTGTTGTTTCAGGAATTTGTGTTGTGGTGGTGGTTGTTTTGGGCACATTTATTTACATGATGCAACAGATTTTGAACATAACAGGCCAAAAGCTGAATTTGTCAGTGCTGGGTTTTGATTTGAACTTTTATTTTGGTGAGCAAAAGATTGTTTGAGTGAGTGACTGGGTGTAAGTGGATAGCAGTGTGTGTGTGTGTGTGTGTGTGTGTGTGTGTGTGTACATACTTCAAGACCCTAATTTTGGGTTTCTTCCTGGTTTATAGTAATATCTCAGTGTTGTAGGAAAGCTTCTTAGACTCTTGCTGATCAAAATAATTTCAGGACTCCTAACAGCATATTTAAGTGAGAGGAGGATCCAAACCTGGCTTCATGTTTGTGTCTCATGGCTGGTACATATGGCTCTGATGTAAACAGTCTTCTTTTTGATAAAGAAAATAGGTGGTCTCTCAGAGTAATGGGAGACCTTCTTAGGCATTCTTTTTTCTTTCTGTTTTTAAGATTTTCTCCATTTACTCATGAGAGACACACAGAGAGAGGCAGAGACATAGGCAGAGGGAGAAGCAGGCTCCCTGCAGGGAGCCCAATGTGAGACTTGATCCCAAGACCCTTGAGATCACGACCTGAGCCAAAGGCAGATGCTCAACCACTGAGCCTCCCATCTAAGGCATTCTCAATAGGATTCCTAAAGGGGTTGTACTTTTCTGTAAAGAGCATTACTCCCTAATCACTAATGAAGGGTTCCTGAATTAAAGCACGTTAGTCTGTTTTAAGCCCAGAGAATACGTACAGAGCTATCGCAGGCTTAATGTGAAGAGATTTCAAGCCTACTTCTTTTAGCACCAGAAATGAAGCTACAAGCAGAGTAACTTAATACAGTGAACTGCTTTACTTGATCACCACACTAATGCTAATTAGATACACTTGCTTTATTACCCCAAGCCATTTTTTTTTTTCTGTATTCATTCTGATCTAATCTTTCCATGAACATGAAGGAGTCTGTCATAAGTGTGAAGTTTAGGCTTTTAGTCACAATTAGAGCCTGATGTTCATGTGACTAAAGTCAGAGAATGCCTTTTGAGAAGGAGAAGGCTTTGTCCCTGAGAGTACAATTAGAGCCCCATCGGACTTCTGCTGTGGTTGGGCCCACGATAGTAACAGTTACTCCTGTGAAATCACATTCATCCATGTAGGTAAGGGGATTTTACCCTGATCCCTTCAAGATATCTAGCTTATGGAGAGTAAATAAATGTGTGAGGGTTTGTCTTCCCTTCCTTCAATCAGACTAGAGAATTTGCTGATGATTTTGAAAGATATATTTACCAAAATCAGACTTTCAACTGCTCAATTACCAGGTTCTGCAAAAATGCATAATGAAAAATTTATTGCTTGATTGTAGACATGAGATTATGATGATTCCAGGAAAAAGCTGATAGTCACCGCCCATTAGTTGCTTTCTCTCATTTAGTTCAGTGCTCTTCTACTTTATAAACTAGTTGTTCTGGCTTTATGAGTGGTGTGGGGACTTTTAGTGGACCATAGGTGATCGTTTGACAATTTTCCATTTATATAATATCATTGAGAAATGTATAGAGTGGCCAGTACTATGATACAAATGTGACAGTGATGGGTTTTAATAAATACTTCATGTTTAAAGGGGGGAAAGGATTATATATTTAGTATTTATGTATATGTTTCTATGTATAAATACAGAAGTATTATTTTCTGTTGTTAAAAAGTCCTATAGGTCAGTCAGTTAAGCATCTGGTTCTTGATTTCAGCTCAGGTTGTGATCTCAGAGTCCTGGGACTGAGCCCCATGTTGGCCTCTGTACTCAGCATGGAGTCTGCAGAAGATTCTTTTTCTCTCCCTCTGCCCCTCCCTCAGCACTCGCTCGCCTGTGTGAGCATTCTCTCTCTCTCTCTCTCTCTCTCTCTCTCTCTCTCGTAAGTAAATCTTAAAAAAAAAAAAAAAAGTTCCATAGAGGAACTTGTGTGGCCCAGTGGTTGAGCATCTGCCTTCGGCTCAGATCATGATCCCGGGTTCCTGGGATCAAGTCCCGCATTGGGCTCCCTGCAAGGCATCTGTTTCTCCCTCTGCCTATGTCTCTGACTCTCTCTGTGTCTCTCATGAATGAATGGATAAGAATCTGTAAATTTAAAAAAGGTCTCGTAATACATTCAAAAGGGAAAATAAAAATAAAAAGTTCCATGTCTAGAAGAATACAGCCTAAAAGTCTCCAGTTTATAGTTAATTTTAGGATTATATGGATTTATGTATAGACTTCTGAAATAAGAATGGAATTAGCTACATACATCCATGGAAGTATCCATATGTTCTTTTATATAGAAAAGTATTACTATGAAATTGAAAGTTTGAAAATTATATACATTGTTTATTCCAACAGTCATGGAGGATAATAAAAGTAGGAAACATGTAATTCAGGTGTCCTTCTGCAAAAGTACTGGGAGCAAATTATCAGGTAGTGTCATTCCCACACAAAACTGGGACTATCTGATAGAGTTTTGTCTTTAAGAGATATGGCAAGATGCCCAGTTTGGTGTTTCCCCCCACAATGAACTGACCAGACCATTTTATATCATGTAGAAATAGCCAAAGGCAATGCTGATGAACACCAGAAATGGCATATTTCAATGCTCAAGAATTGAGATGGCTAACAAGGCTTGATTCTGTAACTATAAATATATATATGTGTGTGTGTGTGTGTGTATATATATATATATATACACGTATATGTATATATAAAATGTGTGTGTATGTATATATGTATGTATATATATATATATATATATATATATACACACACACAGGACTTTTTAACAACAGAAAATAATACTTCTGTATTTATACATAGAAACATATTCATAAATACTATATATATATATATATATATATATATATATATATATATATATATATATATCAACCAACCAGAGCATGATGTAGAGGAACAGGTTGAGATAAGAAGTTTTTATTGGAGGACTGAGGAAAAAGGAGGGTCAGGGCGGGGAAGGGCATTTCAGTTCTGGGCCTAATCTGAGTTGATGTTTGCCAGACTCTCTCTTCCATGATGGGTTTCTCTAGTCCCCTTACCTCTTTCAAGGTGGAGATTAGATTAGTAGGAACAAATCCCTTCCTAGACCCTGGTTCCTTCCAAAGGTGTAAAGGTGTAGAATTTGCTTTCCAATTTCCCTAGGTATGTTCCCTATTTCACATTATGCAATTTTATTGGTTTTCTGTTGCTGATATAACAAACTACCAAAACAAACAAACAAACTACCATACATGTTAAGTGGCTTGAGACTGCACAGATTTATTATCTTATATTTCTGGAGGACATGAGTGTACTACAGGTCTCACTGGCCTAAAATTAAGATGCTGAAAGGGCTATGTTCTATTCTGGGGTCTCCAGGGGAGCATCTGTTTCCTTTCCATTTCCAACTTATAGAGGCTGCCCATGTTCCCTGGCTCATGGTCCTTTCTTCCATCTTCATATCCAGGAAGGGCACATTGTTGTGTTACTCACATGCCATCACTGTATCCTTGATCTGCCCTCACATCTTTTCCTGGCTTTTTTCTTCTGCCTCCACCTTCCACTTGTAAGGACTGGCCCTTGTAATTACACAGGACTGAATCAGGTGGCCCATGATGATCGCCTTATGTTAAGGTTAGGTGGTTAGCAACCTTAACTCCCATCTGTAACCTTAGTTTACTTTTGCACTGAAACATACTCATAGGTTCTGGGGAGTAGGACATGGTCATCTTTTGAGGTACCATACTTCTTCCTACCACAACGAGGCCCATCATTTCAGTCCTTCATTCATGTTGCTTATCTGATGGATGAGGATTAATGAAGTAAGCATCTGCTCCTTGCATAGGAAGTAATTTAGTGAGGCATACATTTGGGAGGAGGGAAGAGGTTATGGACTGTGGACATTTCAGAGAGTGGCTGAGAGAACTGCAGTTACAAATGTACAAAAGTCACATGTTATCAGCATCTTGAAACATTTCTTTTATTTGATTAGCTGAGTCAGCTTCCCTCATAGCTGCTGGTATATGACAGAGGGCTTTACATCTAGGAGCAAGCTGTGTGCCTATCCACAGAGCAGATCTTGGGTATAAGAACCCCAACAGGGAGAGGAATGGGTGGAATAGTTTCAGAGGCCAACCCAAAGGGATGAGGAGACCAAGAATGACTCCAAGCGTTGTTCAGAACTCAGAAGTAATTCCCGATGAGTGGATGAGTGGAACTGGGCCTCAAATCCATACTGTTTCCCCACATGGCTTCCTACAATTCATCAAAATCCAAACCACAACTAGCGAACCAATACAAATCTAGATTCTTATTTGAAAAATTATTTATTTGAGAGAGAGAGTGAGAGCGAGCGAGAGAGAGAGAGAGAGAGAGAAAATGTGAGTGGAGGGAGTGGGAGAGAGAGATTCTTAAAGCAGATTCCTGCTAAGCATGGAGCCCAACATGGGGCTTGATCCCAGGGCACCAGTATCATAACCTGAGCCAAAATCAAGAGTCAGACATTTTACTGAGTCACCCAGGCACCACAAAAGCCTGGTATCTTTGTAAAACATCCCTTAGCATCCTAGACAAAACTGATCTTATCTTGCCCTTTCTCCTGGGCTATTGCAGTTCCTTCCTGGAAGTTTCTACTATTTTTCATTTCATAACTCCATTCCCATAATTAAGGGTACTCTGTTACCAAAATTAGCTGGTTAAATATACAATCCTGCTATTTTTGTGTTTAGCTTACAATCACACCTTCAGCCTATTAGTATGGCATATAGGTCTTTCTGGACACCCCCCCTCAGTATCCACCCTTATCTCCAGCCTCAATTCTCTGTGATCCAGCTCAATTGGTGTCTTTCCATCTCTAGACATGAGAAGCCTTTAAAATTTTACCACTATCCTATCTTTTGCTTGTGCTTTCTTTTACTAAAGAGAAAGTCTAAACTAAGCACTATCACTCTCTAGCATTGGGCAAACACAAAGGAATAATTGAGTAAATGTCTTCTCATTGAACCAATGAATGGCCTGAGTGCTTTTCCACAGAAATAATTAGTGACATAAAGACCAACAAACCTTTTCTTCCATCTGGCTTTCTTCATGCTTTTATTACTGTTCTTTGACTTGGATTCAGTCATTCATCTGCTTGAAGAAGCATGGCAGTGATGATGACTCCTCCCTTCCATCATTGGCCTTGAGTCCTCTCAACAGTACTTGAGGCAGATACTACCCTTTTCATTTTAGAGATGAAAAAAGGTTATGCAATATTTCCAAGAGCACACTGCTAGGATAGAGAGAGCCATGATTTAGAGCTAATCAAAATGAGTATGTCCCAAGCACCATTAAATAAATGCTTAATGTCAGATAATGTAATTGCCTCAGGACACTTGGGTGACTCAGCAGTTGGGCACCTGCCTTTGGCTCAGGTTGTGATCCTGGGATCTGGGATCAAGTCCCACATCAGGCTCCCTGTGAGGAGCCTGCTTCTCCCTCTGCCTATGTCTCCACACGCCTCTCTCTTTCTCTCTCTCTTTCTCTCTCTCTCTCTCTCTGTCTCTAATGAATAAATAAATCTTAAAAAAAAAAAAAAGAAAATGTAATTGCCTCAGAACTGTTAGAAATAACACAACAGGAAAGAGTATGGCATGGTAATTAAGAGCACTCAGCTCCATGGTCAAACTCAACCACAAATTTAATTATTAACAATTTTATTTTCTCATTTAAAATATTATTTTGATTACTGTGTGATCATGTATAATGATATACTCTGATATTTTTATTTACAATCATATATAAATAAGACATGATGAGCATCTCTAGGTGTGTGTGTGCATGTGTATATGTGCCTGTGTGTTTGAGATAGTTTACGCCAGTAGCTGCTAGATGACACCAAGTGTCTTATTCCTTTTTTTAAAAAAAATAGCAACAAGTGCCCCATACACAATAAACACTCCATGAATGTTGATTGAATGGATGTTTGAATTGATTAATCAGTTCAGCAGTTTTAATTGATTTGGAGCCTAGAGTATATTTGACCACCTTGGCTTTCTTGGAATTGGTATAGAATGGATATAAACCATTAGCCAGAACTTTCTCCTGCTCACCCTTTTCAAGCCACATGCAAATGTTCACCTGAGGGATGCTGCACTGGGGGATATTTGTGATTCATGCATCTGGAGTATCTCAGGTTCTATCATTCTGCCTTTGTATAAAGCCATAGTTTGGATTCTGATTTAGGGCTTCCTGGTCTGCCCTCCTAGACCACTACAAGCTGACTTATGTTGTGACATCACACAACTGCAGTGTTGGGTGACAAGTTGTTCAAATGCAAAGGATTCAGTTAGATTTTGAAGGCTCATTTTAACTCTTGTTTCAATTCAATACATCTTTGAGTATCTATTACATACAAGACATTATCCTATGTTTTATAAGAAATACAGATAATAAATTATATATGCTTTAGGATTTTAAAGAGTAAAATTTGAACAAAATGACCATGGTGCCAGGCAGAATACATTTACTTGGGATTTATAGAACCAATTATCAGGCATTATGAAACACTGGGTAACATAATGGCTTGTTCCAAACAGGGCAACCAGTGAGAAAGAAAAAAAAAGAACATTTGTAAGGGCACTTGGATTAAAGCACTGAGAAGGAAAACAGGCAGTTTTTAAAAATAGTAAAATTTTGTGTCTGGAGTATAGAACACATGGTAGGAGAAAGAAAGAATAGTAAATATAAGTTTGGGCCATATTTGATTTGATGCCTTTGAATAGCATATTAAGAGTTTGAGACTCTGTCTCTACAGAGTGGACAGACATAAAGCTTTGAGCAGGAATGTACCACAATGAGAACTAAGCTTTGGGTTATTACTTTGACCTTGATATGGAGAACTAGGAAGTAGAGAAAAATACTATGATAATATATGAGTTAGAGAGTGTATTAGAGTAATCTGGGGCAGAGGTTGTAAACTGGCAAACAATAATGGCCACATTAGGTCCTGTGTATGTGTGTGTTTGTGTGTGTGTGTTATTTGGTTTCTGTCTTTTCTTTTTTCCTTCTTTATTCCCCACCCTGGCCTTTCTCATTTCCAAAATCAGTTCTTTGTCGGCAGCAATTGTAACCAAAAAGAGTGGTTTCTTGGGAGCCTTCAACTACAAGGCTTCAAATGCATAGCATTTCTAAAATCATACCTGTTGTTTCTAGTGGTAAGTTACCTGCCATTTAAAAAAATTATAAAGTATATTTTATATACAAGGGAGTTTATAAAACTATGTGTCTATGTGTACAATTTAAAGAATAATAGGAAGAAACACCTGGGTGCCTATCATCCAACTTAAAAATTTAATATTCCCATTATTATAAAAGTCCTTTCTTTGCCCCTTTATGATCGAATCCTTCTTCATCCCTCATCACCAGAAGTAATGGTGACACCGAATGTTGTGTCATTCACTCACTATCCATTGTAGTTTTGTATATTTGTCTTAGCAGTGTAATTCAGTTTTGTCTATTTTTTGGAGATTTTACCAAATCAATCACATGATACTTTAGTGTCTTACTCTGCGGCCTGCAAATTCATTTAATATCATTTTTGGTGTTCATCCTTGTGGTTCATCTCCATTATGTATGACATTTAACTTTATGAGTAAATTATTATTATTATTATTATCATTATTATTATTATTTAGAGAGAGAGAACACACAGGAGAGGGAAGAGCAGAGAGTGAGGGAGAGCATCTTTTAAGATTTTATTTATTTTTATTTATTTTTAAAAGATTTTATTTATCTAACAGAGACCGAGAGAGCCAGAGAGCACAAGCAGGGGTAACAGCAGAGGGAGAAGGAGAAGCAGGCTCCCCACAGAGCAAGGAGCCTGATGTGGGACTTGATCCCAGAACCCTGGAATCATGACTGGGGCCAAAGGCCGATGCTTAACCTACTGAGCCACCCAGGCGCCTGTTACGATTTTATTTTTATTTTTTAAGAGAGAGAGAGAGAGAGAGAGAGAGCAAGACTGGGGGAGTAGATAGGCAGAGAGAGAGAGAGAATCCCAAGCAGGATCCACAGCCAGCACAGAGCCCACCATAGGACTTGATCTCATGAGCCTGATATCATGACCTGAGCTGAAATCATGAGTCAGATGCTTAAACAAATGAGCCATCCAGGTGACCCTATGAGTAAATTATTTTATTCATACTTTTGGTAGACATTTGGATTAATTCCTGGTTTGGGTTGTTTTTGTTTTTATTTTTTGGCCATTATGAAGAGTGTTCTTGAAGATACATTTCATCTGCTAGACACGTACTAGAGTTTAGAGTCATGGCTCTGAATGTGTGGTGCCTAGACAGCAGTAGCAACATCACCCGGGAACTTTGTAGAAATGTAATGTCCTGAGCCCCACCTAAACCTGGAACCAGAAATTCTGGGGGATAAATCCAGCAACCTGATTTAAACTAGCTCTCTAGTACTTCTCATGCATGTTGATGTTGAAACCCACTGCTCCTAGGAGTGGAGTTACTAGGTTATCTGATCTACACCTTGTGTTTAGTTAATGCCAACCATTTCCCAAGTAATTGAACCATCAGACATCAAATGAAAGTTTATCATTGTTCTGCATCTTGGAAAACTCTTGGGATTCTCTGACTTTTTAAATTTTATCCATCTGATGTATAAAGTCGTACCTTGGTGGTGTTTAATTTGCATTCTCTTCATTACAAATAAGAGTCATATGTTTGGGGCCTTTGTGCTCTTTTTTGTTCTTCATTACTCACTACTTTCATATTGATTTGTAGAAATGTTTTATATAACCTAGATAGAAATTCTTTGTGATAGAAATATCTTCTCTAAGTTTATGGCTTTTTTTTTTTTTTGCTCTAAATGAACTTGTGATGCAAAAAATTCTTATACTTCATGTCAGATTTATCAATTTTTTTTTTGTGGTTTGTGCATTTTGTGTCATTATTGAGGATTGTTCCCTATCCCAAAGTCATAAAGATATTTACTTTTTTATGGTTTTACTTTTTATATTAAAGTTTTAAAGTGACTTTTGATTTGATTTCATTGTTGTGTTCTGGCTACCTGGTTAATCTAGTACCAGTTCTTGAATCATCTTCAATCCCAGTGATCTGCAATTTTCACAGAGTCATAGATCAAATTTCCATATGTGGGTGGGCTGGCCCTTTGGTCTCTTGTCTGTATTCATACCAGTGCTACACAAACATCATTTGGCTTTAACATGATTCTAATTTGTTTTTAATTTTCATGAATGGCTTGGCTATTCTTGTTTTTTTGCTCTTGCACATAAGAGTTGGAATTGATATGTTGTATTCCACAAAAACAAAACAAGATGAAACCAATATTGAAAAATAAGACGCAAAATTAATGAGTTAACTGTCAAAATCGAGACATTGAAAAATTACAGCAAAATGAAGCCAAATGAATTAGAAATAAAAATAAGAGCAAAATCAATGAAGTAGACTCCATGTGTAAAATAAAAGGGGAAATAAAATTAAAAATTGTCTATTAAAAAAACTAATAAAATTGATTATTTTCTGAGAACTTTCAGTGTACAGAGTAAAGGCAAAAGTAAACAATATCAGGCATTAAAGGGAGATCTAATCTGGATTAAGCAGAGATTAAACCTAAGAGGATACTATGAAATCTTATGCTTAAAGTGTTAAAGTATGAAATAGATAAAACTTGTAGAACAACATATCAAAGTGACAGAAAAAGAATGAGAATTGAATCACCCTGAAACCATTAAATAATTGAGTAATTTAATATCTTTCCAAAAAACAAGCACAAAGCCAAGGCAACTTTATAGGTAAATTTCACCAAACTTTTAAGGAGCATGTAAATCCTATCTTATATAAATTCTTTCCAATTGTCTTCTGGTTCTTATCTTTTCTTTTCTTTTCTTTCTTTCTTTTTTTTTTTTTTTTTTTTTTTTGAAGACTAGTTGTCAAGTTTGATTGTTGTTCACTGGGAGGAAATGCTTTTTTTTACCCCCCTCCCCCACCCAGTGTCTACTTTTCAAATTTATTTTGGTTATTAGTTATGTGCAGTTTTGCTCTGAAAAAAACCTACATGTGTTTATTTTTTTCTGTTCATTATAGTTGAGTGTCTTTAAATCTGTGACTTTACATCTTTTGTAACTTTTGAGAAATTCTCATCTAGTATCATTTATAGCTTTTTCTCTATTCTCTCTTTGCTCTCTCCCCCTGGATTCCAAATTTAGTTTTAAACTTTTCTCAGTGTGCCATACGGCTTTTTTACTGTATTTTCTTAGTGTATTTACCTCTGCTTAAAGTATAGATGTTTTCTACCAATACACCAACTCATGAATCTTCTTTTTTCTGTTTTGCTATTAAATTCAGTTAGTGAGTTCTACATTTCACTTACACTTTTTTTAAAAAAAGATTTTATTTATTTATTCATGAGAAACAGAGAGAGAGAGGCAGAGACACAGGCAGAGGGAGGAGAAACTGGCTCCATGCAGGGAGCCGGATGCAGGACTTGGTCCTGGGACTCTGGGATCACGCCCTGAGCCAAAGGCAGACGCTCAACCACTAAGCCACCCAGGTGACCCTCACTTACCCTGTTTTAAAAATATTTCTAGCTTTTGATTACATTTTGTTACAGAAATTCCAGTTCTCTGCTGATATTCTGCATGCTTTTATCCATTTTCATGTATATATTAATCATAACTATTTAAAAATGTATATCCAATAACTCTAACATCTAAATAACCTCATGTTCTCATTATCCGTTTTTCTCTTGATTTTTGGTCATTCTTTTTTTATCCTAACCATGACTAGTTAGTTTTATTAAATACTAGATAAGATTTATTAAAATATTATAGGGGCTGTGGAACTGTGTTGTAGTCTACCAGAGAGGATATAGAGGAAGCAATAAGAGTCTAACAAGTCCATATGGTACAATTAATGTTGAAATGATCAGAGGTAGGATTTCAAAAATTTTGAGGATACATCTATTTCTAGTTACTCCTACGCTTAGTGCATAGCCCTTCAGGTTTCTTAATACAAGCCTGTAATGTTTACTAGAGCCCTTCTATCCTAGTATTTCCTTCACAATCAGTGAGATTACCAAAAGCTTTTAGTTCTCACTTTCTGCCTGGTCTCAACCTTTCACCTGAAGCATGCATGTCTTAGAAAGTAGTAAATTCCTCAGGAGAAATGCATGGAGAATGTTGGGCTTGAATCTCTACTATTCCTTTTGTCTCTTACATCTTGGCTGTCATAGTTTCTATAAAGTATTCTAAATTTTGGCTCCCTAGATTATTAAAATAGAAGAAAACTCTAATATGCTATTCCATTCACTATGCCATCCCACATAATGAATTGGCAAAAACAAAACAAAACAAAACAAAAAGATCCTTGAAGGAGATAAAGTGGTAGCAAACCAAGTTTCGTCTCTGCATTTGTCTTCCATTCTTGATCTTGTCTCCATGGACCCTGGGTGTATTTATTACTCTCAGATGTCTTCAAGAAGAGTTTGTTTATTTGGGTATATTTTCCAGTCTTCATAGTTGTTTTGGGGCTTTTATTTGTTTTTGTGTGTTTCATTCTTTTGCAGAAAGATTGAGGTAAAGCTTCAGCTTCATAATGAAAAACTGAAATTTATGTTCCTACTTAACATATGAGCTTAACACGAGGATATCCTAGAATTCTTTAAATCAAACTATACCACTCCCAATTAATGGGTTTTACTGACCCCTATTTTAGGTCTAGATTGTCTCATTACACACAAATTAGCCTTTTTTTTTTTTTTTGGTAAGTCGATGTTTATATAGATTGGTGTACACATTTATCATTGCTTTTGAGCACATACATTCATGCATTCAGCCTTTGCACTGAGACAGCTTTCCTTCTCTTTGTTTTTTTTTTTTTTAAAGATTTATTTATTTATTCAGAGAGAGAGAGAGAGGCAGAGACATAGGCAGAGGGAGAAGCAGACTCCATGCAGGAAGCCCGACGTGGGACTCGATCCCGGGTCTCCAGGATCACACCCCAGGCTGCAGGCAGTGCTAAACCGCTGTGCCACCGGGGCTGCCCACTTTCCTTCTCTTTGGAATAAATCTCTTTATCTATACTTTCATGAGGGTCTTTTGGTGATAAGTACTTGCTCATGTATTTCTGAAAATATCTTCATTTGACTCTTAAGATAATTTGCTAGATACACTATTCTAAATTGAAAGACTGAAATTTTATGTTATACTGTCTTCTTGCTTTCCTTGTTGCACTAAGATACAAAGTCACTCAAATTGCTTTTTCTTTGCAATTTAGCTATTTTTTTTTCTGTTTAGCTGCTTTTAAGTGTTTCTTTTATGTTCCCAGGTGTTTTTCAGTTCTAATATGGCATTTTTAGGCCTAAATTCTTCATCTGTCCTGGTAAGGATTTTCTTTTCTCTCTCTCTCTCTCTCTCTCTCTGATTTCCTATTATGAGTATCTTTCAATAATTTTGGAAAATTCTCAGGCATTTTATCTTAATATATTGCTTCTTTCCCATTCTATCATTAACTCTTTCTCCCCTACCCTGAACATCTCCTTTCTATCATCCTTATCTCTTAACTTCTATATCTGTATCTTTGTCTTTCTTGTCTACATTCTGGATAATTTCTTTGGAAACATTTCTCAGTTCACTAAGTTTTTCTTCAGCTGCTTTTTTTTTTTTTTAAGATTTTATTTATTTATTTAGACACAGAGAGAGAGAGAGTCAGAGACACAGGCAGAGGGAGAAGCAGGCTCCATGCAGGGAACCGGACGTGGGACTAGATCCCAGATCTCCAGGATCACACCCCAGGCTGCAGGTGGAGCTAAACCGTTGCTCCACAGGGGCTGCCCTCTTCAGCTGCTTCTAATCTGTTAGTCAGTCCACCCATTGTATTTAAATGGCATCCTTACTGCCTTATATTGTTCCTTGCCAATAATCCAGCTCAAATTCCATGATCATTCTTTAAAAAATTTCCTTTCTTCCTTATTTTCATTATATTCAACTAGCAAAACCTTAGGTAAGCACGGCTATTGAAAAACGCATTTAGTGCCTCTTCACCAATGTAGTACATTTCTATAATCTGTTCTCCTTTCCTCTCTTCTAAATTATGTTACAATGTCTGTCCTCAAGCTCTAATGCCTTCTCCCTGTCCTTAGATCATGACTGTGGTTGACATAAGTGCCCTCTGCTCACTGCCCTCCAACAAACAGCTCAGCCACTCCCTTAGAATAAACATCAGAGACTTTCCAGCCATAGTCTAGGCCCCTTAAGACTGACTCCTGTTCCTTTCTCACTTCTACTCTCTTTCTAAATGTCTTACTCACTCTGCTTCAGCCACAAGGGTGAAGGGTCCTTGCTATTCCTTACACATACCAGGTGTACTCCCACTTTTGGACTTTTGAATCTACTATTCCTTTTGACCAGAAGCGTGACAGACTTGGATTTCCATACTTCCTCCAAGGACTTTGCTCATATGTTGCCCTTTCCACAAGGTCTTTCCTAGCAATCCCCACTTATACTTGCCACCCTCTGCCCCCGGTTGCCTCATATTCCTTCTTTTCATCCCCATTTGTTGTGGTTTTGTTTGTTTTCACATGCCAGTTTTTAATCATCTGATATATAATGTATAGTTTGTGTATCTGCTTTTCTGCTTTATTTACCTCATCCCTCATCCCCAGATACCATGTAGGTTCTATTAAGGCTATTTTCTTATTGTTGATGTTGTTAGGGGTGGTGGTTGGTTTGCTAATTTTGTTCACTCTTGTGTCTAAATTGACATGGTTCAGCTCTTCTCTGGCTGGAACCACAGAGGGTAAAGAAGAGAAGTAAAGGAAGGTTCCTGCTATTCCAGAAACCCTTAAGGGGAAATACAAGAATTTCACAGAGTTGAAGATCAAGTATCTGAGTAAGAAATTTGCCCAAAAGATGTTTTGAAGGGCAAGGAGGAAGCCTATGTATGAGAAAGCTAAGCATTACCACAAGGGATATAGGCAGATGTACAGAATTGAGATCATATTGCTAGGATGGCAAGAAAAGCTGGCAACTTGTATGTACCTGCAGAACCCAAATTGGTATTTTTCATCAGGATCAGAGGTATTGGTGGTGTGAGCCCAAAGGTGCAAGGATTGTGGAACCATATATGACATGGGGGTATCCAAATCTGAAGTTGGTGAATGAATTAATCTACAGGCCTGGTTATAGCAAAATCAACAAGTGAGTTGCTCTGGTAGGTAACACATAGATTCCTCAATCTCTTGGTAAATATGACATGATTTGCATGGAGGATCTGAGTCATGAGATCTATACTGTTGGAAAATGTTTCAAAGAAGTAAATAACTTCTTATGGCCCTTCAAATTTTCTTTTCCATGAGGGGGAATGAAAAAAAAGATCACCCACTTTATAGAAGGTGGAGATGTTGGCAACAGGGAAGACCAGATCAATAAGCTTATTAAAAGGATGAACAAAGGTATCTACCATAATTATTTTTGTAATCTAGTCATTTAATAAATTGACTACTTTGAATCAGAAAAAAATTTTAAAAATCAACATAATTCATAGCAAGTGTTCAACAAATGTTTAATGAAGGGAAAATGAACAATGAGTTTACACATAAGTAAAGCAATGATAGTAAGTTAAGGTTAGTATGTAGTGCTCTGGGATGAGTTAAAGAGGAAACACTTCCAAGGTGAGGAAGTGGTCAAGGAGTAGCTTTATAAATGAGAGGAAGGGTATGTTTGTTCAGAAGCAAAATCCTGAACACCATGTCATATTTGGGGTCTGTAAATAGTGTATCTTGATTGGGAATCTAGAATGTGTAGTGAAACATTTAGAAAGAATTTGTAGCTTAGGAATTCTAGTGAAGTCAGTTCAAGGAAGGTCTTAAATATTAAAACTATCATGTCTAACTGTCATAATGTAGGCTAGGAAGAAATAGAGAATTTTAATCAGATGAATGAACATGAGAAGACCTGGAGGTGTTTCTTGCTGTATACTCTGATTTTGCTTTATTATAATGCTACATACTTTTTTCTCTTTTCACAGCAATAAAAGCAGTTACACTTTCTTGACAAGAAGTTGCTTACTGATTTGTTAGAACAATGAATGTGTACTTGGTCAAATTAAAAACAGATTCTTCTATTACTTTCTCTTTGTTTAACCTTGGAGTTCTTTGGAATAGAAGTAGCATAGCTTTGTTTCGTCTTTACCCAGTGCCTTAATTCTAAAATAATCATGCGTATGAGAATCTCTTCTCAAATTATGCCTTGTGCTGACAGGATGGTTATTCATAAAAACTGGATGATTATTTCAGGAGACACTTTTAAAATATTTTAATTGTAATTTTAATGAATGAACTGATTTTTGCCATATTGAGGAAGTGTGTCGGTGTGTGCGCGCACGTGTGCACGTGTGTGTTTTCTTGTTGGTCATAGGCAAAGACCATTCCAGTGGTTTTCACTGAAAATTAGTCTCCTCTTCATCATTTTGCAGATGAAACACCTTCCAACTCCTTTAAATATTCAAAGTTACTGAGACTTGAAGCAATAGTGCCTTAACCAAAATAAATCAACTAGCTCTTCCTTCATGCTTCTTTAGATGTTGCTTGTCAGTATGATTTTAGCTCAGTGGTCTGATAATGGTGGAGTTTGTACTGGTAGCAAGGAAGGTGAATGTTGGGTTGGTTTTCATCTGTTTTCGTTCTAAGATACCTGTTCATTTTTACTCTGAATTTAATCCTTAACT
Organism: Vulpes vulpes; assembly: GCF_048418805.1. Taxonomy (NCBI): domain Eukaryota; kingdom Metazoa; phylum Chordata; class Mammalia; order Carnivora; family Canidae; genus Vulpes; species Vulpes vulpes. Next base: position 93,974,530 of record NC_132793.1, on the reverse strand, counting down.
GTATTTATGACATAAATCTTGACCTCTTTATTCTCCTTTAAAAACTCGTTGGGCAGCCTGGGTGGCTCAGCGGTTTAGCACCGCCTTCGGCCCAGTGCGTGATCCGGGGGACCCAGGATCGAGTCCCACATCAGGCTCCCTGCATGGAGCCTGCTTCTCCCTCTGCCTGTGTCTCTGCCTCTCTCTCTCTCCTCTCTGTGTATTCTCATGAATAAATAAATAAAATCTTTAAAAAATAAAAATAAAAATAAAAACTCAGTGTTTAGTTTGGGATGTAGGAATGAGTAACTTAGAAAGTAGCGTGTTCATTGCTGAAACTTGATATAAAGTTTTCCGGTAATTTTCTATCAGAAATGAACATTTTTTAATTACATGTTTAATGTATTTATGCCATCTTAAGTCATCCTGTGTTATTCTACTACACAGAATAGCAATTTAAGATTATCTAGTTAATCTTACAAACAGTGGGTCAAGGTGAAACTCTGTAAACATTAATCATATTAACCTGACCCTAATCTCAGTGGTGGATCTAGGGATTTATGAGAACAAACAATAAAAAAAAAAAGAATCCACCATTTTGTATGAGCAACCCTACCAAAATAAATATATTGAAATGAGGATCTTGATTCCATTTTTTAATTTCTGTTTTTCTTAATATTTTATGTATTTATTCATGAGAGACACAGAGAGGCAGAGACACAGGCAGAGGGAGAAGCAGGCTCCATGCAGGGAGCCCGAAGTGGGACTCAATCCCAGGAACCCGGGATCACAACCTGAGCCAAATGCAGATGCTCAACCACTGAGCCACCCAGGTGTCCTTTTTTTTTTTGTCAATTTCTTTTAACATTACATTCATGGTCAATGTGTAGTTCACAAAAGGCAAACACTACTCTTGGTAATCATACTTTGCGTGTTCTTTTTTTTTTTTTTTTTTTGTCTTAACAAATATAGCGTTTTTAGGAGTTATTCAGAGACTTGGCTTCATGAAATCTGGCTATTTCCTAGTCTTAAATCTACTCTCCAGGGACAGGACAGCATCCTAATATTATTTTAAATGATAATATCCCAGAGTATTTGGAAAAAGATCAGTGTCATCGTATTTGGTATCCCAAGGTAAATAGTTGGAAGTGAGGGGGCACCTGGGTGGCTCAGTGGTTGAGCCTTTGGCTCAGGTCATGATCCCAGAGTCCTGGGGTCGAGTCCTACATTAGGTTCCCCACAGGAAGCCTGCTTCTCCCTCTGTCTTTGTCTCTGCCTTTCTCTGTGTGTCTCTCATAATAAATAAATAACATCTATAAAAAAAAAAAAGAAACTTTAATTTTAAAAAAAGGGGACACCTGAGTGGCTCAGTGGTTGAGCATCTATCTGCCTTTGACTCAGGTTGTGATCCCGGGGAATTCTGGGATCAAGTCCCACATTGGATTCCCCGCAGGGAGCCTGCCTCTCCCTCTGCCTGTGTATCTCATGAATAAATAAATAAAATCTTAAAAAGAATATTTGAAAGTGAAGCATCTTCTTGGATGTATAGAAGATAATTTAATGGCCATTGTATTGGTCGATTACTTAATTATTTATAGATCACTTCATAATGGAACCTGCAGAAAACACAATTTGTTCTTTAAAACTTTGTGTGATGTACGATAACATTCTTCTCCTGTCATAGCTAACTAAACAATATGTAGAAGATTTGTACAAGTGTCTATGACAGTACTGGCTAAGTTCGTCAATCACAGGCTCCCTTGGAATCATGGACTCTCTCTAACAAATTTCTATCTTTAGCATTTTCCCTAGAAAAACAAAGAGTCTTTTTATGAATCACTTTTTCCTCATCTGATATTTGACATGTATATATTTTTGTATCTGTTTTTATAAAAATTTTGACAAATTTTGAGGGGAAAAATTAAGAAATCTTTGCAGCTGAAGATTTAAGGCAATTTCTTAAAGTTACATTTTGGGAGAAGATATAGCCTGGGTCACCTTTGCATCTGCATTATGGAGTGTAAGAAGGAAGCTGACATGATGGAGTAAGAAGCTTTTTTTTTTGGTATCAAAGAAATAGAGCTTCATGTACTCATTCTGACATTGTGTAGATGTTTTAATTCTAAGCAGTGTTCCATTGAATGGGTATATTACATCATTTATTGCTGGGTATTTGGGCTGATGCTAGTGTTGCTGTTATTTGGGATTAAGCTGCTATGCTCTGAACATTTGTGAACAAGTCTTTGTGGGACATGCATTAAATGTTATATGTTAAATTTCTACATTTCAGAGTAGAAAGGCTGTGGATTATAGTAGGAGTATGCTCAAGTTTTTGAGAAACTTCCAAATGGTTTTCTGAATCAGTTATATCATTTTGTATTTCTGTCTGAAGTCTTTGGGAGATCTAGTTGATCCACATTCTGCCAATATTTTCTCTCTTGTCAGTGTTTTCAATTGTAGCCTTTCTAATAATTGTGCATTGCTACTCCCAGGGGTCCTTATTTGCATTTACTTGATGGATAATCATGTTGCCTATCTTTCTATATGCTTTGAGGTATTCATATACATTTCTGTATGTGTGAGGGGCTTGGCCAAATCTTTTCTCGTTTTTATTGGATTATCTCCTTGTTAAGTTGTAAGAATTTTTTTGTATATTAGGATACAAGTTATATTTCAGTATTTGTACAGATAATATTGTTCCCCTTTTTTTGTGGCTTGTTTTTCCATTTTGTAGCTGTGTCTTTCAAAGAGCAAATGAAGATTACTGCTAATAAACTCCATTTTTCTTTTATTTACATTATTCTTTGTACTTTTTGTATCTTAAGAAATGTCACATAAGATAGCAAAGGTTTTTCCTCAGATGTTTTCTTAGAAGTTTTAAAGTTTGAGCATTTATATTTAAGTATTATAATCTACTTAGAGTTATTTCTTATATATGATAAGTTGTAAGGATTAGTTATATTCTTTTTTCTCACACATGTATCCAATTGTTCCAGTGCCATTTGTTGAAAAGACTCATTTCTCTGATAGAGTTACCTTGGCAACTTTCTTAATTAACTGAATATATGTAGATCTATTTCTGGACCTGTTTTCTGTTCCATTGATCTCTATGCCTATCTTTTTGCCAGCACCACACTGTCTTCATTACTATATATTTATAGTAAGTTGTGAAATTAGGCAGTGCAAGCTTTATTTGTTAAAATTGCTTTAATGATTCTGTCACTTATACTTCCAGATAATATTTAGAATCAGCTTGTCAATTTCTAAAAAAAATGGGATTGCTTGCATCTGTAGATCAGTTTGTAGACAACTGCCATCTTAACAATGTTGAGTCTTCCAACCATGAACTCTAGTGGCATATCTATCCACTTATTTTGATATTTTATAATGCAATCTTTTATAATTTCCGGTGAAGAGATCTTGTTCATGTTGTAAATTATATGCCTATATATTTTATAGGTTCTGATGCTACTATAAATAAAAATTTTAAAAAGTCATAATCCAGGAGGGGTTTTTTTTTTTTTTGCTACTAGTATAGAAAAATTGAATTTACTTTAAAAAATAACTTTATATTCTGTGACTTTGCTAATTTCTAGGATTTGCTTTGTAGATTCTTTAGAATTTTGTATGTAAAAAAATCATGTCATCTATACAAAGAGATAGTTTTGCTTTTCTCCTTTTGATACTTGTGCTTATTTCATTTCTCTTACCTTATTGAAGTGGTTAGAATATTTAGTCTAATGCTCAAAACAGTTGGCAAGACTAGACATCCTTACCTTTTCCCTGGTTTTAGAAGGAAATCATGCATTTATTATTCTCATCTCTACTTTTTATGCTTATGATATTTATTCCATTAAGATTTAATATAACTATTGATGTCATTGGCTTTAGATAACCATTTTATTATTTTCCATTTGTCTACTACGTCCCTTATTCCTGTTTCTCTTCTTGCACCTTTTAGCATTCCATTTTAACTCATGCATCTTTTTTTATTCCTCACTGCAATATTCCTTCAGTGGATGGCTCTAGGGATGAAGGTTCATGTGTGAATGTATTATCTCCCTTAACTTTTGATAGTAAATATTATTAATGAACCAGCCCCCCTAAAGTATAGAAACATTGCAGTTCATCTAAGTCCATTTATCTACTCATCATTATCTCTTTTATACTTTAGTTTTCGTATATATTACATGTAAGTACATTATATAGCCCACCAGAACGATGCTATAAGCATAGCTTTAAACAATCATATGGATTATAAAGAAAATAAAATTTGAAAATAATCTTTAATATTGTCCTGTGTATCCACCATTTCTCATGTTCACTGTTTCTTCCTAAAGTTTGAGTTTCCATCTAGTATCTTTTCCCTTCATTCTGAATAAGTCATTTAGCATTTATTGATATGAAGTTATACTGATGACAAATTCTTTAAATTTTCTCTTATCTAAATCTTTACTTCACCTTCATTCATGAGGGATATTTTCATTGGGTATAGAATTCTAGGTTGACAGTTTTTGTTTACGTTTTTGTTTTTCACTTTAGCACCTTAAAATTGTTGCAATGTCTCCTTGCCTCCATGGTTTCTAATGTGAAATCCATGTCCATTCAAATAGTTATGCTCAGAAACATAAGGTATCATTTTATTAATTGATTTCCAAATTCTTTGGTTACCTTTGTTATTCACAAGTGTGGTTACAACGTAGATGCCTAAGCCAGGTTTCTTAAATGTATTCAGCTTGGGTTTCTCTAAAAAAGTGTTTAGCTATTAGTTCTTCACATAATTTTTAACTTATTTCTTTCTCTATGATTCCAAAGACCTATGTGAGAACTTCTGAAATTATCTCACGGACCACAGATACTCCATTCACTTTTTCCGAACATTTTTCTCTTTCAGATAAAATTTCATTGGTTTTCTTTTAAGATTTTATTTATTTATATATGTGAGAGGCAGGAGTCTGGGAGAGGAGCAGAAAAAGACAGACAAGCAGACCCCACATTGAGTTCAGAGCCTGACTTGGGGCTCGAACCCAGGACTCTGAGATCATGACCCAAGGTCAAAATAAAAGTTGGGTGCTTAACTGACTGAGCCACTTAGGTGCCCCAGATAAGATTTCTTTTGATATATCTTTGTGTTCACTGACTTTTTCTTCTTAATTCTGCTACTGAGCATATTCACTAAATTTTTGGAAAATTTTAGATATTGTAAATATTGTAAATATTTTAGATATTGTAGTATTTCACTTACATTATTTTTTTATATTTTCATCTGATATTTACTAATTATCATTCATTGTATGTGTTTATTCTCCTTCACCTCATTGAGCATACTTTTAATAGGTGGTTTAAAGTTCTTGTAATTTCATCATATAATTCATCCTTCAACAATAGCCAAATTTTGGAAGAAGCCCAAATGTCTATGAAACAAGGAATGAAAAGGAAAATGTGAGTTGTATACAAACATACTCACACACACAATGGAATATTACTCAGCCATCCAAAAGAATGAAATCAGGGAGCCCATTGGCTCAGCAGTTTAGTGCCACCTTCAGCCCAGGGCATGATCCTGGAGTCCTGGAATCGAGTCCCACGTTGGGCTCCCTGCATGGAGCCTGCTTATCCATCTGCCTGTGTCACTGCCTCTCTTTCTCTCTGTGTCTCTCATGAATAAATAAAAAAACTTTAAAAAAATGAAATCTTGTCATTTGCAATAATGTGGATGGAGCTAAAGAATATTATACTAAGAGAGTATTATACTAAGTCAGAGAAAGACAAATACCATGTGATTTCACTCATATTCAGAATTTAAGAAATAAATGAATATAAGGAAGGAGGAAAGAGGAAAACCAGGAAGAAGACCCTTAACTCGAGAGAACGAACTGATGGTCACCAGAAGGGAAGTGAGCAAGGGTGGTGGATGAAAGGAGGGCACTTCTTGTGATGAGCACCAGATGTTGTATGGAAGTGTTGAATCACTAGTCCAACACCTGAAACTAATGTTACACTGTATGTCAACTAACTGGAATTCAAATAAAAACTTGGAAGAAAAAAAAATACATAATTCACCTTGAAGTTGGCATCTGTGATTGCCTCTTCCTTGAAAATGGACTACGTTTTCCAGACTTCTTGTATTTAAAGTGATTTTTAATTGAGCAATGTTATGCAGTGGAGACCCTAGATTCTCCTATGTTCTTTCAAATAAGGTTGATTTTCTTTTATAAGAAGACATTTAACTTCAGGGCGCCTGGATGGCTCAGTCGGTTAAGTGTCCACCTTTGGCTCGGGTCATGATTCCAGGGTCTTGGGATCAGGTCCTGTATTGGGCTCCCTGATCAGGAGGGAACCTGCTTCTCCCTCTCCCTCTGCCTACTCCCCCTGATTGTGCTTTCTCTGTCTGTTTCTCTCTCTCTCTGTCAAATAAATAAATAAAATCTTTAAGAAAAGAAAAAAGGCAACATTTAACTTCATTGAACTCAACCTGCAAATTCTGTCTTACCTCCTGTGGGTGTCAGCTCCGATCCCAGATAAGACTGCTTGGAGTCAGCCCCACATCTATGGCAGAGACTGCAGCAGAATTCACATACAGAATTTGGGTTTTTCCTTTGCTTGCTCTCTCCTTCCAGTGTACCTCTATACCATCTCCTGGCCCTGATTATCCCCAACTTCTCTGTTTCATCCATTCAGAAAGATGGCGAATTTTTCTTCTGGGCTTAACCAACTGGTAATACCATTGTGACTGTAGCTGCTCTTGAGAAGAATATGCAAGAACATTACAGTGACACCATGCAGACCTGATTTCTTCTTCTAAGATTTGAACTCCCTTGCAAAGTTTAATGACCTTGGATCAGAATCTCGGGCCTACCTACTACCAACTATCAGAGTCTACCAATTATCATTGGTCTTTAAAAAAAAAAAAAAAAACTGTTTTCAGGGTATTGATATTACTAATATCATTATTATTTTATACAAAGGTATTTATTATAAAATTAATTCTTCTTAAAAAGACAAAAAAAAATTAATTCTTCAAACAATCATGCATTGTTTTTTAATTTTTGTTTTAAAGTGAGCTCTACAACTAACATGGGGCTTGAACTCCAACTCTGAGATAAAAAGTCACATGCTTTACCCCCTGAGCCAGCCAAGTGCCCCTTAAAAATATCTCTAAAGGCACTAGTGTTTCACTCTGGAAGTTTTGGGTCCTTTGAATGTGATATTTAAATGTGGCTCAATTTTTGTTATAAAGTACTTTCTGGTGCTAATTACTTGGTAGAGACGAGTGTTATGGTAAATGAGGTGTTTATCTAGCACAACAGCCTTCTAATATTAATTGATGAACAAGTAATCTTGTTAGATATATTTTATAAATAGCTTTATGATGAAGAAAATAAAAAATATGCTGTTTCCTAATTTTTCCCTAATAGTTTCTTATCAGACTTTTTTTTCACTTGAAGTTATATTTAGCAATATAAAAAAAATAAAATTTTACTTATTTATTAGATAGACATTCAGAAATAGTAACCATTTAGAATATAGTTAAAACTCCTAATCCTAAAAGAACTTTAAGAATAAGGTAAGAGCGTGGGCACCTGGGTGTCTCAGTTGATTAAGCATCTGTCTTCAGCTCAGGTCATGATTCCAGGGTCCTGAGATTGAGCCTCACATCAGGCTCCATACAGGGAGCCTGTTTCTCTGTCACCTGCTCTCTCTGCTTGTGCTCTTTCCCTATCTCTCTCTGTCAAATAAATAAAATCTTAAAAAGAAAAAAGGAGAGAGCAATAGGTAACAATTAGGAAAATCTCTAGCTTTATCTAGTGGAGAAATCACTACTATTTTCTCTGCTTTTCTCTATTAATATTAAAGCAAAACAAGACATCAAAGAAACTTTTAAAAAGAAAAGTATAGGAAAATATAAATTTATATAAAACAATAAAGCCGGTAAAGCACATCAGCTTAACATCCTGGAGGAAATCAACAACATAATATTATGCATTGATTCAAAAAGCATTTTTAAAATTTTATGCTTATAAAAAAGAGTGTAGAGATTTAGCACTAAAAGAACATATAAGTAACACCAAGATTTGAAGGCAAAAAAAATTGTCATGACTTGCAGTTTATATGATTTTCCACATCAGATCTCCAAAAGATAAGATTTGAAATCCCCTACAGCTAATACAAGAGGTCAGAAATAATGTGAACAACATATAAAAATCAGTGCTCCTGTGCCCAGAAGTAACCAATGAAGTATATAACTTTAAAATATCCTCATTAATAATAGTACCAAAACTCAAATTTTTGGAGAAAGATAATAATAAGCATATGCAAGATCAGTGTGATGAAAGGAAGAAAATATTTTGAGATACATAAAGGTCCTAAATATATGAGGAAATAAATAATCCTTAAGATTCTGAAAGTCAGTATCAAGATATCAGTTCTCTCCAAATTAATACATACTTTCAAGACTATCCCACTGAAAATTTCACCAAGAATTTTATGGAATGTTATAAATCGGTTCTATAATACATGTGAAAGAGTAAAAAGCAAAGAACTACCCAAGATAATTTTGAAGGTGAAATAATACAGACTTGCTTACTCAGATGTCATCTGTTTATTTAACTACAGTTATAGATGTGGGCTTGGTAAAAATATTTTTCAATGCACAGGATTAGAATGCTCATAAACAACAAACATACCCATGTGGGAATTTGATATGTAGCAGAAGTAGTGATGGAAACCGTGAACAAAATAGGTATTGGTACCACAATCTAGTTGTAAAAGTTGGCTGTCTGTAAGGGAAAAGTTCAAATTGGATGCTTGTTTCCAACTGTAAACCAAAAGAACACTTGAGACCAAAAAAAAAAAAAAAAAAAAAGGAACATACACATACGTTTATTTTTGGGGAGAAAACTTGATGAAATAACTTTATCATCTCAGAGTAGAATATGATTCCTTAAATAGAACATTGAACATTAAGAGCACAAATTCTAAGGTTGAAGATGAGTATGTTTGACTACATTAATAAGTAAAACCACTGTTTCATCCTATGTTTTCAATAAGAAAGTATAATGGAGGGCAGCTCGGGTGGATCAGCGTTTTAGTGCCGCCTTCAGCCCAGGGCATGATCCTGGAGACCCAGGATCGAGTCCCACGTCTGGGTCCCTGAATGGAGTCTGCTCTTCCCTCTGCCTGTGTCTCTGCCTCTCTCTCTGTCCTCTCTGTGTTTCTCATGAATAAATAAAATCTTTTTAAAAAAGTATAATGAATAAATTACTGAACATTCATTTGAATGGAGTATTCAAAATTAATACACTTTTTTGAAAAAGATTTAATTATTTATTTGAGAGAGAAAGAGCATGGGTAGGGAGGAGAGGCAGAGGAAGGAGAAGCAGACTCCCTGCTGAGCAGGGAGCCTGATGCCGGGATGGATCCCAGAACCCTGAAATCATGACCTGAGCCTAAGGCAGATGCTTAACCAACTGAGCCACCCAGGAGTCCCTAAAGTGAATATACTTGATTTAAATTTACACCATCAACAAATCTGTGGAACATATTATTGAATAAAAAAAATTAGAATGATGGGAATATTTTGATGCTATTTATGTTTTTTTCTAAAATAAACCTTAGATATCCTCAGATGGCAAGGATTCACATCCATTTTCAGACATGGTAGCCTCTGGGAATGGGAGGAATAGGTTGCAGGTAGTTGGTGAAAGTTGACAATGGGAACAAATGATCTGAAAGGTTCTATTTTTAAAAAAGACTAATACATACATTGGAAAGAAAACTGACAACACATCGACAATTCTTAATGCATGCAGGTGCATGGGCATTTGTTAAATTAGTCTATAATTTTTTTCATTTTTGGAATATTTAGTAATATGACATGAAAATATTGCCCTGGCTATAGAGAAGGAAAGAATGGAATGGTACCAAAATAATGGCACCAAAATACTCCTGATATCAGAACCTGAAATTAATATAAAAAGGAAACAACACCTATAAAAAATAAATTTATAAAAAAATTTAAAAAATTAAAAAAATAAAAAGGAAACAATAGCACATGGATATCTATACAAAACATCATCAAATGTTAGCAAATAAAGTGCAAAAGTACATTAAAAGACCATTAGAGCCCAGTGAAGGGGAGGGGAGGTTTCTACCAGAAATAAAAATTCACTTCAGTATTAGGAAATTATAAATACAATATACCATGTCGAGGTTCTAAAATGAGAAGTAAAAAACCCTCATTTCAGAAAATAGTGAAAGAATACTTAATCATTCACCCTCCTCCATTCCTGATTTTAAAAATAATAAGAATGAAATTTTGTTAAAATTGATGTTAGTGTTCTTATTTAAAAAGATTTTCCTTTTTCAAATATTTTCATAAAGATTCATAAATATTTTTTAAATATTAAGAATTATGAATGCTGTATATACACTTCCTAGTGTTGTAAGGTTTATTTGCACATTCTTAATATGAAATAATTTATATAGCTCAAACTAACAGTTAATGTCATGCTTAATTGTAAAAAAAAGTGTTTTTGTAAAATTCAGGAGTTAGACAATATCCTTCTCAACAGTTTTATTTAAAATTGTTCAGTTAGTAGTAATGAAACTAAGTATACATGTTAGAAAGTAAGTTATAGGTATTAGACAAGGAAAAACAGTTGTAGTTCTTTATTTATAGATTGTGTGACTATATTCTTAGAAACCCCCCAAGAGTGAAATGAAATAGTAAGAAAAATCAGTAAAGTTACTAATTAAAAATAATATGTACAAATTATTAGCTTTTATTAATTATCTCCTTAAAATATATAATGGGAGAAATGATTAAATTTAAAATAGCAAAAATAAGCAGGAAAAATATATCTACAAAAATAGAACTTTAACAAGGCATAAAATGTTTTTAGTAATAGGTAAACAAGGAAAAGGAAGGTTCAGTATTTAAGATGCAATAATTTGCCTCTTTTGAGTTGAGATAAGAGTGACTTTTTCAAGCACTTATGTGCCAACAGCTGATAATCACAAATTATCTTATTTCATCTTCTGGATCATTTGTGATTTAGAAAAGAAAGTGAGGCTCAAGTTTTGAAATAATTTTCCCATGATTTCACTCGTGCTTCGTGTTGTAATTATTGTGGGTTGTTTTCTTATTTGTCCTAATTTGCTTGTTGCTTGGAGGCAGAGCCGTGTCTTCTTTGCATTCATGTCTCCCATGACCATTGTCACATAGATACTGGGCTTCAAACCCAAGCTCTGGCTTGTCATTCTCTAGGACAGGGTCACAAATCCAAAGGCCGATGGCAATTCAGCAGGCAAAGCACAGACCTGGTTGAATGTAGGAAGTTCTAGCCCATCATTTCCTGGTGATGAAAAATTTGAAAATTTTAAGATTTAGATTTTTAAACATTGTCAGCCTTATTTAAGCTTTTATTTATTTATTCATGAGAGACACAAAGAGAAAGAGGCAGAGACATAGGCAGAGGGAGAAGCAGGCTCCATGCAGGGACCCCGATCCAGGACTCGATCCCAGGACCCCAGGATCACGCCCTGAGCCGAAGGCAGATGTTCATCCACTGAGCCACCCAGGTTTCCTCACTGGCAGCCAATTTAAAAAGTAATTACTCTCCACAGTTCCAGTAAACCTTACTGTTGGCAAAATTTGGTCTGTGGCTTGACTCTGAGACTTTGGATTAATAATACTACCTGACTAAATTCTGGTTAATCTTAGAGCAAAAAACTGAATACAGTTAATGGGGTAATGGGATTTCCAGGTATGAAGCTACTGTGTTGTCTATTTCAGAGTGTGACTGGCCTATTCATTTCTAGATCTCCTTCATTCTATTGCCAATTCTAGAACTGTTAACCATGTGTGCATGTGTGTGTGTATGTGTGTGTCTGTGTTAACCTGTCTATAATTGTTCCTAAAAGCTACTCTAAATAGAAGGTCCTGGACTTAATTTCCTTAAGTCAAGGCAAAGGCTTTTAAGATTACTCCCATTCTGATTTTTCAAATAATCATTTTTGTCTTGTCTTCCCATCAGGTATTTGTAGTCACTGTCTGGAATTTTGAACTGTACATGATCCCCCTGGCATTGTTGCTACTCTTCATCTACAACTTCATCACACCCACAAAAGGGAAGGTTGGCAGCATCCAGGACAGCCAGGTGAGCAAAGATTCCAGTAATTGTAACATTTGATTAGAGAAACATGTGGTTAACAACAACAAATTACTATTACATCATGACCCAGCTCAACTAGGTGTGAGACTGGAGGAGCAACATTGCACATACATTTATGTTACAGTGGGGGTCTTTTATTGGGTATAACCTGGAGTCCTTCTATGTTATATTCCTGAGTTCTGGCCTACATTCTTAGCATGAGTAGAGCCCTCTGGTGTTTGGTCATCTTTACCATTCCAGCAGTATATTTTAATATGTGCCCATCTGGTTATCTGTAAGGTTCCTATGAATGGCATTCTCAACCACAAAAAAGCCTTTGGCATCTCCTTGAGCTCTTTCAGGGCACAGAAAGCATCGGAGAGGCTACCATAGCCTCCAGACAGCCTTTGCGTGTTCACCTCTGGCCTGAAGCCTTCAGAGGCTTGCCAACTCCCAGGGAGATCAGAGAGTGGGCAGGCATGGGCACCTCAACTTTTGGGCTCCCAGGTCCTGAAAACCTAAAGCTTCCCATGGTATTGAAGGGAGTACCAATAAGACATCTTCTAACATCTATTTATCATACTTCTTCTCTGACCCAGCATTCTGTCTTTCATTTACCCACCCAGAGGATCTTTTCCTGCTCTGGGTGAGCAGGAACTTGTATTCCTAGACTTGCTTTATGGCATTACCTTGGCATTCCAGATTTAAGAAACAAATTTTTATTTTTATTTTTATTTTTTATTTATTTTTTTTTTAAATTTTTATTTATTTATGATAGTCACAGAGAGAGAGAGAGAGGCAGAGACACAGGCAGAGGGAGAAGCAGGCTCCATGCACCGGGAGCCCGACGTGGGATTCGATCCCGGGTCTCCAGGATCGCGCCCTGGGCCAAAGGCAGGCGCCAAACCGCTGCGCCACCCAGGGATCCCCAAGAAACAAATTTTTAAAACAGAAATCTAAAATTTTGAGACTTGATAATAGACCTTCACATTGTTTTTTCAAGACTCAAGAGCTGACCATCTTCACCCATTTTTCTATACAGTGCTATTATTTTTAAATATATATATATGAAATAATGGATATTAAAGGGATGATCTGATTTCATTTGGGGTAAAAGGGAAGTAGAGAAAATGAGTTTTTGGCAGGGAGTGAAAACATCAAACAAATTCAAACTTCTATTCCGTTTGATATTTGATTGTTTAATGCGGTAGGCATGGGCATATATCACTAATGCCTTAAAGACCTGAAGATGCTAGAATCAACTTTAAATAATTTTAAAGTACAGGATTGTTTAGGGACTAAGTTTCACACAGATATGGATAGTGGGAAATTTTCACAACAAAACATCTTTAGTAAGAAATACTGTTAACTAATGTTTTTACCTTTTTATGGTCAGATTTTGTTTTTCAGCTATATACATGATCTGTATGTTTATAGCATATATATGTGCATATGTGCAGATATATATACATACATACATACATACAAATATATATATATGTATGTATATATATCTGCCTAAGTGTGCTTAGGTAAGCTCACGAATGGGATGTTAATATGCATATACATATTTATGCATACATAAGAACACAAGTGCATGTGCTTATAAATGTGTCTATAAAATCTTTTAAATTTACAGAACATTTTCACATTTATTACTTATTTTAATATTGATAACACCACCATGAAGGAGACAAGAATTACTATTTTTATTTTATGCTTGATGAAAGTAAGGTCCAGAAGGGCAAAGTGATTTGCCCAACGTCATATAGTAGAAAGTCCTTGAACAGTGTCCCAAGCTGAAGACTTTGCCCCAAGCTGGACTTCTAACTCCAATGCTTTTCCTCCCATCACATGTTTCTATTACATGTGTTTTTACCCAATTGCTTTCATGAAACATGTGTGCTGCCAACAGTGAATAGGTGAGTTCTCCAACATCAGTGGAGTGTCACAGAAAGTACTAACTGAAGCTCATGGAATTCTGGGAGGTAATGGAGTACCAGTCCTGGAGAAATTGCTTGGTAACTGCTCAGTGATTTTATGGAGTATAGTAGAGTACTCTCTGGATACTTCAGAATTACTCTTTTTTTTTTTTTTTTAAGAACATGCTATTGACAATTATGCTTACTACTGGCACAGTGGCATCTTAACAGATGTCTGACCTTTGCAAGGTGGTTGAGCAGAAAGGTAAGCATTCAGGCTGTAAACAGACTCTGGTGTTCTAGTACCTAGCATGCTGTCTGAGCTAGTGAACCCCCTGTGTACCAACATGTGTTGGCTTTAAACTATTGCAGCAATATGATTAAAAGTTACCTGGTAAAGATTCAAGATTTCTAAACCCATCCAAAAAATCCTATTCACAGCACTTGGTGTTTTGGCACCCCCAAACTAAAGCCAGGTGCCGGTTAGTGGACATCAGAGCCTGAGTGTGCTTCACCTGCCCCCACCCACATCCCCAAATCCCAGGGAAAACAATAATAACTCACAGAAACCTGTAACTTATTCTTGAGATTGATTATATTCAGACTAATGCATTTCCTACTGTCTAATGTTGCAGTAATGGCCCCAGAGGAAAAGAGCAGTCATTATAACAATGAGCCTAGCACAAACCGAGTATGGTGTTCTCAGCCTTAACATAGCAGTTGGCTCATTTGTCAGAATAAGAACAAACTGTTTACAGAAAGTACAGCCCAGCAATGCATTTTTAAAGCTGGATGCCTTCAAAGGGCACTCGCCTAATAGCTTTATTTATAGTTAAGTTTTATGTAGATTATACATATCGTTCATGGTCTTACCACAGTGTCCCTGAACTTTAAAAGCATTATTTTTTAAGAGGCTATCATGTACTTTAAAAACACTAGTATTGCCGTTATGTAGAAAAATGCAAAATGTGTGTATGGGTTTGATATGCATTTTGTCATTGCAGTGGATGTTATATTAACCAGTTGTGGTTTTTTTCCTCGCAGGAGAGCACAGACATAGAGGAGGAGGAGGTTGAAGATGACAAGGTAAGTGTGCTTAGGCAAGCTCATGAATGGGGATGTTGTTAATATTGTCGGAAGAGAGCATTTTTCTCGTTGAGTCGAACCATATATATATATTTTTTTAGTACTATGGAGTGTCTGGTATAGTCATATTTTTGTATTTTATAAAAGATATCACTTTGTAGAAATCTTATTAAGGGAGGATTAAAAAGGGTAAAAGATAAGGAATTACTGGAATATGATAAAAAGTGTACCTACAGGAGGCCTGTCATTTGATGCGAGTGAAGATCGCAAGAGCCTGCCCCCTTGGTGTAGAAAAGGTAGATAAGAGGTAGTCTAGGAAGTCAAAAGTAAATCAGGTAAAATTGCTGTTCCTTTAGGTTCCCGTCTGCACTCTGTGGGGTGGTCACCCACTTCAGAGCCTGTCAGTTTCCCAGCTGTTGCTGGCAATGGTTTCAGCTATATGTCTGCGTACATCTGTCCTTTTTCTTCTCCTGGGAGAATCTCTTCAAATCTGCTGCTTTTGTTGTCATTACGCTTTCAGACAAACCTTCTGGAATAAAATGAAACAAGTGAAAATGCCAAATGAGATGCTACCGGCTTAATGGACTTCCAGCCCCATAGAATCTGCGGGTGTATGGGGTTTGTGATGGCCGTGCCTGGGAGGCTTGCAGGACTGGGGGGAAGGGCAAAACGGGGAATCATAAGAGTTAAGTATCCAGTATAAAAATACCCAGAAAATAGCCATGAATTAAAAAACACTGGCTCCATGACACAAACAGCCTTAAAATTAATTGGGTGAGCCAGATGGTTTTGGCCATTTGAAGCAAATTGGGTGAATTACAAAGTGAATCTTATTTGTTGTGCTAAAATGATCATTAATAGCAAAACAATAAAATAAAATATATTTTTTTAAACAAAATTGACTCGTTTCAGAATAAGGTCGCACAGATGCAACTTTCTTCTGGGTGAATCAATGTGAGTTGCTTCTGGCTAACATTTAACTCCTTGAGCAGGAAAGATTGTCATAGCCAAGCTAACATGCATGATGATGGGATGTTTTACCAAAAGAAGCACAAGTATTAATGGAATTGTTTTAAACCTTTTATGAGGCAAAATTCTAAATTTTATTTACCAAGGCTTGGAAGTGAGGGAGGTTTTCTTCTGTTTGGCTATGTCTGGTAAAACAAGCCCTCTGTAGAAGAGGGTGTCATCTGCCCTTCAGAGATCATTGTGACCGTATGTCTTTGGCCCATCTGATAAAGGAGAGCATCCAACAAAAAGGAAATGAATGAACAAGTGGTATGTACTGGCAAGCAACAAATTCAGGCCATGGAGTCTAGATCAGTGGTTGTCACAAGCCAACTTTCTAGTGGAGTGCCTCAAGGATTGTCTGGGGGGTTTGGGAGTCTGGAAGTAGAGCCAATTGGGCTATGTTTCAAGCCTTACTGGGCAAGGATGACTGAGTTGGAACCATACCATTACATGGAGGAGCCTTGGAGCTCTTGTGTTTATGCAAGCATGGCCCTCCCTAGGGGTAGGTGTACCAAACCTGCTACACACAGGGCATTGGCATTAGGACATTCCCCATTTCCCTCAGGGCAATTCCGTTCTTGAAATACTTTGATTGTAGTATTTTCATAGAGCCTTTAACGGCCACAGCATGGCCGTATTTGTTTGCTTCCTCAATTTTATATGTCTATGAAATAATCCAAAGGAATAAATCTAAAATGAAATTTTGACTTTTATTTATATGTCTTTTTGCCTAACACAACCCATCTGCTGTTAAAGAGACTGGTGAACTTTGCAGTCCTTATCCATATCTTTTCAATCTCACATCTCCAGGAGATTTGTAAAGTATAGAGGGATTTTCAACTTTAAGACTTCTGGAGCCCACATCATCCACATATATATTACAAGCCTATCATTTCTTCTCCACATATAACAGATGCCATGACTGAGATGCACTTGCCATAGACCAGCACATCTGGGCACTAGACCCTCCATAGTGTGCTCTATTGAAGAGCTTACCCACAGAACCCTTCTGGCTTCTGTTGCATGTTAGACATGACAGACCATGCCTCTGGGAACTGTAACACACCCAGTGAGTAATGAGCTGTTTACAAATGATAAACACACAGCCACTTCCTTCCAAACCAGAAGAAGAGAGGAAACTCCTTTCTATCCAAACTATCCATCTTGAAAGTGACACTCCTTAATTGCCAGCACCCCTTCCCACCAAATACAATCCCAGGCGACTGCAGAAGATGAAAGCATTTCGGGGCCCCCCTGGCACAGCTTCCTCGGGAGATGGACGTGTTCTGTATTCTGCCTGTCTCTGATGCACAGACCAGGACTCGGTCTGTGGTCTGTCATACTTTTATTGTCCTGAAGGGCAGTTGTTGTAAAATGACATCATTGTGGCCTCTTGTTCCTTCTCATTGTCCAAAGTCCATGGTGGTGACCTGTATGAAAAGCCAAATTAGAGTGCACAATTTTGTGTGTGTGTGTGTACTTTCAGATATAACATAGAATCTTCAGGTAACTACTATTTTGGCTTTTATGAAACTAACTGTACAAACCAAACTTTGAAGAGAGGAAATCCCTTTTTCTTATTCTTGATGGCCCACACAAGAAATTGCTTGTTACAAGCGTAGTTTGCTGGGGAGCCCTGAATAAACAGATAATGGCCAAGTTCAGTCAACAGCAATCAGCTGACATTTCCTATTTGTATTAGATTCCAAATGTGGAATTCTTCTATGTGGACCTTATTTGTACGGATGGATTACAATGAAAATTGCATTAATTTTCTGCACAGTAAAGGTCAGTAATTGAAGCATGAACCAAGAAACTATTGTGTAAAATGCTGTATCCCGTGCTTAGGAAAGGTCACGTAAAGCAATAATATCTTGTTTTCATTGCAGAAGGTATAAATACTTGCATTAGAGTTTCTTTCTTTTTCCAGCCCAACAAGTGCTTACATAGAATATTTCAGTATTTACTATTAACATCAGCAAGCAGAAATCATAAGGGCACATATTTAAAAAAAGATCCTGTCTATTGCTATAATATAAAGAAACTGCTCTGTAAGGCCTGCATTGTGAGTTGGTGTGTCTTTAACTCAGCTGTCAGAAATAGGACTTGAATGATCTGTTCTAGGATGATCAATGAGTGCACAATTGTCTTACAGTGTTTGGGGGGGAAATTGCCCTTCTCTATCAGTTGTGGGTGAAACACAGATATGGATGTTTTTCTTTGAGAAAATAAACATCTAATGCATTTTTGTGAATCAATTGTGGAGCATTTTATAATGAAAGGGTACAAATGAATATTATATCTCTGTGTTCTTTTCACAAATTAGGATGTCATCATTAAAATTTAAGTACATTTTAAACCAACAATTTCAGTTTAACATAGTTTCCATTCTCCAAACTGGATTGTCCCCTGATCCCAGGCAGAACCTTCTTAGGGAGAGAGGCATGTGGCATATGTATTTAGAAGGAGTTTTTGCTGTAATATAATCTGCAGAGTCCTTTGAATGGACTAGGCCCATGATGCGGGCCATGGTGCCTCATTTCCTGTGTCTTCTTATTCCAGAGAGAGAAGATGATCTATAGTGTCCCAACCAGGGGAGACCTTCATGTTTCGAGGAAGTTTTCTTACAATCTCGTAGTGACAGTAGTTTGGTTTATGATTCCTTTGCACCATCTTAAGAATGGTCTCAAACACAGCAAATTGGTTTGATTAGTGATTTTTTAACCTATTAATGGAGCAGTGGTACTTTAAAATGATAAAGTGTGGTATTTTTAAGAAAATACAAAGTTGGACAATATCTTTGAAAGGTTAGCAATAGTTGAATATATACACACACACAGGGCATAGGCAATCTATATACAGGGCATATTGTAGAGGACATGTTTAAGGATAATTTTCAGAGAGAGAAAGTAAATGGTTGCTCTGATTTAACTCCTTTTAATTTGATTTAATGTGATTTTTAGTGATGAAGTGATTTAATTGCTATAATTTCTACCATGCCATCTTACTTTCAAGACTTTAATATTAAAATGGATTCTAGCCAACTCTTAATCATCAGTTTATGCATGTTTTGAATGAGAAGGGATTGGCTTCTCTATTTCATGCAGTCTTTTCTCTGACACATTGACTTGCTTAAATTTTTCTTTTAAATGCAAGCCCCCATTCTTAAAAAAAAAAAATGTATTGGCTTCATTATCTTTTAAAGTCATCCAGAAATGTCATTAACCTGACCCTTTGAACCATTATTCATCCCACTAGTATCAGGCTCACTAATATTCCTAATACTTGTGTATTTTCTTTTTGGTTTCTATGGTAAGGATTATACTTAGTGTGTTATTCCTAAATATTGTGAAATATGATATATCAGGCTATAAATTAGATGGATTATCTATCCTTCTATTAGTTTATGTACAGTCTAACAGAATACAGGCAGAGGCTCTGGTTTTATGGACTATACTGTGTCTAGATATTTCTCATTGCCTAAAATGTTTATATCATGCTAATATAGAATACTTTGGATATTGTATTTCTATTATCCACAGGTCATTGTTTTTCTGAGGATAGTAGCTGTTCTTCTTACCTTCTGTAATGAAATCCTCTCTGTTCCCTTGTGGTTTGCCCTAAATCCGGATTACCCAGTGAGTTTGCAATGTAATTGATAGGTAAAGACCCTTCTCTTTTCTCAAGGGAAAAGTAATAATTTAAAGTAAGTAATAAAGGAAGCAAAGGTAATAATATAAAACAAGATTACTTTGAGTATTAGCTAAATAATTCCATTTATAAAATAATTAATATTTGTGGAGGGTTTATTATTTGAAGACTATTTCTGTATACTTTAGCTCATCCAGTATTCAAAATAACCATTAAATTTGATATTATTTTCCCCATCCACAAATTAAGGGAAACTAGATAGGATAGTAGCAAAACTCAAATCCAGTTCTGACCTAAATCAGATTTATTTTTGACCATGCCACCCTGTCCTGAAGGAAATGTGCCATTAATTTATCAGTTCATTTTTCTGCATTGTATATTTGTGGAACATTTTATAATGAAAGGGAGTGTTTTCTCCATCTCCAAGCCTCTGCAGGTAAAAAGATCAAAACTGTAAACATGATCCTCTAAGTAAATAATCAGAGTATAGCATAGTTGCTACTTTCATTAAAGTCTGTACACTAGGTTGGGCAGAGAAGAGGAAGTGTGTGTGTGAATCAGGAATGCTGACAGAGGTGATGTTGCTGCTGAATCTTAAGGTAATAAGAATTACTTGTTGCACTGCTTGACTGCACTAATGTTCTATCTCCTGCCCTTCTCACTCCCTACCTCAAAGAAAACTAAAAGACACACATAGAAACATCAGCAACTGCAGCTCATTGTGTGTTTAGCCACAGTAGTTACAGAGAACTACCTCCATATTTATAGAAAACCACTAGCCCTGTTTGCTCTGGGGTGGCATGCATGCATCTGTCAATTGGCCTAGAGAAACCAATCTTCCTAGGGCTAAATTCCAAATAATTATTTTAGACAGTTTCCAATTTTTAATTTGTGTTTTATCAACATCATCTTCTTGATGTTGTTCATTCTTTTACTTTTTTCAGCCTTCTACATAATACCAGATGAGACTCTTGTTGCAAGCCAAAAAGAAAGACAAACATGTTGGTAAATACCAGTAACTGTGGAAGTGCTTTCTGTAATGAATAGAGTTTAAAAACCACTTAGAAATGATATTGATTTAAAATCTGATCTGTTTTATATTCATTCCCATAAGCAAAAGTATACTTGAGAAAGAAGTAGTCTCCTGAGAAAATACAGAATTTTACCCCCATTGAAAGAGCATACACCATAGAGTAGACGCTGTGTGTGTGTATACACACGAGTGTGCACATGCACTTGTGCCAGCGTGCTTGCACACAGACCCACCCCACATCATGGGAAGAAGTCCTAAAGGAGGTTCCCAGTACAGGCAGCCAAGCTTCACAATGAACACTTTTTAATCTCATCTATCAGAAATATTGCTTCTTATGCTTTGCTATGACAGATACTACTGAGGTTTGGGGTTTTCTGTTGTTGTGTGTGTGTTTTTTTTTCCCATGCTAAATTCCACTGAATCTATTTCTGGTGTTTATAACTTTAATTTTTCAAATTATTGGCTTTTTCCCTTTTTAATACTCTGTAGGATAAAACAGACCAAACATACTCCCTTTGAAATTCCAAAAGTTATATTTTTGTGTCTTTCTTCTAGATGGCTGAAATTATTGGAAAGGTCTTGAGACAGAATTTTGCGTTGATCCCTTTTGGGGACACTTCCCATTCTGTGACAAATATCACTCAATTTTTAAACATGTCAAAAAGGATTTTTTCTGACATGGTCAATTTTGGGGACTGTCTCCTGGCTTTGCTTAGGTAATTAATAGAGGAATGAGGATTTTTTCCTAAATCAGAACATGTAGGAAAGATTTAAAGTAACATACTGATTATATAATTAATTCCAAGTTGTAAATTCATTTTGATGGTGTGAATTCTCTCCCAGAGGCTCCAAGCTGGTTTATTGCACCTACAGTGCTATAGTCATTGGAGCCCTGAGGGGGTGGGGGTGGGAACAAGGCCTGGAGAAGGATGGATTTGCCTCCTGATTTATTTTTGGTTTTGCTTATAAAGAAAGCGCATGATATGTGCTTAATTTGACTGCATACAGACTTAGCCAAAACTCAAGTTTATTTTTCTCACATTTTATAAACAAATGGGCGATGAAGTAAAAGGTGATCTTACATCCATCTCTGGTATGATAATATGCATCTTTAGGTTTCAGAGATGGAGTTTGTTATCATTTTTCTTACAGTGAGTGCCAGTCTTTCTTTCTGTATGTCAGAAAACAAAGGATTCTTATGAAATTGGAATTCTATCTCTGATAAGTTCATGCTCTCATCTCTCTTCCATTATGTTGTGACGCATGCTTTATCACCAAGTAGACCCTAAATCATGTGAATTGACTTACACCTCGTTGGTTTTTCAAGTTTGTAATAAGAAGTAAAATCCATTCTTTCTCAAATGCAGGGCTCTAAAAGTGCAGTGCATATAGTTGTTCACAATTTTTTTGTGCATTTGTTTAATCACACCAGTAGTCCCCACTCTTTTTTATTACACATTTCCCTCTATAAATCAGAAGCCTCCTATGTTAAGGAAACACATGAGCACATGTGATAACAGTTCTGTCTTTCTGAATGGATCTCTGTTACTCTTCCCAGGCAATTTGGTAGCAGCAGCAGATGTAATGTTGTGTTTGCTAAACTGTTATCACCACATTCCATGGTTCAATCTGAGACGTGTAAATAAAGCCAGCATGATGCAGATAAAACTGCCAGATGATCTTTCATACAACGCAGGGCAACATGAGTAGACTTGTCTTGGAAGATCATTGCTTTCAAAACTTAAATTAACCCCAGTATTCTTTAAACTAGACCAAAGGTTATTCATTCTTTTATCTCTTTGCATTCTCAAAAGGAAAGGACTTATATTTATGAAGTGCCCAAAGTGTACCAAGTCCTTTACATATCTTATGATACGAATGATATTTAATTCTTCAAACACTCAATTGGGAAAAGATTAGGCTCTCCCCCTTTCCAGATAGTAAAATGGGGATTCAAAATGGGTAAGGAATTTGCCGTGATCACAAAACTGGTTAATGGCAAGTTAGAGTTGAACCCAGTTCTCTCTGCCCCCTGGCTGGTTATTTACAAAATGGGTAGGCCTGGTTAGAGCTGATAAGTCCCATGGTTGGTTGGTCTGTTTGTTTTTCTTGTAACTTTTCACCTTTTGGTGCAAATAATCCCTGATTACCCCAGCTCTTAAATATAAGAATGGAAAGAAATATTTTTGAAATATTTTCAAATGGCATCATTTAACATCTCCTCTCATGAGTATTGGGCAAAATAATGCTGGAAAGAAAAAGTAAGTAGCAATATGTAACTGAATGTGGTATCTCAAAATTATATATTCTGTGGTACAGAAAGAAAACAGAAACCCATGGGCATCAAAGAAGCAAATGCCAAAAAAGAACAAGTGTGAACTGAATCCCTACCTTGTGAAATGGTCACTAGACACTAGAGCTTGCCTTTTTTTTTTTTTTTTTTAAGGGACTTCTTGTAATGGAGACACACTTGCTCTGGAATCCTATGTCACATGTCCCTATTTGACCAGAAAATTTCCATTCACTGTTTTCTCCCCATTTTGTTTAAGTACTAAATATTGTACTTAATATTTACATTCAAATACACTGGAATAAATTACTTAGACTTGTATTCTGCTTCTGCCATGGTTTTTACTAATAGCCCAGGGGTTACATGTGCAGTGACCAGAGATCTCATTGTCACCAGGTTAAATCCAGCAAGCAATCAGGGATAACCCATTAATTTTCCTGATACTTTTCAGGGGCAAAGTCACTAAAACCTAGCTTTAAAGGAAAGCTTGTGGATGGTCGTTGAAAAAGTACTTTCAGATGCGTTCACCCCTTCTTGCAAGTGGTGGAGAAGCATCTGATACTCCCACCCCAATCAGCCATGTGGCATACCAGCCTATTGGGGCATAGCAATTACCAAATCTATAGGATGCATAATGTTTCCAAACTGTCAATTCTGATGGAGTTAGTGGGAAAGATGAAAAATTACAGGGTAAATGTATGTTAAATATATGCAGAATTTAAAAAGTCTATGGATAATAGAATAAGTAGTAGTCTGAACACTTTTAATATGTTTTGTTTCACTCATTCCAATGAGTAAATCTTCACTTTTTTCCTTACTGTTTGATAAAACTTTTTCAGTGAGTAAGTCATAAAGTAGAGTTCATGTTTAAGAATAATCAAGTAATAATATTCTATTTCTCAAGATAATTATTGATGAGCTAACTGATAGATATGTGTTTACATTTCTTTTCCATCCCCTGGGGCCATGGTCATATCATCTATGTGTCTAAACTTAAGTTACAAATTTGCTTAAAGAGTCTTCAACAGCTAGCAGTTACTTTAAGAAAACTGTTTCTGGAAACATGCTTTTATTTGTGTAGCCAAAACATTTTGTTTACATATCTCTTTGTGGAGTATGGCTTTTCTTTGAAATAAAATGACTGCTCTACATTTATCTGGTTTTTCATTCCAAGGTTTCATTGTACATGTATGAAAAATGGCAAGATGGCTCTTATTATGTTGACTCCAATAGTGCCAACATATAAAAAAAAAAAATCATGGGTGGAGTCAAATGGTGGCAGTCTTACCTGGGTGCCATCAAATGATTCAAACAGAATATCAAATAAATTAATTGTAAAATTGTTCTGAGTTTTTTCAACTAATATATGGAACTAAAATAAAGCTTCTGCTAGTTTTACAAATGGTAACATTCTGACATAGGAATGCCATTGTAAATTTAGTTGAAACATTTAGCATTAATTAAGAATTATTTAATTTTGTAGGAATAGTATCAATGCAAACTTGGATGGAGGACAGCATCATGGCTAATAAGACATTCTTACAAAACAAAGGAGTCTATGAGGCAGAAGTGTACTTGGGATTGGCCACAGTGCCCTGATTATCCATGATTGTGTACAAATGATAATGCTTCACTGATTGACTAGAAGCTGAAGTGTCTACACTTACAAACATTTTATGTATACAGTGTTGGGTAGCAACAACAAACTTTTTGTGGCAAAGATGTGTCAAAGATAAAAAATACACTTCAGTGTGACAGTGTATACTGTTTTTGCTGCTGGTCACCAATTTGAGTTTAGGAATGTTTGAACCTTTGAAGAGCTCTTAGTCGACTTAAACATTTCCCAAAGCTATTGAACTCCTGTGAAAAAAGAAATCTATTTTTTGTTGCATTTGGGTCATAATCAGTTGGAAATGTTTGTTTATTTGTTTGTTTGTTTGTTTATTTATTTATTTATTTATTTATTTATTTAGATTTGAGAGAGAGAGAGACAGAACATGAGCATGAGCAGGGGGGAGGGGGAGAGGGAGAAGCAGACCCCCACACTGAGAAGGGAGCCTGATGCCAGCTCCATCCCAGGACCCTGACTGAGATCATGGCCTGAGCCAAACGTAGATGCTTAACTGACTCAGCTACCCAGGTGTGCCTCAGTTGGAAATTTGTAATCAAAATCTTTGACGACTGAAATACTAAGTAACTTCATCTCTAAAAGCTTTTGTGAGTGGAAGTGAATTTTAAAAGAACTGACAAAAAAGACACTGCATTTTTTTTCTCAGAAAAGCAAGGAATATTCATCACAAAGTAAACTATGATGTTAAATGCTGTGCCCGGTTCAGTGTTTAATTCTGAAGCTATCCTTTGGGATAACTCATTTTGCGGGGGTGGGGGTGGGGGACTTTTGATTTTTAACAGAATAAATACCTGTTTTACCCAAGAATGAAAGGTAATTGAAAAACCATTTATAAGCATAAATTTTGTGAAACACCAAATGAATTAAGGATACAACTTACTTGAAGCTTTGTCCTGAAAAAATGTTTAACAGAATAAGTTCATATGAATGATTACAAAGATATACAGTGCCCTTGAAAATATTTGGGCTGAGATATATATATATATATGTATATATATATATATGGATATCAATATTTAAAAATTAAAATTGATAATTTTCTCCATGTAACACATTTTTTGGTGTGAGGTTTCAAGGTACCTCAGTGCCTGTAGAGATAGTATTTTCATAATTAAAATTATGATCCACAGTAGAGTCAATTAAAGGTGTCAATTTAATGACTACTAAGTGCAATTCTGAAGATGATTAAGAACAATTTTATGAAATATGTAAAAGGATGGTTTTAAAAAGTACATTCTTTTGAAAAGTACCCTCACCTGGGATTATAAACATATATAACTAGGAAACCAGTTAAATATGTGAATCTGTAGCACAAATAATAATCCTTTATGTATCATTTAAAAATGTTCACAGAACATAAGTGTTTCATTTTAATATACATAAAACATGCCTTTTAAAAATTTTGAAGTAACGTACGTGTAAAAATAAAATGAAATAATTATGTGGATCCGCTAATATGATTAAATCAAGTTGATAGTTAATAAATGTTTTTAAAATTATGTGATTCTGATTACGTTCACTCTTCAAATTACTATCCTGTTAGCTTGGATATCGTGGGGCCCTTAGCCTTGTTTTTGAATATTAAATATGCAAATTAAAACATCAAGTACATCAAAAAGTAAAAGGACATTGTGACAATAATTTATTATTTTGATATACTAAACTTATACTTTCTTCATGACCAGAACCTCAGCATTTGGGTGTTTCATTAGGGGGGTGGGGGGAACACACACACACACACACACACACACACACACACAGTCAATGGAATGAGGATATTTTTATGAAGTTGAGCCACGTGGAAATTTGAGTCATCTTCCAAGAAATTGTTTTGACCTAAAGTCTATGCTGCTGAAAAGAAGAAGCTACTTTTGCCCTTTGGGTCAAACTCCCTGGTGCTTTCAAATCCTCCGTTATAAACATGAATACTTATGTAGCAGACAGAGATGGGTTTTCACCATTGTGCCCATTAATAGATGTTGCTGAGCATGAATTAGGTTGCTCTGGCAGCATATCTAATTTTTAATGCAAGCTGCTTGAAGAATTACAGAGTAAGGGAAATAAGGAATTTTAAATTGCAGTGAAAATCTAAAAATGCCTTGCTAGTTTGAGGTAGCAAGAAGACACAAAAAGCCTGTCTTCTCCTTCTATACGGAATGCTTAGATTAAGGAGTTCAGCGCTTAATGGTAAGGGGTTCTTCAAACCATCCCTGCACCCTTTACTAAGGAGGGGGTGGCGGTGGTACATTCTAACCTTTGCACTCTCTGTGGTCTGTTTCTGCCAAGTAGCTTCATAAACAAGGACAGGTGTGAGAAGGGAAGTTTGTGGTTTCCTGACATCTCTGCCATATTGATTATTCTTAAAATGATCTCTCTCTCTCTCTCTTTTTTTAAAGATTTTATTTATTTTAGAGAGAGAGACAAAGATAGCAGAGAGCACAAGCAGAGAGGAGAGGGAAAACCTCCCTCAGCAGGGAGCATGACTCAGAGCTTGATCCCAAGACCCTGAGATCATGACCCAAGGCAAAGGCAGATGCATAACCAACTGAGCCACCCAGGTGCCCCAAATGTTCTCTTCAGTTTAGAAGGTTTTGCTCCATAATTTAATGCAATTCTAACTCAAGTAAAATTCTAGATAGAGAAAAATTTGAGGTTTTAGGTATTATATATTAGATGCTGTGGCTACAATGACCCAGACAGTCAAGAGCTGAGAAGATACTAGCTAAATCCCAGTTACAGTAGAGTTCCCAGGGAGGTGAAATATGGTATCAGAATATAAGAAATTGTGTAAAAATACCAGTCATTAGAGAATCATCTTTTCTCCAACATTTGAGTAATTTCTAAATTATTTTTATAAGCATTAGCTGCCTAATATGCTAAAACACACTTGAGATTTTTTTATAAGCAAAGTAAGGACAATATTCTTAGAAGGCTAAATTCTGTTACACATGACAAATTGGAGACTGAGGAAGATGAACTTGTATTTGCTTCTACCTCATGAAGGAAAAGCCAGTCAATCATTGGACATCCTCCCAGGGAATAACCTGTATAGGATGCAATCTCCAGCAGTGACTATGGAGTCTGCCTACAGGTGCCTACTCTGTTTCTGGGGTGGTTGCCAAAGGATAACTGAAATGTTCCTCAGACTTGCAGTGGGTTTAAAACATGACTAGAAATGCAGCAGAGTTTGACAAAGAAGCCACAGTACTAGGAAACATATCACCTGGATTTCCAACATACCATCTTGTCACCTGCTTGAAACATTTCTGAAGGACTGTGAGGGACAGGGGTAAGGTGAGCTGGCAGGTAACCGTGTGAAGCCAGACAGAAAATCAGGGTCAGCCAGATGGATGGGGTTGCCAAGTCCTCTGAGAGAAGCCGTAGCTTTCATAGAGAAGAATGGTTGTGTCTGAATGAGTGGGCAACACAGTTCTTTGGAGTCAATAGATACTTTAAATTGTGAAAAAAATGTGATTTGTCTCTTGGAGTCATTCTGTTGATAATAACTGTTACTATAACGGTATATGAATTTCTATAGCAAAATGATACAAATGAAGTGATTGAGCTAAATCTTGCTTTTATGTTTCCTAGGAATCTGAAAAAAAAGGGTTAATTGAAAGAATCTATATGGTACAGGATATTGTTTCAACTGTTCAAAACATCTTGGAGGAAATGGCTTCTTTTGGAGAAAGAATTAAAAAGTAAGTTCTACATTTGTGTTGTATTTGAAGCAGAGCTGGTATCATTGAGGACAGTGGAGGTTAGAGGGTGGGGAGGGCAGGGATCAGTACATGCAAAAACAAAACAAAACAAAAAAACAAAAGCTACAGTGTTAGAGAAACCGTATTTATATTTGTTGGTTTGTTCTTTGGGCTTGTCAGCTTCACAGTTGGGTAGTGCTTTGGAACCGGGGTGACCATATGGCCAATTCACACCAATTGCCCCAGCATAATTATTTCACTCTCAAAAGTATCCTGGTTTGGGTGATAAATCATAGATTAAGAAAAAAGGAGTATCCTATTCAGGAATAAATAGGGTAGCAATATGCTCTCAAGTTGCCGTTTTCAATTGAAACATAGAACACAGTAAATGCTTTCTTTCTCAACTTACCAATGAGTAATATATAGCTAGTAGCATCGTGGATGCAAAGATGTGAAGTTAATTCATCACATTCTTGGGTGTCTGAGGGGTCAATAGACTTCTTTTATGAGAGGCAGTGAATAAATATTTTCATTTGTGGATCACAACTACTCAACTCTGTTAAGTATAAAAGCAGGCATCATTCATTTAGGTATCAAATGAATGACTGTGATATGTGTTCTAACAAAGGTTTATTTACAAAAACAGGTGGCAGGCTGGAGTTGACTAAAATCCAACCCATAGCTTCCCACTTCCCACCTTAGGTCACAAGGACTAAATCTCTGATGTAGTCTCAGTTGAGAAAGACCCTATGATTCATATTTACTTTGTTTTAGACATCATGAACTCTGTGTAATTTGTTCTTCACTTGGTACCAATGAACAGAGCAATTTTTAATATTTTTTCTTTTAATTTTAAACTTATTTCCTCTTTTGAATCTAAAATATGTCAAGTTGTTCTTTCTAAAGATTAATACTTTTTTTCTTATTTTATTGTCCATGATAGTTTCTTTTTTTTTTTTTAAGATTTTATTTATTTATTCATGAGAGACAGAGAGAATGAGAGAGAGGCAGGCTCCATGCAGGGAGCCCATCGTGGGACTCGATCCCGGGTCTCCAGATCACACCCTGGGCTGAAGGCAGCACTAAACCACTGAGCCACCCGGGCTGCCCTCCATGATAGTTTAAGTAAAGAAGATAATATTTAGAAATTGCATGGGTAGGGGTGCCTAGGTGGTACCGTCAGTTAAGCATCTGACTCTTGATTTCAGCTCAGATCATGATCTAAGGGTCCTGAGATCAAGCCCCAATTTGGGCTTTGGGCTCAGTGCTGAGCCTACTTGCTATTCTTTTTTTTTTTTTTCCCTACTTGCTATTCTCTCTCACCCTTTCACCCTTTCTCTCTGTTCTTCTCACTTGTGTGCACATGCTTGTGCACTCTCTCTCTCTCTCAAATAAATAAATCTTAAAAAAAAAAAAAAGAAAGACAGAAATCGCATGGGTAAAGAGGAAATTAAAATTAGTACTAACAGCCAAGGGAAAGTTTTCTGTATTAAGATGCAGGGGAATCAGTAAATTATAACATCAGGAAATATAAATAGCTAATATGGAACTTTGTATGGATACTGATCTTTCTCAGATTATCAAATCCAGTTGCTCTGGAGTGACCATTTATTATTGGCATGCTAAATGTATTTTGTTTATAAAATAAGCTATTAATAATCTTTAAAAATTGTAAATTTTAGTGAATTTACATGCTACTATTCCCGTTATTGATGTCTTAGAAGAAAAACTAAAGAGCAGGAGGATTTTTGCTTACATATATTAATGCCTACTTGCTTTTTCTAGATTTCACAGAAACCGACAAATGATTTCTGAAGTTACCTTCAAAATTGTTTAATAAAGACTTTTAATAAAGACCTAAATGACAATAGGAAACAGTCAAATAATGAGGAGGGTGTTACACTTCTTACTTCATTAACTCTTTATCTCTCTGAGTGTCAGGCACTGATCTGGTCTAAGAATGAGAAATATTCCATAGACCCATGATAATAGTAACATCAGCTCATGTTATATGCCAGCCAGACACTGTTGTAAACCCTTCACACATAGTAATTTCTTTAAGAAGTTGCTGGCTGGAATCAGAGTAAATGATTCCCACAAGCCTATGGATTAAGGATTGTTAATGTACCCATTTTACAGATTAGGAAATGGAATCACAGAGTAATAAACTCTGTAGCTTAAGGTCAAGGTCACACAACTAGTGAGCAAAGAAGCCTAGATTTGAAGCTGCCCTCACTACGACACCAGCATGTCGTTTTCCTCTAGGGATCTATTTTCCAGTGAGGGAGAACAGCAATAAGAATTAGAATTCAGTTGCATTGATGCAAGATAGAGAGAAGACAGGGTGTCAGGAGTGGTCTGACCAGCCCAGGAAAGGGATATGGGGGAGAGAAAGTCAGGGGACAGTTCTGAAGGAGGGACATCTTATCAGCGTGTCTGATCATGGGAAGAGATAGTTGAGCAAAGAGTTAATGAATGGGGACTGCAGTAAGTGGGACTTTGTGCAAAGGTTCAAAGCCCAAGTCTGTGCTAGATACTGGGAGATGTAAGGGTTTCAGTATGTCTATGAGGCAGTGGAGGGTAGTGGCAGTGCTTAGAGATGAGGCCGGTCATACAGGACCTTGAGTGGATGGAAAAAGGCCATGAAAAAAAAAAAAATTGGATGAGGGACATTCTGGCAGCAAGAAGGATAAGAGGATGTGGAGTGGGGGCAAGAACTGAGGAAGGAAGGTCGTGTTGTTTGGTAAAACTGTCTCCACACTTGAAGGTCTCTAACAGACAAATGGGGCTGTTGTGCCATTGATAATGGCCAAGGAAACATGTCTGATGACAGCAGAAGGCAGGGAGATTGAAACAGGCCCCCATCTCTCCAGTGCGTCTGAGGGACAGCTGTGTTGGGCTCAGCTGTGGTGGCCATGTCTGAGACGTATTTTCAGCCATGAACAGAGTACTGTTCTGCCCAGCTGCAGCACAGGAAGGAAGGCTCATAAGGCTCCACTCCTATTAATTCTTTGGCCATTCATTACTACAGTGATCTGAAAGTTCCTGCTGGGCGTTCAAGTGGGGTGGCATGTGTAACTCTGTTGGAATTCCATTGTAATTCAGTGGTGAAGGACCAGGAAAACTTTTCCCCAACTTCTGGCAACTAGTAAATGAGTAAGCTTTCATGAAACACTCAGAGCAAGGCTTTCCAGTTACTGACCCAGAAGACCCCAATTGTATTGCATTTACACGGCACGAGCTAAATCTTCTTTTTCTCCTCTTTACTTTCTCTAGTTACCTTCTCATATTATACAAATTTCAAATGTGTGTATATAACAGACCCAAAGCATTTTCTGAATGTGTAGCATCTATATTATCTCAGACAGCAGGCTGGATGGTCAGAGGGTGCTATATTTCATATGTCCTCTCATTATGGAGTGTTGGCTTCAACACTTGTATCTTTGAGTGGTTAGGGAAGTCTCACAGAGGAGGAGATAATCAGAAACCTAAGACAGGGAAATCATTCCTGCAAATGTTCCAGAGTAAGGTCTGGAAGGCACATTCATCAGAAGTAGAACTTCTCTGGATGGGAAGGATGTTGAGAAATACTAGGCAGTAAAGGTGAGGAGGAAGGTGAGTGCATCTTGAATCACAGTGAGGACATGAGGAGCGATAGACTGACACACCTGGTGTTTACTCTGAGAGTATTATGTCAAAAGGAACAAAGAATGAAGGCAGAAAGACCAAGGAAAAGGCCAGACACAAGGTGTGAGGAACAGGTTCACCAGCTAGTGTAGAAACCATGCCTCATGAACAAAAGCATCACGTGAAGTTCGTTACAAAAGAATAATCTGTAAGATTATATGATCAGTCATTTCTGTTTCCATGAGTAGAAGAGTCAGAAGATTTCATTTGTGCTACCTTGGGAAGTGAGGAAAATCAAAGCTCCATGGGCATAAAGGTCAACTAGCAGGACACCCATTTGGGGGAAGAACTATAGGATGGAGCCCTTTACCTTTACCAGTTGTGGTCACAATAATTTTTTGTTTAGTGCTTTGGAACTTTGAAAATGATATTCTTAGGACATGTCAGTAAGCCTGAATGGTTGAATGAAGGAAAGGGATTCGTTGAATTTTTTCCACTAATTAAAGGTTTGCCTCATTTGTCTCATTACTGTTCATGTCAGGTATTCCTTTCTTAGGAACTCAGGGAACTCTTAAGTCAAGAAAACTAGGGAAGCCTGTGCAAATGTATAACAAAGTGTTTGATTCTGAGATGGAAAGTTTAGATTTACCAGGGTTTTTAAACTTTGGATGTTCTGTGGAAACCAACCCAAGATATTCCATGTTAATGGAGAGAAGGTCTAGTAAATTCTTGAGTATTAGGGGAATTACTGTGTAATGTCTTTGAACTAAGCCCTCAGTATAAAAAGGAGTATTGAATAAATTAAATGAGCAAAAATGTACCTTTTTACATTTTCTAAAGTGCCTACTATAGAGGTAGTGAGAGTGGGCTCTTGAGCTAACTTTCTGAATTCATGTCCCAATTCTGTCACATACTGAGAGTATTGGTGCCAGTTATTTAACTTTTATGAGTCAGAGTCTTCATTTGTAGAATGGGAGTAATAATTATTCCTACTTCATCATATTTTGGAAAGAATTAAATGAATTAGTGTATATGAAGAGCTCAGACTAGTGGATGGCATGTATTACTCACTTAAGAATATTGACTATTATGAATATTATTTTTGGCAAACTGCCTTGACTTTCTGTGTCTTAAATTAAAAAAAAAAATTAAAAAGCAAATGTCTTCCTTTTTTTTTTTTTTTTTTTAAAGCCATTTGAACACTTTCCACTAAAATTGTGGGTTGCTGAGAGGAAAACACAAGAGGTAACTGACTTGGCTGTTGGAGAGCAAAACTGACAGGGTGTTTGTGACAGTATCTATACACATCTTCATTTCTAGCACTCAGCACTAATACACATGACACATCCCACACTTGTACACACAAACAACTGTTGAGATCTTTATAAAGATTGCATTAATTGGAAAGTAATTGGTATCTTGGTAATATTTTAAGTTTACTAATCTATTCTGTCTATTTAGGTCATTTTGAATTTATTTCAATATTGTATTAGAGTTTTATGTATAAAAGTTTGACACATTTTTGTGAGGTATATTCCTAAATATTTTATTTGTTTCATGATATTTCAAATAGCCTCTTTTTTAAAGATTTAATTTTCTACTTGTTCGTTACTAGAGTATAAAAGTGAAATTATTTTTCCTACATTGACTTTGTATCTATAAATTTTGGTAAATTTAGTTATCTTAATTTTTATCTGAAGATTATTGTTCTAGATTTTCTATTGCATAACCATTTTATCTAGGAATAATTTTTTCTTCCTTATTTTCTAATCCTTATACATTTTTTTATGTTTTCTTGCTTTATTATGGAGCTAGCAGCTCCATACCATGTCGAACGGAATTGGTATTGGTGAACATTTAGATATAAGAGAAAAAAACTTTTAACTTTTTACTCTAGGAATGATATTTGCAATAGTCATTTGTAAAGACGCTTTGTCAGATTAAAGAAGTTCCCCTTTATTCTTAGTTTACTAAGAATTTTTATCATGCATGTGAGTTTTGTCAAGCGTTTTTCCTGATTTCATTGGGATGATTTTTTTTCTCATTTATTTTTGCTAATGTGGTCTATTATTCTTTTTCATTTTTAAATTTTAAGGCAATCTTGTACCTATTGAATAAACCCAACTTTGCCATGCTACACATTCTCTTCACATATTACTATATTTTATTTACTATTACTTTGCATAGGATTTTTGGAGCTATCATCATCAGTGAGAGTTGAGCTATAATTTTCTGTTCTTAAATTCTTAATGGAAAGAAGATTATTCTGGCCTCATACAACAGATGGGAGTGTTCTCTCTTTATCACTATCTGGAAGAGTTTACATAAGCCTCATGTCATTACTTCCTTTAAGATTGGATAAAATCTTAGCAGTCCATTTAAATTTAGTGTGGTTATTAATATATTTAAATTTGTGACTTTTATTGTTTTCTTTGTCCTTGTTTTGTTTTGTTTTCTTGTCTGTATTTTTTATCAGAGTGTAAGCACTCTTTTTTATTTTTTTTTTAAGATTTTATTTATTTATTCATGAGAGACACAGAGAATGAGAGGCAGAGACAGGCAGAGGGAGAAGCAGGCTCCATGCAGGGAGCCGGACGTGGGACTCTATCCCAGGTCTCCAGGATCAGGCCCTGGGCCGAAGGTGGCACTAAACCGCTAAGCCATCCGGGCTGCCCAACTCTTTTGCTATTTTTTTAGTCGTTACCCTAGAGTTTACAGCCTAATATAAAGTGTTAACTTATTTTGTCTTCCCAGTCAGGAACCTTCTTAATTTTGGTATCTAGCCATTGATTTGTACCCAGGATTTGCTACTATGTCTCTGTTTTCCAAAAACACAAAAACCAAAAAATTAGAGCATAAAAGTTGATATTTGGTTTTACTTATTTATTTTAATTTTAATTGGTTGATTTCATGATATCTTAATTTTGTTTTTATTTTTATTGTAAATATGGTACACATCCATGATAAAAGTAACCAAACGGAAAGCTCTCCTTTATTCTCTCTACTTCCTTTTCTTCCCCTTCTGTCCATCCTATTGAATTACCATTAACATTTGGAGTATATCCATCAGAGGTTGTTTTTTTCAGTTTAAAAACCTCTATGTGTGGTTTTTGTACATGTGTAAATTTATTAATAAAGACATATATATGCATATATGTGACACATACCCACATTTATTTATGCAATTTATTTTTTCACTGTCTCTCACTTACCTAGCTTTGAGCCTGTGTGTTGAGGGGTAAGGGAGTTTGTGTGGGTGCCCTTTTTATTATTTCATTGTTTTTTTTAAAGATATATACACTTGCAACTGTATGCTCAGAAAAAGAGAGAATAAAGGTTACCTAGCTCTGTGTATATAGTAGATGCTTAATAAATGCTGAATTGAACAAAACAAAAATCTGCATGATACTACGAAGTAGACATCTATTTAGATTTTTCCCTTTATTTAGATATTGTGCTATTAAGGAAATTGATGCTATTTCCTTTTGTAAGTACTAACAACCATTACTGTGACATTCATGCATTGCCCCTGCATCCCTGTGTGAAGAGATCTGTAGATTAAACTTCCTGCCATGGCATAATTTGAAGCATTCAGGGAGTCTGAATAACATTTCTACAAACATGAAATTGCCCTCCAAAACATTCAACTAAAAGTTTTACTATAGAAGAAAGTAGTAAGAAATGGACCCACATATATATATGTAAATTTAGAATAGCCTTGAAAAAGGCATGAGGAAGGAGTAGGGAGAATATCAATTATTCAGTTTGTTGGTATCAAGTTACTAGACTAGGGAAGTCTTTGGTAAGTGCTACCAAATCTAGAAATCAGCAAGGGAAAACATTGATAAAGTTGGTCATGTAAAATATATAATTTTATATTTAAAAATTTATAAACCAGATTTTAAAAAGACAAAGCAACACATTAGAAAAACACTGTGACAAATATGACAAAGGACTGATTTCTTTGGTATCCAAAGGTATTTTAATCACTGAGGAAAAAGTCGAGCAAAACCGCTTAAGGCACAATAGACAAATCATAACCGCTTTCTGTTTTTTCAGTTTTTATAATGTGCTAAAACCAGAATGTGCTAGCTACCTTAAATGCAAGTTCTTATTTAATTCTGGCAGAACTCTATGACAGGGGTATTCTTCTTCTCCACATTTTGCAGAGCAGAAGTTGGTGCAGGTTGATTAAATCGCTTTCTTGTAGCTTATTAGAGATGGAGCTTGAACTCAAACCGATGTCAGTATGCTTAAACATCCGTTTTCTTAAGCACTTTCCCAATTTCTGGCACCTAACGAAGAAATAAGCTGGAAATTGCTTACGAAACAATTAAAATGATGAGCATACATGTTAAAAGGTGTTTAAATTTGCTTATAGTTTTAAAAAGCGAGAAATTCACATGTACCTTTCTATGGGCAAAGATTAAAAATGTTGATAGTCTATAATAAGAGGGTGAGGTGACTGGGTTTTTCTAAGACTCTTTGTGGAATTGTGGTTATTTACAAAACAAAATAAATTTCTCTCAGCCTCAATTTGCTCATGTGTAAAATGAGGATAATCTGTACTCAGGAGAATTGTGGTGAACATCATGACATGAAAAATATTAGCGCAAAGGGACACCTGGGTGGCTCAAT
Organism: Vulpes vulpes; assembly: GCF_048418805.1. Taxonomy (NCBI): domain Eukaryota; kingdom Metazoa; phylum Chordata; class Mammalia; order Carnivora; family Canidae; genus Vulpes; species Vulpes vulpes. The sequence continues at coordinate 93,937,807 of NC_132793.1, read as the reverse complement.
GGTTGAGCATCTGCCTTCAACTCAGGGTGTGATCCCGGGATCTGGGATCAAGTCCTGCATCAGGCTCCCTGCGAGGAGCCTGCTTCTCCCTCAGCCGATGTCTCTGCCTTTCTCTCTTTCTCTCTGTGTCTGTCTCTTATGAATAAATAAATAAATCTTAAAAAAAGATATTGGCACAATAAAGTGTCCAGCAGCTATTATATGTTAGCCTCCCCACCCCTACCACACATTCACACAAACAACACACAAAAAACAAAGAGACAAATCTTTTACCCCTTTATATCCTTAGCACAAGGCCCAGGGTCAATAGATAATCATGTAAGTGAAGCTAAAGACCAGGAAGAAGAAGAGCCAGAGTCTCTCATGAGCTCTCCAAAAGACATGGGATTTACAGATCATTTTCTAGGACCATGAAAGTGTTTCCACTGTTTGTTCAAATCTACACCCCACGTTCTAGATCTCCATTTGCACATAAGTCAAGGAGGCAATGTATATACTGAAAGGAGCCAGGGGCCTCATGAAAATAACATGTGGTCGTATAACCTGCATTATCTATGGGTTGGTGGCATAATGGTTTGTAGTCAAATGTCCTCAACCCATTTCAGGGTAACCTTCTGGAGTCAGTGAGTCTGAAAGTTCTAAAAATAAGTTATTAGAAAACACAAAAGTTGGGATATCTGGATGGTTTAGTCAGTTAAGTGTCAGATTTTCGATTTCAGGTCAGGTTGTCATCACAGGGCCCTGAGATGGAACCCCGCATGGAGCTCTGCATTGAGCATGGAGCCTACTTGAGATTCTTTTTCTCTCTCCCTCTGCTCCTCTACGCACCCCCCCAAACTTGCATACTCTCTGTCTCAAAAAGAAAAAAAAAAGCATCAGAGCCCCTTAATAATATCCTCCATTTTCTAAATATTTACTGGCAACCATGTCTTCACTGAGAGAATAATGTTGACTTTGAAGTGACCTCACTAACCTTTCATTTTGAAGATCTCCATGCATGGAGCCATCATGACAACACTATGGTCTTTCATTGCTTGTAAGAGCCAGAGTCTTCCCTTAAACACTATCAGTTCCAGGAAGGCAAAGTCACCATGACCTTGACACGTTGGCTGGCAGTTGGTCTTGGGACCTAACCCTCAGGACCTCAGTGAAGGTTTTGCAGTCCCCAGTTTGGCAGATATCTCTCTCCAGGTTTTTAGAGAGGCTTTTCCAGTAGACCTTTTTCATTTGTGTAACTAAGAAATAAACACAGCAAGAGAATGTCTAGAGCATCAGAGAAAATGACATTTATGTGCTTTGTCTGCAGCACATTTAACTGGACGGTCCCATTCCTTTCGTTCCTGGCCTGTCTGATCCTGGCAGTGGCCACCATCACTTTGTATTTTATTCCACTCCGGTACATCATTTTAATCTGGGGTAAGTCTGGCATGATCCTTTTGCTGGCAGTCAGTTTCAGGTAAGAACCAATTACTCATTTGTAAAGTGTGACTATAAACTTTAAATGTGCTCTTGTAGGCAATTAAACATGAGATTAAGGGAGGCATTTTGGGAAAAAAAAACTTCCAAGACCTCCCTGAAAAGGCCAGTTGCGTGAACGATCAGTGTAGATATTTATAGGCCTCTTGCATAATTGCAATCAAATAAAAATGTGATCGTGCATGAGATTTCCCTTTGGGCTTCCATAGTCATAAATACCCTTGGATAATATATTGCCGTGGCCCGGTAATTTTCAGGAAACACTGTTATTCAAACAGTGAGCCAACACCTGCATCTCACCCTTTATATTATGTAAAAGTAGATCTGGCCACAGCCAGGTTGCTTCTGACACTTCATCTCTCCTGGAGGAAAAATAACCTAACCCAATTCTTAAATCCAGAAGCAGTAGAAAGGAAGGGAGGTGGTTACTCCCTAACCAGTGCCTGAAAGAAGAGGAAGCTATAATTTAGCAGGGTAAATGGTGTGCTATATAAAGTTTAGCTGCTTTAAAAAAGTAGAAACAAAAATCTCAAACTTGAAATAAGTGCCATGACTTGATTTACTACTCAAGCTAGCAGTTGGATAGAAGACAAGCAGCTTTGTGAATATTTGTGTCTGTTGCTGGGTGGGCTCTGGGTTGATAGAAGGAGCATACATTGCAGTAAATTAATTGCGGGAGAAACAAACAACCCTTTTCCATAAGAGTCTGCCAGTCACAGTTTTCCATTCCTTGGCTCCTATGACTAGTGCTGAGTTCTCAACCATAGCTATTCCTTTCTAGGGATCCTCAGGTGTTGAGGTGTTCAGAGAAGTTAACCATACAAGTGACTGCAATAAGGTGCATTTACCTTTAAGCAAAAGCCTGAGAGCTTTATGTCAGATAAAAGCTACAACCTTTCTAAAACCATTAAGTGTAGACCTTTTCAAAGAGAATCCACAGGAGTAGAATCCTGCTGACAAGGAAAGCCAAATGTAGACATTCTGAATTGGGAGAAGTCATCTAAAAAATAGAATTAAACTCATTAAACTTCAGAAGTGGAGTGATTTTGAGAGAACGTAAGCCACTGGTTGTCTGTTTCGTCCAAGAAGTGAAAATCCCATATAAAGAAGTATCTCTCTTTCATAGCAAGCCTAAGAAGAAAAAGGTATTCTGATTTCCCTCTGTAGGGGTCTATTTTAAGCCTCAATGACACTCAGTCTTGGGTAAAGTCTTCTATCCATATTTAACCTTTGTTTGTTTCTCTATTTTTCAATAATGCTAGCACATTGGTCCATAGACCCTTAGAAAGAGAACATAAAGCTCTTCAGGATCCATTGATCAGGAAGGAACATTTTGTAAAAGTATCTCCCTGAATACCTTACATACTAAACATTATCCATATATACTGAATAATCTCACTCTTTCTTAATGGTCTTTCATTAAGAATTAGTTTCCAAATCCATTTACTGATCATATTTAAAAAACAGATCTTTAAAGCTGTTGTCTGACCCTAATCAGAACATGATTCAAAATTACTGTAATCATTTGGCCAACATTGTGTTCATTTTTAAGCTGCTATAAGTTGAATGCATGGTCAGCTTGTCAAACACTGTTTCTCATGATTTCCTCCTCATTTCTGGTGCATACTTGACTTGCTTTTCTATATCTTTCCCTCCACAAAGAAGACTGTACTATTTCCTTCTTTGATCATCAGTGTTGGAATTCCAATTCCTCTTTCTGTTTATCCAAAATTGCTTTGACTTCTGATCTTATCCTCCAAGATCTTGGCAGCTTTCCAACACCAACTTTTTGCATCTAATTAATGAGAGATAGCTCTATTTATTTCAGTTTATGGGTGAAATTATTAAATAGCATGGAGTCTCTTATGTTCTTCTGAGCTGACAGTAATCCTTCGAGCTTTGTTTTCGGTGTCTAGTTCTTTAGTTTTATGTTCTGGACAGGGGCTTATAGATTATTGTTGAGTTCACTATATATAATGTAGTCAAAATCCTTGACAATCAACACATGATCTATTACCTCATCGAGTAAAACCTGCCATGCCATCATGGAATATACTCGGCAGTTCTATTAGGACTTCTTCTTTTCTGATACAAATTAGTTATTAGCTAGCATGAACCCAGGACATTCCTTTGCATATCTCCTATATTATTGTATCCTTGGCAGAGACTTTCTCATGTAAAGTCTTCTGACTTCATATGTCTTCAATTTCTAGTGTTCCTTTTAACTTTATTAAGGATCAGAAGATCATTTCTTATTCTGAGTTACTCATTTTCATTGAGTTAAGATCCTAAGGTTTTTTTTTTTTTTTTTTTGGTCCACTATTTTTAACCCTTTGGAACAAGATTACTTAACTGTATGTTCTATATTTCCATATTCTATATACCCAAATAATACTTTTATAGGAATACTTATTAAGTACCAGAATTATTTACCATAAGCCTCTGAAAAGCAGCCTAATTTCAAAATGGCCATAAGGAATATTCCTTAACTCACCGACTTCATTGTAAGCTTTTGAAGGGTGAGACATTTTTCTTTCTTCTTTAATGTATAATTCCTAGAGAAGCTACATATAGGTAGTAGTTCTTTAATAAGTACTTGTCAAATATTTAATGAGTCTGCATGTTTCATACCTGTGGTCTATAGGGATAGCATTTCTTTTGAGCCTACCACCCACCTCTCTTGTGTGGGAGTGTAGATTTTGAAAAAGATGTGAGAAGTAGTTTAAGAGGGATATTTAACATTTTCTGAAGGAAACTATATCTACTGAATTTTGATCACCTATTTGATGTATTTCTAGAAGGCAAGGTACATTTTAGGATTAAATCCCATGTGGGGTTTCTGCCCCTTTTGAAAGGTTTCCCATATTCCTTTCATTCTGTTCTTCACCATAGATGCTTCTGTTATGATATGAGGTACTTCTGTTGTTCCAAGGTAGATATGAGCTCCCTAAGCTAGATTTTGGGCTACTTGAAAAGAAGACCCATGACTTATTTAACTTTGTACCTCCATTTGATGACACGGTGTCTTTTATGTGGTGAGCTGTAGTGTTTGATACATGGGCAAGCAAGGACTCTCTGCCCCACCTCACCCATCCCCACCAGTGTACTGAGGTCAGGGCTGCATTCCAGGCACTCATATAAGTATCTGAAAAATACTGTTTTAATTCTGTTTTAAGTATGTATTCACCTGTGACCATACATGCAAAAAAGTCATGCAATTTTTCCAACTTTCTCCAAGAGATAGATTGATTGATTGATTGATTTTACTAGATTGCTCATTCCACTCCACTGATCCATTCAGTCTGGATCTGGGACTATTAAATGGTAGTATCTTTCTCAAATATTATCCTTTGGTATTTGGATCCCATTTCTTTGTGTGTGCTAAAAAAATTAAAATTCACATCAAATAGGCCCTCTGCCTTTCTGTATTTAGGTTAAAAATACCTAAACGTGTATCCATCGTGCTACTAATTAAGTACAACTTCCAGATTTGGGTGTGTGCTCACATGCCTCACAGTATAAGGATTCTTCTCTCGCCACACCCCTTTGTTTTTTGGCTTGTTGACATCTAGAGTAATGATGGTAGCCCTTCATCGTTTTGGAACTTCAGATTACGGAATCCTTGCACTTACATTGTCCAATGTGATTCTCTCATCAACCTGGGAAACTATATAGGACAGGTCTTTATTATTCAGATTTTGATGTAAGAAATCTGAGGCACAGGAAGGTCAAGTGGTTTGCCTGAAACTACACAGATAATACATGGGTGATGCTGCAGCTGGGGCCCAGCTATTTGTGATCCATAACCCTCATTCCTGCCCCATGGCCCCATAGTGATGACCCAGGAGTTGATGAACCTCTGTTGACACTTGGTTTCACACAAAAGATCATAATGCGGAATTACTGACATTTAACAACGTTAAAAAAAAAAAAAAAAGATAAGGTGTGCTTTTGAAGCATGCAATCTGAGTGCCTTATAATTTTTATTCTAAGTTTTTCAAACAGACAATCTCAGTGCATTGTGGGCTACTTCTGCCCTTATTCGTGCATTTGAGCTACTGTGCAGGTTTATAATCTTCTCAGTGACTAAGAATGCCGTGTTTTGATCGGCTGTGAGATTATCCCTGCCTTGCTGTTCATTGTAAAGACTCCAGATGCGCACACTATATATAATTAACAATAGAAGATATATCTTTCCTCAATAAGTCTTTGTCTCCCTTCATCATTTTGCCTTGTCTGTTTTCTTTTGCCAAAAAGCCCATGCTACAATTAAGTGTCTTTAGAATAACACAGTGAGAGTATTTTAGTTTAAAGGAACGCCGGGGGAAATTTTAGCTAGAAACATGAAGCTTGCTGTGGGGGGTAGAGGGAAGAAAGGCACAGTGCAGCTTTGACTTGAGAGAAAAAGAATCATTTGGGAGGAGGCTTCCCCAGCCCAAACACCAGGCCACCATTTTACTCATAAACAATGGCCGGCTCCCATTTGCAAAGCTGATGTAAATCTGCCCCTCTGCAGAAATGACTAGAGGCTGGCCTTGTGTTGGGTATAATGTCAACACAGGAACTTCTGTCCTTAGACCAAAGCAAAAGACTATTTAATGAAGAAAAACATCAAAGCTTTTCTGGGCTGGGGACTGTCAAACCGTTAACTGTTACCCTGGCTTTGAGGTAAGAGTCAGGGTTCATCTGAGGTGAGGATTCATTCAGCATCATTGGGATGGACCCAGCCTTCAGACATAATCCTCACTAAGCATGCGCTCTGTGGCAAGACTTCAGAAGCCCACCACTTTTAGTCTTTCTGCTTGGAAAACTCAGCAGGAAGAAGAGTTGACCCTTGGGGAAAGACAACAGCTCACGAGCTCTTGCCAGCAGCTCTGAGGAACAGAGGAAGAGGCAAGAGTGGCTGAGAGGTACATCCCTCTGGAGAGAAAACCACAGGCAGAGCTCGCCCAGGGCATGCCCGCACCCCCAAGGTGCAGCCGTCACAGATGCCCTAAACACTGAACCCCCTCTAATTACCACTGTCCCTGGCCTAAATTAGCAGGGACTCCATTGACGACGAGACAAACCCACGCACCAGCGTCACGGTCCATAAATTAAGTTAGCAGCCATAGTAAGATAATTTCCAATAATAACTTTTCACAGTTTCCTGCAGCATCAAAGTACAATCAACATGTCAAGTACTGTTCTGCAGCGAGAGAAGAGAAACCTGTGAAAATAAGCTGGAGTCAGGCAGAGAGATTTCTGCAGTTTCTTTTTAACAACAAAAAAGCAACTCCCGCCCTCCACCTCCCACGGCTACATTTGGTCCAGGGCCCCCAAGCAGAGACTTGTTGGGACTAATGAAGGCCTTTTCCCATCTGGGACGTTTGTTTTCCTAGCAGAGGAGGCTGTTAATCAGTGTAGTCCAGAGAAGCCAGTGCGCACCACGGTTTTAGTGTGTGTTTCTGCTGCCCTGCTGCTGGGATTGTAATGGGATTTTCACAGTTGAAGAAGGGGCAGAGCTCCTGTCCGACAGAACCACCCCCCCTTTCCTTCCAGAAAAGGCATTTGTGAATGGTTCCGCATGACAGCGACATGTGTGTGACTTGAGGTCTAGTAATTGTTTTACGCTAATTTTTACTTCTGAACCTCCCCCATTCCCCAGTCAGGAGAGTTTTTAAAGATACAGACAGACAAAGAGATTTCTCAGTGCTTCTATTTTTCAGGCATAAATAAATTTACAAAGAAACTTCGAAATCCCTATGCCATCGACAATAATGAGCTGCTAGACTTCCTCTCCAGGGTACCATCTGATGTTCAAAAGGTACGTAATGAATGGTCACCACCAGCGGGGACCCCGGCACTGAAGTTTGGCCAGCCCCAGAGCCAGAGGAGCACAGGGCAGTGTGTGGGTAATTGAGATAACGAATCAGAAAATCTTTAAAGTGGCCTGGCTTGCAGGGAGGTGACAGGAAAACCTTTGTCCAGAGCATGAGATGATTATGGAAAATTACCCCAAGAAAGGGCTACTTAAGAATGATCTGGAACCCATACTGTGTGGGTATAGTGCAATGGCGTTTGTCTGTTTTCTGATCACTTGCCTCCCCGAAGAGGATAAGATGGGCCCAGTGAGTGGGAGAGTGGGAGAGCCCAAGCTAGGGGAGGGTTGCTTCTTTTCCTCCTCTTCCGGCTGGCAGGCATTTTAGGGGAAGTAGGGGACAAGAGGATTATTCTTTTTATTCTTGCTTGCCCCAATTATGTCGCAGGCTTCCCTTCTGTCCTTTCCCTCTGATGATTTAGGGATGCTGGGGGCAAGGCTCCTACCTACTCTCATACACATAGAGGCAGAGATGGCAGGAAATAAATGGAGATCGATCAGAAGTATTATCACAGGTAATGGTCATTCGGTCCAGCGGCATCTGATTTCTGTGGATGCATAGAGATTAAACCAGGCAACAATACCAGAAAGTCCTGTAGAGTAGCCTGAGCCAGGCCCCTGCAGATCAGGCTGCTATAAATCCAAAGGAAGGAGGGCAGGCAATGATTTCTCGAAAGGAGAATAGAGATCATAGAAAAGGGAGATGGGGAGACCGTGGTGTGAGATATCAGCATGATGATCAAAGGCACAGCCCTTTATTATCTGAGAGAATCCAAATCAAGTATCGATTTTCATCTTTGGGCCACTGACACAGAAGTGGTTCCCCAGTGGCTCTGTGCAGATTGCAGTGACTTGGGCCTGAAAAGACCTAGGGTTTTTTTCCCCTTCACTCTGAGTTCTAGAGATTAAGATAGAGTCCATGATGTTGTTTTTCTTTAACCTCCATTTTATGATATAATTAGCTATGAAATGCATTCTGTGCATTAGAAGTTACTTGTTAACATTTGCATTCCATGATTATAAAATAGTAACCTGGCCCCTGTTTGTTTTGCATTGAAGATTGACAGGTATGTCATCCTCTGCTCCCCTAGGGGACCTTTACCAAACACTCTAAGGAAAGGGTGCCTTTTGCATGTATCTGCTTTTGACAAAGTATAGCTCAACATATGTGATGGGGCATGGTGTCCTTGGGGAGTTTGGCACAAATGCTAAAAGACAGTGAGCATGTGGTCTGTAATACAATACTTTAAATGAAGCCATTCCACGGTCAGCCAATGAAAACCCACACACCAGAGCAATGAGCGTGCGATGTACCATCATTCGAGTTGCAATCTGAGTTCATCCCTGCGTCCTCAAAGAAAGGAAATCACCGCTGAGCACACCCCACCACAAGGACTGTCTCTACAGAGTCCAGGCACCAGCCCTCAGAGTGGCCAGCTGACATGAATAGAGAGGGATGCGACCAAAGAGCATTCAAGGAAGATACACAGTATGCCAGCAAAATTCTCGGTGTACCAGCAAGAGCACTTTCAAATAACACAATAGACAGTTTGCCACTGGGGACTTCCCGAGTGCTCATATTTATCACAGATGTTTTAGCCATTACATTGTAAATGAAATTCATTTTTAAGCGAAATCTATTTAACTCTGTGGCCAGTATCAGTTTCAACATTTTTTTTTCTCTCCCTGGCAAAATAAATGTATATGATTTGCAGGGATTTTTTTCCCCAAAATTTTAGAGACTTTTAAATGAATATTTCTTAGTGAGTTGCTGTATCATATACTAAGATAAACGTTCCCAAGAGGCCGCTATTAAGCATACTTGTGGTGGGAAATGGGCACGCACACAACTAAAATTATCTGGCGGTGCTGAGAGCAGGTACAAAACCCATGCATCTCATTAGAAAAATCTGCTTTTAATATTTTGGTTTCAAGAAATGATGCATGACTTCTCAAATCCTTCCTGCAATTAATCCCTCCATGTTCCTGTGTTTAGAAAATGATTCATTACCTTTGAACCTTCCTTCCTTTGCCTCCGTCTGTCCTTGGGGAGCCATTAACACACACGATGGTGAGCTAGGGTTACCTCACCGCCAGCGGCCCGTCTGTTTGTTTTCACAGGTGCAGTATGCAGAATTGAAACTGTGCAGCAGCCAGAGCCCCCTTCGGAAGAAGCGCAGCGCTCTCTAGGACATGCACCAACCGTGGACACCAGCACCCGATTCACTATTTGGTTGATAAGACCAACACTATCTCTGTTCAAGTGGTGGTACCCATGGTGTCATTCTGAAATGGGTGCTGTACGGAGCCCTCCCTATAGCCTCCCCGCTTCTCCACATGCGCCGATGCACACACGCATGTGTGCACATCCACACGCATGGGTGTGCTAGTTGCTTAGCTAGCGGGCCGGCCAGTCAAAAGGAAACAATCTAGTGACTGCAGAAGACTGAGGTCCATTCTCAAATAGGAGGTAAAGCCAGGCTGCTGGGGTTCTGAACGGCCTCCTCGAGAGTGGCCAGGAGACCACCTGGATTCAAGAGTGACTTTGAACTTGTCTCCGTACCTCCAACAGATTCTCCTTAAGATGCAGTTATTTCCATTACTGTTTGCACACTCCTTTCAGATTATTGTTCATGTGAGTCAGTTCATTTCTCTGAGTTAATGAGTCTCTGGTAGCCATCACCTCCCCAACTAGTGTCTTTTATAAATAGATTTTTAAAAATATTTACCAGGATTAGCCCAGGTCTTTGGGAGCCCTTCCACCATGATTATTGAAAATGTGTATGGACAATTGCAGTCAGCTCCCCCGGTGCTGGATACCAGCCCATATCATGGTCTATTGCTGGCAGTGGAAGCCCCAGGAAGGTCCTGAAGGGACCACTCATCCAAAAAGTGAAGGTTTCATGAGAATATTTGGTTGCCTTAAAAATGCCATTTCTTTTGTCTTGACTTTGCTTATTTCCAAAATAAAATGTCAATATTACAGTTTCAGAAAGAGGGGGATGAATGAGTGAATTCTGAGAGTACTTAGATAAATGAAGGGGCACCTTGGTGGCTCAGTGGTTGAGTGCCTGCCTTTGGCTCAGGGCGTGATCCTGGGATCGAGTCCCACGTCGGGCTCCCCACAGGGAGCCTGCTTCTCCCTCTGCCTATGTCTCTGCCTTTCTCTCTGTGTCTTTCATGAATAAATAAAATCTTGAAAAAAAAAAAAAGACAAATGAAGGCTGAGGAGCAAGGGACTAACTAATGAATATGGCTACTTTACCTGATTGTCATAATCACTTTATTCGCCTGCATTTTTGAGCAGAAACTAAAAATAACTCAGCAGTCCAAATTAATCTTTTGTTCCTGAGCAAGATAAGCTACACAGAATGCATATATATCTCAGAACCCCATTCCTAGAAAAGCACCACCCCAAGTCATCTTGAAGAATATCTGATTCCTGCCAACCTCACCATTTCATAGTACCCCCACCCCCAAGTAAAAACCTGGTTTTACGCATATATAAAATGCATGCAAATATCTTTCTGTTTGGATGATATTTAAGTTGTAAAGACTGTATTTTATTGACACATGCTTTGTGCAGTTTTATATATTTAATATATATGTATATGTATTGTAAAGAAAAGTTGAGGTAAAGACCTGATTTAATAGCAAGTTTTACTATTTTTTTCTCTCCGAGTTGTAATTTAATAATCTTCAAACAAAATGTTTATGAAAAATGCCAAAGATTCTAAACCTTATCATCCCGTGTCTGTTTTTCTTCATATTATATCTTCCTGGGTTTCTTTCTGGCTGAGCCAGATTTCTGCATGATTTGATTTGCTTCAAGTTAATGAAGCTGGCTGGAAAAGAGCCTTGCAGAAATTATAAAAGCTCCAGTAAATCTCTTAGTTGTACATACAATAGATATCCAAGAATCTCTTTTGTTAAACCAGTTACTCAATCTTCTGTGTAAACAATGCCTCATTGTCTCACTCCCAACTATCATGTAGTTTATCACAGTCTGTCATTTTGTAACGACCTAAGTCAGACATTTTTAAACAGACATGTGAGATCTGATCAGTCATTTGAATGAAAACTTTCAGCAGCAAAATAACCCCTTATTTATTTAAGAGTGGAACCGATACGCTATTGTTGTTCTTTTGCTATACAATTTCAAAATGAAATAATTTGTCCAACAAGAAGGCATCAGTAGTTAGACTTATTCCCTCTGTAGCCCAATGAGAATTCTCAGCATTAAGTTTTGGACAGCAGCCGGGCTGCAAGGGCAAGACTGAATAAACCTTTAAGAAACTGTTAATGGAAAACAATTGTTAATTGATTCAGTAGACTTTGAACGTTAGAAATGTTAGTTGTAAGGGAAATGTGAAGATTTATACGAGTAATCCAACTTATACCAAAGATCCCAGAATGCTCTTTAGATAAAATTTATGGATGGTGAACTCAAAGTTTGATAACTCAAGATAATTTCGTAGGAATGTTGAAGTTTAGCCAAGCTCTTCTGATTGTCTTCTCAAACCTCACCCTCCCGTTTCCAGCTCTGCCTGGATGTCTTATAGACACCTGTACTTCAGTGGGTTAGAAACTCTGCTCTCTCTTCCTCCTTGTGTTCAGGACCCCTAAACCCATAGTCTCCTGCTTGCTTCCTTGTTTCCCTTACTAGTGCTGGCATCTTCTGGGCTGGGAGACACTGAGCATCCTGTTTTTTGTTCCTCGTGGTTTTTTTCCCCACCTCCCAGCCCATAAACTTGTAGCTCCAGTGTTTCCATGTTATCTTGGCCATTTCTATCTTGGCCATTTCTGATCACCATCCCCTAAACCAAGGCCTCCGACACCTCTAAGGAGTCATGGCAACAGTGCCGATTACATTACACCAGATTAATCCTCATTCTGACTATTCTTTTCACTAGAAATACTTTCTCACAAGTTTCTGCCCAAATAAATTCTTCCCTCCTTTAAAATTTTCAGAAGCTTCCCACCCCAAATAGGATTTCTTTCGTTTCCTTGGCTGAATTAGACTCTACTCTTCTCTCTTACACCCCTGCCCCCTACGTCTTACATACCTTTCTGCATTTGCCATATTCTGCTATAGCTCATAGTTACCAGAGGCTTTGACTTTCATTGTCCTCCACTGGATAGACCATCCTATCTGGCACCTAGTAGACACTCAGGAAATACATGATTAATGGACTGGGTCATAGTCAACTTTTCTTCTCTGCCCTTTTATGTATACAGAGAGTTGAGCCAGGTAGATTAGTATGGTCTATCAGAGGAAATAATTTCTTGTATTTAGCACACAACCTATACTGTGTGATATTATTTATAAGCTCTGGCCATGTCAACTATAAACTTCTCATTGATGTCTTATATTGGCAAAGTCATTACCTACATGTCACAGGAAAATAAATTTGTGCACGGTAAAAAATAATCAACTTTGATTTTTCTTCTTGTCATTTATCATTTAATGAACACATACAGAACACTAATGATATGCCTGAACAAAACAGACTACACTCCATTGGTAGAGCAAGACATGAAACAGATACTTTCAAAAAGTGGCATGACATTTGCAGATTCAAGTTTTAAAAACAGTATTCTGGCTGCAGTGGTGGACCAGCACTTATGAGTGTTCAAAGGAGAGCTAATTTGAAGAATCTTATAAATTGATGGTAGCCTGGACCTTCCAATAGTGTCCATGGAAAAAATACAGGTGAAATCGTTAGATGGGGAGGAGGAAAAATGAGTGGGACTTCTCAGTTGCTTGACTACGGGGTGAAGGAGAGAATAGAGATGCCACTCAGTGTTCTCATCTTTGGGTCCAGGAAGATGGTATGGTTTTCCTAAGACAGAATTATAGGAGCAGCCATGAGAGGAACAGCATGAGCCCAGTTTTAGATGATGTTGAATTTGAGTTACCTGACAAGCCTCTAAATGGGGCTCTTAAAGAGGTAACAGTATATGGATATGGAGCTGAGAAAAGAAATGCACTATACTTGAGAGAGATATACTAAGGGCCAACAGTCATAGAAATGATTGAAGCCACATACATCAAGAAATTGACTCCATACTCAAGAAATTGACTGTTAAGTCTTATCAATTTATAAGGCTTATCAATTTATAAGACTATAAGACTTAGTCAACTAAGGCTAAATAGAAATATTAAACAAGAGAAAAGTAAGCATGCACTGTCATAGAATTCAGTTGGTAGAGTTTGTTTTAAGAAGGTAGGTGTGGTCTATAGTGCTAAATACCACTAAGATCACACCAGTTGAGGACAGAATAATGACCTTTATTTAATGACATGGCAACTCATGGAGAACTTGGCGATAAGTCATTTCCATGGAGTGGTAGGAAAGGAAACCAGATTTTGGTTGAAAAATGAGTGGACCTAAGAAAACGGAGACCACGTGGAGGTACCTCTTGAAAACTTCCACTAGAAGGAGAGGAGAGGGAGCACAGGAACTCAGAAAGGAAGAAAGTGCATGAGATTATTGAGGAAAAAGAACAGGGATGCCTGGGTGACTCAGTGGTTAAAGCATCTGCCTTCAGCTCAGGGCGTGATCTTGGAGTTCCGGGATAGAGTCCCACATTTAGTTCCCTGCATGGAACCTGTTTCTCCTTCTGCCTATGTCTCTGCCTCTCTCTGTCTCTCATGAATAAATAAATAAAATATTTTAAAAAAGAAAAAAGTAGATGTTTCATGAGCTCAGTGCACACCTACTAGCAACAAAAAATACGTAAGTATGAGATGGAGTCGTTGGTATCATCACTTATTTTTTTTAATGTTATTTATTTATTCATGAGAGAGAGGCAGAGACATAGGAGAAGGGAGAAGGAGGTTCCCTGTGGGGAACCCGATGTGGGCCTTGATCCCAAGATCCTGGGATCACAACCTGAGCAAAAGGCAGACACTCACTGAGCCACCCAGGTACACCTGTATTGTCATTTAAAACCCTGTGAAAACCCCCCTCTCTAGTGTAGTAGTAATCTAACTTTTATGATAGTAAAGTGGTTGGGAAATCAAAATAGAATATCTTTTGAAAATATTATGAATAGTCAACTGATCATTGGATGAGTTTTGAAAGGTGAGTTCTAAAGAATAGCTTAAAGCACATGACCTCTTTATGTAAGTCTCCTTGTAGAAAGCCTGCCCTTCTGTTCTGGTATGTTAATGTAGTGATTTACATGGGGAAAATGGATAGACAAGCTCAGAAGAATAGATAGCATTTTAGAGCATTTATTAAATGTCAGGTACTTCCTAAGTACTTTAGATGTAATAGCTTATTTAATTAACAACAACAAAACTACGAAATTTATCTAAATGCCTATAGAAAAATAACCAGTTTCATTCAAACTGTCCCAGAAAATAGTAAAAAACAAACAAAAACAAGCAATCCCACCTTTCTACGTATTTTATGAAGCCTGTATAATCCTCATTCCAAAACCCAACAAGGTGATACAAGGATGGAAAATTACTTCCCAAAATCCCTTATGAATATAGATACAAAATTATCAACGATATGTAAGCTTCTACACTGAAAACATGATCGAGAGAAAGAAAATAAATAAATGTAGGGTTTCATGGATTAGAAGATTCAATATATTAAGATGTCAAGAGATTAAATGTAAGCCCAATAAAAATTATAAGGTTTATTTTTTGCGTAAATTAATCAGCTGATTCTAAAATGTATATGGAAATGCAAGAATCCCACAGTAGTCCAAGCAATCTTGTACAAGATTAACACTGGCAAATAACAAGATGTATTATAAAGTTATTATAACTAGACAATGTGCTATGGGCGCAAGTGTAGACAGATTAAAGAAATAGAAAAGACAGGAAGGACACTCATATTTGGTAACCTATGACCTAATTTATGTCAAAGGTAACATATTTTCAGTGTGGGGACAGTATGCAGTGTAGAGAAAAAAACCTTTTTGAAAAATGACACTGGGTCACTTTAGTATCCACATGGATAAAATAAATATTGACTCCTTCCTTATATTCCCCCAAATCAATTCTGTATGAATTGCAGATCCAAAAGTGGAAGGCAAAGTAAAAGATTTCAGAAAAAGACATAGGAAAATATCTTCACATCTATGGATAAACAAAGATTTCTTAAAACAAGATGCTGATCATAATGAGAAAATGATAAATTGAAGATCACTAAAATTAATTTTGTTCTCAAAAAGTTTGATAGAGTGAAATGATAAATGACAAAATGAAAAAAAATATGTAATCTCCATATATAATCTGAAGAATTCTATCCGGAATACATAAATATGTTCTACAATGTAAAGGCAGAAAACCCAGTAGAAAAGGGTCAAAACACTTGAACAGACACTACAGAAAAGAGCCTACCCAAATGGTCAGCAAATAAAAAGTACTCAGCATCACTAGTCATCAGGTACATGCAAATTGAAACCACAATGATATAATTGCACATGGCCAAAATGGCCAAAATGAAAAAGTCAGTATTAAGTGTTTTTAAGGATATGGAAAAACAAATTTCTACATACTGTTACTGGGTGAGCACATAAATTGGTACAACCGCTTTGAAAAACCTTTGGAAAAATATCTATTAAAGCAAACTATATGGGGCATCTGGATGGCTCAGCAGTTGAGCATCTGCCTTTGGTACAGGGCATAATCCTAGGTTTCTGGGATTGAGTCCTGCATCAGGTTCCCCACGAGAAGACTGCTTCTCCCTCTGCCCATGTCTCTGCCTCTCTTTTTGTGTCTTTCATGAATAATAAATAAAATCTAAAAAATAAATGATAAAGCTAACCATATGCATGCCCTATGAACCTTCCCCAGTTTCAATTCTAAGTGTATAACCCACAGAGTTGGGCTTACATTTTATAAAAGACATGTCCAAGAATAATTTTAGCAGCACTGCTTGTATAATTCCAAAAACAGCAACAGTATATATATTCATCGGTATCTGAGGTGATCAGTTACTTGGGCCTCTGCAATGGAATACCATATAGAAAGGAAAGGAAAAACTAAGTTTGCATGCAACAATACGGAAATTTCACAAATAATATTCAACAAAAGAAACAAAACACAGCAGAGATACATGCAATGCAAGATTTCATTTACATCAAGTTCAAAAATGGAGAAAGATGGTCTATTATATTAAAAGGAGGCTGGGGACACAGTGGCAAAAAAGAGCCATAAGTGTAATTCCTGGGATGATGTCAAGGTTCTGTCATTTGGTCTGGATTCTAGTTTCATCAACTTATTAACTTTGTGAAAAATCACTGAGCTGTAAACTTGGGACTTGTATAATTTTCTGCATGTTTACTCCAAGGAAAAGAAAGAAAAATTATGAAGCATGGCCATTTTATTCCTAATTTACAATGAAAGAAACTGAAGCTGATCACTGTTAGTATTTTAAACATGAAAGAAGAGCCCTAATCCAAATAAACATGTTGAATTGTGCTAAGAGTTGGGAGTCGTTTTAAACAAACCCAAAGCAGACAGTTCCTAAATAGGCTCATTGCATTTGAATATTCCATTATGTCTTAACAGAAAGCAATCATCATTTTTAAAAGATATTCATTATTAGGAGTACACACGCACAAAAAGGTGGCTTCCTCTCACTGATCACTTACTGAAGCATTAAAAAACTGCTTTACATGAGCCAGTTGGCCCTTGAAACCTCAAGATCTGAAGTGTTCCAGAAAGTTTTTTTGGGGGTGGTTCCTGGGTGGCTCAGTCAATTCAGCGTTTTTGGAGGGTTGTGATCTCAGGGTTCTGAGATGGGGCCCTATTTTGGGTTCTGCGCTTAATGCAGTTGGCTTGAGATTCTTTCCTCCTCCTTCCTCTCCCTCTGCTCCTTACCCCCTCATTCTCTCTCTTCCCTTCCTCTTTCTCTCAATAAATAAATAAATAAATAAATAAATAAATAAATAAATAAATAAAATCTTTTTAAAAAAGTTTTACCTTTGCACATGTTACATTTATGTTCATTGAGCCTGGCAGTGAAAAACCTTTGGAAAGTTTTTTTCCAAAGTAGTTAAGTTTTGGGGGAGTCAAGGGCACCCAGGTGGCTCAGTGGTTGAGCGTCTGCCTTCAGCTCAGGGTGAGGTCCCAGGTCCTGGGATCAAGTCCTGCATTGGGCTCCCTGCAGGGAGCCTGCTTCTCCCTCTGCCTATGTCTCTGCCTCTCTCTGTGTGTCTCGAATGAATGAATGAATGAATGAATGAATGAATGAATGAAAAATAAATAAATAAATAAATCTATCTATCTATCTATCTATCTATCTATCTATCTATCTATCTAAAAAAGTTTTAGGGGAGTCAAAAGGTCAAAAATTATACCAGGCTTTCCCCCTGAACAGAGAGGGTTGGTGCTCCTAACCACCCCCTCCCCCACATTGTTCGAAGCTCAGTTCTACACACATACACATATATTTCTAAATTTTTATGAAATTTCACATATTTCCAAAAATTGATCTGTAGATTCCAATTAAGAACCCAAAAACCTATGTTTTCAGGAAAACATTGAGTTTGCCTCTTGCTGCATTTGACTCCTTAGAGGGGGAGGATGTGTTTTTCTAGAAGCCCAATGTCAGTAGTCTGCTCAATGCCAGAATTCAATTCATTCATTATTCAATCCAGCTTTTTTTCTGGGAAATGTTTTATTAGGCTCGTCTTTACAGCTGAGAAATCCTGAGATTTCAATTTGCTTTCCGTTCCTTTAATTCATTATAGTAATACAGACAAGCTTCTCTTCTCCATGTATTTTCATTATCAGATCAAAATAACTGGTTGGAAAAGCAAAAACACATGGAATCATTTTTTTAACTGCATAATGAATAGCTGGCATATCTGATTTAGTATGCATCTACCAGATAAATTGTGATCTGCATAGTGGTAAATGCCATGATTTTGTTTTTGTTTTTCTATTTTGTTTTGTTTTTACCACAAAAGTTCTGCACAAACTGGAGATGTGGTCCAGCAAAGAAAAGTTAACAGGAACAAGTAGAATGTTCCTTATACAATGAAAGGAGATGGCAGATTTTTTTTTTCCTGAGACATGAATCACCTGCATATGTCTACTGCACGCTGGGCAGGGTCCAGGTAGAGAATGGGGTTTGCTGAAGGAAAATCTGAAGAAGTGGGAGACAGAAGCTCTCTGACTTTGTGAAAGGGTTGGACAGCAGTGGCAAGTTTTGGGGTTGTACAAATGGAAGCATGGTGGAAGCACAGTGCCCCCTGAATGGCAGCATTGTTGGCTTTACTCTATGACCAATGATCCTCCAACAGCAAAACTACCTTTTGCTCATAAATTCATCTGAACAAACCATATGTTCAATGTGAGTGGCACTCCAGAACAATATGTACCTTATTCTACCATAAGAAAGATCCAAGAGTGGGTCCCCACCTGCAACACCTTACAATAAAGACAATGAAAACAGTTTGAACATGTGAAATACGGAGCTCTTCGGGCAATTGCACTTTTACTGCTTCCTATTAACTTAATTAAAATTGATTTTTAAAAATGGATTTAAAAAAATGTACAGATGGAGCCATAATCCTGGGCAGAACTGAGCTCACATGGGGAGAGACACGGGCATGTGTTATCTCCAACTCTGAAAGTTTTGCCCTGGACTATGTTTATTCTCACTCTCAGATTCAGCAACCTGTGCCCCAGGGAATTTGGAAAAGTGATGCAGCATGTGACTCTGATTAGAAAAGAAACCCCTTATCATGTAAGAATAACATTTCTTCTTTTCATAATACAGTATATTCCATTTTAAAATTACCTAAAATGTTTGTGTTGTGTATTTTTCTCCCTTCCAAATCATTAATTAAGATGCTAAAACAGAACGTGACCTTGACCTTCGATCCACTGACCAGATACCCCTCTTGAACTTGATCCAGTAGCATTTATCAGTCTGACCACCTTGAAAATTAAAATTGTCAACCTGCACTTTTCTCAGCATATTAAAGTTAAAATTGGAGCTTTGTGAGATCCTACTGGATCTTCTCTTACTTATTTTAAAGAGTGAACAGATCTTAAGATTATTTCTCAGTAACCACCCCCACTCACTATAATCAGGTTTAAGCTTCATTATTTATAGCAGTGTATTTGCTCGTAAGACTCTGGACCCAGTTAGAACCATCCCAGTTGCAACCACTTATGGATCGTCACTTACAGTCAAGGCACTTAAAAATCATAGTTTTTTTTGTCAATTATGAAGATATTTTGCATAATTAACATGGTGTGTCGAAAGGTTTTGCGAAAGGTTTTGATCTGTGCTCTCATTCTTGATTTTACATGAACCACTTCAAAAACATCATGGTTGGAGAGTCTTGCAGAGTGGTGAATTCTCTGGGGTCCGAGCAATTTTAGAACTATTGACTTTTGAATGATGAGGTTTCCTGACATTCTTTTCCCTTGCTTCTTATAAATGGTTACTTGGTCAGGCTGTCCATTTCTTTTGAGTATTCATATTGGCTGTTCCTGTGAAAGATTTCCAAATGAATATAGTGTCACGTTCATTTAATAATTAATGCCTCCTTTTCTCCTAACCCTTAGTTTTTAGCCTGGATTTCGATTATTCATAGTCCTGTGGGAGTGTGCGTGAATTCAATTCACGTGTGGTCCTAAAACTTCCCATTACCTGTTAAACTCTAGTAGTTTAAAACTTCTCTCCTAATGCCCTGATAATCTATAAAATTGCTACGTATTGGATCTGTTTCACCCACTTTCCCTTTTTTTATAGCTGTCCATTCTCTAATTCAGAGGCAACAAAAATTTTACATGTCCTAAAACAGGCAATTTAAAAGGGGAGAAAACTCAGAAGACTAGGTGACCCCAAATTTCAACTATACCAAATTAAAAACTATTTTTCCCCACCTGCCTTTTGTTAGCATTTAATTGCTGCTGGCTTGGAGTTGGGTGAGCTCAATGACCCAGAGCTAGGAAGATAGGGGTTTAAATCCAAGATTTGGTACTATGGTACCAACTTACTATTTGTCTTTAGGTATCCCACTTATCTCCCTGGAACCTCAATTTCCTCATTGCTACAATAGAAATAACAGTCTCCAAATTATGAGGCTTTGGGATAAAAATATATATACTCAGCACATACTGTTCACTTTTATTGAATTAGGATATACACAGAAACAGTGCACAAAACATAAGTATGCAGCTTCATGAATTTTCACAAATTGAATATTCTCATGAAACTGACATCCAGATCAAGAAACTTAACAATACTAGCATCCCAGAAGCCTTTATGTGCCCCTTTGGATTACTATCCCTCAGGGGTACGTATAAAATTTCTCAACCTCATCACTGTTGACCTTTGGAGCCAGATAATTATTCATCATGGAGGGGTGGGATACTTAAGTCTGTAAGGATGTTTAGCAGCATCCCTGACTTCTACCAATTAGATGCCGGTTGTACCTCCCCCCGATCTGGGAAGATATGACAATAAAAACATGTCCAGATATTTCTAAATGCTCAGGGGTGGGGCATATGAGGAGGCAAAAATCTCCCTAAGCTGAGAACCATTAGTATATACTGTTCATTATGCTGCCAGACCCTATGGCCAGGAGGCATCCCTCCTCTGTGAGCTGTCTTTTGTTCTCCAGTCTTCACCACTCCATGGAACTCACCAGGACCAGCGCAGTTGACAGAAACTTCTGAGTAACTGTCAGGTAGGTTCACTATCAGTTCTGTAAGGAGGTTGTCCCTGGTTCTGGGCCTGAAACGTTTTGCTTCGGTTCCCATTTTTTCCATCACCCACTTCTTTTCCAGCTTCTATTACCACTGCCTGTGGAAGTTTTATTTGGTTCAAGCACTTTGGAAAACTGTTGGCAGTATTTATTAAGTATTTACTAAACTAAGAGTATGCTTAACCCTTATGATTCCCTTTTGAGTATCTATTCAACCAACCACTTATAACTAAACTTTCCCTGAAAGAACTGAAGCACTCGCAACTACAACATCAATGTGTTCATTAACTTTCCTATTTCAGGGGAACCTCACAGCTGAAAATAAGATACATTATTTCCTTCCTATACCATAAGCAAATTGAGGAGCTCAGGATTAGTATTAATTTTTTGTAATAAATTATAATTGGAATTAAATTCTGAATGAATCTACATATTATGACTGATATATCTCTGAAATCTCTTTTAAGTTATTATGCTTCTACTCTGTTTTTGTTGTTGTTGTTTTGTATTATTTTCTTTACAATTTATTAGTTGAAGGAACCAGTGTTTTGTCCTGTAGAGCTTCTGACCATCTGAATTTTGATGATTGCAATCCCATGGTGTGGTTTAATATTTTCATCTGTTTTTCCTGATCTCTGCAAATGATAGTTAGAAAGAGTTGTCCTCAGATGCAGCTTGGATACTTTTGGAAATATTTTCTGTAATGCTGGCATACTCTGCCACCAAGAGGTATATAATTGGAGCAGTTGTTAAAATTTAGATCCATTAATTCATTGGAGCTGCATTTCCCCTGCATTTATTAGTTTATACCACAAAAAAAGAGAATGCCTCATTCTACCACTTGTTTAACCAATTGTAATTTTTTTAAGTTTTTACTCGAATTTCAGCTACTTAACATACAGTATAATATCAGTTTCAGATGCACAATATAGTGATTCAACACTTCCATACAACACCCAGTGCTCATTACGACAAGTGCCCCCCTTCATCCACATCACCTATTTAACCTACTCTCTTCCCACCTCCCCTCTGGAAACCATCAGTTTGTTCTCTATAGTTGACTGTGTTTCTTGGTTTACCTCTCTATCACTTTTTCCCCTTTGCTCATTTGTTTTGTTTCTTAAGATGTGGTATATATAAAGAATGGAATATTACTCAGCCATCAAAGAGAATGAAATCTTGCCATTTGTAATGACATGGATGGAGCTAGAGAGTATTATGCTAAGCAAAATAAGGCAGTCAGAGAAAGAAAAATACCAATAGAAAAATTCTTATAGGAAATTGAGGATTCTTTCCCTCTATTTATCTTTAAAAAAAGATTTATTCACCAGCATCTAATGTTGATTAATTACATCTTTTGTCTCTTTATAAACCAACAGATTTAAATTTTTGAATATGTTTCCAATCATTACTATTATTATCCACATATATACATCATCCCATACTTGGCCAATGAAGGTCTCTTCAAGTTCCTTTTGACATGATCTTAGTAGTTTTTGGTGGTTACCTTGCTATTTGACATAATGAGATGTTCAAAACTCATACTGTACCAATCTTACTGTGGACCTAGACTCAGTCATTTCTCCCAAAAGCCCTGGTTCTTTTTAGTGGGAAATTATATTTCAAGACCACAATCTGGGTGCATTAGTCAGGATTCTCCAAAGGAAAAGAACCAGCAGAATGTGTGTGTCTATATGTGTGTGTACTACATGTGTCTACTTATAAAGAGATTAATTATAGGGAATTGGCTCATGCAAATCAGCAGTGAGTCTTTAAGCTAGATACCTGGAAGAGCCAATGATGTAGCCCCAGCCTGGAAACCTTGAGAATGCTGGCTAATGTTACAGTTTCAGTCTGAAGGCAGGAAAATAGCTAATATCTCAGTCTGAAGACACTGAGGCAGAAAGAAACCTCTCCCACTTACAGAAAGTGAGATTTTTTGTTCTGTGCAGGTTTTCAACAAATTAAGTGAGGCCCACACACATTAGGAAGGGCAGTCTGCTTTAGACAGCCTACCAATATAAATGTTAATCTCATCCCAAAACCTCTTCACAGAAAAAAACATGAAAATGTTTGATCAAATATCTAAGCACTGTGTGGCCCAGTCAAGTTGATGCTGAAAATTAATCATGGCACTGGGTGCTAGGAGTGCTCAGTACTGCTGAATTTCTAATTGTTTCTAGACATTTTCAATGGACAGACTGAATTGTCTGATTACATATCTAGTTCATTTTCTTGTTTAGGAAATTTGGTATTTTTTTAAATTTCTTATAAACTAATTATATAGAAATATTAATCACATGTGATATGTTACAAATATTTTTTCCAAGATTGTCATTTTTTAAACTCTAATTATGATGTCTTTTGTAGAAAAATTTATTATTATGTATGTTTATGGTCATTCTATAAAATTATTTAATCTATATCTTTCCATATTGTTCCTGGATTTTGATGAAACATTAGGAAGTTTTCCTCATTCACAGGTGACAGAAGAACCCACTCTTGTTTTTTTATTTGATTGTTTTGTTTCACTGTTTTATTTTTAAATACTTGAGCAATTTTTGTTCATACATTTAAATCTTTTTTATTTTCTTCTGGTATAAAGGTTGCTGTCAAAAACCCTAATGTCAAGTCTGATTTTCTATTACTTATAAGTGACTTAGTATTTTTACTTGGAAGTTCAGTAGTTTTACTAGAAAAAAAAATTCACAATTCTAATCTTTGTTATCCAGTGTTGTTCAGTTATCCCAAGTACATGGTGTGCCTCTTCAAAATGGAATCTCCATTATGTTCAAGTTCTGCAGAGTATATCCTTGTAGTAGACTTAACTGAGTCATAGGGTATATAAGCTTTAGTAAATACACTCAAACAGTTTTCCAAAGTGGTTGTACATATTTGCATTTCATCCATCACTGTAAGAGAGTTCTGATGCCTCCACATCCTTCCCAACACTCAACATCTCCACCCATTTCATTTTAACTCTTTGAACATGTGTGCAGTAGTATCTCATTACAGTTTTCCACTTTTATTTTTTTAAGATTTCATTTATTTATGAGAGACACAGAGAGAAAGGCATAGACATAGGCAGAGGGAGAAATGGCTCCCCATGGGGAAGCCCAATGAGGGATTTGATCCCAGGACCTCAGGATCACAACCTGAGCCAAAGGCAGACAGTCAACCACTGAGCTACCGAGGTGTCCCTCATTACAGTTTTTTAAATTTAAATTCAATTAGCCAACATATAGTACATCATCAGTTTCAGATGTAGTTTTCAATAATTCATCGGTTACGTATAACACCCAGTGCTCATCTCATCATGTGCCCTCCTTAATGCCCATTACCCAGTTACCCCATCCCTCCATCAACCTCCCCTTCAGTAACCCTCAATTTTGTTCCCAGAATTAAGAGTCTCTCTTGGTTTGTCTCCCTCTCTTATTTTTCCCCATTCAGTTTTCCCACCTTTCCCTTATGGTCCTCTGCACTATTTCTTATATTCTACATATGAGTGAAATCATATGATAATTGTCTTTCTCCTGTTAACTTATTTCTCTTAACATAATACCCTCCAGTTCCTTCCATGTCACTGTAAATGGTAGATATTCATCCTTCCTGAGGGCTGAATAATATTCCACTGTGTAAATAAACTCATTACAGTTTTAATCTGCAGTTTTCTGATGGCTAAAGAAGTTGGACACATTGTCATATCTTTCCTTCACCATTTAGATACAGTAGTTTCCCCTAACCACCTGTGATATAAATTGCAAATGTTTTTCCAAATTTGGCAGTTTTAAACTCTAATTATGATGTATTTTATTTTTAAAAGTTTTGGTTTTTATATATATTTTTGCTTTTTAATTATTTTTGGGTGGTTTTGTTTTCCATGGTTTCATGGTTAACCTGTGGTTAATCGTGATTCAGACGCAGACGATCCTCTTTCTGGTGAATGGTCAGAAAGTCAATAGTAGCCTAATGCTATGTCATAGTGCCTATATCATTTACCTCCCTTCATTTTATCACCTCACGTCATTACATGAAGGGTGAAAACAGCACAATAAGAAATTTTGAGAGAAAGACCACATTCATTCAACTTCTATTGCAGTATATTGTTATAATTGTTCTATTGTATTATTAGGTGTTGTTGTTAATCTCTTACTATGCCTAATTTGTAAATTATCATAGGTATGTATGTATAAGATAAACATGGTATACATAGAGTTCAGTGCTATCTGAGGTTTTGGACATCCACTAGGGATCTTGGAACTTATACCCTGTGGAGAAAGAGGACTTCTGTAATTCTCCTTTGTGAAGTGCTTATTCAACCCTTTTACCTTTTTTAAAATGAATTATCTTGTTTTTGTCATCAGCTTAATAGAACTTCTTTCCATGTAATCTGCATATGAGCCAGTTGTCAGAATTATGTATGACAAGAATCCTTCCCATTTTATTACTTGCCTTTTCACTTCTATGACCTGCTAATGATGTCTTTCAATGAAAAGAAGTTCTAAATTTTAACACAGTGCAATTTATTATGACTTTTACTGGTTTTAGGATGGAGGTGTGGGTCAGAATAGCTTTACAGCTATTGTTCTTGCAAAGTGACTGAAAAACATGGCTTTACACTTTGAATTCTTTCTCCTCTTTTATCACTGGTATCTCAAACTTCTCCCTCCTTTGCCCCATTGTTCATGTTGCACTCAATTTCATCTCCACTCATAGCTGTTCTTAACTTTCAGGGGGACTTTGTCCCAAAAGGAAGCTTTGGTCTTATTGGCTTTGAGATGTGAGCATTTATAGTGCTCAGATAGCTCCAGTTCCATCAGACTCTACAAGGTACTCATCTAAAAATTGGAAGGTGCAGATGTCCTTCCTAGTCTCAGTTGCTGTCCGTATATTGCCTGCCTTACCTCTCTGAGTACTTTTTGGAAATTTGGAGGGTTTTTGTTTGTTTTAAACTCAGATCCATTAGATGCCCCATTCCTCCTCTGTGGATACCTTATAGGTCTTGAAACTATCAAGTTTGTCCTCACCCACTTATACTTTGGGGCTTATGGAGATGCCATGTCACCTAGTTTGGGTGACCTATGTCATATATAAGTTTTGGTATCTATCATAATTTCTCTGCTTGTCTTCATGAAATGATTTGGAAAGATTATATATGTGTATAATATATATAGTCTTCATCATATTCCCTGAATTTCTCTCACTATACTTATTATTATTCTCATCTTGCAGAAGGGGAGCCAAGCTCTTAGAGAATCTTCGTCAAAGCCAGATAAGATAACATGTGGAATGGGAATCAAGTCTATCTCCATGAACTCCAAGGTTTAATACTGTTTTACTTCCACTATTCTATGGCCTATTTTATTTATTTGTTTGTTTGGTTGTTCGTTCATTCATTCATTCATTCATTCATTCATTCATTCAAGTAATCTCTGTCACCAAAATGGGGCTTAAACTCACAACCCCCTACAAGATCAAGAGTCCCATGCTCCACCAACTGAACTATCCAGGCACCTCATTTATACTTACTTTTATCTAATCAAAAAAAATATTTGTCTGGCATGTTTCATAAAGTATATAATATTTTAATCATCTTATACAGACATAATTTATAAATAAATAAAACTGGGGATCCCTGGGTGGCGCAGCGGTTTGGCGCCTGCCTTTGGCCCAGGGCGTGATCCTGGAGACCCGGGATCGAATCCCACATCGGGCTCTCGGTGCATGGAGCCTGCTTCTCCCTCTGCCTGTGTCTCTGCCTCTCTCTCTCTCTCTCTCTCTGTGACTATCATAAGTAAATAAAAATTTAAAAAAAAAAATAAATAAATAAATAAATAAAACTACAATTATTGGGGGTGTTCAAAATACTTTGCTCAGTATTCTCAATTTAAAAAAAAAATGTGAAGTTCTAGGGGCACCTGAGTGGCTCAGTCAGTTAAGCATTCAACTCTTGGTTTCCACTCAGATCTTAGGGTTCTTGATCAAACCCCCTATCGGACTCCACACTCAGTGGGTAGTCTGCTTGAGATTCTCTCTCTCTCTCCCTCTGCCTCTCCTCCTGCTCTCTTTCTTTCTCAGATTAGTAAATAAAATCCTTTAAAAAATTTAAAAATGTAAAGATCTAGTAACTTAATCAGTGTGCATTAAACTATGTAACAGGAAGTTTGAGTACTTGGTATAATGAAGAAAATAAGAATCCATGAAAACAAAGATTCATTTCATCTTCTTTATAATAGCCAGTTGTTATAATGGGATGAAAGACAATGAAAATACATGAGAAATTATAAACAGTGGTTTTCATATTGTGGATTCCGATGCTGTAGATACCCAAATTTCATATGCAACTGAAAATACAAATTACTGAAGTTTCATATCACATTAGCTGAATTGGGAAAACAACATCTATTTGGAGAGATAAACATTTGATGGAAATTGGCTAAATACTACACACCAGGCTATTTTTTTTTTTTTGCCTTCCTTCACTGTTGCTTAAAAGTATAATAAAGAGAAGTACAGTGAGAATGTCTGGAAGAACAATGTCTCCCAGAATTATTAAACAGCACAAGTCAAATTATAAACAGAAATATTCAGTGAGGTTTAATTTTGAGGCAGTGTCTCCTTTGCAGGTCAAAAATGATAGGATGTATTAAAGAGAGTCCTTTGTGTTGGTTTCTATGGCTGCTATAACAAATTGCTAGAAATTTAGCGGCTTAGAAAAAGACAAATTTGCTTTACAGTTCTAGAAAACAGAAATCCCACAAGATCTCATTTGGCTAAAATCAAGGCATCAACAGGACTTCATTCCTTCCTGAAGCTTTAGGGGAGAGGTGATTTTCCTGTTTTTAGAAGGTCCTCCCACACCCTGGCTCCTTCCCACCCTTGCCACTCCATCTTCAAAACCATCAATGATGAGCAAAAATCTCATTCTGCCATTCTTCTGGTTATCTTTTCCAATTCCTTTTTTCATGTGTAAGGACTATAAAACACTATAAAATGCTATATCATCTATATCTATATCTATATCTATATCTATATCTATATCTATACACACACACTGTATAGATAGATAGATAGATAGATAGATAGATAGATAGATGATAGATAGATAGATATAGATATATAGACTAAAAAATAAATTGATCAGTTTTGGGCAGGAGCACATTTCTCTCCTGTTTTCTTAGGAGAGTCTGTTATCCATATTTTTCTTTTTGTTATAAAGATTTTATTTATTTATTAATGAGAGACACAGAGGGAGAGGCAGAGACATAGGTAGAGGGAGAAGCAGGCTCCCTGCAGGGACCCTGACTCAGGACTTGATCTCATGACCCAGGGATCATGACCTGAGCCAAAGGCAGATGTTCAACCAATGAACCACCCAGGTGCTCCTCATATTTATTTTCAAAGCAGAGCTTCTCATACTACTGTGGATTATACCCACACATTCACATGAGCATGGGCATGTACACATATGCACACATATATATTGCTAATTTTCTCAGAACATCACTGAGAAAACAATGGTATGTGAAGAAACATCTTATTTGTAATGAGAAAGGCTCCAATGCAGTATGGGATGATATAAAGAGCATCAAACTAAGAATCAGAAAATCCATGTTCTCCACCCGAATCTGTCCTTTTATGAACTCTAATGTAAAACAGTATTAGTAGTACTTGACCGAGCTGTGTAGAGAGTCATGAGTATTTCTTTATCTCAGAGGTATTCCCCATCATTAAAATTCCATTAAGGAGCCTCACAGCCAACTAATGGTCAGCTCCAGAGGTGAAGAATGGGAGGAAGATAATCCCGGTGTAAATTTATCGGAGAAGGAAATGCTTTTATATAGTAGAGCCAGGAGAGGAGATTGATCTCAGGTAGCCAAATATAAGCCAGACCCCAGAGCTTTAATTCTTGATGTCATCACTAACACTAATTCTTGAACCCTTGAGCACAAAATTGCAGTACACCCTATCTCATTTTCTCCACTAAAGTAATTGGATGAGATATCTAGGGATAGAACTCTAAATACTGGCGTCTTGCATAAAATGTTTCCATTTTTGAAGATCTTGGCATTAGATTAGTCCATTTTGTTGTGTAACAATACTGCCTCAATGCTCAGCAAAAGTGGATGTTGAAACTCATCATTAGATACAGTTTGGGCTTCTTTTCCCCCAATTCTCAGTTTCAATTATCCGTGTTATACTTGTCTCCTATCATTTCAGAAAATCACAAGTTGGCAATCATAATTACATAATTCTTTCTGAACAAGCTGTCAAAAATAGAGGCTTAACACTAAAAAATGCAAGTCCTTTAAATTGATTGGTTTGGGGAATTTTGTCTCTGGATTTGGCCCAAGATTGGATTGAAGTAGTTGATTATCTTAATAGTATACTTAAATTTTAACCACGCAGTTACATTACTTTTGACTCACGCGAGGAAATGATTATGTCAGAACTGGAAACCGTAAAGCTAGAAATTGTATAATAATAGAAATACCAATTAAGCTGTGAGTTGCAGAGGCAGGCTGGAATCTGCTGGAACCGAAAACCAACAACAACTGAGGCATTTCTTTTGTCTCTAAATCTGTTTCCTGTTAATATCGGTGAGCTGCGTGGCACTCAGCCTGCCAAAGAGATATTAGGTGCACACATTTGGAAATGCACATATGCTTTTCAGCAAACAGACAACAGGTCAGGCTAATGAGAAGTGTTCGCCTGAGGAATTCATCACGTTTTAATAGGTTTGTCATATTGACACCAGGGACTGTGTGAGTCATCATTTCCCACAAAGGTGAATCTCTGCAGTGGACAGCAATTTTGCATTTTAAGACTTGATGAATAAAAATTCCACTGCTGGCATCTACTCCTGCCACCTACGATCCTTTAGGACATGAATTTAGCTGGGCTTGACTTTGTAGAGAATTTAATGCTGGGACCAGGAGAAAAGTTAACTTCCTAGCTGAGCGAACTTCAGTCTGTTCATGCCACTGTGTCTTAGTTTTCTGATTTGTCAAATGGGGGGTTTGTGTGGAGGAAATCTAGCAATTTCATGCAGATAAAAAGAGATCAGAGAGAGAGAGAGAGCTAGACCAGCTGTGTAAGCAATTTGGCAAAGTGCAAGGTATTTTTATCATTATTGAAAACGATACATTTTTGCGTGATTTTAGGATAATCTATGTTGTTGAATGTATAGATTTCTGTATTGTGAAGTAATTCCAGGTCACAGTTAAATTTTCTTTTTCTTTCTGCCTTTAAACTATGTGCCTTTATTATTTATTTATTGTTCTGTTAACTGTAGCCAGTGTTTTTAACTCCTTCATCTTTGGGCTCAGGATGTCACTGTCCACCCTTGCCATCATGTCTCATCCCCCTCCCACCTGCCATCTCCTTATACTGGGGATGCACCTTCCTTTCTCTCTTGGGTCGCATCTATGGCTTCCTGGGCCACATGCCCTCCTTTTTCTGGATTTTATCTCTGCTTAAGCTGAAGGACACCTAGAAACAACTTCCTTATTTTTAATCTTTTAAAAGATTTTTATTTATTTATTTGAGGGGGAGCAGGAGCAGGAGGAAGGGAGAGAGGGGGGTGGAAAGCAGACTCCCCACTGAGCAGAATGGGGTGGGGGTGGGGATGTGAAACTCGATCCCAGGAACCCAAGATCTTAACTTGAGCCAAAGTCAGATGCTTAACTGCCTGAGCCACCCAGGTGCCCCTAGAGACAACTTACTAAGACAGAATATATAGAAAGGTAAGTATTTGCACCCTTTACTGTCTGAAAATGTATTTATTTGCTGCTCGTACTTGTCTATAGTTCAAAGGTCATGGATCAGTGCTGATTTGACAATAACGTTCCTTCCTTTGAGCATTGGTATCTGAAGCTGTTGCATCTAGTGGCTGACAAGAGGTTGGTGCCCATCTGATTCTACTCTGTCAGCAAGAGTAGCTTTTTCAGTAGTTTATTCTTTTGCAGTAGCTTTTTTTGCTGTTTTCTAAAGAATTTTTGGTTTATCTTTGCTTACAAATTTCACAAGGAGTCACTTAGATCTATATCATGTTCCAATTCATTCCTCTTGGCACTCAGGCTGGAATGAAGTCTTTCAAGCTAAACCTTTTTACCTAGTTCAGGCCTAAAAAAAGTGTTCCCTATTATCTTTCTTTTTAAAGATTTTATTTATTTATTCATGAGAGAAACAGAGAGATTGACAGAGACACAGGCAGAGGGTGAAGCAGGCTTCCTGTGAGGAGCCTGAAGCAGGACTCAATCCTAGGACGATGGGATCACGACCTGAGCCAAGGGCAGACTCTCAGCCACTGAGCCACCCAGATGTCCCAGTGTCCCCTATTATTTATTTATAAAGTAACTTATCTTCCTCCTTATTGAGGCAACTGTATACAGAGAAGTAAGACTTTGAATAATCTTCTTCTCTCTCTTTTCCTCTATTTTCTCTTTTGCTCTACACTCTGGGAAACTTCTTTGACTTTCTGTTTTGATCTTGCAATTAATTATTTAATTTGACCAATCATGTTTTAAATTCTGTTATCTTT
The DNA here is from genome assembly GCF_048418805.1 of Vulpes vulpes. Classification (NCBI taxonomy): domain Eukaryota; kingdom Metazoa; phylum Chordata; class Mammalia; order Carnivora; family Canidae; genus Vulpes; species Vulpes vulpes. The sequence goes on along the minus strand of NC_132793.1, from coordinate 93,906,233 downwards.
TTCATAGCAGTCTCTTCTTTTTTTTTTTTTTTTCACTGTATTCCCAACTCTGAAGCTAAGAGAGTGTTTTCTATTTTTGTTTTTATCTGTCTTCCTGAATCATCCATTTCTTCCAAGTCGGTTCCTCTTTTATGTTACTTGTTTTCTTCCCAGGTCTGTGGATCCATTGTTGATTCTTCTTATTTTGGACCAAAGAACTGTATTGGCTGTTTTAGGCAAGAGCGGCAGGTTTTCTCTCCTCATGAGTAAGTAGGTCCTTCTCCTGCTAAATCCGTTTTTGGAAGATCTCTACCAGTCTGGGAAGAGTATGCCCACTGGCTGTAGGTACTCAAGTAGGCAGAGTCTGTTCCAGGATATGAGTCCTTCCAAATGCCAGAATAAGAAAGGCTTTGTTCTGAACCTGCCAACACCACACATAATGAGTATTGATATTATTCATAGCTGACACTTAGGCACTGTTCTAAGTATTTTAAGCATAGTAATTATTTAATCCTCAAAACAACTATATGAAGTAGGACTATTATGAACCCCCATTTTACAGAAGAGGAAAGTGAGGCCCAGATAGTTAAGGAAATTGCTCATCACACAATTGTAAGAAACAGACCAGAGCTTTGAATCCAACCAGGCTAGCTCTGGAGCCTGTGCCCTTGACTGTTACATATTATGTATTAAGAAAAATCCATTGATATTCTCTAAAGAAGAAATCTTGAGTTTTATCAATTGAGACCATGATGGTTTCCTGTGAGTCTCCCTTGTCCCAGAACCTCTTCTCATTTGTGCCTCTTTTAGACCCTGCCAACTTAAAGATGAGCTGTCTGAGGCTTGCCAAGGGCAAAGTTGTGGCCTTTTCCACTATACTGATGTGGAGACTCCACTGACACCATCCTCCATTTGGCACTACCTCTCCCCCTGCTATCAACATGTTCCATTCACCCCCACACTGCTTCATATATCTCATCTGTGAAGACTCCTCCTTTATACTCTCAGCTCTTGTGCATTTATTCTCTTTTGTACGATGCTCTAATTTTATTAGCTTCTCATTAAAGAAAAGGCATTCTACTATGTTCAGTTAACCAGATTTTATGAAACCAAATTAAACACAATTTTTGGCCCCTACTTACATATTTATCCATTCAAATGGTTTAAAACAACCTGTGCCAATTAACTCTATGACATTATCATTCTAAACTAGTAATTAGTTTTGGTTAATCTAAGTTAGTCTAGTGATAAAGACGGGAATGTATTTTATTGTTTTCAATACACCTAGACTTACATATGTGCTTTGATATATCTTAAAGCCTAGGTGTAATAACACATCTGAGGACATTTGAAATTTTATTCTGAAAGAGTTGTATTGTAAAAACGTATTCAACTTCCACTAGTTCCTTCCATAATTTTTGAATACTGTCTATGGATTACATACTGAACAAGTCTTAAGGATCTCAGATAAGAGAAATTCTCTGCCTTTTAAAGCCTCATAATTTTTGTTGGAAAGCTTAACTATAGGTCTATTTCTCAGGTTTTAGAAATAAGTTCTAGTAATATAATAAAAACGAATATTTTAAAGTTTAAACTTTCTTATTATTACTTAAAAATAAACCAGTGAGGTCCATTCTTAGACATCTCAAGTCACTGAGTATTATTTTTTTCCTACGAGAGAAGTATTAATAGAATTTTAGCCAGAAACTTTACTGAAAGTCAATGCCACCTCTTTGCATTTATCACTGCCAGTCTTGCTTTGCATATTTTTTTTTTTTTTTTGGTATTTGCCATGCATTGTTAACGGTGATTGTCATGTAATTAAATCACTGCTCATCACAAGAGCCTGTTTTTATGCTGAGATAAGCATCAGAAGCCTGCTGCAGGACCCCCAGATCAATAAAGATGTTCCCAGTAGGATTACAAAGAGGCTGGGGTTGAGCAGGGCACCAGAATTAATTAGAAATGATTTCTCTTTTTCTTTCTACTTTCAATATATTTTTTAATTGTTTTTTTCCATTTTCAATGGGCTATACCTCCCTCTTTTTTTTTTTTTTTAAAATTCTACACTGGTGCTCAGACATTTCTGTCCAGAGATATGCAGAGGCTGAGCTCTTAATTTCACCCACTTTTCAGTTATATCCTCAACTTACTTTAGTCTTCGTTATCTCTGAGTTTTCAAAGAAACTTTGGAAGCAGAGGTGGCCATCCAATTTCAGAAAGCTATTTGAATATTAAAATATAAGCTTTGAACTGCAGGTGGATTTCTTGTTTTAGTTGGCATGCTCTTCAGAAAATGTGATATCCAGTTTTTGGAATATTAGTGTATTCTAAAATGAAACCAAATCCAAATCAAATGTGAATTTTAAAAAAAGAAGAGGAAAATTTCTTGGTCTTCCATAACTGGGTATGACATCCTCTTGGAGAGTGATATATGAGAGAACCAGGAATACTAAGCCTCATTTTTGAGACGGAAAACATTGTATTCTAATTAAGAAGTGTGTTCTGGTGCAGATAGGGATGCCATAACAACAGGGCCTCCTATATTTCTAACTTCAAGGACTATTAAAATTCTTGACTATAGAAATGGAGATCAGAAATGAATGTGGCAGCAGCTGCAGGAGGTGGTATCAGTAGGGAAAGGAAGGTGAAGATATTCAAACAGTAAAAGATGACCGGAATATTTCCAGGAATTGAGACACATATTTCACATAAAAGGAGAGAAGAAAGAAATAATCAAATATTTCAGAACAGGAGAGAGAAAGTGATCTATTAATGGTGACCCAAAATGACCTCATGATAAGATTCTATTATCAGGTGCCCATGGTCACAGATGGGCCTTGACAGAGCAATAGAGTGATGGGTAGGGGCTTTGATGCATTTTGCCCCCACTGGTCTTCAATAATTAAATCACATATACATTCATTCTTGTAATCAACACACCCACACTTATGGAGTGCCTACTCTTAGAGTTTGATAGCATTTAAGGGGCTATAATACTCCTTTTACCATCTGAGGTCAGACCAAGAAATAGATGCAGGAGTCAAACAAATGGAGACGAAAATACATCTTTATTGCTACTACTAAACAATAAGGACAAGTGGGTTCCCTAATACTGAACCCTAGGATTAAATAGTCATAGTCAGACAGAGACTGTTGGATACCAGAGGAAACTGTTGCATTGCCCGATCCTGTAAGACTCCTCAGAGAGGAGTAGAGAGAAATGTACATGCTGTGCAGATAGGTGGACTCCAAAGAGGAAAGAGGGAATGGGTCTGATGTCCTTCCTCCTCCCTGGGCAGGTGTGTTGATAGAGGCACTGGAGGGAAGTCAGGTGTGTTACTCCAACATAGATGGCAGTCTCTTAACTAGTGGACTAGGGCAAAGGACCCTTCCTGTAGACTGGGAAAAGCACATTTCTGCCAGGTGGGAACCAGACATAGCCTATGCCTAAAGGAGCATGTATAGTACAGTATGGCAATCAGAGCAATAAATAAGCATTAATAACACATGTGAACAATTTTCTTTTCCAGGAAGTGGGGCATGTTGGACAACTTAGAAGGTAGCTGGACCATGGGACGCCTGGGTGGCTCATTCAGTTAAGCATCTGACTCTTGATCTCAGCTCAAGTCATGCTCTCAGGGTCATGAGATGAGATTGAGCCCCACACTGGGCTTCATGCTCAGTGGGGAATCTGCTCGAGAATCTGTCTCTTCTTCTCCCTCTGCCCTCAATGCCTCCAGTTCATGCATGGGCCCCTGCATGCTCTCAAATAGGTAATAAAGAAATCTTTAAAAAAATTAGAAAGTAGTTGGTCAGTCTCAACCTAGTTTTCGAATCCTATATGACAATACTGTCCTGGAAATACAGTTGATTGCACTCAAAATGCACCACTCTGCCGTCCTTAATACACATGCCTGCTTTGATCTGGAATAGCCTCCCCCCCCCCCCAATCCCTGTCCTCTCTCTCCCAGTAACATTCATTTTCAGTGCCTTTCCCATATTATACCCCTTTAAGGACCATTTCTTGACCTCCAAAACTATGCATCACCTTTTCAGCTTTTGATCATATATGCCACTTTGTTCCTTCCCCATGGCCATTGCATGCCTCTACATTGTATCACAAGAATGCATATGCTCGGCTTAGCCCTTCTCGAATGGTTCCATCCCCATATCTAAATGTCTTCAAACATCTGACTTCGAGGCTTTGCAGGTGGACATCCAAAAGAGATGTTAAGTGAAATGGAAAGAAGCTAAGCTCCCCTCCTTTTATGACTGATCAGGCTTTTACTGGCTTCTCAATTCGCTCTGTGTGGCAAGATCCCCCCACATCCAGAGGAGGGAGTACAGAACCCACATGGCTTGTGCAACCTCCCTAAACCCTGTAGCTAGCTAGAGTGGCTTCACTTCTCTGTGCAGAACTGCAAGGGCCATTTACCATTTGATGGTATTTAAATCCAGAAGGTGGCAGACGTGTGGTCAAAGGGAATTCAGGTTTTCTGAAAAGTTCCAGGGGAAGAAGGAATTTCATTATTTGCTCCCTACAGTCTTCACGCTATCCCCTGCATTTTGTATTTTTCATAAAACAAAACATTTTGCCTTCACAGTAGAAGCTCTGAGTGACCTTCATGCTGTTTATTGCCTCTCCGGCTGTATTAAAACTCCAAGCTGTGCAGCGGGATTTCTAAAGGACACGGGCCTCAAACCTGCCAACCTATCAATTTAGTGGGGAGAAAAAATAAAAGTTAGCGTGCCTCTCAGACGCCTGAGATTGTATTTGTAACTAACCTTCAGCACAGACCGAACTGTTCACTAAGAGAGACCTATTCTCATGGTTTAGAACACCTTCCCCTCCCCCTCCCCATCCTAGACCTTTCTGCTGCTCGCTTTTGTCGGAGGCAGAATTGTTCCTTCTCTTTCTGAAAGCAACTCTTCTCTCCAAGGACGGTGATATAATGTCTAAAGCAAACCACTCAGCCCACTGGTCCCCACTGTGGCTTGGGAGGTGACTTACAGGGTAATGAGGTCTTGCTGCCGCTAGGGCCCTAAAGACAATTATGAGATGGAGTCTCTCCTTGGCAACTTTCCAAACTCATGTGTGACCCTCTCCACAGGCAATTGGTCTTGGTTTTTGTTTTGTTTGTTTGTTTCTAAGGATTTGTGGTTTTTAAAATCTGAGGAACCAAAGAAGAATACCCCACCCAGTTTCCTTCTGCCTATGGAGTGTCACCGTGTTTAGCATAGACAAGTGACCCAACCAGGGCCAGAATCTTTCCTTGGTTCCATACATAAGTATCGAAGAGAGCTGTTAGATTTTTATTTCAATTTGCCGGGCTGGAAGGAGCTCCTGGCAGCTATCTCGTCTGCCGAGTGGGCAAAATCCGTTTGCAGAATAAAATCCAGTAGCTGCGACTCTAGGAGATGAGGAGCAGCTATTAGGTCCCCCTGGAACAGAAGCAAGACTCATTCCCAGAGGTCCCAGTTAACTGATCTAATAATTTCATTCTCTGCATAATTTACATTGTGTTGGGATTGTGTCATTCTGGCATGAATCTTGACTAATGTGGATGATAATGCAAAGTGCTTTCTTCTGTTAATTTGCAGATCTTTGATTACATATAAGACTGAGCATTAATTCATGTTTGCTGGATATTCTGTTTCTTCTCTAATTATTTCTTCATGGTCTCTGTCCATATTTGACAATTTTCTTTTTGTTTTGTAATAGCTTTTAATATACTTAGAGCATTAGTTTTTTTTCTGTCATATGTGTAGCAAATATTTTTTTCCCAAATTGTCATATATTTTTTCAATAGGTTTTTCTTGGCAAGTAAATGTTTTTTTCTTATGCATCCTGCCCTTGGCATGCTTCAAGAAGCCCTCCCTAGTTCAACATTGTTTTTCAAGTGAGCAGACAAAATAAAATTTGAAAATCAATAAGCATTTGTCCATCTTGGGAATAATCATTCTGAAAAGGAAATAAAAACTACAATACCTTTTAAAATAGCAACAGAAGCTCTAAAGTGCCTGGGTTTAACCTAACAAAGAATAAGCAAGCATGTATGGAGAAAATCCTGAAAGAACTAGAGGACATTAAAAAAAAAAGATTTGATTAAAGGAAGAAGTATTCTTTGATAGGAAAATTTGATAATAAGCTTCAGATGAGTTAATATCTGTTGAAGGGGCACAACATGATAGGTGTTTTCTAAAGGCTTTCTCTTGTGTTAGCGTTTAAACTGCTCACTAACCATACTAGTAATACTTTTAAGAACATCAAAGTGGATGCTCAGAGGGGTCGGAGAATATGGAGCCAGAGAAGTACAAGGGGAACGATGATGGCGAGAAAGTAAAATACCAAGATGGGAGAATATGTTTTATAGACCAATGGTTGATAGTGAGCCATGAATTGAGGGGTATTTTTAAATCATGTTTATTCCTAAGATCCAAAAGCAGAGAAAGAACAAAATGAAGTAAAACAAGATGAAAATATAAACCTATATTAGCTTCTAGTACTTTTAATATTTTATTTTTATTTGCATCAATTGTGAGAAAAGTATCCACCTTATCCAATTCTCTCCTCCTCCCCCTAAAAAATATTTAGCCAATTGTTGAAATATATTTCATAGATAATTTTTTCTTTCCCACTATTTTAAAATGCCAGCTTTATTTAATAATAATATACATATGAATCTGTTTCTGTTTTCTCCTTTATTTGGTTGTAATGACTAGCCTGTCTTTTATTTATTTTTTTTTTAAGATCTTATTTATTTGTGAGAGACATATAGAAAGAGAGAGGCAGAGACATAGGCAGAGGGAGAAGCAAGATCCCTCCAGGTAGCTCGATGCGAGACTCGATCCCAGGACCCCAGGATCACACCCTGAGCAGAAGGCAGACTCTCAACCACTGAGCCACCCAGGTGCCCCAAACTGTCTTTTCTTACACTAGTGAAAAACTTTAAAATAGATCAGCGTTATATAGGTCTCTTGACTTTCCAGTACATCAATCACTAATTCTCATTACTTCTAGCTTCTAAATACTTGTCAAACTCTTCAATTCCCCATTTCTAGCATCCCTACCCTGGTTAGTTACATTACTATCTTTATCCTGGAACACTGCATATTCCACCATGTAGTCATCCTGTGTGCATTCTTAATTATATCCAGAACATTCTTTGCAGAACAGAAAAGAATAAACTTCTTAAACCATTATTTTCATTATATCACCTCCCTGCCCAGGACCCTTAGGGATATTTTCACTACACTTGAATAAAAACTATTCCATTGTTGTATGGTCTTCATGGGCCCCAACTATTTCTCTCCTCCCCACCCCCCAAATCTCTGGAATTCCATCTTTTGGTTGATGCCAGACTTCTTTTGTTTCTTGACTGCCAAGATCTGCTCATCACAGGGACTTCAAACCTGCTTTCTTTCTCCTGGGAATTCTTGTTTTCTTTCCATCCTTGAGTGCGGTTAAAAGTCACTCCCCATGAAAACCAACACTTATGGCTTTGGATGTGCTGCATGCCAGTGACACCACTTATATGTCTTACATATAGAAGAACTGCAGCACCAAACTCTGCTCTCCACAACTTGTAGCTTTCTTTTAAAGCACTTGTTATTGCTTGTAATTAGATATTTACAATATTAGATTCATTTTTTAAAAAGATTTTATTTACTTATTCATGAGAGACACATAGAGAGAGGCAGAGACATAGACAGAGAAGCAGTTAGTCTCTCTCTCCTTTGCTAGATTTTAAGCTTTTGAAGGCAGGACCATGTCTGTTCTCTCTCCCTCTCCCACAAGCAAATTACACACAATGGGTCCTCAAGTATTTACTTAATGAATGAGTGACATCTGGTTGATCATTTTATTCCCTATCCCTCTTCATTTAAAAAAGTCCCACCATTTTTCTTCCACAAAAATTTTCAGAAGGTTTTTTTTTCATGCTCTAAAATATCCTATTGAAATTTCATTATATTTATACATTATTTTTGGATGATTCACAATCTTCACGATATTAATCTCTCAATGTGTGAATGTGACATAATATTTCATAGTTTTTTTTTCTCATATGAGCTCTACTCATTTCCTATAAGGACTATTTACACTTTATTTTATATTTATGGTTGCAATTGGGTGCAATTTTTTTGGAGAAGAGGAATCCTTTTCTTATTCTATTTTCAAAGGAGTTGTGTTTTTGATATAGGAAATTACTGGTATTTTATATATAGTTTTTAATTGGCAAATGTACTTAAATCAATTATTACTATGTTTTTAGAGGGGACAAGGAGAGGGAAAGGGAGAGAGAATCTTAAGCAGGCTCCATGCTCAGAGCAGAGCCCAAAGTGGGACTCGATTTCACAACTCTGAGATCATGACCTGAGCCAAAATCAAGAGTTGGACACTTAACCAACTGAGCCACCCAGGCACCCCTTAAATTAATTGTTTTAATAACGTTAATAGATCGTAATACATTTTCTAGGTAGGCAGTCATTCAACCTACAGAAAATTTTTTCTTTATGCCCTTCATTACTAGAGCTATTATTCCATTTTTGTATTTTATCCCATCAGTTATTTACACAATAATTTTAAATGATAATAATAAAATGAAGTAACTTCATTATGTTTCTAATCCCAAAGAGAGTTTATTTGTTAACCGTTAAGTGTATTGCAGTTACTCCTCTGGCATAGAGTTAGTTTTGTGTTAAAAAGCAATATCGATCCTCTTTTACAAAGAGTTTTGGTATAAAAAATGATATTCAAGTATATTAAATGCATTTGAATCCTCAGTGAGGGGCAGCCCCGGTGGCGCAGCAGTTTAGTGCCTGCCTTCAGCCCCGGGGTGTGATCCTGGAGACCTGGGATCGAGACCCATGTCAGGCTCCCTTCATGGAGCCTGCTTCTCACTCTGCCTGTGTCTCTGCATCTGTGTGTGTGTGTGTGTGTCTCATGAATAAATAAAATCTTAAAAAAAAATAATTAAAAAAAAAGAATCCTCAGTGAGAATTATAAAAAAGAAACATGACTTGGGAACCACAGGAGTGAGAACTCCAGTTTCAGCATCCTCACGGGCACATTTTTCTCTGAGGAAAAGTGATGTTGGAATCCACACAAAGTACCACTATATAAGCTTCACTGACTTTTCATGGTCTACAATGCAGGTTCACTGGTTCATTGGATGGTTTGCCACATGCTGATCTCTTCATTATGAATTTTCTCTGATTTGGCTACAATTTAGGAAGGGCCATTCCTTAGACATTCACTTTGCAAGTATGATGGTTGAAGAAAAAAATGATGTTGGAAGTCTCACATATAATGGATACTTGGGCTTATTAACACTGAGCAAGAAATGTGCTCAGTCTTCTAAGCTACTGCAAAATTAAACATGAATATTTCCATGAAAAGTGATTTTTGGTGTCTTGGTATTACTCTTTGTTAATCTGCTCATTTTGGCCAAAAATTAGCTGGAAAATTATTTAGAGAGTTACAGCTCTTCAATCATTCACAGGGAATGGATTCTCATCTCTCCTTTATTATGAAAAGAATTTTGATTGTGTGTGTGTGTGTATGTTCCTGTGTGTGTAGATGTATTTGGAGGGAAAAAAATAAAACATAAGAGCCGTCCTACAAAAGCAGCAAGATCCTCTTCTTAGGTGCCTAAATTAAATCACCAGAGGTGTGGACACCCACCTCCTGTCATGGTCCACGGTTGCGTGGACTCAGCCCTTTCCTCTTGCCCACTCCCCACTGCCCTTCCCTGAGGAGCTGGCAGAGCTCTTCTCCTCCTCCTCCTCTTCCTCCTTGGGCGTCTGTCATCCCAGTGGCCACCAAAAGTTATTCCTCACTTTCACCAAACTGATTTCTGTTTGTGGAGCAGCAGGAACATTCCAAGGCCAGGCTCTGCCTGAGAGGCAAGCCTGCTTCTTTCCACTGTCAGGGAGCTTTTAGAAATAACACCCTCCTCTGAGGAAGTCAGAATAGCAACAGGAAAATAAGTAAAACCTATTATAAAACAGTTGTCCAAGAACGTGGGCACGGTGCGGGGTGGAGATCGATACACTGTGAAGGTTAAATCTATTTTCACACTGTGTTCTATTTCACAGTTTAATGGTGTTTTAATGTGTCTGTCACTGAGCCCCTTCATGTTATGCAGGTAGAGCCTTTACAAAGGAGAAAGAACCCGGCTTTTCAAGCTTCACTGTAACGTCTTATTCACCAGCTATATTCTGACATTTTCTTTGCCCACCCAGAGTAATGGCAGACCTGGCTCTCCCACTCAAGCCCTCTAGCTCTTCTTCTCGTTCTCTTTCATACTTCTGATTTTGCAGAAGGCAAAGTTGAGACCCTTGGAGACTCTTGGATATCTCTCTGAAAAGCTCTCCAGGATAGTTACCTGTATCTAAGAAGTAGGTGACTAAGGAGACATTTCTAACTCTTCCTCCCCATCTTCTCAATTGACCTCATTCCTTTCGCATGGGACCCCAGCTGGTTCTGGCCAATCTCCCCACCTTCCCTCTTCTGCCTTGGTTTTCTACTCAGCCCCCAGCCTTGTCTCTCTCTCCACCCTACAGATCAGTGAGCATGTGGTCAGGGGTCTTGCTCTTGCTTCCTCGCCCTGATTATTTATTCTTACTCATGAAGAGATTTTTGCTTCTGCCTTGACACGCTTAAGCCATGTGGTAGTGTAGTCATTGTATTAGTTTCTTAGGGCTGCTGGAGCACGGGACCATAAACTTGGTGGCTTGAAACAACAGAAATGTGTTCCCTCAGATCTGGAGGCCATAAATCTGAAATCAAGAGCTGGCAGGCCATAACCTCTCTGAAGGCACTAGGACAGCCTTCGAATGAACTTGCGGTTTACCAGAAACCCTTGGCTTTCCTTGACTTGTGGATACATCACTCCAATCTCCACCTTTGTGATTACATGGTGTCTCCAAATTCAATCTCTTTCTTTTTTTAAAAAAAGATTTTATTTATTTATTTATTCATGAAAGACATACACAGAGAGAGAGAGAGAGGCAGAGACACAGGCAGAGGGAGAAGCAGGCTCCATGTAGGGAGCCCCATGTGAGACTTGATCCTGGGTCTCCAGAATCATGCCCTGGACCAAAGGCAAGTGCTAAACCACTGAGCCACCCAGGGATCCCATGCAATCTCTTTCTATGAGGACACCAGTCGTATTGTATTAAGGCCCCACCCTACTCCACCATGACCTCATCTGAACTAATTGCATCTACAATGGCCCTATTTCCAAAACGTGATCATAATCTGAGATTCTGTGAAGGAAATGAACTTGGCGAGTACTTTGTATGATGGTTAATTTTATGTGTCCAACTTGACTGGGCTGTGGTGCCAACCTAAGCAGTCAAATATTATTCTGAATGTTTCTGCAAGAGTGCTTTTGATGGGGTGGCAGTTAAATCAGTGAGCTCTGAGTAAAACAGTTTGCCATCCATAATGTGGGTGGGCCACATCTAATCATCTGAAGGCCCAAATGGAACAAAAGACTCACCTCCCCCAAGTAACAGGAAATTCTGTCAGATGACTGACTTTAGACTTAAACTGCATCACTGCCTCCTTCAGAGTCTCCAGCCTGCCAAACCACTTTGTAGATTTGGGACTTAACAACCTCTATAACTTCATGAGCTAATTCCCTAAATCTTTCTCTCTGTGAATGTACACCCTCCCCCCCACACACACACACTGGTTCATTTCTCTGGAGAATCATGGCTAATAAATACACTATCTAACCCAGTGCCGCCATGTAGATGAAGCATATAGAAGGTGTGCCGTGGAAGAACACATATTATTTAGTTATGCTAGGTAATGAAGAGACAGATTTTGGGTACTCAGGTTTCTGTAAGTTAGAGTAAGGGAACCAGCACAGCATGTTCCTGCTTGTCATGAATTCCGAATGGCTTGCTTTTCAGGGGAATTCAAATTATAGAGAGGGGAGGGCACTATCACTAGGGATAGCACATAACAGAAATTCTCAAAGTATGGTCCTTAGTAATATCTGAGACTCTTGCAGATGATCCACAAAATCAAAATTATCGTCATAATATTAACTTTTTTTGCTTATTACAATTGTGTTGATCTTTCCTTTTATTTATTTACTTTAGAGAGAGAGAATGGGAGTGGTAGAGGGGCAGAGGGAGAGGAAGACAATCCTTAAGCAGACTCCCAGCTGAGAGCAGAGCTTGAAGTGGGGCTTGATCCCAGGACTCGGAGACCATGACCTGAGCCAAAATTGAGTGGGCTACATAACCCACTGTGCCACCCAGGTGCTCCAACTGTTGGCTGACCTTTAAACTGATAAAACCAAAGGGATGTTGGGTAAAATGAATATGCCTAAGCATGAATCAGTGCAGCACCACCAAATATTGTTTCTTTACCAGAATGCACTTCCAGGACAATAAAAGCCAATTTTACCTAAGAATGTCATTAGGAAACAATACAAATTAATTGCATTAGGGATACTTGGATGGCTCAGTGGTTGAGCATCGGCCTTTGGCTCAGGGCGTGATCCTGGGGTCTTGGGCAGGGGACCTGCTTCTCCCTCTGCCTATGTCTCTGCCTCTCTCTGTGTGTCTTTAATGAATAAATAAATAAAATCTTAAAGAAAAGGAAATTAATTGCCCTAATTTTGACATTTTTGTTGTGGCAAAATGGGAAGTTCCCTAGAAGCAGTTCTGTTCCATATCAAGTATGATGGCTACCTGGAGGAAAAATATTTGTGTAATTGAGTTGCTAGCTGAACTAGCCAGTTTTTCACAGAATAGTATTTTTACTTAAAAGGACAACTGACAAAGTGTAATTATTCAGACCTGGGCATTTGGCAAACATTTTCTTGAAAGTGAATGAAGTAAGCCTGCCACTTAAAGGTAAATGATGGTATTTATTACAAATGATGAAAGGGAGCTTTTCAAAATAAAATCAGAAATTTAGAGAACTTGCATCTGCCATTATGAGCTTAATGGCTCTCTGATGAGATTCACGGTGATGTAGATGAACGTGATTGTTACTGTATGTGAAATATAACAAGATTTAGAATGTTTGTCTAACTCAGTGAACTATTGTTTTCCAAATGACAAAAGCAAGATGTTACAAAATTGCACGTGAGTAATATATCCACTCAAACAAAAAGACAAACTAATGGATTTTAATGTTCATTCATATAATTTCAGGTTCCATATTGCAACTCACCTGTAAAAATTATTACTTGTCAAGTTTTGGTGTAATAGGATAAAAGAATACCTATAATTATCAAACAGGCTTAGAATACTCTTCCCTTTTCTAACCAGACAGATGGTAAAACCAAACATTTTTCATACTCTTGAACCAAAACAATATATTGTAATATGCTGAATACAGATGCAGATAGAAGACTCCAGCTGTCTTCTATTAAACCAGACATTAAAGAGTTAGGCAAAAAATGTAAAACAATGCTACTCTTCTCACTAATTATTTGAAATACAGTTATCTTCAACAAATACACTGTATATTTCAACATGTAGGAGATTTGCTATTTAGACAAATTAATACATTGCTACATTTTAAAAATTCTCAATCTTAACTTCTAATACAGTAAATATTGACATCACCCATATAAAAAAAGCTCTTTGGAATTCTCAAAAACATTTTAAGAGTGAAATTCTGATCTTGAGACTAAAATTTTGTTCTAGAATCACTGCTTTAGACAATGATAAGGAGTTTGGATTTTACTCAAAGTGCAATGAGAAACCATTTAAAAGTTTTAGATAGAAGATTGGCCTAGTTTGTACCAGATGATTATGGCAGAGATGTTGAGAAAAAGTACAGTTCAGTGTTCCAGCTTTGGAACAAGGCTGGCAGATAAATTATATGGGGAAAGAAGAGATGGAAAGAAAGGATTCAGAGTGGCTACAATGTAGGGTTATTAGATTTAGTGTATTATTTGGGGTTTAGTTAGAGAATGAGAATTAGTAGGAAATTTATATTAAGCAATTTATTGCAAGGACTGTGTTTACATGATTGTGGGGACTGGCTAGAAAAGTCCCAAATCCATAGGGTAGGCTGTTAGGCAGGGCAGGCTGATACCCTCTGTACTGAGCTGACAGAGTTTGAACCCTCAGAGAAGCCTCAGCTCAGCTTTTAAGACTCTTCAAATAATTGAATCAGGGCCACCAAAATTATCTATTACAGGAGACAGATTTTCCAGGATCATCTTCCCTTGCTTCAAGTAAACTGATTATGGACTCTGATCACCTCTACAAAATATGATGGGCATTCATACTCATCTCTTTAAACCGTACTTAAAACCCAAACATTGAACGCATGGGCAGCTCAGTAGCTGAAGTGTCTGACTCTTGGTTTCAGCTCAGGCCATGATCTCAGGGTCCTGAAATCAATCCAGCATCATGGGGCTCTGAGCTGGGGGAGAGGAGCCGTGTGGAAGAGTCTATTTGAAGTTCTCTCCCTCTGCCCCCCCCAAACTTGCATGCACTTGTGCTCTCTCTAAACTAAATATATAAAATAATCAATTAATCAATCCCAAATATTTATTCCTGAAAGACTTGTGCTATTAGTAGTCCTGCCTCCGTTGGTGGTAGTTGTCCATTGACTTTGATCATAGAAAGTACTGGTAATAAGAGATAACCCTAAGGGATCTCCTGTATACCAGACACCCTCTTATACCCATTGTGTAGTAGCAGCTCACTTTACTACACTTGTAATCACGATCAAGCCCCCTAGCCAGTACAGTGACCTCCTTATTTGTCTATTGATTCAAAGACTTGAATTGCTCAAAATGCCTGGGTGACAGATTGATTATACTGGACTGTGTATATCATTGATGGAAGAGCACTCTGTTCTTACTGGAAATAAACGATTAATTTTGGATATGGATCGGCCTGCCCTGCATGCAGCACTCTTGCCAAACTACCATCTTTGAACTTGGAATACATATTGTCCTTTGTTTTACTTGAGCAACCTTACTCCTGGGCGTAAGACCCAAGTAATGGTCACTCACCGAGACAGCAAATACTAGGAGGGGAGTATGTAACAGTCAGTTGTTGGATAAATAAGTTGCATAATATTTGGACAGGTCAGGGTTGAAGATTAGGATGTGCAAATCATCAATATGTAGAGTGTGTTTGAATCATCGGACTGGATAAAAGGAGAGAGAAAAGAGAATAGACATGGCCGCCATTGAAGGAAGATATAACAGAAAGAAAAGAAGGATCCAGAAAGAGTAAGAGGGAATTACCACTGATGTGAGAGGGTAAAAAAACATATCTGTCTGAAGACTGAATGACGTTGAATATTTTGAATTCTGTAGTGTTTCACAGAGAATCATGCCTTCTACTGATCTGCCATGTAAATATAAAATGGGACTCATGGTTGAAAATTTTGTGCTACAGACCAAATATTTATTGATCTCTACTTCAAAGGAAAGAGAGAATAATGAAGGGCTAGGATAACTCTTTAATTCATTCATTCACTCATTTATTCATTCAATAAGAGGTTTTTCAGAAATTAATATGTAAGTGACATTAATTTAGGCATGATGAATACACAATTTAGTAAGATTTGCTTCTAATCTCTGATAATTAAGAAATGTTTTGGTGAAGATAGAGGACCTGAATCAGCATCTGATTTTGATGGGGATACAGGAGAAGAGTGAGGAATGCCAGAGAAATCGCAGATTTGTATTTAAACATTTATCATAGGGTTTAACAAGGCTCAGTGACTATGAATTTGGGAAAATTAAGGGGAAAAATGATCAGTGCAGTTAACTCCTGAGATATTCTGAAACATTTCATTTCTCCTAGAATCGAGACACTTTTTATCACCATTTTGCACTTTTCCAGTGAGGTTATGAACCAGCTGCCTATTGAGCAAAAAATATTACCATCCAATTAATATTTTGGAAGCAATGACAGACTCTTCTAACCTCCTGGCTTAGCAGTCTGTTCAGAGAGTCTGATCATACAGGAAGTGGAATAAACGTGGGGCCAGTCAGTTCATCAGGCCCTCACCACAAAGAGCAGAGGCCACTTACTAAAGCCTGTGAACCACAGAAGGCTGCAGCAGGGGATTTTTGCATTTGAATTATGAATATTTAAATAGGCTTATTAAAACTGTGTCCACAGAGAGCAAAAATGCATTTGCTTTTAAAACAATTAAAAATATAAAAGGCGGTACAGAATAGTCCCTAACTCCTGGAATTTGGAGACATAAGACACAGAGAGAATCCCTAACCTCAGCACTGCCCAGCTCTGTGACATGGGGAAATGAATTTGACCTCTATAAATTTTATCCAACACCCCACTCCTTCACTTATTCTTACTCATTTAACTAAAAAAAAATTGAAAGCATGGTCTTTAGAACCACTGTCTGAATTTGAATCCATCACTTAATAACTGTACATGTTACCTAACCTCACTCTGTCTCAATTTACCTATCTGTAAATGGAAATGATACCAGTAACTATGTTGAAGGTCTTGTCATGAGATTAAATAAGTTAGTTCATATAATGCACTCAGAAGGATGTCCAGCACATAATAAGCACAAAACAAATGTCAGCTCTGACATGAAATACTATGTCACTAGAAACTGTGCTTGGTGATCAGATGAAATCATGAACAAGATGGACAGGCTGTGTCCAGATAGAGACAATAGACACATGATAACAACAGAAGTGTTATGAAAATTTAGTATGGAGACTGAAATATTAAGCTGAGCTATGATGGATGAATAGGAATTATTCAAAGACAAAGAATGGAAGAATATTAAAGAATATATGAATATGGGTAGAAAGGATGGAAAATGGAGAGAGAGAGAGAGAGAAAGAAAGAAAGAAAGAAAGAAAGAAAGAAAGAAAGAAAGAGAGGAAGGAAGCAGGGACAGATAGAGGAAAGGAAGGAAAAAAATGGAGAAAAAAGGAAAGACAAAGAAGGAAGGGAAGAAAAGAAAGGGAAAAAGAGAAAAGATAATTTCCTGTTAAACTGGAATGGGGAAAGACTCAGAATGAAGTTTGAAAGGCCAGGTCACAACTGACTTTGCCAAACATATTGAGGAATTTGGACTTTATTTTATGGGCATTAGAGAGCCCAGGACAGGATGATGATATTTCCATTTTTGATTATTGACAAGCATGACTTGGGGAGGACAAGCAAAAGCAGAGATACCACTAACATGGTTATTATAGCAAATCAGTCTCACACCCCAGTCAAGAGATGATAGAGTCTTGAGGTATGATGATTCAGAGATCATGTATCTGAAACATTTTTAAGAAATAGAAACACAAGTCTTTGGTGGTTGACTGGATATGGGGAATAAGGTAGGCTCCAGGCTGGCCCCAGACTGATGTTTGTGCAATATGTGCATGGTGATGACTTTCACTGGCATAGAGGGCATCAAATGTAGGCCAGGTTTGCGGTGGATATGATGAGAAAAGAAAATGAGTTTAATTTTGGATCTATCAATTAAGGGTGTCAAGGGCAACAATCAACTAGAACTCTCCAGTGAGCAAAGAAAAGGTCTTGGCTGGAGACCAAGGATCTATTCACACACACAGAAGTGAAGTCTCTGATGAATAATACAGAAAATGAGATAAGAAGTCCTTTCTGGTGGGGAACGCTGGAAAATACCATCCTCAGGGGTGATTCTGCAGAGAATTAAAATATTATTGAAGAGAAGTAGGAAGAAAAGTGAGAATGTCAAATACCATCTAAGTCAAGAGTTGGAAGTGCTTCTTAAAGTGGGGAGGAGGAAGAGGAGTCAAGAATGAAGGAGTCTAAAAAAATCAAGTAGGAAGAAGATTCTATAACTTGTAGGTCATTGACAACTTTGAGCAGGACCATAGCAGTGAGGTGAAGAGGGTGGAAACCAGAGAGCTGTGGAGTGAGTGAGAATAAGAATATGGAGTCATAAGATGTGGCCAACTCTTCAAGTGCTTTGTGAAGGGGAGTTCAAAAATAGAGGAAATCTGCAGGGAAGATGAGGTCAAGAATGAATATTTAAAGATATGGGGTGCGTCTTGAGTGTGTTTAAAAATCATGGATGGGGCCAGATGAGAGGACAAAGCTGAAGATTCCCACAATAGGAGGAGGTCATAGTATCTTGCGGGCAATGGAAGAGAGGAGTCTTCCACTAATTAGTAAAAAAACAGCATGGGGTGGCAGGGGTTCTAAATTGAAAGGACACACTCTCTCCTTTGGAGGATCTGTCTTTACTGGTATATGTTGGTCTAATTCATAAAGTCAGCTTGTGGCTTATAGACCAATTCTTTTCTGACTATAATGTGCATACTAATCACCTCAAAATTTTGTTTAAATACAGGTTCTGACTCAACAAATCTAGGATGAGGTGTGAGATTCTGAATTTCTGATGAGCTCATAGTGGATAACAGGGCTTCAGTACAGACACTATGAATAGTCTGTCATAGCCCTAGAGTATCTCACTGTAGCACATAGTTGCAGAATTTTCCATTATGGTACTGCTCCTGGCCCTTCAACCATCTGAGTTCATTCTCTGCTACAGAAGCAGATTTCTCTCAAAACAAAACTCTTCCTGGGATGTGATTCCAAATTATATTTATGGTCTAGGGTGTTTTCTGTCTTTATCTGCCACAATTTAGGAGTAGCATCTCTGATTGCATATTCAAGTAATCGAGGGAGCTATGAAAACCCTGATGCCACGATTAATTATAGACCAGTTAAATAAAAATATTAATAAGTGTTTATGTCCTGAGAATGTAGCCATGAAAAATAGTAATACACACATTTTGAAAGAAAAAGGAATATTTGTATTTGATTTTTAATCACTTGCCAATGGGATATGTGTGCCTATTGGACATTGTGCTTCTCAATCCTTGAAATCATGTTGGATGCCACCATCTCATTTATTGCTCCACACTGATTATATATTGTACTTCCTTTAAAAAAAAAAAGATTTTGTGCATTTATTTTGAAGAGAGAGTGTGTGAGAGCATGAGCCTGGGGAGATGTAGAGCAAGGAGGGAGACAAGCAGACTCTGTGCTGAGCAAGGAGCCCTATGTGAGGCTTGATCCCAAGACCCTAAGATCATGACCTAAGCCAAAACCAAGAGCCAGTGGCTTAACTGACTGAACCACCCAGGCATCCCTGCACTTGCTTTGTATCACTACTGCTGAAAACCCAACCTTACAAAGATATGACGTCACTAAAAGGGACATAGCTCAAATTAATTTTGAAATGTTTGAACTACCAGCACTAGTAACTTACATAGTGTCCAACTATATATTGACTATTGCCATATTTTCCTTGAAATTTTGATATATCTTATGGTATCCTGTGAGTTTTCTAACTCCCCCCATTCCCTCACCACCACCCAAAGTACATTAGCACATAGTTTGGGAATTAAGAATTTAGATTCAATAAAGATGCTATTTTCTGTCAAATGTAAAGTTTCTAAATTCTTGCTTATAATTTCTGTAGCTATTTTATCATGGATCGGTAACAAGCATTTGAAACATCAGCAATCCAGGGACCAGACTTTGAGTAGCACTGGTCTAGGGTTCTTCGTGATCTTCTTTATCACTGACATTCCTTCATTGTTCATTATACTTCAGATATAGAGTTCTTTCTGATGTTCTTAGAAGGCATTAAGCTCCGTGATGCTCTCTTTCTTTTCTACTTGCTCTACCTTCTGCCTATAAAATGCCTGTTCCCAGAGCTTCAGATGATTGACTTCTATCCATTCAGTTCTTAGTTCAAGAACTATCTCTTCATTAGGCTTTTCCTAATGACTCAGTTTAAATTACCAATACCCCAGGATGCCTGGGAACCTCAGTTGGTTAAGCATCCGACTCTTGGATATGGTTCAGATCATGATTTCAGGGTCTTGGGATGGAGCCCTGCACTGGGATTTGCACTCAGTGGGGAGTCTGCTTGAGGACTTCTCTCCCCCTTCCTCAGCCCCTTCCTCTGCTCTCTTTCTCTCTCTCAAATAAATTAATAAAATATTTTTAAAAAATTACCAACACCCCTAAGCCATTCTCTGTAATATTGCCTCAATTCATTTTTTTCACAGCAGTTGCTATTTAACACAGTCTTGCCCATTTATTAGCTTTCATATTTAATATTTTGTCTCACACCAGTATCATAAATACTTTACAGGTAGGGACCTTATCTGTTTTGTTCACCACTATAGGTCAGTGTCTTAAACAGTGACTCATGTGTAACCAGTGCTGTAAAATAGTTGTTAGATGAATGAAAAAATGGTAAATAAGAATCTTTGCTATACTTAAGTCTTGAACGGGCAAGTGGTCATAAGTGGCAAAGGTTTTAGAAAAAAATAAATGAGGAAACATAACCTAAAAATAAGAAAATCCTATCCAATAGCATCAACTTTTCGGTAATTTAGTGAAAATAAGAAAATATTGAATTTAACAGTTGGAATTCTTTGCCATCTCGAGGAATATGAGAGATCTGTGGGAATACATCTAAGAGCCGCAGAGATAGTAGGTACTCCACAGCACGTTCTTTGTATGCTGTCCATTCATTTTTATCTTGCCTCTTAGATTTCTGGCTCACTAAAGATAGAGATCACACATTATACTTTTAAAAATATATCTCCCATAAGGCTTGCCATTTGTCTTAGTTGTTTGGACTGCTCACACAACATAACATAATTGGGTGACTTAACAACAAATACCTGTTTCATACAGTTCTGGAGACTGGGAAGACCAGATAAAGCCACTGGGGGATTTGGAGTCTGGTGAGAACCTACTTTCTGGTTTGTAAACAGTATCTTTTAGTATCCTCACATAACAGAGTTGGGGAAGGAATCTCTTTTTAAGAGTAATAATACTACTCATGAAGGCTCTACCTTCATGACCTTATCACCTTCCAAAGGCCCCACCTTCTAATACCATCACTTGCAGGGTAATATTTCAACATATGTATTTGTTAGGGGTGGAGCATGGGGGACACAAGACATTTGATCTACAGCGCAAGTTCTTTTAACACAAAAGTTATATACTTACCATATTTTGGTGTCCATGAAGGTTTCCCTGTATTTTTTAGCCCTTAACTAACCTTCACTGGAAAACAAAACAAAATAAATCAATACAGGAGGAGGGTAAGAGGGCAAATGTGATTTTATGATTCTTCCATCACTATAGAACTATTTGTAGTGTTGCATATATGGACTCAAAGCTGGCTAAGAGAGCTGATGGTGGGAGAAGTCAACTCAACCTGTGACCGTCCCTTCAAAGCTATGTAGAGTCTCATTGTGGTTCTAATTTGCATTTCCCTAATGATTAATGACATTGAGCATCTTTTCATGTACCTTTTGGCCCTTCATATGCATTCTTTGGAAAAGTGTCCATTCAGATTCTCTGCCCATTTTTTATTTGGATTATTATTGGTAATTATTAATACTTTGCTATTGACTTATATGAGTTCTTTATATATTTTGAATATTAACGTCTTATCAGATACAAGTTTGGAAATATTTTTCCCATTTCATAGGCTATCTTTTCATTTTGTTGGTGGTCTCTTTGGCTGTGCAGAAGCTTTTAGTTTGATGTACTTCCAAAGGATTATTATCTTTTTTTTTATTGTATTGCTTATGCTTTGTGCATCATATTCAAAAAGTCATACCAAGACCCATGTCAAGTTGCTTTATTCCTGTTTACTTCTAGGAGTTTCATGGCTTCAGATCTTACATTTGAGACTATGACACATTTTGAGTTAATATTTGTGACTGGTGTAGGACATGGGTCCAATTTCATTCTTTTAAATGTGAATAATCAATTATCACAGCACCATTTGTTGCAAAAACTGTCTTTTCTCCATTAAGTATTCTTGGCTCCCTTACCAAATTCTAGCTGACCATGTATGCTTGAGCTTATTTCTGGGCTCCCAGTTCTGTTACACTGGTCTATTTTCCTGTTTTTTTTACACCATTACAGTACTGTTTTCGATGATCATAGCTTAGAACTGGAGTGTGATGCCTCCTGCTTTGTTCTTTTTTTCTCAGGATTACTTTGGCTACTTGGAGTCTTTTGTAGTTTCATATCAATTTTAGGAGTTTTTTTCTCTAGTTCTCTAAAAAATCCCATTGGAATCTTGGTAGAAATTGTATTGGATCTCTTGGAATATTGACAATGTTAATTCTTCCAATTCATGAATGTGCAAAACTTTCCATTTATCTGTGTCTTCTTTGATTTCTTTCACTAGTGTTTTCAGATTTGAGATCTTTGACCTCCTTTGTTAAATTTATTCCAAAGTATTTTTTGATGCTACTATAAGTGAGAACATTTTAAATTTATTTTTCAAAAAAATGTATTGTTGCTATACAGAAAAACTACTGAGTTTTGTATATATACTTTGCATCCTGAATCTTTATTGAACTTATTGATTATATTTAACAGTATTTTTTATTGAGTCCAGGATTTTCTCCATATAAAATCATGTCATCTGCAAATAAAGACAATTTTTAATCTTTTCCAATTCTAATACTTTTTCCAATTCTTTATTTCTTTTCCTTGCCTGCTTGCTCTAGTTTAAAACTTCTAGAACTATGTTGAATTGGAGTGATGACAGTGGACATCCTTGTCTTATTCCTGATCTTAGAGAAGACTTTCTTTCTTTGGAAAGTTATGTTTATATGTATATATTTTTTTTTATTGGAGTTCGATTTGCCAACATATAGAATGACACCCAGTGCTTATCCCGTCAAGTGTCCCCCCTCAGTGCCCAAGAAAACTTTCAACCTTTTCACCACTCAGTATGGTATTAGCTGTGGGCTTGTCATACATGGTCTTTATGATGTTGAGATATGTTTTATTCCTAATCATTAAGAATTTTTTATCATGAATGAATGTCAAATTTTGTCAAATGCTTTTTATGCATCTACTGGGATAATCATATGATTCTTTTCTTTCATTCGATTAAATATGAATGAATCCCACTGATTGATTTGCATATGTTGAAGCATCACTGCATGCCAGGGATAAATCTCACTTGATCATAGTGAATGATTCTTTTAACTTACTGCCAAATTTGGTTTGCTACTGTTTTTTATTAAGAGTTTTTGCAATTACATTCATCAGGGTTACTGACCTTTAGTTTTCTTTTATAGTAGTGTCCTTTTCCGGTTTTGGTATTGGGATAATGTGGAAGGTTTCCTTCCTCTCAATGTTTTGGAAGAATTTGAGAAAGATTGGTGTTAATTTTTCCTTAAATGTTTGGTAAAATTCACCATTGAAGCCATCTGGTCCTGGACTTTTCTTTCTTGGGAGATTTTTGATTAGTGATTCAATCTCATTACTAGTAATTGTTCTTTACAGCTTTTCTATTTCTCTCTGATTTAGTCCTCATAAATTGTATGTTTCTAAGAATCCTTTCATTTCTTCTTGGTTATTTGGTTTATTGGCATGTAATTGTTTATAGTAAGTAATCTTTTAGTATCCTGTGACTTTCTGTGGTATCCATTGTGATATTTCTTTTTTCTAACTTATAATTTTATTGATTTTGATTTTTTTCTCCCTTTAGTTAGTCTAGCTAAGGGTTTGTCAATTTTAGTTCTATATTCAAATAACTAACTCTTCGTTGGCTGATCTTGTTTGACTGCTTTTATTTATTTGGGATGATTAGTCTTTCCCAAACAAACTAAAGCTGAGGTAGTTTATTACAAGAAACTAAGAATTTGGGCATCCCTGGGTGGCTCAGCGGTTTGGCGCCTGCCTGTGGCCCAGGGCGCGATCCTGGAGTCCCAGGATCCAGTCCCACATCAGGCTCCCGGCATGGAGCCTGCTTCTCCCTCCTCCTGTGTCTCTGCCTCTCTCTCTCTCTATGTCTATCATAAATAAATAAATCTTTTAAAAAAAAAGAAACTAAGAATTTTTGTACAAAAAATGCTAAAAGGATTTTTTTGAGTGGAAGTAAAAAATATTAACACCATGAAAAATAAAAAGGTAGTATAAATTTTACTGGTGATAGTAAATATATAGCCATGGTTAACTACAATATGGTGATAGTGGTAAAAATGTTTTGTTTGAGAAAGTCTAAATCTAATCTTAGTTTGGCTATTCTTATTTATTTGGAGTCTTTTAATGTAGGCATTTATTGCTATGAATAATTGCTATGAACTCTTAGAACTGCTTTTTCTGCATTTCACAAGCTCTGGCATGTTGTATTTCCATCTTCATTTGTTTCAAGAAATTTGTTTATTTCCCCTTTATTTTTTTCCTTTGCTCCCTTGCTTGTTTAGAATAGTGTTGTCTAATTTCCTTGCATTTATAAATTTTCCAGTTCTCCTCTTGCTACTGATTTCTAATTGCGTGCTATTATGGTCAGAGAAGATACTTGGTATGATTTTAAACTTCTTGAATTTGCTGAGACATGTTTTGTGATCTAACATATGTTCTATCCTAGAACATATTCCATCTGTACCGGAGAAGAACGTGTATTCTATTGTTGTTCAATAGAAAGTTGTGCATATATGTGTTAGGTCCATCTGTTCTATAGTGTTATTCAAATGTACTGTTTTCCTATTGATTCTCTGTCTGGATTATCTATCCATTATTGATAGTAGAGTGTTAAAGTCCTCAAGTATTATTGTATTGGTGTTTATTTCTCCTTTTAGCTCTTAGTTTTTGCCTTATATATTGGGTGCTTTAATGTTAGACACATAAATATTTATAATTGCTATATCTTTTTGATATATTGATCTCTTATCATAATATAATAACCTTCTTGGTCTCTTTTTATCATTTTTAGTTTAAAATCTGTTTTGTCTGATATAAGTGTAGCTGACCCTGCATATTTTTGGTTCCCATTTGTTTGAATTTTATTTTCTCCATATTTTCACTCACAGTCTATATGTGCCTATTAAGGCTAACGTGGGTCTCTAGTAGGCAACATATTTTTGGATCTTAAGAAAAAAAAAAACTATTCAGCCATTTTATATCTTTTAATTGGAAAATTTAATCCTTTTATGTTTAAAGTAATTATTGATAGGTAACGCCTTACTATTGCCATTTTATTGTTTTCTGATTGTTTTGTAAGTTCATTGTTCCCTGTATCTTATCCTGTTGTCTTTCTTTATGTTTTTATGTATTTTGATATAAGTCTACTTTGACTTCTTTATCATATTATTTTGTGTAATTACTACAGGATTTTCCCTTATGGCTTTGGTGAAGTTTACATAAAATATCTTAAACTTATAATCCTATTTTAACTGATAACAACTTATCTTAAATAGAATTTGTAAACTTTACACTTTTACTTCTTCTCCCCTCTCACATTTTTGGTTATTGCTGTTATAATTTACATTATTTTTAAAATTGTGTAACAAATGACAGATTATAGTAGTTATGGTTATATTTACTACTTACAAATTTTTTAAATGGAGTTGTAATTGAATTATGCATGATTATCATCAGATTGCAGAATCTACCAATGACTATATTTACCATTACCAGTGAAATTTACACAATCTTTTTATATTTTTATGATGTTAATTAGCGTTCTTTTACTCCATTCAGAGAATTCCTTTTAGCATTTCTTGTAAATTCCTCTAGTTTCTGGAAATAAACTCCTTCAGTTTATGCTTGTTTGGGAAAGTCTTTATCCTTCTTTTTTTTTCTGAAGGACAGCTTCACCAGTTATAGAATTCTTGGTTGAATTTTTTTTTTCAGTATTTGAGTATATTACTCTATTCTCTCCTGATCTAAAAAGTTTCTGTTGAGAAATCTGTCATTAATCTTCTGGGGGACTTTCTGAATGTAATTTCTCTCTTTTTTCTTGCTGCTCTTTCAAGTGTTTATCTTTGAGGTTTGCCTATTTAATTTTACTGTGTCTTGATGTGGCCCTATTCAGGTTCAATTTAATTTGGCAGTTTTGAAACCTCATAGGTTTAGGTGTCCATTTATCTCCCCAGGTTTGGGAAGTTCTCAGCCATTATTGTTTTAAATATGCTATCTATTTGTTTATTTATTTCCTTCCCTTCTCTCTTCCTTCCTTGTTTCCTTCCTTCTTTTCTTTCTCACTTCTTCCTCCTGGAATTCCTGTAATGTGACTATTCTTTCTTCTCTTTGTGTCCTATATCCTACAATTCCCATAGGTTTTCTTCAGTCTTCTCATTTTTTTTTTTATTTTTGCTTCTCTGACTGGGTAATTTCCAATACCTTATCTTCCAGATATCTTCCAGATATCTACCTTATCTGGTTCTTTCTTCTCCATGGTTACTTGAAGTTCTCAATTAAATTCTTATTGTATTTTTCAACTCTAGGATTTTTTTTTCTGGTTGCTATTTTTTTTTGCCAGACTTCTCCTTTTGTTCATGCATTGTACTCCTGATTAAGGTTAGTTATCTTTCTCTGTGTGTGTGTGTAGATGTGTACGTATGTGTGTATTTGTAGTTCACTAAAATTCCTTAAGAAAATTATTCTTAATTCTTTGTCTGATGGTTCATAGATCTCCCATTTATTTAGAGTCAGTTATTGGAGCTTTCTTAGTTTTATGTGGTAATGTCACCTTTACCTGATTTTTTTAAATTTATGATTCTTGATTTCTTACATTGTTTTCAATGCATTTGAGTAATTCGGCTCCTTTTCTAAACTTTACAGTTTTACTTTAGCAAAGACAATTCTTAACCAGTCAGCTCAGTTTGGGTTTGTGGATGCATCTGCTGGTCATGTCTTTGGGTGGACAGGGCATACTATTATGGTCTATTTTAAGATGAAGTGACTATTTGAGCTCTGAGGATGGGGATGAGCAGGGTATGCCACTGGCTGAAAACAGTTGGCTAGAACTCCTGGCTTCATTCCATACCCAAATAAGGCTGTAGGATAGTCTCTGCATTTGTCTGGATTCTTGGTCAGACTTACTAGATGGTGGACACTGGGTGCTATATTCAGTATTTGATGTGGCCATAAATTAGCTTCCCTAGCCTGGCAAAACAGCAGGACAGGACCAAGTGCCTTTACAGGTCTTCTTTGGGGATTCAAATCAGGCCAGAGTATGCACTGAATTCCCTGGCCAGGTAAGGCCACTGTTTTTTCTCTATAGATGGGTAAGCTATAAACTGTGCTCTGTGTTCAAGTACTTTCCCATGTGCTCTAGTTAGGTTCCCTGGTTGGACAGGCTGAATGCTGTATTTAGTGATGAGTGGGAATATAAGTTAGATTTCTTGCCCAGGTATAGCAGAAGCAGCTCTAAAGCTGGTAAAGCTCTTTGTTGTCTTAACTTAAGCCAACCCACACCCAAATTCCCTGACTGAACAGGTCCACTCACTTTTCTCTGCAAACTATTGGCTCTGTCCTTCTGCCTCTCAGTTCTACTGACTCTAGGCTGTATGGCTTCCAGGAGTTGTTGCCAGCATTTCTGGTCAGATGGGGTTGAAAGACATTCTTCACAGCAGGTGGACTATGTATATAGCAGCTTCCTTGTCTGGGTGGGAGGGGGAGGGGCTGGTCCAGACTCCTCTTAATTTCCCAAATAGGCTTTCTGGTTGGGAGGAGCTAGGAACTCCTCTCTACCTTGGCTAGAACTAATGTACCACAGGAATGCTCCATGCAGGTACTGGCTTTGTTCTGGGGGCAATCTGCTCAGCCCACCTGCCTCTTGGCTCAAGTGCCATGGAACCTCACTGTTTCCAATAGTTTTCTTTTACCAGCCTTTCTTGTCAAATGGAACTAGAAGACATGCTCCATAGTAAGTGGGGCTGTTAGCTCCTTGCCTGCTTGTGGGTAAAGCAGGCTCTGTGGCCACAAAACTCCTCATTTGAGGATCTGAATTAGGCAGATTAGTACCCCTTTGAGTTCCCTGGAGAGTGCACCCCGACTTGGTTCTGTCACTGAGCAAAATCACAGGCTGGGATTGCTACTTAAGTACTAAAGGTATGAACTTGGTGCTAAGATCTTGTGTGCTCGTTGCTGCAAGCCCAGCCTTTTGGGTCACAGATTCCCACTAGAGGAGCTGGAGGCTCTGGGCAGACCTATCTGCCTAGTGCTGCTCTGGTCTGGGGGAGGGGGCAGTGTGGTCCATGTGTAGCCTTCTAATGCAGACTGTTTGGGTCTCTATAGTACTGAGGGGTCTTCAGCCTTACCCCTGCAAGATTCTTTTGCTGCTGGATTTGTTTTTGAATGGTTGGTAGTTGTTCTTGTGAGAGGGATTCTAGTCTGGAGCAGTTTATGTCACCATCTTGATGACCACCCCTCCTTTTTAAATATATTTGATTTTGTCTTATATCCTCTGCCCCATTTCCCTTTTAAGACTACTGGCAAGGATGAACAGAAGTAATTGCTGTTTAATAGTAGGTGCTTCAATGGAGAATGGGTTCCATCACATGATATCAGGCACAGAACTGAAATTTGCTTTGTGAAAAATAGAATAAGAACCGAAAATTGAAGATAGTTGAAAATTGCAATTATGAATGTTATTTTTAAAACTGTGAGACAATTAGATATGATGAGATGTGGATGTTCTCTGATGTATTATAAACCTCAAAATATTAGTATTGTAGCACTGGCAAAATATTAGCTAACATGAGTTTTGAAAATGTTTCCCAGAGACAGTATTTTATCCAGAAATACAAACTGCACTGACCAAATTTCACTGATTAGATTCATTGAGCCTTTCTACCCAAAAGCAACAAAGACCATGTTAGCATGAGAGTCAGAGGAACATTTGAAAAAGCGTTTGATGTTGACAGTAAAAATATCCTATTTGCTAAAGCCCATCAAGTGGCATAGTTATCAGTGACAGATCAGTTCAGTTCTTATGTGTGCTCTTGGCCAAGGGAGGGATTAGAGACTTGGGCAAGCAGATTTCAGTTTTGCTTTACTAGATTGCTCTATTTTTTTTTTGGAACAGAACTCATAGGTCAATGGTAAGTAAACAATTGTCTTTGCTTCAACACCAATCTTGGCCAGGAAGTTAACGAAGTTGGAGGAGGAAGAGTCTCTTTCTACCCATGTTTTAGGGAAATTATTTAGTATGGTTCTTCAACAATGTATTTGTATAGTGGCCTGAGTAATAACCCATCTTTTTTGCACCTTTCCACTGAAAGAAGAAACCATAGGAGCCTACAGCCCCTGGGACCAGTGTCTGTCCCTAATGTTGGATGCCTGTCCAATCTAAGGAGCCATCATATGATTAAGTATAGGACTAGAGAAAACACACTAACTTCTTAATACTTTATAGGTTCTAGGTAAGTTTGTATATCGGGGGGGGGGGTGCTATTATTAATGAGATTCTTTGCTTTTAACATAAGATTAGGTGGCTTTCCCTTCTTGAGATTTAATTTTCCTACATCAAATTTAGCAGCCACCTTGTTTTTTGTGGTCTCCACCCACCCACCAAATAGTACTGAGTTCTCTTCAATGCCAGGGTCTGGTGTTACATATAGAATGCTTTTTTTCCTTCATGGACTTTATGTCTAATTTTAAATGGAAACAAGTAAAAACATAAATGATATGGGTGTGATGCAAGAGAGGGAAATAAATGGAGGAACCAAGGAATCATATGCAAACCCACTGGGTTCAAAGCATCTACAGATGTTTCTCTAATGATTCTCTTCCCCTCTGTTTAGGGTTACCTACCATGAATGGACCAGAGCAGATCAGGGTTCTGAAGACCCTTGACATGAACATCCACATCTGAATTCTTTTCTCCCCAAACTCATAGGAAGTAGGATCCAAGCTCTGCCCACCCTACACCCACTGTGTTTCAACTCAACTCTCTGTTTTCCCCAGTCATCACTACTGTTATGAAAACTCACCTTCAATACTTGTTTCCAATGCTCATTTCCCTCCTTGATAATTATTACGCAGAGGTAACAACTAATCAATATATTAAGACCTTGGAAACTTTTATTGTTCAACAAAAGAGCAAAACTACCAAAGTACGTTGGTAACATGGAAATGGAAATAATAATAAATAATAATAATAATAATAAAAGGAAATGGAAATAATAGTGACTTTTCAAAGACATTAGTAAGGGTAGTCCTAAAATGCAGTGTCACCCACATATTTTGGTTCATCCAACGAAGTCCATCAATAGAAGATCCTCTCTATAAGACAATTTTGCCCATTTAACTGCATGACAAACTTGCTCAGGAAATGATCATGCATTTCCTTTTATCCCTGAAGAATTAATATAAATCATTAGTCATTCAAGTGTGAAGTGGTTCTAAATGAAGAGAACATTTGTCATCTGAGATGTAGAGAATATGGTAAAGAACAAGACAGATCTGTTTCTTCTATAATGGAGCCTATGTTTTGATGAGAAACATAGACATAGTAGACAAACTTCATTAATAATTAATTACAAAGCTACTAGGAAAAAGTACTAAGATTTGTAGGGAATTCCAAATGACAATCTGAGATACTGGCAACCCTATATTTTTCATCCAACTAGTAAATATTGCCTGTCCTTGCTTTTTAAATTACTGCCTCTGGAATCATAGCGTACTTATGTGGTTCCTCTTCTAAGGTCTTTTGAATCTCTTAAAAAAAATGATTATTTTCTTCCCTTCAGAAATTAAAAGAAGAGAAATTATTAGTAAATTTTGGAAGTAGAAAAAAGACACAGGAGAAGCTTGTGCTAATTAGAGTTCATTTTCTCAGTTAGACTTTCAAGTCTGCCTGGTATTCTGATGAATTGAGGTTATACTTTCCAAGCCCACAAAAGAGCCCACTGCCCAGTGACTTCTGGTCCAGGATAATCTTCAATTCTAATTAAGGTGCTTTGCAAGCCCACTTATCTGACAAGAGCATACAGCAAACAATAAGTGAAGATGCATACCTCAGCACTCTGGAATGAGACCTTTGTCTTGAAATCCAGTCTTTTACCTCCTCCTTATTTAAACTCCAGTTGCTTTGAGCACAAAAGAAGCAGTGACAATCCTATCCTTGGATCCAGCAGATCTCAAGGTAGGTGTTGCTCAGATTGCTTCTTCTCCCCAGTCTATTTTGCTAAACACACGAGGGAAACCAGTCCAAGGAGTGACTCATGCAGCCATTATATTGACACAACCACATTTACTCTGATGAATGGCATTTCCAGTGTTTTGCTATCACCCAACAGTTGCTTGATACTTGTTTGACAATACACGGACAGACAACCACATTTGAAAAGTTGCAGTTTGCAAATATTCTCCCTTTACTGCATGGCCTTTTTTCTTTTTTCTTTCTTCCAGAAGAGCAGTCTCTTTGAGGAGAGAGGGCTTATGAAGTGTTTATATATTTTCCTTTTTCAAGAAATACCTAGAAGTGTGATGACTTGAAGTGAGGGTAAATGGCTTAAAAGCATAGGGTTTTGGTGATGGAAAGAATTGTAGGGGGTTTTATGTATCTCCACCAACTTTTCTGAAGAGAATATTAAGGGATAGAGACATGAAGTGACTTAGGATCACATGGACAATTAAAGGCTTATTGGGCCGAGAAACTCAGACCTTCCATTTAATTCTGACAATGCAATACTCCCTACGTAAGCACTGACTTTAAAAAGCAAAACAAAAATGCAGTAATGAGTTGTTAAGTAAATATTGGACACACATTCAATAATCACACTATTTTGACAAGCAATGAAATGGAATAAACATCAAATGTGAAATGGTTGAGAAATTTTAGGGAAAAAGTCAATAAGATGAATCTCACAAGCATATTAATAGCTTATAAAAATTGAAACAACAAAGAGCATATCCTATAACCACTTGGAGAAAAGGGTGATTGGAAAGGAGGGGTACTGTCAAGGTCTGTTTTCTTTTTCTTTTTCTTTCTTTCTTTCTTTCTTTCTTTCTTTCTTTCTTTCTTTCTTTCTTTCTTTCTTTCTTTCTTTCTTTCTTTTTTTCTTTCTTCTTTCCGGAGACAGAGCATGAGTGCAAGTGGGAAGAGGTGGAGCAGAGGGAATGGGAGAGAGAGAATCTTTTTTTTGTTTGTTTGTTTGTTTGTTTTTGTTTTTGGAGTTCAATTTATCAACATACAGTATAATACCCAGTTCTCATCCCGTCAAGTGCCCCCCTCAGTGCCTGTCACCCAGTCACCCCATCCCCCTGCCCATTTCCCCTTCCACTACTCCTTGTTAGTTTCCCAGAGTTAGGAGTGAGAGAGAGAATCTTAAGCAGGCTCCACACACAGCAAGGAGCTGGAGTAGGGCTCTATCTCATGACCCTGAGATCATGCATGGTCTGTTTCTTGATGAGAGTACTGGTTACACGTTTGTATTCACTGTGAAAAAATCCAGTAAACTGTTCACTTAGGATTTGAGCCTGCTCCTAGATCACAATTAAAAGTTTACAGTTTTGTCTTTTTTCTTAACCTTAGAAGCTTCACCTTTCCTAAATTTCACAAGTAATGAGGCTGAATCCTGATTTGTATTTTTTAAACTATAGGAGCACGGGGAGAAGTGGCCTTGGAAAATCAGGTTAATGGCTTGAATTCAGAACAGGGGTAGGTGGGTGGAATGTCCAGATCTTATTACATGCTACTTAAATCACTTGCTGGTTTTTGTCTGTAAAAGGGTGATTGTAAGACATTTACCTCCCTGAAAACTAGGGGCCATGTGGGAGGGTTGTTGACATCCTTTTCATTAAAATGGGTGATGGCAGGGGTACCTGGGTGACTCACCTGGTGGCTTGGTTAAGCATCTCCCTTTGGCTCAGGTCATGATCCCAAGGTCCTGGGATTAAGCCCCATGTAGGGCTCCTCCTCAGTAGGGAATTTGCTTCTCCTTTTCCCTCTGTCCCTCCCCCTGCTTTTGCTCTCTCTCTTTCTCTCTTAAATACATAAAATCTTTTTCATTTCTTTTAAATGGATGATGGTATAGTGGTGAATAAATGTCTCTGGCTTGGAGTGAGCAGAACCCTTCACTCACCCTCAGCCCTACGTGTCTGTAGAAATACTACCTCATCTGTTCTATGATTCACCTGCGTAATTTCATCCTTCAAAAATCATTCTTCTTGTGCCAGAAGCAAGTGTAAACATCTTTAGCTACCATAAACCATACAATCTTTGGGTTATTTAAAGTTCATTAGTTTGGATTTCTCTTTGGGATTTTTGTCAAAGCACATATCCGAAGATAAGGAAATGGATTTTGGTTGGAAGCTGTTGTGGTTTTAAAACATAGTTGCAAAATGCTTCAACATTTCCTCTCATTGAGAAAATGTCATTTGGGCCATCCTTTGAATACAAATACGCTGTGACCCTCAGGCCAACTGAGTGGGAGTTCTGAGGCTAAGTCATAAATATAGATACAGCTTTTGCTTTGTGGGGATGCTTGGACTTAGCTCTGAGCAGCCAGGTATAGAAAGACTAACTACCCTGAGACTGCCATGTTGTTAGGAAGCCAAACCACATGGAGATGCCATGGGGAGGCACTCCAGTATATGAGTCTTCCCAGCCCAAATGACAGACAAGTGTAGGAACTTTCATATGATTCTAGCCCTCAGCCATTAAGTCACCTCCCTCCACCCCAGCCTTTAAGTTATCCCAGCTAAGGCCTCAGACATGGAGGCACAAGTCGACCCCACTCTACCTCATTGCGTTCTTAGCCCATGGAATCCCTGAGCATAATAAAATGGTTATTTGAAGACAGTAAGTTTTGGGGGTAGTTATATAGCAACAGAAGGAAGGAACTCTAAAAGTTCACTGATGTTCAGCCAATGTCATTCTGCTAGAGAGACTGGACTCTGTAGATACAAGGATGAGTCAGGCCATTTGAGATGTGAAATGGAGTCTGTGGGACAATATCAGAAGGACATGGGTCCCAATGCCACACACAGTATTGCCACACATGAGCTATAGTTGTACCATTCAACCAGGGGTGGAATTCCAAAGCCTTCCTTAACATAGTCCCAAAATTGTCCCAAGAATCATGGTAATACATAGGAAAACCGTATCTTTCTAAACTGTAAATCATCAAAGGAATAGTTGCTACTCCTAAGAATTATGTTTGCTCCTTGGCGAAGATTATTTCATACTGATCCTCTTGGCAATTTGTTGTCTTTTAGCCCAGGTGAGAGGCCACAGGTATATCTAGAATGACTAGACCATTGAGAAAAGCCATCATTTTGGTCATTGAAAGATAAAGCATGACTCACAGTCAGGTGTTTGTTTGTTTGTTTGTTTGTTTGTTTCACAGTCAGTTTTGAAACTGGTTCTTATGATTGTAGGTGGGCTGAGAAATGAGCACAAGTTTTAGTTAGAACAAGTAGCCGGCTGAGTGTATAAGAGTAGTACAATGTGCATTTGTGGCCAAGTCACATCTCACCTACTGAATTTTTTTCATTCAAAAGAAAATGGTATTTAAAGAGTGCCAAATGGAGAGTTGGTTTTTATGATTGTTAGATCCTATATCTTCTCTCACCAACATTTTAAAACTGGGAGTTTCGGGCTATCCAGGTTGTGAGGGAGAATTCTCCTTCACTGGAAGCTAAAGACATCCCTAACCTCTTTTGACCACAGAAGACTTCAGGATGAGATATTAACAATAATCTAGCCATCATTGCCTCACTTATTTCTACTGTAAAATGGGTATATCATTTCTCAGTAGGAAAGCTTTAAATTAATAGAAATATCCAGAGCTTCTGGTGCAAGGAAAGGATCAGGCCATTGCTTAATACTATAGCAAGGGGGTAGGGGTGGGTTTATAACCTCAATAAAGTATAAGGGAACTAATTCTGAATATCAGATTAAATTTGCTCTTGTACATCCTGTTTTTTTTTTCTTCTCCAAGCAGTATTGGATTTCATACATCGTGTTGAAGTCCCCTCCCTGCGTGGATGCTGGATTACATCCCCCACCCTGTATCTTTTAACAAGCTCCTTGGTGCAGCTGGAATTAATGCTTCCTGTCGTTTTAAATAATGTGACATTGAAATACAATTTTTTAATGTGCTGGCATTTAACATGCCACAATATTTCAGTTATTTTACATTCATTTGGGTGCTCTAGTGTTATTACAGCTGTTATGAAATTCTGACAAAGAGGTGCGTTTCTTTCTTCTGTTCCACCATAATTGCTTTTTGCCGCATCTCTGAAGCGTAACCATGGCGATCTGCAACATTCATCAGAGGACCTCTTGTTATTTCCCTCGTGTGAATGAAAAACAAAGTGGTATAAATACTCAGAGAAGTTTTTTAAAGGCAGCTTTATCTCTCTTTCTTTTTCTCTTTCTTTCTCTCCCTTCCCATTGTTTTTTCCTTCTTTTTTCTTTTTCTTTCTTTCTTTCTTTCTTTCTTTCTTTCTTTCTTTCTTTCTTTCTTCTTTCTTTCTTTCTTTCTTTCTTTCTTTCTTTCTTTCTTTCTTTCTTTCTTTCTTCTTTCTTTCTCTTTCTCCTTCAGTTTCCAAATGTGGAGGGTCAATTGAGAGGAAATTAAGTGGCATGGCTAGAGATTTTTCATTTATGTATTTACTTTTAATGAGAAATCTTCTATACAGGGTCTTTCTGTGACAAGCACAGAGAGAATGAAAATTTTGCTAATGCCTTCAGGAAGAAGGAACTGCTGTCATCAAGAATAAAAAAGGCAATGAAAAGTTAAGTCTTTTCTAAATCTGACTTATTACAAACAAGTCCTTGTTTGAGCTGCTTACTGTGGGATATCATTACCATATTGGGACCACTTTGTTGATGTTTTGACTTGTTCTTCCTTTTTATGGGGGAGGGGGATGACTGAAATTACCATGTTCTGGTTGTGCTTTAAATTGCCATCTTTCTGACAATTTGGAAAAGGTTGGGAGGTCAACCCTGCCCCATTTATCTGTACTCTTCTTATCTCTTTAGTCCTTTTTTTCCCCAGAATTATCAGGGATGACAAAGATTCAGGTAAAATTGGTATAGAAGTGCTATCAGATACCGTCTGTGAGATGGTTGTGCAGGTAGACCAGAGGGGCTCTGCTCCATGGGTAAGTCAGTCCCAGCAATAAATCTGAGACTCAGCATCTGTTAATTCCCAATGGTGCTGCTATTTCAATGATGTGAGAGTAAGGAGATGGGGATCCTTCTTAACTTTATTTCCCTAGAGCCAGCTTCAAAAAACTTGCCTCATATATTTTTTCATAGTTTCTCCAGAATTTCCTTTTGGGCTCATAAAAACACTAAATATTTAGCCTTTTCTATTAAGTCGGAGATTTACAAGAAGGAATCTAGTTTTCGGTGCTATCTAAAGCTAAAAGAAATAGTTCTGCCAAGTCTTAAATATTCTACTATACAATTTTACCATTGTGTCTGTTGTGATCTACTTGGGTTCTTATGGCCAAATATATGAATAACAGT
Source organism: Vulpes vulpes (assembly GCF_048418805.1). Taxonomy (NCBI): domain Eukaryota; kingdom Metazoa; phylum Chordata; class Mammalia; order Carnivora; family Canidae; genus Vulpes; species Vulpes vulpes. Next base: position 93,870,004 of record NC_132793.1, on the reverse strand, counting down.
AATATATTTTCAAGGCACGATTGTTGCAAAAACACGTGACTGTGAATAAGAAATATCTGTGCAATGGCTTGTTCCAAACCTTCAACATTTGAGGAAGAGAATTATTTTTATGGAAATTCAATATAATTCTGGAATTGCCTACTTAAAGTGATTTTGGTTTGAACTGTGGTCCCATTATGTTCACCTCTCCCCTAAAACTTTCAGCCATCCCAACAGACTAATTCTTCTGGCCCATAGCAATAACATATCCACAGAAACTTTTAGTAATTGTGATAGCCTGAGAATGTGCTTTCCAATCCCCAAATTCATGGAGTATAAGGAGTAAAGACTTCCAGCTTCTATGCTTTGAAAACTATTGCCCTATTTGCATCCAGGCCACATTTTCCATGAACTACAAGATTGAGCCAATGATTGAGTGTACATAAAGTTAATATTCTACAAACAACTCCTCTTTCTATACCACTGTATGCAGAGTATCTCAATTTTTCACCTGAGTATGTCATTACCTCCAACAATAATTCCATTGGTTGGTTAGGGAAGCTACTATTATCCTTATTTTGCTGATATGGACTCTAGAGCTCTCAAGCAATATGACTTAACACTTAAGGTACCTCATTCCAAGTTTTCTAGATTTGACTCCTCTTCTACACGAGCAAAATTTCATTTACTCATCCATTCATGTATTTAACAAATATTTGGTGAGTATCTACTAGGGCAGACACTCTATTAGTGATGGCAGTAAATCACCAATAATATTTGTTAATGAGGAATATCTGTTGCTGTTAATGATCTGTGAGCCCAGTAGTAGATGCCCAGATGATTCACTCCACCCCAAAGGGTTGGGAAGTGTGGTATATTCTCAGGGGAGATGACACAGATTCTGCAAGATAGTATTTTGAGATGCCAAACACAATTTGAGTGTTTGTCAGACTGTCCCAACCTATCTCTTGCTTCTCTGCATTCTATTCTAAGTGGGCTCAGATAAAAGAATCTCCAGAGTTGGGTCATAAATAGACAAGCCACCTACATGCCATAAAAATAGAAGGAAATTCATAGGTAGAGGCAAAAGGGCTTTAAACTTCATTTCGGAAGGAGAATTATCTTAAGAAACAGAAAAAACAAAACTGGTACATAATTAAACATGAAAGTCAACTACAAAAACACAGGGAAAGTATGAAACATAATAATAAAGCCAATACACACATATTAGAAGTAACTATAAGTGTATGGGTAGGTGCTTCTGAGAATGGAAGCCAAATTTGAACTAGAATAGGCAAAATTTAAAAAAAAAGAAAGAAGAAAGAAAGAAAGAAAGAAAGAAAGAAAGAAAGAAAGAAGAGAACTAAAAATAATTGGCTCATGGAGTCAAGAAAAGTTTGAGTAGCAAGTAGACTCAGGAAGTCCTCTAACAGTAGACCACAGTGCCAGGAATCCTCCATCCACATTTCTGCTACTGGACATGTTAGATTTATACTTTCTCACCATGGATTTACTTTCTTCATGCAGCTATCAATGACTCCATCATCTCCATTGTGAAAATTTGCACCCACAAATAGGGAATTAAGTTTCATAGTTTCAGTTAGAAAAATTCCATGGAAGCATTCTAAATGAGCCACTTCTTGACTGATTAACTGTAGCTGGGGAAGGGCAGGGCCATGGATAGGAAGGTCCTCAGTGAAGGGGTAGCGTGTGCCGGGCAAAACCTGGAAGATGTCCACCATACAAAAGTGATTGGAAAACATGTCAGATCCTGACAGCATGCCGTTATCAAAATAAATTCCTGATTGAATAACATAAAATGTAAAAGAAAATATGTTAATTATTAAACAAAGGAGAAAAGGTAGTTTTTAAAAATACATATCTTTAGATGGAGAGAAGTGATCTAAAAAGAGGAATTAAAAGAGAAAAGTATCACATCGATTGTATAAATTTCTATGTTCTCTTTGAAAAATATAAGAAAATAAAAAAGGCAAATATAAAAGAGAAAAATATTTTGCAACAGTTATTACATAGCATTGGTACCCATAATAATATGTAAATCGATTTTTTCAATTAGTGAAGAAAACACTAAAATACTAAGGAAAAATTATGGGCAAGGGCATAGACCATATGCAGAAATATATATATATATTAAAAACTATTATAAATGTATCGACATCATGAGTAATCAAAGAAATGCAAAGTAGAAAAATTAAATGTCATTTTTGTTAATCGAAATGGTGAAAACTTAAAACACTCAATGCTGGTGAACTTCTAGTGAGCTAAGTACACCCAAACAAAGCATTAAGGTGGAGTGCTTGTGTGGCTTGGTAGGTTAAACATCTGCCTTCCACTCAGGTCATGATCCCAGGGTCCTGGGATTAAGCCATGTGTTGGGCTCCTGGCTCAAAGGGGAGTCTGATTCTCTTTCTCACTCTGCCCTGTCCCCCTCCTTGTACTCTCTCTCTTTCAAATAAATAAATATTTACTTTTATTAAAAGTTTATAAAAACCCAAGTCCTCTCCCTTCCAAAAAAACCCCCACAATGTGTAAGGCAAAATTAATGTAACTTCTATAGGCGCAACACAGCGGCACATTCACAATCTTGACAATATCTATGTGATTTGATTAATTAATTCCATTTTGAGAAATCCACCTTAAGAAATAATTGAGAAATGTAAGATTTCTATATAAGGATGTTCACTGCAGTATGAGTAAGTGAAACCACTCAAGGATCTGACAATAAGGAATTAGCTTTCTCTCTGTCTTCAGTCCTCTTATCATTTCCATTAAAGTGCAAGGCTCACTATTTTAATGGGTTTTTATCATTACTCTAAACTGTCTTGTCTTCTGGGTTTTCATCAGTCCTGTGTCTGACAAATCTCCAATCCCAGCTGATTCTGTCCACCACTGTCTAGTTAGTTCCAAGTCACTCTTATGAGCCATTACAGATACAAGTCTCTTTTTTGAACCCCTGAAATTGACTTCTAACTGATCCTCTTGCCCCCACTTATATTCCCACCCATTTTATCCAGTATAATCAGAATGATCTTTCTGTAACTCAGACCTGCTAATTCTCATCTGCATCCCTCCTCACATGGCTGCCTTTAACAACTTAAAACACGGGATCCCTGGGTGGCGCAGCGGTTTGGCGCCTGCCTTTGGCCCAGGGCGTGATCCTGGAGACCCGGGATCGAATCCCACATCAGGCTCCCGGTGCATGGAGCCTGTTTCTCCCTCCGCCTGTGTCTCTGCCTCTCTCTCTCTCTCTGTGACTATCATAAATAAATAAAAATAATAAAAATTTAAAAAAAAAAAAAAACAACTTAAAACACTCCAGAGGATGAAAAGAGATTCTTCTCAGGGTCTACAATCCCTCATTGGTATGAATCCCACCTCTCTCTCCAGGCTTATTATTTACTTCTAGACTTTGAGTTTTAGTTACATTCTCCTACAGTTCCTCAGATATGCCAAGATCTTTCTGGTCAATTGGCTTTGCACATGCCATTCCCTTTACCTGGAACAGTCTTTCTCACTTGGTTCCATATATATTTTTTCAACCCTCATCATTTCAACCATTCTTTCAGATTTCAGCTCAATAATCATTTTATCATCCTCTAACCTCCCTAGCAAGGTCAATTCCTACATTATGAACTTTGCTATTTTAATGTAACTTTACTCTATGATAACTTTTAGTAATAAATACATGTTTACATGCCTGGGTCATGGATTAATGTACACCTCCTTTACTACTGTTTAGTGAGGATCTTTAGGCATAAAATCTATATATGCACACACTTCTCCCACTGCACCTCATGCCTCTGGCAACCACTGATCTATACTCTCTTTCCATGAGGTCCTTTTCATTTCTTCAGATTACTCATATAAGTGAAATCATATGGCATTTGTCTTTCTCTGATTTATTTCACTTTGTATAATGCCCTTAATGTTCATCCATATTGTTACACGTGGTAAGATTTCCTTCTTTTGGGGGTGTAATGGACAGCATGATGACTGTAGTTAATGGTACTGGATTGTACATTAGAAAGTTGCAAAGAGCATAGATCTTAAAAGTTGTCAGGGCAAGAAAAAAATTGTAACTATATGAGGTAATGGATGTTAACTAAACTTAGTGTAGTAATCCTTGCACAACATGTACATGTATCGACATACAACCTAAACTTAAACAATGCTATTTGTTAATGAAAGCTCAATAAAACAGGAATAAAAAAGATCACTGTAGGCAGATTTGCAAATTGCCATGTTTCCAGGGTGTAGCACACATCTGGGCACATAGTAATATTCAACATGTGTTTATTGAGAATGAAGGATTGAATTATGCTATGTCCTTGTAAAGAAAAATTATGTGTCTTTATAATTGAAGACTTTTTTAAAAACATGGAAACATTTTTACACAAATACTCAAAAACTTTTAATACAAATACAATAATATTTAATACAAAAATGTAAAACTGCATATAGAGTATGATCACATGTTTATATGGTTAGATAGCTATATATGCAAAAAATGCTTTAAATTGTCTCTGATATACCTCTAGATTTCTAAATGGTGAGCTTTATTTACTTATTTCTCATTATGTTGTCATTTGAAAAGTTTTTATAATGAGTTTATATGAGTTTCATTTTCAGAAAAAATACTTCAACATAGGAGTGTTGTTGTTTCAATAACTGGTCACCTCTTCAACCTCCTCTGTCTTGTATTGTGGAACTACTGGTAAATAGATTTCTCCTCTTGGCATACATTGGACCCCCAGAGAAGCCTGATTTGTGGGCTTAAGAATTCAGTATGCACCTTAGTGGGATGATTAGAGCATCTTGCACTGAAATGCCCTGATTATTTTGGGCCTCCTGTACTCATTGGGAGTATTGACCCACACTACTCACTGCCTTGGGGGTCTTTGAGTCATATGAATAAGACAGGTTGACTAGCTCTTAAAACAACTCGAAGCAATAAATTAAAAAAATATACATATATGCAGATGATAGATAAGTAGATGGATAAAGGGATAGATTTTAGGGAAAAGAAGACCTCACCTCAGAAGGATTCACCTTGTTCTTATTTATATCTTAAGGAAATGTAGTTAATTCTCTTTTTCACAATTTTAAATCCTCGGGGTCCCAGCTTCCTTCCTCAGTAAAACTAACCCTCTAGACAAAGAATGGCAAATGCATTCTGACATAGTTGCAAATTCTGATCAGCTATTAGTGGCTACTGGAGTATAGTTCTGAGAATACTAAGGTCATGTCTGGGCTCAGGGGAAAAGTATGTTTTGGTCAAGAATGGAAGCTACTATGAATTTCCACACTTCTTGTTCTTTTTTACAAACACCTCCCTCTGAATGAGGTTGACAACCCCATGCTTGACAGTTCCCTGGGCTCATGACCCAGGGTCTAAATTTCCTGATTCCTTCTTTCTTTTTCTTTCCTTTTTCCCCTTGACTCCTTATTTCTTAAAGGCAACAGAGACAGCATGTGAAACTTCTGTCATTTTAAAGAACACAATCTCATTTTCTGGCCCAGACAACTTTGAAACCCATACAGGGCATCTAGAGTTTTATTTTAATTTAATTTCCCCTTCTTTGGTTTCTGGCAACACAAAGCAGATGAAGGGCAGAGAGTGAAGCATATGCCATTGAAAACTGCCCTGGCTTTTCCCTTCACAGTACACTGGGAGACACCATGTGGTGTGAGGCATTCATTTGCAGGTATAGAGTCTGTAAAATTGTATTCGAAAATTAAAAAATTTTAATTAGAAAGCAACATCTGTGAACCCTTTGCTGGAAGCCACTGTTTTTTTTTTTCCCCCTAATAAGTGATCCCAGCTCTGTGGCCCCTTACACCCCTCCCATCATGTCAGAGATTGTAAAACTGGCCATTCCTCTCATTGTGATACTGCATAATGGTCAGATGAGATTCTTCTGCTTAATATTTAACAAGCTATTGGTGCTGCCCAGAAAACTTTAAAAAATATTTAATTTAGAGCCACTTCTTTCTTCACAGATTCTCTTTGCTGTTCTGTTTTCCTATCAATCCCTTACTTCCAGAAACTGTGAGAATCAAAGCTTCTAAGGAGTGTATCAGCTCCTTAATCCCTACCTGATGCCACCCTCTACTGTTTCAGGCAATATAATCCACTCCAGCAGCCAATACAGGGAGCCATGGGTAAAGAAAGTTTTATTTCAAGTGGGAGTTATTAATCAGGTGTGAAAAAAAATCCTTTAAACAACAACGTTGTTATGTTCTCTTTCTCTGAGCTGAGATGGGCAGGTGTTGACAAGGGCAGCTGTGAGGCAGCACTACAGACAACAGTGCCAGCAGGCCAGAGGTGTCTGTGGATGTTGACAGTCTGAGCAATCAGAGTTCATGGGCAAGTAAGTTGGAGACAGAGGGCTAATACATACAGGTAGGTTGTTGGGGGTCTTAGACCCTCTGGTGTGTTGAAGCAGAAAGAAGCAGGTGAGGAGTGAGATATGAAGACCAGCTGGGTCTGAATCCATGAAATGAACACAGAAGGACAGGGGGTGGATACTGAGAGTCTAGTTTCCAGGGCCAGGAATCAGGTATGATAAACCAGCTGTGATGAAAGTCATAGAAATAGACTGAAAGCAAACCAAGGAGCAGAGTAGAGAATGTAGATTGGAGAGGTTGGGTGGCAGGGCTTTGTGAACCTTACTAAGTAGGTGCAATGCGTTGAATTGTGTCCCTGTAAGAGACTTTGAAGTCCTAACACTCAGTACCTATTTAAAAAATAGAGTGTGCAGATGATCAAGTTAAGATAACATCAATAAGATGGGTCCCAATCCAATAGGACTGTATCTTTATGAAAATGGGAAATTTGGACATTGAGGCAGAATAAAGTCAGAGATTGGGGTGATGGATCCATATATGAGTCAAGGAATGTCAAAAATTGCCAGCAAGTCATCCAAAGCTGTGAGAGAATCACAAAGATACTCCCTTAGAGCCTTCAGAAGGAACCAAGCACCCAGACACCTGATCTTGGACTTCTAGCCCTCAGAATTGTGAGACAATATATTTCTGTTGTTTGAGCCAGCCAATTTGTGATATTTTGTTGCAGCAACCCTAGGAAAGTAGTACAGTAGGTGTCACATTCACCAAATAGATATGGCTAGTCTCCCAATATCTAGCCTCCATTCTTTTTTTAGTTAAAGAGTCTTGATTTTTTTACTGGTTCCATTGCCAACTGAAATAACACCTATATTTCCCATTCTTTTGTGCAGGTAGCTGTGTCAGTAAAATATACTGTGATGGGTTGTGGGAAACTTTAGGAAGACTTATTTTTTTAAAGATTTTATTTATTTATTTATGAGAGAGACAGAGAGAGAGGCAGAGACACAGGAAGATGGAGAAGCAGACTCCCTGCAGAAAGCCTAATGTAGTACTCAATCCCAGGACCCCAGGATCATGACCTGAATAGAAGGCGGACACTCAACCACTGAGCCACCCAGGTGCCCTTTAGGAAGGCTTCTTTAAAGAAAGGGAGCAGATAGGATTTTTTTCCCTTCCTTTCCTTCCTTCCTGCCTTCCTGCCTTCATTCCTTCCTTCCTTCCATCCATCCTTCCTTCTTTCTCCCCATTTCCTCCTCTTCCCCCTTCCATCATTCTGTCCTTCTATTCCTTCTATTTTTAAAATTGAAATTTTATTGAGGTATAATGGGCAATTTCTTTCTTTTTTCTTGTTTAATAGACAAGAAATGAATATGACTCATCCTGGTTCCCTGTTGCTGCTTTTACATGATTGTTTTCCTTCCTTTCCCTGAGAACCTCTGATTCTTTGAGTCTCCATCTGCTTAGTCTCTTTAGTCATAAAAAACTTTGTAACTGATGTATAGTCTCCCTTTCCATCTCAACCCAGTCTACTCTGCTTTCTAATTCTGGGATCCAAATCAGGTATGAGGACTGAAGCTCCAGGAGCCATGCAAATCAGTGCTAGAATGTAGCACGGAATGATGGGAGGCACACTAGGTTCTCTGCTGCTCATGCAGCAACTCCGCACTGCCTCCCTATATCCCTTTGTTTCCCCCTCCACTCTTCCTTGATGTGAAAGAGAAATAAAGCTCTATACAATTTAAAAATGGCTGTTTGGAGTTTATTCTCTTAAGAAGTGTAGCCTATCTCTTACCAACATATAGCAGCTGTACCTGTGAGGAGATGGATTCAGGGAGAGAATGTGGTTCACCCAGGACTGTGTGGCCTTAGTGCTTGGCAGAATTTCAAAGGAAAGTCCATGTTTCCTTCCATACTCCAGCCTTTACCAAATGCATTCCCATTTAGAATCATTGAGAGTGCTGGTTAAAAATAGCAGGTTATGTCTGTGCTCAGCCCTTCTAAATTTCAGCCTCTGGAATTGGAGCCTGGCGATTTACATTTTAGTCAGCAACTAAGCTGATTCTTTTTTTTTTTTTTTTTAAATCAATCAATCAATTTTTTTTAAGAGAAGGAGAGAAAGAGAGGAGGGGCAGAGGGAAAGAGAGAATCTTAAGCAGGCACCACACCCAGCGTGGAGCCCAACTCAAGGCTTGATCTCATGACCCTGAGATCATGACCTGAGCTAAAATCTAGAGTCAGATGCTTAACCAGCTGAGCCACCCAGGCACCCCAACCACTAAGTTGATTCTTTAGCACACAGAAGATTGAGAACCTCTCCCAATTCAAGCCACTTCATACTCAGGTACTGAACCTGGGAAGCAGAGTTGGGGACCTGCAGACATTATTCCTCATTCCTGGTCCACTGACCTGAGGACACTATGGGGTGATCTCTTTGGTAGTGAGTGAACATAAAGCATAAGCATCTGCCACATTTGCCCTAGTAGAGGACAGTATATTAGGGGACTCCCACTTTTTCCTTGGGTATGTGGGAAGGAGCAAAGAAAAATTGTGGTCATAGCAACTCCTGGGCACTCTTCCATACTCCATAGTGTTAGGTGAATATGACTCATCCTGGTTCCCTATTGCTGCTTTTACATGATTGTTTTCCTTCCTTTCCCTAAGAACCTCTGATTCTTTGAGTCTCCATCTGCTTACCCATCCTTTCCTTTCTTCCTCCCCTTCTCAAACAATATCCTCTTCACTTCTCTTTAGTCATAAAAAACTTTGTAACTGATGTATAGTCTCCCTTTCCATCTCAACCCAAAATCCTAATCCCTTGCCCTTGAACTTCTCTTTTCCAATGCTCTCCTCTCCACCTCAAACACCCACTTATTAACAGAGGCTGTACCATTTCTGAAATCACCAATCAAATAAGCTAATTCTCCCAAGGTGACCCATTACTCTCCTAGCTCCCCTGCTCAAGCACCTCTACTTCAATACCTTATCAAACTTGAATTTCAATCTTGATCCCTCTTTGTTCTTTCCTTCAATTAGCCTCTCTTTTATTCAGTTTGTGTGCATTCAGTTTAGAGGGCCTGCTCCATTGAGGCTTGCATTCTTTTGCAAATATACATACCTCCCTTGCCTCTGTGTCCCTTCTACATGAACAAGATCCCAATCCTGGGCGGACCCAATCGCTTTCATTCTCCAGCTCATATCCATCCTAAAAATTAAGCCCTACTGGGGGGAAAATCACACAATTAGGCAGATTAGAATCATTATGAATTCATAATCTTTTAATCACCTGCATCAGCTGGGCTCTCATTAAAGTCTAGCAAACACTCTATTTATCTAATCAGCTTGTACTTCACTGTCCCATCAAAGGAAGATCCATCTGCCCCTGCACTGGCTCCCAGAGATTACACTGCCTTATTATTTCCTTTCTACCCAATATCTTAATCATCATTCCCACTTCTGCATCCTTCCCATCAGCATAGAAGATTGCTTGACACTCTCTCTTTAAAAAACAAAACATGTGTGAAAGCCAGAACCTTTTCTTGGAACCTACATCATTCCAGCTACCACTGTTTCACTTTGCTCGCCTTCATGGCCACATTTCTTCTTCTTTTTTTTTTTTTCATGGCCACATTTCTTAAGAGTTTTTAGAAATGCTCCCTCACATCAGTACCTCCCAATCACTTTCTAATCTATAAAGTTATGCCTGCTGCTAAACCAAAACTGTTCTTACTAAACTCCTTAGTACTCTTCCCATCCTTGGATCAAATCATAGGAAAATGGAATGGTCCTCATTTTATGTAGGTCATGGGTTTCTGTGATTCTATTTCCTGTCTCATTCTAGGGTCCACACTGATAGGCAGCATCTCCCTGGATTATGCCCTGGGACATACTATTCTCATCACAGAGGGAAAAAGGCAAGGGTCAGTTGAGCAAAGGCTTTTGTGTCTTCTAATGGGATATAACCAAGGTTAAGTCTGCTTACTTTATATTGGCCAAATTAAGTCACATGCAATACCAGGCCCGGCATCAATGGAGTGAGCGAGATTGTACCCTTCTCAAGGGTGGGGTCAGGTAGTATAACAACAGGTTCATGCATGTGTAGTATGTACAGCAAAGGCAAGAGTGTATAATTATCTTACAGGGAAAGGGTGGGCAGATATGTGGGACAGTGTTACAATCTGCCACAATGATTTGAACCACTTGATTCTTTCCTATTCTCTTATTCCATCATGAATATCAGTCTCACCTCTATATCTTCCTGAACTTCATGTCAAGGCATTCAGAGTAATTTGCTAATTCCTACCCACTTGACCATCTGCCATTTCTATCTTGCATATTAACTCCCTTTACACTCTTTCTTTTCTTTCTTTCTTTTCTTTCTTTCTTTCTTTCTTTCTTTCTTTCTTTCTTCTCTTTCTTTTGTCTTCTTTCTTTCTTTCTTTCTTTCTTTCTTTCTTTCCTTTTCTTTTTTCACCCTATTGTTTTTGTGCATTGATAAATAAAGGGGAAGAGAAGACACAGTTGTTGATTGACTCTACTATGTGGCTATAACATTGTGGGGCTCTCACAACTATAATATTTCTCCCATTTGTTATTGACTTCATAGTGCATATATTAGAATGGCTATTAAAATAACTTCCACCTTCTCTGTCTCTGTGTCTCTCCCACTGTAAATGTCATCATTTTGGTGCATAAACAGGTCTTCTGTTATACAAAGATATTTGGAGCCACGGGATTTGATTCCACCAATTGTCTTCCTTGCTAACTCCAAATATTATTGTGTATTCTCCCTCTTACTCTCCTTCATCGTTCACAACACGAGGAGTGATTCTGTCTCTGGAAACATCCAATTCTTCTCTCTTTGTGCATACTTGTGACAATATTACAACCTTATCTCATTCCACTTAACACTCTTTACCGAGAATGCCTTAATGACTGGTATATGGAAAATACGAATAAATAATGTTACTTTATTTTCCCAAAGACAACTGGGGTTACATATGTGTCAAATAAAACATAATAGATAGGGATTTATTTCTCCATTAGCTTTTTAGGTTTGCTTATCTTTCAGAGTAATTTAAATCGAAATGGAAGACAAATCCTTATTTGATTGTTAGGCAATTCAGTTCTATTTATATTGTGTGAGTTGGTGTGGGATCTAAGTGCACTGTTGTTAAAAGGCTATTTAATGTCACATAGAGGACCTATTAATTTTTCCGATAAATTGCTGGCATGTCCAGCCAATTGCATACATTTAATAGGGAGAGTCCGTTCTTCTAAAAGTCTCTCTGTACTTTGTGGTAATGGTGCTATAGTTTATGTGCTATTAGACATACTAAGGCACTGCCTTTGTTATCAAAAGTCTGGAGAAAAATCTCAAAGTAAATGTGTAATTCTGTAGGAAGAGGGTCAAAAGAATGATAGTGCTTTGTAGACCAACTTATAGTCACCAGGCCTAGAATGGTGGGGCTTTAAAAAAATTTCTGCATAATTTGCTTTGTATCAATAATGAAACATGATCATTAATGTTGAATTTTAACATAATGTTGGTAAGTAATTATACTTGTATAGGCTTGAAAATAAGACCTTGTCATGAATATTACTTTTTTACTTGATCTGAAAGACCAGAACATGGGAACCCCATGTAGCTCAGTTGGTTAAGCATTTGCCTTCTGCTCAAGTCATGATCCTGGGGTCCTGGGATCATCTCCACCCCTCACTTGTACTCTCTCCCACTATATCTCTTCCTCTTTCAAATAAATAAATAAACTCTTTTTAAAAAATTGAATGACTGGAACTCACAAAGTTGTTCTCCTTTTCTTGTGTATAATTGTTTTATAATGCTAATTAGCTAGTGCTTATTTCAGGTGTATGAATTGTCTGTTGAGAACAGAGAGAACAGGGAGGACAGGGACCAGATTATCATAAATTTCAAGCATAATCATATATCTAAGAGAGACTACTTTTATTTTTTATATAAATTTTGGATAAACAATGTAACATAGAACAGAGGGTCGATCAATCATGAGTCTTCCCTGTTTTGTTTGTTAGTATTTCCCTAAAACCATAATGCCTAGTACAGAGTACAGTCAATAAATATTTACAAATAAATTAATAGATAAAGATATGATAAAGTAAAAATGGCACTTAGGGTTTTAAAATGACAAAGTAAAAGTACTATCTTCTTTTCTTTCTAAATGTCAGAATACTCACCAGAAGAATGTCACCACAAAGCAGATGAAAATTTCGACAAAATATATTGCTATAAAATAACAACAGTAATAGTAATATAAACTTGTGGTTAGTAATAAGTAATAATAAAGTTGTGGCCTTTAATTTTTCAAAAAAGCATATTGAGATAGGGGGTAAATATTCAGGGAAGATAGAGCATGGCAACCGAAGAGATAAAACATTGAACTGGCAAACCCTGGGGGTGGTATGAAAAAAGAAAAATAAAATCATCACGAAAACAGGGGCTATACTGCCAAGAGCATGAAGTAAAATGGTCTTGTTGAAAATATAGCAAGAAAGATAGAGACAGATTAAAACACACAAGCAGAAAAAAAAGAGAAAGGAACAAAAAGTTAAAAAGACTACAATAAACAAAGAATAAAAGGAGATCCAGGGGTGCCTGGGTGGCTTAGTTAGTTAAGCAATTGACTCTTGATTTTGGCTCAGGTCACAATCTCAGGGTTGTGAGATTGAGCCCTGCATCAGGCTTTACGCTCAGTGCCAAGTCTGCTTGAGATTCTCTCTCTCATTTTCCCTCTGCCTCTCCTCCACTGCACTCTCTCCTCTCTCTTTCTCTAAAATAAATAAAAAAATAAAATCTTTTAAAAAAGAAGATTCAGCCTACATATTATTAGAGTTTCCAAAAAAGAAGGCTGAATTAATGAGATGAATAAAATCATCTAACTAAATAATTTTTATTTTTTAATTTGTTTTCTAAAGACTTTATTTTTAAGTAATATCTACACCTAACATGAGGCTTGAACTTACAACTCCAAGATCACGACTCCACATGCTCTACTGGCTGAATTAGCCAGGTGTCCCTAAATAAATCATTAAAAAAGTTTTCACAAGTGGGGATCTCTGGGTGGCTCAGCAGTTTAGCGCATGCCTTCAGCCCAGGGCATGATCCTGGAGACCCAGGATGGAGTCCCACATTGGGCTCCCTGCATGGAGCCTCCTTCTCCCTCTGCCTGTGTCTCTGCCTCTCTCTCTCTGCATCTCTCTCATGAATAAATAAATAAAATCTTATTTTCTTTCACAAGTAAAATAACATTTGAATCTGTACCACCATCGTCCACAAGGGGGAAAAAATAACACAGAGTAATCCAATGAAAGTCTGAGACAAATAAAGTTATTGAACTTTAAAGATAAGGAATTTTTTTTGGAAATCCAGATAAAAATATCCAATCCATTCCTAAAAAGGGAGAGTTGACCTATGTGTTCTTGTTCTCTCCATCTTTCTCTTGATCCTCCCATCCCTCATTAACAAGATTCTATACCATGAATTATATATATGTATATATATAATGTGTATAAATATATACAAATATATTCATATTAAATTACACATATTTATGGTAAAAGAGATTGGAGTAGTGGTTATAATATCATCAAGGAAAAAGAGGTGACTTCAGAATTTTATACCCAGCCAAACCACTATTATTATATAAATGCAACACATACTTTCAAACATGCAAGAATTTAGGAAATAGAGTTACCATGAGTTCATCTTTAAAAACAATCTAGATGACCACAGCTTTGTAGTACAACCTGAAATCTGGCATTGTGATGCCCCCAGCTATGGTTTTCTTTTTTAAAATTCCCCTGGCTATTCAGGGTCTTTTCTGATTCCACACAAATCATAGTACTTCTAGTACTATGTTGAATAGCAGTGGTGAGAGTGGACATCCCTGTCTTGTTCCTGATCTTAGGGGAAAGGCTCCCAGTGCTTCACCACTGAGAATGATATTTACTGTGGGCTTTCTGTAGATGGCTTTTAAGATGTTGAGGAATGTTCCCTCTATCCCTACACTCTGAAGAGTTTTGATCAGGAATGGATACTGTATTTTGTCAAATGCTTTCTCTGCATCTATTGAGAGAATCATATGGGTATTGGTTTTTCTCTTGCTGATATGATGAATCACACTGATTGTTTTACAAGTGTTGAACCAGCCTTGTGTCCCAGGAATAAATCCTACTTGGTCATGGTGAATAATTTTCTTAATGTACTGCTGGATCCTATTGGCTAGTATCTTGTTGAGAATTTTTGCATCCATGTTCATCAGGGATATTGGTCTGTAATTCTCCTTTTTGGTGGGGTCTTTGTCTGGTTTTGGAATTAAGGTGATGCTGGCCTCATAGAATGAATTTGAAAGTACTCCATCTCTTTCTATCTTTCCAAACAGCTTTAGTAGAATAGGTATGGTTTCTTCTTTAAATGTTTAATAGAATTCCCCAGGGAAGCCATCTGGCCCTGGACTTTTGTGGTACTGGCACAAAAGCAGACACATAGATCAGTGGAACAGAATAGAGAATCCAGAAGTGGACCCTCAACTTTATGGTCAGCTAATATTCGATAAAGGAGGAAAGACTATCCACTGGAAGAAAGACAGTCTCTTTAATAAATGGTGCAGGGAAATTGGACATCCACATGCAGAAGAATGAAACTAGACCACTCTCTTTCACCATACACAAAGATAAACTCAAAATGGATGAAAGATCTAAATGTGAGACAAGATTCCATCAAAATCCTAGAGGAGAACACAGGCAACACCCTTTTTGAACACAGCCACAGTAACTTCTTGCAAGATACATCCACGAAGGCAAAAGAAGCAAAAGCAAAAATGAACTATTGGGACCTCATCAAGATAAGAAGCTTTTGCACAGCAAAGGATACAGTCAACAAAACTAAAAGACAACCTACAGAATGGGAGAAGATATTTGCAAATGATGTATCAGTTAAAGGGCTAGTTTCCAAGATCTATAATGAACTTATTAAACTCAACAGCAAAGAAACAAACAATCCAATCATGAAATGGGCAAAAGACATGAAGAGAAATCTCACAGAGGAAGACATACACATGGCCAACATGCACATGAGAAAATGCTGTGCATCACTTGCCATCAGGGAAATACAAATCAAAACCACAATGAGATACCACCTCACACCAGTGAGAATGGGGAAAATTAACAAGGCAGGAAACCACAAATGTTGGAGAGGATGTGGAGAAAAGGGAACCCTCTTACACTGTTGGTGGGAACGTGAACTGGTGCAGCCACTAGAAAACTGTGTGGAGGTTCCTCAAAGAGTTAAAAATAGATCTGCCCTACGACCCAGCAATTGCACTGTTGGGGATTTGCCCCAAAGATACAGATGCAATGAAACGCCAGGACACCTGCACCTCGATGTTTCTAGCAGCAATGTCCACAATAGCCAAACTGTGGAAGGAGCCTCGTGTCCATCAAAAGATGAATGGATAAAGAAGATGTGGTTTATGTATACAATGGAATATTACTCAGCCATTAGAAATGACAAATAGCCACCATTTGCTTCGACGTCGATGGAACTGGAGAGTATTATGCGGAGTGAAATAAGTCAATCGGAGAAGGACAAACATTATATGGTCTCATTCATTTGGGGAATATAAATAATAGTGAAAGGGAATAGAGGGGAAAGGAGAAGAAATGGGTAGGAAATATCAGAAAGGGAGACAGAACATGGAAGACTCCTAACTCTGGGAAAGGAACTAGGGGTGGTGGAAGGGGAGGTGGGCGGGGGGGGGGGGTGGGGGTGACTGGGTGCCGGGCACTGAGGTGGGCACTTGACGGGTTGACCACTGGGTGTTATTCTGTATGTTGGCAAATTGAACACCAATAAAAAATAAATTTATTATTAAAAAATTTACAAAAAACAATCTACAGTTTTAAGTATAAACAAAATAAACAGACTTTCTAGGAAAAATATGAAAGAAAATAATGAAAGAGAACTAGCAATATTAGATGTCACACTTATTTAAAAAAACAAAATAATTCTAACTGTACACAAGAGAAAGTCTAAGCATAGCTCAAATCTATATAGAACTTTTATATATAATGAAAGGTATGGCAGTGAGCAAAATCTGAATTACTGAATGATGAGTATATACTGATTGGAAATTAAAAGGAAAAGCTGTTTTCTATTCATACTTTATACCAAAATAAATGCTAGATTCATAAGAGTTTTACAAGTCAGTGCTAAATCCATAAAATACTATAAACAGTATGGGAGAATTTATATTTATGATGGTATAGCATGGAAGGCTTTTCTAAGAATGATGAAATCTCAAAACTCAGAAAAAGTAGGTAAGTTTAAATAGATAAAAAAAATTTTGCATTACAAAAAATAAAAGGCCTGAAATAAATAAGTAAATAAATAAATAAATAAAACCCCACAATATTGGAAAATAAATAATTGCAACACATATAGTAGGCCCCAAACTACTTTCCTGAATATGCTAAGAGCTCCTTGTAATCAACAGTGAAAGACTAAGTACGTAAGAGTCAAAAAGCAAGCATTGGACAGCTAACAGAAAATAAAATGTGCAGGGCTATTAAATCTGTGAAGTATCGCTCAAGCAATAATTCTTACCATAGGGTAAATATAAATTAAAACTATAGCAAAACTTTTATTATGTATAATATTGGCAATAAAACATTTTGAAGTTCAAGATAGTCAAATAAAATACAAACTTTTGTATTTTGTTATTGGAAATGAAAATTGGGATGCCTCCAGGAGACAAATTGAGTAAAATTTATTAAATTTTAAATTTGTACATACACATTGACCTGGGAAATTTTACTTCTAAGAATTTATACTACTGACAGACTATACAAAAGACCATGCACATACAAGATATTTATATTTTTTAAAAAATATTTTATTTATTTATTCATGAGAGATATAGAGACAGAGGCAGTGACATAGGTAGAAGGAGAAGAAGGCTCCCTGTTGGGAGCCCCATGTGGGATTTGATCCCTGGATCCCAAATCATGATATGAGCTAAAGGCAGGCACTCAAACACTGAGTTACCCAGGCATCCTGATATTTATGGTTTAATAGTGAAAGTTTGTAATAATCCAAAATGTCTATAAATGGAGAGTTGTAAATAAATTTTGACACAGTCATACAATTGAATACTGGAAAATAAAAGAAAAAAGGCAATTTTATATAAAATGACATGGAAGGAGCTCCAAGAGGTATCAATAAATGAGGAAAGAGGGGAGCTAGAAACGTATAACATGTACTGTCATTTTTTTTCGTTTTACGGAATATCCACATATGGATATTCTAGAGACATCTGCAAAATTTAAACAAGAAACCAGTAATAGCCTCTGGGTGAGAAGAATGAAGGAATCAGGAAAAGGGTTTGAGAACATCTTAGACATCTTTGATTCTGTCTTTTTCTAAAGTAATTACTGAAAAACATATCTAAGTGCATTTAGATTCTTTTCGAACTCATCTACAAAAGTTTGATCATAGCTCTTTTTTTTTTTTTAATTAATTTCAAGTACACATGTTTAACTCCCTCTCTGGTGGCAAAGCTCACTGGGTTTGCACGTAGCTTGGCAACCCTTGGTTAGGAGCCTACTGCTTTCCTTGCATGTGAGGATGTTTATTCTGGTAGTATTTCTCTCCTTAGGGCAAGAAAGAACTGGCTTTGGTGGGGGCACCAAGGAGTGGGGTTCAACATTTCAGTTTTTGACTCTCCATGAGATCCTACCACTTGCTTAATTTCCCAGATGGAGCAACACATTTTTCTTTGGCTGCCCTTTACCCCATTTCATTTGGAACCTCCTCAACCTTAAGACTAGGGACTTAAGAATGTAATGTTCATATATGTTTCCTCTACATTTGTTAGTGAGGAAATAGTTTTTTCTTTTTTTTTTTTATGCAAAGTCCATACACTCCAAAAGCTCCTTCCTATCTCATTAAAGGGGGAGGGGAATAAAACAAACTTCAAAAGAAAACATCATTGGACTGTAGAAGTTCAGTTTAATCATTAAGGCTTGCTTTAGCAATGCTGTGTCTTCCCAACAGTCAAGCCTGACTCATGGAAGTTGTTGATGGAATGTTTAGAATTAACAAGGGAAATTCCAGGAGGGGGCCCCCAGTAAATTGTTACTTGATCATTTGCAGATTAATGATGTTCTTCTTTCACACCCATGCCAGACTTATTTTGGTATTGTAAATTCCTATCCTAGGGTGGAGGGCGCCCAGAGGAAGGGTGTGACTTTTACTACACCTAGAACCTCCTCTGTGCTGCTAGCCTCCTTAGAAGCCTGGCATCCCTATCCCTACCACCTTCATAGATTTTTTTTTTTTTTAAGAGACAGAATGAGCAGGAAAGAGAGGCAGAGGTAGAGAGAATCTTAAGCAGATTCCACAACCAGTACAAAACCCAACATGGAGCTCAATTTCAGGACCATGAGATCATGACCTGAGCTGAAATCAAGAGCCAGATGTTTAACTGACTGAACTACCCCGGCACCTCCATAGATACCTATTTTGAACACATTTTCTCAGAAGCATTTTCACAGACTGCTTTGTCCTTGTAGTCTCAGCCTGAGGAGACTTGCTGCTGGACAGTGCAATTTCTGATTTAGTCCTTTGAGTTAGGCAAGTGATATAAGCTTTTGTAAATAAAGTTTGCTGGAAACAGCCATGTTTATGCATTGACTGTGGGTCCTTTCATTCTACAATGGTGCACCAACTGGTTGCAACAGAGGCCATATGGCTTTCCAAGGCTTAGACACTTCCTAACTGGCCTTTTACAGATAAAGTCTGTTGACCTCTGCTCTAGATCATTCAAAATCTATAATTGTGTAGCTCCAGTGTAGTTGGAGACATCTATTTTTCTGAATACCAGCCACACCCACTTTCAGAGGGCCACTCTCTTACAGCCTGCTTCTTCTCCTCCTCTCCTGAGATAAATAACCCTCAGGAAGAAAGGAATCCCCCCGAGGCAGGGAGGAGAAAAATACAAAGCTTCTAGGCTGGTCTTTGGAGACTGGGTATCATCTGGATTCCATCACTTTCCATCTGAATGATCTTGCACAAATTATAAAGCCTCTCATTAAAGGAGAGAAATAAACATGTACTTCATAAAGTTGGTATGAGGTTTAAATGAGAGCTTAAACTTAAGACACTTAGCTTACTGGCACATGGTAATGGTCATTTAATGTTACTTATTATTGTTGTTTCTCAACCCCTAAAACCTATGTTATTTACTATATTGTCACAACATCTTGGTCAACCTTTTTGGACCAAAGAAAAGCCTTTAATCAAGGAGCAAGTAGATCCAAATCTATGGGCTGCAAAGAGTGAATGAAGTGGCCAGGAGCAAAATGTTTGTCTGTCCACTGTAGCTTATTCTTGGGGAGAATATATAGATCCCAGTTTATCCAGGAGAGTCCCACTATATGCATGTTGGCTTTGAATAATTATTAATAGCTTCTCTTTTTATTCTTAGAGTGTCCCAGTTTGAACAATAAATTATGTGGTACCTATATCCTTATTGAATGGCGACTGCCTAAGGCAGATAACTTCAGGAATGAGTTAATATTGGGAGAAATGAGAGGCACCTAGATAGCTCAGACAGTTAAGCATCTGCCTTCTGCTCAGGTCATGATCCCAGGGGTCCTGGGATCAAGCCCCTCATCGGCTACCTGCTCAATGGGGAGTCTGCTTCTCCTTCTCCCTCTGCCATGCCCCCTGCTTGTGCTCACTGTCAAATAAATTAAAATCTTAAAATATATATATATGTATATATATATATATATATATATTATATATATATATATAAAGAGAGAGAGAGAGAGAGAGAGAAGTGAGGGACCCAGAGGAAAGTCAATAAACAAGGGCTCCTAGACCACCAAAGATTCCACGGGTAAGCAGACACTGTGAGAAGCTCTGTTATAGAGAGAACAGTTGGGAGAGATTCTAGCATGACATCTAACTCTAACTTCCGAGATAAAACTTGTATTACATGTGTGGATGTGGTTTGACACACAGCAACAAAATGAGGCTTGTCAAATCCAAGTAGAGAGATAGGGGAATTGCAAGGCTGTGGGTTGGTCTGAGGTCAAAGTTTCCTGGAGTTAATGAGGACCTGAGGGGACCTAGACCAAGATGGGCTTATCAAAATGACTCACAAAGATGGTGGCTCATTGTATCAGGGCTGTTGAGACTCTTGGGATGGGGCTCTCCCTCAGTGAACTTCCATCTTTTCTCAAAGTGTCAATCCTAAGATACCCTTGACTATAAATGAACCAACTTGATAACAGCTTTTTTGTAGGGCGTGGGAGTGGATGTGTAGAAACAAGAGGATTTTTTAAAAAAGCAATTAAAAAATAGGACAAAAACCATGAAATATACTCATTTATAAGATAGATCTTGACACCAAAAATGTAAAACTATAAAAATACATTTGTCTGAGGTTTATAGAAATATAGTCTTTGGACTGAGGCTCTATGGCTCTGAAACCTCAGGCTGGCTCTTTGGAATGGGCTATGGGATGAAGCCTTGGGCTTTTGCCCAGGGTGGGGAGATTTGAGAGGATGGATCCATTTGTAAGTACTGGCTCTCAGGACTCCACTGGACCAGTGTCCACTTCCGTGCACTAATCCCAATCATGTAGATGTAGCACTAGAGGGATCACAAGGGGACGCCTAGCAAGTGTGATCCAGATGGTGGTCACCAGGACATCTGCCACATTCAGCATGACCCTTGGATCCAGGCAGAGGCTCAGGGGATAGATCCTGTCCTTTGAGGGTGAGGTGATCTTGTGAAAGATGATAAAATTTCAGTCCAATTTTCTTGTGAACTTGAGCAAAGAAAGGTCTGTATTGACACTGACTCTTTTGGGTGAATTACATTGTGAGATCACACAAAGCTATAGGCAGCTATAGAAAGACCTCTACTTGTGATGAGCTGGAGATAGCCTCTGGCAAAGAGTTAGTACAGTGAAACTTCTAGATTGTTCCATGTAATTTAATGAAGAGATTCCTTCAGAATCAGAAGAGAATATGCCCTGCTGCTCAGGCGTTAATTTTCTATAACGTCAAAGATAGAAGAGAGAGAGAGGAGGAGGAAGAAGAAGAAGAAAGGAAGGAAGAGGAAAAGGAAGAGAAGAAGGAAAGTGGAGGAAAGAAAGGAGGAAGAAGACAGAAGGAAGAAGGAAGGGAGAAAAAAATGGCATTGAATTACACAAAAATGCAATACCACAATGCAATGTTACAATCAAGTTAGTTTGATGCATAATGTTTTCAGTGAGGGTTGCATCAGAGAAAAAGAACCAATATGATACACATATATAAAGATATTTATTGCAAGTAATTGGCTTATATTTTTATCAGGGCTGGCTAGACTAGTCTAAAATCCAACGGGCAGACAAGTAGGGCTGACAGCAAGCCACTGGCTGACTTTTTTCTTCCCGATCTTTAGGCCAGGCCACCTACACTATCTATGATAAGCTCCTTTGTGTGTGTGTGTATATATATATATATATATACACACACACACACTATCTATGTGTATATATATATATACACACTATCTATATATATATACATTATATATAATCTAATATATATTATCTATCTATCTAATCATCTATCATCTATCATCTCACATCTACAAAATACCTTCACAGCAACATTTAGATTCCCATTTGATTGAATAACTAGGACTGTAGCTTAGTGGATACAGAAAACTGACCATCGCGATGTATCTAATGATTTCTAGAATTCTGTTGTACTTAAAAAATTACAAGTAAGTGCTTCTCAGATATGAACTGATCAATGCTCTTGTACAGAGTCAAACCAAACCTTTACAATTTAAAACATTGTGTTGACAGGACAGTATCAGGATTAGGCATTTTTCTAGACTAGGCATTTTCCAAAATCCTCAGTGATTCCTTGGTTTCCCCAAATGAGCCTATCCAGTCCCAACCTACCATTCCCAATCATATCTTTACTTCATACTTCCTCATTTCAGCTGCTCAAATATCTTATCATTGTTTCTCGAGGGTGCCAAATTCCTTCATTGCACATCTGGTGAAGCTCTTGTGTTAGCCTAGAATGGAGGGGAAGTATCCAAATGAATGAGTGAGAGAGAAAAAGAGAGAGAGAGGAGAGTGAGTGAGAGAGCAGGATAGATAAACAAAAGCACAGACATGCAAGATATCATGGCCAGAGGCTCAAGAATTCAAGAGCACATGAATGCTATAATCCTCAGGTGAGCACAATCATGCTTACTCTCCTAGTCATTGATCCTGAGTCAGGACCCTGGATTCTAATGAGTTACACAACATGCTGTTGCCCCACACCCACAGAACTCTTGCCTGAGACCCAAGTGCTCTGCACAGTCCCTGGGAAGGGATCATATTAGGTTTCCTGGTTGCAGCAGAGGTACAAGAGCCCTAATCTGGTTGGTTACCTAGAAAATGGTGAGAGTGGGCGGTGGGGGGCAGGAGGGGGTGGCAGTCAAATACCTCTTAAACATTCCTGATGTGAAGAAGGCAGTGGGGAGTTATGCCATTCTTACCACAGGCTCTGTGGTCTAAGCCTAGGAAGTGCTAAAGACATCTCTGAGTTCTCTGTCCCTGAGCTACAGGGAGGTCTGCCCCCAGCTTACTCTTTAGGGGTCAGGGGAGTTTTTGATGGCAGGAGAAACAGTGCCTCCTCTCTTCTGTAAGATGTCAAATTGAGCTGAATATTTTTTTTTACTCTTGGAACTAGAGTTTGGTAAGATTAGTTAAGATGTTTGAAATAGCATTAACTGGGATTCAGAATTAAGCAATTTTAATTAGATGTTAACTCTTCAAATGGTTAAATGACTTTAAATATCAGTTTTATTGGATGTCTGAGTTCAGGGAAAGGGCCCATAAGTGGGATCCAGTGAATCTTTAAATTAGGGCCAAAGTTAAACTATTTCCACTGGCAATCAAATGAGCCCAAATGAGGCCCACCCAACTGACTCTTACACCTGTGGCCATTAAAATTTTTCCTGGGGCAGCATTTCTGATAGGTTGAGGCCATCCTCAGCTTAGAGAAAACATCATAGACAAGAAAATAAGGAAAATGCCTTGCAGCTCTGGCCATTTTGGCACCTTTTCTGCAGGATTCCAATTTTACAACTTGGGCAAATTCACATTTTTGTTCCTTATGCATTATGGGGACTTCTGTGTGCTTCCAATGGATTGTTCCTCAAGTAGATGAAAAATATGGGTGCACCAGAGAGCAAAGACAAAAGTGAGAACCTTCTAGTTCTTGAAGGCTTAACTATTTTACGGAGGAGGTTGTTAAGAGTCATGGTTAAGAACCAGGCTACAGAAGTTCAAATCCCAGCCCAGCCACCAGCTAGCTGCATGGTTGGCTCTCCATGCCTCAACTTAGTCATCCATAGAAAGGATCTTGTAGTGATATTTTATTTTATGTTTTTAAAATAAATTTGATCTTAATCCAAGCTGCCACACACCTCGATGTGAGATATCTGAATGTATGTGAGCCTTGAGGTGTTTCCCCTTTCTAGGGGGCACAAGAAAAATGCAGGGGTGAGGACTGGTATAACCATGCTTCACAGGGAAAGCACGTCTTGACTCATGGTCCAGGTCCATTGACCTGTTGCTCTATTCTCCAAGCCAATATTAGAGTTTACTCCCCTCCCCATTTCAGGTCACCCGCATCTGAAGTCCTGATAGTCATCCAGCCTCTAGAGCTGAATTTGAGCTCTCTCATAAGAAAACAGGGGAAAAAATGTTTTTAATGTCATATTTGAAAAGATTTCAGGCAAGGGTGATATAACATGGTAGAATTGTTTAGGAGAGATTCTTTTCTTGGGGGGTGGGGGGAGCAGAAACCAATCCACTCTTGAGCCACTAGTTGTTGTCCAGTCAGGGAAAAGCCATTCCCCCATCTCTGTAGAATGCTGTGATGTTTGGCAACCAAGGGCTGGAAACTTCCAGAGCATCTGGCATCCTGTTTCGAGTTCCCATGATGAACAGTAATAATCAGGCTGAGGCCTCATGGACAGCAGGTGTGGACAGGTGGGAGAGAAGTGGGGAGCAAGCCCAGTGTGGTATGGAGACCATGGAACACAAAGTGGTTTAAGGAGCTCACAGAAATTACTGGAGGGCACTTGAATGTGTATTAACTTTTAGCAGTCAGGCCCACAGGGTTTCAAATGCCATAATGAGGTCATTAAAAGTAAATGGGATAGAATTTTATATTGAACCAAATGCTGACCCAAAGGGGCTATGGAGTAAAAGATATTTTCAGATATTAAGATGGAGATGTAAAACTTCACTTTATGCACAGAGAGGTAAGGTTTGAACAGTACATCCATCTTCATATTTATAAATAAGTCCACATTGGAATGGTACCCAGTCTCAAGATCTGGTGCTAGTTACTCCCTGGTCCAAAGCTGGGTCCTTTATCACCTAAAGTCAAATTTCTAAAGTAGGCACATAGGCATGAGCTTGAGGACCATAACTGTCCACATGCTGGATATGCCTGGACAGAAGAAGCTCAGTCTCGCTGTTCTGGGAGTCTCAGACAGGGTGAAAGAATGAAGATTTTCTGGAGAATTTGGCATGCAGGCCTGGATCCTGTGCTGTCTGATTCAAGTGAAAGAAAAATCTCAAGGGTGTGTTGAGTCTGTCTATTATGGCTAAGGCAGCCATGTGGAGACCTGAGGAGATGCATGCATTCCAACAGACAGCAGGGAGTGTGGACCCCATGAAAGTGGGGAAATTACCTGGGGGCAGGTGTGGCAATGGGAATCTCATCAGTAAGGGGTTGGGGTGAACCTCCAAATGTCTACACAGAAGACAGGCAGTCATTCTATGACAGAACTGTGGGTAAGGGATCCCAGCTAATGCTGGGGAGAAACATGTCTGTAAGTGCCAGAAAAAAGTCATCAGTTGCTGCCTCAGTGGATGAAAGAAACCAAAACTAACTTGGTGGTGACAAAATGAAACCTTTCCTGTCCCTTTCTTCTTGCCCCTGCCTTCCTCACCACTCAGCTCTGTGCCCCCACCCCAAAAGAAACAAGACCAACCAAACAAAAACTCCTCAAAACTTAAACAACAATGGAATGACTGTTGGAATCAGAGACCTTATCAAGCAAGGCAGACAGGCACAAGTAGAGAGAAGTCGACCACACACCACCTTCTTGATTGCCAGTTGGTTGGTAGAATGGGCTAAATAATATTTATTTTGTTATTGCACCATACAATCTTTAGTGTTAGTCACAGCCACCCAACAGACACATCCCTTATGCTCATTAGCTTCAGCCCCTACATCACTTTCCCCATCTCTATCTTGCTCAGCTTCCCAAAATTGAAATGGCATCTCCCTATCTCCTCTGCCTAACCCTGCTGCACATACATGTACTCCCATAGCCCTCCAGGCCCTTGGGCACAACGTTAAACCCCACCTCGCTTAGTTGGGGCCCTGAAATGCCAGCTAGAAATCAGGAGCCCCCTCCCTAATAAATTAGATGATGCCTAACATAGCCCAGCTCCTGGCTGAGGTCCAACGAAGGAGAAGCTTACCTTTCCCTCCTTTTCTTCCTCCACCTCCTCTCTCTCTTCTTCCTTCTTCTTAGCCCTACACTATTGCCAGACTTTCATAGGTCCTGTCCCAGCCTCTCCATAATGACCCTTGGAAATACACATGGCTTTTGGCTATTCTGATTTGGGAATTTCTTTTAGTGCCTGTGCTATGGAATTTCTTTCCTTTTGTTTTTTTCCCCTTTTCTCTGTCTCCCCCTTGAAAAGTCTTGTTCACTGTGCATATGTACGTGTAAAAAAAAAAAAAAAAAAGAGTCTTGCCCATTATGATAGGCAGCACCTCTTTAAAATGCATCATTTACTTCTGGTGTCATAACTGAAGTCCCTTTGATAGTTCCATCCATTATATTAGCATCTATTCCACTTCACTTAGAAGGACTATCTTAGAAAGAAGTGATAGTTTAGTTGACAGAATATATACTATGTTGAGTTGAACCTAAAGTGAAGATGGGAGAGAAACAGATAGAAAAACTCTCATACTTTAAATTCAAATTTAAAAATATATGTATTTAAAATGATAAAAAAAAAGAGGGGGACTACAATTATTGTGAGTTCCAGTTGAGTTGCAAAGGTGTGTGGGTGGTCAGACTCTTTCAATATTCCTGTCTCTTTGGTCACCCTTACAGCTAAATTATTAGTAAGTATGATGAGAATGTGCTTTATAGCCAAGAAGGTGAATGTCTTAAGAAATAGCCTAATATTCAGGTTAAATCTGGAATAAACACTTTCTTAATTTCCTCATGATTAGCCCTGACCTCTGGGAATAAAAACAATTGTGCTTTTTTTTTTTTTTTTAATGTTGTTATTTCCATACTACCTATATCATCTGTTTGGTAAAATATATGCTTTTATACCTCATAATTATTCTTTTTCATTTAAAGAAATGTTGGGCTTGTTTTTGGTTCTTGTTTTACTTCCTTATAAATATTCCAATTATGGACACTGGCTTAAAGGACTTTCTATTAGGTTAACAGATGAGATTGCCAATATATGATTCCTGAATTATTTTTTTAAAGTAATTTCATGTGGTTCAATTGAATATGTAGGTCTTGAGGTTGGTACTAGCCAAAAGGTGAGATTAAACCTCCTTTTGTAGACAATATCATATATTCTTTAATTATTATAGATTCCCTCCATGGCTTACTGCATTAGTGATGATTTGAACTCAAAGTATATACACTTCATATATAGTGGACATAGTAACAAATCAAGAGCATGACTTGTATGGTGGAAAATATAACATTCAAAATCACCAGTTGAACATCTTGTTTTAAAATTATATTGAGCTGACTACATCCCTGATGAGACCATTCATGTTGAAACTGGTGACTGAGGGGATGAGGAAACCAACTCATCCAAAAGCAGTCTGTTCAGTGGTTAGCAATAAATCTACTCAATTTGTTGGCATGAGAATGGAAACCCCTTATTGTTTCCATGAGAGAGAATACTGAGAGAAAAAGGAAAAATTTGCTGAAGTAGCTAGAGATTCTTATTACCTCCATATTATTATCACCAGAGGAAATTGGGAAAACCTTAACTAAGAGTTTCCCATTATCCTACTTGTTGGAAATAATCATGTATACTAAGACATTACTGCTGTTGGTATTAACACATGGCCTTATGGCTAGAAATGGGTGGTATTCAAAGAACCAGGTAGTCTGCAAGGATGTAGAACTTGGCTAACAATGGCCACGTCCTCCTGATGCATGGAGGAAACCTATTTGTCAATGCTCTGGGGGGAGAGAGGAAATGGATCCAGAGTTATAACTGAGGCTTATTTCACAGTTAACAGCGAATATGTGAATGAGGCCCAGATAATCAAGCACCCTTAGACTGCAGAAGCCAATATTTCATCCTGGAGTTAAAGTACAGCTGATCAAAGACAATTAATTAGAAAATAGTTAGAATGGGAAAGCATACAATCAGGGTTCAACTGGAGGAGTAGAATCACTATGATAGGTAGGTAAATATATATAGATACATAGCTTTAGAGACATCATAATGATCCAACCTTACACAGCTGTGGTCTCTGTGTGGCTATAGTCTTCATGTTTGCTGATGGAGCTTAGAGACCATGCAGCAGGCAGGAAGAGAAGATGGGCAGGTGTATATAAGGCGAAAAGGAGCAAAACCAAGCAGAAACCCATAGCCATAAGCTGCAACCCATGAAGATGGACTAAACCCGATCAGTTCTTGTTGCCTTTACCCTTGTTGTGGGCATTAATGCAGGCATCCTACAGAAGATGGGTCTTTAATCATGGAGCAAAACATGCACCTGGCCCAGGAGTCAGAGAAGCTCCCAGGGGGTCCACGATAAAGGTGACAGTGTAGCAGAACTGCCTTGCACTGAATGAGGAGTCAGCATTCAGAAACAATGTGTGCAGGCTACAAAAGGGCAGCTGCTTCATTTCTGCCCTCTGAATCTTACAGAGGAAACTCTCTGTGGCCCACTCCCTCGAAAAGGAAGCATACAAGTCATGAAATTCTGGGAAATATGGCTCAGCCTAGGCAAACTGACATATTACAAAACACTACAAAAGAGTTAATGAATTTTGAGGGAAGCCTGATTTCCATGTATTTTCCAAATTTTTTCTACTTATAGGCACTCCCTGCCTACAAAGTGCTGGCAGCTGGATAAAATAAAGGGAAGGAGAAAGAGCAAAGAAAGGGTCAGGGACTGGCTAGCTCTGCTTCCTCTGCAAAAATGCGATGTTTTACAGTGCTTTGAGACACAAGCCATGAAGGAAGTCAGTAAGACCCAGAATAGCAGAATGGGCATAGTATCAAATCAGTTGCTAAGAGACAAGTGTGCAAAGGTGGGCTTCATATTCCAGAAACAGGATTCAGCAAGATTTTTGGTGTTATCAGAACAGACTCCAGAAATCAGGCATAGGCAGTGTGTTTGCAGAGCAAGTCCAAGCCTTCCAGACAGCGGCCTGGGATTGCTGCATTTCTAAAGCCATTTCCTTGTCCTTGTAACCTAAATCAAAGTGGCTGTTCCCCAAAAGAAGACTGGTCCCTCTCATCCTTCTCAGGTGTGGCCCTGGAGGGAGATGGATAAGAGGGATCCTCCTGGTGACCTAGCTATAACCAATTGCCTGATGTAGGGTATCACCCACAGGTCTCAGGAGTAAACCTTTGCAAACGGTCTCCAACAATACTGTCCTACATGCCAATAATAATGGGATATGTTTCCTTTTCTCTAAATTGGGATATTATTTGTAATTATCCCAATCCCTGGACGTGAGGTCTCCCCATTGGACCTAAAAAGAATGCCTGGATTCTTTGTGAATCACCTATAGAATGTGTCACCTATAGAGCCTGGACTTTGAGCAAGATGAAACAAGGTGAAGACATGCTTTTGTGAAGTCTCCCTTCGGAAAGGAAGTAAGTAGCTTGCAGTTCTTTATATCAGGCAAGACAATTACTTTAATTAATTAACTAAATTAATTAGAGGAATGGGGCAGAGAGAGAGGGAAAAGGAAAGAGAGAACCTTAAGCAGGCTCCATGCCCAGTGTGGAACCCAATGCTGGGCTCAATCTCATGGCCCTGAGATCACAACCTAAACTGAACTAAAAGTCAGACACTTAACCAACTGAGCCATGTAGGTGCCCCAAGATAAACATAAAGTAAATATAAATATAAAGTAAAAAGCAGGAACATGGATGCTGTATTGCCATAAGTGAAGCTGGTGGATATGTATTATTTTTGTTTGCTCAAGATCCCTTTCTCTTGTATACATAAACCACATCTTCTTTATGTATACAATGGAATATTACTCAGCCATTAGAAATGACAAATACCCACCATTTGCTTCGACGTGGATGCAACTGGAGGGTATTATGCTGAGTGAAGTAAGTCAATCGGAGAAGGACAAACATTATATGGTCTCATTCATTTGGGGAATATAAATAATAGTGAAAGGGAATAGAAGGGAAGGGAGAAGAAATGGGTAGGAAATATCAGAAAGGGAGACAGAACATAAAGACTCCTAACTCTGGGAAACGAACTAGGGGTGGTGGAAAGGGAGGAGGGTGGGGGTGGGGGTGGGGGTGAATGGGTGACGGGAACTGAGGGGGACACTTGATGGGATGAGCACTGGGTGTTATTCTGTATGTTGGCAAATTGAACACCAATAAAAAATAAATTTATTATTAAAAAAAGATCCCTTTCTCTTAAAAAGAAAAGAAAAGAAAAGAAAAGAAAAGAAAAGAAAAGAACTCTTCTTCCAATCTAGGATTTATTTTTTTTTTAATTTTTTTTTTTTTTTTTTTTTTTTTTTTATGATAGTCACAGAGAGAGAGAGAGAGAGGCAGAGACATAGGCAGAGGGAGAAGCAGGCTCCATGCACCGGGAGCCCGACGTGGGATTCGATCCCTGGTCTCCAGGATCGCGCCCTGGGCCAAAGGCAGGCGCCAAACCACTGCGCCACCCAGGGATCCCCAATCTAGGATTTAATGGGAACTTCAGTTACAGCCTTTAGCCCACTTCCAGGTCAAAACCATGACATGGGATCCAAAAATTTTTCCCTTTCTCCTTCTTTCCTTCCTTCCTTCCTTCCTTCCTTCCTTCCTTCCTTCCTTCCTTCCTTCCTTCCTTCCCTCCTTCCTTCCCTCATTCCCTTTCTTCCTTCTGCTTGCCTGTCTTCTTTCTTTCCTTCCTTCCTTCCCTCCTTCCTTCCTTCCTTCCTTCCTTCCTTCCTTCCTTCCTTCCTCCCATTATGTATCATCTGTATCTATCTATCTTTCTATCTATCTATCTATGGATATCTATAGACAGATATAGATAAAAAGTGCCTGTGTTTATGTATATATGAAAACAATATTCACTTTCTGATAAGTGTGCTACTAAGTGTGCATGCAGGACTCTTCCCTTTCAATCTGCCTCTGGCCTTGAGGAAGAAGCCATCTACAGTCAGAAAAAGTGAGACCACAGCCCAAGGAGAATCAGAGCTCAGAGACCAGGATGGCCTGCTGATAGAGCTTGAGATGTGGACGGAGCTGTGTCCAAACTCGTACTTCCAAATTACTTGAGGCAACAAGTGTCTTTGAGCCAGCTTGAGTTTGGTCTCTGATACTTTATTTATATGGCTCTTGACCAATACTAAATGTCTCTTTTTCCCAGTTTTTGCTTACATCACATGTATTCCCCCAAATTAAGCAGTGGGTAGCAGTTCCCTTCCCTTGTTTTTGAGTTAACAGACACACTTAGAGTGTACATAAAATATCCAAGATCACATAGTATGTCAGTGACTGAGCTCAGGCCTGTAGTACAAGCTCATTCCTTGTGTCCCACCAAATTTTTTGCTGTCCCAATAAAGAAGGCAATGCCTAGATTCCTAGGCCAAAACAACCAGTTGCACACATGGAAAGAAAGCCATGTGCAGGCCATATGCAGAAACAAGAATATTTGAATATGCTACTAATTTTTAAAAAGAAATAAAAAGCAAATTTATCTATAATTATGTTAATAAACATAGTTATTCATTAATAGCACCTTACATGTGTGGATCTTTATATTTTACAGAACACTAAGATATACACTGTTTTCTCAATAAATCATCTGAGTAATTTTGAGAAGCTGGTATTCTAGTGCAGAGGCCATTTTAAAGGCTCCTAGAGGCACTGTTCCTTGCCTCTGTTTCATAGCCAGAAAGTGATAAAAATAAGACGTGAACCCAAATATTCTGACTTTAAGCCACAGATCTCCAATTAACAGGAAAAATGGCATTTCCAGTGCAGTGCCCATTGTCAATTCTTCTATGTGTGACATTTTAAACTGTTAGGTAATTTAAGTAAAAACTGTTCTCTCTCTTCATATTCCTATACCCTCTACCTCTGACCCCCTTCTTACCACAATAACCACTGATCCAGTTCTTAGGCCTGGTCACAATAAATGCATGAATATAGTGATGCCTATGCTTCTGACTTAAGTGTGCATTAAGTGAAAACACCGTCACATTGCTGAATGATCATTGCTTAAATTCACATCTCCTTTTCTCTTTTGCTTATAGAGTCCTGATGTAGTTCTTTTCACGTGATTCTTTTTTTTTTTTTAAAGATTTTATTTATTTCTTTGAGAGAGAGCACACAAATGAGGAGGGGGGCAGAGTGAGATGGAGCAGCAGACCACCTCCACACTTTGCCACTGAACAAGGAGTCGGACATGGGTCTTGATCCCAGGACCCCAGGATCATGACCTGAGCCTGAAGGCAGACGCTTAACAGATTGAACCCCCCAGGTGCCCTAAGAGTCCCCGTTTTGAAAGTCACACTCTGATTTATATCAGATGCCACCCATCACCCAGCGTGGACCTGAATTTTGGTGGGAATGGGTTTCTGGTCCAGGGAGGGCTCCAGTGAGTGGCAGAAGTGTTCTGGAATGTGTGTCTCTGAGATGTGAGTTGTGAAGGGAGAGGGGAACAGCAGAGCAGGCCCTTGCCAGCAGGCAGAGGACAACAGGCCAATGTGTAAACATTGCTAACAGGGTTCTGGGAATGCAAGTGATGGGTACATAAGGAAAAAGAAAGGAAACAGCTAGAAGAAAGCATGCCACGCACCAGAGGCCTGAGGCTTTTGTAGCTTCCCAGTTTGGTTTCCATGCATCTAACTTGGTTTGCAAGAAGGGAAATGCTCTTAAGTAAATAACATGCTATGAAAGCATGTGATTTTTGCTTTAAAAATATCCATGGAAAAGAAAACATCTTAAAATGCATTTTTTCAATAACCCCAAAATTAATATTAGGGAAAAATGGTAATGTGCAAATAGTCTGAATTTTAGCATTAATAAAATTAAATGGGAATTTGATTATGCTGTGTTACAGCTACACATAATGTTCTTAAGCATAACTTTTGCAAATCTGTTAATTCCACTGGTGATTATATATGTGCATTTCAACACATCTTGCTGCCCTTTGAAATCTAGTACAATCAAGATGTTAGATTGTAAGTTATTTTCTGGTTATTAAGATGCATTTCAATCCTCATCTTTAATCAACTGAAGATTTTCAGGGTGGCTTAGATACCCACACTGGTGTGTGTGCATGTGTGTATGTGTGTGTGTGTGTTGCACACCCCAAATTTATCTGCCATCACTCTTATCTCTGGTAACTCAGGATGTACCCTTTAGGATATATTATTAATAAAGAATCTGTGTTGAGTGTTATTCATTTAAAAATGGGGGGAGCGTTGGAATGGTTCTTTGTATCTAAATCTAGCAGGGAGCCCCACAGCCTGGCCCCTACTGTCAGAGGCTACATGGGCAGGCGGAACTCAGTGAGGCGGAGGGAAAGCAGCCAGTTGGTAGATAACGCCTGGCTGCCCTCTGACCCTCAGGTTAAACTGCTGTCTGGGCTGCTCCGTCTGGAAAGCTGAATTCCAGGCAGGGAGAGCTGCCAGTTATCTGTCAGTGTGCCAATGCATGGACTTCATCACAGGGAGGCAAAGAGATGGAATCTTACTAATGGCTGTCTCCTTCAGGTCCCCAATGCCTGCAGCCCCCCAGGCCACTCCAGTGTACACAATTTAGGGAGTTTCCAAATTATTAAAGAACTGATCACATCTCTGGACATTCCGGGGAAAGTAAATGAGGATGCTGGTTTCCAGAACATTGTATTGCAGGCCTTCATGCAATGATCTAAGCTGAGAAGATGGGGATATGTATTCCCCAGAAAGTGCTGCTGTCACTTGAAGAACGCTTCAATGCCAGGATTTTTTTTAAAGGATTTTATTTATTTATTTGAGAGAGAGAGAGAGAATGAATAGGGGGGTGGGCTGCAGAGGGAGAAGCTGGCTCCTCATGGAGCTGGGATCCCAATTTAGGGCTCGATCCCAGGACCCAGGGATCATGACCTGAGCAGAAGGCAGATGCCCAACTCACTGAGCCATCCAGGCCCCCTAATCATTGACTTTAAAGAAGTGGAAGAGAAAGTATTGAGCAGATGATCTTAGGGGTGAGAGGAAGGATGGGAAAGAAAGACACAGGGTTTATGTGTTCGATGCCAGGAGGGCATGCGTGAAGAGAAGGCAATTTGGCAGAGAGTAACAGGGGACAAAGATAGGGAGAGACAGAGAGAAAGAGACACACTCACACAAAGGGAATGAGAAAGACCAAGAGATATGAAGAGAGAAAGACAGGCAGACAGAGAAAGACACAGAGAAACTAACCCAGAGAGACAGAGAGGGACAAAGAGACAGAGGGATATGTGGATAGAGACACATACACAGATGGATAGAGGACAGAAGAGATACAGACACAGGAAGAGAGTGGGGCACACAGGAAGGGATGTAGACAGAGAGAGAGAGAGAGAGAAACAAACACACATGCAGAGTGAGAGAGACACAGAAAGAGGCAAAGACCTAGAGAGAGACCACAGGGAGGAAAGCAGACAAAGGACAAGAGGTCCTGTCTTTTCCCTGCGAGATGGAAAGGAAGAGGCCGCAGAGCTTGTTCCTGGAAAGACCTTTAGGGCTAAGAGGTACAGGGAGCACGTGGCCATCTGGAAAGTGGGGCCCTAGGCCAGGTGGGTGGCCAGAGGGAATGCAGCAGGGGCCTGCTGTGCTGGGGTGTCCCCCAAGGATGGAAATCCTCTGTAGGCCTGGGGAAGGAGCCACCTGGGTGGCAAGGCTTGCAGGGAAGCAGAGGCCTTAGAGAGGAGATTTCCTCCTGGTGGAGCTTTAGGGGCAGACACCTGCTTTGGCTCTTTTTCCCATCAACTCTTCCATCCTCCCCTCAGTGGCTGCCCCCTCTTTCATCTCCTCTCCTCCTCCCCTCCAGCCCTTTGCTCCTTTCTTTTCATTGTCCTTCCTCCCTGGATGGCTCTCCTTGTTAGTATTTCCATCCATCCATCCATCCATCCATCCATCCATCCATCCATTCTTCCATCCATGCATTCTATAAATATTTATTGAGAACTCGCTATGTTCTTTTTCTGAACACTGGGAATAAATCAATGAGGTGAACTTAGTAAGGCCTCTCCTTAATTAATTGCTATTTGGGTCTCCAAGCAGCATGCATGCTAAGTTACCAGGATCATGATTCATAGACTGTAGGGGCAGGAAAGTAGAACCAGGGACTGATGTACTGGAAGAAGAAGGAACCTCGTGGTGTTTGCAATGTGAGGGATCAGGAAAGGGAGAAAACTACCTCCCACTTCCAGGCCAGAGGTCAGTGTGTTTCAGACATCCATATAGTGGGCATTTATTAAGCACCTACTATATACACCAGGCCCCGAGTCAGATGGCTTGTTAGATGATTCAGAGTTAGCAAGTCCGACATAAATGGATCTTAAATCTGAGTTTCTTCACTCCTGCCTTCAACGAATGGTGTGCTGGCAAATGTGCTGATGCAGAAGAGAAGCACAGATAAACTCAGTTGAAACCAAATGTTTGCCTGTGACTCACTGAGGAGGGGCAGGTGTCCAAGTAATGACGACCTTGTCCTTGTATGCAAGGTCAGTCTGCTGTTGAATGTTTTGGCTCAATGCCTACACAACTCAGAAAGGACTCCGTGGCCCCCATCAGCGTCTGTACAGAAGTTACACTCCTTAGAGACGTACAGCCGAATTCTGCAGAAAACGAGCCCCGGGGGTGCTCCAGTGTGGTCCCCCCAGGGACGGCTGGGGTCAGTGCCCCCTTCCTCCTCCAGCACTCCCAGGCCGCCTACCTCCGGAGCCACAGAAACACTCCCGCAGTGGCTCCGCAGAGGATGGAAGTCAGAGGAAGCAAAATAAACTCTGCTTCCTGGACACATTGTCTTCTTCACAATCATGGAGCTTTCACTTAAGCTGCCATTAAATTGGAATTAAGTGCTGCGGTGTGGCCTTGAACTAGCTGACGCTGTGGCCTCCTTCTGGAATGTGGAAAAAAGTACAGGGCAGTAGGTGGTGCTGTTTGCCTTTGAGTCAACCTCCGACTCACCCAGGCCTTGAACTAGGGCAGCTGCGGGGGTTGGAGTAATGGCTTATTATATTAAGAGAAACTCTGAAGGTTACTTCAACATAAAGAGAATGTGTGTTGTTTTCTTAATAAGGTTTTTAGGTACAGACAGCCTAATATGACCATTTCCCATGTTCTTCCAGAACTATTTACTTATATCTCACAGGTGGAGTTTATTCATACTTTCACTTACTCAGGCCATAAGTATCTATTGAGTTGTTCTGTGCAAAGGATTAGGTAGGATTCTTCTGAGATCATGTGATGAGGAACAAAGAAAATATATAAAATATAATTTTTGCTACCACAGCAGAACGTATCCATAAAATATATTAGTTGAGTACCTGCCATATAGTGGGTACTAATTTGGTATATATTGTTTCTAATCTTTTAGGAATTTTCATATTCCATGTGCAAATGGAGATTTGAAATATAAAGTGACTTGCCCAAGCTCACACAGCAATGGAGTGGCTGAGATGGAGTTCAAAGCCCAAGTCTGTGACTTCAATTCTATTTCCTATAAGCCTATAAGGTTATAAGGCCAAGGCTAGTGTGAGACAAGGGAGATGTCTGGTACCCTCACTCTCACCCTGCTAAGACAGAAGCAGAGAGGAGAGAGCACATGTCAACTAAAGTAGAGGCCCTAGAGCCTGCCTTACTGATGTTGAATTCAGGTGTCACCATGAAATGGCCCTGTAACCTTGGACACATGACTTGAGCTTGCTGTATCTCAGTTTTCTCATCTGTAACATGGGAATAATAATAGCACAAGGCTCGCAGAGCTATTGCAGGAGGTGAGATCATGCATATAAAGTGCTTGGGGTCATGATTGACACATATATAAGTGCTAGAAATTTTTATTACTACACTGAAATAATTACATCATGAGTCTATATATGAGAAATCTCCTCTAATATTACAGTTTAAGTCTAGGATTTCAGAGGGGAGAGAGATTGCTTCCAACTGGAGTGATCTTGGAGGATGCACTTAGGTCTTGATAGGATGGCAGGATTTTGACAACCATAGGTTATAATATTTGCAGTAACAATGACAACAGCCTTGCTTTATTCACTCCTCACTTTTTACCAAATATTATGCTAAATTCTTTGTGTTTATTTGCTCATTGAATTCTTGCAAGAATTCTATGGGGTCAATAGTCTTATTTTATGATCATTTTGAACTGAATCAGTCTCTCTATCCAAAGTCGCCTCATTGATAAGTGGCAAGGAAGAGATTCGGGTCCAAGTCTGCTTGATCCTGCAAATCATGCCCTCAGCCCATGGGCAGCACCAGGGGAGAGAGAGTGTGGTGGAGGCAGAGGTCACAGTGCATGTGGCTCTACCCTGAGCACACACCCTAGGCCCAATCAGAGCATAGTGTGAAATCCACATTAGCTCATGTGACTTGCCCATTTGGGAGAGGACTTGGGAGCGAGGAGGGGCCAGAGCTTGAACTTGAAAGGTCTTCAAGGACAGACTGAAAAAGCTTGGATAGGACTTGGTCCTGAGTGGGGAACAATTGTGATTTGGAGATTTGGAATAATGAGTGTGTTTGCCAGATACATTTATATGATAATTGAGAAAGAGCCTGAATGACCTATAGTTTGGTCAGACTTCCATTTGAGAAATAGCCAATTTAGGATTAAATCCTCCTATAATCTTGTATTGTTGAAATTATAGGGTTATTTGTATCTATCCTAGAAGAGGCTGCTTGGAATTTTAGATGAGTGAAGAAAAAAAGGTGCTGGACAAGTGGGGAATTTTAAAGTGTCAGTTTGTTACATTGAATTACCTGCTTGGGCTCCTCATTTCAGCCTCTTTCATTAATTCAAACGCAGGTACCACCCAGGGAAGCATTTTGAAAATGCAGACAGGCATTCTTCGGTGATAGCATGGGCTAGGACATTTCTATAGAGCCTAGAGAAAATTGCACTCAGAACATGAAATGTAACTTTACATGGAGACCTCATTATTATCCAGAAAGATCCAACTACCGTCCTCTTTACTGGGCACTTAAATACCTGCACCTCTCTCTTCTCCCTCTCCTGTTCACTATCCAAGTGTGAGGGGTTTCTGCTCTTCTCTGCCTTTTTAAATTAACCTTGCCATATACCAGGAGCGGTGCTTGTGAATGGCAGGAGATGGGGACCCAGCCTCCCCACCCGTCCTTGAAGCAAAGCAGGCTGGAAAAGAGAACTCCTAGTCATAGTGGTTGTGGTTTATTTATTGTTTTAATGAGCCTTTGCTGTGTAACCACAACACCATTATGACCGGACCACACCACAAGAAGAGGAAGTTACCGTAATCCTCCTCCTCATTGTCTTTTCATGTTGCTGGAATTCAGCTCCTCTTGGCCTCCCCTTGCTCTGTGGGCTTCCGGAGTTTGCTGGGCCTTTGTTCTTATCAGTGATGCCCTCCTGTCCCCCATCCCTCCCTCTCCCTCTTCCTTCTTCCTCCAGACTGTGAGGCCTCAAGTATCAAGCCTAGAAGGCGAAGGGGAGCACAATGAATAACGTTTTTTGGACCTGAACCTTTGTGGAAAGAAATGCCAGCCAGGAAAAGGAGGCAAGCAACGGGAATGACAGGGTCCTGCTTTCTCCTCCTGCCTTTGTCAGTCCTAAATAGAAGCTGATACAGTTCATGTAATAGCCCCAGGAGACCACAGTTATTAAGAAAGTGCCGATGATATATTTAAGAGGAATAGCACTGAACAAGGAAGTGTGTGTGTGTGTGTGTGTGTGTGTGTGTGTGTGTGTATGAATTGGCATGAAATTGTACACTGGGATTCTGTGCACTTTGGGAGAAATCTGTTCTTTGAATTTGGAAGGTAAGATGGGGTATCCCCAAATAGAGAACAGGTATCCCAGTGATGAAGCTTTGGAATATAGGTGAGGTCCGGAGCCGACGACCAAGAAAGAGTTCTTGAGACATCTTTGGTGCAAAACGGTGGTTTTATGAAAGCACAGGGATAGGACCTGTGGGCAGGAAGAGCTGCTGCCCCAGGCCTGTGAGGGGTGGCTAATTATATACCTGAGAGTTGGAAGGGGCTTGAGGATAGCGTACTCTCTAAGGAATTTTGGAAGCAAGGTTTCCAGGACCTTGAAGGACTAGCTATTGTTGGGAAAAGATCACTTATTACCATCTAATAAAACCTGAGTCATGAGACCCTACAGATATATATATCGGTGGGCCATGTGCTTGGGGGATGATTGCCAACACGTATCTTGGGGGTTTGGAGATAAAGGGAAATTTCTAGAGGATTTTTTATATGTTAAAGTAGGCTTATAGGATCCAGGGGGTTGGGCTAGGATTGCCTTTTGTCCTTAGCAAAGTATGAACATCCAGGCAGTTGAGTCCGTAGAGGAATGTCCCTTTACCTGTTTTGAGGACTTGTCAATGTGCTGCCCCAGGCTCGTGCCTTGTCCTCAGCTAACCCTGTGTTTCCCCCATCACCAGTGTTTCAGCATTTCTATTGCTTTTGCTACCTCCCCCAGGTGACTTTTAATGACTCCTTATCAGTTGCTTTCCTGGGATCAGCTCACATGAGCACAGTGCTCTTTGGTGGCCATCCACTGGTCCATCCACTTTGCTCAGGAAGCTCAGTGGGGTGAAGAACACAGCTTCTAAGTTGTATGAACCTGAACTTGGATCTCAATCTCACTGTTCTCTATCTAGTGTATGTTTTGGGAACAAGGCTTGTAACTCCTCTGAGCCTCAGCTTGATCAGATGTAGGACAAGGAGAATAATATCTACAGCATAGGTACTTTGGACTGATTCAATAAAGAAACATATGTAAAATATAGCTAGATAGTAGGTTCTAAATTAATAATAACCGATCCTCCACTCCCATTTTTTTCTCCTTCTCTTCCTCTTCCTCCTACTTCATCTTCTTTTTTAAAATTATTATATCCCCCCCTGCCCCCACCTCCCCCAGGAACTGTGGAGCATAAGGATCAGTTTCCAAGTTCCACCATGAGGAGATCTCAGCCAAAGGTGATCCTGTTTGGTGTTGTCATATGCACAGACGGGTTTCTTTACAATCAGAGCTTCTCAAATGCTTGCAGAGGCTCCTCGTTGCCACTAACGGGAAGGGAAGCTAGAAATACAGTGCAAGTCAGATTCTTTGAAGTTTTAATAATCCTTAGAGCTTCCATCAGGCCCCTTCCTTATACATCCCCTGAGGGCTCAGAGGATGGAGGGTCAGA
The DNA here is from genome assembly GCF_048418805.1 of Vulpes vulpes. NCBI lineage: Eukaryota > Metazoa > Chordata > Mammalia > Carnivora > Canidae > Vulpes > Vulpes vulpes. The sequence goes on along the minus strand of NC_132793.1, from coordinate 93,829,900 downwards.
AATTTCTTTGCATTCTTTATGATGCAGAAGTGAAGCAGATACCACTGATCACCCTGGTACTATTTTGTCTGTTTACTATGTTGTGCCCAAAATTGCGAATCTGAGAAACCACCAAGTAGCTGACACCGATGCAAGTACATGAGGGTTTATTAACAAGCTCGAGCTTGGGTCCAAGTCAACCTGACACAGCGGAGCAGGTACTTGGACCCCGAGATTAAGAGGCATATCAGTTTTATAGGGGCCAGTGGCCAATGAGATTGTAACACACACAGAAAGTTGCATAGTCATGTTGGTCCACACGCAGGTGGCCAATTGAATTACAATTTACCCTATAGTGACTGTTTGAACTAGCCTATCATTCTGGTCAGAATTGGCGCACAGGTTTGGGGGGCAAAGGCAGGGTTTACATTCTTTGGCAGTTAGGGGTTCCGCATTCTTATATGAGCCAGTTTCTGGTAAGGGTGTGCTCAGCGGCTTGACTAGGGTGGGGAAGTGCCTTAAGCAATAAGCAGGTCATGTGGGGGTTATAGAGGATATGGTGGGTGTAGCACAAAATGAAGTTAGTCCTGCTCTGCTTGTCCAGAGGTAGGGGATTTTTGTTAAATTTCTTGGGACCCACAACTAAAAGCTAGGATTTTCTTCAGAAAGTATTGTTACTCAAGAAGGAAAGCTTCCAATCAATTTGAATCTGAATAACAGACGAAACAGGGAACTTTTTTTGGCTTTATTTCTTTCAAAAAATACCTATTGTCTGCCACTTATGTATTAGGCACTGGTAAAACAGTGGAAAACAAGACAGCCATAGTCTCTACCTTAAAATCTGTGACTTCATGATGGCCATGAATTCTTTGACACTCCTGAGATTTCTTTGGAATCTGGGCTGGCTCTGTGACTGGCTTCGTTGGCCAATAGTGATGCTATGCCAGTGCGTTAGTTTCCTGGGGCTGCTGTACCAAAGTGCCACAAACTGGTCCACCTCACATATTCCATCACATTTCTGGAGATTAGAAGTCCTAGGTAGGCATTGACTGGGTTGGTTCCTTCTCAGAACTCTGGGGATGAATCTAGTTCTTGCCTCTCCCCTGATATCTGGTCATTTGTTACCAACCTTTAGTTTGTAGATGCATCATCCCAACCTCTGCCTTTACATTTACAGGACATTTTTCCTGTGTCTTCACATTGTTTTCTCATTGTTCTTGTCTATGTCTATGTCTGATTTCCCCTTTTCATAAGGATGCCAGTCCTATTGGATTAGAGCCTACCCACACTTGACTTGACAATATTTGCAGAGTTTATTTCCAAAGAAGGTCACTTTCTGAGGTATTAGTGGCTTGGACGCTAATACATCTTTTATTTCAAATAGAACATCCATAAAATCTGACTCATGACAGTATTTGGGCCCATATTTTAAGAGATGGACAACCTCCTCTCTATTGGAATATTGCTTTTGGAAACCAGCTGCCATATCACGGGGAAATCCTAATGGCCTAGTTGAGAGGCCTATCTGGAGAGGAAGTGGGTTCTCCTAGGTTATAGCCCCAACTTGACCCCCCTGCACCAACTTACCAGCTATGCCTGAGCCATCTTGGATGTGGACCCTCCAGAACCTCCAGTAGAGCTAACACAACTGACCCTGCGGGGGGTGCTGACATGTGTGGTTGCCAATAAGCCTGACCTCAAATTGAATATTTGTGAGCAAAATTAAACTTATTTCTGTTTTAAGCTACAAGTTATGTGAGGGGAGGTAACCATAATGATGTCCAGGAAAGTAGACATTAAACAAGTAGTTTTTTGTGATAAGTGTTAAAAAGGAGAAGTCCAAGTCCCCCGGGGAGTGTAAACAAGACAACCAACTTGGTCTTCTACTGGTCTGTTACTAAGTAAATGTTTTTGTCTGTATGGGTCAGTTGTTGATTGTAGGGGCTTTACCAGTTTGGCATTCCCAGCAAAACACATCTGTTCCTGCCTACTTGATTTTCTGAAATGCATTTAATTTGAAAACATCTTTACTCTCTGTGTTTCCCTTTTGGGAAGTGAAGATTGGGGGTGGGAAAGCACATCAGCAGGTGATGGCAGTGCCCATACAAAGTGAACTCCATTTGCTTTCATCTCCTTCATAACGGCACAGAAAATGGAGCATAAAAATATCCCGTGGAAGGTTAAGTGCTCCCTACTAGATGCGGAGGATACATAGGAGGCAATGAAGCAAGAGTCAGAATGAACAGGGAGGGGTGAGTTCAGATGCAGGTTTTTTTTTTTTCTCTTTTACTACCATTCAAGTGAAGCTATGTGATACAATAATTAATCCTAATGAGAGACTATAGGGCAGATAGGCAAGTGTCACCTGCTCTGACAGGAGACCCTATTGAGTCAGATGATCTGGGGAAGGATGCTACAATCAGCAGACTAGAACAGAGCCATCTTGTCTACTAAGAAAACCTGAGGCCAAGCTATGTGTATGTTGAGCCTGGGGTGAGGGATAGGGAGAAGTGGATGGAGCCTGGTCCAGGAGGCCATTTTGATCCACATCCCTATGGCTGGGCTGGGTTGGTTGCCTGGGGTATGTTTTCTTCAAGGAACTCAGGTGATCCAGGCTCAGGGTGGCACTGGAACTTTACACCTGCTGTTCGCAGTTGATTCATTCAATATATTAAGTGCTTTATATATGCCAGACCTCGTTGTAGGCTTTGAGGATGGGTCCTTGAGAACTATTCTTGTGACAAATTCATTCTAGTAAAGGAAGAGGCATGATATATTAATAACAGAGCATACATACATATAATTTTTTATAGTAATCAATGAAGTGGATGATTAAAGCTATTGTTCCCTTCGTTCAAAGATCTCTCATTGAAACCCCGATATCTCCTTATGATTTGCAGAATAAAGTCCAGATGACTTCTAGCGACATGTAAGGGCTAGCGTGACCTAGCTCTTGTCACATCTCCCAAATTACTTCTATTTCTCCTTCTCTCATTCCCCAGGACACACACATAGGATTCAGACTTGTGAGAAGGTTAAGAGTATAGTCTCTGGAATCAGACCCACCTGCACTCAAACCTTGGCCCCAGCACTTACTAGCTGTGTGACTTTAGGGGAGTTACTTAACCTCTCTGAGCTATAGCTTTGATGCCTATAAAATGACTAGAATGTGACATCTATCTTCCAGCATCGAATGAGATTGTGGCCTTTAGAAAGAATGCAGCACCATGTAACACAATATATAACTTATTCCTCATAATAATGACCATATTATATCTGTGTATGTGTATATACACCTGCATTTACATGTATACATAATTTAATCATGGCCCTACTCTAAGTCAGAATATATCCATCTAAATGCCACACAGTACGGTAAGACTTGGGCTGAGCCTTGTTTTACCCTTCATACCCAGTTGATAGATGCTAAATAAAATATACTCAACTCACTGGTGTGTCTTGCAACGGATGGTAGAGATCTTTAAGTAGGAAGAATGCCATTTCACGGGGCTCAGAACGGGTAATTAGGAGACTGTCGGTACGAAGCAGTGAAGAATTACACTCTTTAGCTTTCAGAACTGTAGTTGAGGGGCCACGTTATGAGAATCTGTGCGTGCCACTTGGCAACATTAGAATTCCAAGACAGAGCCATCTTAAAAGTATTTCTCCCCTTGCAGCCGGATGGCGAGGTGGCCTGGGCTGCTCTAGGAACAGTGGTGAGCCTTTTATCATTTATATATCATTCCGGCAGGGGCAGAAAAAAAGGACAAAATACTGAAAATAAAAGTTAATTAAAAAATAAAATCAAGCGAAATGTCTCTCAGAGGCCACCTCTGTTACAGAGACCACCTGTCATTAAGCATTTTCCTGTCTATAAACCCGAGATTGGAAGCCGGTCGACTCTCCTGTTGTTTAATTTTTAATGCCTCCTGTCTGGTCTCCGAGGTAGCTGTTCTAGTCAGAGGCTGTCGTGCAGATACGTACCTTGCCCAGAGAAAAAGTGAGCAGTGAGCCTTCCCTCTGCCGGATCTGGCATCCACTGGAGAAACCTGCTGTGGGACAGATTCCTCCCTCCCCACCCAGGGAATTTGCTCTTGTAATGATGCTAGTCTGTTTACTCATTGCTGATGAATTAGTGTGAGAAGACAGGGATGGAATGTCCTTGGGGGAAGGGACCTAACTGGCAACTCCTTGGCAAAGAACATCTTCTAAGTTAATTCCCTCCATTTTTCTGGGTCCTCGGGTCACGCATTCAATATGAATTTATGGAGCATCTACTATGAGCCATGCACTGTGGAAGGTGTGGAGGTTGAAGCAATGAGGAGGTCAGAGTAAAAACTCTGTTCTCGAGATCCATGTCTCATGATGTTTTACTGAGGGGAAGGGGAAGAATAAACACTGTGACAACGCAGGATGCTGTGTCATTTGAGATGATGATGGTGCAGAGAAGCAAAAAGTTGGTAAAGTGATGCCTTGGGAATGAAGGCTTCCTGAGCAGGGTATAGTCGAGCAGTAAGTTGAATGGTGAGAAAGAGCCACTGATGCCAGAATCACGGCAACAGTGTTCCAAGCAGAGGGTACAGCAAATTGTAAACTGATTTGGAGATGAGCTAGCTTTTTTGAGAAACAGAAACACGTCACTGTGTGAAGAGAAGGAACAGCAGGCAAATGATGGATGGTCAGGCAATTGAAGGCAACTGAGGACTTTTGGGAACCCATGAAAAGGGGAAGATTTGGTCTATGGATTACATTTCTAACCTGGGATCAAAATATCCAGGAACAGTCTCATCCTGGAAGAAGTGAAAGACATATGAATAAGGTCATGAATTCATCTTCAGTGAGTGGACATGCTGAGCTGTACTTCCTAGAGGGAAGGAATGACACCCTTTGGGCCTGCAGCCTGAATCTCTGCTCAGTCCCACCCACTCCTGCCTGCATGGACGTGCGGTTTCTCTAGTGGAAGCCCTTCCTTCACTCTGGGCCCCATCATTCTGTTCTCTGCTTCACTGTCACCTTCCTACAAGGCACCAATGATGCCTCCCTTCTGCTCAGTAGTGTCCTTTAGTTTTCAACATGAAGCCCCAGCCCCAGCTCATAAGATAAACACAATCTGCCCTCCACCAGGCCCAAGGCCACACGTCTGTGCATCACTTCACCTCGAGTGTGAGTGCTAACATGTACCTGCATGCCTGGTGCACCTCCAGAGCCTTCTCCTGGGCCCTTCTTTGCCTGAACCAATCACCATCTCCCTCAACATCTGGAAGGTACTTTCTTATTCCTCACATGCCACCCCAACTTGCCATCCGGTCTGCTTGGAAAACTTTCCACATCTCCCAGTCTGACTTGAATATCTTTCCTCTTCCAGGAGGAAAACCAGTTCAGGTTTGAATGTTAGACTGGAGAGGAGATGGAAACCAGGCAAATTTCGGAGGGCAGAGTATTCCAATACAGACGATGACAAGCAAAGGCCTGAGTTGGAAGTGAATTTCGTTGAGTGATTACAAGTTCACCTCTCTGCGTTCCGGGTTTTGGGTTCCCAGAGACAGGGTGGCAGTGGGGACTGGGCATGTCTCTAGCTTCTCCAACTTTCTGCCTCCCCTCACCTTATTTTTGTACTGGTATTTTGAAGCTCTTCGAAATAATTTAGAGGAGGAAAACCCTGCAGTACATTTATTAAGTGACAAGATTAAAATGAATTCTACTGTAGCTTCTATCATGAGAGTCATAAATAGCATTTAGTGTTTATAATCTCATTTTTGGAAGACTTTAATTTTGTTGTTCCAGGAATGTTTATAAAGTAAAAAGGAACTCCTGGTTGCATCAGCAAGGGAGGCTCTTTCAGAGGGACCCTGAGAGATTTACACTATTCCCTGTTCCTGCCCTAATTAAGGCATTTGTTGCTGTGTTTTAATAGCTCCAAGTGCATTGTGTGCACACACAGTAGCTGGGTTTATAAACAGCTTTTCCTCAAGCCGACAGGGGAAACCTTTTACAAGTTATGAATTATAATTTCTCCAGGGCAGGACGGTGGCATATCCTTCTCATTTACCATCCTCAAAGTGTCTGGGCCCCATCTCAGACCTGCCAAGTTGCAAAGTCCAGACTGAGAGAACCAGCTAAGTTCACTATGACACAGCTGACATGTGCCTGTGTTGGCTGCTCAAGTGCGAGGACCACTTAGGTAAGGGGACGGTTTTCATTGAGTCTCCATATGCCAGGCACTTTGCTCTGTCCTTGCTACTCAAAGTGTGGTCTTGAGACCCTGGAAGCATGCAGGTCACCCAGGAGCTTGGTAAGGGACTCCAAGTGACCAGTGACACCTGCTCAGTCAGGTCATTTGCATCATCTCACGGAGCTCTCAGGCTGACCTGTGACAAAGATAGGATTATCACCACGGAAATCTTGGTAATATTTTTTTTCCTAAATCACTCTTTTGCTTTTAATTGACCTTTCTTCTGCAGCCGTGCTATTTCTAGTACCTTAGAAGCAATTTCCCTGTTCATCGTAAAGCTTGTGTTCCACTTGCAGAGCAAACTTTCATTGACTGCACTTCTCTTTCTCCCTACAAATGTCCTCTGTCATTCTCCCTTCTGTCACCAAAATCCTGTGCACCAAATTTCCTTGACTCCACCATTCATTAAGTGTTCTGTTTAATTACTTAACTCATACTTTGGGCAGTTAGAATTGTCTTTTTTCCCTGATCTCTCTGGTAGGTGGCCCCTAAACCAGCTCTCAGTAATCCCCATTTGCAGATATGCATGTTTGTATTATTCCCTTCCCTTGAGTTTGGCTTGGCCTAGTGACTTGCTTTCCATGAACAGATTATGATAAAAGTGATGGGATGTCCTTGTGAGATTAGGACATAAATGGCTATGACTTTTGTCTTGCTCACTTTCTCCCCCAGGCTTATTTTGGGTGGCTCACTCTGATGAGCTAAACTGCCATTTTGTGAGCTGCCCTGGGGAGAGGCATCTCAAAGAACTGGGGACAGCCTCCAGCCAACAGCTAGTAAGGAAATGAGGCCACAGTGTAAGAACTCACAAGGAGCTGAACCCTACCAATAGCCACTGTGTGAGATTGGAAGCCGATCGATTCCTAGAGGTGCCTTCAGCCTGGGCTGACACCTTGGTTGCAGTCTGGGAGACACCCAGAGCCAGAGAACCCAGTGAGGTCACACCACACAGAGATGCCTGACTCATAGACACTGTGGAATAATGAATGTTGTTGTATAAAACTACCATGTTCTGTGGTAACTTGATATGAAGTCATTGATAACTAATATAATCTTCCTTCAGTTGAGATTATCTAAAGCTAGCTTGTAAAATTGATGGAGCTGTTCTTTGCCAGCTCTAAAACTACACAGAAAAGTCTAGTGCAGGAGGGACTGCAAGTATTTGCCAGATCTGGTTACCCCCACCCCCTTCTTATGTACAAGGTAAGCCATGTGTCCCAGTCCACTTTGAATCCACATGGAAGATGAGCCTGATAAAATATGTTAGGGAGTGATGCACGCCAGGCAGATGTACCTAGCTTAGTTCTGAAAGTTCTGATATCTTAGTCTCATCTCATTTTAGAAGATCCCTTCATGTTCTTTGCTTGTAAACTGGTTGGATGCGGAGGACACAGGAAAGGACTTTAAGGAAGACTGAAAGACTAATGAACTGATGGAAGGAATCCAGTCTCAGGTAACCACTTTGAGGAGAGTCTTCTAGGAAACTGCCAATCCAGAGCATTCATAGTGAACTTTGTGGAAATAAGAATCGAGCTTTGTTGCATTACGCCTTTGAGATGCTGGGGCTCTTTGTTATGCAGTTAACTTAGCCTGTCCTGACCAGATCACCTACTTTATATGTTTTATTTATTTAATTTGCTCTTACAGTTTTCAGACCAGTTATTATTTTCAGTCCTTTAAAGAGAGTTGATCTCTGTTAAACTTTAGGCAACATTTATTTATTTATTTTGTATTTATTGGTTGCCAGGTATGAGGCTTACATTCATAAAAGGGCACAGATATTTTCCTTAACAAATCCTCAGTGAATTAGGAAAATAGACACACAAAGGAGCAATTGAATTGAAATATAATAGAACTATACTCATGGACCTATTTGAAATACCCTTTATACCTAAAACACTACCTCTCTTCACTAATCTCTTAACATCATGAGCACTTAAACTCTTCATCACATTTATCAAATATCTGCTGGGTGAGGAGGTAGGAAGTGTGGCTGTTTTGTATTACAACAAATTTGGTTCAAATAGAGATATTTTATATGTAGGAGACAAGAAGTGAAGTCACAGAAGGAAAACATGCTTAGATGTTTTAGAACTTTATTCAGTAGGTGCTAGGGAGCCATTTATGATTATAGAAGAAAGATGTGAGATCAACTTTTATTTTATGAATATTGATTAGGCAAAGGTATGCAGAGTGGCTTAGAAGAAGGGAGAGAACATACATTTTGGAAGACTAAATTGGAGGCTCACTGTGTAGCAGGTCAGGCATGAATCTACAGAGTTGTGCTTGAGGGCCAAAGGAGAGGAAATTAATTAATGGAAGTTAGCTTTGAGAGAAAAATCTATAAATCTGGCTGAGAGAAATTGCCTTCACATGATCTGAGACTATTGCTCGGTGTTTCACTTTTTATTTCTTCTGCCTGAATTTAGCTCTGGGGTATGTGTGAGTGTGTGTGTGTGTGTGTGTGTATCACTTTCACTAAGTAAGATGTCACACTATAATTAGAAAAGGTACTATTTCTACAATGCTATATCAAATTGTGTTTATTTTTATCTGATACTTTATGCTTAAAACAATCTAACCATCTACAAATTTTCTGGCATTTCCTAGGGAGAATTAAAAATACATCTTTTCTATATATTTCTCCTTGGCATGATGTTATGGGAACGACTCTAGATCATGTCAGAAGAGGCTAAGAGCTAATTGAGAAGCTGAAAGAGTTTTTCAGAGGTGGTGTCTGCCCTTGTGACTCCCACTCTTCCTCCTATAGACGAGAGAATGCTCTTCCCTTTCTCTTGTGCTAAGTGGCTGGTACCTTACTGGAACCTCCTGGAAAGTTGGACCTGTGCCAATTGTGATACAGGTGGGTAGGTGTTGGGGTCAGGGCAGATGTTAGACTCATAAATGAATGCAAGAGGTGATGGGGCCTTTGGGGAGCACTGGAGTTATTAGCAGTTGCCTGCATTCTGAGGTTGACTCTGAGTTCCTCAGGGTCTGGCAATGGGCTCCAAGGGAAGCAGGATTGAGTCCTTTTGGGAGATCCACACAGGAAGACCACGGGAAGGGCCTTAGGAGTGGAGCCCCTGGAAACAGTGTCACGGGTGCCTTACATGGCCATCTTTATCTGCATGGAGGTAAAGCAGGATAAGGACCATGAACAATAAGAGGCATCTAAAGACTCTCACCCCAAGGGGTGCTTTTCCATGAGGAAAAGCTTCAGGATATGGCTTCTGCCATCCCAGAAGCCATCCCCGCCAGATTTAAGTCCCCACCATAGAAGCCTTTTCCTGGGCCTCACCTTTTCTATCCACCATGCATCACCCTTTGTCCTAAGCAGCAAAGAACAAGTGGTGGAGAGCGTTGCTGAGGAAAGAGGAGAATCCGTCTCTGGCTTCCTTTTCTGATTTTTGAAAAAATATTTATTTCAGGGAGAAAGAAATACAGAGAACAAGAGAGAGGGAAAGAGAGTGTGTGCAGCGTGGAAGGAGAGAGAGAGAGAGAGAGAGAATCCCAAGCATGCAGAGAGAGAAGCCTGATGATGGGCTCGATCTCAGGACCCTGAGATCATGACCTGAACCCAAATCAAGAGTTAAAGGCTTAACCCACTGAAGCACCCAAGCACCCTTTCGGCTTCTTTATCTACAAAGATTTCTTGGCCGACAGATTGACTCCTGAGCCAGAGAGAAGAGAGGTTTTCAATTGACTAGCAGCTTGGAAATTTGATGTGGTAGTGGGCTAGATATTTTGTTACTCAAAAGTGACCAGAAAATTTTACTCACTGAGGAGTGATAACTAGAAAGACTTTGGATTTTGCCTAGGACTTGAGGCAGGGGTGAGGTTTGGAACCCAGAGCGGCTATGCCAGGGCTGGTGAAAGAAAGGGCCAATTGCTGCTTCTTTATAACCACTGAGTCCAGTCCTTCAAGAGAACAAAAAACAAAAAGTAAAAAACCCAACACACAAACACAACACACAAAAAACACCCCGGATAACTTCATTGTCCACCTTCTCTTAGTATAATTGCAATAATGTTTCTGTTTGGGTCTGACTCAGAAAGGGATGCATTAGTAAGGATTTTATAAGCCCCCCAATTTAAATTCCCTTCTCTAATTCCATCTCCAGCTACTGCCTTGCTGAGCCATCATAAAGCCTAAGGCAAGAGGAAAAAATCAGAACACTGATACTGAGCTTATTTAAAATTTTGAAATTTGGGTCATCATGGGTTTTTGGTTTAATTGTGATTTTTAAAAATATTATATTAAAGTATGCTCTTGGTTCCTGAGTTTTTGTTTGTTTGTTTGGTTTTGTTCTTTTGGGGCATCTTTCAAATGTTGTGCCCAAGGCAGACACCTTACTTACTTACCTCCCTCTAGTCCCAGCCTTGATTCTACCTCATGCCCCTTGAGTCCAACACCATCACCACCCACTTTGGTTCTGCAGGGGGAAGAGGAAATTGGGATGGTTTCCTGGAAAAACCCTGTGCCCTGGGCGGGGGGGGGGGGGGTGTCTCATACCCCCAAAAGGCAATGTCTGCACTCAGTGCCCCAGACCAGACTATTAAATCTTGAGGTTATGTGTTTGCTATTGGGAAGCATATATTATTCTTATTTTCTGTCTAGACCCCTGTTTACAGAGAACTAGAACTTTCTGCAGAGCCTCAGTGTGCTTGTATAATGGAAGACTTCATAGACAGCCATTACATACAAATTCATCCCTTCAAAGCCTTTCTGCTTTGAATATGCTCTTTCCTGGAATTTGGGAAATGGAGAAATGTAGAAAAACTTTTTTCTCTAGTATAATTTAGTAGCCAAAAGCAATGGTTTGGGTAAAAGTTAGGCTTTAATCTTTAGTTCTGTCATATGATTGTGCAATCTTGCTTCCCATTCCAAACCTCAGTTTGCTCATCTGTAAAATAGCACCTCATATAGGACATGGGGCGCCTCAGTTGGTTAAGCATTTGCCTTCACCTCAGGTCATGATCTCAGGGTCCTGGGATTGAGCCCCAAGTCAGTCCTCTTGATCAGCAGGGAGTCTGCTTCTCCCTTTCTCTCTGCCCCTCCTGCCCATTCATGCTTTCTATCCAATAAATAAAATATTTTAAAAGGTGAAATAAAATAGCACCTCATAGGATACATGTAAGCATGCAAGAGTTTGTTTAGCTCAGAATAACTGGAAAATATGGTTCAAGGGCGCTAAACTAAGGGCTGAATCCACAGAGGTAAGCAGGGTCATGTGGTAAACTACCTTTAGTTTTGTTTAATGTCCAGGACGATAAGCCCTGCACAATGCTCTGCTGTATACAGAGAATGCATGCACTAAACAAGAGTTGTCATTATTAGACTTTTACACGAGAGACGATTTTTCTAATGCTGAATCTGGGTAAAAGCATGCATAGCAGAAGCATCCCTTCCTTGGGGTGTTCCTCTTTTTTTTTCTTTTTAAAGATTTATTTATTTATTCATGAGAGACACAGAGAGAGGCAGAGACATAGGCAGAGAGAGAAGTAGGCTCCTCACAGGGAGCCCGATGTGGGACTTGATCCCGGATCCTGGGATCATGCCCTTTGCCGAAGGCAGACACTCAACCGCTGAGCCACCCAGATGCCCCTGGGGTGTCCTTCTTTATTTCGTTATTTTAGCTACATGGCCTAAACTGGGCAGATTGGCCTGAAAGTCATGCTGGATCCTCAGTGATGTGGAAGAGTGTAAAAAGGAGGACTTCAGGCTTGGGTGGGTACAAAACCCCAACCTGGTCTGAGAAGACCAGCATGGGTGTACAGGATGAGAGGAAAGCAGCTGTGTTTGGGTAGGCATGGGAGTTAAAGTCACACACGATTACAGGTCTCCCAGTAGTGAAGGATCCTCAGCGTCACATGGGCAGGCTCTGAGAGCAAAGCTGGGCGCCCAGCCCAGTAAAGGATGGACTTTGCAGAGACATGCCAGCTCCAACACACTTGGACAAATTGCCAGGCATAGGATTTTGAAGAGGGTACTGAGTCTATGTCTAGCTCAGTGGGCAAAGTGTCCTGATTAATTAGTGATACTATCCTATGGATCCATCAGTTTCCAAGCTGAATTTCTGTAATGTACTATTTCAGACTATTCTTAGAAAGCCCAGGTAGTGGCTAGGAATAAATATAGAGGTGTCCAATTTCCCTAGAGAAGAGGATCATGCAGATTTGCAGCAGAATTAGAAACAGAAAACAGTGCATCTCTCTGCACCTTTCCTGCTCCCACTTAGGGAGTAGCATTCGCAAGATGTAGATATACCAGGCCAGAACTCAGAGTTCCTCCAGCCCTAGTGGGCAAATGGGTAATAGGGAAACAGAGGTCTTGCAACCATGTTGGATTAAACAGGACTACCAGTAAGGGAGGCTGTGACTCATGGGGTCCCCAAGTACACAGAGACCCCTTGGTCTAAGTTCACAAACTGATCCATAGCTGCATCTGCCTGACAAAGGAGGCTGTGTGGGAAAAAGAGTCATGAGAAAGGCCTAGGGAGATGAAGTAGGCTAAGTCTTGGACATCCAGGCCAAAATGGACTAGTGGTAAAGCAAGGACACATTTCTCTGACCAACATAGCTAAACTACATGTCCATCCTGTAGACACAAGAGATATGAGTACATGGAGTCCCAAAGTAAGGTGAGGAGCAAACTTTCCAAATCTTTGGACTAGGTTGGCAAATACATAAAATTTATGCATGAATCATTAGTGAAGATATTTTCTTTATTATTTTACATTAAACTACTTCAAGCAAAGGCTCTTCTATTTGGGCATCCTGCCACAATATGACAGGACAGGGGAAATTTTTCTCTGCAAAATTTATCTCTCATTATGCCATTTATCAGTCAAATCCTTGTTTAACCTTTGTAGAGATAAAGAATAGGACATTATCCATGTACAATGATCAGTGGGCTTTGAGCAAAGAACATAACTTATTGCTTCCTTGGTTCCTCCATCTCTTCCATGGGGTATGGTCATTGTTTGTATAGGGTGGATATAAGGATGAATTGAGTCAACACATGGGAAATGCTCCTAGCAGTTCCTATGTGACTCAGTAAAAGTCCTCTTACTACTATTACTGATCCATTCCTGAACCAAAAGACAATTATAGAATAATCTTACAAACAAAAAGACGAGATTGAAAGAAATGGTTGATTCAATTAATTTTGGAAAATAAAAGTCACTAGCAAAAAGTAAAAGCATATTAGCCAAATTGTGATTGGGTCTTGTGGAAGGAAAAAAAAAAACAAATTTAATGCATTTTTCTTACTTATCCGGATTTCTTGGCTTCATATAATCAAGGACAAAACAAATCTCTAGATTTATTTTACTCAGAAAAGTATAAACCTAGAAAAGCTTGACAGGTTATATTACCTATCTCCATCATTTATCTATCTGTCTACCTGTCTACCTATCAATCCATCCATCAGTCTATCTATGTATCTATCTATCTAGTCAAATATTATTTCCAATATTTATTTGAACTCTTACTATGTATGTGTCAGGCACTGGGTTGGACATATAAGATGTATTATCTCTTTATTTAATAGATTTCAATCTAGTAAATCTGATAGCAATGGAAAAATTAGTAAGTACAACAACAGAAGTTGTACGTATGCTTAGCAAGAAAGATGCCTCCAGGTCTTAAGGTCTTAGGGTGCCCAAGAGAGAAGAAGTGTTCAGAAAAGATTACACAGAACACAGCAGTTGTCCCAACTGACAGGAAGCAGGTCAGTCTTGGCAGAACAATGCAAAGGAAGACATGGAGGCCTGGAGGAGTCTGGAGAACTCTGCTGGTGAGCTTGTCACTTTCAAAGTATGGTTCAGACCAGCAACATCAGGCTTACCTAGAAGCTTGGTTAGAAAAGCAGCATCTGGACTCCACTCCCATGGGATGAAATGGGCCTCAGGGCTAGAAGCAGGCAACCCCTGGAGAGCCTTCACACACAACCACATTGTTTGGAAGTTACTGCCAGGAGCTCACTGCCTCCCCCACAGCACAGTGTGCATGGGCACCCATTTGTTTGTCCAGTGAACCCTGTACTACGTAACATGAAGATGAGATCTTTGTTAACTGACCAATCCCAGTTGATCACCTGACCTCTCCATCTACTTTATAAAGTCAGAGTCGCATCTTGTCTCTTAGAACAAAGGGAACTGAGGGGTATTTTGTCTATCTTTAAGAACAGCTCACCATTGTGATGGAAGATATGGGGAAAAGTAGATCCTTCTGCCCACAAGTTCTGCTTCTCTGGTTCCCAGTCTCCAGGGCTGAGGACCTGCCCTTCTGTTTCCATGGCAGGCATAGCAAGAGCTGGTTATTGTTGGTATCATTTCTAAAGTACTTGAAGGTCACCTGAGATTAAAACAGGAGCAGCCTGAATGTAGCTGCTGCTAGATTAATTATGAAAGACACAATGAATAAAGGGAAGCCCCTGGAAAGAAGAGAAGAAAAATCTAGCCACAGACCAACAGGTGAAGAGGCTTTCTCTGGAGCCTGGGGCTTGGGCTCAGGCTTCCCAGGGCCTCTGATCAAAGAGGAGGCCCAGCAGGGCCTGAAGCCATGTGGATCTCATCTCCCTGACAGTGTGATTTTAGTGATTTTATGAATCCATTTTCCTCTGTGCCCAGCAGCGCTGTCTTGAAGAGGACAGAGATTGCAGATAAGTCCCCATGTCTATATCTCTCTTGCTCTTCACAAAATATGTTTATAGCTATGAAATCATACTCAACTCTTCCCTGAAAGGAATCAGTGATTTGCTCCACGGAGCGGCACGTGTTCACTCTAGCTGATGCTGTTGGAGGTGATCCTTTCTCTTGGTAGCAGACTGAGCGGGTGTATATGTGAGAATCCACAGAAGCTCCAATGCTGTGCTGCCTTGGGAGGAGGTTGTGCTGTTAGGCTGTGTAATTTTTCGATTTTGTGGCACTCATGATGTCTCAGAAGAGGGGTATGTCTTTTCTAACAACCATCATTTCTATATAAAATGGAAGGTATTCACATTACATCTTCATCTTCTCGATCTCAACTAGTAACAATATCAGAACTACTCCCTCCTGACAACTATATTCATTTCTCATTAAAGATATTTCATGTTTTATTCAGGAATTTAAATGAAGCTATCAGAGCCTGGAATGGCATCCGTTTGGTATAATTGTATCTCACTGATGCCAGCCCCAAGAGTTCTAATTAATATATATTTAGCTCCCTGACTGTCTTTAGACCAAACGGTTGAGCACAGAAGACAGGAAGAAAAAAAATACACACACACACACACATTGAGATTTGAACAGGAAAGACTTTTTTAAAAGAGGGGATTTTTGGTAATTGTGCATTTCAAGTGCTTTGCTCCTATATCTATGTCAGAAATTACTTTCAGGCCATGGAGTGCTTTATGAAAAATGGGCTGCATGATGATAATTATTTTTATTGATCACACATTCAAGTTATTAATTTTTTAATCTCCTTTCTCTTTCTTTTTTTTTTTTTTTTTTTTGGTTGCAAAAATGTTCCTGCCCAGGGAATTACTATGTACATTCACAATCCTCCTTAGGATTGCTCTCCTCTTTCCTCCCTCTGCCCTTTTTCCCTCTGACCTCACACTATTAAAAAGAGATATTGTTCCTCTTTGCCAATGTGAAAATGACTGGAGCCATCTTGGGATTACTTGGCCTCCCTAAACCCATAATATGAAAAGAAGCTAATTGGGTACCAACCTCATTCCTTATGGGGTTTGCCATTCCCCCGAATTCCCTCCAACCACATCCCCATTCTCACTTGCAGGAAATGAGTTTAGGGACATTGCTTGTGCTGGTATAACATTGGAATTCATAGCACTTGTGTTCACTTAGAAGCCTCAATTCACTCCCAGTCCTGGGATGCTCTGGGATTGTGGTTTATAAATCACTCCTGTGGTGTACCGTGTGCAGAGATCAAGACCCCTGTGAGCTCTAGTCATATTGAATTGTGCCGGGCAATGGAGTGTCCTTAAGAGTTTACAGTAAGAAAAAACAAAGGCCTTATAAATAGAACAATTCATCTAACACTTACAACATTTACAAGGCACTATTGAAAAGAGAGAGGATGCTATTCTCTTTTGTTCTCAATCTTGGTCTCATTCACTGAGGAGGGTAGATCTTCAATAGGACATAAATTGGGGTTTAGAAATAGCCTGGATCAAAACTTAAGTTGTTATTTAAACAACTGGTAGGGGTCATTTAGTGGTTTATTAGCCTGCCATAAACCTCCCGTGAATCTGGTTTACACTACAAAGATTTGTGCTCATCCCTGGCCCTCTGTAGCAAAGATTTCCATTGCTGCTTCTCATTAGAATGGGAGAGGTGGCAGGTTCTTCTATTTACTGGATGTGTGATGTGGGTGAGGCAAGTCACTTGGTCCCCATGAGCAAGTGTGAACTGAGGATCTAAGAATATGTTTATTTCGCTGGGACATTGTTAGACTCACGGTGATGACAACAAAAAGAACATTTGGTGTATTGAATGCTTGCCGCGTCCAGGCATGGTACTCAGTGCTAAACTCCATTCTCACCCTCGGTAACAAAGAAAGGTATATTGTAAATTATCAAAAGAAATATCAGAAAGGGAGACAGAACATGGAAGACTCCTAACTCTGGGAAACGAACTAGGGGTAGTGGAAGGGGAGGAGGGCAGGGGGTGGGGGTGACTGGGTGGTGGGCACTGAGGGGGGCGCTTGACGGGGTGAGCACTGGGTGTTATTCTGTATGTTGGCAAATTGAACACCAATAAAAAATAAATTTATTATTAAAAAAATAAATAAATTGATTTCAGCCCTCCCCCCCCAAAAAAGTTATACTCTTATACCAATGGGAATAGTATTTTAAAATCTGTATTTAACCAGGTTAATTTTTTTTTTCCCCTTGAAAATCAGACTGGATATTCAAGGGAATGAAGGCTTGATAAATATTTCTGGTGGAAGGCCGGTCCAGTCTATTTTCCCCTCTGTCCCAAGACAGCATCTTCCTAAGTGAAAACAATCCTTCCAAAATGGGGGCTGGGGAGTGCCCACAAGTGCTCAGGCACTCATGCTCAGTTGATTCCCAGATACATTAGTACACTGCCTTATTGACTGCCACGTCCATTTGACCAGGCTCAGAGGGGTTTTTATTATCTGAAACGCCTCACTATGTGGGCACGGTGACAGGTGTGTCATGAGGAGAACAATAACCAGAAACAGATGCATGGAATATTCACTAATATGTCAGCAACGAGGTGCATGTCAGCAGTGCGCATCCTCACCAGGAAAAAAAAAATAGGAAAAGAAAGAACATTTATTTCCATGAAGCCAATTTCCATGCCAAACTGAGCATCTGTCTGGCTTTTGTGTTTGGTATAAACAGGACTCACACACACTCAAAAATAATGTCAAAAGTTCAAAGGGTGGAGAGTAGAGAATTCTCACATGGGCAAATAAATGAGGTCTGCGGATTGGCTGGCCTTCACTCGGCTTTACATGAAGTGTCTCCTTGGGGCTGGGGTGATGTGTGGCTTTGATTCTCTGCCCTGTCCTTCCATAACCTGCTTTGGAATGTAGCCCAGTCCTAAGAGATTGGGGGTCACTCCGGCTTGATAGTGTAAGGTCAGAAAATGGAATGAAGCTCGGATATCTCAATTGAGATTTGAGTGTACAAAAGTATAAATCAAAAAAGCAAAATCCTTGAAGGGACACCTTGCAGCTGTCGCTACAAATGAAAGGTTTCAAAATAAGTAGATACAAGAACAGCGAGGCTGGTGCAACTAATAATTCCCTTGCAGTCCTACTTGAAGGAGACGGGAGTACAGCTGAACACTCAGAAGTAAAGAATACACATTATTCCAAGCAAGGATGCTGGCCTGAGTTCTTCAATAAATTTGTGTCACTTCAGGGACAATATTTAGAGTGTTTTGAAAAAAGAAACAAAACCCCTCTTTCACGTGTTTCTTGCAGGATGCAAATTAGAAACTGTACCAAGTGATAGATAAACACCAGGATCTTGAGATTATTTGGTTCTTTGTTCTCAGAAAATATCGATATTCTGAAAGTTGAGTCATTCATCCAGGAAGGGAAAAAAGTAAATGGATTTTACCCGCCTTTACTCCTAAATGCCACTGTCTTATTTGGCTGTAGGATGTTTACAATTTTATGTTTATTTAAACAGACATATTTCTAGTTTATGGGCATATTCCAGAATGGAACTGCATGTTGCTTGGAGTGTAATTCGTATGGGCAAACACCTGATCCCCTTTAATACAAGATAAAAGAGAAACAATTCCTTTGCCATTCAAATACCTTACTGTGCCTAGCTCATAGACACAACCTTCTTACTTGACCTTTCTAATCAGTACAAGAATCCCAGATACTGAACTCCTGATACAGTGATTATAAATGACTCTTCCAGCTGCTACTTGAATTCTACTGTAGCAGAACTTGTTTGAATACAGGAGTTCTCGAAGATTACGATTACAAAGCAAGAGTTAGGAGCTGCAGAGGTACATGTGATGGGTGTTGAGAATTGTCACTAAATTATGTCACATACACTCCTCTCTAAATTATTTTTAAGGCAAAGTTTTCTAAGAACCCTGCTTTAAAGCTACAATTTTTCTCATATGGTTGAAAAAGGCATTTTGCTATTCCAAACACTCAGGCTGAGTGTTTATTTTTCAAGTTATTTTTTTTAAAGATTTTATTTATTTATTTAACAGAGAAAGAGAGAGAGAGAGAGAGAGAGAGAGAGATTTAGAGTGAGAGTGAGTACAAGCAGGGAGAGCAGAAGAGAAAGAAGCAGGCCCCCACTGTTGCAAGGAGCCTGACACAATCCCTGAATCCCAGGACCCTGGGATCCTGACCTGAGCCAAAAGCAGATGCTTAAAGGACTGAACCCCCCAGCCGCCCACCAAGTTATTTTTTCTTGTTTGGAGGAAGACAGTGGATCATAGTTATACAGTGACTTTGTGTACATATCAGCTTAGCCAACATTTCCCAAAATGTTTCCTGTGGACCATGGATCCTGAAGAATGTTAGTACATTTTAGGGGGGGAAAGGAGATCCTGACTAAAATAAGTTGGATTGAAACTGAATGAAATGTAGTCAGAGTTGTACTAAACGTAGAACTTCCCAGAACCTTTAATATGCAAAATAGCTTGAGATTTCTCAGTGTAGTATGCATTTATTCTTGTTTCTTCATTTTGTTTAAGTCATATATCTCTTTTTCTGAGATCACCTTTACTGATCTAATGCTCCAAGGACCTTATTTTAGGGAATGCAGAGCTGTGTGCAATGACACATAGCTTGGGCTACTTGACCAAAAATTTAAAAGAAAAGAAAAAAACAACTTTTTAAGATGGCTAACATCCAGGGAAAGTAACATTGGATCTTAAATTAGCTTAACTGGCCCATAATTCTATCTAAACCAAACTGAAAATGAAAAAAAGAAAAAAAAAAATCCCAGACTGTTATGTACAGGAGATGGAAACAAATAATAAAGAAAGGGCTTTAAAATGTGTTAAGTAACCTCTTCAATAGACACCCACATATAACTTTATAAATCATTTAAAATGTGACAAGGAAAAGACAACCTGATCAAATGATTGTCCAAAAAATAGTTTATTCTTCAATTTTTTTCCCATTGAAATCACATTGTTATTTGAGTAGTCATCTTGACACAACTAATTATTACTATCCAAGGCAAAGGGGGGGAAAAAAGAACACCTTAAAATGTAGTTTTGTAGGAAAAGGAGTAGATAACGTAAATGCAAATATTTCTCTGTCTCATCCTTCCACTCTGGCTCTGGCTGTGCTCCATAGGTCTCCCTGCAGCTCTCCTGACTCGTTTCCCTTTGCCTCTACACTCTCCTGCTCACCTTCATTTGTCTCCCTGGATGACAGTTTTAACTTTTGGTCTCATCTAAGAGAAACTACATGGATAAAACCGATTGAAAAAGGCACTTGTGCCATAGTGAAGGCTCATGGGTCATATAGGTCCTGCCTGGTGCTACCACTCAGGGCTGGAAGCTTGACCAGGTCCTCAGTCTTCCCTGGCTCCATTTCTTTTTCTGTGAGATGCCACTGTTGGGCCACATGGCATCTAGGGTTCTGCATTTGTTATCATCCTTATTATCATTTTGGTCTTCGTGTCCAGTGTCTTATAGGAAGCAAAGAAGAGAAATCTGCTTGTTGACCTTGAGGCAACATCAGAGTTATCAATAATTAGCCAAGTATGGTCAGCCTTGCCTCTAAAAGAAATGACATTTAATAAAATAGGGGAGGAGGATCAAATCCACCCATGAGAAATGAGATGGCTTTCTGAATGTGCATGATCTTGACTTTTTAAAAAAATGTTTTATTTATTTATTTGAGAGAGAGAAAGCGCAAGCAGGAGCGGGGGCAGAGGGAGAAGCAGACTCTCCACTGAGCAGACAGTCCAATGTGAGGCTTGATCCCAGGACCCTGGAATCATGACCTGAGCCAAAGGCAGACTCTTAACGGACTGAGCCAAGTGCCCCATGAGTTCTTAACTTCTGTTCAGTGCCTGGAAGCCAATAGGAATTTCCATTCTGGGGCTCTGTCATGGACAGCTCTGAATCAAGCCACCTACATTAATCACTCTCATGATGATAGTTGAGGAACTAACTTGCATACCTGCCTGGGTTTCTTTGCAGTAGGGTGGTGGACGGATGGGTCTTGTCACTATACTCTCACAGGGAAAGGAAGTTTTATGCTGTACTTGCTCACATTCCAGGAGACAGGTCTTCACTCACACCTGAAATGGAACCATTCGACCCTGTTTGTTGCTTTTCTCCACACTCATTTCTTAAACAGAGCCTCTGTTTACCTGTAAACCCCTACCCGGGAAGGTGAGAGCACCTCACTAAAAGTAAAATTGCCAGATTATTTTGACACAAGCACAGTGTGCTTTTGCCTGAATTCTGGGCGGCTTCCCTGTCCTGGCTGGTCATGAGCTTCTTCCAGGGAGTGTGTTTCAGAGGATGAGAACGAGGCCAGTGGCTGCTGATGTTAAAAGGACATGGCATCTGCACAAGTCCTGAGAGGGGGCTGGTTGCACAGATTAAAGTCAAACACATCACAGCCCGATTAGCAGACATGGACTTGTGTGTGTTGTCTAGGCTTTTTTTTTTTTTTTTTCCCTTCCAAGTAATGGGGAGACAATTTAAAAAAAGAAAAAAACAAAGGAAAAGAAAAAAGAAAGGTAATTCCATTTGTTTCCTATCACTGTTTCTTCTCACTTCCCGTAGTCTTGGTTTCTCACTCTATTTATCAGAGAACCCAAATTACAATGGAATACAAGAAATAAATTTAAACATAAGTAGCTACTTAATCTCGCTCTGTCTTGTTCTGGTCAATGGAAATTCTCCCCCAAATGTAGCTTGGATATATAAAGCCACTAAGAAAAAAAAAAAAAGCATGCATATTGTACTGGAACAAAATTAGTTCTTTTACTGCCAAAAATAAAAAAAAAATAATATGTTGTGTGTGTTTTTTCAAGCAGATTTAGAATTTGATGGAGACACCTTTTCATACATAGAGGATTCCTCTCAATGGGTGAGCTCACCCATGAAGAGCTTTAATTACTTGATATTTTAAAAGAATTCTTTATTATATTAAGAAAGAGAGCAAGAAGGCGAGCACAAGTAAGGAAGAGACATTTGTGTAGGAGAAATCTCAAGCTGTATGTGGGAGGCAGAGAATTTAAAACGCAGTGTCTTTCATGAACAAAAATTCATTCCCACAGTGTGGAGCTCTTTTGAAATGTTTCATGGCCTGCTACTAGGGCAGGGGGTGGAGGGTGGATGATTCCAGGAGGCAGAAGTGTTGTGAATTGAGCTTGAAAAACCACTAACCACAGTTTAAACTGAGCCAAAGGACAAACCCAATAAAATTTTGTTTGTTGTCTTATTTATTTATTTTTTGTCTTCACATTAATCTGTCTCCAGGAACATTGAGTGAAGGCCTCACAGGCCTGGTATGAAAAGTACTTACAACAGACACTCAGAGGAACTAAAGTGACTTCCTGCACTCCTTCCGGACTCAAACTTCCTTTGTTCCTATAATCTTAAAACAGCTGTTTCCTCTGGAATCCCAAATCCCAGCTGGCAGAGAGTCTCTACCTCCTGGATCCTGCTGCACATAATGTACATCAAATCTGAATGTTGATATGACATGTTCTTCTTTTTCCCATCCTCCTCCCCTACCTCCACCCCCACCCTCAGCCCTGTATTCACTTTGACCTTTATAGGAGAAGCAGTTAGAAAAAAAAGTGATAGAGGTATTTCAGATCCAGACCTTCCAAATGGCAAAGCAAATCCTTGAAAATATTTGGAATCTCAGAATATTGAGTTTGGAAACATGTCCAGAAACCTTTGTGAGACAGACATTGATAGCTGGCATCATTTTCCTAGCTTGCTTTGAGAAATCGCTACGTTTTAACAAACCTTAATGTGTTAGCTGTTCTTTGACAGAAACTGGTATATAAGTTGGCTCAATATAGAAGAAATGAACAGTAGGCAGTAGCCCTTCCTTAATAAATTTTCAGGTTTATTGATAGATACCTTCATTGAGACTTCTAGGGTATAATAATAAGGAAAAGGCTATATCCCACTCATGGAAGAATTTGCTAATAAGTTTGGAAGAAAAGACACATGGATAAAAAGAAATAGAGAAAATTACAAAGCCATATTTGAATCATTGCAAAATAATAGAGTGTTTCTCCTGTGCCTTTATGTGTTGGGGGAATGCAGGGTAAGGAAGTGTGTTCAGTGCCAGTGTGTTGGGGAAGGATGGTGGGAAGTTGGAATCAAGGAAAGTCCATGGCTGAAGGTGTTCTGCCTGAGTTGGGAAGGAGTCAAGACAATGGGAGCTGACGTCAATAAAAACCCAGGAGGGGAGGCGCAAGCGTTGGCTTGGGTTAGACCTTAGAACTCATAGACTGTTGCCTCATTAACCACAGGACACAGTGAATTCCAGAGAAGGATGAGCCTGGCTTCAAGTCACAGGGCCCAGGAGTCAGAAAGGCTGCGAGCAGAACCTTTGCTCTCTTTCTCTTGCACAACCCTGCTCTGCACACAGTGTTTGCCTCTCTGAAGTCTGTGTGGGTGATTCTTATGCAGTAGAAGGGTGAGAGTCTTGCTCCTTTGAGTCAGAAGAGAGGATGGGATCAGACCTTAGCTCTGCCACTTATTAGCCATATGATCTCAGGCAAGTCCTTCTAAACTCTAAAAGCCTCCGATTTTGATCATCCATAAACTGGAAATGAATTACATCTTCATCCATGGGCTATGGTGACCATTAATCAAGGGATTCACCTAATAGCTGTGCAATTCAATAAGTGTTTGCTTTATTATAATAATACACATCATCCTCATTATTATTAGGGAAGAAGATATAATAAGTTGGTGGGAAACTGGCTTAGTTAGAGTCAATGTGTTCTCTGAAAAAATGCAAAGAAATTAAGCTAGGCAGATAAAGCCATCAAAGTGCTATTAAAGAACAATCGATTACAGATAATGTTTAATAGGAACAGGAGAACTTCTTGGATATTGTTTCATTTTATAAAATGGTCTCTCCAAGTTTGAATTTTCTTAACAATTCTTAAACAAAAACTAATGCCAACTGAATAATTAATTGGTGCTTACACACTTTTACTACGATTTATTGAATTATCATATGACCATAGAGTATGATGGTCATCAGGAGCATGGACAGCTGAGCCAGACTGCCTGGTGTTGCAGCCCAACTCTGTCACTTAGGAGCGAGGAGTCCTTAAGGCAAATCACTTAATCTTTCTGAGACTCGGTTTCTTTATCTACAAAACAGAGGTTCAGTTGTGGAGAGGACTGTATAGAATAAGTTAATACATTTAACTATCTGAACAATGATTGACGCAAGGGTGTCCAATAGTATGATTAGTACTCCTTCGGTTATATAAGTAATAACACAGTAGTAAACAATAAATATAATAGTAAACTAATACAATACAAAATAAAAATAATACAAGTAATAAAAACAAGTAATAATTACCAAATATATAATAAATAATATGCATATCACAGAATTCTTTTTGATAAAAGCATATTTGATTAATTTATGACTATAAATTGTGACTATTAATTTGGACTATTCTACTATTTATACTGGGTAATGCCAATATCAGGATTTTACTACATACCAGGTGGCGGCAATCACAGTGATAGGCTCAGTGCTTGGGATGAAATAATTAGCCTAATAGAAGTTGAAATTGACATTATAAGTCTGCAAACACTTCACCTTTTATAGGACTTGTTACTTTTGTGTTTGATTTATTTCAATTCTCTTGCTTAGGGTATTAGTTGTGGTTGGGAAGGGGATTTCATTTAAACTCTGGAAGTAAATGTTATGGGCAGTTTCTCTGTGAAACATTAGTGAAACATCCACCTAAGCCAGTGGTTCTCAAAATGCCTCTCCAGACCAGCAGCATCAGCATCAGCTGGGAGCTTATTAGGAATGCAGGGGTCTTGGGCATCCCTCAAAATGCTGGAGGGGAAACTCTGTGGTGAGCCCAGCAATTTATGCTTTAAAAAACCCTCCCAAGGATTCTGATGCTTGCTCAATCTGAGGACCGCCATGGTGAATCAGTATAGATATCAGAGTTGGCATAAATCAAGCCTTAAGCATAATAATTCTAGACACTAGACATACTGTTGACCCTACTGGATACTGCTCCATTCTACTCCATTTTCTATTTGTACTTCCCTCTGCTGACACATTCTTCCTTTCAGATGTGTTAATATTACTAACCAGGCTGTGGTGAAGAGACTTCCCCTGAGCCTCAAAGTCATGTCTGTTAGCCCTATTATATGTTGATTTAATTAATTTAATCCTTGGAAGGCAACTTTATCTTCAGAACTTAAATTGGAAGTCCGCCTGTCCATAATTTATCCCCCAGATGACTGCCACTGATCATAAAACCCATATGAAGAAGACCACACTCTTATGGGTGTTTTGGCAAGGATTAGTTTAGTCCTTGGAGTGTTTTAATGAGAGTGTGTTTAACTAAAATGTGGATGCCATGATCTTCCTGTTTAAAGAACATCCACTATTAGAGGAGCTCTGAATGTCCTGGAAAAGGGAGTAGACAGGAAATTTGAGAAATAAGTGGAAAAAAAAAAAAGCAAACTTGGACAAAGGTTTTCAAGTGGGCTAGAATTCTGGACCAGAAATGAAATCTAGGGGCCAATAGACCTCTGAGGATATGGTAATGGCAATCAATTATGGACAAATTTCAGATGTTCTGTACTACTTCTGTCTACGTTAGTTGAGGGTAGGAATAGTTATATTTATCCATCCATCCATCCACCATCCAACAAGTATCTATTAAGTTTCTACTATATGCCAGATAGTGGTATAGCAGTAGACAAACAGAAAAATATCTGCCCTCATGAAACTTTCCTTCTAGTTGAGGACACAGATTTAAAGAACAAAAGTGAAATGTTTGGTGGTGACATTTTTAATGAAGCAAACTAAAGCAAGAAAGGGAGGTCACTGTAGCCTGAGCAGGAGGGACTCAATTTTCAATCAGATGTCAGGGAAGGTCTCCTTGAGAGTATGACATTTGGGAGAACACCCAGGAGGAGAGAGGCAAGTGTCAGTTCTCAGAAGTGAGGGTGTTTCTGGTGCATTCAAGCTCAGAATGAAGTCTGATTCTGCCAGAGTGGAGTGATCCAGGGAGCGTAGCAGAAGGTGAGATCAGAGGACAAAAGATGCCCAGATCTCTTGGAGCCTTACTGACTACCCGGGGAGTTTTGCCTTTACTTTAAGAGATCTAATGTACATAGTCTGATAAGCCAGTGAGTTTTCCCTCCCAGAGAAGGGTTGATGTCATAAGAAAGTCCCAGGGAGCTAGTGGACTCACTGGGAAAGATTCTCTGCTGGAAGCCCCCAAAAAAGGGCACAAAAAATGGTCAGTGGCAAAAAGAAGAGAATGGTCACTCAGAGAACAAGTAACTTAATCCTTCTTTCCCTTCACAAAGACTCAGCATTGAATATGGGGTATAAGGATCTCAGAGTGTTCAACTAGGCTAAATGTACCTGGTGACCACTGAAGGTAGGGAGGTGGCCATTTCCCACCACCTGGGCCCTGCAGGGTAGGGTGACAGACATGCCCAAGCTGGAAAATATGTCAACAGGGGAGAAACGAGGCCCCCTGGCTTCACCCATCACTCCCTAAACTGGTAAGAATTGGACAGAATTGCTGCTGAGAGCTCTGTGTTCCTCTCCATACTGGAGACAGCCTGGAGCTCTAGGAGGGGATAACATAGCAGTAAGAGCTATGGTAGCAACCAGTCATGTTCTAGGACAGGCTTGAATATAAGTGTATCCAAGAAGCACACAGGTGCTATATATCCAGCTAACTTGGCTGTGGGCACTTATGGAAAACACTGAGTGGTACAAAATATTTCAGGATCACAGAAGATAGATGATCAGCTGGCTGGAGAATCTAGGAAGGTTTCTAAAAAAAAAGGTGACACTGGGCTCAGATGGCCTTGAAAGAACTAAAAAATGTTAGCAGGTAGTACAGATGGAATTGATGTGCCACATTTTCTAGAATAATCCTGGGGAAAAGATGCTTCTTTTGGCTTTTGTCCTTTCTTCATATGAACATTTCACTGCTGAGGACAGCATTCCAGGTGGATCAGGAGCCCTATCACATCCCATTACCATTTTTTTTTTTCATTATCCTGTTCTCTAGTCTTTCTGAGCATCCCATCTCAGGTGGCAGCACAGTGTGGTCTGGCTATGGCACCTTGTGCCCTTCTGGCTGGCTAGGAATGATGTTGGGCTGAGCATGGTGAGGCTGCCTCCTGGCATGGAGATGAAGAGGTTTACCAGTGACTAATGCTATCTGCCTGTCGAGTAAAGTTTTCAGGAGGCACAGGACCCTCCTATTGTGCTCAGAGCTGTGTCCCTTCTGGCACAAGGCCCCAACCACAGTCAGAACACTGAGTTTGCTGAATGTTGGATGACCTGAGCTGAGACACATGTGTTACGCAGGGGTCAAACATGGAGTCATGGGTGGAGCTTGGTTTAAAGTCAAGCCCCCCTGGGTTCTGGGCTTCTCCATTGCAAAGGGTGCTTGCTTATTCAACATCATGTCCTCGTCTGTGAAATGATGTTGTGCCTCACAGATGCTCCTGGAGGAGTTGCGTGCTGGTGGAAGTAGATTTTGATGCAAACCTCAGGAGGACATTTCCTGATACTATCCCAGCACTTGTAGCTCCATTTTGAAGAGACCACTAGAATTAAACTACAACCTGTAGTTAGAGCGATTTAGTAAAGATGAGGCCATTAATCATAGGACTTTTTTTTTGCAAAATGAAGTTTTTTTTTTTTTTCTAGTAGCTGTACAGCAATCGAAAGATTGAAAGATGTATGCTTCACCCAGACAATTAAATTAGAATAATAAAATCTCATGTTATTTCTATAGGCTTCCTTTGGAATTTTTAATGGTTTATACAATACGGGAGAGGGGACCCAAATTGACATAGTTGTTATATCTTATATTTCTTAGTTTGTATGGATTTTTTATAAAAAATAAGTAGTATTTTATTGTGTCATACTGGCAGTACTAGAAATGGGACATAAATTTTAACATGTGTAATTATAAGTGAGTGAAAATACTTGCATGTTTTTTCTTAGGGTTGCCACCATGTGATTTAGATGCAGTTAAGGATTTTATTTAAGGTCTCATTAAGATAACATTTCTTCTGGAGCTAGCAGTGAACCAGTCTTGCCCGCGTGGCTGGTGTAAAAATGGTATATAAACTCAGAATCACCCATTCTTCCTCACTCCGGTTCTGCCTTTCTCTATTTTTTTTCCCTACAATTCTCAAGATGCTCAACTTGATCACTTAGAAGAATATAGAGATTATTGCATGCAATTCCATAACTTCCCCATGGGAAAACCAGGCCACTTTGAAGTCCTTTTTATTTTCAACCTTCATTAAGTTTATGCCAGTGGTTATCTCAAATTAGGTTTAAAGAGAGAGGCATTTTGTAAATTTGTCATTTATATATTGCATTAAACTGACCTGATTTAGCTGTTTAGAGAAATGATATAATGTGTATTTATTCCCAACTATTAGATAGTAAATATATAGCAATTACTATAAGCATGCAGACGGGCAAGAAATCCCATAAGTAAGTGGTATATCTGTTTTGTCTTTTATCTAGCAGCTGAAATGCTTTCAGATTCATTTATTTATTAAGAAAAATTTACTAAGCACCTATTTTATTTTAGCAACATTGTGCTAAACATTGACACCTTGAAGACCCATAAGCTTGGAGGGGGAGTGAAGAGCTCAAACATGTCTATATGACCTGATGAAGGGACAACTGCTGTACTAAAGGGCCCACAGACAAGCTGGAGGAGAAAAGAGGGCAGAATGCTCTGCTAGGAGAAGTCATGGAAACTCCACAGAGAGACAGCCTTCCCGAAAGGACAAGAAATGAGTAGGAATGTGCTGGAGGGCAGGGGAAGAAACTTGTAAAGCGATGGGATATTGCAAAGGTTGTCCATTCTTGGAGAAAGTGGAGCAGTCCTGAGCAATGGGAACAGATCGCTGTTCAAGAAGAGCCAGCAATGAGAAGCAAAGACAGATCATGGATGTCACACTGACTTTCATTTGGAGCCTGATTGCTGGGAAGGTTTTTAAGCAGAAGAGAGACCTGGTTGGATTTGTGTTTTAGAAAGTTTACAATGAAAACAATCGTGCAAAGAGGACTAGAATATTGGTGGGTGAGGCTGAAGGAGGGACAAATTATCCCCTAAGTGTGTGCAAGGATCCAGAAGAGAAAGACAAGATTGCTCTAAGGTAATGGCAGAGAATGGTGAAGAGAGGAAAAAGTAGAGAATTATTTAAAAGGTTTGGTTAACTGCTGAGATCCTCTGTCCCCCATGAATCCTATGACTATGATGACATGGTCTTAGAGCAGTCTGAAATGAAGCAGAGATGGGGAAAAGTTTGTTTTCTTTGGGCTGATTGACACGTCATAGGCGTTGTTCCCACCACAAATCAAGGGGTCAAGGAGGCAGCACACTGTCTTCTGTTCAGGATGGTATCTATGGATAAACCACTCCTGCCTCATTATTTCTCTGAAATGATAGGCTACCCTCCCCCTTCATCCTTCTCCCTTTCTATTTGCTGCCCTGATGGTAGAGTCTTGAACCTGGTGCCCTTTTTTTTAGTCAGTCAGGGTCAAAGAACCAACAGTACAGAGTTCATCCCAGAAAATCACTATGGCAGCTACAACTCCAGTCATGGAAAAGAAGGTTAACAAGAATACTCAGGGACTTGTGGGTTGTGATTGCCTTTTGTGCACCTGAATATTCAACTGGAGGCTGTTGGGTGAGTTCACAATGATGCCATGGTTTTGGCTACTCTAGCCCTGCTCTTACAGAGGCATTGCTAGAAACATAGCATACAGGAAATAATACTGATTTAGGAATCCTACAGATCGGGTTTGCAAAATTATACATGACAGCTCTGTTATCTCAGACAACTTACTTGACTTGTATGAGCCTCATGTTCTTATCAAGAAGTGGGAATCATAACCCATTTTGCTTTGTTCCTGTGAAGGTTGAATGCTATAAAAAAATACTAAGTCCCTGATATAACATAATACCCTATTCTTGTCTTACCTTCCACAGGGGAAGATAACTCCACAATTAGACTATCCACCTGGGGGCAAAATTGGGTGTTCCACAGATCCTAATACAACTCAACCTTCTCTGATCTTCTGCTAAACTTTTCCACAGGTGTATTACTTTCTTGGATTACTGGCATTTTGAAGATGGGCTATTCAAAGATACATTTCCCTTTCCTGTACTTGAAGTGGTCCTAATCAATGTAGAAGTGGTTCTAATTTAAGTAAGTGGTCCTCCATTACTTAAATATGAAGCCCTCCCAAAAATATGAAACCATGCTGCATCTTGCCTTCTCAAATATTTAGACCAATAAGTTTTCAGAAGTTTGGATAGTTTGAGAAAGTTTAGAATCCATTGCTGTTGGTAATGGCATAGCTAGGGATGTGGGAGGAAGACAGGGAAGGGAATGGCATTTGTTGAATATGAGGCAGAGCATTCTTCCATAAATTTTCCATTTGACCTCATCAATTCTTTGAGGTAGGTGCACCCATTAGTATTAGATGTGCTTACACACAATAGACTCTTCCTCACCCAAATATCAATGGCTGAAACAAGATGAAAGTTGGTTTCTTCCTCATGTAAAAGAATTAAGAAAGGCAGTAAATAGAAAGGCTCCATAGGTGTCCTTCTATCTTGATATTCCATCACACTTAGCACATCTCCTCATGGTTTAAAATGACCACTTGAGCTCCAGCTATCATACCTGTATTCTAAGGCAGAAGCATGAGAAAAAAATAAAGGTTACATCCTTTCTTTCAAGACTGTTGTGCAGCTGTGTGGTCTCTGGCTTTCACTTCTATCTCTTTTGCCAGAACTTAGTTTTGTAGACTTCTCTAGCTGTAAAAGAGTCTGACAAAAAATAGTTTTTTAGATAGGCAACATGTGCTCAAATGGATAGGAAAAAAAAGGATGTCATGAGTAGCTATAAGTGCCTGCTTCAGTAGGTTCCTCACTTCTCAGAGGAGAGGGAACAGAGGCTCCATGAGTTTATGTGTTCTGGTTACATATTGGCGATTGCCTGTGTATACTGCTTGTGTCTCTATTACTTAGTGACTTAAAACAACAAACATTTTATTATGTTCAGGATTTTGTGGGTTAGGAGTTTGGGTAGGATTTTATGGAGATGGCTCTACTCTGGACCACAATGACTATGGCCTCATCCAGAGTGGCTTGAAGAGGGAGAGATGGTTGGGATGAATTGACTGGGACAAATATCTGTGGTCTTGGTATCAGTTGTATCCCTCTGTTCTTTTTTTATATTGTGACAAAGATGGTTATTCACTCTCTTGCCTGGCTGGGGTGGCTGGAGCAGCTGGGGCTGGCCAGCCATCAGGCTTTCTCCACAGAGTTTTTCCACATGGCTAGCTTGGGCTTCCGCATAGAGTGGCAGTCTTTGAGAGTTGGATTTTTTTTCAGTGCTGACTGGCTTCTTCAGAGAGAATGTTCCAAGAGACCAAGATGGAAAACTTCCTACAATTAGCTTGGGAAGTCATACTCTTCCCACAACTCGCTAAGGTCAATCTAGATTTGCAGGATGGGTAGCTAAACTCCATATCTCACTGGGATAGGTAGCAAAAGGTTCATAGACATCTTTAACCTACCACAAAGTGACTTCTTAAGATAACAGTTAGGGAGCCAATTGGCCATGCCTGGAACATAGACTTTCCTTTATACCATGTGGGTGCAAGTCACATGTCTTAGTACTTTTAAAGAGCCAATTAAATGAGTTGATTTTTTTTTAAGCATGGAAATAGAATGGTAATAGAATAGCAGTAGGTAGTAAGAATTTGTGGCAATAATGTCTTTGCTCTGTGCGCAGACTCCACCCCTCAGTGGAGCTTGCCTGGGGGTTTGCACTCAGCTCTACGCTGAGTCTTCTACTAAGTGTAGCTGATATTATTTTTTTATCTCTTCCCTCAAGCCCCTTCCCCCCACCTCCTTCCAGCTGAACAACTGGGCTGCTGCTTCACTGTCTCTTTCATATTGTGAATACTCTCTCAGGTCTGGAAAATCAGATTGTCTCATTTAAATTTAATTTGAATTTCTGTTTGAAGAATCAACCTGAGACATCAAAGAGAATCCAAAAAATGCACTACAAAATAAATGATCAAATGACTTCTGAAAACATTGCACTTTTATATCTGGAAATATTGGATCAAGACTCCAATTTCTTTTATTGTTAAAATTAAAGAGAGACTTAAAAGAAACTGCTATGTAAGTTCGACATTGCATTTAACCAACAGACAAATTGTTATAACCTGGTAGGGTTAGAACCATCCATGCATGTCTTCTCTCTCTGATTTAGAATGAGTCAGATTCTCCCAGTCACTAGGCTTCAACTTGGTTTCCCGTCAGTTTTCTTGAAGTCATAAAAATATCATTTAGAGTATAGGTCACAGAAGCCTGATTTAAAAAATGGGAAGAGCAAAGTTGTCAGTTTATCTGCTCAAAACAGACTGAATTTTGTACTGAAATGCAACCTTTTCAAACAATAACTTTACCTTAATCATTTGTGCATTTAATTTTTGAAGATCTGAAGCCTCTTTCCCCTATTTTAGTATATTTAGAGATGGATTTAGAAGGTTCAATGCCATAATGAGTTAGCATTTCCTGCAGGTCCTGGCAGGTGATTGAGAAAACAGAAGACATGAAAAGGGCATGTAGTTCACCCTCAAGGGTGCAAACACACTCTGCCAAGACGAATTGAAAAGAGTACCTGGTAAATGAATGAGTGATCATAGCTTGTCCCATTAAGACTCCGATGGGTGATTAAACACTTGAGTGAATGATACTTTAGCTTATCAAGAAAAAAAAAAAAAAGAAGAAGAAGAAGAAGAAGAAGAATTAACAGCCCAAGCTAATGGTAGAGAAGTCCTGGGTCCTAGAGACAAAAAGTTTCAGCCAAAGATTATTGTTCAGAGAAAATACTGCCCTTTCCAGCTGGGATGGTCAGAGATGATTTGTTTGTTTTCTGTTGACCAATAGGACTGGGTTGGAAGAATCAATAGTGAAGAATTAAAATTAAGAAGTAGTATTTTTAGAGATTTTATTTATTTGAGAGAGAGAGACAGAGCACGAGCAGGGGGAGGGGTAAGAGGAGAGGGAGAAACAGAAACACTGCTGAGTAGGGATCCCACTGGGGACTCAATTCCAGGACCCCGAGATCATGACATGATATGAGCCGAAGGCAGATGCTTGACTGACTGAGGCACTCAGGCGCCTCAAGAATTATTTTTTTTAAAGAAGGAAATAACTATAGCATTCCAGGAGAAGATAACATTCTTTCCAGGTGTTTGGGAAGTTGGCTTTTTTATAATTAGGAAAATCAGCTGATGGACATTTTGCCAGTTCTGACTTCTCTCTCTGTCTCCTGCTAAGGAATTAAAGGAGAGGATTCTAACAGACAATTAAATTTGTCTGTTTAATATAATTCTACCAATGTGAAATCTGTCCCTTGGCAATATGGCTGGGCTTTCAGAATGACTAGAGAGAGACAAGAGTGACAAAAGGAAAGACTCCTAGTGGGACAGTAAGCCTCTCCAACAAAGCAGCAAGTTGCACTTCGAAAGACAGCAAAAGCTAGAGAAGCTTTGGTAGATCTAATATTTAAGCTCACAATGATTCCTATTGTGATATGTGCTGATTCCCCCCTGCCTTATGGCATTGCCCTCATTAGGTCACACAGATACCCTAGTAATCATGCTCTTTGGGGAGGAGGGGAGAAGGGGCCAGGAGGAGGGAGTCCCTTAGGGCAGCAAGCACAGAAGGTAAGATGCTGGTTATTAACTAGGCTACAGCAGCTAAGCACATTGCAGCCAAATATGCATCCCACCCCTGCCCCCGATTACCAGAGCAGGTTCACTCTTCAAGTGCATTTATCTATGTTGGTATGTGTGTGAAAGAGCTTCCGGGAGGGGAGCCAGCCCTGCATTTGCATGGATATGAGTTAGTCAGGATTCCCATGCTCAGAATGTGTGTGTATATATTTTAGAGAAGGCAGCAGTGTTCAAGTGGATACCAGAATGGTTATAATCAGCTTTCCTCAGAAAGGAAATGTCTCCATGCCTCTCTGGCAGCTATCACTCTACATCAAAAAGCCCCTCGTGTGCTCCTCCTTCAGCACTGGCCTGGTCCCTGCAGGATACTGCCAAGGATTTGTATGGTCCTTTTTTTAATAAGTCCAGTAATAGGAGTTTCTACCAATCCTCTTGGGATTTTTTTTTTCTATTTCTGTGTTATGAACTCACTGTATGGATTTTGGAAGTTGTTATTTTAATTGAGCAGTCAAGCAACAGAGAACTATCTGCCAGCCCTGACTCAGTAGAATCTGATATACTTCTGAAATGAGAAAAAATTTTCAACTGGAAGAGGTGATGGAAGAAGTGGGGCTAAGGGTGAAAGGACCCCAAATCTCCACATGGCCACAGTCTCCTTTATCCTTGAAACTTATCCACTAGATTTCAAAAATACCACGTAACATAAGTGCATTTTCTTCCTAAAGACCAAGATTAATGGAGTATTTTTTTCTTACTGAAAGGCAAGAATTGCAGTTTACTAAAATCTATTGATTCTGATATACTCAGTCAACATGGCTCAACTCTGGCCCCTGCCTCCATCCCCTTGGCCTCTGCCTCAGATAACATCCTCATCATCCAGCTTCCTTAGGTTCTAATTCCCCATGCTGCTGCCAGGGCTATTTTTCTAACACACAGATCATCATATCATGAAATCTTCTTGCTAGAAATGCCACAATGGCCATCTATTGCCCTCCAGAATCTGGCAGCCCTACCCTCCCCACCCGCACCCCGACCCAGCTTCCACCATTAAGCAGGTTAACCCTGTAAAAACCTTCAAGAGTGAAATGGTTACCCCTCTCCACTTACTTTTTCATTCTACCATGTCTCTTGCACCCCATTCCCCCATCCTGCCTTCCACCACTATTTGGCTTTCAATTTTGGGACAAAAATCTCACTTCTTTTATTCTTTTATCAAAACATTTAGTAAACAAATTATTAATGAGTATTTCCTATGAGCTTTATACTGTATACACTTTTTAAAAAAGATAATACCACCATACTTAATGATTATTAAAGGAGCATAAAAAAATACCCTGTCTTCAAAGGTTTGCATTATAAAACAGAAAAGGGAATAGACAAGTATTTTCATAAATATTGTATCGTTCTTATGATGTTGATTTGAGGGAAATAAGCAACGACACAGTGTCCGGCCCTTAGTATGAAAAAATGAAAGGATAAACCCAAAGGGATAAACAAAGCAAAAATACTTAGTTCTCTGAGGTTATGGTTTCACAGAATTTCAATAAATTACATAATTATAATATAATAAATTATAATTTTATTTTATAATTTGCTCTATGTACTACTATATAATTATTTATAATTAATTTTAATGCAAAGAGTATAGTTGATTAGGTTGATGCATTGAAGCCCTATGGTCCTTATGTGTCAAATAACTAGCTAATGTGGAAACAGATTATAAAATATATTGTGAATTATTACAACATTGAATTTTGTAGAAAAATACATTCTAAGTCATGGAATATTTATTATTTCAACAAAGAAGCTTGATAATGAAATTTTTGAGCAACCAAGCATTATAATAATGAGCTAACATCAAGAATAAAGAAAAACATTATTGGAATGCAGGGGGCACAGTGAGAATATGAAGATCAGAGAGAGGGACAAGGCAGACGGTGTCAGAACGAAAAGAGGAGTGGGGATGAGTCTATCTGTGTAGCATTTATAGAATGGAAGGGAGAGGAGATTGGGATATGAGAAAGGAGCAAAGAAAAGAAAGAGAAGGGAAGTAGGAAAAAAGAATCATCAATTTTAACTTGTATAAAGATCATCTTCTCATGGAGGTCTAAAATGAACCTTGTGAATATTCATTAAATCTTTTGGAGCTTGCTAGTGATATATAATTAACCAGGAAATAACTCCTAGTCAGTTGTGCAAACCAAAATTCAGAATCTACTTACCTGCTCTCACTGTATATAGTTTTATGGACACAAGCAAAGCTATATTCCAGAGCAAAAATAAGTCGACTCAGACCACACCAAAAGATGGCTCTAAAAATAATTCAAGGTCATTTAAGTCTAGGCTATTAATGACATATTCATTACACCTGGTACTAGTTGGAGACGTTTTAAAAACACACTAATTCTATCAAATCTGATCAGAAAGAATGTAAATAAAAAGATGTAATCATAATTAGTAGAGATGATTAAAGAAATTGAAAATGACAAAAGACATGACAGATACATTGCATTTGGAATGAATTATTGAGATGAATTATTTCATGATAAGAATATTTTTGGGATGAATTATTTCATGATAAGAATTTTTTAAAGGACAGAGACCCATCTTACAACATGTAAAAGTTAGTAACCAAAAAGGCAAATGGAAAAATAACTGATTTAATTGTTTATAAACTAGAAGCAAAGCATGAAAACCACATCTCTAGAGCATGTAATTAGAACCTCTATTTTGTGTTGATATCTATTACCTGAATAGTTACTCAAGTGCAGACTGAGAGTTTGCTAATGCTCATACTATAAAACAAAGATTCGAGACCCTTTGCATTGTGTGTGATATCCAAAGATCGGGGCAAAGTAGATGAGTGCACAATTTTGAGAAAAAAAACACTAATGTCCTTTTCCTTGGAGAATTTACAAAGTAGTGGGGGAGAAAAAAATAAATATCTAATAAGCAAGGAATTGCAAATTAAGAAGTACCATATAAGAAATATGCAGGTTGCTGAGATAGAGCATAAGCGGGAGACCTGGCTGTATGGAGGTGATCTCAAAGACACTGACTGAAGAATGATGGGAATGCAAAAAACGAGGAATAAGATCCTTTGAAGGAGAGTTACTGGGAGGCTGGTAGATGGTAGTAACAAAGAAGATTCAGGAATGGTAAGCCAGATGGTGCAGATTTGAGAATAGGGTTTTACAAGCTGGTTTTTAGAGGCATTATGGTATGAGAAAGGCAGTAGGGCTCAAGAAGCTGAGAGACAAAAAAAAAAAAAAAAAAAAAAAAAAGAAGAAGAAGAAGAAGCTGAGAGACCTCTCAGGTCCAGCATTTGAAGGAACTGTTCAAGGAGACAATGGAGAAGATCCTTTTCCCAGAGAAAATTATAGCAGAGGGTCCAGAGGAGGACTTGGGGAAGGAGCTGAATAAAGCAAATGAGGCTGATTCATCAAGGGTTTGTGTTCAGGCAATCACTGGCCTAAAGTGTGTGGCATAATCATCATTA
The DNA here is from genome assembly GCF_048418805.1 of Vulpes vulpes. Classification (NCBI taxonomy): domain Eukaryota; kingdom Metazoa; phylum Chordata; class Mammalia; order Carnivora; family Canidae; genus Vulpes; species Vulpes vulpes. Next base: position 93,792,698 of record NC_132793.1, on the reverse strand, counting down.
TTATTATTTTTTGCTTGCTTTATTTTAAGTAGTTTTACCACCTGTTAATGAATTTCTAAATCTAATTGTTTAGCTCTGTCTGGTTTAAGTTTTATACAAGTGGAATAATACTATATGCATTCTACTGTTATGTCTTATTTCTCCCAACTTTATGTTTTAGAGACATGTTCATGTTAATGTATAGACCTGTAATTTATTGCTTTTGTTGCTGTGTAGTTTCTATTCCATGAATGTGTCCTCTTTTATTCATCCAAATCTACTGTTGATGGACATTTTTGTTCCTTTTATGTTTTGCTGTAGGAAACAATGCTGCTATCAACATTTGTTACACATTTCATAATGCAAATATGAAGGAATCTCTTTAGATTATATGCCCACTAATAGAACTGCTGGTTCATAGTCTATATACAAGTCCAACTTTTTAATTTGATGCCAGATTATTGTCAAAAGTGGTTGGTCCAATTTGCACACTGCCATTCCACATCCTTACTAATATTTGCAGTGTCTGATTTCTAAGTTTTGTTATTTTGTTGGATTTAAAGTATATTTTGTGATTTTAATTTTAATTTCTCTGTTGTCAATAATGTTTTCATATGTTTATTGGCCAAACAGGTCCAGCATGTCTTTTTATTAGCTTGAGAATTGGGGTGACTGTTTTAATTCTGGATCTTTTTCTTCATCAGTAGAAGGATAATTATATACAACACACAAGATATTGCCCTTTAAAAAGAAGGACTTACCATTGTTAAAATGACATTAATTTAGCTTACTTTTGGATATCATTTGAACCAGTGTTGCTCTTGGGGATAGGTCACTGGAGAGAATATGGAAGTACCCTGAGAGAATTCTGAGAAAAAAAGAGGGCTGAATCAGCTGATAAAAACAAACATAAAAACAAACAAACACAAAACAACAATAAACAGCAAACAAAACCCCTAAATTTCATTGTTCTACTTAAGGAAAGTCTGAGAACTTTAAAAAACAAACCTCAAATTTCAGTTAGGAAGTTGCTTTTGTCCACCTGCTGATTTAGGAAACCTGGCTCCTACCACATGGGTCTACTGTGCCCTAGGGCCATGGGGTCTCATGCTTCCTACCTGCAACAGAGAAAATAGAACATTAGGAGGTTCTAAAACCCACCCACCTCTTAAAAGTTCCTGCTTTGAAAGGAAATTTCTCTTCTGATCACAGCCCTTCAGTTAGATCTAGTCACACGGATACATCTATATGCAAGGGGACATCAGATATATAATCCAGGCTTGGGCTGCCATCTGCCAGCAATAACAGCACATTATGAAAGGGAAACCACGTTTATACACCATGTTAACTGATCTTTTCATCCCTCTCCACCATTGTGAAGACAAAGTCAAAATGGCATTGTGATGCCACCCTCTCATCTCCACGTAGGTAATACGATTTCCCCTGTTAATGTTGATTCTCATCTTAGCGTCTATTTTATTTTATTATTTTATTTTATCACTTTTATTGAGATATAATTAACATACCACGTTGTGTAAGTTTAAGGTGTACAATATGTTGATTTAATATACTTACATATCACAAGATGTTTAACATCGTAGCTTTAGCTAACGTCTCTATCACCTCAAGTAATTTCGAATTCAGTTCTGTGATAAGAATCAAATCTACTCTCTTGGCAACTTTCAAGTACATGATACAGAATTGTTAACTATAATCACTATGCTGTACATCAGAGCCCTCAAATTTACTCATCTTATAATTGGAAATTTGTACTCTTTGACCAACATCTCCATATTTTCCCTGTTCCTTAGCCCACAGTTCTACTCTGTTTCTAAGATTTTGGCTTTTTTAGATTCCAGATTATTAGTGATAAAATATAAGTATTTGTTTTTCTCTATCTAGCTTATCTCACGTAGCCCTCAAGTTCTTTCTATCTTGTTGCCAATAGTAGGATTTTCTTCTCATTGCCAAATAATATTTTGACATATATACATATGATATTCTCTTTATCCATTCATCTATCAATAGCTGCTTAGGTTGTTTCCATACCTTGGCTATTGTGAATACTGCTTCGGTAAACATGGGAGTGCAGATATTTCCAACATCCTGTGTTCAATTCCCTTGAATAGGTGGCCAGAAGTGGGATTGCTGGATCATATGGTAGTTAATTTTTAACTTTTTAAACAATTTTTAACTTTTTGAGGAAACTGCGTACCATTATCCATAGTAGATGAATCAATTTACATTTCCGCCAACAGTGAACAACTGTTGCCTTTTATTCACAACCTCCCAACATTTGTTACCTCTTGTCTTCTTGGTGATAGCCATTCCAACAGGTGTGAAATAATATCTTATTGTAGTTTGGATTTGCATTTCCCTGATGATTAGTTGAACATTATTTCATGTACCTGTTGGCCATCTGGATGCCTTCTTTGGAAAAATGTGTATTCAGTTCCCCTAATTTTTTTTTAAGTAGGATTTTTTTTCTGTATAAGTTTTTTGTTTTGGGTATTAACATCTTATCACATAGGCACTTTGCAAATAGTTTTTCACATTCCACAGGTTGCCTCTTAATTTTGTTTATTGTTTCTTTTGATGTTCAGAAGCTTTTTAAGCTTGATATAGTCCCACTTATGAATTTTTGCTTTTTTTGCTCATGCACTATCTAGAAAATCATTGCTAAGATCAATGTTTACTGTTTCAGGTCTTATGTTTAAGTCTTTAATTCATTTTGAGTTATTTTTTGTGAGTAGTGTAAGATAGGGAATCTAATTTCATTCTTCCACATGTGGTTATCCAGTTTTCCCAACAACATCTATTGAAGAGATATAAATTTTTCCCTGTTGAGTATTCTTGGTTACCTTGTAAAATATTCATTGACCATGTATGTGAGGATTTATTTCTAGGCCTTGTATTCTATTCCATAACTCTATGTGCTTATTTTAATGCTATATTGTTTTGATGTACTATATTGTTTTGATGACTCTAGATTAGTAGTATAGTTTGAAATCAGAGAGTGTGATGCCCTCGTTGTTAATTTTTTCTCAGGAATGCTTTGGCTACTTGTGGTGTTTTGTGATTTCATGCAAATTTTAGAATGATTTTTCTCTATTTCTGTGAAAAAATGCCATTGAAATTTCAGTAGGGATTATGCTGAATTTATAGATGGCTTTGGGTAATGTGGACATTTTAACAATATTAATTCTTCTGATTCATGCACATGAGACTTATTTCATTTATTTGTGTCTACTTCAAATTATTTCATCAAAGATATATGTTTTTCAATGTACAGATCTTTCACTTCTTTGGTTAAAATAATTCCTATATACTTTATTGATTTTGATGCCATAGTAAATGGGATATTTTTTTTTACAGAAGTTTAATTTTTTTGTACATAGATGTGTAATTGTTTCTGTATATTGATTTTGCATCCTGCAACTTTACTGCATTTATCAACTAGTTCTAATGGCTTTTTGGTGGAGTCTTTAGGTGTGTGTGTGTGTGTGTATATACACAAATATATATATATAATATAATATTTGTTTGCATATATATATCCATAACATATACAAAGAAAATTTTATTTCTTCCTTTTTGATTTGGATGCCTTTTGCTTCTTTTTCTTGCCTGATTGCTCTGGCTAGGACTTTCAGTACTATACCAAATAGTGGTACAGTGGGCACCCTTGTTTTGTTCTCAATCTTAGAGGAAAATTTGCGACCTTACACTGTTGAGTACAATGTTAGTCATGGGCTTGTTATAAATAGGTTTTATTGTTTTGAGGTGTGTTCCTTGTATACCCAATTTGCTGAGCATTCTCAAGGAAGGATACTATGGTTTGTCAAATGCTTTTTCTGCATCGATTGAGAAAATAATATGATTTTTATCTTTAATCTATTAATGTGGTGTATTACATTTATTGATATGTATATATTGAACCATTCTTGCATTCTAGGAGTAAATCTCACTTGATTATGATGTATGATCCTTTTAATGTGTTGTTGAATTCAGTTTCCTAATACATGGTTGAGAATTTTTACATCTATATTCATCAAGGAAATTAGTTTGTATTTTTCTTGTAGTGTCCTTAATCTGGTTTTGGAATTAGGGTAATGGCAGCCTTGTAGAATGAATTTGAGAGTATTTCCTGCTCTTCAATTTCTTGGAAGAGTTGAGAAGAATTGGTGTTAATTCTTCTTCATGTGTTTGGTGAAACAGTGAAACCATCTAGTCCTGGGATTTTCTTTGTTGGGAGGTTTTGGCTTACTGATTCAATCTCCCTACTCATTATTGGTCTATTCGGATATTTTATTTCTTCATGATTCGGTCTTGGTAGGCTATCTGTTTCTAAGAATTTATCCATTTCTTCTCTACTATCTAATTTGTTGGCATATAATTTGTTCAAATAGATTCTTGTGTCCTTTGGATTTTTGTGGTGTCAGTTGTAATATCACCTTCTTCACTTATGACTTTATTTATTTGAGTCTTCTTTTTATATTTTTTTAATAGTCTGGTTAAAGGGTTTTCATTTGTAAAAATCTTTTCAAAAATATAGCTCTTCATTTTGTTGATCTTTCTTTCTTTCTTCCCTTCTTTCCTCCCTTCTCTTCCCTTTCATCTTTCTATTTCATTTATTTACTCTCTGACCTGCATTATTTCCTTCTTCTTTTAACTTTAAGTTTAGTTCATTTTTCTTTTCTAATTCCCAAGGTGTTAGATTCAGATTAGGTTAGGTTGCTTATTTGAGATCTTTTTGTTTGAGATTTGTTTGTTTTTCATTAATATAAGCATTTATTGCTATAAGCATCCCACTGAGCACTGCTTTTGTTACATCCCATAGGTTTTGATATGTTGAGTTTCCATTTTTGTTTGCATTAAGATATATTTTTACTTCCCTTTTTATTTCTATTTCGATCTGTTGGTTGTTTCAGAGTGTGTTATTTCATTTCCATATATTTGTGAACTTTCCAGATTTCTGCCTGTTCCTGATTTCTAGTTTCATATCATTACAGTCAAAAAAAGATACTTGGTATAATTTCACTTTTTATTTTATTTTATTTTTATTTTTATTTTTTAAATTTTATTTTATTTATTTATGATAGTCACAGTGAGAGAGAGAGGCAGAGACACAGGCAGAGGGAGAAGCAGGCTCCATGCACCGGGAGCCTGACGTGGGATTCGATCCCGGGTCTCCAGGATCGCGCCCTGGGCCAAAGGCAGGCGCCAAACCGCTGCGCCACCCAGGGATCCCTAATTTCACTTTTTAAACATTTTCTGAGATTTGTTTTGCAACCCAGCATATGATATATCCTGGGTTATGTTTCATGTATACTTGAGAAGAACATGTATTCTACATGTGTTGAACAATGTGTTCTCTAAAAGTCTTTGAGGTCCATTGGTCTAAAGTGTTGAACAATGTGTTCTCTAAAAGTCTTTGAGGTCCATTTGGTCTAAAGTACAGTTCAAGCCCATTTCCTTATTGATTTTATGTCCAGATGATCTATTTATTGTTGAAAAGTGAGGTATTGGGATCCCTGGGTGGCGCAGCGGTTTGGCGCCTACCTTTGGCCCAGGGCGTGATCCTGGAGACCCGGGATCGAATCCCACATTGGGCTCCCGGTGCATGGAGCCTGCTTCTCCCTCTGCCTGTGTCTCTGCCTCTCTCTCTCTTTCTCTCTCTGTGTGACTATCACAAAAAAAAAAAAAGAAAGAAAAGTGAGGTATTAATGCTCTTTATTATTATTGTATTGTTGTCTATTTATACCTTCAGATATTAGTATTTGCTTAATATGTTTAGATGCTCTGATGTTGCCATGATTTATAATTGTTATATCTTATTGATGGATTGATCCCTTTATCATTATATAATGACTTTCCTTATCTCATTATTTGTTGTTGTCGTTTGTCTTAAAATCTGTTTTGTCTGACATAGGTATAGTTATTAGTGCTTTGTTTTGGTTTTCACTTGCATGGCATATCTTTTTCTATTCCTTCACTTTGAACCTATGTGTTTCTTTACAATTAACATGAGTCTTTTATGGGCAACATAGAGTTGGGTCTGGTTTTTGCCCATCCAGGTACTTTGACACAATTATTATTGAGTCCTATATTCTCTGGTCATAGCTCACAAACTTCAAATTTATGGTATAGCACTGAAGACTTCTATTGCAGTCCAGCAGAAGAGAGCATTGTGGAAATCTTGCCCTGCTGTTTGCTTGCTTCAAGGTCCATCTAACAGGCCATTTTGAGCTCTGAGGTCTGTTGTATATGGCTACTTCAGTAGACACATGAAGGAGGAATGGCAAAACTTGAAAACAGGTGTGGAAGTGGTAAGAAGAGAGGGAGAACTACTGCTGGGGCAAGGACTACCTCATTTGGTGGGGTGAGGCCTGATTAGGGGGCCACGATCATGTACATGCTCTGCCTGGCCTTCAGGATTGGAGTCAGCTGTAAACTATAGGGTGAAGAATAGGCCCAAGAGGTATGAGGGTAAGAATCCTGGGGAAGGATCAAATACTTATCTATAGGCTTTAGTGAAGCATTTTCATCTCCCCCATGGAATTGATTGTTATGTTCTCTGAGTCCAGATGGTACTTTTCTCACACTTCTATTATGGGATTACTGCATTGCCCTCGAATTATTTGGGGCCCCAGACCCCTATATTATTCATTTTTCAATGATGAGGACAGTGCAATTTCATCTTTGAGACTCACTTTTCTCTATACCACCTTTTACTGTCTCCCCTATCCCAAACTTAGGGATTGGTGTATCATGGATCTTAAATAAAAATCCATTGAGGAGATGAATGGATGAATGAATAGCTCATATCACTTTTGAATAAGGAGAAACAACTGGTCTGCATTTTTTGACCTGAATCCCCAATTTCTTTTCTGTGGACACCTTTTCAGAATTCATTTCGCTTGAGATTTGTTCCAGTTTAGAAAATGCAAAAGTGAAGACCCTGGGAATTTGTACTTCCTTAGGGTTTCAAGCAAAGAGGTTTTAATCTTTTTTCTTTGAATGAGTTCTTTTTGGTATTGGATAGCACTAGATGATGTACTGGCTTTGAAAGGCGAGAAAAAAATCACATCCTTTCTTATTCAGCCATTAACTTTTTTTTTTTTTACTTTTTCAGGAGAGAGTTATAAACATGGCATCTCCAGAAGAGAAGGCAGCTGTGGAGGTTGGGACAAACTATTGAAAATGGAAATAGCAGAAATCTTGATGGAGAACGACACCGTCTCTGCATCTGTTTGTGAACGTGCAGGGCAATGTGCTGTGAGGTGGGCGATTTGCACTAACAGGAGTGCTAATATGATGTATTAAATGTCAGACCAGCATTGCTGGGTGTGTGTATCTCTCCTGTGGTACTGCCTGTTTATGCTTATTCAGCCCTTTGAATAATTTAACACATTTCATACTCTAAATTACTCTCAGCAATTTGATGGGGCTTCTGGCAGTTTACTTGAAACGCTCAGTGTTAGGTCAACATAGGGTCCCAGCTTCTGCTAAATAGAAGTACTCTGCCTACTTAGGAAAACATAATTAGTTTTCTCCATGGATCTCCTGGAGGTTGGGGTGAGGTGGAAGAATAGGTGGGGGGAGCCAGGAGGTAGACACTGCATGTGTTCATTCGATTGTCAGTCCAGAAAATGCCAGGGATCCAAAGGTTAAAAATTTAATGGGGCAGGAAGCTGGCCTTCAGGAGAAGGAAAAGTTGAAGGGCATGGGAAAACAGTGTGAGTGTGCTGTGCAAATGGGTGTGCATGATAAATTACCCTCATTTAGTCTATCTTGACAGCAGCTGGAGTCCCTTTTCCATTTAATCCTGATGTAAAAGTGGCCTGTCCCAGTGAAGACTGGCCACAGTGTGTGGAGAAAGTGCTATAGGGTGCAGTAATTTGTGCAAGTGAAACAGTGCACCTCTATCTGATCAGGAGCCTCTTCATCACTTACTGCTATTTCCAGTTTTTGATATAATCTGCAGCGATGATGCAAAATTCCTGCAAATCTTATTTTTCCTTCTCCCCATGGAACCACTATTTCTATGCATATAAAGAATTAAACTTGGCTCAGAGCTGGAGGGACACCAGTTTCTTTAATGTCCTAAGAATGTGGTTTTAAGAAGTATCTTTCCCTTCACCCTTTTCTCCCTCTCTCTTCTGTGACATCCAGGATGGAAAGGGCATGGACCTTATGAGAGGTGAGCATTTTCAATTAGGACTTAAAATCTTACCTTTGATGATGCATCACCTTGAGTGAAATCCCAAGTATTCTAATGACCTCGGCCAGCCAATGTGTCAGCAAAATGATGATGCAAGAGACCAGGGGCTCAGCTCTTTATTATGTGACAGCAGGACTCTGATTGACTGTACCCTCTGGCTTTGAACTCCTCCACCACTCTCTGGATATGCTGAAAAATCTTCTTGGGGATTTGAACAGTCTTACACATACTGAGACTCCAGAATGAAGTGTTTGCTTATCATCCATTTTTACCCCTTTTGAAATAGTCTGAGCCTGCATTGTAACCTTAGGTCAAAACTATTTGGGGTGGTGGAAACTCATGATAAACACATGCTTTTGAAGGTTAGAATGCCATCAGTTTAAGAACATCAGATTAACCTTTTTATTTAAAAATTTTTAAAAAACACTCCAAAGTGGTAGGAAGACCACATGTGTATCTCTACCTACATGCATGCATTAAAAATGGTTGGAGACAAAAAGAGAAATGTTTGCATACCAAAATATATAGTCATCTATTAAAACTATTTTGGTTAAGAAATTAATGATATTTTGAACAACTAGCAGTCTTTTAAAAAAATCCGTGTATTTGTCATCCTTTGCTATAAAAAAAAGAGACATTCCATCCTTTATCTGAAAGTGGTTTTATTTCTAACAAGAAAGGGAACAATTATATTTTCTTAGAACTAAAGTCATTGAACAGTGCCATTTCATGGAGCCAGCCTCTTGAATAAACATCACTACACATATTTATGGAATATCTTGAAAATGTAAAAACACTTCCTTTGCCTATATGATTACTTTATCTTTCCATGAAAGTTTTATGCTTTTGTTCCCCTTTTTGGCCAAAGAGGTACATTGGATGTACAATATTCACTTGTTCCATTAACTCTATTTGGAAAGAACACATTTTTTTCTCAATAAATACACTACACCAATTAGAAAAATTATATCTATATGGGGTGCCCGGGTTCTGGGATGGAGCCCCAAATCAGTCTTCTTGCTCAGCAGGGAGTCTGCTTCTCCCTTTCCCTCACTCCCTGGTTCGTTCTCTCTTTCTCTCTCAAATAAATAAATAAATAAAAATCATTAAAAAATTATATCAATAGTGTAATGTTCATTTGGGGTATTTTTCTTCTCAGTTGGAAGAAAGTTGCCATAGTAAGTCTATCCTCAAAAAGAACACTTTTAAATTCCCCCTTTGGATGAACACCTACCATTCATTTCCACGCAGATGGAACTGGAGGGTATTAGGCTGAGTGAAACAAGTCAATCAGAAAAAGGCAATGGTATCACTCATATGTGGAATATAAGCAATTGTGCAAGGGACCATAAGGGAAGGAGGGGAAACTGAGTGGGGAAAAATTCAAGAGGCAGGCAAACCGTAAGCGAGTCTTAACTCTGGGAAATAAACTGAGGGTTGCTGGAGGAGAGGTGGGTGGGAGGATGTGGTAACTGAGTGATAGGCATTAAGGAGGGCATATGATGTGATGAGCACTGGGTGTTATACTATTTGTTGGCAAATTGAATTTAAATTATAACAAATAGATTCCTCCTTTAGGTATCTACAAAACCATTGTTTAGAGGACACATGGCAAGCTAGTTTATCAGCTGCCTGAACTACAAGGGGCCTCCTCCTTCAGCCCAGTGCTGGAAAAATCCAGTTATGATCAAGCTAAGTTTTTCCCCATTGGTTGGCAGTAACAGTGGTGGTGTCGTCAGCAGGGGATTGACAAGTCTGCAGCTGTGTTTAATGCACAAAGTATTCTGGGACCTCTAGTCCATGAAGATGGTGCATCTGCAACATTTCTTCTACAGGGAAACTGAAAGTCTGGACCTCAAACACCCAGGTGGTAGATCCACAAAATCCGAAGGTGGCACTTCCCAGGACCCATAATCCCACTTGAACGCACAAGTGCATTTGGTCTGTGGCATTTGGGTAACAGATATTAGTGTCCTTAACTTTTAGCTCATTCTCTCAAAGATTATTTTTCACCAAGAGTCAAGGTGTCCATTCACGTGGATGTGCTGTTTTTATACCTTTTGCCTGTAAACAATAGATTTTCCACATGGAAAGAAAGGGCAAATACAATTTGCTGTCAATTTTGAGTCCATGGAAAGATGCAGCATGTCATCTCTATTATTTTTCCTGCAGTTTGTGGGTGACCGTTGCTAGGTAATGCCTTTTCCGCCAAGCATCAGGGATCTAAAGGGAGGGTTTGGAAAGGGGGCTCCATTATATCATTAGCCCTTGATGTGCTCCTGAAGCTCACCTATCCCTGTGCAGGTGAGAGACAAATGTCCGAGGCCAATACCTGGGAACCATTGAGCTAGGAGCAGGCAATGATTGCACAGAATAAGAAGGAGCCTATTCCTGATAACTCATCCCCTGGTATTTTACTGCAAATACCAACTGAAGTCAGTTTCTTGAGGATTTTCAGCTGGAATAAAACACAGTGCTGTCAGAAACACCTGTAGCTTTGTGGTCAAGCTTTGTGGCACCCTCATTCCATGAATTCATAGTTCTGGGAAAGTGTAGATTTCAGGAAGACAAGCAGACCACCCATGACCTCAGGGAATCCCAGAGCAGGTCTGGTGTTGTACCAAGAATGTGATTGTGCATACAGGAGAACCTGAATAGAGCAGTGGCACCTACCACCCTCTATTTTTTTTAGGGGTATCCTGAGGGAGTAGAGGGAGAACGGGGATTCCTTATTTTTATCCCCCAGAGATGCTCAAAAGGGTTTATTTTTTTTTCCCCTGATGAGTTTGTATTAGAGCCAATCTTCTGACCCACAGTTGGAGATTTGGTACACAAGTGGTTCTTAGTAGCAGGATGTTTGATATGATGTTACTTCCCATCTTTTATTTAGCCTGAGGATAATGGGTGGGTTGAGTGCTTACCTTGCATGATACAAAAGGAAAACAAAATATACTCATATGATAGAACATCTTGGTCATTAATCTCATTTGTCAGGGATGGATAAGATTATTGAGATTAATTGAATTTACTCCATTTCCCAAGATCTGAAGAGTGAAATTGGTTAGTTGCACAGAGTCACCAGAGTTATTGGCTAGGAGCCGTTGCCTACAATAAGCAAAAGATCAACTGTGTGAGGTGTTGTTGGAGGCCTGTCGCCTTCACCTATGCTTCTAGTGATTTCACTTGATTTAGAGGTCCTATGTAAACACCGTTTCTGTGGAAGAATTATTCCACATGAAGTTATCAAAGCAGCACGTTATTTTTTGTTCTACTAACAAATATGTAAATTCACCTCTTTGAACCACTTAAGGAGGGCAGAGAGTATTAGCAAATCTGTCCTAGCTGAAGCATAAATTGAAGGAAGAGCCAAGATAAAGCCTAGAGGAAATGTACATGTGCTAAATGGAATGCATTTTTTAGAATACAGAGAAGGTGGGCAAGGATGAAAGCAGGGAGTGCCATTCTGGGTGGAGGGACCGAGATCGGGACCTATGCTTTAAATTTTTCTAACGATGTCGAACCTCACAGCTATTCCCCAAAGCATGGATACACAACCTCAGGTCCCACTCAACTGGAGTAGCACCCTGGGATAATTTTCATCTCAGGGCCCATTGGGGGTAACTTGATGGCTTCTCTCCCAGAGAATCTCCCATTCGCCTTTTGCCAGCGCTTGGCACAAGAGCACCACATGGTTGCTTTTTGATTCCTATATATTTCCCATGTTCTCTATTTTGTATTTGTTGGTTCTTTGAATAAGAAAGAACTCTTTTCAAAGGCACAAAAAATGCTTTAAGACATTTTGGACAGTATGTGGCCCTGCCTTTGTCTACCCTCACCTAAATAGGCTGAGCACTGAAGTTGGCTTCATAACCACATACCTATGTCTTTCTTGCATGGGTTGGCCCAGGATGAGCACATGACACAGTCACAGCCAATGAAATGCAGGGGGAAGTCCCAGAGTACTGTGTCTTTCCTCACATATTAAAGCCAATGTGTACTAAGATAAAGCCATCTAACCCAGAAATGCAGCAGTCATCTTGCCATCTGGAGTGTCAAGCATGATAACAAAGTACTGCTTTCCAAGGAGCAGAACTCAGTGATGGGAAGAATCTGTGAGTCTTATAGGTTATTGAGTTACATATCAGGCCTATACTCAAACTTCTTGAGTATGAGATAAATATGCCTCTGCCTTTAATGTTTCCTCTCAGTTTTAGTAAATATCCTTACTCTTATTTAATCAAATGGTTTTCAAGCATTAGTATGCATCAGAATCCTTTGGAGACTGGGGAAATGAGAAAGCTCTGGGTTCAGGATTTCTGATTCACTAGGTCTGGGTGGGGCTGCAAGTCTGTATTTCTATCAAGTTCCCAGGCACTACTTATACTGTCCTAGAACTACAGTTTAAGAACTATTGGCTTAGGCTACTGATTCTATCCTTTTCCTGAGCCATTGTGCATGGCAATGGCCTGTGTCAGAATCATGAATTGTTAGTGACAGGAAGTGCAAAGCATCCAGTCCATGGATTTCCAATGTGTGGGGTCCTGAAGGCTACCCTGTGCAGAAGGTAGACAGGAAACCAGCTGGGCAGGGCTTGGCACACCCATCCACATGTCCAATGAGAATCATTCTGATTTGTTTTACATGTTTCACTCAAACATTTGAAAGTCATTGACTGAATTCAACCCCCTTGATTTCCTTGAAAGGCAAAATCTGCCACTGTGTCCTCCTCGGACTACTGTCTCCTAATACCCCACTAGATTTCCTTCTGGTATGGTACACTGATGGCCTATCATGATAGCACTACCCCTATCCTCTGTCAGTCTCAGTGGTCATATTTGTTATAAAAAGACTTAACAACAATGATGGTGATTTTTGGATAACACAGAATAGATGTGAAATACCTAAATGTCATTGATACCTAAAACTTTACCTCCTATTTGATAGAGCTATGTTCGTTAAGATTGGATCACAATGCCTCATTCACAAGAACAGATCTGGAACAGATTCTAGAATTGTCACAAATTTGCTGTGTGAACAAATTGTTTGGACAAGTTGTTTTCCCTCTCTGAGCTTCAGTATCTTTACTTTGAAGGGAAGAATTGCATTAGACAAGGTAAACTTTCTCTACTCTCTCATTTTAGAGTTCCCTCTAAAGATAATGGAAAATAGGATTGAGTTATGAGGCTGAGACTGGCATTAAAACCAGCAAATGCACATTTTCCTGGTGTAGGGAATTGGTTGTGACTCATGAGAATTCCCAACTGACCTAAGTGTGATAGGTTTCTGTTTGCATCACAGGGGCTTTGAGTAGGATTCCCCTCCAGTCCCCATCCATAAAGCGCTCTGTAAAATTTTGTTCAACCATTGAAAAAGATGCTAACAGAAAAAAAGATACTCCATTAGTCAACATTCATAATTATCCCTACTGTTAATCAACAAATCTTAATATGTATTGAAAAACAGCATTTCATAAATATCAGATGTTCTGTTGCCTCTATTCAGCATGTGCTGGGTGAATGGAGACATTTAAGCAATCGTTAAAACTGTTGCTATTTTAAAGCCAGCAACAGCAAATTGGGATGCTATTTATTTGTTAAAAATCCCAAATAAATTAAACCCCTCTTTCTTCATTATCCCTCTGCTAAATGTGTCTGGGCACCCACCACTGGCACAAAGTCTGATGCAGTGTATGCAGAAACTTCCAGCAAATATTGACAAATATTTCAAGAACTAAGTATATAAAATCCTAGTCACATCATGTATGCTTCATTAATTTAAATCCAAACCATTAGCTCTATTAGATCCCTACTTACAGTGGTAGAGAAATATTGCTGCATATAAATGAACATTTTTCATAGCAATGGGACATATATTATAGCTGTAATTCATTAAACAACTTCTCCAGTATCTAATAACATGAACCCTACTCTCTATCATGTGTATTCCAACAATCCAAGAGCACTTGGCATTTTGTGAACATGGTGTTTATCTTTGAGGTTAACCACAGATGCAAAGTCTAAGGAGGTTTAAGAGCCTGTGCAAAGCCCACTCTATCTCTTTCAATACCACATGTGAAGTAGACTTTTCCTTTTTGGCATCCTTCACGGGTAAGATGAAATATAAACATAGCATTTGTCGCATGCATGAATTGTGAAATCAAATAAAAGTACAAGAGTGCTTTAAGAGTCCATGAGATCTTAATGCATTTTTGTGTTGGAAAACATCTAAAATAAGAGTAAAAGAGAAGCCACAGTAGATACTTAGAGATGTGATTGAATTCTTAACAAGATGGTTAGAATTGTGAACTCTTAAGCCAGATGATTTGAAATCCAGTTAAATCACATATTACTTAGGTCATTGTGGCCAGGTTGACTTTTTTGAGCCTCGGTTCCTCATAAATAAAATAGAAAAACAAAAACAGTTTTTACCTAACGATAACTATGAGGATTATCAAGATAACACATGTAATGCATTTAGAAGAATCCCTGGTGTGTAGGAAGTGAACAGTAAGTATTGCTGATCATTATTTACTATTTCAGCAGACACTAAAAGCATTACTGTGATTAAACGGATTTTATAAAATTTTTGAAAGTAAAAAAAAAGTTATCAAAAGAATTGAGGACTAAGCTAAAAGCTATGATAATTACAAAAGACAAGAAGAGAAAAAAATTTAATGGCATATCTGATAAATTTCAGAGCTGATTCTGGATACATTTCTAAGCTGATTATGCACACACAATAAGAGACACACTTCTGCCCAATTTAATCTAGAATAAAAGCCATAAATTACAGTATTAGGAGTAAGAAATGGAGTGCAATAATAACTATGCAAGAGATTAAGAAAATTAAGAATCCTACATACAGTTTCATAAAATGGATGATTATTGGGGAAAATAAAAATGGCCAAAATTGATTCTGGAAAAAAATGTATAAACTTGTTCAGGTAACATTTATTTATCAAAGAATAAGACAGTGAGCCCAGATGGTTTGTTAAGTGAATCCAGAAAACCTTCAAGGAGCAAAGAATACCTGTTCTATATAAAATATTTAGGTGAGAGGTACCTGAGTGTCAGACTTTTGATTTCAGCTGAGGTCGTGATCTCAGGGTCTTGAGGTCCTGCATCTGGCTATGTGCTCAGTGTAGAGTCTGCTTGAGATTCTCTCTCCCTCTCCCTCTGCCCCTCCCACCTCATGCTCTCTCTCTCTCTCTCTCAAATAAATAAATAAATACAAAATATTTGGGTGAGAAAAATAGAGGATATATCCTGAAATTCATTTTGTTATATCAGCATAACTTTGTAGCTAAAAAAAACCAAAACAAAACCCAAAAACACTGCCTACTTTTCTATATTACCATCAATATAGTTGCAAGTATTCTAAACTCTAACAAGTTTAAGTTGAGACAAGGGTGTTTTAACATTAAGAAAGCTATTAAAATAATTTATTACATGAAAAGTTCAAAGGAGAAAAACATGATTATCACAATGTATTCTTCAATTCATTGAAATCCAACATTCATTCTTCATAAAGTTTCTCAAACTGATTCTAAAAATGTCTCTTCTAACTATGATTAAAAAAAAAAAAAAACTAAAACCAACCACGAACATTACCAATGTTGAAGAAAACTTTTATATATTCCCATTAAAGTAAGGGGAAAACATTTTATCTTGAGACTTCTAGAGAATATGTACAAAATTAAAAAAATGCATAAAGATAAATATCTTACATACCAAGGAAGAAACACAACAACTGAGAAAAATTTATTTTGGGGTTACTTTATGTAATAACATAAAATACTTCTAAACTACTTTTGAAATTCCTTCATATTATGTCTTCCAAATAAATTATACATGGCCTCAAATTGAAGGTTATTAGAGGACAGTCAAACATCAAGTCACCATTTGAATCAGGAATTGTGCTTGCAGGCACGTACCCAAGAGAAACGGAAACATGTTCCCACAGAATCTTTTAGGTGAGTATTTAAAACCATATTATCCTGAATAGCTGAAGGGTAACAACCCAAGTGCCCACCAAGTGATGGATGTATAAACAAAATGTGGTATAATCATACAATGGAATAGTATTTGGTCATAAAAGGAATGAAGTTCTGATGTCGCTGCAAAATGAATGAACCATAGAGTCATTGTGGTAAGTAAAAAAAGCCAATCACAAAACAGTACATATTGTATGATTCCATTTGTGTGAAATGTCCAGAATAGGTAAATTTATGAGTGCAAAAACTAACAATAATAATTGCCAGGGACACCTGGGTGACTCAGTGGTTGAGTAGTCTGCCTTTGGGGCAGGGTGTGATCCTGGAGTCATGGAATCAAGTCCTGCATCGGGCTCCCTGCAGCAAGGCTGCTTCTTCCTCTGCCTATGTCTCTGCCTCTCTCTGTCTGTGTCTTTCATGAATAAATAAATAAAATCTTTTAAAAAATTGCCAGATACTCAAGGTTGGGGTCAAAGGTGGGAGTGATTGGGAGATAGTTAAAGGATATGAGGTTTATTTTGGGGCTAACAAAAATGTCAGAATTGTTTCACAATTCTGGGAATATGCTAAAACCATTAAATTGTATGATTTATATATCTTTTTAAAATTAACATTCAAACTGTATGATTTATGTTTATATTATATAATAGGTAAACAAATCTGTTATAGAATAAAATGCTACAAAATAAATTTAAAAGGTAAAATAGGGGCACCTGGGTAGTGCAGTCAGTTAAGTATCCAACTCTTGGTTTTGGCTTAGGTCATGATCTCATGGGTCATGAGATGGAGCCCCATGTCAGGCTCTGTGCTCAGCACGGAGTCTGCTTGAGATTCTCCCTCTGCTCCTCCTTCTGCTCTTTCTCTCTATCTCTCAAATAGATAAACAAATCTTAAAAAAAAATTATGAACAAGCCTGAAAAAAAAACTAAATGGAATATTCATAAATTAGAAAGAAAGAAAAACAGTATTAATTATGTAAGAGTTACAGTTAAAAATTAGGGTCAATACAAATAAAATTTAAAAAAGGGTGATAAAGAAGATAGTAGCAGAAAATAATGATATAAGAAACCAAATAATAGTAACAACAAAGTCAACACACACACACACACACACACACACACACACACACACTGGCATGCTTGAATTATCATAATGAACTTCAGAAAAGAGAACACCTGTATAGACCTGGATGCATTGCAGAAATTCAACTAGTTTTATTTATTTATTTTGGTGGGAGAGTGGCAGAGGGAGAGGGAGAGTGTAACTCAAGCAAACTCCTGATGAACACAGAGTCTGATCGGGGCTCAATCTCATGACCCTGAGATCATGATCTGAGCCGAAATTAAGAGTCAAACACTCAACCAACTGAACCACACTGGTGCCCCAAGAAATTCAACTAGTTTTCAGTGCCCTCCCTACAAAATATTAATAGCCAAATATTTCAATGGTAAGTTCTACTAACCCAACCCTTACCTTATGCAAATTGTTTAGAGTAGAAAAGAGAAAGATCTCCAACTCATTTTATGAAGCTGGTATAATCTTGATGCCAATCTGGATAGGGAATATATGAGAGAGAAAATTGATAGGTTAATCTCATATCTGTATTAGCATCTTATTTCCAAAATTGTATTAAAAAATACATCATATTAAAGTTTTATCCAGGAATGCAAATATACAAGAATGTTAGAGAATTCACTGATGGAATTTATTTCCTTGATAGATAAAGGAGAACATGCTTATTATCATTTCAATAGATGTATAAACAACATTTGATGAAGTTGAACGCCTATTCATGATTTATTGGAAATAAAACTTTGAGAAGGTTGGAATAGAAGATATCTTCTTTGCCTCATAAAGGATAGCTCTCAAGGATCTATAGCAAGCATTAGAACTGATGAAACATTAGAAGCATTTACTCTAACATTAAGAACAAGTCAAAGATAGTTGTTCTTATTGACGGTGCTGTTTCTTTGTGGTTTTTTTTTTTTTTTTTTACGTGTTATATTGGGTGTTTCAGACACTATAATAAAATTAGAAAATGAAATAAAGATTATAAATTTTAGCAAGAAAGATGTTTACATACGTTGATTGTCAACTTAGAAGATCCAAGAGCATGTGAATATAAAATATTATACCTCAAAAGAGAATTCAGCAAGTTTACTGAATATGTTGCCAATACACAAAAGCCAATAGTGTGAATTTTGCATCAATCTAATAAAAAATAAGATTGTTTCAAATGTAACATTTATGACATAGTTAAAAGCCATAAATGCCAACACATAAAACTAACAAAATGTATACTTCTGAAGTCTCAATAAATTATATAGCTTATTGAAAATGAGTATCATACCTAAATAAATAGATATACCATGGTTATGGATGGGCATACTCTCTGTGGTTAACAGTGACAATTCTCTGCAATCTAATACCAAGTGATCCCATTCAATATGCCAACAGAGATTTATAACATTGGACAAGCTGATTCTAAAATGTATATGGAAGAATAAAAAGGCAAGAATAACAGGAACATTTTGAAAATTTTGAAGAATACTATAAAGAAACTCCCAGAATCAAATATTCAAGACTCTTTATAAAGCTATTGGGGGGTACTTGTGCAAGCAGGGCCATTAGGTTAGTAGAATAAAATGGAGAATATAAAACCAATATACATTTGTATATCGACAATATATTTCACAAATATTAAAGCTTGGTATATGGCAGCGATGGAGTAAATTGGCAAAAAAAGAATGAACTTGTCCCAGCATGAGAATGGAGATATAAATGTACGTAATAACATCTGCAGAAAAGTAAATCAGCGAAGTCAAGTGAAGTTTAAGATGACCCACAACCTGTAAGCCAGCAGTTCTAAGGTAGGTACTTGTGATAGAGAAACTATCATATAGGGGATCAGAAACATACGCAGTATGGAGGTATTTATTAAAAAGCATGATTTCAAATAGTAACTTATCTGGCCATTAATAATGAAAGGAATAAGCTCTGAGTTGTGATTCATTCATAAAATGGAATATTTCAAACATTTAAGGATTTAATGATTTGTTCTTTTGCAACCTATTTTATGACACCAGCAGTTGAATAAAATAGAGATGGCTCTAAAAGTTTAACAGTAATGTTGTACACTTGGTGTCACTATGGTTAATTAAATATTATTCTTTTTGTGTCTGTGCACATGTTGAATGTACTCTAGAGCCTGCGGAAGATGCATGGCCCTGCAGATATCTTGGTTTCAGACTTAAGGCCTTCCAGTGTGGGAGAGAAGAAATTTTTATTGTGAGAAACCACCCAGTTTGTGCTAATTCATATATTAGCTATAGAAATTAATACATTGGCCAAACAAGCAGAAATTCATCCCTGAATATGCACTTAGAGAATGGTGTCTGAGCTCTAAATGGTGGAAATTAAGTCAAGGAAGGAGTTGCTTCAGTCTTTGTCCCATTAGCATTGTCTTTGGGAAGAAATAAACCAGTGTGGGAATGCTCTGCACAACTGGCTGAAATCTGGCCATGAAGAGACAGGCAACCCCAAGCCAAAGATGGCTTGGAGCAGCCTGCTCTGCCAAACTGAGAATGCTCCCAATTTTACAAAACCTGTGTGTGTACACAGAAATTTCTAGAAGGAAACAAATCTTACATAGGAAAATGGTTGCTGATGGATTCTAAAATTTGCAAATGAAGGTGATTCTTATATCACTGTGATTTGCAAGACATAGAACTTTGATTTACTTTTTCCCTGTGGTTTCACATCTTTATTTTTATACAACTTGGCCAGTGTAGCCATTAGGTTGTTCAGCGGGAAGTTTTGCCTTTGATTCTGAAGTGTGTGTGTGTGTATGTGTGTGTGTGTGTAGGCAGTGATCATTACAGTCAAGGAACATTCCAACCACCTAATGATCACAGATTAGTGCAATGGATTACCAATCTCAGTCCACAAATCACAATTTGCCAGATAGAGTAAATCTATTTTTTTTTTTTTGCACAAATCAACTTTATTTCAACAATAAGCTCCCATTGCTCTGGACTGTGAGATATCTAATGTCAGTCACTCCCTCTTATATATAGAACTGAAATAGGGACAAGCTTCCAGAATCTTCTGTAATGTCACATGTCAGAGGTGCTCATTTATCAGTGATGGGCTCCAGCCATTCTGCTGTTGCCAACAACCTTCTTGCTGCAGCCAAAACAATGTCTTCAGGTTCTCTGGCTCCCTGATGCTTTCATGTCTTGTTCAGGACACCAGACTCCTTGGTGAGGGTAAGAAATGCACCACCACTCTATCTGAGGTATGTACAGGGCACAGATCTCCATTCTCCAAAACCCACAGGCCTTTTTTTTTTTTTTAATATTATTTCCGCAATCTTTGGGAGACTCTTTTCAGTAATTAAAATCTTTCCTTGGAGCTACACCCTCCATGCCTGCCTTTCTCAGATACTTATAATATATTGTATTCTGTGGCTTAGACTTTCAGAAAGAAAATGCAGGAATGCTTTCTGCCCCATTTCACACTTCAGCTGAGACAAGGTACCCCAGAGCCTGTGGACTGCTTGAACCAATCAAGCAAGAGAGAAAATATAGGGAGAAAAAAGCATTTGCTAAACATCCTGGGCACAGTGTCACTATGGACCTCAAAGTACAAACTGATTTTTTCTATGGTCTTTTAATGACTGTATAAAGTCAGAAAGAGGAGGAAGTGAAGATAAAGGACTTCAAAAAACTTAGGAATTTGTTCTTAACACTGAAACTTTGAAATACAGATCCAAGTTAACATCCTCAGCTTCCCAGCTATCTTGTCTCCCCTCTCAGACACACTCATGTTTGTACAATTTATCCTCAGTAGCACAGTGGGCCTGTGTGTGAGCAGAAAGGCAATGGAAATGCATCTGTATGGTGCCACTCGTCCCCTATTAAGAGGACATCTGTGAATGCCAGGGAGTCTCAATGTTGCTTGTCTTCCACTCAACTGGAGAGAGTTTTCCTTAGGTAAAGTTGCTAGGATCGTTTAGCTTCCAAGGGGAAAGTGCACTCTGTGACAATGACATTTCTAAAGCTTCGTGCTTTGCAGAACTTGACAGCTTCACTTTACATTCATGCATTCAATGACATAATCAATGATAAAAACTCAGAAATGTGCTGATGCTGCAGGGATGCAAAGAAAATGTCCCCTTCTCTGTTTTAGCCCCTGTGCTGGGCAAGCACACCTGGATGGAATGCTGTGGAAATCTAGAGTGGCACCATTTCAATTTCCTTTATGGGTCTTTGAGGAGAGTCATCCAAAGGAACTGACCAAACGTGACATTTTTCATTAGCTAATATCTTGTCTGGGAAACTAGTTTCATTTTCTTCAACTTTCTTTAACATTGGGAGAAATAATGGGTAGCCTTAATCAAAGATTAAGCTTTAACTACTTTTTTTCTCTCATATATCTTCCAAATTTATGTTTTTGGGTAACACTTCATTCCTCAGGGTCAGGAGTCTACTTGAAATGCCCACCTCCAGTCAATACGGTGTCTCAGCGCAATGTATCATAAACTTCCTTCATAAGCTGATTTCTCCCCAAATGTCTTACTACTCTTGTTTTCTTCTTCATTTTGCTTAATACAATATGATCCACCCCACCAGATCACTCAAAGTAGAGAATAGGCTGCAAACTTCCACTCCATATTTATTTTCCTCTACCCACTTTTTGTTTGTGTTTCTCTTAGATTTTTTTAAGGCTATTTGCTCAGCAACATACAGTAAGAAGTCTAGTTCAGGGGATCCCTGGGTGGCACAGTGGTTTGGAGCCTGCCTTTGGCCCAGGGCGCAATACTGGAGACCCGGAATCGAGTTCCACGTCGGGCTCCCGGTGCATGGAGCCTGCTTCTCCCTCCGCCTGTGTCTCTGTCTCTGTCTCTGTCTCTGTCTCTGTCTCTCTCTCTCTCTCTGTGACTATCATAAATAAATGAAAATTTAAAAAAAATTTAAAAGAAGTCTAGTTCACATCACATTACATCCACACACATCTCTGAAATAAAAATTTCACAAAATAATAATAACTCCCACTTTGTGTAGTACACATTAATAATTAACCATTCTATTCTGCTCTCTTCTATTTCACTGCTTTTTCAAAAGTTGGTTGTGCTCCACTAAATTGATTTCACAAGGCATTAACGCATTGCAACCTACAGTTTTGAAAACTCAGATGCAGCCACAGAACACAAGCTTTATAAGAAAATAAATGTAAAATATTTGCTAAAATATGTAACACCTGGTATATCCTAGACTACTGTTCATTGAACTTTTAATAACATTTTTACCCCCAATTTTATTTATATTATTAATATGCCTCCATGATTAGCTTTCCTCCATTTCTGAATGTTCATATTCTATTTTTTAAAGATTTTATTTATTTATTCATGAGAGACACATAGAGAGAAGCAGAGACACAGGCAGAGGGAGAAGCAGTCTCCCTGTAGGGAGCCTGATGTGAGACTTGTGAGCCTGGGATCACACCCTGAGCTGAAAGCAGACGGTCAACCGCTGAGTCACCCAGGCATCCCTGAAAATATTCGAAATGTATTTCCAGATATGAATGCCATCTCTTCCATAAGGCTTCAATCATGTGTTGAAATGGAAATGATCAGAAAGAAATTGTGTCCCCATAGGAAATCCATATGACTCTGCTCCCATCTCTCCACCTACAGAGCACTCTCCACAGCCTGAGGGGTCCATGGGCAGGGCCCACAGGCAGAGCTAGGTTGGGTTCCTCTGTATGTCCTCAATAGCTCCTAGTAAAGGTTCTTTACAAGACTCAGTGCTTAGGAAAAGACACTTGAAGGGTGTGGTGTCAGGTGGCTTAAGTGTCCAACTCTTGATTTCAGCTCAGGTCATGATCTCAGGGTTGTGATATTGAACCCCAGGTCAGGCTCTGTGCTCAGTGTAGAGTCTGCTTGAGATTTCCTCTCTCCTTTTCCCTCTGCCCCCGCCCCTGCTCATGCTCTCTCTTTCTCTCTAAATAAATAAATAAATAAATAAATAAATAAATAAATAAATCCTTTTTTTAAAAGGCCCTTGAAAAAAAGTATTAATAAGATTGGCAAACTAATCATACCCACTTCCAATGGGGCAAGGTAAGGCAATATGACTGGTTCAAACTTGTTTGATCACAAACTCTTAACTCTAAGAGCACTAACTTTCCAAATTAGGGTCACACATGATACTAAGTATAAGTCAGACTAGTATAAGTCTTTTGCTTTTAATGGGCAAAATCCAGAGATAAATTAGAAAGATCACTCAAAACATTGCCTTTAAATTCATTCATCATATGGTAAGCCATGCTAAAAGAGAAAAGAAAAAAAAAAACAACAGAAGAGGACATAGCAATAAAATCAAATAGCCGAGTTACATACATACATATGTATGTATAATTCTATATAATTCTATATAATTGTGTAATACACATAGTATATACCATATATATGTAATTTGAGTCACTCCTGTTATTAGCATTATGTTTGTCACATATTGAATCATAATTGAGAGCACTGATTTTTAGAAATCTTTATTTGCATAGCTTCTGAAATAATTTGATAAAACTATGTGGTTTCTGACTCAGTACAAACACGGTCATCTACAACTTTTCATCATAAGTTTAAGTGGTTTCAAAGGATAGAATTCTGAAGACTTTTACAAATAAAGTGGTTATGCCATACTTTTAAATATATCAGATAGGAGCGCCTGGGGTGGATCAGTTGGTTAAGCCTCTGACTTTGGCTCAGGTCCTGATCCCAGCCACAAGCTCCCTGCTCAGTAGGGAATCTGATTATCTCTCTCTCTCTCTCTCTTTCCCTCTGCCTCTCCTCCTGCTCATGTTCTCATTCTTTCTCTCTCAAATAAATAAAATATTTAAAAAAGTATATCAAACAAAATCTATATATCATAATAACATGAAACTCAATAGCACAAAAACATACACAAATATACTTTTTAAATTTTTATTCATTCTTTTTTTTTTTTTTTTTTTTTTGGAGAGAGAGAGAGGGAGGGAGGGAACATATGGGGTAGGGGTAAAAGGAGAGAGAGGATCTTAAGCAGGTTGCACCTCCAGAGTGCAACCTACCTTGGGGATTGATCTCAAGACCCTGGGATCATGACCTGAGCTGAAATCAAGAGTCAGATACTTAGCCCACTTAGGCATCCCAATATTGAATGATTTTTAGGTCTTTCTTTTTTTTTCTTGAACTCCCATTTTTATTCTTGCTCCACAGTGTTACCTAATGCATTATAATTACATACTTGAAAATTCTTTATTAGTCACTTTATCATATATATCTACAACAAAATATGTATATATGGTATGTATGCATATATAAAAACATTTTAATATGCTTTGTTTCCTGTGGATGTAACTATTAAAAATATTTTTTTCTGGATTGAGATATTACATGACTGTTAATGCTCAATTAATCTATAAACAGTATAAATCAATTATAAATTCTGACAATTATTAAATATAAATGAAATTTTATTGGAATTCCATTTCTTAATAAGGCAAATCATGCCCAGATTCTTTGTAGGCATTAATGAAAGAAAGGGGGTGTACTGGCAAGAACTATAGTCTATCTGGAGCTAGCATATTATTTTTTTTAAATATGAAGTAGAGATTATTAAACCTTTTATAGGATGAAATAAAATGACAATTGTCTGTAGTTCATATAAATATTTAATGATAATTGTTAAAAATTAGGTTTTAATAACTCCTTGAGTAACGCAAAGAATATGAAATATATCACATGAAATTTTTATCTGAGATTTTATCCAGGGTCTTTTGAAAATTTGGTAGTTCCATAAAATATTTCAGTGACCGTTAAAAGTTTCAATCCCTTACCTACTCTGCTGATGCTGTTTGGAAGGAGCTTTGTGTTTTTAGCTCTTCACTTGCCCTACCGAGCATAGCTGGGGTGAATTGCTTATATTCGGATATGTGAAAAATAAAAAAAAATAATTCTTAACATTCTATTTTTCTTGCTGATGCTTTCTTTAACTTGCTTTCTTGCCCTACTTTGACAAATGACAAGGAATAGAAGAATCCAAATCCTTGCAGTAGGTTTATGGGCTTATGGTAACTTGATTATAATCATTATAAGAAGTTTCCCTTTTCTTGACACTTAAAGATTTTTATTCCACAGGACACTGAGACACACTAAGTTTGGGGATGGTTGAAGTGGATGCCTTTCTTTTATAAAGTAGAGGAGCTAATAGGCATTCAAGAGAGTTCTCAGGCAAATTATTTTTTTTCTAAAGAGGCTACATGGAAGATGATTTCTTCAAAACTGATTTCCTTAAACTGATCCATAGTCATATACCTGGTATGAACCCTTCATATTCTCCATGAGTAACCAGGGAATGTGACTCAAACCAAACTTCAAGACAAATGATTCTTCTTAAGGAATAAAGAATTGGCTTTGAGTAATTCCTCCTTTACTATTTTAGGGAGTAGGGGACAATTCTAAAAATTTCTAGTGATGTCCTAAATAAATAGTCCTTTACCTATTTTTTCTGTAGCTCCAAGAGAATGTACGAACCCCTATAACTATGTTTGTATGTGTGCAGATCTGCTTTTTGTGGGGTCTAGTGATTATAGCTTTTATCAGATTCCAAAGTAATGTATGACTTCAGGAGCATTTAAGAGTCACTGCCGCAGAATTCTCTTCCTTGATTACTATGGAATCTCTAAAACTACATTACAAAAAAGATTTGTTTTCAAATAAAATGAAAAAGAATAGCAGATCAGTATATCAATATTTAAAAAGTAAATGTGTGCCCAGTAGGAGAAGCAAAATATTAACCAAGTAGTTACATGTTAGAGTCTAAATCTGAAAATCCTTACCAAAGGAAGAGGATGCTAGGTTTCACATGGGGAATTTCAAGCAGAAATATGCCTTAAAGGATGCATTTGTGTCTATGGCATTTAAATATTTTTCTTCAAGCCAACTCCCTGGCTTCTTCTTTGAAAAAAAAAAAAAAAAACCTCTTTGTAGAATTAATAATGATAATGCCAACAGCTATGTTTAATGATCAATTATTATGTTTCATACACTTTACAGACAAACTAAAACTCCCCTCCCAGACAGCTGCTGCTTTTTAAGGGATGGTTAAAATATGGTTCAAAGACTTTGTGTGAGTTGCAGAAGGTCATACAGCCAGGCAAGTGACAAACCTTAGAGCCTGAATACCTGTGATCCTCTGCTCCATCTCATCTTATTTTGGTGGGTGACCGCTGGACACAACAACTAGCAGTGCCAGAGATGACAGCCATAAATACTGTTCCAACCTTTCAAATGTCTCTGGAAAAACATGGAGACCTAGACTAAAAGGACCAAGAAGTCAGAGCTAGTGTCCACTGTGACCCACCTTTGTCTGAGCGGGGTTGTTCTTTCCCTGTGTACTTATCATTAGGTTTTGCTGTCCCTCTATATTTTCTTGGCTTCTTGTACCTGTCAAGTATCCTCCAAATCAAAGGGGCTTTCTTGCATTGACTGCCTTATTTCAGTATGACTGCCGAGTCTCTAAAGAAGATATATTCGACACGAATGAGATTTTTTTCTTTCTCAGGTCTTTCTCCCACATTGAGTTATGTCTCACATTCATTTCTCCCTCTGCTGCAGTATATTATGTCTCCCAAATTCTCATTTGTTTTTTTAGACATCTCTACCTGGAATGTCCAGTCTCTTAAGCTTGTCATCTTGTTTGTATTTGACTTGTCTTAAAGCTCTGAGGGATTTTACCTCTTAAAAGCTCAGTCCATCAGCTCACGGGATCCTAACAGCATGTCTGATCAAAGCACTTGGCATTCAAATGATTCTAGAAACTTCCTAACCTCTCCTCCTCTGAAGTTAAAATAATGAGTGGAAATCAGTTAGAAACAGATGTTTTATTTGCATTTTCATTTGTAGAAGCTTAAACTAGTTTGTCTGGGTCATCCATTTAAATAGGAATTATCCTTAATGAAAGCAAATTTGACTTTGATAAGGTAAGCAGTACCCAACGTGCTATCGGGTGGGTACCCTCGGAGTTCCCAGTTCATGTTTTTAAGTTTGAAAATTTGGCCATAAAGTAATGGCTAAAACCTGTTTTAAATAGTGCAATTGGGCTTCAGTCATAGTAGCTTCACATTAGGTATTTTGCCTTATATTGATTTGGGAGCTGCACGTCACATGCTTAGAGACTTAAAATGTTAATCAAAGACTTTACTACTTATACAGACCACAGAGTTGCTATTTGGTGCAAGTGGTGAAGATCTTCTCTGAGACTTGGTACGTCCTATATAAATGCTACTTGAGGAGAGGAGTCACACCTGATTCTTATCCATTTCTATTACACTTAGCCCAATGCCTGGTATTATTATAGTAGACATGCTTACAGGTTGAGTGAATGGATTCAGGTTACCCCTCAAAAACCTGGAATAATATTCTTGGCATCCTGTCCACAAGACATGCACTTTTATTGTACTGGAGACTCATGTATACCTGCCCCACCCCCCTTCATGGATATTTCATTGGCTGGCCCAGACTCTGGGTCATTTGGTCACCAGGAAATGGACATCATATGTCTGGCATGTACAGGAAAGTAGTTGCAGATGCCCATATTTCCTAAAACCAAGCCTTCCCTCTTGGATAATTGAATCCTCAGAGCTCTCATCTGGACTGGGGTTCTTGGAAGGTGACATATAGAGGAAGGCCGCCAAGAGTGCAGCTGGGCAGACATCGCTGGAAGCTGGTTGCCATCTTCATAAAGGTAGATTCAAGAAGCTGAGGTGATTATAAGCAGCAGCTCCAGGGAGACCAGGAAGAGGGAAAAAGAATTTCTCAGTGAAGGTTTACATAGGAGGACCAGAAAAATGGAGCAAAGTGCTCCAGAGGCCAACTGGAGACTGTCACAGAAGTGAGGAGACACAGAGAGGCTGCCCTTTCTGGTGAGAACTGAGACTTCCAAGGGAGTCAAGGTGATCAAGCCACTCAGAGAGATGAGGGCTGACACCGAATCTCAATCCCATGGGTTTTAAGACCTGTTGGGCAAAAGATGAAGAAAACAACTGTCGCTCAAAAACAATTTCTCTTTCTTTAGATGCGGATACTTGAGTTTACCACTGGAGAGACCTGTCTCTTTTAAAAACCACCTAAGTGACCTATTTAGTTATAGGGACACTGTGATAAAGATGTGGCTCAAAGGGGGAAAATAACAGAAACAACAACAACAAAATATTCAGAGCAGAAAAGGGCCAGGGTCATCCAGAGGCCAGGTAGCTGCTTCTGGAAAACAGTGTGGAGGGCATGGAGGTGTGGGGGTGGTGGTAGGCTTTGTTTTCCATCTCCTCTTCCACTGCTTTTGGAGGCCCTTGGTGTACAGAGAGAGCTGGCAGCTGTTGGCCTGACTGACACTTTAACACCATGTTTTAGAGGAACTACATCCTGTCCTATAACAAAATATGGTGGAGGCTCAGTGAGAGGGCCACTCACCCATCTGGGTCCCCAAACTCCTTTGGATCTGCCACCTCAAGGGCTCTCCCCTTTGTGAGTGTTCTGCTCTCAGCACAAACACTTGGTTTGGAAGTCTTGGTAGCACCATTAGCAGAAGTAGGGGTGATCTGCTTTCAAGCAGACTTGGGTAATGGATGGTGATACCTGGGGACCCATTCAGGAAAAAAAAGTACAGCATGAAGTCTGTGAGTGCACCTAACAGGCATGTGCGTGTTGGTGTGAGGCACCCCTTGGGGGGCTTCAGGACCCTCTGAAGGGGACTGAAATGCAGGTAAAAATAACCATGCAGTATGATAATACTAACACAAGAATTAAACAGTCATGAGCAAGGAATGAGCATGCTTAAATCAATGTTAGTTCTTATTAATAACCTTGTGCTTCTAGGGAAATTTAAAATGTTATAAACAGAAGCTAAGGACTGCTAGAATGTTACAAAGATTTCACTCAGCTCGTTTGCTGAAAAACGTGCTGTTGTCAACATAGCAACTGTGAAGAGTAGGCCTCTATTGAATAGATACAGGGAAGCAAGTTTCTAATTTGCCAGTAAAAATCATATGCAACTATGAGGCACAACATTTGAGATGAAACTTCCAGCTCTTTGGGAATCTGCTGTGTGGGACCAGGGAGTCCATTCCTCCTGCCTGCTCTCAATAGATCACTTACCTGGCATGTTCTCCCCACTGCTGGGACCCATCTCAATGTTTTTTGGTAAGTGTCCCCAGAGTCATCCTTCTTCTGACCTGATTTCAAGGGCAAAGAATGCCTCTGATTCCAATTTTATGGGTCCTTGGTTCTCAAAATAACCTCTGTAGCTCTGTAGTTAACAGATGATTAATCTTCTTACACCTTCTAGATCTTTTTGTTTGCTTCCTTTTTTCCTCTCCTTATTGCACCTCTAATGAAAAGTAACCCATTGTACCTGCATTCTTTTAGTATACTATTTGTTTTTACTAGTACTCCTAGTACTACTACTACCGCCATCATTAGTGCCATTGTATGCTTCCTTAGATGACCACTCTAAGCAGACCAAATTGTGCCTTAGCCTGGGTTCTTTTCTGACCTCTTTTTGTCGTGAACCAGTGTCTGCTGTTGAGACACATGAAGGGAAGTCTGCACGCCTGCCCAGCTATTAAAAGGATAGCAAGAAAGATACCTTTAAGAAAAGGTAAAGAAGACAGGCATACACAGTGAAGGTCAGATGTATATACACTTTTGTTCTGGCTTTTTCTCTGAAATATGTGTCATGACTATTTCCAAACATGAGTGGATATTCTTGGATATCACAGTTTTAATGCCCGTGTAGTATTCCACTGCCTGGATTGACCAGAAGTTCTTTTACTTTTGGTTTTGGTGGTTAACTCCTTCATATTACCACAGTATCTTTCACTTTGTGTTTTGCATTCTGCATTCCTTTACCCAAGAGCATGCAAAAACTGTAATAATGTGTTCCATTAATTACACAAACACCACCTAAACTGATGGCAATATTGTTCAGATTGAGTTGTTAGGCAAGTAGACATGTATGTTAATGAGGTTATATCTGAAAGTCTAACTAGGCATAGCAAATGTGGCTTGGAGTGCTGTTGATTTATGCATGAAAGTGCATGGTTTTTGGAAGATGCATGCACAAAATTTGAAGAATGTCTGAATGTGAGTAACAATCAATTAGAATGATGTATATGTATTAAGAAATCCGACCTTTTTCAACAATAAAATTGGCCCCTTGGAATTCTGAATATTATTTCAAATAAGTGTACAAACATAATTTTGGGTAAAAATTACTTTGAAAATTGACTTTTTTTTACTACTGATTAAATGTCAAACTGTTATAGAGTTTAAAGCAATAATGATAGATTCCAGGACATTCATGGCTATATTACTTTATATAATTTAAATTATTTAAAGTTGTAAGCTCTCTTGGAATTGAATAATCTTTAGAACATGTAAATCAATTGTTTAACTTTCATATAGACATATTTTTAGGAACTTAATTATAAAAAAAAGTAGGAGGTAGGTCGTTATTCTTTTGATCTGGCCATCATTTTAGCTTTGTGAGTGTATAATTGTATCACTCAAAAACAGTTTAAAATATTTTCTTATAGCATTGCTTCATGCTAAGAAGTTATTGCTGAGTAATATTGGAATCAACAATCGTCTTTGGTTTGATTTAAAATTTTATGAAGATGTTGACTTTTGACTTGAAATAAGTCTTCATTTTGTCAGAGAATACTTTTTTCTGTGGGTTATATTATGGAATTTTGTTAATCCATGGGGTTGTATTTTTTCAGATTATGTGCTTCTTAATAACAAAGTTGCATAGTTTCTGCTTAGTTCTGTTTAGAATTCATTTGGTTTTCATTTCCAGAATTCTAACAGAGCCACCAGACAGTCAACCTCAGGCCCTTCTGTCAAAGCAGAGGGTATATTTTCTCTCAGAGTATAGACTCACTGAGAGAAAAACATGTACAGAATATGTTTACTCAAGGAGTTACAGCCTCATGCTATGACGGGGCTCCCAAGGGTTCATGTAATGTCCCACCACAGCCCATGCTCTTTGAGAGAGCCAGACTGGACTTTACTGGTTTTGTTTGCCACTTCATGAGTCTACTCTTTCTCTATTCAACAAGAGCCTCTTGAGAGTCCTGGTGTGTTCTGTGCAAGCAGGAGCCACAGGCAGAGTCAGACAACACAGGGAGAGGGGATTCGAGAAGCACCTGAGAGTCAAACAGCGTGTTCAGGGTAGTGTAATACTTTTCCTAAAATGTGTGGCAGAGATGGGACTGAAAGGACTTCAGAGGAGTGAAGCTTGGGTCAAGGAAAAGCAATTAGGGGAGCCCTAGCTTGGGAGAGAGGCTTTGGTAAAAGTTTTGGGGAATGGACCCTGTGGAGAACATTGGTAATTTGGGGTCTCTTCGGCATCCAGTCTCTCTTCCTATTAGTGCTCTACTATTGCCTTGGTGGACTCTGTTCCTGAGCATTCTCTTTTGTTGGGAAGCTAAGTCCAGATCTCTCTTCTCTTTGTTTTCTCCACTGCTAGGGACAAAGGATCTTCTCCTACCTTACCCAGACTGGGTGCAGCCAGGGGCCAGCACACAACTTAAGTGTCCCCAAATACATGTGTGGTCTGAGTTCTCTGCCT
The DNA here is from genome assembly GCF_048418805.1 of Vulpes vulpes. Lineage (NCBI taxonomy): Eukaryota > Metazoa > Chordata > Mammalia > Carnivora > Canidae > Vulpes > Vulpes vulpes. Next base: position 93,760,831 of record NC_132793.1, on the reverse strand, counting down.
GTGGAGTTAATGCCCCAAATGAGTCACTTGGTGCTCAGACGGATTGCAGCAGAGGTGGTGGTGTGTACACCAGATGGCTCCTTTGGTGTGACCCTGGGCTCTCTGGAGACCCCTGGGTTCCATCTCATTGTCTACAATTAGCTTTCCAGGCCTCCATTCTTATGAGATCCCCTTGTAACCTTTGTCTTTCAGCTCAAAAGAGTCAGAGTAGAGTTTTGTTACTTGCAACTGAAAACCTTTACTGGACACAAACTGGATTTGGATGAACACAGACAGGGGAAGAATATTCCAGGTGGAAGAAACAGCATAGCAAGGACTAAAAGAGTGGCATCTACATGGCTCAGTGGAGAGACAGTAGAGTGAAGGGCTGCCTGGGGAGGAGGTTCAGTGTCACAGGAAGAAAAGGAAGACAATCTAATGTTTATTGATAGACTGTTGTCTGCCAGTCACATTTCCATAAATTTTCTTAGTTAATCCTCACAATCCTGTGAGGCTCAGAGAGTGAAGAAAAAGATAAGGAGTTTAGGATTTACCTTTAATCCCCAAGAAACCATGGCAGGGATTCATGAGACAGTAGGAGAGATTCTTTTGGCCAGCGGGATCTTTCATTCCTGTTTCTCAGTCCAGGGAGCTACCTCTTTGACACACATGTCTGCTTTCCCCATGCATGATGTCGCAGGTGGACTGAACAGCATATGATTTTAACATGCTTGCTCCTATAAGCCTGGTCATTATTTATTTAGTATAAACAGACAAATAGCTTTAAGCACTTTACCCAGGTATTAAGCACATGAATTTGACTGAAATTTATTTTTGCCCCAAGGCAGATAATTTATTACATATCATCTATTGTCTTAAACCAGGTTTCTCAAAAAGAACAAAATATTCTAAGTCATCATTTTTATAGATCATCACATATGATTAGAACACCAATCTCAGAATCATCTTAGGACAGGATCACAGCCCCTTGCAACTAGTGGGAAACCCAATTCCATTCCTTACTTCTATAAATGAGGACATGGAGACACAGGTGTGATTTGCCAGGGATACAGGGATGCTTAGTGACAGAACTGGCAAAGGCATATCATGAATCCTGACTTCTGATCCAGTTCTCTTACCACTCGACTGCATTAAGTTCAACATAGATTTTATGAGTACAGTAAAATTTTATATCTGACTGGGGCTCCTTGGGATCACCTTCTTCGACAGCCAAAGTAATCACAGACTCAAATACATCTTCTGCGAGCCTTGTTCATAGTAGTCGCAAAGATCAGAACATTAATCATATTTTCATTTTACATAGATCAGTTAACGTGAGCCTTGTATATCATATTATGCCTCTGATAATATCCTATTAAATATTATCACTTTGAAAGGATAGAAAATCCATTTCTCAAACTACTTACTGTTCCATGGAGGCACCAGGCCCTCCCACAATAAGGCCACTACACATGCAAAGATCTCAGTTTGTTCTTAATTTTTCTGGAAAGCTGTCCCTGATGCAGTCTCTTCCCAAGACTCAGTAGAAGACTATCCCACATATTGTCTCACTGTAGTGAAACCACCTGTTATTTAACTTTAATTTTAGTTTTCTTTAATCTCTTCTTCCAACCTGGAAACACCACGAGGGCAGGGAACATGCCTTGTACCCTCATGGTTCCCTTGGCATTAAGGACTGTGTAGGGTACATAATAATATTCAATCAATACTTTCTACATAAAGGCACTGTGCATACTGAAAGCCAAATACAACTGAGAACAAACTATAAAGAGAGTTGAACATTTGCTCTGAAATGAAAAATATGGGCTGATTATAGTAAATATCTTTTTTTGTTGTTGTTTAAACTGTAAAAGATGTTTCTGTCCCATGTTACTCAAGAAGGAGTCAGTGGCTAAAGAGGATTCTGACATTTTAAGAAGAGTGCTTACTTGGTAGCTGGTAGAGAGGTTTCTGATAACTCGTGCACAGCCCAGTGTAGACCCAAGCAAAGTTAGGTCCACAGGATTCCTCCAACTTTGCTTGTGCTCTCTATGACAATGAAATTGTCACCTTACAAGTTCAGCATCACTCTCGCTCCTGAATAAATCCTCATATGTGGGAGTGGGTGTTGAAGTGATTCCAAGGTCATGTCTTTACCATCACTACTCCTTACACACACAGGCACAGAGTGGTATGCCCTACATTTCTTGATGGCCGGATCTCACCTTCGGGGCCATCACACAGTTCTGTCCGTACAGTGCCCTACCCTGACCACTGGCTCCCTTGGACAGCCCTCAGGTGAGCTTTCCTCTCCCAGGTCTTTGATGGGCCACTCGGACACAGACATCCTTTTATGGTTGCTGGGCTCCCATGGTTCCCCCTCAACTGTTTCATATTGTGAGTCTTGTTTCCTATGATGGGAAAAGCCCTTCTCCAGGGCAGAATCCACTGATGTATCTACTTTCAAATATCTTTTTAAACCTTTGTTTCTTTCTTTGGTTTTAATAATCCTTCTCTCTAATTTTAGGACCTGCTTCCTGACCCTGGGCTTGCTAGTTTAGGGTCTGACAGACCTGTCAAAGATCATGTGCCTACTTGCCTAATCTTCAATGAGTATTGTCCCTCCATGGCTCCAATGGCCTCAGTGGTGGGATATCACAGGTCTGCACCCCTCATCTCCTGCCCTGTCCTCCTGGACAGGTCTGGTTATATGCCTCAGTTTTCCATACCCCCACCTCTAGCTGCCTGACATCCTGCTGTATCTAACTGTGCATAGTCCATTCAACCATGCACACAGTAATCCTGATATGAGTAGAGTGAAATTCGAGAGAAAAGCTCACATGAGATATTGTAAACAATTTCTAAAAGGAGTCCTTAAAGGACCCTATTACAGTAATGTAAATATAATAGAAAGTGACCTGGTTTGTCATGAACTTTCAATGCTTTCTGGCTGGATCTCCTCATTTGATCTGTCAGGGCATGGTAATGTTAACTTGCACGTAATACTTCCCCTAAAAGAGGTTAGGAAGCACTGGATTGGAAATGCCTTTGACCAAATGGAACATGATGTTGATATGGTTGTATAAGATGCTGTGATGAGAGAGCCCCTAGGAAAACATATGGAAACAAAGAGAAACTAGCTTGTGGCATTAGTACTAGGCTTGCTTCATGGAAACCAGGAGATGGTATGTGGCAGGGTCTAGACCCTGACTCCACGAGAAGGGGCTCTGAAGGACAGGTAGCTGAGCTGACCTTTTATGGGTTGTTGGGAAAACATAAGCAAAAAGTTTTATTTGACTAACAAATTATGATCATTCTCAAATCAGAGCTCTCATTTAGGAATGAACATGTTTCCTTCTGGAGTTTCTAAGCCAGCAGAGAGTGTGTGTAGTAAACTCACTCTCCTCTGTACCAGTTATGTGACCTGGCACCAAGTAGATTCCTAGCTATTTGATGGAAGATGATGGAGCAGGTGCCAGCATACCCTTGGCCATGCCCTGTGGCTTCCATGGGACTTTCTTGTGAAACTTTTCATGTGTGGTTTTCAGTTCCTTAGGTTTTCACTTGGCAAAGTATTCTGGGTTAACACAAAGCTCAGTATTTTGTACACACGTTGTTCTATTCAACCATTCTTCTGAAATTTCACATTAAATTAAAAATGTTCAGGTGATGCTATAAAGGAATAATGTAAGTAAGCATAATTTTTCTTCTTATTGAAGTTTCTCTGGCTCCCCTCTTTGTTAATCCCATGAGCCCTTGATAACTATAATCTCTAATAGCAAAGATTTTGTATGTGATTTTTATGACAGCTGATTGTCAGTGCTCATTTTTCCAAATTTCTGCAACAATGTAGAAATATAAATGCCTTCCCAGTGCTTTGGCCATGTGGAACAGCTCTCCTGGCTTTAAAAATCTTCCCTGGTAGGTCAGCCCTTGATCCCTGACATTGCCTAACTCTTCTGGTTCTTTTTAATGCTCTTGTCTTTCCTTGCTCCACATATGAAGAGAGTTGGTCTTTTGTGTTCACTTCTCCAGCAATTTTAGTCTAAACTTCATTATTTATTCCATTTGCTCCTATTTTGCAAATAGCAATAATAACAATATAAATACTACTGTAAAGATGACAAGAAATAACACTTATAGACTATTTACTTCATCCCTGATATGGAGCCAGGAATCCAATGAAGTTCATAGATTAAAAAGCAAAAAGAAGACATGACGGGCAATGAAATTCCCAACCACCCTACATCAACCCACCTGAAGAATCAATTCCCAGTACCTCATCTTCTTTCCTCTCTTTGCACCCCAGCCCTCATCCCCAGTTGTCTTTACCAATGATTCTACCATCTTGATTCCTTCCCTCAGGCTCCCAGTTCACACCACCTTGTTGATCTCAAGGCTTTAAGGAAATGAAAAGTAGCTGGTCAACTTGAGAGGGGCTTCTCCCCACGCTGTATGGTAGGCATAATTAGGTATGGTGCAATTATTTCCTTCCCCTTACTATCTGGTCCCTTATAGATATCTAGATCTACTGTTTCCTCTCCATTAAAAACAACAACAACTTCAAGTTCTTTTATTGCGTCTATTGACATCAATAACAGAGGGCTTCCTGGGTGCCCTTGAGTGCCCTTGTGATAGTTCTGTCCTCTCCAAGTTCCATTTTTTAATGACTCTTGAGTTCAGAGCCCTCATTTGAGAACTAAGGCAAACAAGGAGCCATCTCACATATTCATGGTGTCTCTCTGGCACCCAAATATATGTTCAGATCCATATATTTAGAAAATGTTAAAGCACATGAGTGTCTTCCATGGTGAATGCCTAGTTCTTTTTTTTTTTTTTAAAGATTTATTTATTTATTTACGCTAGACATATATAGAGAGAGAGGCAGAGACACTGGCAGAGGGAGAAGCAGGCCCCATGCACCGGGAGCCCGACGTGGGACTCGATCCCAGGTCTCCAGGATAGTGCTCTGGGCCAAAGGCAGGCGCCAAACCGCTGCGCCACCCAGGGATCTCGAATGCCTAGTTCTTAACAAGATATGTATTTGGACGCTTTTTGCTAATTTCTATGGTACTTCCATAGTCTCTATACGTGGCACCAAAGAATATGGCTTCAGGGGTACATCAGATCCTCCACAAGCACTGCTACCACCAACCACCCAAATAACATGCCTCTAAACAACAAGAGTATATGCCTCCTGAGCAAATGAAACTTTCATCAAGGCATCTAGCAGCCTTCAGCCACCTCGACAGCCAACCATCAGATAGTAGAAACCACCAACCTTCCCCTACCCTGTGCTGAAATTCCAAAGTCTCAGTAGGTGTCTTTTGGCTCTTAGGCACCAGAAGGATTTATATTTCTTTCCAGGACACACAGTTGTATTCTATGATCAGAGAAACAGTTCTCACTTGGTCTTTCAATATTTACTTATTTTTCTTGTAAGTTCCTATCATTTTAGGTAATGTGCTAGCATAGGTACTGTTTGCCATCTCATACTGTTAGGTGGAAAAGAAAGATTATTTTCCTTGATGCTGTGGCATCTCCATGCTAGATTCACATATCAGCTATGTCCTCAAATATTGCATAGGCAGTGACTGAGGACAGCCATGGGAACTTGATTCCCTAGAGCCAGGCATGCTGGGGCAGGAACATGCCCCGATGCCAAGGGGACACCATGAAGAGGCACTCTGCCTGCATGAGGGGAGAAAAGAGAGGGTGCCCCAGTGGAAGTCTTCAAAAGGAGTGAAAGGAAAACAAAGTTTCAAAGGATGGATTTTGAAGGATGGTTTTAAAGGGGTTCATGGGGATCCCTGGGTGGTGCAGCGGTTTGGCGCCTGCCTTTGGCCCAGGGCGCGATCCTGGAGACCCGGGATCGAATCCCACGTCAGGCTCCCAGTGCATGGAGACTGCTTCTCCCTCTGCCTGTGTCTCTGCCTCTCTCTCTCTCTCTCTCTGTATGACTATCATAAATAAATAATTAAAAAAAAATTTAAAGGGGTTCATGAAGGGATTTTAAAGAATGAAGATTCTCTAGGAAAAGAAAGGAGTGAGGGATAAAGAGAAAGATGGATGAAAAGCATGGAATGGTGTCACAGATTTATGGAAGGGTACATGGAGGTTAGGCTAAGTGGATCAGGCTCCAGAGAGGGATTAGGTCAGAGAAGAGACTGGTGGGGATGGGGTGCTGCCATGGTCTGAGCAGGGTTTTAGCCCATTGTAACTGGGGAGCCCGTAGGAGTTTTCAAGGAAAGACTTGAATTAATTAGGTTTGGTTGTTGGACTTCTCCAACAGAGCTCCCACCTGATTTGAACCTTGCAGTGAGGATACTCAGACAATGAGGAGATAACTCAGTGATGGTTGAGTTATAGTAGAACCAGCAGCTGGCTTGAGAGCCTTAGGGAGGGGAGGGTCCTGAGGCTTCAAAGGTAGGGGCAGTGCTTTTGGGAATTCAAACTTGCATAACAACAATGGGGATTTGTTGGCTTTCCTAATTAAAAGTGAATTCTTCCTCTGTAGGCTCAGCTGGAAGCAGGGGACTCAAGCTGCCTTATGGAGAATTTTGTCATACCAGAGATCTCCAGTTCTGCTATATTTCTTTAAGCTACTTGCTCCAGTGACAATAAACCCCATTTTAGGAAATCTTCATAGTCCATAGTGGCCATGGCAACACTGCCACCTCCTTCAACCTCCACCCCCACCACTTCTACCTCATCTCTACCACCACCTCCAATTTCATTTCCACCACCAATACTTCTACCATAAATGTCCCCCATTCCAACTAAGCGTGCCAAGCATTATTCTAGCTACTGCTGGTACAACGAACAAAGCAGACAAAAATATCTGCCCTCGAAGATCTTATATTCTACAGGATTATAGTACATTTTCCAGAAGTCCAGTAGGGAAGTCACAATAGATTTAAGTGGATCAGGGCAAGTATATTAAATGGTGATATGTGTGTTACTTTGAAATCAAGGCAGACATGACAATTTAATGTGCATTATCTTTTATCTGTACTGATCCCCTTCTTTCTCTGCTTCTCTAGATCTGGCCAGCAGCTGTCATTGGTCTGGGAGTTTTCACTGGCACAAGACAGCTAGCACCTGAGCATGCAGCCCCTATAATTACAATTCTTTGCCCAGCAGAACTGGAGGATACCAAAGGATCCCTCCAAAGGATTCAGCATCAATCCCACCCAGCCTCCCTCCAGACTAGAGGACCACATATCTATGCTGCATTATAAACATTAAACCTGAAAATGCTGTTGAATTTCTTTTTTTTTTTTTTTTAAGAGTTTACTTATTTATTCATGAGAGACACACAGAGAGAGGCAGAGACACAGGCAGAGGGAGAAGCAGGCTCCCTGCGGGGAGCCTGATGCAGGACTCGATCCCAGGACCCCAGGATCATGACTTGAACCTAAGGCAGATGCTCAGCCACTGAGCCCCCCAAGCATCCTGCTCTTGGATTTCTCAATTTCTCTCCTGAAGCCTTGGACCACAATGACTTTACTTTTCTCCTGCTTTTGGACAGAAGTGGTTTTCTGTGAAAAAAGAAACCACTGACTTATTATCTTGAAAGAGAGAGAAAGAGAGAGAGAGAGAGAGAGATTCAGGTCATTCCAGAATTATTACATAAGTGAGTAAGTCATAAAATCTAATGATTTGCCATCATTTTGTTCAATCTAGTATCTAACGGGGAAGAATTAATATAAAAATTTTCATAACTCTTTAGGTATTTGACACAATTAATTAGTGTCCTTTGTTCATGGAGATACTGACCTGGTCTCATAGAAATGACAAGTGACTAAGTAAGAATATTTGGATTTCGAACCGGGAAGGGACCTTAGGAAGCACTGGGTCAGTGTCCCCCATTTTACAGATGAGTAAACTGAAGTAGAGAGGAAGTGGTTCCATGGTGGAAATAGTTTTCACAAGATGGCAGAGCTTGGGAAGAAGTTGACTTTCAATCCAGTGCTCTTCCATTAAAACAGTGAGGTGCCTGAGCTCGACTGGCCAAATGTGACCTTGGGAATCTCTCCTGGGTTGCCTGGAAAACAAGCTAGCTGAAGGCAGGGGCTCCTATCCTCCCAATAGGGGAAGGAGACTCTTAACTTTCAGCAGACCGCAGCAGTGTCCTTCTGGCCATTCTTCATGAGAGACAGTCCACCTTCCCTGAAAACTGCCAGGTGTGTGTCCTCTACTGCCAGCCTGCTTGGGGATGAACAGTCCACTTCACTTTCCTCAAGCACTTCTTATACTTGTCCTATCAAAAGAGACCCACGAGAGGGAAGCGTCCCTCCATTGGACCACAGAGCCCCACTGCAAGCCCAGTAGCATCTCTAGAGGAAAGTGAGACAATCAGGGGAACCTGTTTTCTCTTCTTCTGTTAACAGTGACTCAGGCAAGCTTTGCCCAATTATGTGTATATACTGAGCCCATTCTAGGCGATGTTTTGGAATTTGTCCCTGGCTCTGGTGCCTGACAGGTGGAGAACCAGCTGAGGCCTACCTGGCAAGACACATACTTAACCTCTGACCTTTAATTTTCCAACTGCAGACTAGAATTATATCTGCTCCTAACTACTTAATAGGTCTCTAGAGAAAAATACAATGGAATCAGCATGTGCTTTACTTATGGGCGAGGTCCTTGAAATGAAAGCATTTTATAAGTTGGAGTGTTCGGGTTTTGCTCCTTCGTATAAGAAGCTCACTTGGTGAAAAAGTATCGCCTCGTTCTCTTGTTAATTCTAGGCTTATTGCACATTCAGTGTTCCATAAAGGTTGACTTGAAAGCTTTCATTTAAAACCCAATTCATATGAATTAGTGTACTACTCAAAATGTCAGGCTGCTAATAGGACATACATAGCTACTGGAAATTGAAATAAGTGCATTTTAATAGAGCTCAGAATTAGGATTTCCTCTATCTGTTTGACGTAGTATCACTATTATAATTGAGGGTGAATTTTTTTTCTGTTGGCATTTAATGACTCTCTATCTAGAATTATCAATCATCTTGAATTTGCTATACCATTTTTCAGATGTAAAATGGCAAAAAAGAAAGAAACCCAAAGCTCTTTAATTATGATACGGATACATAAGATTGTATCGCCTAAGACAGAAAAAGGGGGAAAAATTGATGAATCTAAGACTATCCCACTGAGAATTCTATGAGATACCAAGTAAGGTCCCACTGAATTATGGAATTACATAATAGTTACTTTCTCATGTTTTATTTTATTTGAGAATCATTTCATTTCACTTTTTATCTCTAAAATATGGTCTATCTAATTATTGACAACCTAATTTAAGAGCCTTCAATAGATGTGAGTCCCTTCTGTAAACTGAATGCAAGGTTTATAATTGCTTGGCTCACTTTATATCAGTTTTTCCCAAAGTTGTGGAAATATCAAAGTCATTCTTTTTCCTCATCCTGGCTTTATTTGAATTCCTGGGTTTCACGTGAGAGTCTAAAATATATAAGAAAATAGTACAAAAGCCAAAAATACTGTTGAACAAAAGTTAAATTCTCAGATTTGAGGAAAGTCAAGTTACTTAGTTTGTGATTATAATTCTCAGTTTCCAACATGCAAATGTAAATGTCTGTATCATTATAGATTTTCTAGCCATAAACTTATAATCAGAGAATAATCAACATCTTGTAGAGGTCTCTGAAATTTTTCAGGCTGTTACCATTTCACTTTATATCCAGAAGAGGGCAGTCGGGTTACATGATTCAGAAACAATCACCATTACCCCCTGGAGAAAATAAGATTTTTCAATAAATTGCAGTGATTCAAATGAAGTTTTTCCTTTAATGGTGTTTAAGGGCATTTAAAATTACCTGAAGATTTTTATCTTTTTACTAAAAAGCCTACAACCTTTGTGACATGGATACTTTTCACAAAAGGGTTGAAATGATGGTGTATTTGTGTGTACATTTCACTCACTCCTTTTTTTCCTTCTGTGGACCCTTCCTGCCCATTTGACTAGCTCCTGGGGGAGGGGGCAAATCTTACTAGAGGATCCTCCTCCTTTGTAACTTTGTGACATTTTGTAGGTAAAAAAAACATATTACATAAAGCAAACAGCACCCTGAGCACTTCAGCTTCAGATCAAGGAAAGAGAGAGAATCAGATGAAAAAGCAAATTCACAGCAATTGAAAAACAGATATCTGCCAGAGGGACTTACAATCCAAAACACTTCCAGCAACGCTCACTTGCTCTGAGAAGAAAAATTGCACTTTTAAACTGGAACTTCGAGTGAAACAACATTAGACGAACACGACACTTTTTGCCGCTGAAATACCTTCTGTAAGATTCTAAGTGAAAATAAGCATAGAGCTAAACGCAATATATTATAAATATTTCTGCCACCTTTTTCTGTTCTTCCTTAGCAGTGAAGCGGAGACTAGAGACCACTAATTTTACAGGCCGTAGAAAACTGGATGGATTGGTGAAGGAAGCTTAAATATTTAGGTTTTCTTATGTTGTTGTTGTTGTTGTTCGGGAAGAATTTATTGGAAAGGGCCAGGTTTAATTTAAACATACAGGAAAAGAGTTGGTATTAGGGAACTAGTTTTAACAGAGAGCTGCAAGAGTTGTCTATAACTCAAGGTATTTAATTTGTTTGTATTTTACATATTCCCTTTGTATTCATAGTGCTTCTACTGCTATTTTTAGATAATTATATATGTAACCAATGGTACTATCTGATGCAGATAATGCATGTTTATGTGTGCATCTACGTGTGTGTGCGCATAAGTGTATGCACACATATATATGTACATATATATACATTTATAGTATTGCTATTTGAGTTTCTGTCAGCTACTTGCCTATCAAATAGCTTTCTCAGTGGTTGCAAAATTCGCCAGCCCTGCACACTCTCCTCTTGAGGCCTGTGGATTAACTAGGAATCCAGGTGCTTTTTGCCCTGATCCACCTCGGCCTCCCTCTCCCGCTATTCCTGGAGAGGCTGCCTTCAGAAGGAGCTACGTCTGAAAGTGACCTTGCTCAGCAAATGCCGATTGGCTTATGCAGAAATCCTTTCCCAGAAGAGGTGCTGTACCCTGCCAAGTTGTGCTGTTGCAACGATGGGTACAGGATCAGGGTGGAAAGAGGAGAGAGGGGAGGGACGTAGCCTGCCAAGTCGCTGGGGCTACTTATAAACAAACTCTGGCATTGTTTCTCAAGCCCTTTAATGGTGGAGGGGGAGGCTGGACACATACTGCGAACGGGACTGCATTTATGTTCTGTGTAAACCTTGGGGACACTGCTTTTAAGAGACTGATTTGGTTTAGAAGACGATTTCCATCAGCTACTTTTAAAAGATACGTACTATTTCAGCACAAAGCTGAAGCCCGTTAGAGCTGCACCAGGGATTAAGAAACGGCATGTATTTTAATGCCTTATGAATAGGAGTAGCTGATAAAAGAGGCTCTTGTTACTCCTGCTACATTTAAATGTGAAAAGCAGCTGCTTCTAGTGGGGAGGGGGTGGGAGGGAGTGGAGAAGAGATATATTATTTTCATAGGGATTTAATCTTCAGACTACACTGAAATCATAGAATACCATTGGCCGTTCGCTTATCGGGCGGCTCTCTAATCGCACCGAGATCTGTAAGATCGTGGAGAGGGAAGGAGAGGGGACAGGGAGGCAGAGAAAGGAATTGTGTGTAGCGATGAGGCTGGCCATTTTCATCTGGATGTATGTTTTGAACCTCAGATCAAAACGCATGCACTGTAGAGTATTTTCGCTTTCCCTTATAAGCATTAACCCCTTAAACTTTTTAAATGCCAGCCAATTAAAGAGTTTGATGCAACTAAGCTATCTTCAGAGCATGGGCTCAGCAATGGCCCCTGAGAGTAAGATGACCACTGAGACCTCACTAGAAATATGGACCATGACGGTGTTTGTGTGTGTGTGTGTGTGTGTGTGTGTGTGTGTGTGGCTGGGGGTACATGTGTGTGTAGAGCATGAAAGAGACTTTCTTTCCACATTTCAGGTAGGATCCAAGAGATGTCATGAATGTAGCAGAGGAGGCACTTTCTGTGAGTTCTATTGCCACGGGGAGCTGATAATATCAGTGAGTTTAAGATTATTAAACTAGCAGGTCTTTGCCAAATGCTATCAGGGTTTGGAGAAGTATGACTGAGGGGTGTAGATCCTTTGGATGAGTGAATGAATCAGTGAACGAGTGAATGAATGAATGAATCTCGGCATGGTTTTCTCCCTCCTTCCCCAGGTTTATCACTTTATAACCTGGTTTCATTTATTTCCTTCGTCTGGTTTATTGAAATTGATCATTAATTAGTTTTCCCTATTTGTTTGCTGAGATTTCTAAAGAACTTTTGGAAAAAACTAGGATTTTGCTCAAGGAGATGGTAGAAGAAATCTCTTTGATAAGAATTAGTCCCGTTTCCTATATCCACTTTTTTTTTTTTTTTTTTTTTTGCATTTTTTCTTTATATTACCACTCTCGAGAAGTTAAAGGATTAAAAAGAAAAAAAAAAGTCTGGTAGTGATAAATCGGTACCTCTTACCTAGCTTATAATTAAGGGTAATTCACATATAGAGGAAGATTTGACAGCTCTAGCCCACATGCTTAGAAACTTGCATCAAAATGAAACCAATGACTCATTTGAAGCCAAAGTGCAGTCTCACTGTCTTTGCACATGCTCTGCAGGTGGATGGACTGCCATCGGCTCCTCCACCGACCAAGAGAGAGGAGTGAAGAGAAAGAAGGGCAAATCTCCAGCTGCCCTGCCATGCATCAGAAAGCCAGAAATGGGCAGCAAGCTGCTTCCAGCCCCCAGGCATGACCAGCCCTGCTTCCCAGAGTCTCACTGCACCCCTTTCCCACTTGTCCAACCTGTGCTTTCAATCAGACAAGAGGCATCCTGGCCTGGGTGGTCTGCTCTCAAGGCTCTGAACCGGCTCTCCACAGCTTGGCAGAGTAGTCCAGGTTGCTGGAGAAAGTCACTTTAGCATATTAATCACAGCAAACAAATGTGCCCTGCTGGCTCTTGCATGGGGCACCTGGCTAATAATGGGTTGCACCACTGCTAATGGGTTCAATCAATATTTTGATTTTCTGACCCAATTTGCCTGCACATGAAAAATAAAAGCCCACAGACCTGCCACACCAGGTATCTCCACCAAGCAAGCAGAGAGGGCAGGCAGCAAGAAACTGCTGAAAGGAGCACCCCGGGATCAGCACAGGTTGTAGGAAGCATGAGAGCAGCCACCTTAAGGCGGGGGGGGGGGGGGGGGGGGGGGGGGGGGGGGGGGGGGAGGTGGGGTGGATGTTGTGAGGCATGGGTGGCCTGAGGGTGGTGATGCCTCAGAGACCTCTCACTTGCTTCCTTCCTCGCCATCTCCTTTCTTCTTTCTTTCTTTCTTTCTTTCTTTCTTTCTTTCTTTCTTTCTCTTTCTTTCTTCCTTTTTCTTTTCTTTTTTTTTAAACTTGGCTATGGAACATTAGGTCTGAGGAAGGGAAGGCGATTTAGCATCTTTTAACTGAGGGAGGTTGATTTTCATTTGAGACCAAATGGCTCATTTTTACCTTTTTAGCTCCTGGAAGAGTAAAAAGTGAGAGGTCAGCCCTGCGTCACCATGGCAACATGCACAGCGCTGGCGGGGAGCAGATGAAGGGGGGGGTGATAGTGGGGGGAAAGTTCCTCCCCCTTCCTGGCATTTCCTCCCCATTCAGGGGATGAGTCTGGATGTAAGAAGACAATGATGTCTTTTTCTAAAAAAATATTATTTGAAAATATTGCTTCTAAATTGTCCCACCTTATACAATTGTCCCACCTTCTACAGATGGATGAGGATTTTTGTTTGTTTGGGACTGAGACCATCGCTCACCCTCAGCAGTATCCACAGAGTCTTAGATTACACCAGCAAGGTCTTGTGTGCTGGCCCTAGACGACCCTGTCCTTCCATCAGAGTCCAACCATGGGTGTCCTAATAGCCGAAAGCCTTAATGAAGACAGAATCTGGCTTCCTTGTTGGTGGCCCCAATTCTCAGCCATGACACCTTATTGTAGCCTGTCTGCACAGAACTTCTTGATCCCATTCCAGTTCATGGACATTGAAGAGGAAAGAGGAAAAGAGAAATCAAAATGACAAATGTGCTAGAAAGGCCAGGTTAAACCCTGCAGGGGTAGCCTGGGCCAGGCAGGAAGGAATTTCCATGACCTTGGAGCACCAGGACTCAAATGTCCGGCACATTTTTCCCATGGCCTCTTACCCCACTGCTAAGTGGGAGAAATGACCAACATGCCTTGAAAACCCATGGGTGTCCAGTACTGGGTAAGGTACTGTCTCATCTTCTCGTCCCGATCCTCACGGTGATCTGATGAGGTGAGTGGTTGGATCTCTGTTTTACAGATTAAGAAAATAAAGCTCAGGAGGGTTACGCAATGTGCCCAGGGTCACAGATTCTGACGCTGGCTTCATCCGGGCCCCAAGTGGACTCTGTCTTCAGACTTGTTGATATCATCCAGCTGCATTAATGACAACTGCAAGTCGGAAGTCAGGAGTTTAGCTTTCGATCATGAGTTTATTCCTTTTGGCACAATGAAGCTATCAATGGCCTGCTCCATTTTCAGTGCAATCCTAGACGCTTGAGAAACATTGACAGAGAGATGCTAATGCCTATCTAGAGGTCAGGAGGAATGGTTTGAACCTCAGTGCAGTGAACTTGGACAAAACGTTCAGCGGGACTGAGCTTCAACTTTCTCACCTGTGACAGGAGGGGATTAATATTTATCTCAAGGGCTGTGGTGGGCATCCAAAGAGAGGACGTTTCAGCTGCCTGACAGAGTGCCAGGTTCATGCAAGTAGATGCTTAATAAATATCAACTTCTATTCTCTTCATCCTCCTTGCCCTCTACCTCGCCTTGCCATGCCATTCAGCTTCTCTGCTCCTGGGGCAGCTGTGTTCCTTGCAAGATGCGCCTGGCTTCCCCTGCAGTCTGGTGGCCCTATGAAAGCTCCCATCCTTCCCACAGGATTGGGGCAGGGACCAGAACGAAGAAAGGAGGCCACTTTACTATTTATAGTCCATAGGGATGTGTCCAAGAAGAGGACATTGCCTCACCCCCTTTGCTCTCTCTGCCTTCCCTGTCATCAGCCCTCCATGTCAGCTATGAGTCCAGGGTGGTCCCTCTGCTCACCATCTGCGTGGGATTGGAGATCTTCCATGCTCCCCCACACAGGCAGGGTTCAAAGCTAGCTCTGACTTAACTTGGCTTTCTAAATCCAAATCAGAGCTGGCCCTGAAGGACCTGACAAGGTTGTATCTGCTATATGGCAACCAGTTCATTTTCAGAATGAAAAAGCCAGATGGATCACTGGACCATCCTTTTGCTGTAAATACAGTGTATACAGTTATGGGAACAGAAAATACACAAATCATTGGCCTGACCCAGTGCTAAGGCTTTGCCAAGGGTGATTGACATCAGTACAATGATGCATTGCGCTGGCAATCAGATCCTTGCCGTTTCAAGCCCACCGGTTAGCTCATTGCCACCTTAGTGTTATAGTGTTCAAATTCTCCGTGGCAAGCGCCCAACCTGAAAGGTGTCATCTCATCTCCTCTTCTTTCCTTCCTTGGATTCCTCTCTACTCCCCTCCACTCCCTTGTCACCCTCCTTCTCCTGCCTTCCTTCTATCTACCCCTGACCACCACTTCCTCTTCCTGCCTCCCCTCCTTCTTATATGGAGATGTGTGCAGTGCGTATGGGTTGTGAATCAGACAGGAAATCAGCCCTCAGGCAGCTTAGAAACTAAGAGGAAAGATAAAACTGGCACCTAATATGATAAAAAAAAGAGCATATGACAAGTAGCATGGAAAAGTAAAAGTTAAATATAGTGATAGCTTACTTTCAGGTCTGCTCCAATTTTCAAAGATGCCTTCCTTGTTCTGTCACTACACCTTAGCTTTGCATGTCATTATTATTTGTTTACTGTCTGTCCATCTCAGTAGGCTATAAGTTCCTCGAGGCTAGGTGCTATTTCTATCTTATGTCCTATAATATCACTGCTGGGTTTCCCCCAGGAAGAGAGGGAAGCCTGGAACTAGACCACTGGGAAAATGAGTGTTCGAAGCAGAGAGCAACCCCTGAACATATCCAGGAATGGGAAGAATGAGGTATCTGTCTACCTGGCAGGGGAGACAACATGAAGGGGACCCTCCAGCTGTGCCCAGGGGAGGCCCTGTGTGCTCAAATCCTGAAGATCCATCCATAGGGGTCTGCAGAGAGTACAGTGGGTGAGGATGGGTGCCAGAGGAATCACACTACAAGACCATGTCAATGTTGTTTGAAACCAGAGGAATGTATTGAGCAGATAAATGCTTTAAAATTGAAGGATGGATAAAACAATTTGCCAAGGAATATTATTCATCCATTTGACAAATGCTGGTTGAATGCCAGCCATATGCCAGGCACCACAGAAGGCTGAGCATATATGCCATGGAGAGACAGGTACAGGCATGAGGCAGGGCTTATAATCTAGTGGAGAGAAATAGGCAATAAACACACAAATAAGGACATGGTAACAAATGACAAACAATATGATCATTTCAGATAAGGGGAGGAGGGAGAGTTTGTAGGAGATGGGCAGAATGACAGTCAGGCACAGAGACTAGAGAGGCTCATCAGCTATGGGGAGGAACAGGGTTTTATTCCAAATGCAAAGGGTAGAGGTTGGAGGGTGTCAAACAGAAGAGGGACATTGTCCGATGTATAGAAAGATCTACGGCTTGCTCTGTGGAGAACGGGCTTTGGAGAGGTCAACGTGAAAGATAAGGCAGGAAGACCAGCTGAGGGCATGGTATTGTCTAGGACAGAGATGAGATGGGTGGAGAGACATGGGCTATGCAGGAAGAGGTCTAGAGCTAGGGATTACAGGTTTCTTACGTGAGATATAAGGAAAAGAATCACTGAAACCTCAGTTGGTAGCAAAACTTATTGAGTGGATTTTGGTACTACTTTGTTAGATTGGTAGACTTAAGGAGAAGTATGGTTTCCGGGGAGAACTTTGAAATTTCTGTCTGAATATTAAGTCTGAGTATCCAAAAGCATACTTACAAAGACTTGATACTATGAAGTCTAGTATGATATGTGGTAAATGTTTCTGTTAGTGACACACAGTTAATGTTTTTGTTAAAATAGGATATAGGGACCCCTGGGTGACTCAGCAGTTTAGCGCCTGCCTTTGGCCCAGGGTGTGGTCCTGGACTCCCCGGATCGAGTCCCACGTCAGGCTCTCTGCATGGAGCCTGCTACTCCCTCTGCTTGTGTTTCTGCCTCTATGTGTGTCTCTCATTAATAAATAAATAAAACCTTAAAAAAATAAAATAGGATGTAAAAATGTAGAAAACAAAATTACATATAAAGTGTTCCTTCAGTAATTTTATATATGGGGATGCCTGGGTGGCTCAGTGGTTGAACATCTGCCTTCAGCTCAGGGTGTGATCCTGGAGTTCCAGGATAGAGTCCCACATCAGGTTCCCTGCATGGAACCTGCTTCTCTCTCTGCCTCTGTCTCTGATTCTTTCTCTCTGTCTCTGATGAATAAATAAATAAAATCTTTAAAAAATTATATATAAATAGAAAAAATAAAGAGCACACTAGAGGATATTGCTAATGCTTATTTTTGTGGATAAAGATTATAGTAAATACTTCACTATACTTTCTGCATTCTCCAATTTTTGTTTTACATTAAGTAATATTACTTATAACCAAAAAAAAAAAAAGGTTAAGTCATCACATAAAATAATGTAGCCTCCATATCCTTGCTTTATTTTACTTTGGTTTTGGAGCTTCTTAAAAGAAATTTGTAGAAAAAAAAGAAATCTATAAAATAAAAAGATAAAGAGTGAGTAGAGGCATGAAAGTATATAATGAACGAGCCATATATATATAAAGAAAAAAAGTACCAAATGGCAGGCCTGAAGTCAGGTTAATGCCCTAGAGGAGAACAGGAATGAAAGTTCATCAGCCTCTATAAATGTGCCACCCAACAGTGAAGTCCTGAGTGAGACATAATCAAGATTCTGGAGAGGGAACCCAGACACCCCAGGCCTACTGCTGCCATCATGAACTGACACAACATCTGTAATGCTGGCCCAGCAGTCTTCTTAATGTTGCTCACAGGCAGCCATGTATTATGGACTATAAGATGGAGCCTATCTCTCACATATCATGGGCAACCTCCGTTTTCGTTAACAAGCCTTAGTCTTGTTACATCTTGGATGAGAGTTCCACTATTAAAATGTTCTTACCTGTCTTATTTCCTTCGGGAGCTACTGTAGCCTATTCTAGTATTTCTGATCTCACAGACTTCATTCCTTCTAACACAAAACCCTTGTTTTCCAGATGGAAATGGAAAAAACAAAAAGAAAAAAACAAACAAACCAGAAACTTAAAGAACAGCGCTCTGCAAATGACCTCACATGAGGGTAAGAAGAAAGCAAGGGAGGTCAATTTTGGCAAACAGAGAATTGAATTTGATGCTTTTTCTTTTTATAGGACAAAGTAGTTTCAGGGAAGCTTTCACAATTATTTTTATTAAAGCAAATCTGGCTGAAGACATTTTTAAAACTCCATGGGAAACAGCAGAATGACATTGAGGAAGCTGGAAGATGAGAGTGAGAAACTTGGTTCTCCTTTTCTAAGTTTTTGAAGAAACCTGGAAGAGGAGACTTGCTGAGCTCCAGCATTTTGTGAAATAAGCTTGGGGCTGCTACCACCGGGGTTATTTGTTATTAGGAGAATTGAATGAAACAGGATATAGTAAAGGACTTTGTAAACCCTAAATAAATGCACAGGTGTTAATGTGGCATGCATTCAGAGCTTTAGAAACCAATGACTTTTTTTTTTTAAAGATTTATTTATTTTTTTGAGAGATAGAAGGGGGATAGGCAGACAGAGACAGAAAGAGAGAGTCTCCAGAAGACTCCCTCCTGAGCGTGGAGCCCAACGTGGGACTTGATCTCAGGACCCTGAGATCGTGATGTGAGTCAAAACCAAGAGTCAGATGCTGAATGGATTGAGCCACCCAGGTAACTAGAAACCAAGGACTTTTAATAGGAATACCTATAATGGTGATAAAGGAATGGTGGGCTGTGAAGGAATAAATCTGCTGATAGGTTGTTGTTTTTTTTTTTTTTCCTTTCCTCTGGTCCTCTTTTTTTTAAATTTTAATTTCCAATTTCAATGGTGGCATAGCATATGTTGTTGTTGGGCATAGCACTAATTTTTACATCGTATTAAAGCATTTTGTAAAGTGATGAGTAAGAAATGTTTAATCCTAAATCTAGCTCAGGAAAGCCAATGATCCTCCAATTCTCCCTTCTCTTTGAAGCTCTTCCTGATTGTACTCAAAAAAATGTAATTTGTCCCTTTTCTGAATTTGCATAGCAATTTGTTTGTAGGTATACTTATTATGTTCTTATTTTACTTTCTCCCAAGCTTCCTTCCCACTGAATTCTTGGTTCTTTGAAGAGGGAACCTCAATCTACCTCAGTTTTTTAGGCCTGCAGTGCCAAACACGAATGAAAACTAAATATACAATTATTCAGTTGGATTCATTTTTAAAACATTTATCAGGAGCCTACTCTCTCCTCAGCTCTGTGCAAGCAAGGTAGAAACAAGTGTCTTTGAGATCACACTCAAGTGTTTTCAGAAAGAGAGCCTTTGTCAGAAAGAGTTAAAAACTTTAGAAATTCCCATGTGACCAAGGTTTTACTTTTCAAAAATAAAAGTCAAAGTCTACGGTCGATTGCCTCTTTCAAATAAATAGCAACACCCAGTGAAAACTTGCTCTGAAGGGAAGATGCTGCCTTATCTCTTTACCAAGTCTATATCAATATATCAATAGTTTGAGGCTTGGAATGGCCTTTCAGGTAGATTTTAGGGTTTGATGTGATCCTCCCTGATCCTAGGTACTGAGGCACTTTGAGGACATTTGGTTTGGGGCCAGTTCTTCTCTTGTTAGTTTGGCCTTTCTGGTTCCTTCTCAGAGCCCTCAATATCCTGGTATCCACTGTTTGAGTGACTGCCTCAGGGTCCAGGATGCAACAGTAATAGTAAGAGTTACTGTCCTAGGATTTCTCATAAGACTGGTGAAAAGACTCCCAAGCTAAGCATTACAGTGTTCTTCCTCTCTTGTCCGGGTAGCGTTGGCCCATCATTCACAGCATAGTTACATTTCAGGCCCATCTCTACATGTCCACCCACTCCCAACCCTCCCTCCTCCCAACTCCCAGCAGATTTTGGCACTGTGGCTCTGTTTCCATAGTACCCAGTGCTATCTCTGTCATCCTCCTTGCAATAGTCTGTGCTTCTGCTAAGGCCATGAGCTTTTGAAATCCTAGGAGTCCAATCTCTTTCCTCTTCCTAGAGCCCAGCATATGCCATGCTTACACTAAATGTGCAATACTAATTTGTTGAATAAATAAATCATTGCAACCGGAAGTAACCTCTACCTTTTCTCCTCCACTTGTGCTTCAATTTAATTCCTCCTTCTGAAATTTCAGCACTTTTTAAATGATATAAGACTTTGGTCTACCTGATATCAGTGTTCTGTCTTATATGGCCAAGGGAAGAGAAAATTGCCTGTGAATAGATTCCAAGTTTACTTACTTTTTTAGCGTTTAAAAAAAAAAAAAAACAAACTTAATCTCTCTTCAACAAATCACTTTTGAACTTTCCCCACATGCCAGAAATAGAAGCTTGAGATAGTGGAAGATAGACACAGCATTGCTACCCTCAAAGTCTCTTAGGAGAGATGAGCCATGAAAACATGACACAGAGGGTCTGAGGATGAGATACAGATGGAATTCCACATCATGTTGCATTCATTCCTTTAACACTTCTACTTAACCTCAATGTTGCCAATCATAGCATCAAATTGTTATTGGGAGAAACATTTGGCATAGTCTCTGCCTTTAAGGTGTGTAAAAGAGAGTAGCAGAGATGTTAATGGTTATCTTATAACACATAAAGTATGTTAGTGCTAAATGCATGCACCCATTGTGGTGGAATGCCAAAGAAAGAATGAGAGAAGTTAGGAGAGTTGAAGTCTTTAAAGAGAAGGATGAATTTGCCAGGGAGAGCTGGTGGGCCAGATCCTGAAAGCGGTAAGTCTTATAAAAGGTTTAAGATATTATCTCTTGAGCAATGGGCAGGCACTGATGGTTTGTAAGAGGGGAAGTGACATGATCGGATTTGGGTTTTAGATAGATGTCACTGGTAGCAGATAAGATGGATGGGACGAGGGCAGAGAATGTCACAGCAGTAATAGCAGTTAGAAGGTGGTGGCAACTATCCAGCATTCCCCAAAATATTTGTTGTTAAGGAGGCAAATATCAGAAGACCCTACTGTGCATTCAGACCCTCAAGGGAGTAGTCATGCATGTTGGGGTGCCACAGGTTAGGCAAAGGAGGTACTTCTTTGGCCTGGTTGCCCCTTTGTGCCTTGCGTCCTGCAGAGGAAGTCCCTGTAGGCTAGCAAACTCTGTGCCCAGGAGGCAATTTATTGATGTCCCTTTCCAAAGATAAAATGTAGTCCAACATTCCAAAATGATGAGATAAATTTGTAAATATAATCAAAACATGTTTTTCTTTGGTTTCCAGAATGGAATCAGAAAAATAATGCTCAAAGGGAAAAAAAGAAATACATCTGTTCTTTTTTTCTGCCTCTTTTTTTTTTTTTTTTTTTTTCTGATTCTGGGCCAATCAACTTAGAATCAGAAACTCTCAAAGCTATGGTGTGCAGCCACTTTTGATCCTTGAGATCTTGGGCCATACAAAAAATCACAGACATTGGACTAGACTAGCCCCACAGCTTATAACTAGGTCATCCTTGGCTGTTAGAAACAGAGGATGATTTTCTTCCAATTTGAAATATAGAATCAATCTGGAGGGGACTTGATGGTTTAGATATCTGGGATGGTTTAGATATCTGGAGAATTATGTTACTTTTCAAGGTAAGGCTAGTTCTGATCTATCAGAACCATCCCAAGTCCACCTTTGATGCAGGTCAGAGCCCTTGGGATGAGGTTTCATGACACCAGAAGTCAAAGAAGTCATGGATGTCATCCTAATACCTGGAGGCCAACACATTTACATTGAAAGACCTGATATCATATGAGAAGCTGGCAAGATGAATGGATCTGAATGTTGAAAGCAAAACAGATAAAAAGCCAATGCTCTGCTGGGGACAACAGCTCTGCCATATGCTTTTCGTGGATGATTGTTTTGTTTTTCACAACAATCCACCAGCTCCCTTTTTACAGAGAAGCATACTGAGGATTAGAAAGAGGGGTGATTTTCCCAAGGATGAGATGAACAGCCGATCATTTATTGAAGGAGCCAGGCTTGGAAAAAGTGATTTAGCTACATAACAGCAAGATCTGTACTAATAAATCACCAACTACACTTTAGGGAAGAGTTAGAATATTGGGGTTGTAATCAGCTGAGCTTGTTTCAGAAGATGAGGTTTTAGGGACAGAAGCAAGAAGACACTGGATATGGCAGCTTCCACTCTTTATTAAGCATTGTTATACTAACACATCAATAGAAGGCAAAGGGCTGTGGCTGAGTTCAAAGAGCCATGCTGGGCCCAGCCACAGAGCCCAGAACATTTTCATAAGAGCCATGAAAGACTATACTAATTGTAAGGGTTATGCCCTGCTTTGGTGAGGTATCCTTGGGCAAGATTCATGAAATTAAAAAAAAAAAAAATTAGGAATGCGCAGAGCCCTATGAGCTTCTGGCAGCTGCTTTGACCTTGGAGTGGGGGAGGGGGATCTCTCACTGGAGCTGAACACTTCACATATAATGGCACTGAAGTTCCTTAGATTGTGCTTTATTTTTAAGGTCTAGAACTGGGGTCAGTAGGCTTTATGTATAAATGACCAGGTAGTGAATATTTTAGCTTTTCAGGCCATGAGGTCTCCCTTGTAACCATTCAGCTCTGTCTGTTGTTGTAATGTGAAAGCAACCACAGGTAATAAATGATGAAGCATGTCCCTATTCCAACAATACTTTGAACAAAAGTTGGATTTGGCCTGCAGAAAGGTTGTAGTTGTTGGCCAAACACTGTTCTAGAACCACATCAATGTGGAATCAGAAAAGAACAAGAAGTCATTCAACAAAGATTTAATAAGTGTCCCTTGTCTATTTCATGTCCTAGAGAAGCTCATGATCTAATGTAAGAGACAGATACACAAGGAACTAATTACAGAGACTCTAGATGGTGTGAATAGAAAAGCTTAAGATACTGTAGGAACACAAAAGAGTGAGCTGATAAATCCTTCTGGGGGAGTTGGAGAAGGTAGTGTGGAGGGAGTACCTTTCAAGCCCTTTCCTTTCTTCACCTTTGGAAGGCACTGCTTATCTCCTTCTGTGCTACTCTTGCCAACCCCAGACACAGCCTCAGAATCCTGCTGAACACAGAGGCTCAGGAATCAACACAACCCAGTAGCACTAGATTCACCATGTGAAATGTCACCCATTTCTGCTCCTCTTAAGAGATGAGAAGGAGTTCCCCAGGGAGGAAGCAAGGCATTGCCTAGAACAAGGACCTGAGGGAAGGTTCCTTATCCAAAGGCAAAGACTGGCCCAATGCTCACAGAGCAGCAGAGCTCCACTGAAAAAGGAGCAAGATCTCTGAGTGGAGATGGTGCTGGAGGTGAGGATGGACAGGGGCAACAGTCAGATCATGCGGAGTCTCAAAGGCACAGGGGCACAGACTTCTTTTTTCTTATGTTTTAGAAAAATCTTTGTGGTAAGCAATTTGAATGCTAGATTAAAAGGAAGAGGTGGGGGTGGTGCACAGAGTGGGGAATAAGCAGAGACTGTTTAAAGGCTGCTGACAAATCTGTGTGAAATAGCGAGTATCTATCCTCAGACACTAGTGGTAGGGATCAAACAGACAAGGAGGAAATAGATCTGATATAAAGGCACAAAATTTGTAGTTTGTGGCTATCAAATTGGATGTGTAATTAAGAGGAAGGAGACCTCATAACAATGGGTGGCTTCTGCCCTCTGATGACTAGACAGGCATAAGAGAGAAGTGTAATCAAGCCAAATGCCTAATGTCCTGATTTGAATAAAATCTTGAAAATCTGTGCAAAGAATAGAAGTTTGGAAAGAGGGGCATATCAGCCTTGGACGTTGGGGAAAACCTCGGCTGATTCTAATTCTTAATTCCCACCACTTCATACTGCAAGCCATGGAATCAAATACGACATTGCATGCTTCCCGTGAGCTCATTAGCAATGACGGGTCTGATGTATACAAGAGAAATTGAGAAATTTCACCACAGATGGGAATGCCTTGATTGCTTGGTGAGGCTGTGACTGCTATAGTCAGCAACAGGTGTTTCAAAAGACAAGCTGAGATGCCAAAATGTTTGGTGAATAACAATTTACGCTGATTGCAAAACCCTGATCTTGTTTTCTTTCTATTTCCCTCTACTACTGAGCCTGTGGAGGTACCATTTCCCGTCCCACCTATTTGAAACATGCACTTAGGGATTTTTTTTTCCTATTCTAAAAGTCCTAGCTTCTACCATACATTTTTAGTCCCTTCCCATCTCATGGGCCTCGGAAAACGTGCAGATCTCCTCACAACAACAGGGAAAGACTATTTTTCCTAAGAAACACTGGTAACTTGGGATGGTCATGTTTAATAGTCTGGAAGTGTCCAATCTTCCCCTTTGGAAAAAAAAAAAAAAAAACCTGATAGAAATCTCCATTTTTTTTTTTTTTTTTTTTACTTGTGGGAAATTAATGACACATTCAGAGAGTGTGAACAGATGGAGTGACAAGTGCCAGCCCATCTTGTATATATGAATGTGTGTATTGAGGGCATTTCAAGCCTTAAAAACATGAAGAGAGGTTAGAGTCACATGAACTGATTACAGAAGGTTCTAGGCAGATTAAAGAGATATTATAAGTCTCTCTTGGTTTATAGGGCAGCTACCAAATTAGTAATATTCTTCTTCTTTTGTGAAGAATACACATGGCACACAATAGCCCCCAAGAATGACCATTTCTCTTGGGTTTGTGGCGGAAGGAGAATTCATTTGTAACACATTTTTAATGGTCTTAACCGATATGTGCCTTTCTCATATATAAGACTTAGTTCTTATGTTTATTTTTAGAAGGACTTAATGGCCATATTAACTTAAGCTCTGAAAGTCTATATTGTTCATAAAAACTTGGCCAAAAATTTTTAAGCTATCTTAGAGTCAGCTTTCAGCTAAGATTATCAACAAACAGCCCAATGTACTTTGTTCAATCTTCCCAAACTGACTTATCTTTTTTTTTTTCTTTAAACTATGGTGTGGTACTGACAAAGTGATCTGGGAGAAATTACTTAATCTGTCCTTAATTGAATTTCTCATCTATAAATTTGGGGATTATTTTAACATATGCTTCATGCAACTTTTGGAAGGAGAGAAAAAATATTTTTTAAAGGAAACTCAGGACCAGATCTATAAGGAGCAAACAATAAACAGTAGCTATGAGGTTGTTCATGGTGACTGTGATTTCAACAACAATGGAATTAATAGTATTTATAAACCTTCCTAGGCCTGGTGAGCTCTACTTTACTACTATCTTGTGGAAGCACATATGTTTTTGGAGGATACGGAACTAAATAGTCAATGAGCACTTTAAAAAAAAAGTATAATGTTATAATGTTCTTTTCTTTGCTGCTGACCTTTTTTTCAATGACCTCTTTACCTCCCCATTTTCCATTTAGACCCATTAGCAGGATGTGCTGCAATATGCTGCTTGTCATCTGTTTCAAAGACACAGTGATCGGATGCAGGTACACCAGATGGATAAACCTAGTGTGACTAATTATTGTGTATTTGCCTTTAATTATTATCATTTATTACCAGAGGAAAGACAATAGAGGTTCTTTGACTTAGAAGAAACTGTTGGCACCAGGAAGTTTTTTTTTGGAACACTATTGAGTATAGCTAAAGTTTTCATTGTTGGTGAAAAGAATGAAAAAGAAACACAAAGGAAAAAAAGAAAAAGGAAGTATACACATACAATACATAGATGGAGAGGTTTAGACATACATAGTAGATAGATGAAAAATAATTTGCTTTAGCATTTCATTTAATTGTTTTCAATAGATATCTCATTTTAATTTTTTAAGACTTTTCCAGGATATTTTGAATATTGACCACAGAGTACTTTTTCTGAGTTTTTCACATAAATAATTAGGCCAACAAGTATGTGATGATGATTGAGATTTAGAAGAGGAATTTGAACCTAGAACATCATCTCCAGGTTTTTTTTTTAATATATATTTGCATTAGAGTCATCATTTCTTTTCTAATTTTTCTTTCATTATGAAGTAGTAATTAAAAGAAAAATTTTACTCGTTACTAGGCTCCAATCATGATAGAGATCATTTTAAAAGCAATAAACTGAGGGGTTTAACCCTACAGTTAACTGAGTAATTTTATGGGAAATGTCTAAGGGAAAAGTTTGTACTTGAATTTCTTATTTCTAGACTACCAGTTGTATTACAACGGAGTTTAAGATCAGAGTAAGTGGTTTGACATATTGACATGCCAAAACTCCATAATAGCTGTGACACCTCTGCTATAGAAAAATGAATTAGAAAAACATCTAAATGATAGGAAAATGCTCTGTGATACCAGGGAACTTGGCTTTTGTGAAGAGTTTCTTCCTTCTTAACTTCATAAAAAGCTCTGTTTTAGAGAAGCATCTGTAAAGTAGAATTTTATCTTGCAAAATAAGGACAGAAACAGTAACAGTGAAGTCTTTTCTAATAATAAATGACAGATAGGGTTAATCCTTCAAAAGACTTTTGAGTCTGTATGCCTCCCCTTCTCTAGACTCCAGGATAGTTACATGGCTATAATTATGAAAATAACAATTTAGAGTTTTGCGAGAGGAAAACTTTTTTTGCAATAGGAGCTATTGTAAAAGTTTTGCATTAGGAAAAGTAGTGTCGATGGTGAAGCTAAAGTAGCTGCTTTTGAAATGAAAGTATAAGAGTGGAACTAGAAGTTGAGATGAAATGTAGTCTAGCCATGGAATAACCCAATCTATCTGCTGAGTAAGATGGATGTTAACTCAATCCTAAGGAGGGTGGGTGTGAGCCTTTGGATGCATTGGTGCATTTTTTCCTAGCTATGTGTGGCCAACATTTATTGCTTTGGGGGCATCGCAATATCATTGTCCACTTCTTAAGGACTCTTATTTCCTCTTCTTCCTCTATAGAAAGTCTTCTCTTTGTCAAAGGGCATAATTAGAATAACTGGAAGCTCTCACCATAGATTATGAATCTTGACTAGAGGAAGAGCGACTGAACATAGTTGGGTTTCACTCCTTTCTGGCCCTGACCATATTGTTCAAACTTCACAACTGACTTGGGTTCCTGCTTCCTGACCTCTGAGATTGCCTGGGTCACAACACTGTGTGCATAATTTTATACTAGCAGTAATATCTGACATCTACTTGCCTGGTTAACCTTCCTTCAAATCCCTGAGAGCCTTCAGTAAACTCCTTTCCTTAAGTTAGTTAGAATCACTTTCTCTTCCTTACAATGAAAGCAATCTTATGGCTAACACTGTGCAATTGTGCATAGATTTGGAAAATAAGTTGTCCATTATATTTTTCCCATATGAATCATCCAAGTTATACTGTCCCTCTGGGACCCAACAAGCTAGAGTCCACAGAGACTTTCCAGTTAATTTGGACATCAGATGCGGTTACTACTATAAGATGCATATGTAACTCTACACTTGTCATGATGCAACTGTGCTTAAAATATTTTTTCTATTCTAATAGTATTATATGAAGCTTTAATAAAATTGATTCTAAATCAGTTTTAGAATATAAAATTAAAAGAAAAGACATAAATAATCAGCGACTGCAGCAGAAGTGTCTACAGTTCTTTTTTTTCTTTATTTTATTTTATTTTATTTTTTTTATTAATTTTTATTGGTGTTCAATTTACCAACATACAGAAAAACACCCAGTGCTCATCCCGTCAAGTGTCCACCTCAGTGCCCGTCACCCATTCCCCTCCAACACCCGCCCTCCTCCCCTTCCACCACCCTTAGTTCGTTTCCCCGAGTTAGGAGTCTTTATGTTCTGTCTCCCTTACAGTTCTGTTTTGTTTTGTTTTGTTTTATTTTTCCTCCAGGATTATACTTTCCTATCTGCTTATATTGAGATGTGCCCCTTGACTTGCTTTGACCAATGACATGCTGGGGAAGAGATGTGTATCATTTTTGTGTGAAAGCATCTAATTGTTAGTGTTCAGCTCTCCAATGCTTTCTTACCTTGACATAACAATGGGAGATGCCCAAAGATGGAGCCTCCATCAGCCTGGGTCTCTAAGGCAGGATATTGTAAAGAAGAGCCCCTCACTAATGCAAAACATGTTACATGAGTGAGCAATAAATCATATATTTAAGCCACTATAATGTGTTGTTCTTATTGGAGCAAAACTTAGGCTAGCCTGACTAATTTGGTATGCCATGATTGAATGAGTGCCTGATCAGTAGCTAGGAGAACGGAGTTTATTTCCTATTTTTCAAGGAATTAATGAAGTGGCCTTGGGCAAGTCATTTGGGTCCACTTGAATCATTTATCTACTCTCAAAACTTATTGGTGGCAGGGTAGGGGAGATAGCAGATCACATTGCAAGAGTAGAAGATGTAGAGTGGTTCTCCGTGCTTGAAGGCTCCATGGAGGAGCTTCCTGGACTGGTGAGCAAGCAGAGTGGTTCCTGGACAAGCTCAGAGGTTGGCTGCTATCACTGAAGCTCCATTTCTGATGTGATGTTATGCACAATGTCTAA
This sequence comes from Vulpes vulpes, assembly GCF_048418805.1. Classification (NCBI taxonomy): domain Eukaryota; kingdom Metazoa; phylum Chordata; class Mammalia; order Carnivora; family Canidae; genus Vulpes; species Vulpes vulpes. Next base: position 93,731,975 of record NC_132793.1, on the reverse strand, counting down.
TATTTTATTTAAACAAATATATTTTTTGTTAATGTCTTTGAAAACTCCTGGACTTGATAATCTCTAAATTTCTGTCTAATTCTCTAAATCTCCTTCTACTTGATCCTTTTTAAAATGTACAGCTATGTCACTTTATTCATCTATCAAAAAATTTCAAGAAGCCTTTTATCAAAATGGTTCTTTTCTTCCAAAGGGAAGATTGGTAACATAAACCTGTGCCAGGCATTTACAGAGATATTTTCATTCTTGACCCACTCAATAATCTTACTAAATGGTCAGTTACTTCATCTAATGATGAAGAAAATGAAGCTCAGCACAGCAAATTTTTTTCTTCTTGGAAGATGCAGAACTAAGAATTTAAGCCAGCTCATTATGCTCCCCAAACCTATCCACCCTTGATTATACCATACCTTTATAGCACATCTTATGAATCTGAGTCCATTTCCAAATAATGGCACGTTTCTACAAAAAACAAATAAACAAACAAACAAAAACTTGTGCTGGAGTTAATTTTCCTTTTGTGTAAAAACACAAGACAATCCCTGCTATTCTCCTTTATAAATAGAGATTTTCTTTGAGCAATGGTTTGATGGAGTTACATGCTTTTCCCCATGTCCTCTGTACTATGAATAGAAATACAGATATACTGGTTCTTGATTATATTTTTCCAAATAACATTGCTTGTGCCTGAGATAGAGCTGTGATTAAAAGAATGCATTAGCATACAGACTCATCTGATAAACTGAGACTCAACTCAGCTTCTGTATCTGATCCTCACTTTCCTATGATTAAATTAAGTGTCTGCCCCCCAAAAAGGATGATTTTTTTAAACTTTAATAGTCTATTAATAACACTCATGAGAAGGAAGCAGCAAAGTCTATGTCATTCTTCAACTCAAATATTCTCATAGAAGGGAAATAGAGATGAATTGAGATGAATGGGGGGGATTCTTTGACAGTGGCATAGCAAAAGTTACTATGAACAGGTGGTGCTGGGATACAAGATCATGACCTTTCACATAGGCTGGAGAAATGGAAGACAATAGACTACTGAAACCCCAGTACTTTCAGAGCACTCATTCATTCATGCAGCAGATATTGATTGAGGACCTCTATGTTACAAACACTATTTTGGACTCTAGACCAAATACTTTTTGTTTTATGTCTCTCTAGACACTTCATTAGATCTAAAACAGAAATGACTTTGGATAACCATTATGTGTCAATGTAGGTTCATCAACTGTCAAATTTATACCACTCTGGTGGTGGTGTAGGTAATAAGGGAGGGTATGCCTATATGAGGGCAGGGATATTTGGAAAATCTCTAAGTCTTCCTCTCAATTTTGCTATGAACCTAAAGCTGTTCTAAAAAAACGGGCACTTAAGGGGGCACTTAATGGGATGAGCACTGGATGTTATGCCATATGTTGGCAAATTGAATTACAACAACAACAAAAAAAGTTCAAAACAAAAAATAAAAAATAAATAAAAAAATAAAAAAGTTAAGTCTTAAGACTAAAAAAAAAGAAGAAAAGAATATGAAATTCAAAAACCATCAATATTTCTGACAACTGCTCCCACCAAATTAATCTGTAGTAGTTTGTATCTTCAGATAGTGGGAAGAAACCCCTAGAGACCTCTTATTCCCAAGGGGGGCCTTCTACAAGATCAGTGACATTGGGTAACATTAATAATACTGAAGCTGTTTACCTGCTTTGTGATTTATTTTTTCATTCAATAAACATTTATTGAGCACCTGCCATGCATTAGCATCAGAGGTTCAGAAGTGTAACCCCAACTAGGTATAGTCCCTATATCACTGACTGGACATTTCAGTAGGATAGTCAATAATAAAGTAAAAAGAAACTATTTAATTTTTTTTGTCAATGCTATATCACGTAAATTTCAGAGATCTGGTATTTGACATTATATATGGTAGATGTCCAAAGAAGGAATGAGCCTTAAAAAAATAACAATAATAAATAAATAAATAAATAAATAAATAAATAAATAAATAAATAAAATTTTAAAAGAACACAGGAAACAATGATAAATCCACAAAAAAGAAAGAGGCTTGAGATAATTCCTCACCATATTTGACTACTCATATACAGATTAATCAATAAATGCACTCAGTTTTTCACCAAAAATTTACTGAATTTCTACTATGTGATAAACATTGTTGAGAATTGGACCCATCATGGTGAGTAAGGCTCTGCCCTTGCCTATGAGGTTACTCATATTCTCATGAAAGACAAAAACATCCAAAGAAAGAAAGAAAGAAAGAAAGAAAGAAAGAAAGAAAGAAAGAATCACAAAATCATATTAGAAATATTTTAGAAGTCCTGGGCACAAGGTGCTTTCAATGCACAGAGGGAAAGAAGCTAACCATTCAGGTGAAACTGTGAAAGACTCACAGCAGCAGTGACTTTGCAATTGGCTTTGATACATATTGAAACCCAAAGTACTAATTGGGTCATTTTATTCCTGAGATGGGCAAAAGGGCCAGGCAAGAAAGAAGAAGAAAAAGGAACTAGCTTCTTTTCACTCTCCCCAACCCTGGATGACTAGGATTGAGCCTATCTGCAACAACTGATAATGAACATCTGACCCCACCTTTTCTTCTCAATGGAAACATTCTTTCCTGTTGACACATGAGAATAGAGCATGATATTTGATGATCCTAAAATCATCACAGATGTTCCGACAGTTCAACAAAGACAAAAGATTGATGTCACTCTCAGGTATTTTTTGGTCCTAAATAAACTAACCCCATCAGTTTCTGAAACAAGAAGACTGGTATGCCAAACTGCAGAGACAGAACTGACCTATGCTACTCCATGTCTAACAAATGGTAAACCAGAAAGATAATGCTAAATGTCTACTCTTGTACTGCTCCAAGTCATACTAATAGTGGGTAGTTTATCATTTCCCCCCACCTAACTGTATCTTCCTTTGATGTTAAATGCTTGGTTTCTCCATCATTCCCCAAATAAGATGAGTTCTTTCTAGAAAAAGTGCCTGTCATAGAGATTCTGCTGTCTCTTGGAATCAAAGATAAGCATGATCCTATACCCATCACACCTTACATAACTTCTACTGCAGATGAACTTCTTCTCCTACATAACTCCTGAGGCTTCTCTATCATATACTCTCCAGAGTAGTTCTTTCTAGTTGGAGGAACATATTCTTCAGGGAGACCCATGGAAGCTACCTGAGGAAAGGTACTTCTCAGAAATGCTGCCTTTTTTGCTGTGGGGAGATAATATAACTCTGAGAAAATGTTTAAAACTCTTGGCAACAATAAAGCTATATCTTCTCTTGGACTGTTGTAGCTGGTGGCTTGAAAGCATGGGATCTATACAGAGCAAGCGCTGTAAATTTTCCCCATAGACTTCACTTATATCTAGCACCAGATGGCATGGATTTGTGCCCTTTAAAATTCCTAAATCCCTCCTCTGTGATTCCTGTCAAAGAGAAAGCCTTTGGTTTCAGAATAAAAGCCCGGAATCACAATCAACTTCTTATGAGATAGCTAAAATGCATGAAATCCAGATCTCTAACACACAGACTCCATCAACTTTTACATTTTAGTTGTGCTTTCTATAGCAAGGATAAAATCTCATCATAGATTTTTAGACATCAGAGATCAGGTGCTGGTTGGCTCCACATATGTACTGTATAATGGAGAATCTTTCTCTCTGTAAAGGAAAAGACTTTTAACATGAGGAGAATGCTATCTTCCTGTGCACTGACACTATGTGCACACAAGGTTGTTGCTGACATATTAATGTGTGCATTTATTAGTCCTTTAATTCTTTGAAATGCTTTAGTTGGTATTTTTTCTTTTCAAATGAGGCTGAGCTACTGATGATAAGTCTAGGTTATGCAATCAGACTTTACTTCAAAGTTCGGGTCTGTTATTTTCAAGCGGTGTCATTCATGGCAAACTGTTACCTCACAATCCCCTAAGTTCATCTGCAAAATGGGTGTGATCATATCTACTTCTGGAAGAATGACAGGGGGAAGACAGAAATGAAACAAAAGCACATGGCAGTCTTCAGCTTATGGTAAGTGTTCATACATGTTAACTAATATTTTTACCTGCACACAGCTCCATAAAGAGGCTGGAGTGGGAAGATGACTTCATCCTCCAGCAGAGAACATGGAAGTTTGGAGAGACCACAGAGTCACTGTCAATGCCAAGGGTGGAATTAAGATCCAGATGTCTTGCTTTTAAGCTGGTCCAAGTACATTTTCTGTAACTGTTGCTATTTGTCTCCAGAAAAACTATCTAGCATGTATTTAGAAGAAAAATTTTATTTATTTGAGAAAGGGAGGGAAGTTGCATGTGTATGTGCATGAGTTGGGAGGGGGCAGGGCAGAGGGAGAGGGAGAAGAGGACTCTCCAAAGAGTAGGGAACCCAACGACTGAGGACTTGATCTCAGGACCCTGAGATCATAACCTGAGCCAAAGGTGGATGCTTAATCTACTGAGCCACCCAGTCACCCCTCCAGGAAAATTATTTAAGTAAACTATTATTTATAATGCAGTCTCCTAAGTAGAATGAATCTAGCATCTATCTATCTATCTATCTATCTATCTATCTATCTATCTATCATCTATCATATGCTATTGTGTATATAATGTATAATAAATATATATTATTGTGTATCTAATGCATAATACATATTTTATATATTTATATATAAATAGCTATAAATTGTATTCTTTTTAGGGACTTGTATAAAATGTATTATAGAAAATTAAATGGCAGTAGGTAAAATTCCAGTTTTTGAATATTTGAATTTCAAAGTGTACATATTATACATACTCATGTACAATAAGCTTCTTTATAAAATAATATCATAGCTTAAAATAACGTATATATTAAGAAGTATTAGGAAAATGAAATAAGTTACTTCATGACTTAGTGGGATCTTTATAGTCACTGTATCTTTTTAGAAGCTTTTAATGCAATTTGACAAAAGCATCAAATTCTACTGTGGCTTGGAGGTATATATTAATTTGTATATATTAATGTGTGTGTGAGTATATGAGTATATGTATGTTTACTGTGTATATATATAAGCTTATATGTATGTATATATTACACGCATGCACATGCACATACACACACTTTTTGTCCTCTCCTTATCTTCCATATATTTCCCTTGAATTTCCAACAATGATTACTGACTCTAAATTGAAAAAGAATTTCTCAGTTGTTCCTATAATCAAAATAAGCTTGTTTCTTTCTTAATCTAATTTAGATGGAATTTCCTTTGTCTAAGTGGGACTGTCATTTTGTACCATATTATCCAGACTTTATGAAATTAGCATATAGAATCAAACAAATAAACCAACATTGGCCTCATATTTCCAATAAGAAGGGAAAAAACCCAATGATTAATTTTTTTTGAACTAAGAGAGAAAGATGTGTATTGTTTGCTTGTTTACTTTAATCAAAGCTTTTCCTTTGAGGATGGCTGGAATCTCTATGAACATTTTCATCTCAGTGGCAAGTCAGTTTGGAGCCTGAATAGAAGCTTCCTAAAAATATTATTTTTGGAAAACTGACACTAATTGAAAGTCAACACTAATAATGTAAGGCCATCAGCAGCAGAGCAGAATGATAGGAGTGAGCAGAGTTTATAAAATGAGCCAAAGCATCTGGAACCTTTCTATGTGTGTGCGACCTGTCCTCTCAATCAGAGACTCAGTACTCACTCCTGAGAAGAGAGTCTGAGATAATCAGTGTCCCAGTCAATTCCTTCACCCTTATTGTTCATCATCTTGCTAATGAATTACATTCCTTTTTATTAATTCAAGATAAGCCTCCTCTTCTCTATCTCAACATTATAGATTTAAAGAAAAAATTAATTTAACAAACCTTTATTGAATGTTATGCCAGGTACAGTAATATGGCACTGAATCAAGCATGGTTTGGGGTCATGCAGTGCCCACTGTGCCCTATGAATATAGAAGTGAATATAAATAACTTTAATTTGATGTAGTGTGATCTATTTTTTGTTAAGAGAGAGAGCAGGGGAGGGACAGAGAGAGAGAGAGAGAGAGAGAGAGAGAATCTTAAACAGACCCCACACCCAGTGTGGAGCCTGATGCGGGGCTGAATCTCATGACCCTATTATCATGACCTGAGCTGAGTTAAGTAACACTTAACTTACTGAGCCACCCAGATGCCCCTGATGTTGTATGATTCAAATAAAATGTCAAGATGGAAGGAAGAGAGTAGCTTGGGTGACTGCAGTTTCTGTGAGAATAAGAGTCACATCTTTCTGCTAACCACTGTAGTCAGTAGCCAGCACTATGCCTGGATCATAATAAATGTGCTCAATAAATATTGTGGGAGAAAGGAAATGAGGATAGGAGGCAGGAGGCCATAACTCAAAAGGCCATGGCATCTTAAAGTTTCTTTATGGATAACTTGGTTTTCTCCACTTATATGAGGAACAGAAGGAAAGGGACGTTCCAGAGAAAGCAACCCTGTCCTAAGAAATAAAACATAGACAGATCATAGCAATTGTCAAAGAAGAAGTTCACAATGATCAGAGGGTAGAGTTGGTGATTAATGTTCTTAAGAGCAAAGCTAGTGATACTAGGACATTCACTTATAGGAAATAGAAAATAGGAAGAGTAACTCAGCAATGAGCTTGAAGTCTGGATACCTAGTGAGAAGGCCATTCTGATCAACTCTCATCTGCCAGAGTGAATATTTTTCCTTGCTGTGCTAAGTTCTCTCTCTCTCTCTCTCTCTCTCTCTTTTTGAGAGAGAGCATGCACACACACAAGAGCAGGGGCAGTGGGGGCTGGGGGAGGACGGTAGAGGGAGAGGGACAGAAAGTCTTTTTTTTAAAAGATTTTATTTATCTATTCATGAGAGACAGAGAGAAAGAGAGAGAGAGAGAGAAAGAGAGAGAGAGAGGCAGAGACACAGGCAGAGGGAGAAACAGGCCCCATGTGGGGAGCCTGACATGGGACTCGATCCCTGGTCTCCAGGATTAGGCCCTGGGCTGAAGGTAGGCTAAGCTGCTGAGCCACCCGGGCTCCCTGGGACAGAGAATCTTAAACAGATTCCATGCCCAACACAGAGCTCGACATGAGGTTCAAACCTACAACCCCAACACCAGGACCTGAGCCAAAACCACAAGTCGGACACCTAACCAACTGAGCCACCCAGGTGCCCCTGGACTAAGTTCTCATTAAAGTGTGAGAGGAAAGTTTTAAGGGGCCAATGATTAAGTGGGTAGAATTTGGATTGGCCTTATATTTGGGTATTAATGTTGGCAATGCACAAGGCAGGATTGGAGCTACGAAGAAGATTTAAAAAGAAAAAAATAAATACAAAAGGAAGCCTTTTCTTTTTTTCTTTTCTTTTCTTTTTTCCTCTTCTCTCTTTTTTTAAAGGATGCTCTTCACTCAGAGTAGATGACATTCAAGTCATGACCATTTGAGCACTGCTCTTGGTGAATCCCCCTTACTCCTCCTCTTTCAAACAATGCATACACATGTCAGTAATATCAGGCTTTCTAAATTATTGTAAGGTAGGGCTGCTCATGGAGGTAATTTTAAATTGGAGTTTGATTGCAAATATGTCATTTAAAAACACTCTAGTAGCAATTACCCTAGTCATTTACTAAAGAAAGTATGCCCTCCCAAGGCATTTGCTTTCCTGAAAGATTGGATCTGAGATTCTAGATGTTGAATACTGAGTTACTCCCAGCAATGAGATGGGACACATACACCATATGAATAGGAATTATGATGTGGATTCTACTGCTTATGTATCAACAATATTTAGGTAGCTTAGTGTCATGATACTGGAAAAGAAAGGACTTGCATTTGAAATACGGTAAAATGGCACGTTCACCTGATGGAGAAAAGGATGATTTCCCCTCTCCACAAGAATGCAAGAGCAGCTCTCTAACATTGTTGATTAGGTCTCCATCTTTAATGTTTGAGACCTTGACTCTCCCAAGGAAAGAAGAATGTGCCGCGATAGTTGATAGTTGCAGTTAACACTTCTTGGATCAGCTGCCAGCTCAAAATGATCAGGTCTTTTCTGAAAACAACCCTGAGGCACAGCAGAGGGCCCTCCTGCTCATGTGCCTGCCATGGAATGACTGGCCACAGCTATATGATGAAGGGCAGGCCCTCACTGGCATTTTTCATTTTCCATCTCCCAGAGTTCCTAAAGAAGTAGCACTCTGGCAGTAGAGGGTGGAAAGTGTTTGTTGACTGCTTCAAACCTGGTTCTACATATCTTGCAAACTAGTTTGATCCACTTCATGACTGTCATGAAGATTTATTAAAAACCAAACCAAGCCAAACGTAAAGCTCCTTCGCTGTTACCTGGCCCACATAACTCAGAGTGAGACTTGATGAATCCCCCTTTAGTAAATCAATAAAGAACTGTCAGTGAGCTTTATAATATCTGCAAGGACTGCTGCAAGAGAGGCAAAGAGGAGACCATCAGGTGGAATAGTGGTGACACCAACTACCATAGAAGCTGTTGAAAGCTATTTCCTGCTTCACCTGGAGAAGCAGACTATCTTCCTTCATTCTCTTCCTATCTGCAAACCAGAATGGAGGGGGTTTGTTGGAGGAAATAACCCATCTGGTGGCCCATGAAGCAATTTTTTTCTGTGCAATTCAGGGAGTGCCACCTCTCCTCTCAACTCAAAGAATTGTAACATCTAAGTTCATCAGGTGTCCATGCTCCCCTTTGAAGCTTTTCCTTAAATGCATAATTAAGGAAAATGCATAGGTATCCCTTAAATGCATAATTCCCTTTCCTTTTGCTTTTGTTATTCCTGCAGCATTGTTTTGGGGAAAGGAGTTAAAAAATTGAAACTTTTGGGATGCCTGGGTGGCTCAGCAGTTGAGCATCTGCTTTTGGCTCAGGGCGTGATCCTGTGTCCGAGGATCAAGTCCCGCATCAGGCTCCCTGTGAGGAGCTTGCTTCTCTCTTTGCCTATGTCTTTGCCTTTCTCTCTCTCTCTCTCTCTCTCTCTCTCTCTCTCTCTCTCTCTGTCATGAATAAATAAATAAATCTTTAAAAAAAATTGAAACTATTATTGCCTGGTGATCTGGTACTGGGTCCAAGGGGAACTGGGTTTTATGTTTAATTGAGATGTTAAGTAGAAGTTAATGCCACTTCTGGTGCCATGTTGGTAGAAAAAGCACTGGACCAAGGACCCCAGTTTACTGGATTCTAACCACAGTTTTGACACTGATTTGAGCCACAGACAATCTCCCTGGAGTTCATTCTCAAATACTTAAAGTGGAAGACCTATCAATATTTTCTCTGGTGGCCAGCAGTCTACACTCAATGGTGGTTCAGATAGGTGGTCTTTCATTAGTTAATGGCTGCAGGCAACATGCCACTGCACAGAACTCTGGGAAGGCTGCCTCATTTTTTGAGTGGTCCCTCTTTATTTTCTTTTCAATTAGTTTTATGTGTCTATTTATTTTCCTCAACAAGTTCATAATTTCATTTCTTTTTTTCTGTTTATATTCCCTCTCTGTTTCTACCCAAACCCTGCCGTGCTCCACACTCTGAAAATCTGCTTGCTTTTAAAATCCATCTGCATTGAATTATTTATAGTTTTGATAAAGTCCTGTTTTGTCTGATGTTTATTTTCTTTAATAACAAGAAACCTGGGTGAACTTTTCCAAAAGACCAAAAAAGGATTCTAGTTTTCAAAGATGCTAGGCAACCATGGCCAAGATGCACAAAACAAGCCTTGGATGCCCTTTCTTTTGTAATCTGGGTTTTTTCCCCTCTATTAAACATCCTTTCATCTGAATGTGTAGTGGGGAGGGGGAAAGTAAATAAATCCCTTCAGCATGGACTCTCTCCAGAACAAAATTATGTGCCTCTTTTCACTAGCCAATCCCTTTGGTTCAGTCACTTCTAGACCAATAATGATACTTTTAGTCCACAAGGGAAATTTGGGATTGTGATTGGCAGGCATGGTCACATGATAAAGATGCTCAATTATCCTACCTATTGTTTGTAACTTTTTATTCTACAGGAAAACAACTTCACTTGTTACATTTTGTTATCCCAATTTTCATTTGCTTGTGTGGGTTTTTCCATTGTCATCTCTCTATCTAGTTTTTCATGGCACACATATCACTGATTCATTGGAGCCTTTGTAGCTAACCAGTTCTCAGATTCATATTCCCTTCCTACAACATCCTCTCCCCCTCCCCTTTGCCTTCTATCATCCCATCCAGTGTTTCCTGCATTAAATTAATTAGTGTAGGTGTTGGAGGTGTGTCAATAAGGGATGAGTGGATGAGAGAGGTTTTCAGCCATTAGCTCCAGATAAACACACCACACAGACATACTCACACATATCACATGTGCATCACACATAGGATGCAAAAGCAAAATGGAGAGCCAGTGATGTCAGGATGACCAAAGGTGAGAATAAAAGATCAGAGCAAATGTACCAACCAGAGAGTCTGAGTTAGCTATGCCGATCAAAGTAATTTGGAACACTGCATGAGGGGAAAACAAACAGAAATCTTCTATCTTGGATAGTTTTCAGAGGATGCTTTTTTATTCAGTTAGGTGAAAAAGAGAAAGTTTTTTCTTCACTTGGCCTATTATTTCCTCCTCTCCTCCTTTTATGCATTTCTTATTGTATACATACATACACACACATTGTGTGTACACACACACACACACACACACACCAGCCCCACCCCCATTCTTCTTTCCAATCCTTCCTTTAAGGTTTAATTTAACAATAACATTTGCGATCGGGGTCCTGAGCATCTCAAGGGCATTGCGCTTGAAATTGCACACACTCTGCACCATTTATCATAGGCTGACATGTGTCATGTTCCAGACTGCAGCTCCAAGAGGTTACAGCTCACGACTGCCTCTTTGTTGATCAGCTGCCGAGACAACTAAGGCACCTTTCTTCCCTTCTCCTTTCATTTTTTTTTCTCATTATTAAAGCTGCCTCATCCCCTTTTTGAAGGCCTAACTCACCCCTTCACAGAAGAAGAAACACAAAAGAATTTGTATTGTGTTGGATGCTGTGTCCCTCATTTCCTGAAATTTCTGATGGGGGGCCACTCGGTGTTTAATAAGATCGGAATGCACCACTATAAACTTTAATCTTTGTCGAGAGAAACGGAAAAGGCCATTAAAGTGGCCTGGCTTTGTTTCCAAGCAGACAGAGTCTTGTGCAGGATGGGAACATTTGGAACCCTACCTGGATGCCAGCCACACTGACAGAAGCCACCCAAGTCCTGTTTTCAGAGCATGCTCCTCCATGGTATGGTCCTTGTTTTGTGCCATCTTCTAAGCCAGCTGGGCTTTGAACTGCCCTCTGAAAGCCCACCCCCCCTTTTTTTTTTTGCAAATTAAGGTACTCAAGTCAGACACAGGACTATCAGATTCCAGGGTGAGGTCTCTTGTGGGCCTTGCCCACCAAAGGCTCAACTTGTATCCAACCTTTCACGGATGCTGAGACTGAGACAACTGCTGGGAAAGTTTTAAGAACAGGCTCACTACAATAAATACTTGTCTCCCATGCGGCCAGTTTTGTCCTGAGGTGTTTTACAGCAAGTATCTCTGATTGCAGAGCTCTTTCTGCTGAAGAGCAGAGGCTCAGCGTTGAGTTGTAATCATGGTTTTCAGAGTAGATTGCTCACATATTCTCATTTTCCCAACCTCTCTCCTGACATGTTCACCTCTGACCTCTCCTGGCTGCCCTCCCTTTTTCTCTGTGACAAAATAGGGCAGACACTCTTTTACCCTTGTGAATTCCTTCCCAGCTGTGGTCCTCTCTCAAACACCCCTTATTCAGGGCCACTCAGACTCTCCTGCCCTCATCCCTCATCTTGCATCCTTACTCTTTTCCTACCGGGCTTGTGAGGTTTGTACAGCAGGATGTATGTAATTTATTACACATTACATACCAAGACTGTACTCTTTCTGTTTGTCTCAGCACCCTGTAAGCCCTCAACTCGTGGACTGAATGGATGAATGAAAGACACAGATACAACTATTCCTTGGGGATTCTGAAAAGGGTTGTTAGATCTGTAGTTCTGTGAGAGCATTCCTTAAACGACTTCAGCCTCTCTGTCACTGATTGCCTTCCCCTTCCCCATGGATCCAGCCATTTTAGGTGAACTCTTACCTCAAACTTTATGGAGCTCAGGACTGGGCCAGAACATACAGAGGCCTGGCTGGAGTGTTTATAATATATAGAAACATATATACACAGGATTTGCCATATATCCAAGTTTACCCTCAAAGGAAGTACACCGGCTTAGGGAAAAGGAAACATTTTGTGAGGTGGCATTCACTAAGATTGACTAGTTGTCAGGCCCTTGGATAGTTTTCTGAACTATGAAAATGGTAAGATGTAACCTCTGGCCACAAAGAGCTCACAGTCTGGGATGGGCAATAGTGAATCCAAAGCAACACAGGTGTGGCAGAGAGTGATGGACAAGAGAAAGGGACCCTCCCATCCACACGGGGACAGGTTCTGTGGTTTCACAGAAACATTAAGGCTGAATCTTCAGGGAGGACTTGAAGCCTTAGGTAGGTGGATCAGGCTAAAGGGTCTCCCTAAAGGATGCTACTGCCTGGATAAAGGTCCAAGGTAGTGTGAGTGCAGAGTGACTCTTCTTTCCCCATTGCCATTGGTATCTCCAATAAGACTTAATTTTTTTTTTATTTCCTTTGGGATCTACAAAATATAACTATTAAGTGAACAGGGCTTATCCAACCCATAATGGCAGATGATGCTCTCCTAACCTATCTTTATCATCTAAGGAATCTGCCCTACAATGGGTCCCTCAACCCTGAAACCAGCTAATAATGGCTGCTTCCCCCAAGTAAGGATTAGATAGAAACTGAATGTGATGGCTTATGTGTATGTATACACTTGTGAGTGCATGTGTGTGTCTATGGGAGAGAGAGGGAGAGAGAGAGAGAGAGGAATAGACCCTAGAGCTAGTGAGATTAGAATAATTTGAGGAAAAGTGTGAGTCCCAGAAAAGGTGTGCTGCTACTGGACTTCTAAGGTGTGCTTTCTCATTCAAACAGAGTCCTGGCTTTGCAAACATCCTGAGGTTGATCTGAAAAATAATTGAGAATTGAAATCACAACTCAAAGCCACTGGAGAAAAAGGTGATTTGAGACCCATCCTTGTGTTGCCAAAACACTCCATTGAAAGATGAACAATTCAAATGTCAACTGATTGTTTTGTTTCTATGACATCAAATATCAGGGTATTTCCAACCATTTTTGTGTTTCGTATCACTTAGACAATACATTGAGATGACTCACTTTTCATCCAGATACCTTAACATCCTGAAAGATATATCCTAATTGTCATTTAATTTGGGGTCAATGTGTTAGCATAATGATGAATGAGAAAATGGTGTGCTGGCAGCCCTGGGGAAAGAGATTCAAGTATAAAATCTGAAAAATTAAGTAAACAAAACCGATAGAATCTCTTTTTTTTTCTGCCATAGATGTAGCCCTTTTCATATTTGCAAAGCAGAATTATTATTCTTACTACCCTCAAAGAGTATAATGTCACACATCTATGACTTAACTTCCCAAACAATGGATTTAGAAATGGATGAATGACCACGGAATCACTAAATCAAATGTGTGACCAGTATCAAGTCAGCATTTTTGTATATTATTATTGGTTCCTTGATTTTCATTAAAACCATTAAAAGCAGCCTATAACCAATTCATGTTCTACTTTTACTAAAAAGGATCTTTGTTGAGCTGTTGGGTAACAAGAGGGAGGTGACTGACTCAAGAGGTCAAATGACTTCTGAAAGGAGAGGTGCCAACAAACCAAACAAGTAAAATTAAAAAAAAAAAAAAAAACAACCCAGATAAGACATAATAATAAGCTGAAGACTATTTAAAAGCAATCAAATGAAGATGTTGAGAATATTATACAAAAGAATAATGATATTTGTACAGTAGGTAAAATATAGATTACAATTTATAACAGGATACAGGAAGGAGACAGGAATTGTTTATGGGACCTTGTGACAGAATTTCAACAAATCTCTTTTAAAAGCTTTCTCTTTGCCTTGGCATCGAGTCCTAGGCAGCTCTGGCAGCCACGTGAGCTGAAACAAAATGCCCAGACATTAGAAGGTCTGAGAATAGAACCTGATCTGAACTCCAGATTCAGCTACATCCTATCTCATGTCCAGTTCATGTACTGTCTGAAGCCTAATCGCCTCTCTGTCTGAGAACATTAATCTAGGAGAGGTTCGGAAACTTTTCTAGTAGTTTCTTTAATATCCTATTGTTTATGAGAACTTTAAGTTAGCCCTTTGGGCCTCTATCTCAAGGTGATTATTTCCTTGAAGATTCTGGCTTAAAGGTATATGTATAATGAAGATAACAATTGGAGGGCTATTCTCACAGAAGCCTTCTATATGATGGTCCTTTAACTGGAGTTTGAATGAATGGCAGCCCTACTCCATATGGTTGTTGTGAGGATGAAATGCATTAATATATGTGAAGTGCTACGAACAGTGCTTAGCACATAGTGAAGGCGATACAATGATAGCTGTTCTCTTGTTATCATTGTTATTCTTGCAAGTCAACTGGATGGGTACATTTGACTGCCATGTGCATTTCCATTCAATTCCATACAATTGCTAGTTTCCCTTGCTTTCACCTACTCTTTCTTTATTCTCTCTGTTTCTTTCCTATTCCCATTTTTTTTAAAGAGAGAAAGAGTGCCCACGCGTGAAGTGAGGGAGGGGTAGAGAGAGAGGGAAAGAGAGAATCTTAAGCAGTCTTCATGCTGGGTGGGGCAGGATGATCTCCTGACCCTGAGATCATGATCTGAACCAAAATCAAGAGTCAGATGCATAACGACCTGAGCCATCCAGTCACCATTGTTGGTTCCATTTATGAATAGTAATCATTAACATGTATCGTTCATTCACTGTGTGCTGGACATGGCACTACATATCTTACATGTTTCATCTCATTTGATCTTCCTCCTAAAGCCTGTGAGGTAGGCACTGTTATTTTTCTCATATCTCAGGTGAAGAAAGAGCTCTATAAAGATTTAGATATTTGGACAAAGTAGTTCCACTGGTGTGAGCTGATCTGGGATCTGACAGGCAGTCCAGTGTAGGAGCTGAGTTCTCAGTCCCACTCATTTCTGTCCCCATTTCATTCCTCATGATCGCTGCTGGATTCAGTGGTTGAACTGTGCATCTGATATTCTGCCTCTGTCTTCCTTCTGGCTAGATGTAAACCGAGTGCCACCCAGCCTCACCAACGTCCCAGCCTGATCATCCACAAGGCCCTCATTTTGCATTTTTCTAAATCGAAGAGTTTTTCTCTATAGCTCTGAGGAACATCTTTCTATCATAGGCCTTTAGGACACAGGAGTTTACAGACTGAGACAGAAAATAATAGTCAAACTCACCTCATAAAATTCACATGATTAAGTAGATGAATATAGTTTTTTGCAGTCCTTACTTATCAATCATTTTGTAATTTCCATATAGTGGAAAATGTCAATTCACCAAAATGTTTAAAAAATGGGGCTCTCCAGGTAAGCTGGCACTTTTTTTTTTTTTTTTGCTATTAATAGATGATCGAAAAAACCTCAAACCCTTTGTTCCCATTGCCATTATTATCAAATGGGTAAATGGGTAAAACCCACTTCCCTCCTTCAGCAATCACTTGCCTGTTTCTTTCTTTGATGCTTTAGATTCTTAGTTTCAAAGAGTCCATTTTATGACTACAAATTGTTGGTATTTATTGCCATAAACATAGACTGTGTAGGCAATTAGAAAATGAGAGGGGGATTCCTGGGTGGTTCAGCGGTTTGGCACCTGCCTTTGGCCCGGGGCGCCATCCTGGGGTCCCGGGATAGAGTCCCGTGTTGGGCTCCCGGCGTGGGGCCTGCTTCTCCCTCTGTCTGTGTCTCTGCCTCTCTCTCTCTCTCTCTCTCTATCATGAATAAGTAAATAAAATTAAAAAAAAAAAGAACAGAGAGGAATTTTTTTCCCCTGATTTGTTTTTCCATGTGCTCAAGTCTATAGTACTTTTTCTCTATTAGAAGTGATTTTTCTCTTGAATGTGAATCAATGCATAAAAGGAAAAGTTCACACATGACTGTTGATTATCCTTGTATTAGTCATTTCATTATTTTATTTTATTTCAACTATGCCTTTCCCTTCCATCAGGTAGGGTGACACTGCTCAATTATTCCACCCCCCCCCCCACCTTGCTCTTTTGGTTTTCCTCCCCCTCATTTTCAGGACAGAACTATCTCACCCTCTCTGTGTCCCTCTAAACCATATATAGCATTTATAACCTTGTCTCATAGTTACTGGTCTATAACCTACTTCCCTGCCTTCCTCTTTCATCTTCACTCCCTCCTCTGCCCTGACATCTCTGATGCTTTTAATCCCTCAATAACTGCAAATACAACTGCATGTGGTGCAGATATACCCCATACTGATCTTAATAATATGGTCTGGTGTACTAAGGGTGAACACTAAGAATGAGAACACCAGAGTTCTGAGGGGGACTCTGCCAATCCTTGGTGACATGACCTCAAGGAAGAGTAGAAAAGCTTTTACTCTGAATGCAGTATTAAGAAGTTGGAGGCACCTGGGTGGCTCAGTGTTGAGTGTCTGCCTTTGGCTTAGGTTGTGATCCCAGAGTCCTGGGACTGAGTTCCTCATCGGGCTCCCTGCAGGAAGCCTACTTCTCCCTCTGCCTGTGTCTCTGCATCTCTTTCTGTGTCTTTCATGAATAAATAAATAATAAATAAATAAATATGTATATATATATATATATATATTTTTTTTTTAAAGAACTTGATATGAGATGGAAGCCCACCTAAGTCAAATTTTTTGTCCACTACCACTCAACCATTGTTTGAATTCAGGATTTCTAGTTTGGAGTCAATCATTCTTTCTATTTCATCTGTCATATGAGGACCTCCTTACTGAGATATATGTTGACTTTGGGCATGAAAATAAGACAGGATTAAAGCTGTGAAGTTACTTTTGAAAATATTAACTGTGAAACATCTAAGTACTGGTACCTCATATGTAAACAACACCAGTAGGTCTACTCAAACGTGCTACCCCTGACTCAAATATGTGCTGAGAACCCAACAAAGGATAATCTACTCTTAACGCTTTTATGGATTCTACCAGAATAATGGAGTTCTTGTCATGTTTCCATAATACAACTTAGCAAACTTCTTTATTGATCCTAAGGCAAACAAGAGGGATGAAGTGTGCTGATACTAACCTAAGGACTGATCCCATTTCCTTTCTACCATTACAATGTGAAAGAAAGAGAAGGAAGATGCCAAAGCTGGAGGAAAATAAACATAAAAGTGCAGACTGATAAATAATCTTTCATGTAGTGTATCTGTTCATTAATTAGTTTAAGAGAAACAGCAGTAGTATTTCAAATAAGTATGCTGTTCAAAAACAAAGAAAATAAAAACAAATTAAAATAGGCAGTCACCAGCATTAGGTATTTCAAGAAGATCCAATGGGATTTTCCAGTCCAGACAAATGACAAGATCAGCATAAGGATGTTGGGGCCTTCCTGAATCATCTGAAAGGCACAGAAAAGAGTTAAAATGTGAGTGCAAAGCAGTGTCTGGTACGTAAGACTGAGGTATAAACAGAATAAGCCAGCTCTGTCTTCATATCATAGGGATTCCCATGATAGAACCACGGGCATCATGCAGAAATGAAATCAGGATGAGAGAAGAGTTGCCTTTGGAAAGACTAAGCTGTCCAGCAGCAGAGCAGCAGAGCAGCAGAGCATGTGGCCTGGGGGAGAGGTGGTCATTTTAAAAATTATAAGGTGGTATGCAAATTCCCAAATACTTATTTTGCTTAGAACTCAGAGACTCATAAGCTTTAGCAGATTTCCATGGTATCTAAATGAAGTATAAACTATATTAACTAAAAATGTTTGTTGCTTTTTATGTTTGCTATACAAAGGGCAAAAGGACAGAAATCCACCCCCAAAATCTCTAGGAGAAAAATACTTATAAAAAAATAAAATCCAATGACATCATTGGACACAAACCAAAGCTCTTAGTAAGAATCTTTCATCATTAGTGAAAAATCAGTTACCTATTAATATTGTCATTTTTAAAATATAAAATATGCTCCAATAAGCTATATAGGAAGATATCCTTAATTTGCTTCCCTGGTTGGTGGTCGCCTGAAGAAGGGACGTGGAACTGCTGGTCCCCGGAAATTAAGAGAAGCAGTGTCAGGGAGCTCAGCAGGAAGCTGATTTGAGACTAGAGTAATTGCCAAGATGATTAATTATTCCTTTGAGTTGTACACAAGTGTTCTTTCTCCCCTCTTCACCAGCATGCTGACTTCAGAAGAGGAGCTAGCCCACACTGGCGGGTCCAGCTGCCCAGACACAGCCAGTTCTCTGGCCTCATTCTCCCCCGCAGAACAGCCACCAGGGGATGGGGAGGGGGGCTTCTTTTTTTTCACTGGAGAACTGCTTGAGGTGTCACCTTGTCACTGCTCACACCCTCAGTCTTCAAGAGAGTACTGTACATTCTTCCATGTTTCTCAGGCCATCGAGAGAGTATTTTTATTCAGGGCTTTTCTTTTGCTATTTGGAAGGAGACAGTCAGGTTATGAACTTCAAGTAGAGTGCCTGCTCTTAGCTAAGGGTTTTACCATTGTGATTGTGTGTGATCCAGCCCCATCAGGTTGGTATCATCTTCTGTATTGTACAAATAAAAGGGACTGAAATCAGCATAGTAAAGATCTGAGGCTGCAAAACCAAGCATTATAGGACCAGAACTCAAGTGTCTCCCACCCCAGAGCACATTATTGTTGTATTCTACAAGACCCCCTCTCCAACTGAGCACCTAGTTCAACACAGGAGTGTCTTGTCTTACACTGGAACCCACATGCATCATCCTTCCCCGAAAAAGCCTATAGAATAGGAAGAGATAGAATAACAAAGGTATGTTAGAAAAATATTTATCAGTGTCTTGACTGAACAAACTGAAGGTATTTGGCAGCCATTTTGATTCCGTTAACTACAAAGAACTATTCAAGAGGAGAGATGGATCAGGAAGTGATATAGTGTGTAGTGCTTAATTAAGCATCCTGTCTTTGGAACTGTCTTGCCTGGGATTGTATCCCACATCTACCAGTTGCTATTTTATAGACCTAAATACAGTTTGGTTCAGTTTTCTCAGCTGAGAAATGGGTATGTTAAATAGTACTTACCTTACAAAATTGTTCTGAGGATTAAATTATGCATGGACACTGCTTAGAGCTCTTCCTTGTTCCTAGTGACTACTCAGTAGACATCAGCTATTATTATCATCGTAGTAGTGGTATATACCCAACTAATGCCACTGATGAACTGAAATAAACACAAACTTTTGGCTAAAAATCAGTAGCAAGAGAAAAATAAAACTGGCAAAGCAGGGCAGGAAATAAAAAGAATTGGTTTGCATTAGTTCAGGTAAAGACAAGCTGGAAATTTGGGCTGGCCATGAGCTAAATATGAGCTGAAAGTCTGATGGCATTATTTTAAGAAGGTAGGTGAGGGCTTTATATAAATATGAAGCAGAGTGTCCTGAGAGTCTTCCACCTCCTGCTCTAGTGGATCAGATCTGAGCTAAATCAAGTCCATTTCTGAGTGAGGTCCTTTAAAGGGAAAATTAATAACCCCAAACTAGAATGTGTCTATAAAAGAAAGAACAAAAGCAGGAGGGGTCTGGTATCTTCTCGAATTAAGGAGGTTGAACTGTGAGACACAACTGTGAGAGTCTTGACTCACTATTTAAGAGAATGTAATTATGACAACTGTCCAAGTATGAAATGGGGTGATTTATAGCTCATGAGCCCCCTGCCTCCAAAAGAAAAAAAAAAAAACAAAACAAACAAAAAACAAAAAAACAAAACAAAAACAAAAACAAAAACAAAAACTTGCCATGGATTTTGCTAAGAAACTTGTCGATGGAAATCTGAATTACATACACTGTTGGAAGACTTTTTACTCTCTTTGACAGTTCCTGATTCTGTGACAGAAAAAGATAAATCTGCCCATAGCCACCTGCCTCTAGTAACCAGCCTCCACATTTATGACTTGCCATACTTACTGGTGACCATCCCCTCTGGTTTCCATGGTGGGTGGAGTGCTCCCCACCAGGGGTGGGTAGGTTGCTCAGTAGGACACCCACAGACTTGTGCTTGTTGCCTTTGAGCTGGATGCTTCCCAAAAACCAGGTGTATTTGTCCCCATTTCTATTTAAACTAGTTGCATCTGTTACTGTAATTGCTTAGTTTCATTAAACATTATGTAAACTGGTGAAATATTACTGTTAGAAGACAGCAAGATGTTGTGTCTATGAGAACGAAGTTGAATGCCTTGGAAAGATTTGATGAAGGCTATTTGCTAAAAAGTAATTGCTGTTAAATTAGGTGTGAGTTAGACAAATGTATAAGATTGGGAAAGATCATTAAAATTTAGATGGATTCTCTTCTGAGATTGCTCTGCAAGTTTTTAAGTTCTGGCTCCTCCTTGTAGACACTGAAAAATCATGGATGCTGCTTAATAAGTGTGATTTATGCAAAATGATGATGCGGAACTCTGATGGGCAGGCCCATGTGCAGAAAGAAGGCCTTGACCCTCTATCCAGAGGTTGACAAATTATAGATACATTTTAAGTTTAAAAAGTTTAATATATGATGTTTCTTTCTTATGATTCTCTGATGACTGGTATTTTACATTTTTCACCGAGTTTCCAGCAGCCATAACTGCTGGAATGACTGTCATGTTCCTTGTATGACTTGTTATTGTTCAGAGAGGTGGCTTCTTCTATAACCATTAGCATGAGTGGCATGAAAGAATGTTACCCTCGAATTCAACAATGAGCAAAGGCTGGCATGAGGCATTCTGGACAGGGAGATATGCAGTGTGATGAGCATTGCCAAGCAAGAGGGAAGGAGGCAACCGGGAAGGCCGGTGGATCTGTGTCAGAGAAATAGCTTTAGGATTCAAGCCCTGATCCAAGGGGGAGTAGGTTAGGTCACTGCCAAATACTGGGTATTCCCGTCACAAGATGAGAGGTGCAAATGTCTAGAGATGTACCCAAAAAACAAAAGCCAACCATCAGAACCTGAGCAAGGTGGCAGAGAGAGAACAGAGGGGTGCAGGAGGCAGATACACAGTGTCTTGCTTTAGTCAGAAGGCATAATCTGGCCCCTATGACTCCAAATGGCCTCATATCAATGTTGGTGTCTCAGAAGTTCCACCAAGCACCTGTCAGAAGGATTGTTTTTTTGTTTGTTTGTTTGTTTTGTTTTGTTTTGATCTACAAAGAGTGTTTGATAAGAGGCAATAGAACTGGACTCTGTGGTCTGGCATTGCCACAATCTTAGGCAGATCCTGAGGTCTTACCCTTGGCTGTACTTCCTCTCCATGGTCTTATCTATCAAGAGACATTTTCATCATCCTTAAGGTAAAGTCTGAGGAATTGATAAGTTAGTATATGTAAAAAACTTTGACAGCAGTAAATAAATGTAAGCTTTTGTACATTTTGCAAAGATTTGGGCAATAGGATCATCGTTTTTGCAATTTTTTTCAAATAGGATTGGCTTCTTGGTATGGAAAATATGAACTTAGGTAGAGGTAGAAATTGGTAGAACTGCCAACAATGAGGGGATTCCAAATAACTTATTAGTTTAATTTTTGATATCATGGAGGCACCTGGGTGGCTCAGTTGGTTAAGCATCCTACTCTTAATTTTGGCCAAGATTTGAGATGAGCCTAGCATGGATCCTACTTTAAGAAATATACTGATGTTATGGCCACTGCTAGTTTAGAACTAGCATATATATATATATATATATATATATATATATATATATATATATAATTTTATTTATTAGGTATTATTGATTTACTGGGGGAAGAGCAGAGGGAGAGGGACAAACAGACTCTGCACTAAGCATGGAACCTGATGCAGGATTCAGTCTCAGGAACTAAGATCATGACCTGAGTCAAAACCAAGAGTCAAATGCTTACCTGACTGAGCCACCCAGGTGCCCCACTAAACATATATGTAATGCTTCTAAAGTACAGGGTTGGATTTTAGATTTTATTTTCTCAAATGTTCTTTTGTCAGTTCTTTGGATTTAATTAAAATATTTCTATTTTGTCACAGGGACAAATATATTGGAATATGTACTGAAAAGTGATGAAATGGAATTATAAGATAAATCTGGGATCCCAATCTCAACTTCAATATTATTAGCTGTGAGCTGGTACAGCCTCAAGTAAATTCCCACCTACATGATCCTGGGTTCTTTCCCTCTAAAAGAGGTGATAACAAAGCTAACCTCATTGGATTCTATGAGGATTAAATAGGTTCATGATAATGCATGCAATTTGCCTAGTTTGATAGTGGGTACTAAAGAAGTAGGCATCAAAATTAGTTTACACTGATATTCAATTGACAAATGAAATTTGTATACACTCAGCATTAGATAGCTGGATTATCTTTCAAAAGTTAAATGTTGAGTTCATTTGTCACTTTACAAAAAGTATTATATTCTGTAGGGATTCACAATCAGGCTTGTTTCAATGCATAACTCTTCTATAGAACTTCAAATATCATTTAACGTATAATTATCAGACAAATACAATACCAATTATATGCAATGGTGTTTAGTGGGACCATTTGAAGAAGGGTGATACAAACACCAACATGGTCTGTTTATTTCATCCTTCTGTTGTGTCCCGTAAGACTAGAGAACTTAGAAGGCAAGATCGCTATTCAAAAAGGTGGAAGGAACCAAGATGAACATTGAAAATACAAACAGCTTTCCATGTAAGATAGTCTTGAAGTAATGGCCATACAGTGCGATGCAGATAATAAAGGATTTATTCAATCATCCACACATCCACATATTGTTACTTATTAGCACCTGCTACATGTCAGGCACTATTCTAGGCAATGGGTTATGAACAAAGAATGAAACAATTATGGAATCTGCCTTTAGCGTGTTTACTTCCAGTTGTGGGAAGACATACAGCAATGGTGTAAGTACATGTGTAAGATGAGTGCAGGTGGTGGTAAGTGCCACGAAGAAAATAAAATAGGGCATTAAGAGAGTGACTTGGAGGGCAGCACCTAAGTGGCTCACTCAGTTACAGTATTTGCCTTCAGCCCAAGTTATGATCTCAGGGTCCTGGGATTAAGCCCCATATTGGGCTCCCTGCTCAGCAGGGAGCCTGCTTCTCCCTCTCCTCCCCACTTGTGCTATCTTGGTCACTCTCTCTTTCTCTCTCTAAATAAATAAATAAAATATTAAAAGAGAGAGAGAGAGAGAGAGAGAGAGAGAGAGAGAGAGACTTAGGGCGTATGGAGTGGGAGGCCAGAAATACCAGCCTCTCCTAGGAGGTGACATATGAGTTGAGGTCTGAATGATGAGAAGGAGCCAGATACATAAGAATTTGCAGAAAGGCTATTCCAAGTAGGGGGGATGGAGTAACTGCAAGAGCTCACAACAGCAAAAAGTTAGGTGTCTAGGAAGGTCAGTGTGGCTTGAGCAGAACAGTGAGGGGAAGTGGTAGGAATTAAGGTTGGAGAGATAGGCTGGAGCTGAGTTCATTACTAGGAATTCTTGATGGTGGCACCTAATGAGACATGAGTGGAAGAGGTGAACTCTGAGTGGTTTGGGAAAGAAATTAAGGATAAGGAAGAGCAACATAATCAAAGGCACAAATGTGATGAGCCTGTAGCCATTTTATGGGAAAGTGGGCAGCCTGATTTGACTGGCCTGAAGGGCAGAGTAATGTCAGGCTTAGAGTAGATGTCACAGGAACCCTGAATGGACAGGAATCTGGCTTTCACAAAGCAAGAATGAAGACTGACTCCAGGTTTCTGAGAAGGAAAGGATGTAATGGAAATGATATTCATAAAAGGAGATCCTGGCAAAGCTCAGACAGGTAGAGGGTAGGAGAAAGAATGAGTCATGAAGGTCAGCTGAGATGAGCCAAAGTCCAGTGTTCTCAAACTTGAGTGAGCATATGAACCACCCAAGGGGCTTGTTAAAACTCAACACCCTTTGCCCATCCACAGAGCTGCTGAGTCACTAGATCTAGGGTGAGGTGTGAGGGTCCACATTTCTATAAGGTTCCAGGTGGTGCTGATTCAACTGGTCTGAGCACCACCTACAGAGGGCCACTGTCCAAAGCAACCCTGAGGGGCATTGGATCCAAGGTTAGGGGGCCAGGCTTCTGAGGCTGACACAGTGACAAAAGGCTGCGAGACTTGGGCCAGTCACTTCACTGCCTTGAACTTCTGTGTTATTATCAGGAAAGGAAGAAAATAGTAATTGTAATTAAGTTCCCATGATGCTTAACTAAGAGGATGTATTTACGACCCTAGCAGAATATCCAACATAGTTGTTGCTTCTTAGTTGAGTTGAATCTTAAATGATGAGGATTTAGACCCTGTAAGAAATGGAGAGGAAAGGATATATTTAAGAGAAAAGGAAGGTGTTTTTTTTTTAATTTTGTTTTGTTTGTTTATTAAAGCAAATGGCCTCATTCCGTGTGGTCTATACCAGCTGGAGTGCATCAGTGTGTTCTCAAGTTAATGCTGCCCTTAAATCCTGAGTGGAAATTGGGTCATGAAAACAGTTAGTAATTTTATAAATAATGGCAAAATTCTCTAGTTAGTCATAAAGAATAGTTCTGAAATATTCTGAATTTATTGGTGAGAAGACATGCATTACATGTTTAAAAGACATTTAAAAGCATTCTGGGCATTTCATGGTGATGAAATATTTTAATCAGAGGGTAGATCTCAGAATTCTGTGGAAGGTTCCTTATTCAGTAAATAATTCTGCAGTGAGAAGTTCAACTTTGCATTTTGTATCTGCTTCTCTTGACCATACCCCCCACCCCCCAAAAAAGAAATATTTCACTATATTTTGGAAGTCTTCATATAACACTCCCCTACTGGATTCTTTTCTAAACACATTCAAACATTAACCCTCTGCATGACTTAGAGACTATTACCATCCCCATGAAACAGATGGGGAAACTGAGGCACAAGCATTAACAGTGTGCCAGGATTACAGAATATCTAAGAATTGGAGCCAAGGTTTGAAACTGTGTTGTCCAGCTCCAAAATCTGTGTCCTCTATGCCAGCCTGCCTTCTACTCTATTGCTGTGACCTTCAATGTAGAAACTCATAGTGCCTAGGTCTCTTTATTTTTTATTTTTTAAAGTTTTTCTTCTGCAAGGAGACAGCTAGCCTAGGTCTCTTTAGATGGAAGTTTAAAACTGTAGAGGCCAGAAGATAGGAATGTACAAAGGTAGCATACATTTGTGAGGGAAATGCCAAGAAAACAGAAGTAAAGAGGCTAAGAGTAATGGGAGAAAAAGTGACCCATCTACATAGGAATCTGTTTTTTGTTTTTGTTTTTTTGTTTTGTTTTGTTTTTGTTTTTTTGTTTTGTTTTGTTTTTCAGGTAAATACCCACTAGAACAGAAGCTCAATGAAGACAGAAACTTTTGGTTTGCAATTGTTTTCCTCACTGAGTTATGCCTAACACCTAAGTAGTATATCTGCAAAACGACATGTGCTGAAGAAAAATGTGTTGAATAAGTAAATATAGAATGCAAGAATGCCATCCAAGTATAACTAGGTTTTCTTTTTTTTTTTTGAAAAAAGAAAAGGCAGATATCCAAAATATATATGCATTTTCTTTTTTAAAAAATTTATTTATTTATGATAGTTGAGAGAGAGAGAGAGAGAGGCAGAGACACAGGCAGAGGGAGAAGCAGGCTCCGTGCACCAGGAGCCCGATGTGGGACTCGATCCCGGGTCTCCAGGATCGCTCCCTGGGCCAAAGGCAGGCGCCAAACCGCTGCGTCACCCAGGGATCCCCCTGCATTTTCTACATTTATGGCACTTTATGAAAAAAAAAAAAAGCTGTGTGGGCAAGTGGCAATATCTTTTCAGGCTGGGTTTGGCCAGTGAGGAGGGTTTGGCCCCTGGGTAGCTAATTTGAGACAATAATCCTGTAGTAAAAAGCCATTGATTGTGTGTGAATGGTAGATGTTTAGAATAGTAGTGATCTTGGTTTGAGCTTTGTTCCAGAACTAGATTTAGCATTTGAGAAAAACTAGATACAAAAAGAAAGAGAAAGAAAGAAAGAAAGAAAGAAAGAAAGAAAGAAAGAAAGGAAAGAAAAGAAGAAAAGAAAAGAAAGAAAAGAAAGAAAAGAAAAAAAAGAAAAAAAAGAGAAAATCCATACAAAGTGATGATTGGGTAGAACAGAATTTCTAAGTTGTAATTCCAGTTATTGTATGGCTCTGCTTAACTTTAATTTGTTTTTTTAAAAAAAAAAGCTGTTTAAGTTTTTGGCAGAGAAAAGTATTTCCATGCCTTTGATTATATAAAGTAGTTCAGGAGATACATGTAAGAAGTACTAATATGCCTTGAGCTGTATCATCCTCTTTTTAATTTCAAATGCCAGTGGCGAGGGAAGGAAGCCAGTTTCTAAAACACTAAGTCCTAGAAGCAAAACAAGACTGTTTGGTGCAATTTATCACCCCAATCCAAGCAGCAGGATAGTGTGTTGCCTTGACTATTTTTCTAGGTCAAGCATTTAGACAATGTCCACAGCCTTGAACTCTAGAGTTGTACAGGAACAAAAGAAAAATCTACCTAGAAGCAGTGGTTCCACTCCTTATAAATGTTACATGAATTGACTAATCAACTAAATTTAGCATGAAGGGGACAAAAGAACACCTGACTTCAGATGAATGCCTAAGAGAGCAGGGAGGAGATTTTTCTTAGTCATATTCATAACTTGAGTTGAAATATATGCAAAATAAACAAGAGAGGCAGGGCATGGCAAAGACTGGGAGTTCTGTCAAGGAGAAGTCAGTGAGAAACTTTTGCAGGTATCTGGAGGTGAATCTTTTTCAGCTGAGCAAAGTCCTTGTTTGACCTGACGATTTCACACGTTGTTGAGAGCTTGGTTCATAGATACAAAACTTTTTCCTCTGCTTTATTGGTTTTGGCTCTTGATGACCTCTTCTAGCAGAACAGCCTCTAACGTCCTGGAAGCCTCATCATCATCACTCACTTTGGGATGAGATTTTTTTTTTTTTTTTTTCCTACAGAGTGCAAGACAGAGAAAGGAGGCTGTTCCTAGCAACTCCTCCAATGCAGCCTGGGGGAATAACTCAAGCAATCCGAGAAAATGCATAAAGAAAAAAATGAATGTCAGGAAGAATTATAGGAACCATATTAACTTTCATGCCCGATTACTTGAAATCTGTATGTTGGGACCTGGAATTCAAATGCAAGAGAAGTACCTGGTGCATAATGTTCACTCATTAAAATTGATGTATCATTGTTATTATATTATCAAATGAGGAAATGGAGCAAAAAAGCCATGCAGATTTAAAAAGAAGACACCTTTGAGAATTCCTATCTGTTACCCAGGGCCACCATGTTGAATGCAGTCCAGGTTGAATATGATGTCACTTCTTGCATCATCCATATAAACTAAGATTTAAATGGTGACCCCCTGGAGCTGTGCATCATGGGGGGCTTACCATCTATTCTGATTGAGAACACAGAATAGGATATGGAAGCCTTCAATACCCAGGGAGCATTAATAACTCATCTATGGCTATAGGTACAATTAAAAGATTTGTAGAAAGAATAGTAATATGAATCTTTGCTAGAATCGAAGTTTGCTTTGAATTGTTAATATGGCTTTGCCCTGAAGACAAATCATTGTTTTGATTCCACTAATAGAGAACATTTAGTTATTTGGGGGAAATGAAACTCGAGAAGGAAAGAGAAGCCAAATGAACTCTTCTTCATAGGGCTGTTGTGAAGACTGAATCCTTGGTACAGATCTCCACTCATGATGTGTGCTCATAGTTCATAGCTAAGTTTGTATTAGCATGATCTTGGCCTGTGTCAGATATTAAAGAGAGGGAACTGGATATTATTCTAGTATCAAAATCAAATAGGCATACAGATGTGGGTTTTTTTTTAGTTTAATAAAATGTTCCTCCGTTGTCATCTAAATAAATACTGTACCTCATCCTCTTCCTCCTTCTTGTGCCTTCTTGCTAACTCTGTCTTTCTACCTTTGCAATCTCAACGTTACATATACAGATGAATAGATATCAGCATTTTTAAAAAAAGAAAAGGTAAAGCTCATTGCAGCTCATTGCAGTAACAAAGGGTGTGTATGCACAATGTTGAGTTTTATTTTTCATGGGTAGGTCATGTGAGTCAGTTGACATATGCATTCACTCAATTACTCATCCATTTGACAAATATCTTTAAGTGGCTTCTACATGTCATGACAGACTCTGAGGATGTGATGACAAATAAGATTTAGTCCTTAAGGAGCCCTTATTAAATGAATAGGTTTACATTAAACCTTTGTATTTTCTGTATGGAGATCCATCAGTATCATTTTTAAAAAGATGCAGTGTGGGGGATCCCTGGGTGGCACAGCGGTTTAGCACCTGCCTTTGGCCCAGGGCGCGATCCTGGAGACCCGGGATCGAATCCCACGTCGGGATCCCGGTGCATGGAGCCTGCTTCTCCCTCTGCCTGTGTCTCTGCCTCTCTCTCTCTCTCTGTGTGACTATCATTAAAAAAAAAAAAAAAAAAAAAAAAAAAGATGCAGTGTGTCTTCACAATGGGATGCCCTCTCCTGATAAAACCTCTTGATATATGTATCAGAATCAAAATCTATTAATCAGTATTTTAGTTGTTTGGTACGTAGGCACACATATTACTTCTCTCTCATGTTCTCTGCATAGAATCACAAGGCATAAAGCTCACAGACTTCAGGTGACTCTTCTCCTCCCCTCATTTTTGCTTGACTCTGCTTTATTTGATGTGTAGAGTTTATCTTTCCTAGGAGGTCATTTAGCCCAAAGTCTTGTTTAGAAGAACCCCTCCCCCCCCGCAAAAGAAAAAGCTAGCACCTCAGTAACTTAAATGTAGTGATTCTTTAAGCTAGAGAGTTAATAAGAGTAAAGATTTGGTTTGAGGGTGAAAGGTGAACAATTGCAGAACACAGCCATCTCAATGTAGTGTGCATTGATGGTACCCTATTCTGTGCAAGGTGCACATACATATATTGATGTATGGGTAGGGAAGTGGCTAGAGCCTGCCATTCCAGCATGGGGGCTCATTAACTCACTGACATAAGGGCAAATGCACTCAAAATTTTTTAAGAAAGTCAGGTAGGTGTTAGTAAAGAGGGATGACCATCGTTCAGTCATCTGGAGAACTGATTAAGGAGAGGTTAAGCTTAACATAGATTAATGTTTATATTCTGATTTAGGTAAATATAAGGAGTATCCCCTATCCCTAATTTCCTCGTATGCTTTCTTTGAAATGAGATTTACTTCTTAAAATTTTAATTAATAACATAAGAAAGAAGTGGTAAGACTTGATAAATATATACAGTTGTATAATTACCATCACAAACATTTTATGGGATAGCTTTCTTACCCCCAAATGTTCCCATGTGCCTATTGGAAGTTAATACCTCTCTCATCCTCTCGCTCTTGATTTTCACTTTCTATCACTACAGCTTTACCTTTTCTAGGATTTGAAATAAATGTAATCACAGGTGGACTTTCTTTTTTTTTCAGTTAGCAAAATGCTTTTAACATTCATTCATATTGTGAGTATCAATAGTTGGGATCTTTTTATTGGTGACTTCTGCTGTGTGGGCACACAATTTGTTGATACAATTAACAGATGATGGATATTTGGGTGCCTTCTACTTTTAGGCTATATGCATAAGTTGATGTACATTTTTATTTTATTTTTTAAAAGATTTATTTTTATTTTGAGAGAGAATGGGAGAGGGCCAGAGGGATATGGAAAGAATCCTCAAGCGGACTCCACAAAGCATGGAACCCCTCATGGGGCTCAATCCCAGGACCCTAAGATCATGACCTGAGTTGAAATTAAGGGCTGGACACTTACGTGACTGAGCCACCAAGGCACCTCAGCTGCTATAGTTCATCTTTATATGGTCATATGTTTTCATTACTACAGTAAATGTCTGGGACTGATATTGCTAGGTCATGTGGTAAGTGCTCATTTAACCCTTTGAGAAACACACAAACTGTTTCACAAGTGGCTATATAATTTTGCATTCCCACCAGCAATGTGTAGGAGTTCCAGCTGTTGCACATCCTCCACAACACTTTATATGGGCAGTCTTTTATTTTAGCCATTTTGTTGCATGTATAATAGTAACTTACTGTGTTTTTAACTTTCATTTTCCTAATATGATGATGTTGGTGTTTTTTCATGGGCTTATTTGCAACCTGTATATAGTCTCTGTTGAAGTATCTGTTGGATTTTTTCTTCATTTATTTAAACTCGATTGTTTCTCTATAGTTCAGTTTTATATGTTCTAGAAACAAGATCTTATTTTCAGATATATATTTTCCAAATATCTTCTTATGGGGCAATTTTAATGAAGGTATGGGGTGTGGAGAATAATGGGTCTTTGGTATGCATGGAAGCAATTCCTTTGTTTTTTGTTTGTTTTTTTGTTTTTGTTTTTGAAGCAATTCCTTTGAGCTCACTTAATGTCTCTCTCTCCTGGTCAAATGTGCTCCATGTGGGGAGAAACATCTGCATTATTCACTGCTGGATGTTCAAAGTGTAGCACACTCTTTAGCACATTAGTAACACTTAATAAATACTTATTCAGTAAATGAGTAAGTGAAAAAGCAAACAAATAGTTAGTAGGACACCTGGTTTAAATTATATTAATGGGAAGAAAAAGAGCTTTATAAAGACGAGATGGAATTTGGAAAGGGAACCCGGGACCTGACAGTGGGAGGCAATGAGTGCCAGTCAAATGGATTTGGGGCATATATGTTAAGCAAGTGAATGATTTTCAGACATGGACTGAGAGAGACTGACCTGGGCCATGGTTGTCTGATGGATGGATTTGAGAAGATGAAGACTGGCAGCTCGGATTTATTAGCATATTTCATAATATTTAAAGGAGGAGTTGATGAAGGTCTGATCTAAGGATATATAATAACATGACAAACGATATGAAAAGATTATCTGTAGAATTTTAAAACTCACTGCTTTGGGAAAAGGAAGGAGAGTATCTGAGGTAGAGCAGAGGATAGTCTCAAAACAAATATATAACAGAGACACCTGGGTAACTCAGTAGGTTAAGTGTCTGACTCTTGGTTTCAGCTCAGGTCATGATCTTCACAGTCCTAGGATTGAGCCCCAAGTTGGGCTCTGTGTTCAGTGAGGAGTCCGCCAAAGGATTCTCTCTCTCTCCTTCTTCCTCTGTCCCTCCTCCAGCTCACATGTATACTCTCTCTCTCTCTCTCCCTCTCAAATAAATCTTTAAGAAACAAAAAAGCAAATATCTTACATACAAATTTATGCAAGATACTTGCCAAAGACTGATTGTGTTCTCCCAAATTCTTATGATAAAGTCCCAACTTCCAATGTAACTGGAGATAGGGCTTATAATGAAGTAATAAGTAATTAAGGTTAAATGAAGTGAGAAGGGTGGAGCTTGGTGATATTATAGGATAGGACTGGTGTCCTTAGGAGGAGAAACACCAGAGAGGTCTCTCTCTCTCTCTGAGTCATGTGAAGACACAGTGAGTAGGCAACCATCTGTAATCCAGGAAAAGAACTCTCACCAGAAATTGAATCAGTTGGTACCTTGATCTTAGATTTCCCAGATTCTAGAAGAGTGAATGAATACATTTCTGTTTTTGAAGTCACCCAGTCAAAAAAAAAAAAAAAAAAAAATGAAGTCACCCAGTCTATGGTATTTTGTTATGGTAGGCAGAACTTGTGAATACAGCCGTAGGGAAACTTTGCAGTGTGACTCCTATAGAAACCCTTAAGATACTTGGATAAAATTTAGAGTTAAAATGAAAAAGATCCAGATATAAATCCTCATTCTTAAACTTATAAGATGTATAAATTTGAGCAAGGTACATAATTTGTCAGAGTCTCGATTTCCTTATCTGTACAAATGCAAATATTACATCTGTTCCATCGAGTTGTTGGAGAGAATCAAACAAAATTGTGATACGAGTTGGTATTCAGTGGGAAATATGAAGTTCCCTCCTTGTCCTAATACAACAAGGCACTTATATGAATTCTGTCTCACTGCTTCTTAAATGTCCTTAGAATGATGAGGCAGAGAAAGGTTGTGGGCACCTTCATGAGTATTTTAGATAATATTCCCCAGAGGTAATACTGTCTGGGTAGGAGTATTAGTTAAACCTTTGGACTCCTTTCACATTCAACAGCCAAATTAGCATGGCTCACTCAGTATTTTGAACTTAAAACTTTCAGAAGAATGATAGCCATCGTTCCTGTCCCACACGGGAGCAAAGTAAAATAACTTCACTGATTTCATCTTCCAAAAAATCCGTGAGATAGTTTATGTCTCCTACAATGTACAAAAGGGGAAGCTGAGGCTGAGAGAGGTTAAGGGAACTTCTCAAAGTCACAGAGTTAGCAAATGGCCTTGTAGGGAATAAAGTCAGAGTCTGCTTGATAGTGGAGCCCTCATTCCTTCCCCAACATGAGTCTATTGGAAAGCATGAAGGTTGCTTTTGGACATAGCTGGG
This sequence comes from Vulpes vulpes, assembly GCF_048418805.1. NCBI lineage: Eukaryota > Metazoa > Chordata > Mammalia > Carnivora > Canidae > Vulpes > Vulpes vulpes. Next base: position 93,699,240 of record NC_132793.1, on the reverse strand, counting down.
GAAGGAAGGAATGTTTCCATGACACAGACCCATAATTGTGTCCAGCATATTTCCTAGGGTAAATTTTTCTGCTCTGTCCCTGTCTTTCCTTCAGCAGGATGCTGTAAAACAGCCACAATTTAGCCCCAGGTGCTCTTGGCTGAGAATGAGTTCTTAGAAAGCTGGCATGGATGTTTTTCCTTTGTCCCACACTTAAAGTAATTATAAATAAGGGTTACTCTGTGTGGTTGCTCCTACCCTATAATTTTGTTTTCAGTTGCCAAGATTAGCGAATTTGAGGTACGATCACTGGTTTGGATTGCAAGACTAGAGTTATTTTTGCTGTAACGTCTCTGAGGTTAAAAGTAAATTTTAAAATATTTTTTGTTGCCATAAATCAGTTTCAGAATTTGCTAGCCTAAATTCAACTTTTTTCTTCCATTTCTCTTAGGGTACTTTTGGAGACCATTGTAGTGAAGTTCTTTGAGTCTCTTTTTCTTTGTGTCTGGAAGGTAGTCCAGATTTATTGAATTTTATAGTACAGCAAGACATAAGTTATTTTGTGAGGACTCTGAAGGAAACTTGGAAAATATTAAAAAAAAAAAGAAGCAAACAAAAATTTAACTATAACCAAGAAGTAATCACTATAATTATTTGGCATGAGTGCTTCTAATTAAAAATGTATGCTTACATACGCAAATAAAATAACATATGTAATGTATGTATACATATGTATAAACATATGCTTATATAATATAATTAGGATCATGGCATAATTTATATCTGTTTATATTACATAATTAGGATCAAGGTTTATATACATTTTTGGTGCTACCTTTTCACTTCATATTATATATATAGGCATTTTCTGATTCACTAGTAATTCTTCTAAAATCATTTCTAATTGTTGAATTACATAATCTTTAGAATATAAGAAGGAGACAGAATAAGAGATGCAAAGAAAAATTAGGGCATTTCCATGGGATATTAAATAGTTTTGCAGAGGAAGATATAATTTGGTGTGAGATTAAATTCTCAAGTCAGGCAAAACGATAAAGTGGGTTTTTGAAAATCAAGTAGAGAAGTTCAAATCTGATACTGTAGGAAAAGAAAAATCTTCAAAGTTTTTTCTTCAGAAGTTATAATGATTTGAGTTAAACCAGTAGAAGGTTTATCAGCCAGAATTATTCAGGATAGATTTGAGATCATAAAGAAGTTTTTCCACTGTGTGCCAGGCACCACACTAGATGTCTCATGTAAGGAAAACAAAGTGTGAGATCCGGAGAATTGAGTATGTTCAAATCCCCCTTCTCCCTCATGTTGTGTGACCCAGGGTGTAGGACTTAACCTTTGTGAGCCTAAATTCCCTCCATTGAAAAAGAGAGATAGGAGTCTCTGGGTAGCTCAGCCAGTTAAGCATCTGAGTCTTGATTTTGGCTCAGGTCAAGATCTCAGGGTCCTGGGACCGAGCCCTGAGTCAGTCTCCATATGAAGTGGGGAGTCTGCTTGGATCCTCTCTCTCCCTCTGCCTCTCTCTCACCTCTCTCAAATAAATAAATAAATAAATAAATAAATAAATAAATAAATAAATAAATCTTTAAAAGAGAGGAATGACAAAACTTACAACACAGAAGTGTGGTGCATTCTGAACAACATATGTAAAATTCTTCGTACAGTATATCCAAAAAATAATGTCCATTTTCCTTTCCTTTTCTTCCACAAATGATGATGGGATATGACAGGGATGATGGTTCTCAACCTTGGCTTCAAGGGGTTTGGCTTGGCTGCTTTAAAACCCACTCGTGTCCAGAGAACTGTCGGGGGCATGGGAAATTTCAAAATCTTCCCAGGGGATTCTCATGTGCATCCAATATTGAGAACCTCTGAACTTGAAGCTCAAGGACAGAGAAAGTTCTGTGTGGTTTAAACAGGAATTTGGTGGGATGTCAGAGGAAAAATTTACAGAATGGAGTGTTACTACAGAATGGCTAAGGCATTCAGAGGTAAATTTCCTTAAAAAAAAAAAATGAGGCAAATTTCCTGTAAGAGATGCACGGACAACTCTCAGAACTTCTCCTGGCAGTACACCCTGACCAAGGAGAAAGATGACAGATCCAAATGATGGAAGTACTCTCTATCTGGGAATGCCATGGAAAGTCTGACCATTTTTTATCCTGGGGTATCATTATTTACCTACCTGGGCAGCAATTTGAAGACAGGTGTGTTATGAGGCAGAAGTCACCCAGTGAAGAATACCTAATAAATTAACCAAGAACAGAATTGCATTAGACTCAGATGAATAATATGACCAACATGTCCAATGAAAGACTTGAACTTCTGGAGGAACTTTCCCTGGAGCTCAGCGTGTCCCATAGCCTTCACTCACCAAGGAGTCTTCCTCAGAGACATCATGATCATCACCAAGGAGTTGTGTGAATAGTGAGGTAGAAAGGCCAATGATTCCCCAAACTTCTAGGGAAGTGGAGTCAGTCTTCGCAACCAAAGAGGTGGTAAAATCCATGCTAAAATGCCTCAGAACCAGGACACCTGGGTGGCTCAGTGGTTGAGCATCTGTCTTCTGCTCAGGTCGTGATCCAGGGGTCCTGGGATGGTGTCCCACATCCAGCTCCCCGCAGGGAGCCTGCTTCTCCCTCTGCCTGTGTCTCCGCATCTCTTTATGTCTCTCATGATTAAATAAATAAAATCTATAAAAAATAAAAATAAAATGCCTCAGAACCAAGGGCATCAAAGCATCTAGAAGGCTTAGATATTAATCCCAATTTATTTATATCACCCTGAAAAAGTCACTTCATTTCTTGGGCTCTCAATCTCCTCAACCACAATACAAGGGAGTGGAATACCTGACCCAAATGGGCTTCCATTGGCTTTTAAAAATGAAAAATGGAGCGAGCACCTAGGTGGCTTGGTTGGTTAAGCGTCTGCCTTTGGCTCAGGTCATGATCCCAGGGTCCTGGGATCGAGTCCTGCGTTGGACCTCTGCTCATTCTCTTTCTCTCTCTCTTTCCCTCTCTCTCAAATAAATAAAATCTTTAAAAAAATGAAAAACAGCTGAATATAGGTATTCAGTCCAGGCCCCTCACAGAGAAGTATCCCTGAATATTACAGATCCTTAATAAATAATTGTTTGTGGACGAGTCTTCAGTGCCTTTATTTTTAAGCCAGTCTCCCTGTCTCTGCTCTTGGACAGGGGCATCTATTTGTGAGCCAGCCAGGAACTGTGACATCACAGCTTGGGTGGAAATTCTGGCTTTCCCTTGGTGAGCTGTGGGACTTTCAGCAAAGTGGTCACTTTTCCTGAGCTTCTGTTTCCCCCTTGGTGATATGGACACTGTAACATCCCCACTGCCTCTCAGAGGCATTGTGAAGCCACGTGAGTCAAAGTATATAGAACAGCTCACCCGGTGAGGAGCATAAAAGTCTTAGCCCCTCGATCACTCAAATCCTTTCCCTCTGTGCATGTGTCTCCAACATAACAAAATTGCATCACAGCATGCTAGTTACCCGTATCACAACACATTTTGTTCTTCCTGGAAAATATTTCTTTCCTACTGCCGAGGAGAAAAGTAGACAGGTAGTGAAAGTACATTAATGCGGATCAATAGCAATGATATGGCTGGAAAGGCCAAGATTTCTGCCTCGCAGAGAACAGGATCTAGACACAGTCCTGCAGGAGTTCTGCTCCAGACTTACCGCAAGACTTTGAAGAGTCATTGCACTACCTCAGTATTTTAGAACACCAATGTTCAAATAGGACAAGACTTTTGAGGCGTAATGTTAATGAAAAGCACTGTTTCTCACATAGGTACAAATGCAGAAGTATAAATGATTAATGCATTTTATAAAGATTTCTTAAAAGATTAGACTCCAAGTCCTTTTTCCCACTGAGTCTTTAAAACCTTTTTTTCAGGGGATCCCTAGGTGCCTCAGCAGTTTAGCGCCTGCCTTTGGCGCAGAGCATGATCCTGGAGTCCGGAGAGGGGATGGAGTCCCACGTTGGGCTCCCTGCATGGAGCCTGCTTCTCCCTCTGCCTGTGTCTCTGCTTCTCTCTCTCTCTCTCTCTCTCTCTCTCTGTCTCTCATGAATAAATAAATAAAATCTAAAACAAAAACAAAAACAAAAACAAAAACAAAACACAAACACCTTTTTTTTCTGCTCTCAGGGATTTTCCGCTCATGCCGGCAAGTCCTCAAGGTGATTTGAGACAGGCATCTTGCAGACTGGGAGGCGGAGAAGTCTGCTTTGGCCCCATCAGCCCTGTGAGCTGCGACTTCACACACACACACACACACACACACACACACACACACACACACTCCTTCGAGAAAATAAATGACTGAGCATGAAGCTCATGTGTCTTTGCAGGTACCGTGCTAGTGACCCCCAGGGCCTTCTCAAGCCAAAGCCATATGCAGAAAGGAGGATGAAAGAAGGTTGTCGGAGGGCTTCCAGCAGGTGTGGAGGAGGGTCTCTCACACTCTGCGTCCCAAGCCTTGTCTCCCTTCCATTTATTTCCGTGGCACTGACTGTGTGTGCAGCCAGCCGTGCTGCAGCGGAGATACCCCAGAGAAAGAGGAAACCCGTTGAGCTATTTTTCACCATTACATACTTCACTTCCTAATAAATGAGATCCAGAGCATGCAAACAGCCAGTCTTGTAGATCATCATCTTAAGGAAAGTCACAGACCTAATGCAGCACAAAGTAAAAAAATAATAATAAATGAACCCAGAGGAGAGTTATTCTGGTGAAATTTGATACCATAACTATCCTAGCATTCTATCCCTCTCTGGAAGTTTTTGTGCCTCTGAGATGTATCCCAACTCTAATGGTGATTGAAAAAATATATATATACGTGCCAGATCTTTCTCTGTCTTCATGCCAGCTGATTTTTACCAGCAGAGAGAGATTTATCTGTATGTAAGAGTACAGAAGAACTCAGTTGAGACCAAGTCATATTTCACCTGATTCAATTCCTATGAGCACTGATTGGTAAATGGCATGAATTATGAGGGTTTTTATCAGCTACCTATGCCAAGCAGCCCATCAGACTGTGTGTTTCAGACTGTAACAGCACTCAAGCAAGTAGACACACAATGTGCCCATCCCTGCCCCTCAGAGCTCACAGACTCTCTAGTATCTTGGCTTTCGATGGCCTCTTCCAGTCTCTGAGCTTTTCCTTGTTTCTCCATCAGAAAAGCTCCACATTTGGATGCAGCTCTGAGTGTTGAGGTCACAGAGCACGGCTCCCCGTGTCAACTCAGAGAATCAGTGGACGGTAATACAATCTCCCCATGTCCACCAGGGAATATAATATTTTACACAGATGATAACAAAATACTCCCATAGCCCTGGGGCAATATCCTGAAGTTGTTTGAGGTGAAATAAAATAACTGTCTTTTGGGCAAAAGAATTTAGACTCTTCAGCGGTAAACTTCTATTACCTTTTGTCTTGCACTCTCTGAATGTTGATTCAGACTAGTTCCAGGTGAAAAAAGGGAATGGGTCTGATTCACAATCTGGTGAGAATTCTCCACCCATTTTTTTTTGTTGGTCCTAAAGCCATGTGAGATGAGAAATTGGGCATTTCTGGCCAAAGGCTTGCAGTTTCCTAGTACATTTTAAAATGACAACTGGTGGATCTTCAAGCTTCTCGAAAACTCACAATGCTCTGTCCATTTTATCCGGACAGTTCTGGGGGGAAGGGAACAGAACAAGCTGGGCCTGAACTTCTAAGTATCATTGCTTTGTGGATCCTAATATTCAGAAAAATGAAAAGCAGCTGCTTTCCTGGACAAGAGCATTCATAAAGGGGGGCTCACTACCTCAGCAATGTTCCCAGTTCTTTGTTGTGAGTAGAACTTTGTCCTCTATTGGCGATGAAGCTTCCTCTACGATCTAGTTGAATACAAGTGCTAGAGGGATTCCTTAGACAGAAGCTCCTTAAAAATGTCACGTCCTTTTCCTCCCTGGCTGAAGTGACCCAGATAGCTTGAGGGTGGGAGGGAAGAGTGCAAAGGAAACACTTCTAAAGACATGACTGTCATTTATCTTTCAAGCCGTCTTGGTACTGGCTGTGACCCTGAGGGATCTAGAAGCAAAATCAATGTGCTGCGATGAGGATAGGGTCCAAGTCTTTTAGGAGTTTTCAGAAGCCATTCTCACTTCTACTCTTACATATAAAATAGGGAAATCAAGTTTACTCTTGGTAAATCTTGAATTTATCAAGGGGGAGGATTTAGACAAAGACTGTTTCCCTGCTCATGGGCATGGACTCCCAGGACAGTTTCCAATCTTCTCTTTGTTTCACTGGGGCCACATGGCTTCTCACTGATGGATGGAATCTAAATAGAAGGATGTGGTTGGAAAAAAAGCTTTCATGACTGTCCATACTCATCCCCCAAATGCCAACTGTACATAGAGGCTTTTAAGGCCCAAGAGGACGGTAGAATCACGTGAGAGGTGTCTGATTCCCTGCGTTACCGGGAAGGAGATTGTGTCCCAACCAAGAAGACCTGCGCTGGACTGTCACAAGAGTAATAATAACGTTTTTTATATGTTACATCACTAAAGTTTCAGGATTTGTTTGTTAGAGCAGCTAATATTGGGGTAATCAACACAAAGATCAAACAGATGAATAAGGATGTGGAAAATCATGAAAATTCTAAAATACATGGATTTAAGGGTTTCTAATGGCTTGGTTGCATAAAGCATTGGGAGTGATGGTTAAAGTTATATTAAAATAACATACCATCAGCTGACATCTATTAAATTCTTACTATAGGATGCAAATCTTCTATACCTTATCTAATTTATTCCATCCAGCCACTTTGAAGGAGATGTTTTCCCTTTTTTTCTTATTTTTACAGTTGAAGAAACTGAGCTTTAGAGAGATCAATTCACTTGCCTAAAATTATAAAACTTACCAAGGGCTGAGGGCTTTCATTAGAGTTCTATTTTTTTCCCTCCAAATCTGCATTTACACTCTATTATACTGTTCAAAATCTTAACCTTCTTCTAGAAGAAAGTCAAATTGTTTACTTCCTCTGTCTCAGAGGAATAGAAGATAGATGTTCACATAGAACATTCTGTTCATTCCAACAGGTCTTAAAATCTTGATGTTGAAAGTGACATTCTGTGAAGTTATTCTCCAAGTGTGGGCAGCTACTTCTTACTTAAAACTATAGCATTCAAGCAATTGCATTTTCCATCTTTTTTCTTTCTTTTCTTTTCTTTTCTTTTTTTTCTTTTCTTTTCTTTTTTTTTTTCTTTTCATTAAAAGTAACCCAGGACAGCCAAAGACTTGAGTGAATGATGAAGGGTTTTGTTGTGTTTTGTTCTTCCCATTCTGTTTTCCTCAAGCCCCAAAAGTGCACTTGCCAAAATAGTGTGATTTGAGCCATTCTTTAAATATTTTTGCCAGGCGAAGAATTGCTGGTACTTTCCATTTTGTCAGTAATGATTTTACATTTGTCACTCCTAGCAGGTAGACTGTCCATGGACTGCATACCATTTTCACATTCATTTTGGATACTATTCAGGGGTATTATTTTCATTCAAGGGCAGGCATTGGAACCAAGCAGATTCACACACATTGAAGCTCTTTGGGGCTGCAGTGGATGGTATCCTTGGCATAGGCCATTTCAGATGCAAGTCTCTAACAAAAATCTACTCATCAGATAAGTAAAGAGTAAGAGGACTTAAGCATTTTTGTCTGGATCAGAGACCCAAGTCTCATCCCTTTGTCCACAGGTAGCCTTCTGCAGATTTGAGAATTCTGGTTTGGTTAAACTTTCTGCCGTTCAGATAAAAAACAGCAGCAATTTTCTGCTTGAATTTCTCTGTGACTAAATCCATTGATCATCCTTTCTCTCTGTGAGTGAGAAGTGTGTTTTCTCCTTAATAACTCCTATCCTTCTCCCTGGATTTTTTTTTTCCCCTTCGCTTGTTTGTGTTGTGTTGGTCAGTCCTACGTGCTATTCCTCTGAGAGACAGAGAGAGCGCAAAATTGAAGTTATTTTATGCTTGGGCTCCCTCGGTCCCAATTTTCAAATCTTCATGTCAATTTTCACACATCAGTGTCATGTGGTGAATGTTATGGAAATTTCAGTGGGGTCCTTGGGAGGCAATTTATACATGAGTCCCTCCCCACCCCAGCCCCTGCCTGGACCACCACCCTGCTGCAATTCCTGTCTTTTCTAAGAATAAGTGGATCTATAATTAATGTGGATTTTAAAATATAACGGCATTCAGAATTCTCATAGCAGGGTTTTCGATGCCATGTCTTCTTTGCAGTATAAACACAAAAGCACAAATGCGTGCTAGCTCTCTCTCTCCTAATAAATGGGCTTGTATAAAAGGAATAAAAATTACAGTTTGTTGGCGGTAAAGAGCAACTAATTACTCAGGAAGAAGCATGTTTTTATTTTTCAAAACTGCACTGAAAATGGTTTATCATGCAATAAATTTGCTAATCACCAGTTAGGAAACACAGTGCCATCACCACCTACCCACAGCAGCTTCCTTTGAAAGTTGGTATGTTACAGTTTGGATAGGAAATTATATCCTTTTGAAAATGAACATGACAGAAGACGTTCACTGAATAGCTTAAAACTTCTCAGCAGTCAGAATTCAAACCGCATAAACTAGAGTGTGGTTAATGGTGCCAAAAGACAGCCACCACTGACCTTGGCTTTGCTTGGTGAGCAGACCACATCTGACCCCTTCTCATGAAGATAATTTTTCATTTCCTTTTGCTTGTTTCCTTTTAACAATCAAAGTGGAAGACTTCTAATTGATACAAGGTCAGCCTTAATTTTTTCACTCTCTTCCAAAACTTCATTTTCCTCAGCCCCTTGGCATCTAATAAATGTTGATTTCAAACAAATTTGCATGGAGTTTTTCCAGAAGAAACTGAAGAATCATGTATGACCCAGAATTGTAGGAATCCAAATCGATGGGCTTGAGCCCACACAAACTAATAAAAGGTCCAGCTTATCTTTGCTACTGGCCTACTCTTTTGTTTTGAAGGTCCTAGGCTGTATCTTTTGCATGGTCCTCCCCAGAGAGGACTTCCATAATCATCCTCATCAATGATGCTTGTTGTTCCTTTGACCTTCAACAGAAACTCTTCCCCATTATTGTCAAATTTGCTTCTTAGACTTCCTAATATCAAAAATAACCTAATTTGTGATTACTGATGTATTATCGTGCTCCCCAGTGGTGGAAGAGGAAACTTTCTGTTTTGATTCTCTCTGTATCACCAGTTCTTGGAAGGACATCTGGCACAGGGTAGTTTTCAATTTGTAGTGAAGAAATCAATGAATGGATGAATGGGTGGATATATGGTTGGATGAACATTTTGGTTTTTATCTCTACCTCACAGAACAAGGCATTCATTTACCATGACTTAGCTACCTGCTACCCCTCAACCATATGGTTATCTAGAGGTAATGTCACTTTAGGTGTGAAAGTCTAGAGGGGGCATTTGTTTGAGATTTACTTTTGACTTGAAGGTAGAAACAGTCAATCATGTGGTCAACTTTCTGTTCTTTAGAGAGAATGCATTCTTGGGAAAATTGTAAGTAGGGCGTGATATGCAGGCCAGGTCACTAGGTCACCAGTCTTGGTTCCCAGGGGTCTGATGTCAAAGAAGACACTTGCAGGTCAAGAGACCCCAAGGGTGGCTCTTCTGCCCCTGGCTTCACTCCATGATGTCACAGATCACCATCTTTCTTACCAGCTGGGCAACTTTGAGTAACTCAGTTTCTTGGAAGCACAGCTGTCTCATCAGAATCACCATCATATTCCTTACCTCACCTAGTTATTAGAATTAAATGAAAACAGGTGTGTTAACAACATTTTGTAAACTATTGAGAGCCATACAAATATTTTGAACAAACTGATACAGAAGAAAAGGACAAGAACAAATTAAAAATTGAAAGACTATGCTTTTGTGTAGCAATTTGTTGTCCACCTCTGTGCTGTAAGAAAGTCACCATCTTATAGACCAATAAAGTAAGGACTAGAGAAACTATGTCATGCTGAGTGTTATAGATAATGCCATCTATCTATGCATCCAGAGTAGGCTCCAGATCTGTAGATGATCAGTGCCAGGATTTTGTTTCCAGATTGGGGCAGTGATTTCTGATTCTCCTTCAAGAAGAGCAATCTTTGGGGGAAACGGGTTGCGAAAGCCATGCTGTGATTGAGTTTTTGATCTGAATTGTTTTTTTGTTTTGTTTTGTTCTGTTTTGTTTTCAGGAGATTTTATTTATTTATTTGAGAGAGAGAAAGAGAGAGAAGTTGTCAGAAGAGAATGGCAGAGAGAATCTCAGGCAATTTCTGAGCTATGCACAGAGCCTAATGGGGGCTCAATATCACGACCCTGAGATCATGACCTGAGCTGAAACCAAGAGTTGGATGTTTAACTGACTGAGCCATCCAGGCAATTACCTGGTGTGACCTGACATGGCTAGTTCTGATGGTAAGCACAAATTCTAGGTCCAAAAAAAAAACATCATGAATAAAGCTAAGTTCAAGGGGGAACGTGTATTAAGGATGGCAAATCAAGCCAAAAGACCAGGATCTGGGAAAAGACGTTTCTGGAAAGAGAGGCAGAGAGTATTGTAGGATCAAAGGAAGAGTGTCCAGAATTTGATAAAGCCCTGAGATCCTCTAATATTGAGGTTGGGATATGGTGGTCTGTATTTTGAATAAGTGGCCCAGGCTGATCTGAAGATAAATGAGCAGCAATACAAACCATGCTTTTCCATGGGTTCTTCTATAAAGACAGGAGTCTTTTATGAGCTTGATGGGTTTCTCGCAGTAAACAGCTATGGAGGGGGAAATAGCAAAGACATACTCTTTTACCTCAATGTTGTCCAAACCCAAGTGAAGACTTTCCCAGAGTGGATGTGATGTCTATGGACATAAACTACAAAAGACAAATAATTTGGGGAAACACTACTTTCAGGAAAGTTAGGAAGTTTCTTTACAGCCGGACTCCTCAGAGCCTTTAATAGTTATTTAATGCTATTTTAATAATCATTAAGTGGATGTTAAACAAGCTGTTTGAACTTGGAAAAGTAATTCACAATGGATTCCAAGAAGAGTTTGTGGTATTTCCTAAATGTGCTTCAACATAGAACACATCTATTCTGGAACATTTCAATGGAAGAGGATATAGTTCACTCACATTGGTTTTGGTAACCAGTGACATTGATGTAGGTAACTTGTTTTGTATACAGTAAATGAAATAGTGCTGTTTTATTTTACTTTTTCCTTCTTAACTAATTTTGCATTACTGTCACCAGGCTGTAGGCCATTTAACTTTTCGATTCATTGTCTCTCTGTGACATGCAGGCAGGTTTACAGTGTCAGGAAAAAGCAGGGCAGTGAGAGAACCATGTCTCAGAGTGAAAGCAGATGTATTGATCTACTTAGAGTCATTCTGGAATATTTCTCTTTCCTGTTCACTTGTAGAGCCAGAGACGTTTTTACGGCCCAATGATTGAAACTTTCCTAGAATGTGATTGATCCCTAATCCAGAATGCCCTTTTATTTTATTTAAGATTTTAAAAATTTATTTATCCATGAGAGACACAGAGAGAGAAGCAGAGATATAGGCAGAGGGAGAAGCAGCTCCCTGGGGAACCTGACGCAGGACTCGAACCCAGGACCCTGGGATTATGATCTGAGCCAAAGGCAGACACTCAACCACTTAGCCACCCAGGTGCCCCCAGAATGCCCCTGTCTTGACTGCATAATAGTCTGTCTGGTTTGTCATGAAAGTTTTTTTATTTGTAAAATGGTGCCCATGCCTCTTACCTACAGCCTGGATAAAATGAACCATAAAAATGAACAAAATGTGTGCTTCCATTTAGACTTGTCTTTTAATAGTCTGCAAAACCAATGGAGGCTTCAAATGAGAATTTACCTAGATCAGTTATCAGTAAACATGATGGGGCACAGAATAGTGTGAGATTTAAGCGGAATAGGCACTGGAGCCTAATTTCCTGGGTTGATTTTTAGTCCCTATGAGATTATGCATATGCCCATGAACCTCTCTGTGCCTCAGTTTCCTTTTTATGTGATGAAGTTAAAGTCATAATTCCTAGCTCCTAAAGTGATTGTAAGGTTTAAAGATAATCCATGTAAAGTGGTTAGGGACACTTAAATCACTCAATGATATTAGTTAATATTAGGACTACTTTTGCTTGTAAGTTTCACCTACTATTTTTTTCTAACAGAAATTTATGAAATCCAAATATGTAGAAATATGTTCATAGCCTCCTCAAACATTAAACCATTCATGCTGTTGTTGTTATTGTTAGAGAACAGATGTACAGATAATTTTTTTCTCTAACCTAAATGTCAATTAACTCAATAAATGGATTCATTAATTCAACTTTTAATTTTTTAAGTCCTTTGCAAACAAGTAGAATATCTTGTGACTGTGACCTATTCATTCTTCTTTCTTTCTTTCTTTTTTTCCTCTTCTTTCGTTTTTCTTGATGGGTTACAAATCAGGACAAATGTAGTAGGTGTCAGAAATAATTTACCTCCATGGGTGTAATTGAGTTGGACAAACGTATGAGAAACCTATCTCTTTTTTCCACATGGAAGGACCACCACCAGGTCTTACTTCTTTCCAGCTGGAAGGGCTCATGAACTGCTAGCTTTGTAAGCTCAGCTTGACATCTCTACTTCCAGGCCAGCTAGTAGTCACTGAAGATAAACCTAATGAGAGGAAGAGGTGGAATGTGGAGGAAAGAGGCCAGTATGGGCAATGTCGAAGAAGAGATTGGACCAGAGGAAGCAAAGAAAATAATGAGCCTTAATACCCTTGACATTGAAGTGCCTGCTAAAGGCACAGTGCAGGGGAGTGATGACCCATTTTCCAGAGGCAGGACATGTCATTCTCCTTGCCCTGAATCTAAGCAGTTTCCAGCTACCCAATAAACCACGGACTCTGATGTGTACCTTCAGGGCTCTGCAGAATTCTTCATATCACAGAAGGCCACAAGGCAGGATTTCATTCTGAAAGAATCAACTGGGGAACTTAAATATCCCTGATTATGTAAAAGTGGGGTCTATCTGCTCACTGCCTGAGTCAGTGTACCTCAAGCATGGCTACATCTGCAAGAAGAGAGAAAGTTACAGGTACGGATATAATTATACAAGTGTAATTGTAGACCAAATATTTATCTATCTTTTTTCAATCTGTTTATACATCCCCTCTATTTATACATCCATCTATCCATACGTCCATCCTTCCTTCCCTCCATCCATCCATACCTCACTCCACCCATCCACCCACTCTCCATTTATGCATCCATCCATCTATCCATCCATCCATTCATCCATCATCTATCTTCCCTTTTCTTTGCACCACTTTTAAGTAGAGCTTTTTTTTCTTTTTTCTTTTTTCTTTTTTTTTTTTTTAGTTTCTGCAATAAAGGACTCAGGTGTGGTTGAACACAACCAGCTAGTTTGGCCCACCCACCCAAGTTGGATGCTTGCTTTAATGTTGTTTCAGTGCTCTCTTTTCTGTGCAGCATTAGGTCTTTATAAAAGAGTATTTTCCTGTCTTTTTGCCTGTTCAGTGAGTACGGGAGAAAGGGCTGGCATGACAACCCCTTGAGGCTGAGTCCTGTTGATTAGAGGATGGATTTTGAGCAAGCAGCTGTACTTGCACGCCCCCCTCCGTGACCCTTGCCAGTATCCCTCACCCACGACCTGGAGGGATTGTCTCCTGGGGAAGCAAGGTCAGGCTCTGTGTCCATCAGGCAGTGCTTCTACTAGCTGTGTGATGGAGCATTTTCTGATGTTGACACCCATGCAGTGGGAGTAGGATAGAAGCTAGTTTCTTGTTTCACATTAAGCTGTCATCCAAAAGGGCCTGCTGCTTATCCTGGGCTTCACAGTCTTTCCAGGCCATGTTGACATTCTCAGCCTGCTGCTCTGGCCTCCACATCTGCTGCCATAACTTGTGAACTTGAGGCACTTTCATCTGAGCTAAAGTCTGGAGAATATTATTTTCTGAACTAAGAATATAGGTCCATGAGCATTTCCTTTCTTTTTCTTTTGTAATAATAAATTTATTTTTTTATTGGTGTTCAGTTTGCCAACATATAGAATAACACCCAGTGCTCATCCCATCAAGTGCTCCCCTCAGTGCCTGCCACCCAGTCACCCCCACCCCCCACCCTCCTCCCCTTCCACCACCCCTAGTTCATTTCCCAGAGTTAGGAGTCTTCCATGTTCTGTCTCCTTTTCTGATATTTCCTACCCATTTCTTCTCCCTTCCCTTCTGTTCCTTTTCACTATTATTTATATTCCCCAAATAGCATTTTCTTTCCTAATGCATATTTTTCCCAAAGAGTCACATGTGTTCCTTTCCCTGCTCCTTGTACTCTCTTTGACATTAAAATAAAACATAATAATTAAATGGACTGGAACACTTCTAATGGTTTGATTGGCAGGCACAATGACTTTACAGAAGCAACTTGGAAAACTTAACTTTCTCTTTAAATTGTACTCAACTGTCTTTGCCTTGTAGCCTGTCATGTGAATTTCTATATTGGCAGATGGTCCAAATAATTCCACTCCTAAGTGAATAGCACTAGAGGACATGGCATATCCATTAACACTTAAATTTCAAGTGCAAATGTTGGTGGTCTTTTGAGTAACTAGATACGTTTTCAAACATTAATTCTTTCATGAGAATCTTTTGTAACATATGTATACTTTTTACTGTAATGCCTTCTGGAATGACTAATCTAATCAGAATGTACATGAGTTTAGGAATTCCCCAGTTACCTTGATAGTTCATGGGGCCAAAATAATACTGCATGTGAAATTGGCATTATTCTAAAAAAAAAAAATCCATGTAACATAGTTACTCTTAATGGCAAAGTATTAGTGAAAACATGCTCAGCTCAGTGTGTTTGAGCCCAGAGTGACAAACATGTGGACATTTAGCAGATAACTAATTGCATTAGGCAGAAAAATTATATGCCTATAGACGAAGTACAGGGTCTAGTTTGGTCAGCTAAGAAACTAGAGCTAACAAAGGATTTTACTTAGTTCCATAACGCTCTGCTCAGTGATCTGAGACCAACCAGACTCTTGGCTTCAGTGACCCCTTTGTAGCTGTGAAGAATGTGAGCCCCTGTCCTGCTTAGTTGGACCAATGTCACCTTTGTTCAAGTTCCCTACACTAGCCTGATTACCTTGAAGCAGGAGGGTCCTGGACTCCCAGTCCCCAGTGTTCTTTGTAAATGTTCGATCTATAAATCCTACACAGTAATTGTGATTTTGTTCCTTTTTTTCCTATCTTTTCACTGCTTCTGATTATCTACAGAGCCAATCATTACCTCTTTCAACCTTTGTTCATATTCTCACAAGACATCTCTGTCGTCTCTCTCTCATAATTACTTGCCAATTACCCATTAAAGTATGAATTTATATTAGTTTCTAAAGAAGACTTCACAAGAGTAACCTGTTTGCTGCAAGAGGGTTTATTGAAGGGATGGAGATGAGGGAGTATGTATGGCTTGGCCTTCCCTACACTGTCTACCCAGCCTGTTACTCATCATAAGAATGAACATTTCATATGATGTAAATTAATTACTTTGGCTTATTTATTAAAAAGTCTTTAACTTTAAGTTGCTATGTGTGAATACACTTCTCACATGCACTTGAGATTTACAACTCTAGGAGATGATGCAATTATTATTACTGTTTTGCTGATTAAAAAAAAAATAACTGAAGCAGACAAAATGACCCACTTTTCAAAAAATGTGTTGAAAGTTAGTGCTTAAGTTTGAGGTGGAGCCCAAGAACAAAAATTTATGTGTTTTTTTTTTAAATGATCTAAATTACCAGGGCAGCTTGGCAATATCTAAACATTAACCATGGTAAATAGAAAGCATACAAAAAGTAAATAACTAAAAGTCCTTTTGGGGGGCAGCTGGCTGGCTCAGTTGGTGGAGCATCAGACTCTTGATCTCAGGGTTGTAAATTCAAACCCCACATTGGGAGTAGAGATAAAAAATAAATTAATTGAAAATAAATGAACAGAAGGCGGAGAAAAAGAGAGGCAAAACAAAAATCAGACTCTTAATTATACAGAACAGACTGAAGTTTGCTAGAGGGGAGGTGGGTGGGGATGTTTAAAGGAGGGCACTTGTGATGAGCACTGGGTCTTGTGTGTTAGTGATGAATCACTAAATTCTACACCTGAGACTAATATTACACAATGTTAATACTGGAATTTAAATAAAAATTTGGAGAAAAAAAGAACTTTAAAAAATAAAATTAAGGTTGCCTGGGTGGCACAGTTAAGTATCTGACTTTTAGTTTCAGCTCAGGTCATGGTTTCAGAGTTGTAAGATCGAGCCTCCTGTCAAGGGCCACACTCAGCTGGGGGTCTGCTTGAGATTCTCTGTCTCCTTCTTCCTCTGCCCCTTCCCCCCTTCTTTAAAATGAATAAATTAAACTAAATTAAAGACCTTTTCTTCTTGAGTATAGCAGCAAAATCAAACAATTGTATGTCTACTGCTGTACTATAACTGCACCATCTCACCTCATGCTCTCATCATAAGCAAAGGGAATATTTTCCTTTAGTTTATCTATGCAGTAAGTCTCAGAGGTTAAGTAACTGAAGATCACATAGCTAGTGAGCTGGTGGATGGAGCTGGACTTTGCAGTTAGAACAAAATATTTAATCTCCTTTGTTTCCTCTGCTGCTATACTGAACAGACAAACAGCTTTAAACTCAGTTCAACAGCACAAGTGATGAACTAACCTGCCCATTTCGTTCTGGTCCAGTGTTGCTTATGGCACCTCTTTATCGATGATAGGCTGTCCCAAAGCATGAAAAGGGACATCTGTCACCAAGGACACAGGGAGAGGGTATGGATGTTCAAGTTCGTTCTTCCTTTCTGAATAATACATCCAAGATTAGGCTGTGTGCATCACAGACAATCATGTGTTAGTTCTTTATATTTCATCTCTTATATTTTTACATTTTCTGCTCCTTTAAATATTTATGTATTTAAGTACAGAATTCAAAACATGAAGTCTCCCACCACTCTCAAACCCTCTCCAGAGGGAAGCAGTGCCGTCAGTTTATGGTGTGGTATTCCAGAGATATCCCATGCATATCTGGGCATACAGAAATAAATACAGCATTTCATACTGATGATTGTCTACTTGGAGATCGTCCTGTGACAATTCATGAATGAGCTGCCTCATTCATTTTAGCAGCTGCTTTATATTATACTGCTTCCCTCTACTGCGACTTATTGAACTAGATCCATTTTGATAGGCATTTAAGTTGTTTCCAATAATTTGCTCTATCACTATCTGCTGCAGTGAACATTCTCATACATACTTCTTTGCACACAAGTGTCACAACATCTGTATGATGGATTGCCAAAAGTGGAATTGTTGGGTCATAGAGGCTGCAAGTTTAAATTTTTAACAAATATTGCTAAAACTATCCCTCTGCCTGCCCCATCTCCAACATGGAGTGGTTTTTAACTTTGACTCTTTTGACTTTGATAATCTAAAAGGTAGAACATAGTAACTCATTGCAGTTTTAATTTGTACTTATTTTAACATGAGTGAGATCAAGCATATTTCCTTCTGAAACACTGGGTATTTAAGAACCTTTTGTGTTTCCTTTTCTGTGAACTCTGACTACACCCTTCTCCATTCTTCTACAGGTTTCATGTTTTTTTTCCTTATGGTTCTGTAGGAATATTTTCTATATTAATGAAGTTATTGCTTTGCCAAATGTGTTTCAAATGCTTTTTCCCAGTGTGTAATTTGGCTTTGCTTTTGCTCTTGTGTTATGTGTCAGAGTTTTAAACACATTATTACTAATCCCCAAGAACCCTGCGGGTAGGTTTTATCATTCTT
The DNA here is from genome assembly GCF_048418805.1 of Vulpes vulpes. NCBI lineage: Eukaryota > Metazoa > Chordata > Mammalia > Carnivora > Canidae > Vulpes > Vulpes vulpes. Next base: position 93,681,313 of record NC_132793.1, on the reverse strand, counting down.
TTGGAAGGCTGGGGTAACTGCAGATCAGAAAAGGTTAAACACTTTCTCGATCCTACCTCATTAGCTAGTAAGTAGGGGCTGGAGAGAACTGAGTAGAGATTTTCATGACTTGAAAGCCAACATTCTTCCAGCCATATCATACCATTTCTCTGGAGGACATCCTCCTCCTTACTGTACCACAAAGCTAAGCAAATCCTCTAGGTTGATGTTACTTAACTGGTATGAATGGTTTAAGCTTCAGTGATTAAATGAGTCGTAGATAGCAATTTCATTGACTTGGCTGGTGGAAGCTAAGTGCCTAGTCTTAAAGTGTATTTGTCTGACCCCTTCTCCAAATGTGATCTCACTTCTGGGCCTTTGCACATGCTTTTTCCATCCTTTGGTTCACGTCCCTCTGTCCCCATCTTGTCACCACTCAGTCCAAGTTCTTGTCCTCTGGAAGCCTTCTCTAACTGCACCAGAAGAAGCAAATCAATGTTCTTCTTCCATTATGGCACTAGCTGGACCATGTTCTATTACCCAGGATGGTATCCTGCTAGCCTTTAGGCTTCAGAGACAGGGACTGTGTCATGAACATCACTGTGTTCCCATCTTCTAAAGGCCTGGGAGATCATGGACCTTCAGTGCCTCCTCATAAAATAAATGAAGAGATGAATGTACCACATGATGATTAAGACCATAGGTTCTAGAGCTGAAGAACTTGACTTTGAATGCTGCTCCCCCAATGACCAGGAAGGTGACCACAGGTCAAGTTACCAAGTCCTTCAACTTCAAATTCTCTGTTGCCAAAATGACTAAAGAAAAATACACTGCCTGCTTCATAGACTGAGCTTGAGGAATATGTTAGATAATCCTTGCTAAAGATCTGTAATGACAATAGGTAGAGTGATTATTTCACTAGCCTGAAACTCGCATCAGGAAGGAAAGTCAGAAGAGCAAAGGTTTAATCACAGCTTCTTCCTAAACTGACTTTACTTCTCTGAGTCCCCTTTGAAACTCAGAGATGTTTGACTCTCTGGCAAAAATTCTCAAGTCTGTGAACTATCTGCCAAGTGACCTGACACATGCTGAGCCCAAGTCTGCTCTGCTGCATGAGTCAATTTTTCCTGAGCCACTGGACCACATCAAAGCCTGATTGATAGTACAAGTTCACTTTGTGGTAAAAGTAGTCAATGACTAAAATATACGTATAGCTATATGATTATTAACCTAATGATATTATTGAATAATGAGTCAAATAACAAATAAATGTTGATGTCGGTAATACCCTATCAATACCCATAATCATAGCTGTAATGGTGCGAGAATTTGCTTATCAGATGTGCAGAGAGCCAAGCCCTATTTCGGGCCAGATGACTTGGCTTATGTGGAGTGTAGGCTCAGGAATCTGCTTTTTGAACTAGCCCCCTACCTGTTCCTCCGCATTCATGAAGTTTGAGGACCACTGTTTTAGTTAGAATGCTTCTCCATGCTTTTGATGCATGGGTAACTTTCTCTTACATTTAGCAATTCCATAGAAAACTAATGCTTTTGAGTTATCAAGGGTTTCTGCATTCCGAGGGAACAGCCAGCAGGAAATTGCAACATTCTGCATGATCTTTTACCCCTGCAGACCCGGCAAGACTCACTTTATGGGATGGGGTGGGCGAACAGGGAAGACAGCTCCTCTTCATCCAATCCGAACAGCTAGGTCATGTCAAACTAAGCTAATATAAATGTCAGTGTGCAGCTTTCACTTGGGACTCTGAGTTCGTTGTAATGCAGTTCATTTTCCTTCTTCCAGCTCTGTGGATGCTATCAGCTGATGTGTCTGACAAGCATTTCCTATGCCAAAATAAAAGCCATCTCAGCAGTTTTGAGCAAGTCTCCCTGCGTGTATGTGCACGTGTGCTGCTGGAACTCACGTCACATTCTCCTTACAGCCACGATGAGCAAGTCTCCATGGGCCTCCCCAAACACCAAGCCAGAAGCCCTGGAGCTGTCTCCAGGAGCCATCACACCAGTTCGTAATGACCACTAGAGTATGGCATTATATAGACATCCAGTGAAGGAATTAATTATGGGGAACATGAAGTCCCTTTAGGAAAAGACTGAAGATTTAACACCTCCCAGGTGAATTCTCTGCCATTAGAGTGAAGAAGCAGTTCTGTTGGCTCAATACAGCAGGAGCCTGTTCTACATAACAATGGTCCACACAGTAAACCTGGTTAAGTCAGCTGGGCTCAGGGAATGCCCTTGTCAGCCATGGGTTATCTTTCACTGGAGAGGAGCCAGATTGCAGGACAGGCCAAACTTTGGCTGATTTTTCTTTTCATTTTTCACTTGTTTTATTATTTCTTCTTCTTTTGTTTTTTTATTTTATGCCTTTAACCTTATCTTGGTGGTTTCCCAGAAAAAATAAGTGCCTGAGTCTGTCCGTCTCAGTGGTGAATTACAATGATTCCCCAGACACTCTTCACTGGAGTCAGGGAATACACACAACTTGGCCTGTCAGATCCCCATCTAAATATTTTCAATCAATGGCAACTAGGAGTGATTTAGGAGAGCATCCTTCCAATCTGCCATATTGCTTGTATTTAGAATACAGCTGCTTTCATCCAGCCCAAAGGTTGAGCCATTCTGTGGGAAGTTAGGGCAGTTCTCCAGGCCTTCCAGGTCAACCCATTAATGTGCTTTAAGTTCCTATGTCATGAATGGTGTCATTTAAACGTGTCTTACTCTGCATCTTCCTACTGATAGACACATACAGGAGTGAGAAAAGCAGATGGAATATCATTCAAGGGGAAAAAGAAGGAAGGACAAATACAAGGAAGACAAGAAAGCCAAATAACAACAATAGAAATCTTACAATATGCAAATTATGGCAGTATTCCTGCTGAGATTTGAAATTAGGTCGGTTGTTACCTTTTAATAAAAACATCAGAAATGTCTTCTGGAGAAAGAAAAAATCTCTGTGATATTAACATGGTTAAAGTCAGAGGTGCTTGGGATCAAAATCTGGGTAAATTTGACAACGAACTTATCACTTACCTGTATGACTTTCTTGAAGGCAAAGTCTGCACCTGGGGATAAACATGCACACATGCATGCTCGCATGTGCACACTTGCACCCAAGTGCACACCCACACTCACACAAATAGATTTTTCTCCCCTTGCCTGCAATGCATCACCAGTCTCCCTCCTGCCAACATGAACCTTCAACACCTCCCAGAAATCAAATCCTGGTGATTGAACATGATGACAGTCAGGTGGTGGGGTGGGAGCCATGCATGTTATTGATGGTTTATGTCGAGCTGCCAAGCAGCAGGAAGAACAGAAAGGTCTAAGTGCCCTGTTCACAGACCTTGCACACCCCAAAGGTACTGGGAAAGCACACTTCTCTCATTGTTTGATTCTGTCCTTCTAAAATCTCAATGCATTCCAACTAGCTAGCGTAGGCACGTGGAAAGTTCTCGTAGCTTGGTGGGTTGACCAAGGGAGGGAGGAACACGAGACCTCTTCGGCTGCTGTCCAGAAGAAGGGATTGGAGACAGCAGGAGGCATCCTCAAGCAGGTGGATGAAGTCCCTGCTTGCATGCACAGCAGCTCAGCAAAGATCCCGGTTCTGATTCATGCAATCACACTCAAGTTCTACCCGAAGTTTTGACCGCCCCTCCTGTTCTACCCACTGGCGTCTCTCTCTGCTCTAAATCTACCAATTATTTCCTTTGAGTGTCAGCAGTACGGCAGACACACCGAGATATAACCTTTCCTCGAGTTGATGCTGTTAAACCATTACTTGAAACTGAAGTCACAGTTGACAACTGTGACTTCAGTCACTAATAACTACTTCAGAAGTGCGAGTGGTGTCTGGGCTCTTAATGCTGTGGCCCAGGGCTCCGGGAATGTCTTTACAGGTCATTTAGAACCATCCATCTGATCTGTAGCAAGATCAGTCAATCTTTCAGCCGAGCGCTTTCCTCTCTCTCCCCTTAGCGCCAGGTCCTTTATTAGTTCTCTCAGGGCCATATTGGGGGATGATCTTAGGCAGCTACATCGACCACTTAGCTTGTAAAGACTTTGGGTTTAGGGCATCACTGCATGCTTGGGTTCTGAATTCTGTCACTTGCCTGGGAGGAATTTTTTTTTTCCCCTTTCTGTCTTTTTCTCCTCTGTGGTTTCACTGGGCTCTTATTTAAAAAGCCTTTTAACCAGCCCTGCATGCATGACATAGCAAATCTAAAAAATGGACCCAGCTGTCAGTTGATATGGACAATGTAACTCGTCTTGGTTTGGGAAGTTTTATGGTCTTATTGGGGACGTGGTTTTAGAGAGCTCTCATCCCATGCCTGTTGGCTTTAGGGGCATTTGAGAAGTTGAAATAGGCTTTGTCATTTACATTGAATTTGATTTTTATTTTGGAGTGCAATGAATAATGATAGTATGAGCTAACAGTTATCACATGCTGCTTTACAATTGTTGCACTGCTGAATGCACGCACCAAGTTTAGTTCTATCATTGCCCATTTTACAGATGAAGTAATAGAGTGTTTAAGTGACCTGCCCAGCACCACCAGTTGGGAACTGGACCCAGATGCTTGACCCACCCTCATTCACAACCCAGTACAGATCTCTCCCAATTAAAAGCAGTCATCAATACTATATGAGCTGAAATATTATCACGATTATATACCGAATCGTTGCTGAAAAGTGATTGCCACTCTAAGAAATACGTAAGCCTGTACTTTGAGTATCCATCAGCACCACCTTGCCATCTAGCACAAATGCAGAGATAATATATTAGAATCACAGGATGCATTTTTAATGTGATACGGGTGCCTGCCAAAAAGTAAGTGGATTAGAGAAGCAGACAGTGAGGCCAAGAGTATTGATATAGAAAGGTGCCCTTATGTCTGTCTGTCTAATTTCCTCTTTCTATCTTCTCACCTTCTCGAAAGGCTCCCTGCCTCCACTGCCCTCCATAGGATTGCTGGTATCTAAGGGCAAAGCTCTGATTGTATTTAGGGTAAAATCCTCTCCTCTTAATGTAAGAGTAATGATGTTAGCGTCAGTGCTTAGGCTCTATTCCAATGCAGGTAATTATGCTCTGCCTTTCTCAATTCCCTCTGCAATTCCTGTTGAATCTATTTTTTTTCTCGACTTCCTGTCCTAAACTGTTGTACCAGGTTGCTGGGCTGCTGTTCAACATCTGCTTTCCCAAAGAACTACATTTTAGGCGCGAGTAAAATTATTTCTCTTTCATGCTACTCTGCTGAAAGGAACCTGATGAATGGCAGGTGTTGGAGGGCTCCTTTGATTTGGGTCAGGGGACGGCTTGCAGTTAGTCTGGGGTCACTTGAGTTCCTTGCCTGGAACAAAGCACACAAACGTTCTTTTAAAGAAAATGAGGCTTTATATTGGACAGGATGATTGACTGGCTACCCGCTGGTGTGGGTCAAGGCAGGCGCTGACCTCCTCAGCTGATGGGCTTGTCCCAAATGCCTTCAGAGGACATCCAGGGCCCTTCTTGCAGACAGCCTTCCTGAAACCACTGGGGTCCCAGGCCCACTGCTGGTCTTACTGACTTCATGTGGGTCAGCCTTGGCCTTCTGGCTTGGTTTCCTAAGCTTTATTCTCATGTGCTCTTCCCTGTCTTGGCAGAATCATGCAAAGAAGAGAGGATCATTTCCAATTTCCATTACATACTCAGTTCTTACTATTCCCTTGAGAGACAGGCTTCTAGAACAGCAACATGCTCAGCCTGCTTCCTGAATATCCTTGTAGAACCCTCTCATTTCTAGGGGTCCTAAATCACACCAGTCTTCCCCACCTCCAGCATTTCCAGCATGTTCTTCTTCCTATGCACCCTTCCCAGCTTTCTAGCATTTCCAGATTTTGATCTTGATACACTTACTTTTAATTAACCAAAATAAAAATTGGCAAATAAGCTGGTCCTCACCTTAACTATGATTGATAGGCCAAACAATCTATGATAAGGTATCTTGGAATAAAAAACCAGACAACTTATACAGGGGAACTCATTACCTAGTTCTGAAAAACAAAACAAAACAAAACACAGAGTGAAGAAAAAAGAAAAAGAAAGAACAAAACAATTTAAAAACAAAACAGTAGGAGGTAAAAAAAAATCCAGCAAAATGCAATTATTTCATTTGATATATAAAGAAAAAAAGAGCCTAATTACAATATTTAAACATTTTATAATACACCCACCGACATTTTTTCAGCATCAGAATAGACATCTTTGGGAAACAGGTGATTCTCTAATTATTGGAATTTGGGGAGGATCCTTTACAAGTGTACCTTCCAGGTATGTCTTAGATCTAAAACAAAGCAAAACAAAAACATCACAAAAACCAAAACAAGTCACAGGAAGACCTCTAAAACAATTTGCTATGTGGAATAACAATCTTTAGTACTAGTTATTTGTCTGGTAGATTTTCTGAAATTACCAGTTGCTGACTCAAAAGAGGAAAAATGACCTTAGCATATTAATAATAGGAGATATCTCAGGTTAAAGCTGTATAACTCATGAGGAAATAAAACTGAGCATCTTGCCTGGCACCAGTTTCGACAGAGTAGAGAACGGCTGTCAAACAAAGGAATGGCTCAGCCACCTTTGTGGCTATGGGGTCAAGGTAAAAGTGTATCATCCCTAGGATTTAAGTCAGGGATGCTGGCTCCTAAAAAGGAGGAATGGGATAAATCAATGCTTTCTTTTTTTTTTTTTTTTTTTTTCAATGCTTTCTTTTTAAGAACACATGGAGAGACAATCCTCGTCCACTCAAAAAACAAACAAACAAACAATCAAAAAAACACCCAAAAACAAAAACAAACGAAAAAAAAAAACACCAAAAAACAAACAACAGCAACAACAACAACAAAAAACCCAAGACTTCAGAACTTTCATGTTTTGAAGTTGTGCTTCCATGAAGTAGAGGGTTTGGTAAAGGCAATGCCAATTGCAAAACCATACTCTTGTGTCCACTTCATTTTGTCTTTGCAGCTCTTTTAAACTGCTAGATATGGTTTTAAAGTATGATGATTTCGTTTTCTGATGGTGTTAAACAGCTGCTGCTGTTCTGAGTAGAAGCCCATTTTCCATTTTATATCTGCAAGATGTTGGGTACAACAAGCTCCGCCACGTAGGCAGCTGAGAAGCATCTAGCTACCGCAAGCAGGGAAGAATGGACAAGGGGCCTTTCTCAAAGGCAGCTGCTTCTTAAATTGGGGTCTAGAGAAGGGGCCAGGGCAGTGCAAGCCCGGCTCCTACGGTCAAGGCCATCAATTTGCCTTTACCATTGAGAGTGGAGGGGTCCTCCCCAGGGAGGCCAGATTACCCATGAACTTGGAAGTCCACATGGATTGTTGGTCCTTGCATAGAGAGAAAGAATAATCCACCTGGAGAAAATCCAATCTCAGCTCGTCCTGGGAGGACGTCAGACTTTGTACTCCCATGCAGGTTTTTGGCAAGCATGAAGTTGCAAATGCATCCTTCCAGCATTGGCCTGCATAGGGTTCAAAACTAGTAACTCTTCAGTTTCTGACTTGAAGGCAACCTGAACCTGCATGTCTGTGAGCATGGGGCTGAGGTGAAGCTAGGGTCTCTGGGAGGAATGTGCTTTTCAGCTCTCCACAGTTCCTATCTGAGCTGCCTCGTCCCTGGACAGCCATGGCCTGATGGTGTCACCTCAGAAATAATGGGAATCAACCTCAGACAGGACTTGCTCATGTGCATGGCCTCACCCTCTGCTCTCTGAGAATTCTTCTCCTAGAGCTTTGGACTCTGCCCTGTCAGGATGTCTTTATAGCAACCATGAAAAATGGACAGGTAGGGCAAAGGAAGAAGGAGAAAAGTATGAAGGGCACACAAATAACTCAGTGGGTAGGCATGAGAATTGCTCCTGGTGGTTCCAAAACTTCCCTCCTTCCAGCACTACCCTTGGCCCCCACAACTGGCAAATAGTTGCTGCTTTGAACCCTGGGATTCTCTACCCACTTCCACCCACCCTGGCAGCCCTGGTGCCACCCCTGGGGACAGAGCAGAACTCTGCTCTAAATCTTAGCCAGCATCAGTTCAGATTATTTGGAGGCTGTACCTTACTAGTTCCTAAATCTTTCGAGTGTCACCCCTGGGAGAAGCTGACAAAGTCACCTGTTATCTGAAACATTGAGGAGGTCTAAATGCTTCTGCCTGCATCTTTTCTCCTATCTCTGAGAGTCTCTTGCACATACTCCCTCCCACTGTGTGCTTTCCTAGGACATCTTCCTTTCCAGAAGTTACAGGCAGTTGAACAGCAGTGGGCTAGACTATTATGAAGATCTTAAGCGGCTGGATCATTACAAGCTCAAATTGATTACATCTGAGCTGGAGAATTTCAGGATGGGAGAAGATGGTGCTTGAACATGGCTAGAGACTGTTGTGTTCAACACGTGCAGGGCTTCTGTTTGCTCTGTTGCCTTGTGAGTCCTGCTTTGTTCCCTTTTCTCCAGCACCATTCGTTGCATCCAAAGTAATGCAGGCCCCAGTTATTACTTATTTCCCTTCCTCTTTTAGGCCATTAAAGACTTTTTTTTTTCTTGGCCATTTTATAAAGCTCTCTAAGAAGCATTTGTTTTCCTTTCCACTAACTAATTGCAATTGTATTTTCCTGGTGATAAAACAATGCATTTGAAATCATGTGACAGAAATGAACTAATTTGACTCAGAATATATGAATCTTTTCTCAATATATGCTAGCCTCCTCTTCTTGTTCTTTTAATCATCATGTGTGTGCCTCAGATTGCACGTTGCTCCCAGTGGTTGCCATTTTAATTATCGTCAGCTCAAGGATGTGGGTGTGCACTAGCACAACGAAAGGTGCTGGGTTTGGAGTCAGTAGATGCTAGATTAATTTTTGCCACGAATTAAACTGAGTAACCTAAGAAGAGTCACTTTATTTTTGCCTAAAGTTGCTCATCTAAGAATGAATGGGGTTGGACTAAATTATAATTTCAGCTGCCTGCCAGCTCTGTGGTTCTAGGATTCATTCCTAGAACTTTCCTGTTCTCAGAGTGGCAATAATCGGTGTATGCAGAGTGTTTCATATACATTGTCCCACTTGAACCTTACAGCTACTCTAACAGGTAAAGCAAAAATTAATACAGGATCCCCACCAGGTTTGAGCTTGAAAGGGAAGAAGAAACAACTAGGGAATTCATGAATTACCCTTCTGAATTACCCACTCCAATTTCAAAAGTTAAACGTTGGTTTATGGAACTCATTCTTTCTGCCTCTGTCACAGGTGTTAGCATCTGAATGTGTTGGCTGAGCTCGGCATCCTGGTGTGAAATGATAGTCACGCAGCTAGTTGTTAAACATATGTTTGTGTGTAAACATAAATATGTATATAAACACAGTGGGAGGTGGTGGGGTGTAGTAAAACAGGAGGATGAATAGGAGATGGAATAGAATTTCCCATCAGCTTTGGGAAAGAGGAAAACATCTCACATTTATTCATTGCCCAACATGTGCTGTTCATGCCACCTTAGTAAATCTTCACATCGATCTTATGTGACGTACACATCAACTTACCCATTCTACAGATGTAGAAACCTAATTTAGGGAGGTTAATTGGAAGGATAAAGGTTTTATGAGTTAGAGTCAATATTCACACCCCAATATATCTTTGCCCTGTGTCCTTCAAGCGATTCATTCATCAATTCACCCATTCATTCAATACATTTTAAAAATGATGCTTTTGACTCTTTTTAAAGAAAATTTTATTTATTCATTTATTTTGAGAAAGAAGAGCAAGAGCACGGGAGGGACACAGAGAGAGAGAGATAGAAAGAGAATCTTAAGCAGGCTCCACACTCAGTATGGAGCCCAACATGGGTTCAATTCAAGCTCATGACTCTGAGATCATTACCTGAGCAGAAATCAAGTCAGATGCTTCACCTACTGAGTCACCCAGGAGCCCCTCATTCAATACATTTTTATTGAACAGTTAGTATGTGTCAGGCTCTGTGCTAGACAGTGAACAAAACTTCACAACAAAAAGGTCTCCCCCCTCTAGGGTTTACAAATCCAACATCCTGGGAATTTGTGGCTTCCATGGATATAGAAGGTGGGAGGGATTAGAAATTAGGGAAGGGATCAGAAGCATGCTGGTAAATGTTTTTCAACAAGCCCTTGGTGGGATGCAGAGAAGTCTTGATTTGTAGCACTTGACAATTTCTGTGTATGAATACTCCCAATAAAGCCTTATATGAGTGACCCACTTTGAATTACCAAATGCAGGGAAGAAATGCAGATGGTCTCCTGACCCAGCTGAGCCAGCCTCCAGTATGCTAGCTGGTAGATAGAGTAGGAAGTCAAATGATAGAAAGATTCTTCTGATAACTAAAAAGCTGACTCTCACAGGGACAAATATCTAACATTTGCAGACTGCATTATGATTAACAAGATACTTTTCTCTGCCCATTTATCTTTTGTAAGCCTCAGAACCCATGAAAAAGACATTTTGAAGATGAGGTAACTAAGCCACATGGAGAATGAATATCTCATCCAATAGTATACGGTGGAACCACAGTCCAAAAACCATGCCCTTTGTGACAACATGGGTGGACTCAGAAGGTATTGGGTTAAGTGAAATAAGTCGGACAGGAAAAGGTAAATACTGCATGATTTCACCTACATGTGGCATCTAAAAAAACAAAACAAAACAAATGAACAGTCAAATAAAAATAGAAGCATACTTGTAAATACAGAGGACATATGGTGGTTGCCAGAGGGGAGGTAGGTGAAGGGATGGGCAAAATCGGTGATGGGAATTAGGAGGTACAAACTTTCAGTTATGATTTACTGATGTCACAGAGATGAAAAGCACAACATAGGGAATACAGTCAATAATATTGTAATAACTGTATGGTGATCAATGCTAACCACGCTTAGTATAGCATACCCTTAACATAATGGTAAACATTGGATAACACATAGATTTGTGAAAACACTATGTTGTACAACTGAAATTATTATAACATTGCATGTCAATTAATACTTCAGTTAACAAAGTCCTTGACTATACTACAGTGGCTCAAAAAGAGAGATAGTTTACTATTTCATGACAGCCTATTTTGTGTCTATTTAAATTCACTTGATTGGAGCATAATAATGAGACCAGTGCTACAGTCTTCTTCCAATTTCTGTTATTCACCATCCACAGTCAATACATGCACCTCAAAGACTAGCATATGCCTTCAGTTATAAGGATGAGGGCAAAAGATGGTGAACATTACAGGATGAACCCAGCAAGTGGTACCTGCCAGAGACATCAATGGATGAGTAACTACCATCATTTCCATATTCCAAAGCCTATACTCATCATACACAAGTGGTGCTCATGCTTAGGGGAAAAAAGGAATACCCCACAGTCATTAAAAAATGATGCCATTAAAACAATTTAGCACAAGGCTGGAAGCCAGTGAACAATCAACTTCTCATGCACCTATTGGTGAAGTGATGACAGTTAGAGTTCAAATGGACATTGTGAGAAACTAGCACTTTCATACAGGCTTTTAATTTGGTGGTGTGGGCTGTCTCAACTGAGCAGGCTGACGTTTGAGTGAACATAGAGTGTAAGCAGAGATACTTCATATCACAAATGAGATTGTTCTCAAATTACATGACACTAAGTAGGTGTGGCTAGAAGTAGTCAATCACTTAAGGGCAGCCAATATGTTTTAGATATTTGTTCACTACATGGTAAGCATTCAGCTAGCTAGGAACTATGTGGGAGGTGAAAAATGTAGAAGTCTTGATTTTTTTTCTCCCTCAAAGAAAAAGGTCTAGAAAATTCAGCAGTGTACTAGGTTCTTTAGGTTCTGGGCAGAAACTAACAGAAGAGTTCACTGTTCGGGTAGACTGAATTCTAGCCCTGCAAATCACCACCTTGCGATCCTGGAGAAACCATTCGACATTCCTTGAACTCTAACCACTCAACTGTGTTGTCTACTTTGAAGATGCATAGTATGTGTCTGCCACATGGCAGCAATTCAACTAACGGTAATCTTTTTGTTATCATCATTCAGGAATGGTCATGGTGGGGAAGCACTGATGGAGCTCCATCAAACTAGAAGCAAAGATAAAAAACAAACAAAACAAAACAAAACAAACCATCAGTTTGTCCAGGCACTCTCTTCACTGAAATTCCATTCTTTTGCTGGGCCAGATCTGTAGTCCTGGAGTCAGCCTTCCTGTGTCAGCCAAGGGGCCATGCACTAAGAGCTGGGTTTGAAGAAGCTATGGCCTTGGGTGTCCTAACCTCTCACATCTAAAAATATGCAGGAAAGATAGCATGTTGAGTTTTTCAGAATCAAAGACAAATGAGATTGGACGATTTCTCTTTTGAAAAAAATAAAATATAGGCTATCTTCTTCATGATCTCTTGCTTTCCTCTGAAGCAAATTTTTAATTTTCCGAATAATTTTTTCTCTACGTTTACTTAGTTGACCCTCATAGCATCTTTGTGAAGTAAGCATGGCAGATAGATATTCATGTTCCCATTTCACAGATTATAAAACTGAGATTAGGCCAAGTATGGGTTCAACCATATATTTTGAGGTTGATTCTGTAGCATCATTTATGTTTCATGATTAGATTTACAGATTTCCTCCAGAAAACCGGGTCTACATATTATTGTTACTTTATGCAATTCTTTTTTAAAAAGATTTATTTACTTATTTTAGAGAGAGAAAGAGAGATCGTGAGGGTGGGGAGGGGCAGTGGGAGACGGAGAGAAAGAATACTCAGCAGACTCCACACTGAGCACAGAGCCAAACACAGGGCTCCATCTTAGGACTCTGAGATCATGAAATGAGTCAAAATCAAGAATCAGACACTTAACTGACTAAGCCACCCAGGTGCCTGTACATTATGCAATTCTTAACATATCTTGACAAATACTGGTATTAAAAATATGTTTTTTCATTAAAATAATTACAAAATGTATTAAATATTTATCTGCTTTTTAAAAAAAGCATCTAACATCCAATACTCCCTTCTTAAAATTCTTATGATTTCTAAAATTGAAACACTTCCACAGCAGTAAGGGAACATAGTTGTATTTTCTGATATTCACTTGGCATTAAATAAACATATTCTTGCTGAGTGAAAGAATAAAGATGTGGTAAAATCTAAATAGAGTCATTAAATAGATTTCAGAACACTTAATCTTTTGCCTCTTGGTATATAGTTGAGTTAATATGAGCATTTGTCAATTGCACCACATTTTTAAATGAATTGGTATCTTGTTTCCCACATGGGAGCAGAATTTCTAGGTCAATAGACCCTTAAATGTCATGAATTGCAATATATATGGCAGATGACACTTGTCAAAGGCTCAGTGATCAATTCAGATACTGACTTGAGGACTGAAAAGAATCCGAATCAAATCAATGTATGAGATAAAGTCCAGTTTTAGTATGGTGACATGGTTAGCAGCACCTTTCATGGGATAATGCCTCACGACATCCTCTGGGGTTGACATTCCCAGGCCTCATCACTTCTTAGGAAGCCTGCAGTTGGATCATGTCTGTCTTCCTAGCACTATGTTCATTAGGCTTTCAATTAGGCAGTGGGGCAGAGCAAAAGGAAGAGGAAATAGCTAACATAATCTGCTTCCTTTACATTTCTGTGACTTTTGCCTTTTGATGCAATTTTTCACACAAAGGGATATCAGATGCCAGTGGAGACCTCGCAGTGAGTAACCTACAGAAACAAATCTCTAGTGCATTTATGAGCAAAACAAGTCCAAAGGCAGATGAAGAGAAGCAATTCTGGTGAGCCCCCAATCCACTGAAATCACCTTTGTATGTGATATTTTAGGTCATGAAAGAGGAGCTTGCTAAAATGGTGGGAGCCTCTGCAACACAGGGCCATATTTTCAAAGTGATGATAACTATCTTCAGGGAGTGTTTGCTGTCACACGCTTAACCATATCTGTATTCATTATCTCAAAGAATGCTCACATAAGGCTCTCTCCTTTTAGGTGTTATTATTTCCTCCTTAAAAATTAAGAAAGCGAAGCCTGAGGCCACATGACTTGGAAAGCTGTGGTGTGAAAGCAGGGCCATCTGAGTCCACACTTCTAACTATGGCACCCTCTCTTTTAATCAACTGGTATACATTCTACAGTACTTTAGACAGTGAAATACAGAGGATGTGATTGGGTACCAATTAATGATATTCAAAAGTTTCATCTGTCACCAGAATTTAACAAGACCACAAGGTCATTCTCAGCAGGGAGAAATTCCAGGGAAATATATTTGATCTACATGTCTTAGGCTTGAAGAGTAGTTCTCATCTTTAATTTACTGATGAATTTAGAATGAAGTATTTGGTGCCTTCTCTGTACCAAATCTGCTCAAGTGTCTGAGCATAACAGTAACAAACGAGACAGGCAAGGTCTCTGTTTTTATGTTGTTAAATGTGAGTGGGGAAGATAGCATTTGGTGTGCTATAAAGTGCTATAAAGGAAATAATCAGAGCTTTGAAATAGAGATTTACTTGGGGAGGTGTTTCTAGATAGAATATTTCAGGAAGACTTCTTTGAGGTGACTCCAGAGTTGAGGCCAAAGTAACCAAGGACCAGGCATGAGAAGAGCTGAGAAAAGCTTTCCAAATATAGGGAAAACAGTGAAAAGGCCCTGAGGCAGAAACGACTTGGGTATGATCCAAGACTATAAAAATCCAAGTGTCTGACACGACCCAAGAGAGGAAGCATGAAATACACAGAGAACTGGAGGGGGAGTAGGCCCTCCTGGGTCAGGAGTCCAGAGTATATTCTCAGTGTAATGAAAACCTTTGAAAGATTTTAAGGAAGAAAATGATAGGATCGGATCTGTAGGTTATTGAGAGATGTGATCACCTATGGAGAAGACAATCCCAGGACACAGCTCTAGGAGCCCACCAAAATATAGACATTTGCAGAGATAGTAATGTAAACAATAAAAGGGGGAAATGTTGGCCAATGAAGAAAGAGGACCCTGAATAGAACCTAGTGACTTTCTTGGAGAGGACATTGGAGAAGATAAGCCATGATCAGAAATGAAGAGGCATACTCTGTGAAGGAATTTTCTAGAAGTCTGAGCAACGTAAGACTGCACTTTATGGGGAAGAAGGCAATCAGTAAATTCAATGTCTGTGAAAATTCTGTAACAGAGGACACAAGATTGTCCTGAAAAGCAATTTTATCATTTTTCAGGGCCTCTTACAGTCCATCAAAATGTGAATTTTATTTGGACTCATGGCTTATTCAGTCCCTGTATAAACAGATTGTTAAGCTTTTGCATTGCTCTGGTTGTTATGCATCATCTCTTGGTTCAATGGGGGAAGATATGACATATCATTATTAATTAGATCCCTAGTGTTCCTAAACAAGTCTTCCTTTCATCTGTATACTTGATCTGCAGACTGTCTGCATCTCCCTGGAATGGTCTCTGAGTATGGGCTGCTGGTTCACAGTGGCCCAAACTCTAGACCAATCAACATGCATTTGCCCTGGGAAGATGTAGCAGCACATTGCCATAGGGCTTCACCAGGAAGGGCCCCTGCCGGGGCGGGGGGAAGGGGGGAGGATGTGGGTTTAGGTTGCCTCATGGAAGGCTCCACAACAATGCCAAGGGAAAGTGGATGCAGTGATAATGGGATGAGGGTGGGAGTGGAGGAGGGGGTTCTTGGATGACAGGTTGCTGAATCCGGAACCCTGACACTTGTGAAGTACTCTGTCAGGAACATTAACTATCCAAAAGTGATAAAGCTTCAATTTGCTAGTCCATTAGACTAATTACTGCAATAATTAAGTAACTACTTGATTAGAACTAATGGGTACCTAATTATCCAGGAGAAAAGTATCAGGTGGCAATTATCAGGTGGCAATTAATAGACTGGAGTTAATGTCTTAGCACTGTCTTTGTATGAATTCATAAGCAAGGTAAAGAAAACAAACAATAACTTATTAATATTTATTGGTGCCACAGTGTTTTTCAGCTTGTTTCATTTACACAGAACCAATTAGTGGAAAGACCATTAGTGTAGCAGGATATAAAGGAACTAAAGCAGAGTTAGCTTTTTAAAGGTACAGGATCTCATTAGCAATAACGACTAACATTTAACCAGAATCAACCTATGATTTTTTTAGCTTGGTTGCTGTAAATCTATTGAAAGGGGATCACAGGTGAAAAATCAAAAGTCATGATAAAATCTGTGGGAAATTGGCTAATATATTGAACTCACGGGCCTTATTAAAGATTTTTCCTGGTTCACTGGAAACCTCTCATCTATTTTTCCCCCCTGGTACTCTTAAATGGCTGCGGAGAGAGATGGATGAGAAGAGATGTAACTTATTACAAAATAAACTTCTCTTATGAACACATATCACACAGACGCTTTGGATTTCTCACGGTATGAAAGGTTATCTCTCCAACCCAGTGGTTGTTGAGCATTGATGAAGACCCACTGCTAATATCAGGAAAAGATCTGTTATAAAAATAAGATGTTAGAGCAAGACTTCCAGCCACAGCCGTGTTGTTCTAGGGGGCTGACTCGGCCTTGTGCAAAACCACTTTGCTGGAAAGCATCAAGCACAGTTTGAAATGCATCACTCAAGTTTAGAGGAGAAACACAGGTCAGCTATTTATTTATTTATTCTTTAATTCAGGAAAACACATGCTACAAGGTTGTAAGGCTTCTGGGCAAACACAGAAACTGAACCGCATTATCACGAGAGTGAAAAAAGGCTCTCCTCCCAAACATTCTGAATCAAACATTTCAACTGTGTAATGAAAATAAGAGCTGCATGCTCATTACTTCTCTTTTTTTAGTTCAATGAAGTCCTTTTTCAAGACAACTATTTTTAAAAATTCAGGAGAGGTTTGGACCTGTGTTAAATTTATTAACATTTTAAAAGTCATATAATTAACCCTGCCGTAGAGGAAAATCCTATCTACTTTTATTTTATTTCCCTGCCTGGTATAAATAATTGAAATGGGTTTTAATCATATTTTAGGGGAAAAATAACAATCACCTTATATTAGAATACATACAATGACAAATGGAGATAAATCTAAAATTTATAGAAAGGGAGTATTTGCATAAACTGCAGAATCCAAACATATAGGGCAGTAAGAGTAACAATTGTTGCAAAGGGCATGAAAAATTCAACTTTGGTTTCACGATAGGAGCCTGGATTCCTAACATGATTAAGATAATACATCACAAGGCCCTCTCTTATTAAGGCATAATTGTTGTTAGAACCAGAAGTGGCGTTAATGCTAGTCTAGTTTTATATACGTACAAATATGAAGAGAAGGGAACTTAGAGACGCTCGCTTGTGGTGATCCATAGGCATTTTATTAATGTTTGAATAATAACCGCCTAGAGGGCCTGTTATAAATTAAAGGGAAGGATTGAGATATAAATTTTTATGAGGACTAGTTATACATTTCCATTATGTGTTTAAAAATGAAGGAATTACTGTGAGCACCACAGTACTCACATTTATTTGAGGTGATTTGCACGGGAGGGCCGGCGGATGAGAGCTGCTGCGTGGCGGCAGTAAGAAAGATGTATCTGTCCCTTTGAACAGATACATCATATGTCATGCATGAACTCTGTTCTACCAGAGACGCGCCTCTGCTGCCGAATCTGCATGATTATTTCTGTGACAATAGCAAGTGATGATATAGCGCGAAGTTCAGGCCACTTAAGGGGGTGTCTTATGGTTCAATCCCAGCAGACTTGGCTATGATCTACCTGCTAATGCAATACAAGGAGTCAGTGATTACTGGGAAGCAATTCTGATTCCTCTCTTTGCTCCTAAGGTCCCTGTCTAGGATTTTACAAGTGGCCCAAAAGCCTTTGGAGAAGCAGATCCAATGGAATAACAATCATCTTCACTGCACTTCTTCCAATAAGTCCTCCCACATTGTCCTCAGTGTTGTAGATCTAATGGATCTGTTGATCTCCATGGATTATGAATTATAACCCCAAAGGATTCAGGAAGACCACTGGCAAACTTGTTCCTGTGCCAATGTTCTTACACACTCATTTATATATACACATACAGATAATACACATTTATAGTCTTATGGGCATAACCCAAGCCCTAAGAATGTGAATGTATAGCCTAAAATACTGTTTTTCTTGTCACCTATAGCTGCACACAAACTCTGAAGTCAGGCAGGTCCAAGGTGGCACCCCAGCCAGAATGCTCACCAGATGGTGATTTGAACAAGCTATTTAATGGGCAATTCTCAGTTCCTCATGTGGAGAATAAAAAGCTTATAGAGTTATTTGGTAAGATTAAATATCATTTAATGTAAGGTCCTTGGTACACAAGTGGAATGCTAATAATTGGCTATCAGTTTATTAGGACTGCCATAATATAGTACTACAGACTAGATGAGCTGATAGAAATGTATTATCTCAAGTCCTGGAAGCTAGGAGTCCAGCATGGAAGTGTCCGTAGGGTTGATTTCTTCAGAGGCTATTGGGGGAGAATCTGTTCTAGGTCTTTCTCTTGGCTTGGAGATGATTGGCTTTTCCCATCATCTTGGGAGACGCCATTGATGATTGGTGTCTCTTCCCATCATTTTCCTTGTAGGTATATCTCTAATGTCCAAATTTCCTTTTTTGTAAGGATGCCAGTCATTTTGGATTAGGACCTGTCTGAATGACGTCGTTTTAACTTGATTATCTGTGTGAAGATCCAATCTCCAAATAAGGTCAGATTCTGAGGTACTGGGGGTTAGGATTTCTTTTTTTTTTTTTTTTTTAAGATTTTATTTATTTATTCGAGAGAGAGAGAGAGAGAGAGAGAGAGAGAGAGAGAGAGAAAGGCAGAGACAGAGGCAGAGGGAGAAGCAAACTCCATGCAGGGAGCCCGATGTGGGACTCGATCCTGGGTCTCCAGGATCATGCCCCAGGCTGAAGACAGGTGCTAAACCTCTGAGCCACAGGGGATGCCCTAGGATTTCAATATACACATTTGGGTGGGGACACAAGTTTTGATGAGCAGCAATAAGAATCAATGAATATAGAAGAATGTAATTACAATGATGTTATGATGATAGTGTGCTTTCAAATATACGTTCTCAAGTAACCATGTTCCACGTCCCCAACCTCATTTTGCAATCCAGATAAGATGCTCAAACTTTCTGCATTGCTTAAGGTCACCCACTTCCTCTGGCAATATGACAAGAATATTGTGATTTTTTTTTCTCGTTGCAAATTGACAGGAACCAAACCCAGGTGTATGAGGTGATTACAGGCTGATGCCTCCAGGTGCTGGGCAATCCAATACCTTCCACCAGTGTTTGCTTCCAGTTCATCTGTGGGAGTCCCCAGTGAAAACGATCATCGCCTGGATGATTATAATGATGACCAAATAAAAGAAGCATGTAGAAGAAAATCAGAGCTCTTGTTGTGCTGATTTTAAAATAGACTTCAAATGCATCTTTTCAAAACCCAAAAAACTCCCTAATGATAGGGCTATTTGAATTTAAATTCCAGAGCACTGGCTCTTCCTCAGCATGCTGCTATTTACCAATTTTAGCAATAATGTTAAAATGGCTTCATGAAGCTCTTCTTTTCCCATCATTGTGCAATGGTGTCAGATGAAGCTTGGGGAGCAGTGATGTGTCTAAGTGTGCATTTCCCAGCTGTCCCTTTTCAGGGATAATCAACAGCTCGAGCACTCTTTCCTCTGACATCAGTGTCTTCATCTCTAGGTGGTTCTTATGAAGATACAATATGGGAAGTCCTTCACACACCACAGTTTTTGGAGTTATGATGGTGGGGGGATTATTTTCATATTCACAGCTGAAGAGATGAGGGGCTTACAGGAACTGATGTCCCTTCAGCCCTCCTTCTCGTCTCATCTCAAACTTTAGGTTTTAATCAGAGGAGAGCTGAGTGGCAGCAGCCACAAATAGACTGGTAACCTGGCATGACTACCAGGCTCCTTGGAATTGTGTCTTTGACAGCATCTGTAGTGGTGTTTGCTTGTGGGGCAAGTGCAGAAAGATGAGTTTGAGGGTCAAACATGCCTCCCTACAGCTCTGCCTGTTCCACACTTGAAGTTCTTGGGTTGTGGCTGCCAGTCTCAAGGGGGAAGTTGGAGCTTCTGAAGTTTCATAGTTTGGGCTAGCTAGTAGGACTAGGGACAGGAACTGCCTGGACAGAGGCCACCACTTCTGAAATGTCAGTGCCTAATCACCACACACACACACACACACACACACACACACACACACACACACACACGGTTGTACCACCCCAGCCATGCCATGACAAAGGAGGGGAAAGCCTATTGTTAGCTGACATGTGGTAGCTGGGCTCTTAAATGGCTATAGATCAGAGCAGTGCCTATTCGCCAGCCCTCTGACACATATTACTTTAGGATAGTCTCATAAACCAAGGGCTCTGGCACCACAGATAGGAGAGTGAGGTGCTGCAGTGTATTATCTGCCAAAGTTTGTGTGTAGAGATGATTGAGAGCTCAGAAGATGGGAAGATGAGAGTTTGAGCATGGGTGTGATTGAGTGCATTTAACCTCCTGGCTGCTGGAATTTGCATAAATATAGCTATATCTACAGTCTCTCTACCCATCCATATATCCCATATATACATACCCATATCTCTATCACCTATGCATATATATTTGGGCTTTGGTGATATTTCTTGCAGCACTGGGTTTCTTTTTTCTTGTCTGGAAATAACACCAGAAGAGGTCTTGCCATTCCTTCATCCTCTCATCTTCTCATATTGCTAGGATTTTCTAGATGTCAAAGGGGGCAAAAATAAAACATAATGTGATGAGAAAAGAAATGATATAACGTTCAGATTTTTTTTTTCTTAAAAGAGTTTGATTTTGCTTCAGCTGGGGTGAGAGTTCAGTTTGGTTCTTATTTTATCCACACCATTTGCCCATCCCTCCTGAGAATCTCTGCTCTCCAAGTCCCTCTATCATTCTGTTTGCGTTCAGTTCTATCTTTCTCATTCCTGTATAATGCAGCTGTATTATGAAGTGGCCTGGCCCTGGCCCAGCATTTAAAACATGGCCTGTCTCATATTCTGTGCCCTGAAAGAACAAATCCATTTGGTTCCTTCTTGTTCAATACTTCCAAATCCACTGCCCAAATTCTGAGCTTTGCTCTTTTATTCTTGCTGCAGCAGAGAGTAAAGCTGATTTTTTTTAAAGCCAAGTTTTCTAATCCCATCAACATTTTTCTCCTCTTTTCAGCTTAGTTATCCATTATTTTAATCACCAACCTAAGGAGAGGAAGGAACTCTGTAGCAAGGTTAGAGAGAGGTTAGAGTTAAAATGGATATGAAATAAAAGGTTAATTCCCCTACAGTTCTCCACAGTTTGAATGAATAGTTGAAAATTTTATAGAAAATAAAAAGAACACTATTATCAGCCTAAAAAATGAGACCTAAAATACCTCAAATTCAGGAATCAGGCTTTCTTTCATCTATGAAAATAATACAAAAAAAAAAAGAAATTTATTTGACATGTTTTTTTTTTTCCAACTGTGATGCTATGGATGTATCCCAGAGCCCTGCTTCCCATTGTGAATGAGGTCATGTGTTGATGTGTGTCTGAGATAAGGAAGTACCTGTAACCATTTGACCTCATTGGTGCTCTCCCATTAACTGGAAGACCCAGACAGGAACCAAGTGGGGGAAAAGAGGTGAAGAATCATGGAGTTATTGCAGTTATTTGCTTTGACAAGTCTAGCTGTTGACTTAAAAAGTTTAATCCTCCACCACCATGTCTATACAGCATTCTAGCACTTAACTTACTTTCAGGGAGTGAACTGGGCCCTGGGGAAAGAACCAAGCTCAGTATTTCCTCTATGCCCTCCATGGAAGCTCAAAAGCATTTTCCCCTAAATAGATCACTTAATCTCCTTGTACCACAGCATCCTCTCTTGTGAGATGGAGGTCATACTACTAGCATATTTCAAAGGGTTATTGAGAAAAACTATCTGGTTAGCCATTATAAAGCATTTTACAAATATGAAGTGCTTTATACAGTCTAAATAATTCGTGAAAGCATAAAGTTTTATACCGTTACCAAGTTTAATCATTTGGCCTTTTTATTTCTCTGGGCATTTATCTTTTTCTTTTTCCTTTTCTACTTTTTCCTTTTACGTTATTATGTAGAGAAATACAATTGCTCTCCTTTCTTCATAACTAAAGGGTTTGAGAGTCTTCAGGGCAAGAGACGAAATTCTTAGATTACTTGTTAATTCAAGTGCAAAAGTCTTCAACTAAAGAATTGTCAGCAACATGTGAATCCGAATGGCTTCTAGAGATATAGGATATTGAAGTAAGAAGTTAGATTTTTAAAAGACCCCAAAAGTATACTTTTCAGAAACAAAAGCATCTGATAAGGAGAGTCTGTTATTGTTGCCATATAAGGCCAAGGTATAAATATTTACTTATCCATACCAACTGATTCTCGAGGACCTATGATATGCCACATGCAATGTGCATGTTTTTTTTAATAATTCTTGGCAACAACACTGAGGACTCTCATTTCATAGATGATGAACCTCCCCAAAATCCCACAGTGAAGGGAAGAAAATGCTAATCTTTCTGAATGAAAAGCCTGTGTTCTACTTTCCACACACACTTTTTTTCTGTTATCTTCTCACTACTGAGTAATACAAACTAGTATGACCCTAACCATCTATATGGTTTTTGAGTTTCTAGTTTGCACTATGGGGGCATGTGTCCGCTCACTGACTTGTCGACCCCTGCTCAGATAACCAGTCTTTGTATAAGGACACATAGCACTGAAGGTAGATATTCTCACTACGTTTGATAATCATTCAAAGTATGACCTCAAAGTCCCCTCAGCAGTAGTAATTGTTGGCTCTGTGAAAGATGACCAAAAAGAGGGGCACGTGGGTGGCTCAGTGGCTAAGCATCTGCCTTTGGCTCAGGTTGTGACCCCAGGGCCCTGGGGATAGAGTACTGCATTGGGCTCCCCAAAGGGAGCCTGCTTCTCCTCTGTCTATGTCTCTGTGTGTCTCTCATGAATAAATAAATAAAATCTCAAAAAAAAAAAAAAAACAAGATGACCAAAAAGAGAGGACTATAGATGGAAGCATGCTCATCAAGGAATTGACATAACTCCTCTTGTTTTGATACAGAAAGAAAAGAACCACTTTTACTAGATAGAATCATAATATTTTTATAATTGGGATGAGTTTGGCTGAGGACCCTGGTGGGACTGATAAGCTAAAAGAGATATTTATCGAAGGATATGGTGATCTTTAAAAGCATTATAAACCTTTGTAAACCTTTCTGCTTGTTACAGCTAATGTGAATTCATTGTATGGGGGAAAAGAATGTTTAGATACTAGAAGAAAGAAAGCTATTTAGAAGTTTCAGCTTTAAAGCCATATCATTAGAATATGTACATATTCATAAACATGTAATGGAGAATCTAGAGAAGAATGTCCACGAGTACGATATTTTACTTATTCCAACATATTGAAATTTGCACTAAATTTCCAATTATTTGAAGATCTTAAATTTATTTATTTATTTATTTATTTATTTATTTATTTATATATTTCACCCTATTGAAGCCTCAGCTGCTCTGTATTAAACAACTATAAGATGCAGTATCTGGAATTATTTTCATATCATTAAGAACTTATCTATTGGTAAGGATATTTCTTAAAATATCAAATAACCTTTGGAAATTGATCCTATTTCTTTTATTAGTAAATATAACCAATGGTCTATGAAATGATGGCTGAACCTGGATGTCTGCTATGGAAATCCAAGGTTTTCAATTTCTAATGGTCCCTAATAGCATTAATCAAGGCAACACAACTTACTTAAAAGGGACATATGATTAATCTTGACAATAGTAATGTAAACTGAACTCTAACTCATGAATTGGCGATTACCCCCCCGCCCACCACCACTAGGGTATTAGCTCTTTGTTTGAGATTTACCCTGTGCCATGCACATATTATAAGAACAAAAGAGAGTTCTTTATCTTTAAAAATATCCATTCAGTTCAGCTTACAGAACAGGGGAAAAATTGCTATATTTATCAAGGTTGATTTTGTTTTCCAAGTCTCTAATTCGAAACTGAAGAATGCAAGACTACATACATCAGGTGTTTCTAGCAAAATAGCAGCAGCAGCAGCAAATCATAGACATTTGTCATTCCTTAGAGCTGTCTGACAGTTCTGACAATTCATTAGGCTGAGCTGCAAAGAGGTTTAGAAAGCAAAGAAGGGATCGCAGGTAGGAGAGTTGCTTTTGCATGATCCAGTAATGGCTGATTTGTATCATTTTGGGTGATGGATACACTGTTCAGATTAAACTCAGCAGGGTTTTCTCTTCTCTCTCTCTTTCCATGATTTCTTACTACCCCCAGCTTCCTTCCTCTGGAATCCTTCCTCCCCCCAACCCCACCCTGGGACACTGAACATAGGCTGTATGTACCCTCTGCATTAAACAACTATAGAGATGCAGTATCTGGAATTATTTTCATATCATTAAGAACTTATCTATTGGTAAGGATAAGTAGCATTTCATCCTTAATGGTATGTTCATACATATATCAAGGAAATGCTCCTTTCCAAAAGAAGCTGCTTTGGAGGTAGAGGGAGCCAGCAAGATATGGGATGATAAAACCATGCCTTGCTTCCCAGTATCAATCTGCCCTATGAGTCTTCCTCTTCCTCAACCTGTGTCGATCAAAGAGTCTATGCATCCAGAGTCCTTGTCCCTAACACATGACCCTCTAATTTGTGAGCAGCTGATTCTGCCCCAACCTGCCATAATGGAAACATATCTTTATAAATGGCCACAAAATATCCTAATTGTGTGCTCATCCTTTGGAGTAGCATTGGCAACTCATTCCAGGCATTATCTTTCTTGGGACCCTTTGCGTACCCAAGAGAAAACTTCTCCTTTTTAATTTTGACAAACAGAAGCTGTCGTGAATAAGGTTTATATGACTCACTCCTTCTACTTGAGGTCTGCATCATAGTATATCAAAACACTTCCGGACTTTTGTTACTAGTAGCTGAAATGTGGACTACCCAACTAAGGAAAGTGAATGCTATTAATAAAAATTGGTACCTATTATGGTCAATTGTGTGTGCAATGCCTTGAAGGATATAAAAAGATTAGAGATACATGCTTGTACCATTAATATTGACACTTACATCAAAATTTAAGCTTATCAAAATAAAAAGGGGGAAAAAAAACCAAACACATCCAAACTACATTCTTTAACTTAGATATTTATTTTTAAACATTTCTCAATCACCTAGAAATGCTTTTCTAAGCACCTAGAAATTTCCCAGTAGCTACAGATTATTCTAGGGAAAAAGAGAGCCAAGGTGCTTGTTCTTTCAGAGCTAACATGGAGCAGCATGGAGACAGTCATTAATAAGTAAAACTATAATTAAATAAAAATTATACACTGAGATTCTTGTGACAACGGTAATCAACTAATACAAAGTATCTAAAACAAACAAAACAAATAAAAAAAACAAAGTGGTGTTATGAACTAAATATTTTTGTCCCTCCAAAATTCATTTGAAGCCTTAATCTCCAGAGTGATGGTACTTGAAGTCAGGTCTTTGAGAGGTACTTGGGTTTAGATGAAGTCACGAGAGTGGTACCTTCATGATGAGATTAGTGTCCTTAGAACAGGAAAAAAAAAAAAAAAAAAAAAAAAAAAAAAAAAAAAAAAAAAGGGAAGCCAAGCAAGGCCATGTGAGCACCCAGGAAGAAGATGATGGTCTGCAAATCAGGAAGAATGTTCTTGTTAGAATTGAATTCGAGAATCTAAACCTCAATCTTAGAACTTCCCAGCCTCCAGAACTTTGAGAAATAAATGTCTGTTTTTAAGCCACCCAGCCTGTGGTATCTTGCAATAGCATCCAGAGTGGAGTAAGGCAGGTGGGGTTGCTGGATTAGAACAGGTCAGTGGGAGGTCTTCTTTAAGGAGATAATGCTTGAGATGAGAATATGAGTGAGTCTCCTATGACAAACCAGGGAGTTGATTTTCAATTTATCATGTTTTTTGAGAAAAAAAATGGAGGTATGCTCAAATGAGGTGAGTGAAAAGACTGGAGAAGCAGCTTTCTGACTGTGGGAATTTTGCTTTGTTCACAGCTGCACTCCTCATGTCAGAAAAGTGCATGTACAAAGCACATCCTCAATGAAGATTTTTTGCTAAGAAAATAAATGAAGGTAAAAATGGTACTAGATGGCATTTGAGAGGTAGATGGGAGCCAGATCACATAAGGCATTGTGGAGAGAAACCTTTAAGAAATTTGTTTTATTCTAAATAGGAAAGCTTTAGGCAGAGGACTGACGTAGTTTAATTTATATATATATATATATATTTAATTTTTTAATTTAATTATGATAGTCACACACACACAGAGAGAGAGAGAGAGAGAGAGAGAGAGGCAGAGACACAAACAGGCTCCATGCACCGGGAGCCCGACGTGGGACTCGATCCCGGGTCTCCAGGATTGCGCCCTGGGCCAAAGGCAGGTGCCAAACTGCTGCACCACCCAGGGATCCCCCTATATATATATATTTAATAATAAATTTATTTTTTAATGGTGTTCAATTTGTCAACATACAGAATAACACCCAGTGCTCATCCTGTCAAGTGCCCCTCTCAGTATAATTTATATTTTTACAGGTTCACAGGTTAGACTCTGGGTGTCCTGCCACCTGCCATGACTGTTGGCTACCAAAGGCCCATAGTTATCTGCCTCTCCACAGAATTTCCCTCAGTTGACTGGAGTGGCCTCCTTGGGAAGTTTTACAATCCTCTCCAGAGTGTCCCAAAGACAGTGACTGAGTGGTACTAGACACAAAAGCCCAGCCTTCTTGCCTTAAGGGATACAACTCTATAGTGGAGTTTATATTCCAGAGAACCCAGGGAATTAAACCAAGGCAAGACATTATTCAAGACCATGTTCTTGCTTAGTTCTTTGCCTTTCTCCATCTTGTTTCATTCTCTACTTTGTAGTTTTTTCTTTTATCTAAAGAGTATTCCCTCAGCCAATTATGTGCATCTAAATCCCTACCTCAGGCTCTAAGTCTAGGGAGCCTGACCTAAGTTAACTCACGTGGGGAAAACAAATCATAAGAGAAAGATAGCTCCAAGGACGCTGTCTGCAATATAAAGCCAAAACAGAATTCAAGAAGGTGATAATGGACTTCGAGATAAGGAAACTGTCGGTCTAGGGTAGGCTTAATCAAAGGCAAGTTTTATTATTAGAAATTAAATAGGAAAGATTTTGAGTACCAACACACTATTCAGCTATAATTTTTTAAAAAAGAAATTCAATCATTCTTTCACCTTAACTCACTCAGGAGAGGGAAAAGGAAGAGCGAGAAGAAGTGGAAGTACGTGTGTGTGTGTGTGTGTGTGTGTGTGTGGAAAATGGAAGCTGTTAGGCAAATATGATGCTTAAGGCATCCAGGCTGCAGAAAAATCCTCTTTATGAAAAGGGTTTCCCAATGCTCCATTTGGAAATATGTTTAATGAATATTTGTTTTGACTCTCAAAATAAATAAAAGAAATAAATTCTCATTAAATAACCAAGATTGTGACCCTTTAAAGTCACAGTTGCTATTAGAAAAAAATGGAAAGACTAAGTGTGATACCAACTATAGAACATGTCATCCCTCTATCAACCTAATTGAAGTCATTCTGTCATAAATGACAATCCATCATATAGTCAGCCAGTCAGTATGTCATGACATTATATGTAATGAGAGGTCTTCCAAAACACAAAGGGAAATTCTACTTATTTTTCATGACTTTACTTTTTGTTTATTGAATTACCTTGGTAATAGTATAATATGTGTGCAGTTTTATTAAATCTGTGAAAAGTGGTCAGCTCAGAACTCAAAATACTGGTATGTGTTTACCTAAGATTTTTTAAAACTTTTGTATATGTGCAAAATTCCTATTATTCACTTTTGTATCCTCACTGATATGTTATGGAATATTCCATTAGATATCTGTTTCTTGCATAATTCAAGAAACAAAGACATCACAGTTCAAAAGTATTTTTGGTGGGGAGAAAGTTGGTAAAATTTTAAAATGAAATATTTCATAATTTAAAAGTGAAATCTTTGACAGTTTCTGCTTCTAGCTATGGTGCTGTAGCTCGGGGCAGACCATAACTCCCATTAATAACAACTAGTACATCTATATAAA
Source organism: Vulpes vulpes (assembly GCF_048418805.1). Classification (NCBI taxonomy): domain Eukaryota; kingdom Metazoa; phylum Chordata; class Mammalia; order Carnivora; family Canidae; genus Vulpes; species Vulpes vulpes. The sequence goes on along the minus strand of NC_132793.1, from coordinate 93,653,037 downwards.
ATACTAAAAATATTGTGTTTAAGGAATCAAAGAGTTCCAAACCAGCTAAGCTGAGATTTGGAGAAATGCATTATAATGAGCCCAATGTTATACAACATAATTTTTGTTCAGGGCATTTGTTGACTTGTAAGCCATGCAAAAGCAGTTGAGAGGTCAAGTAGTAGGCCACTGCTAAAGTGAACCAGTAGAACTTGCAACAATCTCACAGAGTTGAAGACAAAAAGTCAAATTTGTGCTTGCCAGGGCAGCCAGGACTTAAGGGCCTGTTATTTCAGAAGAAAGTGAGAAACAGTGAAGTGAGTTTAAATTTTGTGTCAATTTTCCCCATGAAAAATTTCAAAATCTAAAATTATGCAAGGCAAGATGCTAAGAATCTCTGCAACAAGTGTTTAAAAATCTGCCTAGAACTTTCACAGTACTAAGGAGATAAAAAATGAAGTTCAGGACCCAGCAAGTCTCTGAAAACCAGTTTCAGGCTCTTAATCAAAGCATCTGAGGACTATGCAGTAGCAATTTACCAGGAGTGGGTCAAGTCTTACGAAGTCTTCAAACTTGACTTAACACAGCTTATTAGAATATGACATGCTCCTCTGATATGCCTTCTAAGAAATAGAATGAACTATCAATAGAAAAATAGAAAAAAAAATCGATAATTTCTTAAGTTTTGTGTGTAGAGGACTAGAATGTAATAAATATTTACCAGGGCAGCCTAGGTGGCTCAGCGGTTTAGCACCGCCTGCAGCCCAGAGCATGATCCTGGAGACCCGGAATCGAGTCCCATGTCAGGCTCCCTGCATGGAGCCTGTTTCTCCCTCTGCCTGTGTCTCTGCCTCTCTCTGTCTCTGTCTCTGTCTCTGTCTCTGTCTCTCTGTCTCTAATGAATGAATAAATAAATAAATAAATAAATAAATAAAATCTTTTAAAAAAATTATTTACCAGGCATACCAAGAAATAGAACCAAGAATAAAAACTGACAATATGAATAGATATAAATGATACAAATATCAGAATAGCAATTATAGACTGAAAAATAACTGAAAATAATGTGCTCAGCAAGATGGATAATAAACTGAGAAACTGAAAAATTAAAAATCTATTTAAAAAATAAATGGAAATTTTGGACTTAAGAAATATGGATTTTCTGAATGTAAGAACTTAGATGGGTTTAACAGCAGATTGGATACCAATAAAAAGAAAATAAGTATTCACATTTGTAGAACATGTCCAATACTGAGCCCTAGAGAGAAAAAAGAATGGAAAGGGATAGGAATTAGGGCATAAGTTTAAGAGATAAATTGAGATTGCAAAAGTTGCAAACTACTTATAATTAAAATTTCCATAAGGAAAAGAGAAAAAAAGTGGGGAAGAAGCAATATCTGAACAATAATTGCAATGGATACCCCAAAAATGATGAAGGACATCTAGCCATAAATATGAGAACAGAGATTGCCAATCTCTGGAAGATCATGACCTAGGAACAGAAATGAATCAAAAGTAGACTAAATATTAACAAAATTCCAACCTAATATCAACCCAATCCAGTCTATTTTAACTAAAGTGATCAATGATGAAGTACTTATCCTCTCTGACTAAAAGGGAAAAATATTAAAGTCTCTAATAAAAAAAGCACCATCCAGGGCCTGTGTGTGTGTGTGTGTGTGTGTGTTTTCAAAAAACCTAAGGCTAAAAATCAATGATTTAAGTATGTAGTATCTTAAAAATTCAGAAATCAAACCCAAACAAGTAAAGGGGAAAAAAATAATAAAAATTTTAAAAGAAAATAGTATCTCTAAGTCAAATGCTAGTAAATTATACCCAAACAAGTAAAGGAAAAAAACATAATAAAATTTGTAAAGAAAACAGTATCTCTAAGTAAAATGCTAGTTCTTTGAAAATATTTCAAAAAACAAAGAACCATTAGAAAGACGTTAAAAATGAAAGAGACAGAATACCATTTACCAATTTCAGAAAAGATGAAATGGAAAACACTACAGATCTTACAGACATAATTAAGATAATAAAACAATATTCCATCCAACTACATGTCAGTTTATTTGGGAATTTAGATAAAATATATAAATTGCTAGAAAACACAACTGCCTTAAACTAACACAAAAACAAAATAGAAAATTTCAATGGTCCTATATCTTTATCTAAATTAAAATTATAATTAAAGATATTTCAAAAAAAATAAAGACATTTCAAAAAGAAAAATCCAGAGCCAGGTGTTTTTTCTAGTGAATTCTCTAGAGAGGTATAAATAGCATAATTCTTATAAAAATTCTTAAAGATAAAAGAAAAAAAGGAGAATTTCTAAATTTGTTTTATTAGGGCAGCATAGTTTTGGTAACCAAACATGACACAGGCATTACAAGAAAGAAAAATGACAGATGAATTACCTACCTAAAAATAGATGCAAAATTCTAAGTGAAATATTATCAAATTAAACACATCCATACATAAAAAAGATGATATATCACAGCATGTTGGTTTTATTGCAAAAATGCAAGTTACTTTAAGTGAGGTGTCAATCAATGGAATTCTCCACAGTAATATAAATAAAATGGTAACATGAACATCTCATATTTGATTAAATTCTGCATTTGAAAAAACTCAATACCCATTCATAATTAAAAATGTTAATTAGACATAAGGCCTAGGGTTATAAGAAAACTTGGTCTGTTTGAAAAAGAGTGTCCATAGAAATCTATAGCAAATTTCATACTTTATAGTGAAACATTGAAAGCAATTCCCCTGAGGTCTTAAGGTTGCAAAAGTTATGTCTATTATGGATATTTATATTCAACACTGTTTTTTTTTCAGTACTGGAAAGTACAACCAGTGCAATAGGCAAGGATAGAAGGTACAAAGATTTATAACAAAAGACATATGTATAATGTATATAGAACCCATAATATGTATACAAAATAAAACTACTAAGTCAGATCAGCAATGTCATTAGTAAATGAGTCAATATGCAAAAATTAATTGTATTTCTATGTTAGCAAAAATAATTTGAAAATGAAATTTAAAAATATTATTTACAATAACAACATAAAAAAATCAAATACCCAGGAATAAATGTAACAAAAGATATGTAAAATTTCTAAAATGTTTTACCAAAATCAAAAGACATTAAAAAAGCACTAACATCGGAGTTATATATCAAGCTAATAGATAGAAATCTCTATACTATAATAATGTCGATTTTTCCCAAACTGATCTATAGATTCAAGAAGACTCTTTTGAAAATTGAGAAGTTTTTTTTTCTCCCACAAATATATATGATAAGGTGGAGAATTGCAATGGCAATAAAAAAATGGATTAAGTTGGGATATTAACACTATTTGACATTACAGTGTTATAGACTTCCAATAGCTTATAAAGGAAATGTATTTTCCTGAGGATGGACAAATAACTAATGAAACAAAATAAAGAACCAAAAGGAGATCAATACATATATGCTGACTTGAGTTATACCAATTGTAACACTGCAATATAATGGGAGGCAAGATGGCCTTTTTAACAAATAGTGCTGGCTCAAATGGCTATTCTTAGAGAAAAATGAATCTAACCCGTATCTCACAATTCTTGATAAACCGAAGATCTAAAGGTAAAAACTAAAATAATGAAGTTTCTAGAAGATAACATGGTGGAATATCATCAAATCTTGAAGTAGGTAAGGATTCCTTAAGCAGAACAGAAGACACACTAAACAAATAGAAGACTATTGAAAGAAAAAAAAAAAAAACAACAACAACACACAATGCAACAGGAAAATGGAAAAATACTTAAGTAGACACTTGACAAAGAAGCCTAGAGAAGTGTCCATAAACAAAACCAAGGAGTCACAACACATCAGTCAAATAGTAAGTATAAATAAATAAAATCTTAAAAAAAACAAATACTAAGTATAAAAAGAACCATATTGAGATACCAATGGACATCCATCGAAATGGTTGAATTAAAAAGGTTGATCATGCCAGGTGCTGGCAAGGATGTGGAATAACAGGCATGCTTATGAGCTGGGAGTGCAAATTTATGAGAGCATTTCAGTAACCTATTAAACACAACCTATTAAGTTGAACGTATTTATGCCCTGTGTCACAGGGATTCCACTCTAGGTATATTCCTAACAAGTACTTACTAATGTGCACTAAAAAAATGGGCAAGTATGATTAAAACAGTACTATTTACAAGTAAATTTTTTAAAACATTCCATCAACTATAGATCATATAAATAAATGGTCGTCTAACCAATCAATGGAATACTATACAGCAACAAGAATGAACCTATGCTAAATACAGCTGCATGGATATATTTCACAAACATAATACTGAATGAAAGAAACCAAACACAAAGAAAGGACCGACAGTAGGATCCTATATATATAATATATATACATATATATGTATTATATATAATTATATATTATATATGTAATATATACATATTATATATGTGTGTATATATATGTTTTATATATATACACATAGTTTGAAGTAGGAACACTACCTGATAGCCATAGATGTGAGGCTACTGATTAGGAAGAGGGGATGATAGGGACTCTGATGGGGCAATATTCTGGTTCTTCATCAGTGTAGTGTTTCTACAAGTGTGTTGACTATAAACATTAATCCAACTTTACCCTAATGATCTGTGCACTTTCTCTATTTTTATAATTTGGTAAAAAAGATTAAAAATTAAGGGCTTTAAAAAATAGAAATAGTTTTTAGACTTACATCCATGTTTTCAGAGCAATTTCTCACAGATGGGGAAACTGTTGTGCTCTAGCTATGCACGATTTTTTTCTTTCCCTGTGAAATGTGAAAAATTTAAGTGAAGATAAAAACAAATTAGTTTGCCTCAGGCAAATATATGAAAATTCTTGGGGCAGAATTGCTGAAAGTGAAGTATATAGTTTCACCATAAAAATCACAACGGAAAGAAGGGCTTTATTTCTTCTCTAAGATGGCTAAAATTTTATTTTTATTAACACAATGACAACAACTCTATGATATGACTACTCACGCAATGCAATATCAGAATTGTTTCAAGAAAAAAAAAGACCTGTCTCAACGATCCTATTCCCTCCACCTCATTCTTGAAAAATACGTAGACACACAGATACACACATACATATATTACACACAGCTTCTTTTTCTTGCTTATAATATAAAAATACATGGTCCCTCATTTGGCTTATCTCTAATTTTTAAGTGGATACACGGATATTTGGGACTGTGGAGTTTTCGTGAGTTATGCAACTCCAACTCAGCAAATATTGATTAGCTTCTTTGAAATACATAGCATTATGGAATTCTAATAAACGGAAGATAGGCTAATTTAATTTCTCCATCTCTGTCCACATATGTGTAGACAGAAGCAAATATATGCATATTACACACATGCTTCAGTAAAACTGGGCAGTTTATCTTGAATAATTCATTGTTTGTGGAACTGGTAATTGGAATTAAATTTAAGCTCCATCTTAGCAGCACTGAATAGTATTTGAAAATAGAAAACTGAACACATGAATCTGTTGTTTCCTCTCCAGGATGTCATCAGGCATGTCCATTGGCAAGCTGCATAAGCAATAGTGTCACAGCATAGGACAACTGAAACGCTGACAGGTACTTGCAGGCACAGCCCTGATGAGGTCAAATACCCCTAAACCTGCCTTGTTTGCTGATCTTTTAATCGGATTCAACTCGACTGTGGCCACAGCACAAGGCTTTCTGACAGTATGTGACAGCATATGACAGCAAAATATTTTGATTTTTCATCATTTGATGATATTTCAGATCTCTTGAAGTCCTTCATAAACTAGCACACTGTTTTATAGAAGAATGATACAGGCAGTTAATTGTCTTGGAAGCTCTGTCTCTTTTGGTTTTTAGCTGAATCCTATTAGAAAATGAGTCTTACATTTTGAGAGTAACAGGCCATGTAGACCATCAGTGACTTCAAGGACTTTGCTTAGAAGAGAGAGAGAGAGAGAAAAAAAAAAAAAAACCCTGAAAAACAAAACAAAAAACAAACATATGAACTCATAGCCCGAAACCCAGAGTTGTCAGAGGCTCCAAGGAAACGTAAACATCTTTTCATTTTTCTGAGCTTCTTCTGAACAATTACAAGTGACTTCTTGGGTATGAAAGAAAAATAAAGGGTGTGACTACTAATCTTTTACTTAAAACTTAAAATACATTTAAAAATTCATTTTATTTTATTAGTCTCTTCACAAATCCTTGGGGAGCACAACTAACAATGATTTGGTGTAGGGAGGAGAAAAATCCACTGGAAAACTATTTTTACTAAGCTCACCATAAGCCCCTCCACATCTCAACCCAGTCTTTTCCCATCAGCTATTCACAAGATTTGAAACCTAAACAAAACAAAATTAAAATTGCATTAAACTTTCATTATCATGGAAATTATTTTCTAATTTAAATTCATGTCCTTTTGATGCTGATTTTTTAATTGTTGTGAAGTAAAACAGATGTATCCTCTGTGGCTTCCCATCAAGCTCAGAATGATGTCCATAAGTCCACCTCCGATGTCTTGAGCTTCTCTTCCTGCTCACTCAGGTCCAGCCATGCTGCCTTCTTTGCCTTGAATGCATCAAACTCCTTTTCGCTGAAGGGCTCTGTATGTGCCTTTTCTTCTGCCTTGAATGACTCCTCTCAACCCGTATCTTGGCACACCTTGCCTCTTTGCATCTACTCTGTCCTCCCGATCACCCTGACTAAAGTTCTTTGGCTTCCCTTAGGACCCGCCACTTATATCATATCTTTTCACTGTCTCATGTTATTCTTCTGGATGTTACCTGCTCTACCAGTAGGATGTCAACTCTCTGGCATCAAGGGCCTTACCACTGGCCTTCTTCACTCCTCTAACAGCACTGTCTAGGCATAGTAAGTGTTCAGTAGTTCCTCTTCATTGGAGTCAACACTGGAAGATTCATCACCAAAGAAAGACCCAAGAATGTATTGTACAAATGAGACAAAATGGGAGGATGTGATGTGTACTGACCCAGACTGATATGATCACCAGCTACAGATGCAGCTTTTAGGTAAACAGTTTTAGGTGCAGTTTTAGGTGGACATAACCATGTAGCTTATTGCTAAATTCATACTTGGTGCTATTTTCAGCCAGATTCCTGAAGCATCAGAAGATAGATATCAGATCTCATTTCATTCACATACTAAAATAAAGCTACTTCCAAGTACTATAGAATAGACAATAGGTAATAATTTTGGACTTTGTGTGATGAATTTACATCACTAACAATTCAAGAGGAAAGAAAAAAAGCAGAATATAATTATCGAGTTTAGAAATAGACTATTTAAATCTATTGCCATGACCCCTATGAAGAGGACTTAATGGTCCTGGGTATCATGACCTTGGTTGTATTTTTCACATCCCATGTGGTCTCCTAATTGGCCTTTGTCCTACCTCCCTGGATGCAAGCAGCTTTTTCAAAAGTACTCTCTCTGAAGCTCCATAAAAATGTAAAATAGAATTATTGAAATAGTAGCAATAGAACAGAAAATGACTTTTATGGCCTGATATTTGGAACACATAGGGCATTTGGCCGAAGAAAATAGAAATTGGTAAGATTGGTATGTGCACACTGCAAAGTTCAGGTCGTGTTATACAAGGACCAATTCAAGAGCTCCTGTTTCAGGGATAGAGAAGATCGTTTCTTCTCTTTTTTTGTCTCACGCTTTCCTCCATAATAGGAGAAGAGTAGTGCTAGTCTGGTGAAAGAACTGATATGAGGGTGTTTTAGCATGATATGCTTCTTACCACTTAGAGGTGTCAGCAGGTATGAGTATTAAAAAAAAGTCCAAAACAGTCAATTTTTTGTGTAAGGGCTTACCTACAAAGGCTTCCAATGGATTAATACAGTTTTTGAACTGACATGGCTGTTAAATGCCTTGGAGTCATCTTGTATGAGTGAGATCATGGTTCTGCGACTTCTTGATTATAGGACATTGATCAGGAATCAAAACTCTCTGTGCTTTGATTTCTTATTCTATAAAGCAAGAATCATAGTGCCTATCTAATGAAGTAGACATGATTAGAAGATTTAACCACAGTGAAGCTCCCAGAACAGGCCTGGCATGTAGTAAGTATTCAATAAATATTGGCTATTATTATTATACTTCTTGAGGTAAGTCAAAATCAAAGCAGTACTTGATCTAGTTCCCCATCTGCACCAATCTGAGCAACATGACTATATATTAATATGATTGGTGTAGTTTTCTAATATGATGAATAACCCATATCAAACTAGAAAGAACATTAGCCTCCAGTTAAGGTGATACACATTCAAATCTCAGCTCAGCACGAGTGTTTAAGGTGGCTTGTTGAACTCATGAAAGTTTTGTTTCCTTTTTTTAAAAGATTTTATTTATTTATTCATGAGAGACACACAGAGAGAGGCAGAGACACAGGCAGAGGGAGAAGCAGGCTCCATGCAGGGAGCCCCATGTGGGACTTGATCCTGGAACCACGGGATTATGCCCTGAGCTGAAGGCAGATGTTCAATCACTGAGCCACCCAGGCATTCCGAAAGTTTTTGTTTTCTAAGTCTCAGCGTTTTCTACTTGTAAAGCATTCATAATAAAGGTCACTTTGTACTGTGTACATTTGAAACAATGCATGTGTAGTACCTAGTCTGATGTTTGATACCTGGATAAACACACTATTGATGTTATTATTCTCTAAGTGGCAATTATATGAACAGAATTATACTTCCCTCTTGAGTACCTACTTAGACAAAATGTGGTAAATGGTATCCTGATAGTTTTAGAAATAATTCTTTATAACAGTATAGATCTTATCAGAGTCTACTGATTTTTAAATTTTTTTTCTGAAGGTATTAATCCTCACTCATCACCTATTTCCTGAGCATCATATGATGATACTCCAGATTAATTTGTTTTGGCACAGACAAGCATAGCATGCTGTTCTGTGCTTCATCAGTATTTAATGAGCAACACGTCCATGCTATGAGAAAAATAAATACATGGAAACATAAGGACTTGCAATCTTCTTGGAGAAATATGGCACAAATAGGTAAAAAGTTGAATGATACATGAGGAGAAAAAAATATTTACTCAAAAACAACAGCACAAGAGCAGTCCAAGTTCAGGGCAGAAGCAGAAGTCAGAAGTGCTGAGGAAGGAGTGAGAATTTGGGTGAGGAGAGGCCCCTGAGTGAGCTGGACAAGAACACACTGGGAGGATACTGAACTGAGCGCTAAGCATGAAGTCTCAATTCGTGGATTGAGGGATTCGGAGTTTTAGCAAATGACACTAAAATAATCAGTAATTAGGAATTTAGTGGATAAAGGAGTAGCTGGAGAGAAAGAAAGAGCAATGGAAAAGCAGGAAAAGCTGCTTTTTTTTTTTTTTTTTTCCTGCAGGAAAAGCTGGGTAAGTTGGAGAGTAAAACCAGCCCTAATATAGGAATAGAGCATTGGAAGGCTGGCTGGTTCAGAAGGAAGGACTGTTTGTTGCTTAGAGATCTTTTTCACTCTCCACATGTTTATATTTTCCTTTCCTGATTCAAATTCTTGGAGGAACAGAATTTTTCCCCTGTGTGAATCCACAAGCATTAGTTCTTGTGCAGAATAGGCCTTATTTTTTTTTAATGGATTGGTAGAAAGGAAGGAGGAAAAACTTGAATTTCAACAAAGAAAGGTCAGTTTTCCATGAAAGTTCCCCCCCAAAAAACTAGGCTTACGAGTTGGGATTGCAGGACTAGCATGATTATGATGGAAATAATGACTTTCCATAATCCTATGTCAATGGTGAGATGTTTGAAAGACATTGCAGAGGGAGTCTGTGATAGGTCAGAGAGAAAAACAGGGTGTAGAGGTCCAGATGACTTATTTAAGAATTCTACCACTGAAAACAAGAGAAAAGTGAAATGGCAATGAGAAGAACTCATAGAGGAAAATTGCAATTTTCTTCTCCTTTCCTTTTTCCTCAGTAAAAAGGGAAAAGTGGTTGTGATTAATGACAAAAATCTGGGGGCAAAAAAAAAAAAAAGATGCTTTGGAAAGAAAGTGTGAGTAGGCAATTCCATGCCACAGATAGTTTTAGAAAAGAGGAGAATCACCAATTTCTGTATGACAGAAAAGAATGAATAAAGGATAGATCTGGAGAGGTGGTGTTTACAGAAAGGGGAGATTCATTAAATGTAATCTCTAATACATTCAATAATGAAGTATGTGATAATGATGGTTCTTTGAAACTCATTAAAGTGTTTTGGATTAACCTAAGTAGAAGCTACCAATTAACGGAGGTCCATGCTGTGGCTATTACTTGAAAGCAGTGCCAACACATGTCTCTGAAGCTCAGCCTAAAACATGCAGCATGCATCAAGAAGACCAGCTCCATGCATGGAGCTGATTGACCATTGCTCAGCAAAACATTATCAAGCCAATAAGGGTCATGACTCTGGACTATGATTTCAATGAGAAGTAGCAGTAACTTTGGGGAATGAAAGGCAATGTGAGCTGGGTCAGTAGTAGGAGTAATAGGAAGACACTATTCAGCATGGTTTTGGTTAAAGGGTGGTAAAAATAACCAAGACTCATAGCCCCTAGTTGTTGGCAAAATACAATTTGCCAGAGGCTATTCATTTCATATTGATTCTGAATATGTATTTTATGCAAACTATCACTCCAGAACCTGGGTAGAATAGTTCCCAGGCTGGTTCCATATGGTCACACTCCAAGATGGCAGCAGAGATAGGCTAAGGAAAGGTAATAAGGCCAGAATTAAACCGAAGAAAGTCAGGTCAGTGGACAGGGGAGGTGCCATTTTATAAGACATCTTGAAATCAGGACCTCAGGTTGGGAACCTGAGAAAAAGGCTTGGGGCTCTCTGAAAAAAAGATCTGTGGACCAACAGTCAGACTTTTATATTTATTTATTTATTTATTTATTTATTTATTTATTTATTTATTTATTTTAGAGATAGAGAGAGTGGGACCCCCAGTGTGAGTGTGTGAGCAGCGGAGGGGAGAGACAGAGGGAGAGAATCCTCAGACTCTCTGCTGAGCACAGAGCCCTACAGGGGGCTTCATCCCAGGACCCTGAGATCCTGACCAGAGCCACTTAACCAACTGAGCCACTCAGGACTGTTAGAAGTCAGACTTTTAAAGCACGAACCCACAGTAACAGGCATCAGGAGCCCTGCAAACACCTCTATAACAAGCACAGACCTGAACAACAATAATGCCAACAAAAATAATATCTTATGTGAATGTCTGTCATTTATGTTGGATCCTTTGATAACTCTCATACCAAAGCCAGAGTGTTAGATAACTCACTGACACAGAATTTGGGCAGATAAAATCAGGATCTGGGGCTCCTAATTTATTCATTCATTAATTCATTGATCCAATCAACTTAATTGTGTCCAACCTAGTATCTAAGGGCTTGGTGAGGCTGGGTTGCTGTATGAGTACTGGCTGAGTTCTTAGGTAAGGAGCACCTGAGTACACTTGGCTGGTGAGAGCAGGCAACATTAGGTTGCTAGGTATAAGGCCATCCCTGGTATGTTTCTAACCCTACTTCATTTATTCTTTTTTTTTTTTCCTAAAGAGTAATTTTCTTAAGATGTTGTGAATCCCACATCTGGACAATGAACTTGAGTAGATCGGTATACAATTTGAATTATCTTTAACGTCAGAGTAAATAGATTAGGTATTTTAGAAATTCAGAAGAGAAAAAAAAATGGAATGAATTTCTCCCTTTTCTATAAAACCACTTAAAATGAAAAGGGCTGTCCACTAATTTTCTGTAAGTTACATAAAATTGTCTGTTGTTGTTATAATTCTGTAGGCATCACGCTCCTCTAGTAAAATGATGTATGGAGCAATTGTCTGGTAGGGGCTGATGGGATGTAAATGAAACTAATTAAGGAAATGTCAAACATAATTAATAAAACAGGTTTAAGTTGCAAAAGCCCTGTCAGCGGAATGAATGGAGAAGAGCATCCTTGGCCCATTGTTAGGTGCACTTTTTCCCCTCTCCCCTCTCCTCTCCAGGCTTTATTTAGCACCGTTCAATTAGATCCTGGAAAGCTACTTGAAGCTCACTTTTCTACCTCACCTTCTCTTAGCTTGATCCCATGGAGAGGGAGGAATATAAATTCGCCTGTCGGCCTGCAGCTTGGAAAAAATTAATTGCCAATGCCTCATCTTTTCCAAGTACTACAGGACATTAACATAACCAATTTGCTCCAACTCCTCACTGGCTGCCTAATAGAGCATCTGATCAGCTGATAAAACCAGGGTGTTGCTGACGCTACCTTATTATTATTAGCATTTTAATAATACCTAAATATTACAGCGGTGTGATTCACGGGCTCCATTTATTATTGATAAGAACAAAAAAACAGGGGTGGTGGTGGGGGGGGGGTGTTGGAAATAACAAAGCGGGTGAGTGACCTATAATTATGGCAAGCAAATTAGGGTATGCAGTAGAGTCAGTTACATTTGCCTAGGAGTAATGATGCCTGAGACCTTTTCTCTCCCCAGGGACCAGAAAAATAATGGATTCCCTTGCAGCTGCAGATGGGGTAGGAGAATTCTGTCAACAGGACAGTGTTTACATAAGTTAGGCCGAGCGTGTGGCTCTGAGGACTGCCTGTAGTGTTCCAGTCAGCTCCAATCACTTCAGCCACTGAAGCAGAAGTCACTCAAAAGCCCACTGGTTTCTGGGAGAGGTGGATAATGGGAGCGGGGGGCCAGGGAGAAGGTTCTGGCTTGAAAGTCAACAACCGCATTTGTGAGGAGCATTTCAAACCTCTTCAGTTCTCAGGCAAGGGTGATAACCTTGAAAAACAGAGGCCAATCAGCTTTTAAGTAGAGAGATAAAGATGAAATGTGGTTTCTGTTAACTTACAGACTGCAGCCCGGTCTCCTTCCAGGTTATTCCAATTTAGTTCATGTGTGCTCACACACACACACACACACACACACACACACACACACACACACACACCACACAGCTGCCTGGTATTTAATGCAATGCAACAAATATTAATTAAACATCTATATTTGCCAGATTCAAGAGGAGGAATAAGAGAGGAAGACACAGTTCACATACTCAGGAAGATTAAAAAGTCAAGTTTGAGTTCAAATTCGTTAAAACAAACACACACAGATTTTATTTATAAACAAATTTCTCCAGAAAAAAAAAAAACTATTTGGGATAGATACATTGAGGCTTGATTTGTATCTACTGAATCTGAAGACAATTTCAGAAGGATAACAATAAATGAGCAAACACTGATAATAACATCAAAGATGTATGCTTTCTGTCAATGAAAAATTAACAGTCAAAATTTGTTCCACTGGGCTCAAATACTAATGGTCGCTGGCTAAAAGAACCTAAAAGCTAGCTTTGGAACGGCTGCAACTGGCCCAATTTGAGATGATAATGGATTAAAAAATATTAAACTTAATATACTATTATAAAAACCTAAAGTGAGATGAGAGAGGACGCAAGAGAAAGATTATCAACAAATGTTATTTATGTGGCAGTTAAACATGCTTGTTCTATTATTCTTTCAACTTTTCTTGATGCTTGGAGTTTTCTAAAATAAAAAGTCTGTGGGAAGAGTTTCCATTACTTATACAAGGAACTGAATTATGCATGTATTATTTATACATGTGACTTGGTAATAATTACATCATAGGCTCATTTTACAAGATCTGTTTTGATTAAATATATCGATTGGCCTACACTTTGGTGCTAAGAATTAGGACAATTAATTTTTTATAAACATTGAACTTTTTTTTCAAAATAGGTTCATGACAGGGGTCCCTGAGTGGCTCAGTTGGTTGAACCTCTGACTATTGATCTCAGGTCTGGATCTCAGGGTTGTGAGTCTGAGCCCCATGGGGCTCCATGTGGGCTCCTACTTAAAAAAAGTAGGTACATGATATAAGATATAATGATATCTTGCAAGAAATCAAACATTAGAACATTGTCATTACCCTTGGAGCCTTTTAATTGCCTCTACTTAATTGCATCCTTTTGCATTCCCTTCAGAAGTAAATGCTATTCTGAATATTGAATTTTATTGGTATAGTTATATACCAAGTTACATAATAGTTATATATATAATATATATAGTTATTATATATATATTATATACCTGCTTGGTTTTTATTATTTTACTTCTATCCTTTCCATATTCTGATGTTTAAATATTTCCTTTATTAACAGCATGAAGTTTGTATTAAAAACACTTCGGCAGTGTTTGCATTTTAAATAAAGCATTAAATCCATTTGCAAATTTTCTGATTGCTAATATATTTGGATTTATTTCTACTTTCATATTTTGAGTCTATTTCTTATCCTGTCCTTGTTATATATCTTTTCTCTCATTTTTTGCCCTCTTTTGTGTTGATTCAGTTTTTTTCACTATCAGACAAAAAAATACATATCAATATATATTTGTAATTGATTGTCTTAGAAGTTTTACAATCCATATATGAATCATCAAAGTATAAATTCATCAATATATTTAACTTTTTCACAAACAAGTAAAAAATGTTTAAATAGTTTAACTTAGATCACTCTCAAGTTCTATTTTGAACCAGTAATATTTTTAATCTTGTCTTTTTTTTTTTAAGTCTTTTTTTTTAAATTTTTATTTATTTATGATAGTCACACAGAGAGAGAGAGAGAGAGAGGCAGAGACATAGGCAGAGGGAGAAGCAGGCTCCATGCACCGGGAGCCTGACGTGGGATTCGATCCCGGGTCTCCAGGATCGCGCCCTGGGCCAAAGGCAGGCGCTAAACCACTGCGCCACCCAGGGATCCCTAATCTTGTCTTTTAACTCCACAAATTATATACCATTATTTTTGTTTTTATGTCTAATATGTATTTAGTTTATAATACAATATGCATATTAGAAGCACTTTATATGATCATCAATTCTTTTCAGAATTTTTTCTCTTCCTTTTCCTTCCTTCCTCTCTCCTTCCACCTTCTTTCCTCTCCCTCTCTCTTTCTCTCTTTATTTCTGAATAAATTTAATTTTTAGCACATTCTCTTAGATTTCTGGCTTCCAGTTTGTTAAGAAGTGTCAGGCTTTAAAAAACAAACAAACAAACAAACAGATAAACAATTTACCCTGTAATATGTAGTTTATGTGGGAATAACAGAGAAATTGTAATCTGGGACAAGCAAATGATGGTGAATTATAGAGAAGTCTGGAAAACAAAGGAGGATAGCATACTTTTACAGGGGAAAGAAGGAAGTGGGGAGGGATTGCTTTGAACAAAAGCGCATTGGAAGAAAATGAGAGTTTGAAGTGGTGGCAGCCTCTCATCAGCTACAGGTGAGGGCAGAATGCTGTTGTCAGGTGCCTCCAGCTTGTTGTAGCTGAGTTACAAGGAAGACTCTCTCCCTTCTGCTGGACGTGTAAGCTTCAACAAGTGGTAGATGCATGAGAGCCCTCACGATTTTTCCACTCATTAAGGTTTCCTCAACTCATTTTCACACTTCCCTGTTCTGATCAGGGTCTTTCTTTGATCAGGAGTTGGCTCATCTGTTTCTTTTTAGAATCATTTTTGTCCCTCAGTGCCAGGCTTGGGTGTCACATCCCATATTGGAGGGAAGTGCACATATTAGAAACTGTGGAGGCCACATTTGAGTATAAAGGAAGGGCAGAAGGGGGGTAATTTCAGACGTTTCCCATCTAAACTCTGTATTTTATCAAGATTGTAAACATTGGAGGGATTACCTAGGTGGCCTCAGTCTCTTAAGTGACCAACTCGTGGTTTCCAGCTCAGGTCATGATATAGTAGCTGTGGGATCAAGCTCTACATGGGGCTCTGTGCTCAGTGTGGAGTCTGCTTCAGATTCTCTCTCCCTTTCTTTCCCACTCACTCTCTCATAAATAAATAAATAAATAAATAAATAAATAAATAAATACATCTTGAAAAATCAGTGTAAACATTGGAAATCATCTTAAAATCTTGAGTCTGTATTACCCTATTGGGTATATCTTTTCTACAAAAGTTTAACAGGTAATAGGTATACATCTTAAAAATGATTATACAGGGATGGCTGGTGGCTCAGTCAGTTAAGTGACAGACTTGATTTTGGCTCAGGTCTTGGTCTTGGGATCCTGTGATAAAGCCCTGTATTGGGCTCCTCAGCACTCTGCAGGAAGTCTTCTTAAGGATTCTTTCTCTCCCTTTCCCCATGCTCTTCCCTCTACTTGTGCTCTCTCTCTCTCTCTCTTTCTAAAATAAATAAATAAATCTTGAAAAAATAAAAAGGATATACAAAATAAGGATAAGACATATGACCCTAGTTTGTAAATTGTTCTAAACCAGGAGCCCAAACTTGAAGACAACCAGCTAAAGTGATCAACAGACCATTGATCATCAGGTGGAGTTTGTAGCCAATGTGCTTTGTTTCTAATTTTATGTAATCAGGTTTCTATTTCTCTGGAGGAATTTATCCATATGCAACAGATGGCATTTGCTATCACACAAATGCCTCCTTGTTCAGCAAATTGGTAATAGAGGGCTATGTGATTGCCTAAAGCTACTTAGGTCAACAAGCCCCATGACATTGTTGGACTGTTAAACACTCAGTGGTGGGATCATCAAGTTTCCCAGTTCTAGAAAGAGATTCCTATTCATTTCTTCATTAGAATGAATTCCCACAAAAGGGATAAGGGCCTTTCTGATGGTGGCAAATCCAGAGCCACATATACCTCCTGAAAGTTCCTGTTTAAGTGATGATGAGGTGTAATGGGGAAGACCAATGACAGGACCAATGGAAAACCTCAGATTTAGTGTGAATGTCCAAAGAGACAGTTAGAAATCCTAGTAAGCATTGGCCTCCAATCCACTGCCAGCTGTCTAAACACTCAAAGACTCACTAAGGCTCATTCACCACAGACAAAGATAAAACTAAGTGGTGCACATAAGACTCTTATCAGAGTTTGATTATTAGTAGTGCCATTAGTTGAGATTATTTGATTAACCCTTTCAAGCCAAGGGTCAGTGGTGTTTGGGAAACTATTGGGGAGAAGCCATCCTGTTGTGTGGACTTTTTTCTCGAAGGCAGTACAGAGGGGAAGTATTTTGCTACAGCAAATAGACCTATGGTAGTGGTGAGAATGGGGAACCACATAGATGGAATAGGTATGATTAGTTGCAGTGAGAGTTATGACAGAGGAGAGGTCAAAGAAAGACACCAGGACCTCTGATTGTAAAAGTTTGACTCGGTAAAGAAATATCTATAGAGGTGCAGGAATAGTTAACAGTTGCATTGAAGATGAAGGAAAAGCTTGCTATGGGGAAGGCTAAAGGGTCACAGTTTTTAAGAACATATCCAACAGTCTGAAAGGTTCCCTCGTTTTGCAAGGGTTTGGGAAATTTGAACAAGAGCCTTTCCTCTCCAGGATAGAGAATGAGAAAACTAGGTGAGAAACAGCAGAAAGAAAAGAATCTACAACACAAGCCTGTCATTTTGGGAAAGCTGTCTGCTTCAGTGGTTCTCTGCATCAATTCCTTGGAAATATGAATTTGAGATCACCAGTTGGTGTCCAAGTCCAGTCAGGAACTTTGATTAGATAAGACACGTGGATCCAGAAGTCAACACCTTGGAGTTTGGTGGCACAAGGATTAGCCAGTAACACTTGAAAAGGGCTTTTCCAACATGGTCAAAGAGAGATATCTCATCTTATGAACACCCATTTGAGTGTTGATGTTGTCTTTCCTTTTCTGGTGTTGAATGTTGAGTGTCTCTAGTCAATTTCTCTGAATTATCATGTGGAGGTGAGTTCCTTCGGACCATGACAAAAATTTGACTTTTGAACCCTTTGAGGACAGCAATTTTTTTGCAGAAATGTCAGTGAAGTAATTTCCTTTAGCTTCTAGAGAGTCAAGCATAGAATGCCCTAGGCCTTTAATAATAGCCAAAGCAGCAGGTAAGAATATGGCATCCAATAATTCTTGAATGTCAGGGCCATTTTTAATTTTATCTCTGCTGGAAGTAAGGAAGCCATCTTGCTTCCATAACATTCCCAAATCATGAGCCACTCCAAAGACATATATGCTGTCAGTGTAAATGTTGGCAGTTTTGCCCTTGGTTAGGATACAGTCCCATGTGAGTGCAAATAGTTTAGCTTGTTGGGCTGAGGTAGCCAAAGGCAAAGGTGCCACTTCAATTACTTTAAAAGGACTTGATGTTGCAAATCCAGGCAATATTTACCATTTTCATCTTTCAAATAAGAACCATCAGTGAACCATGAAAAGTCAGCATTATCCAATGGAGTTTTCTGTAAGTCATCACAGGGGGTCAGAAGGTGATCTGTCAGTATTAAGCAGTTATAAAGGGGGTTGTAGGTACAAGAGTGAGGAAGAGTAACAAGGTTAAGGTTATTACAGTAAGCAAGAATGATATAGGGGCAGTTAACAGGATAATTTCATAGGAAGCAGAACAGCTTACTGAATGATACTGAGTATGATAAGAGTTAAGAAGAGCTTTGACAGCCATATGGCACAAAGATGGTCAAACAGATTCCATGACTATTTCTTCAGTGGCCCTTATAAGAAAGGAAGCAGCAGGGATAGCTCTGAAGCATGGTCTGTATTCCTGGGCCACAGAATCTAGTTGTTGGCTATTATAACCTATGGATTGGTGATCTTTATGCTTTCAGGTGAATATTCTAAGGGCATTCCCTTTTTGTTCATGTTTAAAAAGGAAGAAAGAGAGCTGATTATTGGGGTGTCCCAGGGGGAGGATTAAGCTTTCCCCTAATATTTGAAAAGTTACATCATCTAAATAGTTCCAGATGATAGAGTTAAGTCTAGTAGTTTTTAACAGATCATTTAAAAGTTGAGCCATAAGAAAAACTTTGGAATCTCACTATGGCAACAGTGTGCCAATCTGAGAAAACTTCACAGTTGATGTTTGGTTTTGGACTTTGGGAAGTTCAGGATGCCACAGAGCCTATCTGGATCTGTCCTGAATATTGAACTTGAGTTTGAACAAATTGTAATTTTTCCTTAGAGACTTTACATCCCTTTTTGTCTGGGAGTAGTGGCAAATTGATGGTATCTTCTTGGGAGGAGGCTTGGGAAAGGGAATGGAGAGGTAAGTCATCCATATATTTTATTGAAGTGGAGCCTATAGGAACAAGATATCAGCTAGGTCAGCCTTAAAATTTTGTGAGAAATAAAAAGGGGTTTCAGTTAAACTCTGGGGCATTACATTCCAGGTGTGTTCCTGTCCTTCCCAAGAAAAGGTAAAGAGGTATTGACCAGCCTTAAACACTGGCATGCTAAAGAAACCACTACATAAATCAATCATGGAAAAAAATTGCTCTGAGTAGGGATGAAGGCTAATAAAATGTGAGAGTTGGGGACAACAGAATGACAAAGAATGACAATATTATTTATGGATCAGAAGTCCTCAACATGCCTCCATCCGTAAGCATTTGACTCCTTCACAAGTAAAATAGGAATGTTGCAGGATTGGTACAAGGGAAAATGAGGTTTGGGCATTATAGTCTTCTATTATTAGCTTAATTCCGTCACTTCCTTTTTATTTATAAGGCATTGACTAATTCTGAGGAGAGATTTTGAGGAATCTATTTGAGTCCTAATGGGAGGTTCATGGTAGGGTCTGCCAATATCAGTTGAAGATATTCTCCATAAGACAGGTAATATTTGATCTAATAAGGACAAATGAGTAGTGTTTTTGGAATTAGGTCTAGTGTACTCAGAGAAAGAGCAAATAAAAAATATCAAAAGATCATTTAATTCATCTAGTTTTTAATTTTGGTTGCTGCTGTCAAATTTTAGAATTATTTCGCTGCTTTCAGGAGAAAGAAATGCAAGCAAGTTTCCATGCTAACGACTTAGTGAGATATCTTTATTGCAATTTTATTTTTTATGTAGTCTAGTACTGAAATGTAGGACACTAGAGTGCCAGCTTTATATGTGGGTATCCTATTAGATGCTTCTCCTTGGTTGGACTCTAGGATTTGTCTTTTGTTTCCCAGCCCCAATAAATCCCTGTAATCTTTAATTCAAATTTACCTGGTTTTGCACACACTCTGTTTTAGGACAGACCGAACTTTACTTCTTTGGACTTAAGTTAGATTTTAGTTTCTGAATAGTCTTTATTTTATTTTCAGTTCATAAATCAATTAAAAGGATTAAATTAATTAATTATTTCTGTGTGTGCAATATTGCATATACACTTTACACCTTCTATGTGTTAGAATAGCAAAATCATGTTTTATGTATTATATAAGATTTAAAATCAAATAATTTTAGTTTTCTGCAATATTGCCAAAAATCTCTCTCAATGAGATTTCAATCCCCTATAAAATTCTGGTTTCTAAAAAGTGAAGAGGAGAGAAATGTCTGATTAAGTATTCCAAATAGCTCTCATAAAAGTAAGGCAATTCTAACAATGGTTAATTTAAAAAAAAAATAGAATACATAAATAAGCTGATATTTATAATGGCTTACTACAAATCATAAAATAATAGCTGTCATCATCATCATCATCATCTACATTTCATTGCCTTCTCTCCTGATGTACCAGCTTATTTTATGAGCTCAAGAAAGAAATTGTCTGTATGAGAAAGTTTCAATATCTAATGTGCATCTAAGAGACATTTGAAGAGACATTTTTTTTTTTTTTTTGCTAAACAAGAGAATGCACCTCATACACTGGTACTATATCTACTGGGAAAAAAAGAAATGTCTGTAATGGGATCAAGGGACCTTGGGTTAGCACTAAGTATGTCCTATGTTTTGCTGTCAACATGTACTATTCTCCAGTGGAGTTTTATGGAGTAGAATTGCAGTTTAATAAGAAGCTCATTTGCAGGTACACTTCCCACCCACTGAATAGCAGCTTTAGTTATATAATAGTCTGATTGGAGTCCTGTGGAGGTGCAGTCCTCTGTTAGCAACTTATCTTAATGGAAACGAATTGCATCCATTGCAACCCTCTTACTACACATTGCCATGTTATAGCAAGCCAGATAAGAGACTTCTACCACTTGCAGAAGCTTGTTTAGTTCTTTGAGCTAATGTATAAATTGCATCATTTGGAGGCTTTACTTATTTTTCTAATATATACATATTGAAGTAGTGCTGGAAATAACCTCTAAGTTAACCTTTTATTTTGTCTTTGGCCTGAAATAAACCTTGGTAAAGAAATTGAGGCACATATCACTCGTTTTTACTTTTTATCCTCAGCCTTGTCTCACAAGGATTATAAGAGCTAAAATACTTACACATTCCACTGAATATTTAATGTGAGTGGAATCAAAGTCACTTAAAAAAAAGGCTAACCCTGGGTCTTTGGGGTCTAGTTTAGTGATTTAAAAGATAATATACTATTAGATAACATCTCAACTTTTGAAATTATACCAATTACTAAATTGTTGATATTACTAAATTTTAATTGCTTAAAATTAAATAATGTGTACATGATTGTCTATTGTATATGGAGAAACTTTCCATTTTTCCTTATTTTCCTTTAAATCCAATATAGCAATTGTTAAGTGTCCCTCATTTAGAAAGAATATTATTCTTAAAATTATACTCGGGCTTCTGTACAATGCTCTCATCTAATCCTTTGTTTCAAATTATTTATTATTTATTTCTAGCATCAAAATGTCACGGTCAATTGGTGGGTTGAATTACAAAATGCATCTGTTTTATAGAAGTGTCAAATATTAATCTTCAGTATTAGAATTGTTGCCAGAGAAGGTGTCTTTGAAAATAGTGAATTTTAGACATTTTTAAGTGTCATTGGCTTTTGTGAATATATATCTCTTCTTTCTTCTCCCTTGTAATCTTTATGAGAGTAAAAATACTCAAAGAATGATATGAAAACTCAAGAGCTTTGGACATGATCTAATATTTCAAAGACCTCATCTGCTTTCAATACAATTTACTTGCACACATAATGCTTTGAGTTCTGTGTACTCCAAAATTGGTGAAGCAGATACTTTTGTGGACAAGTCAGTACTCCAGGCAGCTCGATTTGTAGAGTGGAGCTAACATTGACTGATAACTACCTCCAATACGTTAGTCTTTATGTTTAGAACTACTATGGCAACCTATTAGATGGATCCCATTCTCTATTTCTCCTTCGTCTATCAATCAATCTATTGACCTATCTGCCTATCTATCATCTATCTATCTACCTGCCTATCATTTGTCTATTTGAATTTATGTCCTTTTTGAGTTAGCTGAACTTCAGAGATGTTGGAAATTACATTAGATCACATAGCCAATAAGTAGAAGAACCAGAAATTTAAATTTTTTTGTCATATTCTAAAGATAACACTTTTCTTTTCTTTCTTTTTTTTTTTTTTTTTTTTTTTTTTTTTTTAGATAACACTTCTACATCAGCACATTGTCTCTCCCTTGCAATCATGATATAATATTTTTCTAAGGACAGGGAATTGTTTGGGAAATAAAAATGGAGAATAAAATAATCTATTAATTACATAGGAAAATCAAATTTAGAGCAGTACCTGGGAGTAGATTTGAGAAAACCCGAAATTCAGACCAAGCCTAATTCCTGTGCCTTCTATTTTTTCTTTAGGCTCTTTATCTTTTCTTTTCTTTTTTTAATGTATTTATTTATTTGGAGAGAATGACAGAAATAGTGAGAGTATGAGCAAGGAGGAGAAGAAGAAGCAGACCTCCTACTGAGCAGGGTGCCTGATGCAGGGCCTGATCACAGGACCCTGAGATCATGACCTGAGCCAAAGGCAGATGCTTAACCAACTGAGTCACTCAGGCACTCCTCCTTTAGGCTCTAATTCTACATTTTCTTCTGAACTTTACTGTTTTTCTTCTCTTTCTCCCCTTATCTCCCATAACTTTTTTTCTATTTTTATGTCACTAATATTTGGTGGAAGATTGCAAACAATGTTTTCTGCCTTCTTTTCTGAGTGATTATGATAAACAGCCTTGTATAACTTCAAACCACACACACACGCACACACACACACACACATGTGCACACACATTCTTTAGTCTGAATTTAATCCAGTGTTTGTGTTGCCTTGATGTTAATTTAACATTTAGTTTTAATTTTGAACTAAAGTTATTCTTGGGCCTGGAGCAACTTTTACTGCCATAAAGTAAGGAAGTTCTTAAAAAAATTAAAAATCTGCAATGATATAGATATGTCTAAGAGACATGATACCAAATGAAAAAGCTCCCAGTAGCTAGAGCTGGAATAATTTGAGTGACAAAATAGTGTTGGATTATAGACTAAAGTATAAAATGAATAATCATAAATCCATATGCATATATGTAAATATTTGATTAAATAAATGTGAGGGAACAGAAGCTCTCCCATGGAAAAGAATTCTAAATAATTTATGTAGATGCTCTATCTTCAAGGAAGTATAACTCCTCATCCCTTATGTATGGTCATCACATAGTGTATTCCTTCCAAAGAGTACAGTATGGAAATGTGGCAACTATGAGGGAATAACTTTACAGTGGAGACACCTGACCAGTGCTATTTTTAGCCCAGTGATCAAGGTCAACAACAATAGTGATTAGTCAAGTGGATAGTATGTGTCCTTGATGTTATATGATGAGAAAGCTACTTTACCTCTATGGTTTTCTTTTCCAAAATCCATAAACTCCATATAATCATGAAAGAAAAATAAGACAAGTTCCAGTTAAGGGGCATCCTTACAAAGTAGCTGACCTGGGGGATCCCTGGGTGGCTCAGTGGTTTAGTGCCTGCCTTCGGCCCAGGGCATGATCCTGGAGTCCCAGGATCAAGTCCCATGTCAGGCTCCTGGCATAGAGCCTACTTCTCCCTCTGCCTGTGTCTCTTCCTCTCTCTCTCTCTCTCTCTCTCTGTGTGTGTCTCATGAATAAATAAATTTTAAAAAAAGTAGCTGACCAGTTGTATGGTACATGCTGGATAGTTAGTTTGTGCAAGCATAAAGAGAATGTCTCTGTTAATCACTATCTCAAAAGTACAGATTTTTTACTTCTATATTCCCATTAAGCAGAATGTGAGAAGAATGTGTTGTTCAACATTGAAGGTCAGGGGGTCCAAAAATAGCCAATGGCCAACTTCTCTTTTGTAATGAAATGTCCAAGAGACAAGTCTTAATCTCCTTGGAAACACTGGCTGTACAAGGAAGGGAAGGGCCAATGATAGTTGCTAGGATAAGTTGCTATGATATAAAAAATTGCTTTATGTAGATCCCAGAAGCAGATTCTTTGTCCAGTTTGCTCCTGGACTCCCCATATGCAAGTTCCCCCAATAAACCTATGTCTCAATCACTGTCTGTTGGCTACACTGAGACATCACCACCCTAGATTTAGAATTACTGGGATGCAGCTACATGCCTGCTATCTTCTAATTATCTAGGTCATCAAAAACATGGAAAGTCTGAGAAACTGTCATAACCAAGAGGAGCCTAAGGATACATCGTAACTATATATAATGTAACATCATAAATGGCATCCTGGAACAGAAAATGGACATTGGGTAAAAACTAAGACATTGCGAATTAAGTGTGGACTTTAATAATAATATGTCACTATTAGGTCATTAATTGTAACACATATACCATATTAATATTAAAATGTTAATAATTGGGGCAAACTAAGTGTGAGATGTATGGGAATACTATATACCATCTTTATATTTTTTCTGTAGATATAAAAATATCATAAAATAAATTTTATTATACATAAAAATGGAAGAGATAACAAAGAAAAAAATGTCCTTGGATAAAGGAATGATTTAAGGCACTTTCCAGAGCAAGTGGTGGAGATATTATTTTGGAAGGAGTTTTTGGAGACAGAGAATGCATTAGTAGTATACAGTGACATAATTTCCCAATGATGTGAATGAATGGTGCCCTACTCAGCCTCAAATTAGCCTTGATTTTACATCTACTTTATTTCTTTCCTTTTTTAAATATATATTTTATTTATTTAGTTGAGAGAGACAGAGACAGAGCATGAGCAGGGGTGAGGAGTCAGGAGAAAAGAGAGAAGCAGACTCTCTGCTGAGCAATCCTAGGACCCTGAGATCACAGGCAGACACTTAACTAACGGAGCCACCCAGGCATCCCACATCCACTCTACTTCTATAACTGAAGATCTTAATGACTTTATAGGAAGGAAAATAGAAAAGTATAGCTATATAGAGTTCCTTAAAGACAACGGGCTGATGTGTCCACATTGAGTACAGTAGAACCAAGAAGCAGACAAAGTGAGGATTAGAGATGTATTTATGGTTATCCTGCATCCCTAGGAGCCAATGTCTCTAGCTAGGCTCTTCAGATTGGCTAGACCTCACAATGTTGAAACCCTTAGTGGGCTTACATTCTAAGATGACTGGTAGCAGATGATGACTATAGAAGGATCCTCTGTAAAGGTTGTTTGTGGTTCACATTAATTTGCATAAAGGAAAAGAAAAGAGAAGACAAAGAGGAGGAAGAGAAAAAAAAAAGAATAAATTAATCCACCATTGAGAGGTATGTAATCTCATTTTCTTGAAGAAAAAAAAAAGAAAGAAAAAAGGAAGGAAGGAAGGAAGGAAGGAAGGAAGAGATGGAGGGAAGGAAGAAAAAGAGGGAGAAAGAAAGGAAGGAAGGATGGGAGGAAGAAAGAAAGAGCCAAATCCGTATTTATAAAAAAACACATGAAAGTTGCATTTTGGACTTTAAAAACATTAGCTTTAGTAGCCAGTTTTTAAGGCTGAACCATTCCGTTCTCTGATTCTGTCGTCAGGTGTGGATATGACCTGAGAACCATAATCAAAGAAGAGTTTAGAAAGGAAGAAACAAAAGATAGCATTGTTGGTTTTTAATAGTATTTTGTACCTCCCATGAGCAATAGCATGCCATGGAAAGCCAGGCAGGGGAAATGCAGCTCACTAGTAGAAAGCAAAGTGTCACAGAGAATAAAGCAGACTGCAGTCGAGTTTCATAAATTCCATGTGTTTGGGAATACTAAAAATGTCCTTTTTTGTTATCTACCTGCATACAGAGAAAGGAGAGCGGGGTGATGAGATTATGCCAAATCTCTCAACATCTCTCTGTCTCTGTCTCTGTCTCTCTCATTGACCTTCATTCTAATTAACCTGCTCCCCTATCATTTCCCTCCTTTTCATTTCTGTCATTTCCATTTCACAGTATCACCAGCCCAGTGAAAAGACTCAGACACATTCTATTTAGAAAGTGAGTGTCTCACTAGGGGTGACAAGTCTTTCTTTGAGGTCATTTATCTAATTGCTCTTTGCAGATAAGAATTAATTAGCCCGATTATTTTTCTTAGTTTTTGGATGGGTTCCCCACCTGAAGAGAAGAAATTCCTTGGTGTCAGTGATTAATTGCTCAGCCAGAAGCTTACTGCCTCGCATTTGTAATAAATGCCGACTAGCTCTTTAGGTCACATTAAGAACCAGACAGGTTGTGGTATAATGTACAGTATAATAAAGCACGTGTATAAATAGGGGCAGCAGCACTTGATTTTGATTAAATATTTGAATACATGAAAGGGTAAAAGATTTCAAGATGCTGAAGGTAAGAGCCCTCATTTAGGGCAGTCTTCCTCTCTTCTTCACAAGGCACAAAACATCGCCAGATCAATGATAGCAGGTGGCATTTTAGTGTAGGGTTTGTTTGACATGACCCCAGTGATCTGGGATTTTGTTTTCTGTTTTTGACTATCTTTTTTATTTCTCTGTCAGAGAACACTTAAAAGTACATGTACATTCAGATCTCAGGTCCATTGTATTTCTAGAATAGAAAAAATGAGGTTCTTCTTGGTTTAATTTCAAATTAGTTTTTTTCTCTCTATCTCTTAAATTGATGTTGTTTTTGAATGTATATGGAAGGGTCCCCAGAGCTTAAAAATAAGCTCAAGAGGGAGCAGTCCAAGGTGTAGCAATGTGAAGTAAGTCTGTAAAGATGAAACTCAAACTCATGAATGAATTTAGAGACTGTTTTAGTTTGTTTGGTTGCTAGAACAAATATCAAAGACTAGGTGGCTTATGTAATCAACATTTATTTCTTACAGTTCCAGAGGCTGAGAAGTCCCAAGATTAAGGCTCTAGAAGATTCAGTGTCGGGTGAGAACCACTCCCTGGTTCATAGACTTGCCCTCTTGCTGTGTCTTCACATAGTAGAACTGGAGAGCAAGCTCTATGAGGTCTCTTTTATAAGGGAACTAATCTCATTCTTGATGGCTCCACTCTCATGACATAATTATCTCTCAAAGGCCCCATATCCTAATGCCATCACATTGAGGATTAGAGTTTCAACATATGGATTTGGGGAGGACACAAATATTCAGTCCATCACAGAAGGCAAGATTTATATTCTGTGGGTATTTCAGTTTAAAGACATAGGATTTCAAATAATCTAAGAGTATTAGTTCTTTTCCATGCTTGTAGTAAAATTCTAAAGATACAGATATTACAATTTTTGTAGTTATTTTAGAAAAAAAAAAAGAAGACAAGCCCAGGAAAAATTATGTACTTTGTGAGAAAGGTCATGCTCATTGAGCAAGTTAAGCAGAGCCAGATCTACAACAGACTGCTTTGGATTCCAGGCCAATTTTCTGTATATATATTTATATATATATATATATATATATATATATATATATATATATATATATATATTTACAAAGTATATAATGACCTACAGTATTCTTTAAGATAGAAGTACTGAATGAGAACTATTTTTGAATAAAAATATTGTCCAAATAAAGCAATATATTCTTTAAAAGGAATCTCTCTATGAACTAGATGATTTGATTAGTGAAAAGGATATTTTCTTTTTTCCCCCCAAGAGGACAAATAATAGAACATTTACTCTCATTAAGCAATGTTATTGAAAATAACCAAATCCAACGTGTTTTCTTTCCTTTAGGGAGACCCAACAAGTAATTAAGAAGCTTGCATGATGACCTATTTAATCATTTTTATCTTATATTCTATTTTTCCAAGGTTCACATCTACCAAAAAACAAGGGCCTGCACATAGTTGATCCTTAATCATCATGTACTGAGCAAACAAGTGAATGAAACCATTAAATGTGACCATTGGGTGAAGGTAGGCAACCTTGGCCTTCTATCTTCTCTTATCTCTTATTTCTAGCTCTTCGTAGGTTATATGGAATAGAAAATAATGTTTCAGAGGGCTTCCAGTTTACCAATTTTTAAAATATTTTATTTATCTATTAGTGAGAGATACAGAGAGAGAGAGAGAGAGAGAGAGAGGCAGAGACACAGGCAGAGGGAGAAGCAAGCTCCATTCAGGGAGCCCGATGCAGGACTTGATCCTGGGACTCCAGGATCATGACCTGAGCCAAAGGCAGGTGCTAAACAGCTGAGACACCCAGGGATCCCCAGTTTACTAATTTTAATTAAAAACTTTATTGGGTGCAATGGTATGAATCTGTGATATCTGCCCTGTGTGATTCAATAACACAACAGGATGATCTCTTCTACATCAAAGAAGGAAGTTCTCCTGTGACTCCTTTAACATAGCATGTTCACCAGCCTACCAATTTCAGATTATTCAGACACTTTAGAGAGATTTTTAAATGCCATTTATTGGTTGTGATTATCTTCAAGAGCCTGTCTTTATGTGCTGTTTTGTAAATCTTCCCATAATCTCTGATTTTTGGTTAATTGTAAAGAAGGGACTTTTCTTCTTCAACCACCTGTCAAGATTTCTACGGCTATTGGACATGAGTGAATGCTTCTGTTTTCTTCCACTCTCTTTTCACACACACACACACACACACACACAAACACACACACACACACACACACACACGATGAAATTAGCTACCAAGCTGTTGAGCATAGATATTTCATGCTGTATTCTCTTCCTCTAGGGCTGTTGTGAAAGGATTATGGGCAAGGGTGACATTGTTTACAGTTTACATCAACATGTTTCAAATTTCCTTATCTCATGGGAGAACTAATTGTTCTGCAGTTATTCAAAAATGGACATTTGTTCCCCCCCCCCTTTTTTTTTTGGTTTAAATTGATAATTTATTCAGAAGACAGTAGTCAGAATGCCTGAATTCAAAATACAGGCAAATCTGTTGTGGGTCTAAAAACACAAATATAATATGATGCAAAGAAATTACAGTAGACTTTAGTGGTCAAAAAATGTGAAGCAGCTAATTTATCAAGCTAAGTTTCTATCCAGAGTTCAAAGAAAAGCAATATCAACAAGAACCATGTTTCTCTACCTGTGGCCGTCTTTTCAACTCATTGCCTTTCTTCATTAAATGTTATGTAAGTTTTCAAGAAAAAAAAATGAGAAAATCATGTTGGGTGAAACATTGTGAATCTTCAAATAGAGAAGAGTTTATAAAGTGCTTTGAAAAGGCTTGGCATTTTTCCACTATTATATATGCATGTGTTAGATAAAAGTCAAGGTTCCTCAGACCTCTCTTTTCTTTGAACCTTGAACCTATATGCCAAACTTGGAAAGTAGATTTAATGTGTATACTAGATCATTCCAAATTTATATTTTACAATAGTAATTAACCATGAAAATTTTATTCAACTTCTGTTAGTTGAAGATCCATTCAAGAAAAATAAGCTAGGGATCCCTGGGTAGCTCAGCGGTTTAGCGCCTGCCTTTGGCCCAGGGCGTGATCCTGGAGTTCCAGGATCAAGTCCCGTGTCGGGCTCCTGGCATGGAGCCTGCTTCTCCCTCTGCCCCTCTCTTTCTCTCTCTATGTCTAGCATTAATAAATAAATAAAATCTTAAAAAAATAAAAATAAGCTATACTAAAAAAAAGTATCCATCGCTATCAAACCAAACCCAACAATGCATCAGACATACCTGTGTCATGAAGATACCAATGACATTTTAGGGAGTAGTCTTTTGTGTGACTTGAGGCCTCATCCAAAAATTTGACAAATCCAGAATACTGGATACTTCCTTTTTGCAGAAATATAAGTTCTAAAATATTCTGTGAAGAGAAAATTTGCAAATACAATTTCCTAATATAATAGGCTTCTTAAAATCCAACTTAAAGACAAAAATACAGTTCATTAGTATAGAAGAAGAAAAATAATTTTCCCTCTACCCTTCTGAGTTCTTAGCTGAGACCCCCATAATTAAAGGCAGATTAACAAGAGAAAAATTAAGTAGTTTATTAATAGGCCTTGTGTATACAGGAGACATAACTAGAGAAAAATTAATAACTCTCAGAGATAGCTTAGAACTCCAGCTTGAATGTCATCTCACTAAAGACAAAAGAAAAAGGTATGGGGGGAGACCAGTACTGGGGATGATACCTCGAAAACCAAGGTAAACAAGAGTATTTTATGGGTGTTTAAGTGAGCATGTTCTCCATTGATAAGAGCCTAAAGTTGTCTCTAGGAATTAAATTTTATCCTTCCTGGTTGCAAAGAGGAGGGACACCATTATAAATGTATGTTCTCTTTTGAGGCAAAGAAGGAAAAAGCCAAATCTTTTCTTGTAACTGCTTTTTCTCAATTGCCTTTGGCTCAAAATAATCCATATGCCAAATTGGCATATTTTGGAGTGGCATATTTGGGCACTCATTAAAATAGACCATTTTTTATCTAGTATTTGTCAATTGGTGGCCTGTGTTTTGGCTGGGCTGTTTCTCTTTCTCTAGAAGTGAGAGGTCCAGAAGGAAAAAAAAGTTTTTCAGGATGCAGAATATTCTATTTCTCATCCAGAAATCCCATGCTAGCAGAACCCACAGATTGGTCAAAAGCCTGTTCAGAGGCAAAATCTTGTGGATATATCAGAGATATCTAACCTTTGGTGTTGAGCAAGGTCTGGAAAAATAAGACTCTTGAATACTTTCAGAAGACCTTTCCCAGGAATAGAACCTAACAGTAAACTCTGAGTAAGAAGAATAAGTATCTTTAAAGATTTTCAATGCTTCTCATCGTATCAAGCTTTCTGAAGCTCTTTGCTCTCTGCCACAGTTCATTTTTGTCTCATCTGCTTTGAAGCATCCTAACCTAATGCTATCTGATGATTTTCTTCTGTTGTGAAATTGCTTCCTTGAGTCTATCTGACACAATATCTTGTTTCTCTTCGGAGGCCATGTTGATGCAAGGTTGACCCATTTAGTACAGAGCAAGCAGAAACAGTACTGGCAGCCAGCATGAGTTGAGAAGGATTAGATACACATTAAATGAGGGATGTAAGATACACAGCAAAAGTTTAAAACCAAAAATCTTAAATCTCCAAATGCAGGAGGTTCTTCTCTACAGCCCAATGGTGGGCCCTGATGAGTGAGGAATGGATGTGTCACCCAGAGCATACCTCAACCTTCTTACTGATAGTGGCTTTATTTTAAGAAAGTCAGATACAGTGAATTTTGGCCTACTGAGTGTTGTCATTGTCTCCTGCTCTTCTTGCTTCTGCCTGTAGGTTCTGGTTCTCTAGTTCTGAATCTTTTGAGACTCTTCTTGGTAAATTTCCCTACCCTTCCCTTCCACAAATTTCCTAATCATACGACGCCTCCAAGCAGAAAGTGAATGAGTATCCACAGGGCTCCAGAGACCCTATAGCGGTATCTTGTTCTCAGCCGATCAGTATGAGAATCTCCTTCAGTTAAGAAGATCTTTTAGCATTATTTTTCAGACTGAAAAGATGGAGCTGGTCAGTTCACTGTTATCAGTACAGTGGACAGTATTAGGAAATATTTTTTATGTATCCCCACACATATATGTAAACATAGGATAGGCATACACACACACACACACACACACACAATGATCTCTCTATGTATGTATCACTGTTTCTTTATCTACCCCTCTTTGCTATGGTTGTAAATATCTTCTGTCAATGAAAAACTTGCCTCCATGATCTTCAATATATCTACTTCTTTGCTTAATCATTGTACTTACTTGTTTAATGAAACCATGCTCACAAATATTCTGGCCATTTTCTCCACTCACAAGCAGCATCCCTACCCCCTCCCACTTTTTTCTTGCCCCTGCATACCTGTATCCCCCTTCACCTTTCCTTATATGCATCTACCCTGCCATTTCCTGCATTCAAAAAAGGCAAGAGGAGGGATGGAAAGATTGGAAGTTCATGAAAGAGAAAATGTGAAGGGAAGATGTACGGCAAAGGAAGAAGGAAGAGAAAACAGAAAGAAAGGGGTCCAATACCTTTATAAAATATTGTAAAAATGTATTACTAAAAAAGTGAATAAAATATACAATCTGTGATTTTTTTTATTACTAGGTTTAACAGACATAAAATTAACCTGCTAAATTGCTATAAATACTTCTAGCTGCTTTCTCTCAATTTCAGTATTTATCTCATTGCAAACAGTTCAGGGACTGGCTCATTGAAAGTTATAAACTTCAAAATAACTTGTATGTGTCTAAGTACAAATAGACTTTTATCATGGTTATATTACTCTACACATGTACATTAAATTAACTCATTTTTTGAGTGGGTGTGTGAGTTACTCAAAAGCAAATAGCTATTGAGTAATTGTAGCAGAGGAAAATCATGTAATGTTAGGTATACAGATTGAGTGATGTACCTGGGGTTTTTGTTTGTTTTTGTTTTGTTTTATTTTAGCCTTTTACAGACTCATGCTTTGAAAGTTGCTTGGTAATATGATGGAAAATCTTATATGAGATTTCAAAAAATTTCATTTCTTTGCTAACAATAGGATATTTTATATTTATAATTGCATTACTTTCTCTATGGAGTGCTTGTTTGTGCTCTTTGCCACTTTTTCTTTTTCTTTCTTTCTTTTTTTTTTTTTTTTTTTGGACAGATCTTTAAAAGTTGATTGGTAGGGATTCTTTCTATATCATGCATCAACTTCTTGTTTGTAATTTTCTTTGCAAATGTTTTCCTAGTTTATTGTTGATCTTAAAATAGAAGTTAAACACTTTTTATTTGGCCCAAGTCTACTGTACTTTTTGCTGTTGCTTCCTACCTTCTTATCATGCTTTAACAAGTCTTTTCTGTATCTAAATTATAAAAGATAATCTCCAGAGGCTTTTTTTTAAATTTTTTATTTATTTATGATAGTCACAGAGAGAGAGAGAGAGAGAGAGAGAGGCAGAGACACAAGCGGGGGGAGAAGCAGGCTCCATGCACCGGGAGCCCAATGTGGGATTCGATCCCGGGTCTCCAGGATCGCGCCCTGGGCCAAAGGCAGGCGCCAAACCGCTGCGCCACCCAGGGATCCCCCCAAAGGCTTTTGTTATTGGTCTTCTCCTCCAATTTACACAACAAATCTAGTAGGTGTATTTTTGTGTTTGATGTTACTTAAGAGTTGAGTTATTCCTAATTTTATTTCCAAATGCCAAGCCAATTGTTGATTAATCCATCTTTCCCTCTCGGGATGGAAATTCAACCTTTATGAAATATACAATGCACACAAGCATGGATAAATCTTGGGAATTTCTAATCTACTAATGTTCTATCTGCTGATTTTTTATCTGCAACATGCTACTTTAATTACTGTAGCTTTACAGTAAATTTTGATACCTGACAGAGCAAGTCCTCTCTCATTATTCTTATTCACAATTTTCTTGCCTACCTTAGTGTATTTATTCTTTCAGTTAAAAGTTATTATCAAGTTGTCAAGGTTTTAAAAAATACACTAGGTTTTTGAAGTGAGTAGCACTATGTTTATAAGATGATTTGGGGGAAATTGACATCTTTACAATTTTTAGTTATCCCATCCAGAAAGGCAATATCTTGTCAACAATTCAGGTCCTATTTTATGTCTTTCAGGAAAATGTTATTTTTTTATGAGCCTTATATATTCCTTTTTTTAGTTTTTTTCTATGTATTTCATAACTTTGAGTGCTATTCTAAATACGCTTTTAAAATGATAAAACTGGTTATTTGTTGTATAAAAAAGCAAAGCTAACTTATATCTGGCTACCTATAATACTCTTTTGAGAGTAATAGTTTTAGTAATTTTTCAATTAATCCTCTTGGAAATTTTAGGTATGTGAATATAATATCATTAATTTCTAATCACTTTGTTCCTGTCCAATATATACCTCATTTTTTTTTCTTATTGCAATGTTCAAAAACTTCAAAGTAATGTTGAATGGTACAATAAGGAAACAAAGGAAAAATGAAAATTAAATCTCATAAATATATATGATGCTCTGCCAATGCATTATAACAAAAAAATATTCTGTGGTTTAAAAAGATGAGTGAGCACTAGACTAGTTCATTCAAATGCATTCAGGTGGCCACTACACACTGCTTGAATGGGGGTTCCTTCCCTTCATTAAGGACTGTAAGTACTGAGGACTAAGTGTCCTAAGTTTAAAGAAGAGACGAAAGTGATCAGGATATTTTCTCCCCATCTCTGCATGTTGCATGTAGTAAAGGGTGACATGGTTGTTAATAAATCAGCCTAGGTCCTTGTGTCCTTGAGAGATAATCTACTACACACAGACACCTTTTATGTCCCTTTTATATTAATTTTTCTATTACAAAATTTTCACTAATAGCCCTCTTCCTTGATCCCACAGTCTAATTCTGTGCCACCTCCTCAGAGTTGAATCCACTAATGTCTTCCAACAGCAAATTCACTCAATCCCCACCAGCCCTATGTTCATCATTCTATAAGCAGGAAATGTATAGAAAGTTTTACAGCCAACACTGACTAGATTTTTAAAGTCACAGTTTCAGTCATATTTCTCAACATCTTCCTCATAAACACCAGGTTCAAGGTTTGATTCCTGGAGAGTGAGGTCTTTGTGCACAGGTAGGTTGCTGAAAACCTCATATTATCCATATATCTCTTTATTTCTGTACCCTTTCATAGGTGCTGTGTTTGTAGGGATATTTATATAACATTTATACTGAGACAGTCTACTGCCTCTGCCTTAATCAGTTAGCATCTTATTATGTTGGTAGCACTCATCCATTGTTCTGATTGTAGAGCCCATTGCTGGTGGCATTACACATTGTTTGAACATCATGAATGTTTGGCTTGCTTCCTCCTGTAAATTAAAACTGTTAGACATTACTTCTCTCTTCTCTTTCTCTCTTTCCTTGTTTTTACTTCTCTCTTCTCTTCAATGACTATTTCTTTTCATAGGACCAGCCAGAGTTTCCTTCCCTTTGGTCTTAAGGGAACACCACATTTATAACTTTGTTGGACAGACCTAAAAGGACCACCATAATTTTGGTTCTTCCAAATTTACAGCACACACACACACACACACACACACACACACACACAGTATACATTTGAAAAGCCATTCTTGCATATCAGAACTTTAAGTATAAGAAATCTGATTTGTATATTAGTTAGATTTTGCTGTGCACCACAAAACTTTGTAGCTTTTACAATAATCATTTTCTTTAGCTCATAATTCTGTTGGATGTTTCCTCTGGTCTGGGTCAGGGCTGTGGTGCTCTGGCAGATGGGTGCTTATCAGTTGTTGAATTGACTGGAGGATGGGGTGCCTCCACCTCTTCCACATGCCCTCCCATCCTCCAACAGGCTAGCGTGGAGTCATTCACATAGTGGTCTCACAGTTCTAAGTACAAGAACACAAGTCCTGAAGTGCAAGCTCTTTTTAAACTTGCGTCATGTTTTCTAATACCCATTGGCCAAAGAAAGTCAACCAACCAATGCAAAATCAAGGGGTAGGAAAACAGATTCCACCTCTTGATGAGGAGATTCACAGCATCACATCTCAATGGTATAGATCATAAGAAGGTAAGCATTTGGACCCATTTTTATAATCCATAATTGGCAATTGCTTTCTACTTTTTTCCTTGAAAAGATAGTCCAAACACAAAAAAGGAGGAAAAAATCACAATTTATAAACACAATGTGAAATGTACTTTGCTAGGTACTAAATGACATGCCTTCAAGTGATTCTCATAAAGTTGGCATTATTAATACTACAATGAGAATACTGAAGCTAGCCCTCAGTGTAGCCCTTCAGGAAACACTAAACTGAGCAAGGATTTACACGTAGGTCTTACTGACTTCAAATTCCACACCTTTCCTACAGTGAATACAATATTCTCCTGATATTAGATAAAGGCAAAGATTCTTTTTTTTTTTAATATGTCCCAGGGGAGCCCAATCCTAGTTGTATTCATCTCACTCAAAGCTGGGAACTACTCCCTGGTTAATTTTCATTTTGTAGTTCTAGGAGTAACAGTCAAGATGAAAACTCAGAAATTTCCACTGTGAATGGAACTACATTAAGGGTTTATTGTAAATTAGAGTGAGCAGACATATTTTGACCCAAATTATAGATATGTGTTCCCAGGACCATGAATTACAGGCAATTTGCTCACATTATAGTAATAAAGCTATATGCTTGGTGAGCACATAAATCACTGATAATGATGTGTAAAGCATGGTGTTTACAAATAAAGAGGTGCTGTTGCATGACAGATTTTGTTCTTGATATCCTTCTTTTATTCACTGATTTGGCCATCCTCTTTGGGCAACAGGCTATGAGGAGGGAGAAAAAAAGCAGAATATCATATGCAAATATGATCCCACAGATAGAACCAACGTATGTTAATAGAAAGCATGACTTCAAAGTGTAAATAGTTTAACAAGAATGGGCCTTAATGTCAACGTTCTGGGGTATTTAGCACAACTTCGTCTTACATATGTACTACTACCATTCTGAAGTGGTTTTTATTTTTTCAATTATTGATACGACAGAAAATATTTACCTGACACCTTCCATGTGTTTATTCAAGATGCTGTAAGGTGTCATGACATTTTCACCCTAAACTAGAAAACTTATAATTATAAAATGTTTATAATTACAATGTTTGGAAAATCAAAAAATAGTTTGTTTCTCAATTACCTGAGTGAAAAGGATAGATAACAAACTAACAAATGATAATACATTAAGGAAAAAAAGTTTTTTTTTAAAGAATGAAAATTTGTTTAATTGGAGTTCAATTTGCCAACATATAGCATATCACCCAGTGCTCATCCTGTTAAGTGCCCCCCCTCAGTGCCCGTCACCCAGTCACC
Organism: Vulpes vulpes; assembly: GCF_048418805.1. NCBI lineage: Eukaryota > Metazoa > Chordata > Mammalia > Carnivora > Canidae > Vulpes > Vulpes vulpes. Next base: position 93,615,971 of record NC_132793.1, on the reverse strand, counting down.
CCAACCACCTGCCCACTTCCCTTTCCACTACCCCTTGTTCGTTTCTCAGAGTTAGGAGTCAGTCTCTCATGTTCAGGCATCCTCACTGATATTTTCATTCATTTTCTCTCCTTTCCCCTTTATTCCCTTTTACTATTTTTTACTATTACTCAGTGATATAAAATGGACATTGAACTCCTAAAATAAAATACTTGTTTGTTACATGACTTGGGGTTTTGAAGAGGCCCTCTGCCTCTCCTCAAAGGCAGATACTTTAAAATCTTGACTCATACATTGGTGGGTGTGAGTTCCTGTTTATCTAATCCATGTTGATGATCAGACAGGGGAAATTACATGCAGGAGTCCTGAACTAATCATTGCTATAGGAAAGAATGGGAAGGAACGTTGAACCTCTTCCAGAAATAATACATATTCTGGTAAACTACGTCACTCATAAGTAATTAGTCTTTCCAAAGATATACATGAGGATCATAGATTACAGAGCCCCCTTATAATGGGAACTGAACTACAGTTACCTCCTGGGTCTATATTCTTAGAGAATTAAACACCAGAGGCAACTGATACCCAATGAAAGAGGGACTACGGGACACTAAGAATCTAGCAGCTAAAGGGGTTATTTCTTCCTTCCAGGAACAACATTTTGTTGTTTGGTTGGCCAGGGAGACTTTCACATTTTGATGGGGAAAATAATTTTCCTATTATATTTGTCCCAAGTAAATGGGAGCAGAGGCTCTGCTTAAGTAAGAGGAGCAAGCTAATCTTTATCATAGGTACAGCATTTAAATAAGATGTCCTTTTTTAACCAAAGTAAAGTGAAGTTGAGTAGTACTGAGTATGATTGACAAAATGAAATTTAGTCTCAAACAAGATATTCTAGGTGCACATGTTTAAAAAAATTGATATAAATAAAATTGTTTCCTGAAATTAAAATAAAAAAGATGGGGTTATCATTTACTTAAGCAATTTAACTCTGATAGTGGGGCAAAATCTCCCCAATTTAGAGGTAACCACTGTCACAGTAAAGGACAGCAGAGATTCAGATAGGATAACTTGTGGAGAGTTTACACAGGTAGTATTTACTGAGGTATGAATAGAACTTAGTGAACCGGGGATCCCTGGGTGGTGCAGCGGTTTGGCGCCTGCCTTTGGCCCAGGGCGCGATCCTGGAGACCTGGGATCGAATCCCACGTCGGGCTCCCAGTGCATGGAGCCTGCTTCTCCCTCTGCCTATGTCTCTGTCTCTGTCTCTGTCTCTGTGACTATCATAAAATAAAAAAAAATTAAAAAAAAAAAGAACTTAGGGAACCTACAAAGAATAATAAATTGTTCTGGAACTAGTAACATTTAGCCATTGCCATCCATAGGTCTGAAGGGTGAAAGGAGGGAACTTGAGTAAAGGCAAGGAAGCTGTGTGAAGAGGGCTTTTTGTTTAGGGAGCAGTGGTGTCATGGGGACAGTAACATAAATACTCTGATTTCTTTTTCTTTTTTTTTTTTGCCATTGAATATCATTTTATTTTATTTTTTTAATAATAAATTTATTTTTATTGGTGTTCAGTTTGCCAACATACAGAATAACACCCAGTGCTCATCCCATCAACTGCCCCCTTCAGTGCCCGTCACCCATTCACCCCCACCCCCCGCCCTCCTCCCCTTCCACCACCCCTAGTTCATTTCCCAGAGTTAGGACTCTTCATGTTCTGTCTCCCTTTCTGATATTTCCTACCCATTTCTTCTCCCTTCCCTTCTATTCCCTTTCAATATTATTTATATTCCCCAAATGAATGAGACCATATAAAGTTTGTCCTTCTCTGATTGACTTATTTCACTCAGCATAATACCCTCCAGTTCCATCCACGTTGAAGCAAATGGTGGGTATTTGTTATTTCTAATGGCTGAGTAATATTCCATTGTATACATAAACCATACTCCTCCTTTCCTCCAATCGCTCAGTACTGCCTCCTATTATCTGAACCCAGCTGGAAACCAGAAAACCAGGGAGCCTCATTGATTTATTACACAGGAGTCAGCATCTCAATCCCAAAAGATTTACAAGAGGTGGAAGGTGGGTCTGAAGTGAAAAATGAAAAGTAACAAGCATTCAGCTTTAATTCCACCATGGCAGTCAAATGCCACGGGCTGTGGAGTTCAGTCAAGGACTTCAACTTCTCCAGACCCTCACATACTTCTGGGCTCCAGACAATGAATTCTGAGTATGCTTTCCCTTTGTTTTCTTCATCTCTCCCATCACTGTAGCATAAAAGACAAACTATCCTTTGTTATACACCTGGCTGCCCTTTTATCTTCTTGACCTCTAATTCCAGAACAACATTTTAAACAAAAAGACCTTGACTTTTTGAAAGATGATGTTTGCCTTTCTCTGTCTTCAGGATCCTTTGGACTACGGCTCTAGAGGTCTATCCCATCACAATCCTGTCTGTCGAGTGTATTGCCCTTTTTGGATATGGTTCTTTGCTCTTTCCAGAGCCTGGAGAGACTATGCCAAGAGACCTACCTTGTAGCTTTGGTAAGCCTGTTGTTAATCCAATTTATTCCAATCTGTGAACTTGATTTTTTTAATCTTTGCAATGTGCATAATAATACCTGCCTTATTTTCCTTACATAGAAAAAATAAAGTACTTTGTGCAAAGGTCCTTTTTAAACCATAGTTAACTGTAAAATATAAACAGGCACCTTTGATTATTTTTTACAGCAAGCAGGAATAATCACTGCAAACCAGTTAACCATGCATGGATCATTCACAAAATCATAACATGTTGCCATTGAATAGGTCAACTTTAACTGTCTTTTTCAGAATAACCATTTCTCCTCATGTGAAATGTCACAGGACTCAACTCCATCTGTTTATTATTTATTTATAGCTAAGTACCCAATCTCCAAGAAACTGGAGATTCTGAAATGAAACATGACATTCAACTCAAGTGTTGCTTTTCTCTTTTTGCTGACTCTTCTTAAAATTATAAACTTCCTAACAACCTCTTGGTATTCTACACACCTTTTATGGCAAGTTCCAGTATCAATGATATGCAGATGATTCCTACATTTATATATCTTTCTCACATTTTGAACAGCAGAGACATATATTCTCCTGTGTACTCTACATCTCTTTTTGGATATTCTGGCACTTTGAACTCTCCAGTTCTCAAACTATATTCATCCTCTTGCCTTTATTCTCTAATTTGCTTCTTCTGGATTCTTGTTTCAATGGATGATAACATCAGTTGCCAAGAGAGGAAATCTCTTCTCCCTCACCCTCCACATCCAATCACTCATTGAATCTTATTTTTTTAAGAATATTTATTTATTTGAGAGAGAGAGAGAGAGAGAGATTTCAAGCAGGGAAGAATGTCAGAGGGAGAAGGAGAAGCAAACTCCCCACTGAGCAGGGAGCCTGATTCAAGGCTGGATCCCAGAACCCTGAGATAATGACCTGAGCCAAAGGCAGATGCTTAGCCAATGAGTGACCCAGTCAACTGAGTCACCCAACCATTTTATTGGGTTATTTGTCTTATCATTCCATAAAGTTAAATCTTATTTTTAAAGGCAAATTTGTGGGTTTTATTTATTTGTGTGTGGGGGGAGGCTGGGGGAAGGAGAGGGAGAGAGCATCTCAAGCAAATTCAAAGTGGAATGCAGAACCCAAGGTAAGGCTTGATCCCATGACTCTGAGACCATGACCCCAGCCAAAAGCAAGAGTTAGAAGCCTAATTGTGCCACCTACCCACCCCTAAAGTCAGGGTTTTCTGAAATATACTTTATATGCAAAAATTCATACCCATTTTAAATGTATGGCTTAATTAGTTTTGATGAACATGTGCACCCAGGTAATTATGTCCCTAGTTAAGATAATAAAACATTTCCATCATTCCATCTCCTTTAACCCATTGTAGCCAATTTACCCCTATCTTCAGTATCAGGCACTACTGATCTCCTTTCTATCACTATTGATTAGTTTTTTTCTCATTATATATGTATACACACATATATATATTACATACATATATATGTATACATATAACATATATATACAATCATGTAGGACACATAATCTTTTATGTGTATGTGAGGTTTAGCTCAGATGAGTGTTTTTTAAATTCTTCTATGTTATCGTGTATATCAGTAGTTCATTTTTTTTTAAATGCTGGGTGGTGTTCCATTCTATAATAATATAACAACAGTTTATACATTCCTTGCAATGTTGATGGATAATTTGAGTGTTTCTAGTATTGATAATAAAAATAAAACTGTTGCAAAAATTTTCATCCAGATTTTTGTAAGCATATATTTTCATTTAGGGGGTAAATAATCAGAAGTGAAATTTCTGTGTCCCATGTTAAGCATATATTTAGCTTTGTAAGAAACTATCAACATGTGTTCCAGAATGTATGTATGATTTACACTCCTACCAGCAAATGAGAATTTCAGTTGTTTCACATCCTCATCAATACCTGGTACTAACCATATTTTTAATTTTCACCATTCTGGAAGATGAATAATGGTACTTCATTGTGATTTCAAATTTGAATTTCCTTGTGACTAATGATGTTGAGAATTTTCCTTTTGCTTTTTGAGCATTCTTCTTTTTTGTTTGTTTGTTTCTGGTATCTGTTCAACTGTATGCCCTGCATTTTATTGGATTGTTTGTTTTATCATTGAGTTTCAAGAGCACCTTAAACATTCTTGATGCAGAATGCAAATATTTTCTCTCGACCTAAGGCTTGACTTTACATGTTCTTATTGGTGCCTTTTGAAGAACAGAAGATTTCTTTCCTCCCTCTTTGTCTCTTTTTTTCCTTTCTCTCATTCTTTTAAATTATTTAGAATTTAAAAGTATGGAATAATGTCACCATTTAAAAAGATAGTTTAATTTTAATATAGATGGATTTTATTTCTCTTTATTACCTTAAGGCATTGGTTAGAACCTCCAGTAAATTGCTGATCATAAATGATAAGAATAGACATCCTTGCTTTGTTTTCAACTCAAAGGAAAATGTTCTCTGTTTTAGCATAAGTTATGATGATGGCTATAGATTTATTATGTATGTGCTTTATTAGGTTGAGGAAGTTTCTTACTATCCCTAGTATGTAGAAGCTCTTTATCATGAATGAATGAGCATCAAAATTGGTTAGGTGTCTTTTCCTATGCCTACTGAAATAATATATGTTTTTATTTATTTTATTAAAATGGAGAGCTAGGGCAGCCCTGGTGGCTCAGCAGTTTAGTGCTGCCTTTGGCCCAGGGGTGGATCCCGGAGATGGGGGATCGAGTCCCATGTCGGGCTCCCTGCATGGAGCCTGCTTCTCCCCCTGCCTGTGTTTCTGCCTCTCTCTCTCTGTGTGTGTGTGTCTCTCATGAATAAATAAATAAAATCTTTAAAAAAATGAAATAAAATGGAGAGCTAGGGGCACCTGTGTGGTTCAGCTGGTTAAGTGTTCAACTCTTGATTTCAGCTCAGGTCATGATCTCAGGGTTGTGAGATGGAGCCCTGAATCAGGGTCCACACCCACTGTGGAGCCTGCTTAAGATTATTAAGATACTCTCTCTCCCTCTCCTTTTGTCCCTCCCCTCCCCACTCTGAGCATTCTCTCTAAAAAATAATAATAAATAAAAAAATAAAATGGAGAATTACACTGATTTATTCCAGAAGATAAGACAACCTTATGGCCCTGGAATAAACTGTAATTGATATGGATGGTACTTTTTATATATTGCTGGATTGGATTTGCAAATATTTTCTTCAAGATTTTAAACACATATTGATGAGGTATATTGATCTCTAATTGTTTTGTCTGGTAATGTCATTGTCTTGTTGCAAAATCAGGATAGTTCTGGCTTCATACAAGGAGGTAATCACTTAGATTTTACTTTTTCCTCTTCGAAGTGGAAATTAAGGAATCAAAAGTGTGGACATTTTTAAGGCTTTTGATATATATTATACCAAATTGCCCTCCAGAAAAACATACCAATTACCTTCCCACAGCAATATATAACATCTCTTTTTCTATATCTTCCATAACACCATGAAATATCATTAATTTTTTAAATGAAAGATGAAAATGATCTCATATTAATTTAAATTTTTTTGATCACTAGTGAAGGACAATATTATTTTATATATTTATTGTGATCATTTGCATACTATTGAGAATTGAGTGTACACATTCTTTATACTTCTTTTCATGTGTATTCTCCCCTTTTTTCTGATTTAGAAGAGCCACTTATAGATTAAACATATCTTTAATATGTAGCAAATATTTTCCCAGCTTGTTATTTTTCTCAACTAAAAACACTAAGAACACAGGTAGAAGTAATCTAAAACTATCTAACATGGCAATAAATCTAACATGTCTCTATACACAGGGACCCTTTCAATTAGAATCTTAGTTTCAACAATTGCATCCCTTGAGGCATAGGTTAACTTTTCCTTGTGAAAATAAAAGTAATGAATATGAATTTTTGAGAAGAGATATAAAGACCCATGATAGAACTTGGCCTCAGGTAATATAAGGAGATAAGGTTTATCTTTGACAGCCTCACTCCAGCCCAAACTTATTCTTCCCAGTCCCTTTTTATCAATTTCTTCTGTCAGTACCACCATCCACCTCAGCCATAACCCTCCATACCTGTCTTTTATGGCAAAGCACCTTCAAGTCACCACTCTCCTACTTTGTCACTCCATGACTGCTGCCTTGACCAAGGACTACGCACAGTAAGAGACTCCAGGTGAACATGCTAAACGAAAGTTTCCTTTTAGGTAGCGTCCATACTTTCACAGTCGCTCCAGCAAAATTCCTCAGGAGCACTATGGTATCGCTGAAAGAGCTGGACTTAGCACCACCAGAAAGTCTGAATTTCACAATCATGGCTCCTCCCTTGCTCTTGAGATCTTAGATTAATAATTTAGAAACTCTGGGTCCCAGTTTTCTTATTTGTAAAGTGAGGAACGTGACACCTGTCTTGCCAATGTTACAACTTTTTGGGGAACATAAAATAATGTAATATGAATAATATAAAGACATATACAAAGGGATTGTAATCACATCTCTCAATCCATCAGCATACTTCCTTAATGGCCTAAGAATTGAATATATACAAAGCCAAAATCAGGTAACAGGATTTAGAGTCACTCAGATTTATACTACTAATTTTTGATGGCCTTAAAATCTTGGTTAAATAAGTCAGTTATTACTAACTTTCTAATGAACATTATTTCACCATAGCAAACTCTGACTTCTTGTTGATTAAGTCTGCAGGCACAATTTCCACCTGTCCCTTTTGATGGGAGTTTCTTACTCAGCCCAGTTCTCTAGCACAGTGGGAAGCTATCTTATTAGACTTCTTTTGCTTTCCCAGATAATAATTATGAGCACTGGGCAAGATAGAAGACCTCTGACATGGAATTATTCCAGAGGTCTATTGACTACTTGGAAGTATCACTGTACAAATAGCCACATAGGTTGGTTGGATAGAGATCATTCTCCTGTTATTTAAAGAAACTCATTGGTATAGAAACAGAACTCAAATCTTCCCATGTTACTTACCATGTTGATATTCGGAATCTATGCCTTGCCTATCTTGCCTGGTTGGCTCACTCTCAAAGCTATGGCACGCTAACTGGTTTCTAAAATACTCTCACCATTCAGGGCTTAGTCCTTAACAGCAGGACCCAAACCACTTTGGGAGCTACATTCTAAAGTGTGGCACCTGGCTGGCTCAGTCAGTAGGCATGGGACTCTTGATCTCAGGGTGCTGAGTTCAAACCCCACCCTGGGCATCGAGTCTAACCAAATAAATAAGAGCTCCTAGCATCACTATTTATCATCTCATTTATGGTCTTATCTCAGCTTTCATTCTTGATGAAGTACTTTTCTTTTGCTCTTTGCCTACAATAAAGTCCTTACCTTTGGCCACACTGCCTCAGTTGGTTTTCAAATATTGCCAATTGAAGTTTTCTTTCAATTTCCCTGAATGCTAATGAGATTGAATATATTTTTTCTATGTTCATTGGCCATTTACGTCTCCTATTTTGGAATGTACCCATTGAAGTCTTTTTCTTGGACTGACTGCCATTTACTTATTGATTTGTAAAGTTTTCAAAATACGTATTCTAGAGAATAGACTTTCTGGTTTTATGCATTGGCAATGACTTCTGCCTGCTTGTGGCTTGTTTTTCTGTTTATGGAATCTTGATATACAGAGTTTTCAATTACACTTTGGTTGAATTTAGTAAAGTTTCCTTTTATGGTTACTGCTACCATTCTCTGTATTTTTTTAAATTAAGGAAAGATGAGTTTTGAAAGTATGTACAGTTAAGAAGATTGGTTACATGCCCCATGTAAAAGAAGCAGGAAAACTACCTTCTCTGTGTTTTCATCCTCAGTGTCTTTGTAGCCATGAACTTACCTCTTGTTCACCATAGTAACATTCATGGAGTCCAAGGCCTGATGATCCATGGCAGAATCATCATCCTCCTCAGCTAAGGCCTTTTGAGGTGCTTTGCCTCTATCCTTCTTCCATCTTAGGCTTGCTCATAGTGATCTTCTAGTCATCATGTCATACCTTAAAGATTTTCACTTGGAGCCTTTGGACTGTCAGGTAGTTTTCATCTTCTCTTTCCTTTTTTACATCCTGGTTCTTCGACCCCAAGGACTTGTCTCTCTTTGAGAATGACATTGTTGAGCAATATACATTTTTCTTCTCTCTTGGCTTATAGTATGCCAGGTTTCTCTCCTCTCTTCCTTTTCATTCTTTCCCTTTTTTCCTCTATATCTAACAATTTTAAAATAAGAGGTACTTTACCATTTGGGGATTCCTGGATTTTAGAAATCTACTGATCTACATCTCAAGAAAAACACGTATGTGCCAATAAATACACTTTATATAGGGTATGCTTCCATTATTTCACTGATCCTCACAATTGTCTTTTTAAAGACTGACATCATACTCATTCTATAGATGGGATCAAGGCTCAGGGACCTTAAATGTCACAGAGATGAAAACTGAGTTGGCAAATGGCATGGTACAAGGTAGACCATGATGCATCAATAATCGAACCTGTGGTTCCGTTGCTAATTGCAGAAGTATTGATGTGGCAAATTGGAAGATGATAGATCACAGTGATGATGAGCCTCACCAACAAACTATGTTTAATTGCACGCAAGAGAAAAATGAATGTGATTCCTGGAGCAATGGCATCAATTTACACACCATATTTTAGCATCAATCTTTCCATCATAGTATGTGTGGCCATTGATGACATTGTTTTCTGTATACTTGCACATATTATCTTAAGCTTCTTTTACATATAAAACCAACCTATCTCATTCCTGTGCAAATATTATATTCTCATGGTAATCAAAGGAGCATGTTTTATGGGCAAGGATTTAAGTCAGATGCAGTATTATCTTCCACTCAGACCTTCATTCATTTGTTGTTGTAGCAACGGGTTTACCTGGATTATTTATATATAATATAATCATTAATTAAGTCATAAAGAAAAAGTGTAAAAAATCTCTTTCAAGATTAGATGTAAAAAAATGTGAAAGAACATTTAAAGAAAACCAAAATATAATAAATTTCTCTGGGATCATAAAATCTTGAGAACCAGTTAATGGAATTTCCCTGGGAAATCAGGGTTATGGCTTATAAACTAGCTTCTAATCTATTTACTTTTACTTTCACTTGAGATTTTAAATTGTGTTATAGACATGTTTCTCTTTGAGGACAGTGATGCAGCAGTAAGACAAGCCCTGGGAAGTTTCTGGCAGTGGTGCAGGGTTTAGATTATAAAAGTGAGGAAGGCTGGATGCTTTCTGTTGAAATAGACTGTTAAGAACTTTGTCAAAGAATGAACTCTTACTGTAACCCACACCTCATTTGTCACCCTGATGGGCTGAGGAAAAGTGACATTTACAAACTGAGAATGAAAGCACATCCATTTCACCAGTCTGACACCCTGATATAATAACTATTTACCTTGAGAAAGAGGCACGGAGATTTCCGATTCTTGTGAATCTTCTCACTTTGGCACTTATTTTCTCACTCTGTCAAACAGCCCCAGATTAATGGAACAATTTGTCCAACAAATCATATTAGTAGAATGCGCAGAGGGTAAAGAGAGAGAGGCGGGGGAGCAGAAAATTTTTACTCATTCATAGCAGTGGTATCTCTGCAAATAAAAATGTAGTTATGCCTGACATTTACAGAGGGACAATGTGAAAGGGAAAGAATGTAATGACTTTGGGCAGTGGAGAGATCATTTTGTAAGAACAGTAGTGCTCAAAGGGGAATAAGATAAAGTTACACATAACATCTAGATTGAGCTTTCTTCTAGAACATATTTGTCAAACACAGCAGGATCTGCCTCTGTCAAAAAGAAAAGAAAGAAAGAAAAAAGAGTTTTCCATTAAAATTAAGTACCTTATGCTTTCTATGTTATACAGATATGCTCCTTCCCAGTCGATATTTGGGAAGTCTCAAAAAGTTCCAGGAGCATAGTATTACAAAGGAGATGATTCAGTACCTCCGAAAAGACCATAAGTACGGGGCTTCCCTAAGGGGCATGTGATTAGGATTGAGTTTGTTAATTCTGGTAGGCAGAAATTCACATTTCAAAGGCAAAACATAAAGATAGAATAATCAGTCAGGATTCTATAATTCATATGTTTCGTGTCTTTGTGCCAGAAGTTTGAATGAATATTTAGAATCGAGAGCCAATGAATATTGGCTACAACAAATATGTTTATTGAAATATATGTTGCCTATTGCTTTTCTTTGCACACACAAAAAATTATATAATGCCACATTTTCCCACTAACTTTCAAAGGACGTTCAAAGTTGGCTGTGATGTTCATTTATTTGCATTAGGGTTGTCACACTGCTATCATATCTTGTATCTGCAACAGAAATTGACACACACTTATCCCATTTCCGTACACTGTGGCCTTGCATGTCAAGGGAAAATATAGCTCTGCATTTTTTGTTCCTTTAATTTCCCTCTTCTTTCGCTTTTCTTTTGCCCCCCTTCCTTCTTCTCTTTCTCTTTCTCTCTTTTTAAGTTTCTAGAAATATTCTTTAGTCATAGGAGAGATCCAGATACCACCTCACACATAATTAGTTACTGGAGAACCTAACTTGGAGAGAATATTTTCTCTTTCCTGGGTTGGAAGTTTCGATTGGCAATGCCCCCATCTTTTAATATCAGGTTTATTCTAGAATCAATTCAGTGTAAAAGTGACCTGTTGAGATCATTAAGGAATGATGCTAGCTCAACAAAAGACTCATTTCCAGTCAGGTTTCAATAATAAGTAACAGTAATTAGCTTCTCAGCACATCAGTGACATGACTACCTCCAGGGAAAACAAGAACCCTAATCCTAGTTATTTATTTTATAGGAAAAAATATTTTGTTTCAGCAAGTTCAGGCATTCTTCTACTGCTTATTTGCTCCACTTTTCATTTGGCAAATATTTTATCAAGGAGGATCAAGATATTGCATGTTATTTATCAGAAATTTTAGGACCTCAATGAGTAGGAAAATATTCATTATGCCAGATATAGAGTGACTGTTTGTATTTGTATGTATGGGTGCATGCCCATATTTGTTTTACAGAAAACATATGCTCATGTTAGAAAATTTGAAATGTATGTAAAAAAACAAAAATTATAAGTCTCTTCTAACTGCGTGTGTGTGTGTGTGTGTGTGTGTGTGTGTGTATGTGTACGGATAGGACTATCTATCCATTCATCTATTCATCTATCTATCTATAAATATAAGGCTCAGAGATGTTTGGCTCAAGTTACCTCGAATAATTGAAGATGTGGGCAGCCTGGGTGGCTCAGCAGTTTAGTGCCGCCTTCAGCCCAGGGTGTGATCCTGGAGACCCGGGATTGAGTCCCCCATCAGGCTCCCTGCATGGAGCCTGCTTCTCCCTCTGCCTGTGTCTCTGTGCCTCTGTGTGTGTGTGTGTGTGTGTGTGTGTGTGTCTCATGAATGGATAAATAAAATATTTTAAAAAAATAAGTGAAGATGTGTTTTAGGGATACACATGGCCTAGAATTTGTGGCAGTGAACCCTCATGGCCGTGTACTCGAAGGTGACTTAAGGCAGCAGAGGTGTGCTAACTCGCACGAGAAACCCACACAAGTCCCATGCAGGAATTCAGGCCAGTGAACAGCTGTCTTCTCAACAGGATTTAGGGATCCAGGCTCCTTCTGTCTTGTGTATCTTCACTCCCTTCAGACTTTGAGGTCTTCTGCATCTAGCCAGTATAAAAGAAGAAAGAGAGAAGAGTTCCCCCTTTATCCTAAAGATTGCAACCCAGGCGCTAACATGTAATTTCCGTGGAGACACGGAGGACTGGGAAATGTCCCAGGCTGGGCAGCTGCCTTGCAGGGACAACTGTCCATTCTGGAAAAGGAAGGGCACAGCCAGGAATCTTTGCCATATAGTCTTCTGGCTTTTTTTTTTTTTTTCGCTCAGCTCTGTTCTCTATTAATATATCTACTTATGCTAAAGAAGTGATTCTGACCATCCTTGATTTTTCCTATCTACAACATGTTGTATTATAGCTTGCTCTCCCCACAACCCCTGTTTATTAAATATCAGAGTGCCATGAAGACTTTATGCTTATCACAGATTGAAGACATTCCACATTCCATATAACCCTCAAGAAAGCACTAAACCACATGGATATCTCTGGTTGGTTCCTGAAGCTCCTGCTTCCTTATACTCCAGTGGCGGTCCTGGTTACAGATGACAAATAAACATCCCTTTCTCTGTGTAGAAACGGATTTGCTATTTTAACTTTTCAAAGTATACTTCCCTTCTTCAGTTGGCAGTCGCTTCAGGGAATAGAGTATGCACAAGTTGGAACGAAAAATTTTGATTCATTAGTGGTTTCTCTGAAAAGAAGGAATCACAGCGTTTTTGGCTTGTTTATGAAATATGTTGCTGCAAATCAAGAATTATGGTCATAATTAGAGAGATGTTGAGTTTAATTATTTAGATATGCCTTATTGAGAGGTATCTATCACTGAGTGTTCTTTCTGCCCGGCACTGTCTCAACCCAAATTTTGCACTCCTTGTCTCACTTCCAACAACTATCCCAGTTAGACATTTTAATCTCTGTTCAGATGAAGAAGTGGTAGCTCCGAGAGATTATTTTACTCATTCAAGGTCCACTGCTAAACACAGGATCTCAATGTGAATTTTAGCTCTGAATCTGGGGCACTTGGGTGGCTCAGTCTGTTGAGAGTCTGATTCTTGATTTTGACTCAGGTCATGATCCCAGGGTCGGGATTGAACTCCTGAGCCCCTGCTTTGGGCTCTGCACTCAGCAGGGAGTGTGCTTGAGATTTTCTCTCTCCCTCTCCCTCTGCCCCTCCTCACCACCCTCTCTAACTAACTAACTAACTAACTAAATAAATAAATAAATAAAATGTAAATATAGAAAAGAAAAGGCTTTAAAAAAGTACTTCTGCCTTGAAATCTTATTTCTACCTTATGTTGATAGCTCCTCAATTTCAGGATCTTGTATGTTGCTACTTCCTGTATCTGTACCCAAAATAACTAGCAGAATGCAACACAGTATGGAGTCAACCAACATTTCAAGAACATCAGACACAATAGTAGAACTGTCACAAAAGACTACTTCATTTATTTCTTCAACAACCCTGGGGTGGTAAATAAATTTCTATGGAATAGAAAACTGAGGTCCAAAGGTTTAAGTAACTTGCTTGGGCCACGAGCTTTAAGTGGCAGCATCCACAATTTGAATACAGATGTTTTGGCTTCAATTCTTGCACTCTTTCTGAGTCCGCTCAGTTTTTTCACTGATTAATAAAAGCAATTCAAAGAGATAATAATTGCTTCACACTTGCCTCCCACTGCAAAAGGTTCTCACAAAGTGCTCCATATATATGGTGAACAAGTTAATGAATTTAGCTTCTGCATCGAATGGGGAACTATCTGTCACTGTTTTATTCTTTCTTTCTTTCTTTCTTTCTTTCTTTCTTTCTTTCTTTCTTTCTTCTGGCTGTTTGTCCTTCATGCATTCCTTTTGACTTGTGTTACTCTTCATTGGGAGGCTTGATGAAAGGTCGTTTTTGAAAATAGCTAAGATCATGATCCTCATACAGATACAAATAGGAAAACATGAAATAATTTATTTTTCTATGATATGAAGGAACTAGGCAGATTTTATAACTAGTTCAAAGGAAAAGTCAAAAGACCACAAATGTATATGGCATATTATATACACAATTCACAGATACCTAAAAGAATGTTGAGTTGGGTCGCAAAAAGAAACAAAAATGGTGTTTCCACAAAGGAGGTGGTACTGTCCAATGAAAATCTTTCTTTATTGGATAGGACAGAATTTACATTACTATCCATAACCCACAATTCACAAAGAGTTGCCAGATAGCTCAAAGAAAATGAACAGGGCTGGAAGAGTGGGCTATACATACATGATGCCTATTTTTCTTTATTAAAATACATTTTATTTTTCAACAGGCCCTTGGTGTAGTACTGAGTAGCTCATTTAGAGCATTATATGTAACCAAAGATAAGCAGGCAGTTTGAAAGAAACAATGCGATAGTCTCATATACAAGTTTATGAATGGATGGCATGCATGCTATTTTCTTTTTTTTTTTTTTTTTAGGATTTTATTTATTTATTCATGAGAGACACAGAGAGACAGAGAGAGAGAGAGACAGGCAGAGACACAGGCAGAGGGAGAAGCAGGCTCATGCAGGGAGCTTGATGTGGGACTCGATCTGGGGTCTCCAGGATAACACCCTGGGCTGAAGGCGGCATTCAACCGCTGAGCCACCTGGGCTGCCTTGGCATGTCCTTTTCTATGGTATTCTCTGATTCTGCGCGGTGGTGTCTGTAATTAACATCCCCATAGGTTTGGCAAGAGGGCAAAGACAGAGCCTACCAAGTAGAGCAAGTGGGTTTGAAATGCTTTCAAACAAGGGTATCACAGCATCCTGGCTCCTAGATCCACTAGTTCAAGTTGCCTGCTCTTTGGCCCGGGAGAGAGCGCAGAGTAGGAGGGCTTCGTCCTGCCTTCTATGAAGAGTCTCCTATTTACATTTTTGAAATCCAAGTTGTCTCCAAGCGAGGTTGGCAGTCACAGCTATACACCAGACTGAAGAAAGAAACATTTCATCATACAACTGTATCATTTCCAACCACAATCTCTGAGAGTAAAAAAAAAAAAAATATATATATATATATATATATAATATATATATAATTGAGAATATATATTATATATTGAGAATGAGAATATATATTACATATATATTATATATATAATTGAGAATATATATTATATATTGAGAATGAGATTATATATATATATATTTTTTTTTTGGAAATGCTGTAATTATCTTGTAAATAACAACCTTATATCGATGTGTGCCCCTTTGCGGATGTGTGTCTGTATATTAAACACGTTAATTTATAGAAATTAGCACTTTTCCTTTTCAGCGTTATATTTTTCCTTTTTCCTTTTCTCCCCCGCCCCCACCTTTTTTTTTTTTTTTTTTTTTTTTAGTGAGCAAGAAGTGGCCTCAGCTCTCCCAGAATTGAGAACTGGTGGGTCCTACGCTGGCCCCAGGCCAAGGGCATTTTCTTTGGCAAACTGCGGGCCAGGCGACGAGTCTGAAGGATCCTTTAAAAGTGCGCCGGGTAGGAATGTATCAGGAAGGGAGACGGAACGTGAAGGCTCCTAACCCTGGGAAACGAAGTAGGGGTGGTGGAAGGGGAGGAGGGCGGGGGTGGGGGTGCCTGGGAGACGGGATGAGCACTGGGTGTTATTCTGTATGTTGGCAAATTGAACACCAATAAAAAATAGATTTATTATAAAAAGATAATAATAAATAAAAAATAAAAGTGCGCCGGGGCGCACCGGGCCTGCGACACCCGGACGCGGGGCTTCGGTTCTGCAGGGTGCGGGTCCCCCGGGCCGCGCCCCGCCCCCGCCCCTCCCCTCCCCCCCCGCCCCTCCCCTCCCCCCCCCCTCCCCGAGGGCGCGGCTGCAGGTGCAGGTGCAGGCGGCGCCGCGCGGCGCATCCCGCGGGGCCGGGAACTTTCACCCGGCGGCCGCGGCGCGCAGACAATGGGCCGGGCAGGGCCTTATCGCGGCGCGCAGGCCTTCCCCGAGCGCGGCGGGCGGCGGCCGCACTTCCGCGGGCCCCCGGCCGCCCGCCGCCCCCGCCGCCCGCCGCCCCCGGCCGCCCGCCGCCCGCCGCCGCCGCCGCCCTCCGCTTCCTCCCGCGCTTCCTCCCCGCGACCCCGCGGCCCCGGGGCGCGGCGCGGCGGGCGGAAAAGCTTGGCGGGGTGGCCGCGGCGGCGACACGCGCGGCCGGGCGGGCAAACAAAGGGGGGATGTGTGCGGCCCCAAGTCCGGAACCGGGGCGCCGGCGGGGGCCGGGCCGGCGCAGGGCTCGCTCCCGCAGCCCATTGTCCGCCGAGCGCGCAGCCACACGCGCCCCGCGAGGCCGCGCACATCCTGCCGCCGCGCCCCAAACAAACGGGGGGGGGGGGCGCCGCGGGGACGGCGGGGGCGGCGGGGACGGACTTCGCTCGCGCCGCGCCCGGGAGCAGCGCCTCTGCGCCGGCGGTGCCTCCGGGTACCGCCTTGCTCACTGTCACGCTGCGACGGAGCTTTCTCAAAACGTGCTCTTGGCATCGGAGAGAAGGGCCTCCGGGCCCGTTAAGAGGCAGCATCGCGACGGTCTGCGGAGGGATTCGCTAACAACGACGATTTTGATACTGACATTCGTTTGGTTTTGAAAAGTGCCAGACACGGTTCTAAGCACTTCGGAGGTATTGAGTCTCCACTCTGCATAGCAAGCTGGGGGTGTGCTGCGGAATTCCCACCTTCTTAGTCTAGGTGAGGAGAGGAAGACAGAATCCAAGAGGACACAGAGCGACTGGATGGGGTGGCCGGGATCACAATCCAGACGGCTAGCTCCAGAGCCAATACTCAGTAACTTCTGCAAGGAGGTCTTGCAACTTTTGTTTGCTTGTTTGTTTGTTTGTTTTGGCCCACCTATGCATTGCCATGGTTTTGATTTTGATTTTATTTTGATCCCTGAAATAAAGAACATTTCTCAAGCCCACGCTCTTCTCCAACCGGGAGCTGGCTCTCTAGGAAATCTTGTAACAAAGCAAAAATTCACAGGTCAGAGGAACAAGGAACTGCATTCAGTTCTTCCTTATTAATGATTTCCTACACTTTGTAGGACGTAGGCTCTCCCCCGGGTTTTAATGAAGGGTTGTTCAATTGAAATGGGCTATGTCCCTTCTATGAAAAGCACATGCCATTTCTAGGGTAAGTGTTCAAACGGAAGTCAAAGCAAAGTGAGCACCAATAAATTTGAAACAATTTATTAATCAACCTGGAATAATAAGGCTGGAGGTTCAGTTTTCTGATTTATCCATGTTGGGTGAATGTGGTCTAAATTCCCCTCCAATGCGTGCCTGAGTCTGTTTTGTATAAAGCTGGCCTCAGTTGTATTGTTACCAAGAAACGGCAACCCAGTTTTGTACATTGTTTGAGCTACCCTCTGGCGGCTGTGGAGGTCACTCCAATTACCTTGTGCTGGGGTCTCACTAAGGGCCAGTGTTCTTTGGGGACAGAGGATGCACAAATGAATAAGACACTCTCATATCCAAAGCAATAAGTCACTGGGTTGCCAGTAAAGATAATAACCAGTAACAAAAAATTGATGTGATAAGTGTTATATTATAGGAAAGAAGAACACAGATGAGGGATCAATACGTCTACCTTGGAGTCAGAATGCTACAGAGTTCAAATGTTTCAAAACACTCATCTTCTATAAATGACTTTAAAAAATCATTCGTTCAACAAATCTCTATTGAATCTTATGGTACTGTGTTTAAATGAAACAGAACAAAACACCGGCAGGTCGTGATTTCATGAAATTTGTAATCTAGTGGAGGAAGAGAGATGATTTAAATAATGACATGGCTATAGGAATAGTATAGTAACTGTGTTGTATGATAGGGGGTACATGATGTTTTCAGGTATAAAATAGAATTTGAACTGATCAGGGCAGGCAAGTATAGGAGAGGAGAATATTCTAGGCAGAGGAAAGCGCCTTTGCAAAGCCCCCTACTGTGGTAGCCCAAGAATGGTGCGTCTTATGGGAAAATGGAAGGAGGTCAGTGTGGATGCAGCTCCTGGACTGAGGGGGACATTGTGGTGGGAGATGAGGCTGGGATGTGGGCAGGGCTATGCTATGGATGCCCTATAGACCATATTAGACATTTGGAATTTTTTTCTAGAGAAAATATGCATGCTGGAGGTGGTAGGTTGGCAGAGGGGAGAGGGAGAGAGAAAATCTTAAGCAGTCTCCATGCTCAGCACAGAGCCCAACGGGGGTTCAATCTCACAACCCTGAGATCATTACCTGAGCCAAAATCAAGAGTTGGCTGCTTAACCGACTGAGGCACTCAGGTGCCCCTAGACCTTTGAGTTTTTATCTCATGATGAATGAATGCCACTTAAAGATTTAGAAAAGGATTGAAATATATATATATATATATATATATATATATATATATCCCCTCCCCATTAGGTGATTTTGGTATATGCAAAACAGATTTGCAAGATGCTCTATTGATAGAAAGCTATTGTATTAGTTCAGCTCCTGGAGGAGAACTGATTCGGTTGGAGCCCGGAAAGTGGCAATGGAAGCAAGGGGAAAGTTGGAGCCATATGTATTCAGGAAGTTAAGATGAGAACATAATGAGAAATAGAAAGGAAAGAGATGTGATAAAGAGGACCCCCAAATGTTCAGTTTATGAAACTAGATGGAGGGTGGAACCATTCCTGAGCATAGACGATGTGGAAAAAAATCAGGTTTGTTGAGGGAGTTATAGTAACAAGTTCAGTGTTAGGTATGTTGAGTTTCAAGTGCCTTTGAGTCATCAAAATATCATCAAGTAGATGTGGCAGGGCTATTTTTGCTTGGAATATGACTTCATTCTTCTCCAAGTATACCAGTTCTTCAAGGTTCAGTTAAAATTCCACCTCACCAGATCTTTTGAATCTCAAAAATCTTGCCTTTCTCTGAATACATGCAGGACACTCCCTACTCACTGCTGCTGTTTATCTTTTATTATTGTTTCTTATGTGTTACAGAAGAACCTGAACATAATAAAGAACCCACTCTGTGCCAAATGTTGTTTTTCATGGAACATTTTTCATATTCCTGGTGGATATTTTAGGTACTTGATAGCTGAATAATATAGATTAAAATATATTTCAAAGTGTGGCTGGGTAGCTCATTCGGTTAAGCATCCAACTCTTGATTTCGGCTCAGGTCATGATCCCAGGGTTGTGAGATTGAGCCCCTTGTTGGGCTCCGTGCTGGGTATGGAGTCTGCTTCAAATTCTTTCTCTCCATCTGTCTGCTCCCACTCCCTGCTCTCTCTCTCTTTCTCTCTTTCTCTCTCTCAAAAAAAAAATATATATATATATTTCAAAATAAATAAAAGGATAAGAAGCAGACAGAGGTAAAGAGAGCAACACAGATGGAGAAGGTGTGGTAATCATTATAACTATCACTGATTTTACTATTGGACATGACATTTTTTATTTTTCTAACCCATCCCCATATTTGCAATAGCCCATTGAAGTTAAGAAATACAGACCCAGAATGCTAATACAGAAGTGAAAGTCAATTCACTTTAAATTGCTTCTGTGCAATATGAGTGTGATGTGTGATGTGTGTGTGTGTGTGTGTGTGTGTGTGTGTGTGGTTTGTTGATAGGGTTGGAGATGATACCTCTACTTAGGAAATTTCCTCTCTCAGGTGAGGATACACTGGCTAAATAAAATTAAACTCCTCTCTTTATTTCTGTGTGTCATTGCTGTTGTGTCTCAACAGTAGAACTCACATATTGACTGGCACATAGCAACCAATATTCTTTGAATTCTGTATATCTTTTTATGCTTTCTGAATAATATCAATAGGAAGATAAAGAGGGAAAAATCAGAATTCATAATTTCCTGTTTATAACCCAAATGCAAACTCACTAGTTTTGAAGCAATCTACTTCTTTTTTTAAATTTTTTTTATTTACTTATGATAGTCACAGAGAGAGAGAGAGGCAGAGACACAGGCAGAGGGAGAAGCAGGCAGAGGGAGAAGCAGGCTCCATGCACCGGGAGCCCGACGTGGGATTCGATCCTGGGTCTCCAGGATCTCATAAAGTTCTGGGTTGATAGGAAATGTAAAGTCATCTGGCAAAACTTCCAACTGAGGTTCTTAAAAATCCATGTGAAGAAGGGTATAATATTTTTCAGGACATGCATCTCATCAGTAGAACTCCAATTGAAATCAAGAGTGTGAGGAATTTGAAGGGATTATGATAGTTATCATAAATCTCTGATACTTGTCATGTATTCTCTTTGAACGCCTTCAAACATGTGAGATAAGTCCAAATTTTTATTTGTGTGTTTGTTTTTTGTCCCTCAGATCACTGAAAACTGTTTTTGGACATCCACCCATACTTAAAATATCACTTATTTGTAGACCATGGGTAACCAATTTCATTGTGTTACACATGTGTTAAGATTTCAAGATCTCTTACTATCAAAATTGCCCTTTTCTGGATGATTCATGTAAGACACAGGATTAAAAAAAAGATACAATATCAGGGGTGGCTGACAAATAACAAGTAAGAACACTGAACGGGGAGTCAGGGCTCATCTACTTACCAACTGTACATCTTTGAAAGCATTGCTTAGCTACCTTCAAGTGCAGATCATTCCTTGGGAATTAGATGAACTATTTGCTGGGACCAAATTAAGCTAAAAAAAAATTCTAGAATCTTACTACTAAATCTGCTAATCTGGATACTCAAGTTTTTAAAACATAGACAAAAGATGTGTGATTAATTTGTTTGACTGTTGCTATTTTGTCTTTGTTTTTGCTCTGTTCCGTTGAAACTGTAGACATACATATTTCTGGTCAACTGAAAGTCTTGGATTTGTTTTTTTTTTATTGAGGTATAATCGACATACATTATATTATAGTTTCAAGTATACAACATAGTGTATAACATATATATTGTATATATTGAGAAATGACCACTATAATAATTCTGGCTAACATCTGTCATCATACATAGTTACAGACTTTTCTTGTGATGAGAACTTTTAAGATCTACTCTCTTACCAACTTTTAAATATGCGGTACATTATTTTTAACTATAGTTGTCATACAGTGCATTCCATCTCATGATTCTCTTATAACTGGAAGTTTATAATTCTTGATCACCTTCACCCATTTCACCCACTGCCACCCCAGCCTGTGGCAACTACCAATCTGTTCTCTATATCTATGACCTTGTACGAACATGGGATTTCTGGTTGTGTTTGTTTTAGATTTCACATATACAGGAGATCATACAGTACTTATTGTTTTCTCTCTTATTTATTTCACTTAGCATAATGTCTTCGAGGTTTTTTTCTTTTGTAATTTTTAAATTTATTTTGGTTTTAGGCAATTTTCTTGAGACCTGAATTTATCAAAAATCCCCCCCCCACACATGATTTAAACAACCACATATATCCTCTCTCTCTCTCTCTCTCTGAGATTTATGGAGATATAGATATAGACATGAATTATAGGTATATAGATACAAACACTATACTAGCAATTTAGAACATTTCCAGAGCTGTCTTTCTGCTCATCAACTTGTTTTTTACCAAAGTTTATACAGAAAAAAAGAACGAAAACTTGCCCTTTGCAACAAACAACACGGCCAGACCTTGGATTTCTTTAAATTCACTTCAAAAAAATTAATTACAGAAAATGTCACTTTTTGGTACACAGTTCCATGAGTTTTCATAAATGTATACAGTCAAGTAACCATCAACACAAAGAAGATACCAAACCACCTATCACCAAAAGCATTCCCCTGTGCCACTTGGTATTGAATATTCCACCCTTTACCTCCACATCTTCCAGCAACCACTGGTGTATTATTTTCCTGTAACTGTTCTTTTCCAAAATGTTATGCAAATGGAATCATGTCTAGGTCTTAGCAATTATGGATAAAGCTGCTATAAACATTGTGTACATGGTTTGTGTGAACCTAAGTTTCCATGTCCCTCTGGTAAATACTATAGAGGGGTTGATGGATCATAGGGTAAATATATGTGTAACTGATTAAGAAACTGCTAAACTTGTTTCCAAAGTGACAATATCATTTTTCATTCATACCAATAACATAAGGAAAGATATTCCACATATTTATTATCTTTCCAATGTCCATGGGATCAATAGTTATGACCCTCTTTATTCTGATGATGGAGTAATTTATATCTTCTCTCTCTTTGTGTGGTTAGCTTGGCTAGAAAGTGATGAATTTATGACTACATTCAAGGAAATAGCTTTGAATTTTGTTGATTTCCATTTTGTTTTCTTATTTTCTATTTGTTTGATTTATTTCCAAATGAGTATTTTCTTTTTTCTTGCTTTAGGTTTGGTTTGCTCTTCTTTATCTAATTTCTTAAGAAGGAAGCTTATAGGGACACCTGGGTGCCTCAACAGTTGAGCAACTGCCTTTGGCTCAGGGCATGATCCCCAGATCCTGGATCCAGTCCCACATCAGGCTCCCTGCATGGAGCCTGCCTTCCTCCTCTGCCTATGTCTCTGCTTCTCTCTCTCTGTGTCTCTAATGAATGAATAAATAAAATCTTTAAAAAAAAGAAGGAAGCTTATATTATTGGTTTTAGATCTTTTTTTCTTGGAGAAATGATGACCTTATCATTACATAATATCCCTCCTTTATTCCTGATCATCATACTTGTGTTAGAGTCCTTTTTATTTAGAATTAATATAGCTCCTCCTACTTTCTTTTGATTACTATTAGCATGATATTTCTCTTTCTGTCCCTTTACATTTAACCTATCTGTGCCATTATATTTAAAGTTGGGTTCTTTTATTTTTTTAAAAGATGTGGGACTCAATCCCAGGACCCCAGGATCATGCCCTGAGCCCAGGCACTCAACGACTGAGCCACTCAGGTGCCCCTAAAGTTGAATTCTTGTAGATAGATCTTTTTTTTGGATCTTTTTTTTTCCCCATCCAATTGAACAATCTCTTTTCTTTTAATTGCTGTGTTTATACAATTCAAAGTGTTTATTGATATAGTCAGATAAAGTTTACCATTGTTATGATCTTTTTCTATCTGTTGCCTTTGTTAATTTTGTGTCTTCCTTTCTCCTATGCTTCTGTCTTTTCCTGCATATTCTGATTTTACTTAAGCAGCTTATATGATTCCAGTTTATCTTCTCTTTTATATATCATTTGTTTTTTTTTTACATATCTTTTGTATCCAGATTTTTAAAGGAATTTCCCTCTAGTTGTACAATATACTTTTAATTAATTTAAGCTACCTTCAAATAACACTATTTCACTCCACAGGGAGTACAGGTAACTTATGAAGGACTCTGAAATTCCTCTATCCCATATGACATTGCTGTGATTTATTTTACATTTTCATATGATGTGAATACCCAAATATGTTGTTACTGCTATCATCTTAAACAGCAGTTACCTTTTAGATCAGTTAAGAAAAAGGACAAAGGAATAATAGGCTTTTCTACCTGAAAAAGCTTTCTTTTTTGTTTTGGATTTTTTTTTACATTTTTTTTTTTGGAGGGGACAGCTCTATTGATAAGGAGTTCCCTCAGTTTTTGTTGCCTAAGAAAGTCTTTATTTTTTTTAATTTTTGAAGGATACTTTTGTTGAGTATAGAATTCTAGGTTGGTAGGGTTTTTCCTTTCCTTTCCTTTCCTTTCCTTTCCTTTCCTTTCCTTTCCTTTCCTTTCTTCTTTTTTTTTCCCCCCCTTTGATAGATTTTACTGACATTTTTTCCCTGCTGGCATGGGTTCTGATGAGCACTGGCTCTAATTTGTATCCTTATTCCTCTGTAGGTAAGGTTTCCTTCCCTGCACACTGACTTCTTGGAGATTTTCATTTTGTCTTTGGTTTTCTGAGTTTAATACCACATGTCTAGATGTGATTTTTCTGTTATCCTTCTTGGTATTCTCTGAGCATCTTAGATCTGTGGTTTGGTGTTTGTCATTTATCTTTTATTTATTTTTTTTTTAATTTTTTTTTTTTTATTTTATTTACTTATGATAGTCACAGAGAGAGAGAGAGAGAGAGAGAGAGAGGCAGAGACACAGGCAGAGGGAGAAGCAGGCTCCATGCACCGGGAGCCCGACGTGGGATTCGATCCCGGGTCTCCAGGATCGCACCCTGGGCCAAAGGCAGGCGCCAAACCGCTGCGCCACCCAGGGATCCCTCATTTATCTTTTAAAGTTCTTGGCTATTGCTTATTTAGAGATTTTTTTTTCTGCCCCACTGTTTCATTTCTTTTGTGTATATGTTATACTTTTAATATTATTCGATAATTCTTACATGTTCTGTAATGTTTGTTTCATTATTTAATTTTCTTTTTATGTTTCACTTGGGGAGTTTCTATCAACCTATCGCAAGTTAGCTGATTCTTTCTGTGGCTGTGTCAATTGTATTGGTGAGCCTCTTGAAGGTATCTTCATTTCTGTTGCTGTGTTTTGTCTTGTTTTTTTGTTTGTTTGTTTCTAGCATTTCTTTTTATTCTTTCTTAGATTTGTCATCTCACTACTTTCATTACCAATTTAGTCTTACATTTTGCCTAATAATTTGCACTAAATCCTTTAATATGTTAATTGTGCTTACTTTCAATTCCTTGTCAGGCAATGCCAGTATCTGTGTCATACCTGAGCCTTGTTCTGATGATTACTCTGTCTCTTCAGACTGTTTTTTTTTTCTTTCCTTTTGTGATTTTTTGCAGCTGTTGTTGAAATTTAGGGGTAACAGGAGCTGCGGTAAAGAAAAAAAAAGCTTTTAGGGTGAGGATTTATATTAATCTATCTAGGATGTAGATTATATTTAATGGTAGTAGCTACAGGCACCAGAGGCTCTACTACCTTCAGTGTCTTTGTTTTTTGTCTGCTCTTGCTTTCTGCTTGCCTATACAATGTTTCTCAGAAACAGTCTGTGTCTTGAAGAACTTTCTGTCATAATCTACTGCTATTATCACCGGTGGTCTACTAGTGTGGTGATAAGGTATAGTGGAGGGAGTTAACATTTTTATCAAGTCTAAGTCTTTTAGTGGGCTAATTTCTTTTCTTTTTGTTAATGATTTATTTATTCACTTTAGAGAGAGAATATGTATGCATGGATGTACACACAGGTTGCGGGGGAGAGAGAGAGAGAAAAAGGATCTTAAATAGATTCCAGGCTAAGTGTGCAGAGCCCAATGCTGGTCTTGATCTCATGACCTGAGCTGAAACCAAGAGTTGGCTGCTTAACCAATTATACCACCCAGGCACCCCTAGTGGACTCATTTCTTAGAAGTGTAGACTTCAGAGGTATTTTGTCCCTCCTCTGGGAGTATAGCTATTTCTTAACGTTTTGCCTCTTGTCCATTCCCTAGCTACCCCAACCCTAATCATTTCCTCAAAGCATTCTCCTCTGTTAACCATGGTTCTTATTTATTTATTATTCCTTAGATATGACAGAAAGGCTCGTGTGGGCTGGCATAGGACAGAGCTCTCTTCCCCCAGCTGGATAAAGTTTCAGAAGTGCCCTTTGGAAAAGTTCTAATCCATGGAGACCAGGATTTTTTAGGTAGAAAAGTCTGGGAGGGTTTCACTATGATTTCTCATCCTCTTTATTGCCTGGGCAGCTTGAGGAGCTTTTACTTGTGTTCACCATGAAAACTTGGTGGGGTCCCTGGAGAGGTAATCCACAAAAGGTTGAGATTCTACCTGTGACTGTGACCCCAGGAGCTTCTCCCTTTCACACTTGTCTGCACTCAACCTCTATTTTATCCAGTCAACTCAAACACTCTTCAGATATTAATTACTGTCAGCTCTCTTGAGTTCAAGGACAAAGACACTAGAGTAAATAAACCCTAGCATGGAGAGCTCTCTGCACAGAAAAATGTAGCTAATCCCTCTGTCCCCAATGAACAACTCAAATGAAGTCTTACTCTCAGTCCCTTCCCAACAGTAGAAACTACCTATACTATAGTCAATCTATTTTATATGGCTTTGAAAGAGTAGGAGAGGGTAAGGGAGGCTTTCCAAGGCTATTTAACGCAGAACTTTCTTACTTTGTTGCTCTCTTAACCACGTTATGCGTTGTCAGATTTTACTTTTGAAGATACTTTCAGGTTTGGGCGACAGGCATTGGTAGTCTCTAGCAATGGTGGGGATGAAGCAGAAGCTGACTCTAAAAAGTTTTTTTCCTGTATTATCCTACCACAGCTTTCCATGTGCCTCATGTGCCATCCTCTATATGTGAAAAGTTAAAGAGAATTCTCTTTCTCCTGTGGTTTTGCATAGTTTCCATTGTGCTGTCTTGTTTCCATTCTTCCTCGGATTGATTTTCCAGAAGGGAACCAACAACTTTAAAAGCCATTTGATTAAATATCATTTGCCATATTTACAGGTTTTTATCAAGAACTCTTATGTGTTGGGCAGTCTTTTATGATGTAGAGACAAAGGGATAATGAAAATGTGATCCACTCCTTACTCCTAGAAAGTTTGCCACCTGTTGGAAGACAGACAGATAAATACACAATTGCTATTGTTATTTGCAAAGTTCTATGAAAACACAATGGAAGAAGACATTAATATTGCCAAAATCTGATTTTGTCAACTTTCAATAACACCTGTTTACTTTGCTATTGCTTATATGCTAAGTATCAATACATAAACATCTGAGATTGTTCTTATCCTTAACTATAATTCAATGGTTCTCAACCTGGCTTCTCATTATAATAACCAGAAAATATTTAAAAGAAAAAAGAAAAAAAGGAAATAAAAAAAACCCCACAGTACTTTCCAGAGCCCCACTCTCAAATATTCTGTCTAGATAATGCAGATTCTTAAAAACTCCCTAGGTAAATTTCTGACCAGTTGAGAACCACAGTTATGGTTCTTTTCATGTCTTACTTATTATCTTTGCTAATATTAGATTCTTCGATTTCATATAATGGCATTCACTTTTTCAAATTTCTATGTAAGACATTCTTGCCAAAGTTAGCAAATTACCTGCCAAACATTATCATTCTTGCCGGGGTGTCTGAGATATACTCTATTTCCCTGTTGGGAGGTAGTTCCCAAGAGTGCAGAAAAAATATTTTTAACAAATCAACTAAATTTCAGTGCAGAACTTTCTGAAGCACTTAACTATATCAGACATGTCATTAAGAGAGTGTTTTACTTCATCTTTTTAGTACATTTTCAAAAATATTATATGAGAGAGTACCTGGGTGGCTCAGTTGGTTAAGCATCTCAGGTCATGACCTCAGGTTTGTGAGACTGAGCCCCATGTCAGACTACACACTGGGCATGGAGCCTGTTTAAAATTCTCTGTCTCCTAAGGTGCCTGGATAGCTCAGGTGGTTGAGTGCCCAACTTTTGGTTTTGGCTCAGGTCATGATCTCAGGGTCCTGGGATTGAGTCTTGCACCAGGCTCCATGATCAGTGGGGAATCTTCTTCCTCTCCCTCTGCCCCTCCCTCTCCTCATTCTCTCTCATAATAAATAAATAAATTAATTAATTAAAAATAAATAAATAAATAAATAAATAAATCTAAAATTAAAAAAAAGAGTCTGTCTCTCCCCCTCTCCCTTTTCTCCTCCCTCCTCACTCATGTGCTCTCTCTCTCTCAAAAAGAAAAAAAAGCAGCTGACCTCTTAAATTCTCTAATTTATACAAAAATTTCACACTCTAACATATACGAGAGAGAATAAATGTTTAGTTTCTTGGGATTCTTAAGGAGCAAAGAAGGTCATACAGTTTTCTTCACAGATAGTACATCATGGACTACCAGAAGATATATAGGCATGGATATTGACCAAGTGTTCAGTGCAGCCAAAGATAAATTTTACAACAACAAATTTTAGGCATTTGTGCCACTTTATTAATGGCATAAAATGATCCTCAGTAACTTTATCCCAGGAAGAAAATAAATGTGTCCATATGATACTCTTATCTGTGTCATCATAATTGCAGTTGCATTTCATAATGAGTGTGGATTGGCTATGCAAATCATTGCTAGAAAAATCTTGTACAGCAAATATGTACTTAAAAATAAACAAGCATTACAAACAACTACTACTAATAATATAATTAGCTGTGTTGTGCCAATACAGCTATTGCAGTGATAGCTAGATTCAAGAATATTTTTTTTAAAGTGTGTGTCTGTAGGGAGAGATATACCAAAGTTTTATCTTAGTAGATTTTGAGCTAGACAACTGTAAGAGCTCATGTAGCAAAGAATACTCTTCATATTAAATTTAACAGCTTGTAAAATCTTCAATGTAATACTTAAAGTAGTGTGTGAATATTTATCTTACTTGTTTTTTATTTAGCTAATAGTAATAGCAATGGGAGATATTTGGCTTTATGACAACTTGACTTTTCTTCTTAGAACAGAAAAGTCTTCTATGTTTAAGATTATTTTTTAAAAAAGCAGTAGTTGTTCCAATGGTAAGTCCTTATTTGTGATATAGTAGGTCAAGACTAGCCGTACACAATAAGGCAACAATATATTGGAAGGTCATGTATTCTATGATGAGGTGAAGCAAGGTTTATTTGCAAGCTCTTTGGGCCCATTTACTTTCATTGCCTCTATCTGTTTCAGTTGGTTTGTCATCTTTAGCACAATGGAATGGCAGCCTAGCTAATTTAACCTGCACTCCTCACTTCATTCAACTAGGTCAATGGTTGGTTATGAAAAATTTTATTTATTTATTTTTCTGTTTGTTTTTTAAAAATGTTCACTGAGATACAACTGGTCAACTAGTAAGGAGTAAATATGTATCAGAAAAAGTATTCTTTATAAATCCTTGGTATGATTCAGATGATTTAGTAGGTTTTTGGAAGGATCATTAGTATTAAACTATGATGATGTTTTCCTAAGTAAGACCTTCGATCCTCCAGGCAACCACTTTTCACTAAATGAGATAAAAGAAAAAAAAAAAAATCATAGTTAATTGTTACAGCAGTTAATATTGAGGAGGGGAAATGGGAGAGTACTGTATTTTACTATTTTATGCCCTACTATATTGTTTGAACTTTTACATGATGAAACTCACTACATTTGAGTTATAAAATAAAAAAGAAAAGTCCCCGGGTGGCTCAGTCAGTTAAACATCTATCTTGGGCACAGGTCACGATCTCAGGGTCCTGGGATCGAGTCCCAGGTCCTGCTTCCTGCTCCTTTTCCTGCCCCTCCCCGTGTTGGTGCATGTTCTCACTCTGTGAGAACACTCAAATAAATAAATAAATAAATAAATAAATAAATAAATAAATAAAATATTTAAAAATAAATAAAACAGAAAAGATAGTTCAGGACAGATATGGCTTTATGGTGATTCTGTGTAATAAACATGGAGCCAGAGCAGGTGACAGTGGAACTGAAAGGATCACGTACATATAGTTGCTACCATATTCCACCATTTTTGAAAAGTTGTGAGCAACTCTGAACCATTCATTTCCTGCCTTTTATTTATTTGCCTTTTAAAAAAATATTTTATTTATTTATTCATAGACACAGAGAGAGAGAGGGAGAGAGAGAGAGAGAGAGAGAGAGAGACAAGCAGAGGGAGAAGCAGACTCCATGCAGGGAGCCCGATGTGGGACTCCATCCCGGGTCTCCAGGATCAGGCCCTGGGCTGAAGGCGGCGCTAAACTGCTGAGCCACCTGGGCTGCCCCCTTATTTGCCTTTCTTTCCTTTGTTACTCCTTTTATTTACTATGGTGAATCCACAAAACAGAATTAATAATTTTAAAACGAACAGTTCAATGCCATTTAGTACACTCACAATGGCGTGCAACCACCACCGCCTCTACAAGTTTCAAAATATTTTCATCACCTTCAAAGTAAACCCTGTATCAAATAAACAGTTATACCCCATTCCTCCTTCTCCTCTGCCCTTGGAAAACACCAATCTTCTTCCTGCCTTTATGGATTGCCCTTTTGCAGAAATTTTCTACAAATCAAATTACTCTATATGTGGCCTTTTGTCTCTCTGGCTTCTTTCACTTAACATGATGTTCCCAAGGTTCATGTATGTAATAACATGTATCAGTACTTCATTCTTTTTATGGTGAAGCTATATTTCATTGTATGGATATACCACAATTTGTTTTATTGATTTTACCTTTTGGCTATTGTGAATAGTGCCCTATAAAAAATTAATGTACAAGTATTTGTTTGGATATCTATTTTTTAATTAATTAATTTATTTATTTGAGAGACAGAATGAGCAAGAGAAAGACTGAGGGTTGGAGAGGGAGAGGAAGAAGGAGACTCCCTGCTAATCAAGGAATCCCAACCCTGGCTTGGTCCCAGGACCCCGGCCAGGATCATGACCTGAGAAGAAGGTAGATGATTAACTGACTGAGCCACCAGGAGCCCCTGAATCTCTACTTTCAGCTCCTTTTGGTATATACTAAAGAGTGCATTTGTGGGTTCATATGGTAATTATATGTTCAACTTTTGAGAAATCACCAAGCTCCTTTCTACAGCATGCTACTCATTTTTAATCTTTCATATTTTCTTTTCCACTTCTCTTCTCCTTACCTAAGTAACATTGCTCTTGCTAAGCATTACAGGGAGAGAGAACACATAACTCGTGCATCAGGACTACCTCCTACTAATCATGAACTTGGGTAAGTCACATAGTTCCCTAAGGCTCAGTTCCCTCACCCTCTAATCTGGACACATTAGTGTAATGTTTACTTCAAAAGGTGTTAGAAAGATTAAATGTTATAATGTAAATAAAGTACTTGGGCAATCTGGCATTCAACACTTACCAAAACATGAGGAGAGTCAATTCTATAAGGTGTGCGAGAATGTTCTGCAATCTCTTGAACACCTTCCTCCCTATCCAACTCTGCATTAGAAGTCCACATCCACTAAAACACAATCATGTAATTATAAGAGTATTCAAATTCAGGTGAGAAAGACGTAAATGAAGAAGAATGTCTATTTCAGTTCAGTAGTTATGCTTTATTCAACTTTATTGCTTCTAAGACTAAAACATCAGCCTCTTAGGAGAGAAAGATCAATTTGGAGATTCTGCAAGTTCTGAATGATGAACATTTGCTTTCTAGGGATTCCAATCTATATTCATCTAAAACCATCATCACTCTCTACTCACAATCCTCAAAGGGTACCCCATATCACAGGGAGGAAAAGAGGGTCATAACAATGACCTCAGAGGCTTTGTGATTTATTTGGTTGACACCCAATTTCTGTCCTCCCCTTCAACCACTGCCCTCCAAGGTCATTCTGCTTTCCTGACACTGCCTTTCCTACTCTACATTCATGTACATGCCAATACAGCCTTAGCATTTCTTCCTTCTGGAATATTCCATCTGTAGACTTTAACATAACTAGTTAAAGAGCCCTTTTAAATAAACAATTTGTAATTTAAGAGTTTTCTATGAACATTTTATATAAAACCATTTCCCTACCTTACTTCTACTTTCTATTTTCTTGAATTTATTTTTTTGTCTTTGTCATAGCAGTGGTTATTGTCTGTAGTTTTATGTGTCCATTTATTTGTTTGTTTTGTTGTGTATCTTTACCCTCTCATATATGTTTATCAGGACAACTCCCCTCCTTTTTCTTTTGTTCACTGCTTTACACTCAGCATCAAAAATAATGCCTAGTACATAGTAGATGTCTCGATAAATATTTGTGCAAAATGACTATTTATATAATTAATAAGGCTGCAAAACCTTAAATTGCTTTCTCAAAACCATTACCGTCATTATGCAAAAATAAATTGCACATTGATGCCAAATTAAAACTTTTGTCAAATTCTCCCCTTATTTTCCAAGCAAATATGAAAGATTTAAATGTAGAATATGTGTTTGTGTAAGTTATAAAATCTCAAGGCTGAGATTCTTCCCTTTTACATTTGTTATAGGAAATAGTCTATTATGAGTGCTGAATTAATACAGATCATGATTGATTTAAAATGCATGGTGTTTTGTACTGGTATTCAGCCAACATCCATATTCAATTAAATAATCATTACAGTTGCCTGTCTGTGCATTACACTAATGGTAAGTACTATACTTGCACAGGCCAGATTTTATTCTGGGATGATGTAGGTGACATCACAAATTTGGGTAAGATGCAGAGATGTTCAATTCTGTCCTCCTAAGTTGGTCTGTGCAGAATAGAGGGTCAGCTCACACAAGCACCTAGTTTTAAAATCTTGTGGATGTAAAAGAAAACAAAGAGATCCTTCATTTCTATTGAGTTTGGGGGGATAATTTGGAGATCTGGTTTGCATTAAATTTAACTGTAAAATGTGTCACTTCTCTTCATAGTTGTATCTGCAGGCAGCATATCGTTCTGTAGCTGATTCACCTGCTCTGCCAGGTGTCCTCACCCACCATATGTATAAATATTTGTCTAAATTCTTCCTTTTTTATCATTCTGTTTTTGTGTATATTAGAAGAAGCAGAGCCAATTTGCTAGGGAAGAACAACTTTTCCAGTTTTCTTTGGCTGTTGATGACTTGGGTCTCTCTGTATAGTCCCTCTTGTACTTGGCTGATATGAGACAAATTTTTCTGAGTGAAAAGCAGCCTCAGCACATTAAGAAACAACAAAAAAAGATAGCCTATTTTCTAAGTGTCTCAAGTTGGGTTTATGTGTGAGCTTCTTCTCTACATGTCTATTTCTCCAAGAATCAGTTCAAACTTACCTTCTTTATGTGGTGACAAGGTTATTGGCTTTGAAGTTGGATGGACTTGGATTTGAATTTCACCTATTTCACTCCATACTTCTGAGACCTTGAGAAAATTGCTTGATCTCTCTGGACCTCAACTTGTTCGTCTATCAAATGTGAGAAAATGCAGTGCAGAGTTGCTGTGAAGCATTTCCTTCGGATCACAGGTTGGAGAGACCTTCCTTGATGACCCAGCACAAAAGCATACCCCTGTTCTAGTTCATGGGAAACATGTAACATGGTGTCTGCTCCCCAACTGAGGCTGAGTTCATAAATCTGCCTTTATCTTGAAAAGCTCACAAAAGAGGGTCCTGAGACCCCAGAGCCTGATTGGTTAGCCATGTGCTTTGCTAGATTAATGAATTCAGACAGCAGTGGGTCTAACTTGGACAACCATATTCTTGAAAATAAGATAGATTTATCCATATAGGCAGGGCTTAGCTGAAAAGTAGACGCAAAAAACTTAACAAGCAAGCAAGCAAACAAAAAACAAAATGAAATCACACACACACACACACACACACATACACACCATACACACTGCAAACTCAACAGCAGTCAGAAAGTTGAATCTAATCCTCCAATATTCAAATGAAATCACTAAATAGTTCCCGAGTTCCTGTTTGTTTTTTACAAGGAAGAGAAGAATTTCACTTACCACAGTATTGATTATTTTTTTGGTCACTGAATTTGGTTTTCAATGATTTTGTCTGGAAGCAGTTTGATGTGGTGAGCAGCTAAAAATGGGAAGTTTCATTCCTTCTTCCATTAATTAGCTAAATGAATTAAGAGGGTTTCTAAGTCATGTCCTTGAGAAATAACCTTGCCTCATTTAATTTTTAATCATTATTATTATTTGAGAAAGACAGATGGATGTTTAGTCTGTTTGATCTCGTGGGTCCCCAGCAATTCATGACTTCTCTGCCGATTTAGACCTTGCAAGTTGGGGGATAAAATCCAAAAAGGGTATGGTTGTTACTCATCCAACTTGACCTTTCCTGCATAAATTGGATAGAAGAGTTTGGGGGATATTTTCTGAGGTCATTATGGAAGCTCTTCTAAAAATGTAAATTATTAACATCGAATTACATTTGCAAATTAAGTGAAATTTCTACAGAGGCAGACCAGGACATTTCAAAAATCATGGGTTTATTTGTATGGACTTGGAAGTTACTTCATATTTCTGAGTTTTGCTTCTCTCATCTCTAAAATATACATAAAAATGTCTAACATTCAGGGTTACACATAGGATTAAGCTAACTAATGTACACAATGTATTCAGATGAAGGTTCCTGGACTATTTCTACCTTATATTTTAAAAGAAAGAAACTGCTACAACTATATATTACGTTGTATTGGAACTATAACCTAGTATTTTGGTTTCCTGTAGACTTCTGTCTTTCGATTCCTTGTAAGACACTACTTTATTTTCTTATTTAACTTGTATAACAAAATGTCAATCTCTATACACATGTCCAAGTCATAGAAACTTGATAGTAAAATATGAATAACATAATCTTGCAGGCAGGCCAGACACCACACTGGAACTCTTCCCACATCACCTAATTGTCAAGAGAGATTTGCTAGTGTTTTCTAATATAAGAAGGATGACTTGAACATCTTAGTATTGCATATAGACTTTCCTTTTATTCCTTTCTATAGTCTAACCAGTATTCTCAAGCATCATATGCATAAGAACTCCTCTGTAAATTGATTATGGGAGATTTGTGAGACTCTCTGAACTGTGTTCCTTATAAGAGATGGTTTTCACCCTTTATATAGATTTCAGAATTTAATGCTTTTATAAGATGTACCATTACATCCAAATAATGATAGCAAATAATTCCATGTAAATTAGCTCTAATGCTATGTGAATAAATATTTAGCATTTGTTAAAGAGTCTCATTGGCACCAGATTCAGTTAACATAAGTCCTTTTGGAGTTTAGGTCCCTGTAACTTTTTCCATTAGGCCAAGTTGACTTTATCTGGTATTAACTCATTCCTCAATCCTGTTTACCTTTTCTTCTCAGCTCTAGCGAAGGCTTCCTCTTCTTTTCTCCTCATATTTAATTCTTTATCTTAATACTCTTCACAGTTTTCTGGAGACTTGTCTTGATTTTGCAGCTACTCACTGGTCCAGGGACCATGCCCTCCACTTACTATCTCTGTAGCCCAGTTCCTCTCCAACTGGACTTACCTCCATCTCAACTGTCAGACCTTCCAGAACTCTGCATGTTCTTATTTCTGGATTCCCCTTTGATCCCATTAGATCTGCTGGAATGTCTCTAAGGTTATGCCAACCTCCTGCCTGGCCTACAGACACACCTCTGTACCAGTTACTCAAGAGAAAAAGATAGATACCTGAGAATGTTTTAATTCTCTTGTAGGTTCATCCTTTCAATAATTCTACTTACAAGTGGAATAAGGGAACCCTACGACAAAGCTTTGCAAAAGAGTAAACATCTGACAGCTTCAGCAATGCAACTCCCTCTGTAACAGTAACATGAGTGACTGAAGCAGCCAAATTCCAAAAAGAAATATATTTGACTCTGACTGTCTTAAATCCATCTGTTCAAACTGGCTGTAATACAGCTAGCTGCATGTAGTTTTAAATTGGAGCACATTAGGAAATGCAGCTTTATGGCTACAGATAGGGATGATACTAATGAAAAAATATATTCACTGTTT
Source organism: Vulpes vulpes (assembly GCF_048418805.1). NCBI lineage: Eukaryota > Metazoa > Chordata > Mammalia > Carnivora > Canidae > Vulpes > Vulpes vulpes. The sequence continues at coordinate 93,580,388 of NC_132793.1, read as the reverse complement.
CCCATAGCCCCTCTGATACAGTAATCTGGGCTCATGGGGTAAGAGAGTCACAATCTAAAAGCTCCTTGGGAAATCACTTCCGGTTAGAAATGGAACAACACCCAACCAGGTCCATTTCTCAAATGTCTTAAACAGGCTATATAGAGGTTGTTACTTTTATGATGACTAACCAAGATGCATTGGTTGCAATTCTTTAGTTACTCTCTGTTTTCACATTTATATGTCTTCCTTTGCCAAGTTTAAAAAAGAGGAAAATATAAATTAATCCTCTGGAGCTGAAACAGAAACATTTGGTCCTCTGTAATCCTCAGTTCTTAACCTAATGTGGCAGCTCATAGGGAAACTGTCGGATCTGCAATCCTAATTACGCAAAGTTGCCTCCCATGTGTACACATGTAACCGTGAAGAGCGAATATACATCGACAACTCATCTTCTCTGTTGCATGGCTCTAAACATCCTTACTGTGTACAGGGTTTTATCTCTGTGACTTTCCAGTAGGCTACATATGGATGCCTAAGTAGTTGTTGCCAGAGTAGAAACTAGTCTATTCTGAGAATGTCCCTAATGAGTGTTGAGACAAGCATGGATCTATGGCATTAAAATATTTTGTAAAACATGGGGTGGCATGAGTTTAGTTGAATGTTGCTTCCTCATGGCCACATTTATTGAGACTGTGAAAGCCAAAAGCAAGGGACCTCAGGATATACATTGCTCCAAAAAACTCTGTTGACTTCTTAAGGAAGAAAAAACAACCAAGGAATGTTTTCATTAACAATTCGTCCAATGATAATCAAGTATACTCTTCTATTCTTACCTTGAAAAATCCATATGGTGTGTGTATGTTACAGGTGTATACACATACAGACACATGTGCACATATACATACACACACCACAGGTACTGCTACTAAATCACGGTGGGCAGATGGCAAGTCATCAATCAACACTTGCTGAACTGAAAATAATACCACATATAATTGACCTGCTAAAACAAATATATTCTCATTTTACTCTAATTATAATTGGTGGAGGGATTTTAATAAAATTAACACAGTCACTCGCACTAAGGAAGAAAACCTTCTAATCTATAGTATTGGTAATAGGTAAGGAATTTAACATTTATTGCAGAAGGATTTGGACTTTGTTAATTATATCCTTGAAAAATTGTGATTTGGAGGACAGGGACCTTTCATTTTCTAATCAAAATCTGATCCTTTACTTGCAATAATAAACTTAGCAGGTCTCCTTCATAACACAGTGAAGTACTAAGAAGGCCACCAGCTCTGGAAGTATTTAAAATCAGATGGAGGGCCACCTGGATGGCTCAGCTGGTTAAGTGTCTGCCTTAGGCTCAGGTAATGATCTTGGGGTCCTGGGATTGAGCCAGAGCCAGGCTCCCTGCACAGCGGGGAATCTGCTTCTCCCTTTCCCTCTACCCCTTCTCTTTGTCATGCTTGCTCTTTCTCTCCTCAAATAAATAGTCTTTTTAAAAAATTAAAAATAAAATTTAAAATATCTGTTAGAGAAGCAGCTCTTCCCTCATCATTTCTACCATTTACTTCCCCAGATCCTCTCTCAGTATTTACATACTCAGTCCTTGCAGAAAGCAAATATTCTTCACAGGACCATCTAAATCTTTTCTACTAATTCTTCTAACAGCAGAGGAAACTGACCTTGTTCTCTAGGAAGCAGGGAGGTAAGGAGGGTGTGGGCATGTCCTTTATGCATCTTACCATAAAAACAAAATTTATATCAAGTCTTATGTATGATTTTAATCATGTAATTCTTATGCCTTTTAAATTCAACTTTATTACTTGTGTGTATTTTTTTATATGAACCCCCTTCTTCCAACTGAAAGAAGTTGATTGTCGCAATTATTTGGTGGATTTTAATACACTTTGGCAGAGTAATCAATATATGCCAATTTTAAAACCTTGAACTTTGCCTGATTCTAGCTTCTCATCTGCTAGGGGCTCACCACAAATCAACTCTGTGATAATCATTGGGTTACAATTCCATTTCCCAGTGTCCTTTGCTAACCAACCCAATCTGGGGCTCAGTTTCTGCTCTGCCTTACTGCTGAACTCCAAGTTATGGCAAAGAAAAAGTAGATTCTTTATCTTTTCTTCAGATTCAAAGGAAGTTATACCCATTCATTATGTTATCTCTGTGGGTCAGCATCAAATGTCCTTATACCTATGTCAGGCAAGAGCTCAATGACAGTTTTGCTTCTATTTGATGAAAACTTCCCCTGTGGATCCCCATGGGGCCTAGTATAGCTGGAGCCCTTTCTGGTCCCATTAGATACAGTACATACAACCTGTGTCAGTACACAGCAGGGCTGATCAATGCACCATGAGTCTTCTTAGCTATGATACTGTGCATCTCAAATATACTAATCAGTCTGTTGAATTGAAATGCATTCACTGATTAGTTTGCACCTTATAAATAACATTGACTACTTCACAGAGGGATTTATGTGGCTTCCCAATTATTAAAAAATCTGGAGGATCCACTTTTGAAAATGGTCTATTTTACCTCTGCTTGATAGTGTGTATTTTGCAAAGTGGAGATAGAGTTGTTTAGAATGGAAAGTCCAAATTGTCTCCTTCTCTCAGTCCCATGAGTATAGGGTATCCCAAATGAGGACCACCATGGACATGTTGCTATGTTTCCTTGTTTGACTCTACTTATTTGCCTCTCAGCCAATCTAGCTGATAACCTTAGCTCCTCAGGTTGTTCCACTAAAAACCTACTTCACCAGGACTTACTGAAGTTTTGACCTGGGCAGAGGCCCACCATGTACCTCATAGCTTTCTTAGGCAGTGGAGCAGAAAAGTTAAAAGTACTGACTCTGGAACCAGAATTCATATTTTTTAAAAAAAGATTTTATTTATTTATTTATTTATTTATTTATTTATTTATTTATTTATTTATGAGAGAGAGACAGGAAGAGGAACAGAAGGAGAAAGACAAGCAGTTTCCATGCTGTGCACAGAGCCTGATGCAGGGCTCAATCCCATAACCCTGAGATCATGACCTGAGCCAAAAAAGTCAGACACAGCTCTCTGAGCCACCCAGGCACCCATGGGGCCAGAATTCTTGCATTCCCACTTCCTATGTGACCTTGGACAAATTACTTAATCTCTTTGTGCCTTGGTTTTCTCCCTTAAAGTGGGAGCACAGTAATTTCCATCTCAGAGTTCTTGTGAAAAATTAATTAATTATTCATTATAATTATTGCACATGAGGCATATGGAACATTCCCAATCTCAAATAAGTTCTCAATGTCAGTCATTTTTTATTATCTCATGGTTCTCTCTCTCTCTCTCTTCCTTCCATTCTCTTGTTTCATCATCTCCCACAATCAGACATTCGATTTTCATTATTCTAGGGTACTGATTTGCACAAGTTTTTTCTTAAGTATCCATATCCTGAGGATTTTGCCAGTTACCCAATAAGTTTACCAAAGTATTTATTTAAGTTGCTAAGAAGATTGTTCTGGAAAGTAAGATTGCCCCTATGAAGAAGTAAGGAAGCTATTACATCTACAGAGGCTTCAAAGACATGGTTGTATTATTTTGGGGTTTCTCAATTCCAGCATTTACCTAACATATTCTGGCCTCTATCTCCACACACATTTCATTATTCCTGCCTGAAATGTCAATTCCCAAGTTTCTAAATGGCTAAGTTATAAACATCCTTTATGACCCATTCCATAAATTACCTCCCCAGCCATAAATCATTCTCGACTCTGCAACTCAATGGCATTGTATAAATCTCAAGCATTGTTTATTACTTTGTATTATAATCAGGTGTGTATGTACTTACCATTACTTTTGAACTCCAAGCATCTTAATGGCAAGGACTTTAGGTGACCATCTTAGTTTTCCAATGTCTACTACAGTGTACACACTCACATAAGTGTTTACTGAATTAACACATACCTGTGTGTGAAAGGGAGAGTTTCAGTCCATTTCCCCTACTGGAAATTGGGAAGCCAGCAATAAATAGTGATTAGGAAAACATGGTTTGTGGTCAGTCTAAATGCTGTGTTCCTTTGTTAGAACCTAGGTACTAACAGAGTCATTCTGCATGACATACTGATTTTCCATGATCTCTCACTGTGCTTCCAACAAATCCACACTTCAGCTGAATGAAACTCTTTTAGGGACTTGATTGGACAAAATCATTTTGTACCTTTGAGAAGTAATTACCTATTAATCTCTAGGCTGCTAAAAGACAAAGACTTTGCCTTTCATCTTTATGGTCCTGGAATCTAACACAGTGTCTGTTCTTACTGGCTCTTCAATAGCCATTTGCAGTTGGGCAGATAAATGGATTCACACTTCTAGTTGCTACATAAATATGTATTTGACAACACTGTCACTAAGAGGTAGAGGAACAGAGTCTGGGAGTGTGTCGCTAAATGATTCTGCATTATAACTCAACTGACTACTATTATCCTACTGAGGTGGGGAGAAGATGTTGATGAATAACTTCAGTATAACTTGTAGACATGTGATATGGAAATATTTAGATGAGTAACATAACCTTTTTTGCTCTCCTTGCTGGAAGAACATAGAACTGAGGACGAATCAGTATTCATATTTATTACTACCATTATTATTAAATTATTTAACATGAATTCACAACTGAACTCACTAGACCTTATAAGCATCAGAAAAAAAAAAAAAGACAACTCTGGCTAAGAACAAGATTGATATCCAAAAAGATTTCAAGAATATGCTGTGATATGTAGAATTTAGGTTTATCTAAGATGTGCACAGAGCATGAAACATCATATATCTCCTCTTAAAATATCTTAAATGCTATGACATTAGCCACTTGCTTATAATTAAAGTATGTTGCCATTTCACCAAGCTTTCATTTACAGAAGAAAGTGCAAATTCCATTCCCCTTGAACTTTAGCTACTTCCAACTTTTTTCTTTGTTCTTTTCTTTAAAGCTTTGCAACAAATGCATCCCCATATGCTTATATTAGTTCATCTAGTATTAAACATATTGGCTGTGCAAAATGTTGGCACCCATTAATAAATGTTTTCATTTTTTCATTCTCTCTCTTTTTTTAACTTTAGATTCTTCCTTTGACTACATAAGCAACAGCTGTCTAGCTGCCTGCACAAGACTGGATCTAATGCCTCTACAGAAATCTAGGTCAAAACACTTGGAATGCATGAATATCAAACAGAGTTTTCAAAACAGCAAATGAATACATCTTTAACTGGTGACATTTTCCTGTAGCATATGGCTGCAAGCTCAGGGGACTGGATGCTTTTTTGATGAATATGTTCCATCAAAAACTAGAGGATGGCAGTAGGCTTTTGCCACCTTCTGTTTTGCCTTATGAAATGATAATACAAATGCATAGATAGATACAATGATCACAAGGCTTTTACCTTCAGACCTATTCTAAAGATGCATTTTCCCGTTTGGATGAGTTGCTTTGTCTTTGACTAGGTTTAGGTTTATACATGACTGTCAAAGGTGACAACCAGTGGGAGCAGTTGTCTTTCTTGGGCAGAATTTGATTGGTGGAAATCTTAAAAAAAAATTGAACTGAAAAGTAAATATTTACCAAAGAGAGGAATTGGGGAGCTTGGTCACGTGAGTAACTTACAGCCACAACAGCAAAATGTTGATCCAAATCCCTTGTCAAATGTCAATATTGAGAGGCTGGTTAATCATTTACCAATTTGAGAGGCTGGCTCCCTAGTCCTGAATCTGCCACCAGCAATTACAGTGTGACCTTGGACGTATCCTTTCATCTCTGTGACTTCATTGTCCTTCTATTTTATGAAATGAGAGGATAGGACTACATTTTCTGTATGGTCTTTCCTAGCCCTAAACTTCCAGGGTTTTAAGTTCATGAAGTTTATGAAGCTGTTTCATTGTTAACTGCATCATGTCTATTGAAGCAGTAACAGAGAAGAATATGCTTTGATACCTTTCTTTAGTTGACTGAAGATTTATTTCTTAAAAAGAAAAATTATTTAGAATCCCCCTCATCCCTATTAGTAACAGAAGACAATAGCGAAACTGTGCTGGTTAAGCAGGGAAAGGAAGTGGGAAGCACCCTTGGCCCCTATCCACCCCCAGACACACACACTTCCCAGGGCAGCATCTGAAACCTGTATGAGGAAAGCCTGGCTCTCCACCAATCCCAGTGTGAAAAACAGTGGCTGAGAAAATGAGCCTGTGGGGGTGTTCTGTTTGTAATGGCAGTGATGGAGGAAAGACGTATTGGAAACTGAATTTTTCTCTTTTTGCATTCAGCAAATTTGTACTAAGTAAACAATGCATTTCAGTTTCAAGTTAAGCTTTAAGTCCAATGTTCTGCTCTTTGTTTGGCTTCAGTTTACAAAACCACCAGCAGAACTTGTGAGTATCACAAGACTTTACAAGTGGGCCTTTGTATTCACAAAGTTGACTAGTCACTTTTCTCAATTTGGTGGTGCCCCAACAATATTCTTGAAATCACATTTGGAAAAATACTCCTTACTTTCAAATAACTAGAGGAGATTTCTTCCTACTTCCAGACTCACCTTGTTCCACACCGAATCTTGTGACAAGCCTTTCTGAGAAGTCTATGCATATAAACTTGCAAGTGCACATATGTTTGCGTGTATGTGTATGTGTATATGTGTTCCTTTTTGGTGAAGTGATAGTGTATGGTTCATACATAAAAGCATTTTGATTTAAGTTTAATAATATGTCTTAAATATCATACTTTAACATTAACGTGTAATCTATATCTTTGTAAATGCTTCACAGTCTTTACTGTGGATGTACAAAAATTTTTATACCAATTCATCTTAAAGGGCATTTACATAGTTGTACTTTTTTTGTCTTACTTACTTACAAAGTACCAATGAATATCCATGTAGTTGAGTATTTATAAATATATGTGATAACCTAATCTCCCAGAAATAATATTGTTGGATTGGGAGATATATGCACACTTAATTTAGGTGTAGAGTGCCAAATAACATTTAACTACAGTTATTATTTTCAGTTTGTTAAATTGTGACTGTAGTTGAATATCTTTTCGTATGTTTAAAAATTACTTATATGTAAAACTCTGTTCATATTCTTTGTCCATAAATGGAGTTAGGACAACTTAGTAGCCATCTGGAAAAAAAATAAAATTGTATTCCTACTTTATTTCCAACACCAAAATAAACTCCAGATGGACCAAAGATTTTACACTAAAAATAAATGCATTAAAGTACTATTAGAAAACATGAGAAGATGTTTTTTTGTAAGTAATCCCAAACTAAGAAAGGTCTTTCTAAGCATAATAGAAAACCTCAAGGAATGATTCTAAAGATGTATAAATTAATAAATCAATATATATCAAAAAAATTAAAAATGAATGATAAAGTTACAAAAATAACAATAACGCATGACAACAGTTGATAGTTTTCAATGATTTGTAGCTTTAAAATGTTGTGCCATCAAGGCTGAGGTTGTAGAGAATTGAAAGAGTTCATTACTCTCACCACAACAAGCAAAATAAACTGGATAGACTACAAAATCATAGTTTATTTTAAAAACATCAGAGAAACAAGAACACAAAGAAAGTTAAATTAATTCTAGAAGGCAAAGATCCCTTGATAGATTACAATAGACCAACAGCTGCTGTCATCCCTGGTGGAGCTCAGGAGAAAGAGGACAGGCCATAGAAAAGAGTAAGGAGAAGCCAGTTTAAGTTTTAATGGTCTTTTAATGGCTCTAAGTGGGCTGGCATGACAGATTAGAATTCCACAGTGCATCAGCCTCATAACGGGTTTGCCCCCACCCCCTAATTCTTGCTGCATCTTCACTGACTACTTACAGGTGCTTCACTGAAAGCTGGTGACATCTGAGGGGAGCTGAAAGTGATCTCTGCTGATCAGAAGAAATGAGAGACACTGCTGAAGACATACAGCTCTTCCCAGAGAGAGCAAGGCAGCCACCACACACACTGACATATGTACATGTCAATGAATAACATATTGTGGGATTTTGCTGGGTTTAAACTTTATAAAAGGAATGTATCAGTCTGTAAGTAGTCTTCTGGAATTTTCACTTAAATTATACCAAGAGTCATTCATAATGTTAAGTGTGGCTGTGTTCCATTGCATTTTATTTCACTTCATTTATCCTCTCTGCAATTCTTTGTGTAACTATACCTCAATGTTTTTATCCATTTGCTTGTTGATGAACCCTTACATTGTTTCTGGATGACTAAAGTGATGCAGTAAGCATTCTTGTACATATATGCAAAAGTTTCTGTTTTGTCTGTACCTAAGTGAGGAAAATCTGGGGTATGTAAGTATACAACTTTATAAGATAATGCCAAATTATTTCCTGAGTTTGTCATAGCAGTTTACACTACCAAGAGCAAAGTCCAAGATTACATTGAGTCACATCCTCTCCAACTCTTGGTATTATTAAGAATTCTTAATTATTACAATATGAATAATTGTCAACAACTATCATAATTGGTGTTTATACCTCCCTGATTAATGATGTTGATGCTGTGATGTAGAGGGTTTTGTCATGTGTTTGCTGGACATACAGATTTTCTTCTCTGTGAAATGTCCCTCATGTCTTCTGCCTATTTTTCTACTGAGCTTCCTTTTTCTTAACAATTTATAAGAGTTTTAACCTCTTAAAATATATGTATTGAAAGCATCTTCTATTTTTATTTTCATTTTTCTTGACTAACAGCCTCTATTCTCAATGATCTGACATATATTTCTATTACATATTAAAATTCTTTGTATGCATGGGCTATTCTGGTTTAATATTTACTCCACTGGTCAATTTATCTTAATTGCTATAGCTCTACAATATGTTTTATAGCTCTAACATAGCTATAGAATATATTTTTCATATGTTTTAATATCTGATAGGGGACAACTCTCTCACCTTTTCTCCCTCAGAAAATGTTGGTGGTAGACAATCCCTTGTTTTTCATATAAAATTTTGAAGGAACTTGTCAAATTTCCTGAAGAAGTCTATTGAAAATTTTATTGGAATTACATCAAAAAAATTGATCAATTTGAGGAGATTTGATCTCTGAAAGATATTTTTTATTTTCATGAATATGTGCAACTTCTCCATTTATTTAATGAATTTCACTGAATTTTCTTTTTAAGATTGTATTTATTTATTCATGAGAGACGCAGTGAGAGGGGCAGAGACATATCCATGCAAGGAGTCCAATGTGGGACGTGATCCCAGGATTCCAGGAATCACGCCCTGAGTGGAAGACAGACACTTAACCGCTCAGCCACCCAGGCGTCTATTCACTGAAGTTTTAAAATGTTCTTTGTATAATCTTACCCATTTTTGTTAGATTTATGACTTGGTATTTTATAATTTTGGCTTCTATATCAAATGCTGTATTTTTAAAAACTACTTTCTAGTTACTTGTTAGTGAAGAGAATTGAAATTAGTTCTGGATATCTAGTCATTTTACTAAATTAAAATTACTTCTAATAATTTGTTGAAATTTTAGGATTCTATATAGACTATATCAACTGCAAAACAATCAGATTCTTGTTTTTCTTTCTAATCTTAATCCCTTTAACCTTTCTTATTGTGCTGGCTAATCATATCTCAAAACAATATTGTGTTAAAATGGTGATATGGAGGATTATTTTCTTTTCTCCTATTTTAGAAGCTGTCCTCAATATTTCTCTAGTAGCAGATGTTTCTCACTTTTCCAGCTAAGGAAGTACTCTACTGTGTATATATCTTCACCTTCTTCAGTCATTTTACCTCTGGTTTATATTAAACTTATAAATACTTATAGTAATTACTATAAGTAAATATATATAAATATATTTTTATATTTACTATATATAGTATATATATATATACTATATATAGTAAATATATAGTATTTACTATAAGTAAATACTTATAGTATTGTACTAACAAAATAACAATTATTAGTAGTGGTAACACTGGGAATTTCTCTAATATTTTAATAGTGATGATGGCTGTTGGTGGGGATAGAGATATACATTTTCTTCCTTTTTTGAGAGGGAGGTTTTCCTAAAATGCAAATAGTTAAGAACTCTGAAAAATAAATGGATTTTTCATATTATTCTCTACTTTAAGAGATTGTGTGGTGTATGACTTAGCTTTTTATTAAGTTTCAAAAATTCACTTAGAATATTTTGTACCCTAGTCTCTTTTTTATGAGGTTATTTTTAGTGATTTTTAAATCTTACATGTTTAGCTTTCTCTTAGTTTGGTATCTATTTTCTTATAAGGAATTTTCTTTCACTGATAATTTTAAGTATTTTGACATAAATTTATACATATTTTCTTTTAACACTATTTTTTATATATTTCATATTTTTTATGTATTTGCTAGGCTCTTTTGTTCTAGTTTTGAAGTTATATTTGTCAATAATTTTCAAGTATAAAAAAGTTAACTCTAGATTTTCTGGGGGAATCAATATTCACTCTATTTGTTTCATCAGTATTTTTATCTTTTTCTTTATTAGTTTCTTCTTTCTTTTTATCTTAGGTTTGTTTGGGTATTTATTTTATTAAATATTTACATTAATGTAAATGTTTTATCTTTGTTCTCCTTTATTTACTAATGAAAATATCTTCATAAGCATTTATAAACTTTGAATTGTATGTGACACCCATGGTTCTCAACTGGGGGCAATTTCACCCTCCAAGGGACATTCGGCAATGCCTGAAGACACATCGAAATATTATGACTTGCACCGGGGGGGGGGAAGAGGCTACTGTGGCCATCTAGTTGGTAGAGGCCAGAGATGCTGTTAAACAGCCTGCAACGCACACAAATGTTCCGGACAACAAATAATTAGCCAGACCAAAATGTCAATTGTGCTGAGGTTGAAAAATACTCCTACAGACCTTTGAGACATTCAGTTATTTTGATCAATATTATAAGCCATTCCAAGTAAAATGGGCACTCTCTCATTTTTTCCCCCTTTGACTATTTGTTAAATATCAAAATCCAGTGCCATTCATATGTGTTTTATTTGGCTAGCTCCATAGTTAGAAACAAACAAAAACAATTGCATCTTCTTAAATAGGATATGCGCTCTATAGATTTCCAGTCTCTGCCTTCTACTTAGTATTATACTCCTGCCCGAGTGACACTTTTATGTTGCCCATCTGACCATTGTAGAAATTGGAGTTTGCACTCCTGAGTTCTATACCGAAAGATCTTCAGTCTCTTTCTCTTTCACTAATTTTCCCTTCCCAAAGGGGGCCAATCTATTTCCATTGGCAATAGTAGCTCACTGAAGTATTGCAAGTGTTTCTCAAAGATATGCCAGGAGGACTGGTAACATCAAAATCTTTGACATGGGAAGGGTGATTTTTATATTCTCACCTCTGTAGGGTGGCATGGTGTCTTTTTTAGTACCTCCTGCAATAAATAATAATAATAATAACAATAAGTAAACATAATCATTGGTGTGTTAAATTACATAAGTAATACCTATTCCTTATTTTATGCTCTAGTATGTAGACAAAGCCCCGGTTTTTCACTTTGAAGATGCAGATAATAGAAACACATTTATTTCAAAACTGGATATGACATGACCTTATGTAGTATCAGGCTTACAATATGACTACTATGGTGACGTAGGAGCCTTTGCATTATGAATGTTTCTTCTGAATTTACTTAATACTCAATGAATGTAAATGTTTGATATTTATTCAAATACAGTTATGTATCAAAATGATTAAAGCTTCCTTTTATGGAAGCAGCATCAATACCAAGATTTTCTATTTATGAGTTATGAGATATCAACTTTTCTTTTTTCACATTTGACAAATTCTATCTAAGCAGGTTAATTAGCCAAATACACAGATCATTCTAATTAACCATGTCAGGGAATATAACCATTGATAAGAAATGACACGAAATCAGGAATATTCTCAGACATTGAGAATCAAAGTTGCGAATTTTTGTTTTATTTTTCTTGAATTGGCAAACACACTATTTAAAATGTCCAGTAATCAACAGAATACAATTCATATTGTTTTATATGGAAGGAAAGAAAGTTTTATATAGTCTGAGAACTTCCTGAGCTTTTAAATAAGGAAGTACCTTATTTTTTCCAGTTTCATTGAGTTATAATTGACATACATCATGTATAAGTTTGACATACAGCATGATAGTTTGATTTACATATATTGAGAAAAGATTACCACAATAGTTTCAGCTAATATTCATCTCCTCATATAAATTCAATAAAACAGAAAGAAAGACAAAAAAGGAAAAAATTCTTCTGTGATAAGAACTCTTAGGATTTACTTGAAAGTAACAATATTCCTACATATTATATAGCAGTGTTAACTATAGTCATGATGTACATTATATCCTTAGTACTCATTTATTTTATAACTGGAAGTTTGTTACGTTTGACTACTTTCATACACTTCCCTCCACCCACCTCCCCCCAGCAAACCTTCCACCTCTGGTAACAAGTCTAATCTCTTCTTCTATAATGTTTTTCTTTGTTTGATTTAAGTTTCACATATAAGTGAAATCATACAGTATTTGTCTTTCTCTGTCTGACTTATTTCACTTAGCATATTACCGTTGAGGTCCACCCATGTTGTTATAAATGGTCAGATTTTCTCATTTTTATTTTATGGCCAAAATCCCTTTATCCATTTATCCAACCTTGGCTACTTAGGTTATTTCCTAATGTCTTGGCTATTGCAAATAATGCTGCTATGAACATAGGGATACTGATACTTTTTGAGTTTGTGTTTTTGTTTTCTTTGGGCGTATTCCCAGAAGTGGTCATATGGTGGTTCTATTTTTAATTTTTTGTGGATCCTCCACACCGCTTTCCATAGTGGCTGCACCAATTTACAATCCCACCAACAGTGCGTAAATGTTTTCTTTACTTCACATCCACATCAGCATTCCTTGCATTTTTTTTGTTATTATTTATGATAGTCACAGAGAGAGAGAGAGAGAGAGAGAGGCAGAGACACAGGCAGAGGGAGAAGCAGGCTCCATGCACCGGGAGCACGACGTGGGATTCGGTCCCGGGTCTCCAGGATCGCGCCCTGGGCCAAAGGCAGGCGCCAAACCGCTGCGCCACCCAGGGATCCCCCATTCCTTGTATTTTTGATGATGACCATCGTAACAGGTGTGGAGTTATCTCATTGTGTGTGTGTGTGTGTTTTCTTTTTTAAGATTTTATTTATTTATTCATGACAGAGAGAGAGAGAGAGAGAGAGAGAGAAAGGCAGAGACACAGGCAGAGGGGGAAGCAGGCTCTATTCAGGGAGCCTGACGTGGGACTCAATCCCAAATCTCCAGGGTCACACCCCAGGCTGAAGGTGGCGCTAAACCACTGGGCAAACGGGGTTGCCCTCTTTGTGGTTTTCATTTGCATTTCTCTACTGACTAATGATGTTGATTATCTTTTCATGTATCTGTTGGTTTTCATATATCTTTTTTTTTTTTTTAAGATTTTACTTATTTATTCGTGAGAGAGACAGAGACAGAGAGAGAGAGAGAGAGGCAGAGACACAGGCAAAGGGAGAAACAGGCTCCATGGAGGGAGCCTGACATGGGTGGGACTCGATCCCGGGTCTCCAGGATCAGTCTCTGGGCTGAAGGCGTTAAAGATTTATTTTTTTTTAATTTTTTATTTTTTATTTATGATAGTCACAGAGAGAGAGAGAGGCAGAGACACAGGCGGAGGGAGAAGCAGGCTCCATGCACCAGGAGCCTGATGTGGGATTCGATCCCAGGTCTCCAGGATCGCGCCCTGGGCCAAAGGCTGAAGGCGTTAAACCGCTGCGCCACTGGGCTGCCCTCATATATCTTCTTTAGAGAAATGTTTAGTTAGGTCATTTGCTCATTTTCTAATTATGTTATTTGTTTTTTTGCTATTGAGTTGTATACGTTTTTTATAAATTTTGTATGTTAACTCTTTATCTGAAATATGATTTACAAATATTTTTTCTCATTACATAGGTTGCATTTTCTTTTGCTGGAAGGTTTCTTTTGCTATGAAGAAGATTTGTGGCTTGATGTAGTCTCACTTGTTTTATTTTTATTTTTATTTATTTTTATTTTTATTTTGTTGTTTATGCTTTTAGTGTTATATTAAAAAAATTACTACCAAGACCAGTGTCCAGTTGCTTTACTCCTATGCTAACTTCTAGGAGTTTTGTGGCTTAAGGTCTTGTATCTAAGACTTTCATCCGTTCTGAATTAATTTCATGACAGGTGTAAGACGTAAGTCTTATTTCATTTTTTTACATGTGAATATCCAATTATCTTAGCATATTTACTGAAAAGACTGTTTCCCCCCTTGAGTGTTCTTGGCTCCCTTGTCAAATAAATATTAGTTGACTATATATGCTTGAGTTCATGTATGGGCTCTTGGTTCTATTCCATTGATCTTATTGTCTATTTTTCTCTCAGTACTAAACTATTTTGATGTCTATAGCTTAATAGTATAGCTTGAAATTAGGAAATGAGATATATCCTGCTTTATTCTTCTTTCTTAGGATTCATTAATTAGTCAGGGTTTTTGGGTTCCATATAAATTTTGTAGTTTTTTTTTCTACTTCTGTAAAGAATGTCACATAAATCTTGATAGAGTTGCATTAAATTTACAGGTGATTTTAGATAGTATTGGCATTTAACAATATTAATTCTTCCAATCCATAAACTCCTGATACTGGCTTTGCCCAGGGGGCAATCAGCTCTGCCCCACCAGCCTTCTGCTGGAGCACCACTGCTCCAGAACAGCTTCCAGGAGGTTTCACCAGCCTTTCTGGTCAAATGGAACTAGAAGACATACTTCAAATGACTAGGGCTGTAAGTCAACTCCTTGCCTGGTTGTGGGCAAACCAGGTGGTAGGGCCAGCAAAACTCATTTGAGGATCTGAATTAGGCAGATCTGCATCCCTTCGAATTCCCTTTTCAGAGTACATCCCCAGCCTGATTCTGTCAATGAGCAAAGCTGCTGGTTGGGATTACTACTTGGGCATTGCAGATATGTAGTTGATGCCAAGATCTGGGTGCTTGTTGTTACAAGCCTTTCCCTCCTTCTTGGTCACAGGCAGATTCCTTTTGACTCACTGAGAATAAAAGAGATGTATGCAAAGAAATTGATTTCTCAAGAATAATGGCATTATTTATTTAAAGGCCAAAATAGTAAATGCAATATTTTTTGAGATGTAAAACGAATCAGCTGCCTAAAATTATTATAAGTAACAACCTGAATATTAAACTCAAAAGCAAATGGATGTGTTCTTTTCTTTTGTTTTCTTTCTTTTCTTTTCTTTATTCTTTCTTTCTTTTCTTTCTTTCTTCCTCTTTTCTTTCTCTTCTCATTTTAGTTCTTTTTCCTTTTGGCCATTTGTTTAATGATTATAACAGTAAGTGTAGAAGAGAAGGTTAAATATGAGAAACTATAGATCGAAATATGAAATTCCAAATTTTTCTTTTCTTCTCAATAAAGATACTGGCAATGTGAACATACAAATCAGTAATATAAATAGTGGTCTCTTCTGGAAGGGACCTCAGAAATCATTTACTCTGATTTTACAGATGAAGTTGTAACTTTTTCAAGGTCATACAAATAACTGGCAAAGTTGCAAGTGGAGTCACATTTCCTGAATGTTCCATAGTTCACTGAGGTTCCATAGTCAAGTAACTCAAGCCTAATTATTGGCTTCTTGATATTCAATCTTAAGTTATGAATGATGACATCCACTTGTGATGTTATTTCTTTAGTATATTTGAGAATGTTGGTGGCAAAGAGTCACCAGAAGAAAGCCAAAAAATAGACTTTATGTGTATAGATTTTATGTGTCTGTGGAGGAGGTAGAAATAGGATTATATTAATTGTAGTTTCATGTCTTCAAATTTGTTAGTTTTGGAAAATACTAAACTAAATCCTCTTCTGAAATTCATAAATTAACAGGATAGCAAAGATTTCCTCTGTAAGAAAATACAGAACAAGAAAACAAACAAGCAGGGCAGCCCCTGTGGCTTAGCGGTTTAGTGCTGCCTTCAGCCCAGGGCATGATCCTGGAGACCCAGGATCGAGTCCCACGTCAGGCTCAGGCTCCCTGCCTGGAGCCTGCTTATCCCTCTGCCTGTGTCTCTGCCTCTCTTTCTCTCTGTGTCTCTCACAAATGAATAAATAAAATCTTTAAAAAAAAAAAAAAAAAGAAGAAAAGAAAACAAACAAGCAAAAGGCTTGTGGCTTTAGTAAATTAATAGATGGATAATAAGTCAACAATATAATGTAGTTATCAGAAAGATAATGGAATACAATGGCATCCTCATTGTATAAGAGATAGCTAACGTAAAAATGCCAAATATTTGCCTATATATGTATTGCATTAAACTGGGTCTTTTGCATATACTACTTTACATTTTTACCTTGAAAGATAATCATTCTCATTTACAGATGAGGAAAGGTAAATATCTAACACAAGTTCATTCAGCTCATTTTAGTGGCCAAGTTGGCATTTGTTCCCAGATCTGTCTGGCCCCGAAACTCATATCCCTTTCATTATGCCTCTTTGGGTTTAACTATTTATATAGAGTCTCACAAGGAACATGAAGTACACTTAAGTGGGTTCAGAGGAAGGATTCTAGGATGACAAATCATCAAGAAACAATGCCACATGAAGAACAGTTGAAACAATGAGCAAGTTTTGCCAAATGAATAGTAGCATTAAGATAGTAAAAGAAAAAGTCTAGTGAGTACTTCATGTTGAGAAGAGTTTATATTTATTCTGTGTAGTGTATGAGCATGGATACTGGATCGCTTACTGGGAGCCAGAGGGGAGATTGACTTAATAGAGCTAAGAATACTCCTTTGTTTTATGTAGAAAGGGAATGAGATAGAAAACGGGAAAACATTTTTAAAATAATTTTTAAGCATTAGGGTTAAAATTGATTGGAAGTACTCAAAATGCAACTTGATGAATAGGATGTTTTAGACTCTATTTCTACCTTGAGCATGATATTGAAGAAGGTGTTTAAAGATCCTGTCAAACTAATAATTCATGATTTTTGCTACACGTGTGTCAGAGACTAGGGGTCAAAGAGAAGGACCATGTTTTATTACACTTGTTTCTTACCTCCCTATCTTTACGTGCTCTAAACTCAGTGGATGCACATTAAATTAATCAGCAGGTAAATGACCAAAAAATCAAAGATAAAGTTATCTTTTAGCTTAAAAAGGGATATTAAAATAGCTTTATAACCAAGACCTTGAATGAATGAAATGGAACCAGTTATGTTTATAGAGTTGTTTTTATTTCTTTACATTTTAGTGATATTTTGACACATAAATATAATTTTTGAGTCTGATTGTAAAGTGATGTGTTTGAGTATCTCAGTGGGGAGCCCGCTTCTCTTCTCCTTCTGCCCCTCCCCACTGCTCATGTCCTGCTTTCCTTATATATAATAAATAAAATCTTAAAAATAAATAGATACGTACATAAAATGAAGAGAGATTTTTAGAAGAAACACAAGTTGTTAGGATTTTTTTCCCCCTAGAGAGAATCAGTACTGTGTTATTTCGTTAAGAAAGAGCACAGTGTGGTAAAATAGACTCCCTGAGATAATAAAGTTAGAAAAGTAGTTTGGTGGCAGATATGCCAGAGGCCATACCACATTTCTTTAAGTTCAGTATCACATCCTAATTTTGAAAGACATGTAAATGCTAAAAGGAACTCAAAGGCACATGGAGCCAAACAGTGACTGGAGGAAATGAAGATGCTCCCAAATATGTGATTAGGAAGAAATAGTTGGGGTTGGTGTTGTGTATCTGTGAAAAGAAACAACTGTGCTAGGAGGCTGATACCAAGGGACAGAGATGAGTTAGACTAAGATCTGAAAGGGTCATCAAAACTGAAGATAGAAAGGGTGAAAGAGACAGAGAAGTGGCTGATTTTAATTCTTGCTTCTTCATTTGGGTCACATGAAATATGGCAGACTTTACCTACTATTGTTTGAACACCAACTCTTGGATTTCATAGATGCTGTTGGTTTGGTAGCAAGCAAGATGTTCTACTAGAGTGCTAGAGTCTTTAGGAGGGTTTTCCAGCATGGCCTTTCAAAAAGCTGGAGAGAGACAGTGCTGCAAGAGGAGAAGAATGTTCATCAGATGGTCCATTATATAATAAAGCATGGTCTTTGTTCCTGGTTCCTGGGAGGAGGACTCTAAGCCCTTGGAATTTCCCGAGTGATAGAAGTGTCTTTGTTATTCTTAGTGAGCCCTCAAACTGTTACTGAGTTTATGTTAACAAGTTGACACATAGTAGGTCCCTTGACATTTCAGGTTGGGGACTAGTGATGCCAGAAAGACCAACCATAAGATTGGTGGGTTGACTTTGAGCCAAGTGATGTTGGTCCAACCTCTCAAAATCCAGGGAGAGGAGTGGGTGTGGAGATTGAGTTCAATGATGTAGCCAGGGCAAGGCACAGAACAGTGGGTTTTTTCTTAACACTTTAAGTATTGCACTCTTCTTGCTTGCATGGTTTCTGAGAAGTTAGATATAATAACTCTTATGTTGCTTCCCTAAGGTAACAATTAATTATGTCTACATAACAAAACCTCTGGGCACTAGAGTAAAGACTCTGGACACCAAAGCTTCAATGAACTTCCCTGGTTGGTAACTATAAATCAATGTGTTGGGAAAGTTACAAGTCCTGAGGACATGGAAACATAACATTTGAGACCCTTCAGACTTCACATTACGCATCTTTTCATTGGCTTGTCTTGATTTGTATTCACTCTAATAAAATTATAATCTTAATGTAATGTTTTTCTGACCTCTGTAAGTCATTCCAGGAAATTACCAAACTTGAGGAGGTAGTGGGGACCCCCAAATTCTTAACCAGTTGGTGACCTGCAAACCCCTCTGTTTGTGGCTGGCGCTCAGAAGTGAGAGCAGTCTTATGGTGGACCACGCCCTTAACCTGAGACATTCACCCTAACTCCCAGTAGTTAGTGTTCAAAATTATATTGCACCAAGAAGTAAAATACTTGTTCTTATGGATAGCTGCAGGAGTGAGTCCATACTGTGGTGAGGATGGGCACTCTAGCATGGGAGTTAGGTTCCGAGGCTTTGGTGAAGCACCATGCATGTTGAATCTCTGCTCTGCCATTTCCCAGCTCAGGCAAACAGCTGCCTTCTCTTAATAGTTTGAACATCCATTAAAGAGAAATGATAAACATAACATGCTTCTAAGGTTATAGTGAAACTTAAATGAATTAGTATGTCTAAAGCCTTTACAGCACTCTGTGGCACACTTGAAAAATCCTCTTATGATATTTTTAAAATAACATTTTATTGTTCTTATCAAAATCATCGAACATGTAGAAAATACAGCCTAAAGGGTAATATTTTAGTTTCTTACTTAATTATCTTTTCCAATGGTGAAGACAGTTACAGTGGAAGTAGCATAGTAAATCAAAGGCACCATTATTTGTAGGACTATTATTTATATATTTGGAGTAGAAAAAGAGCTAATAATTATTTAATAGATTTTATTATGTTCCTAAAGTTTCAGTTACCACCTCCACAATGACCTCAATTCTTGTCTTGTGTGTACCATTCTCTCTCAGGTCCACACAGCACTCCAAAACGGAAGAACACACTTGAGTGAAAGTAGGATAAACAGGGGATAGGCAATCACATCTAATCTGGGATAGCTATGCTGATTTATGTTCTGTGCTTATTTAATTTTATTTTTTAAATCAACATTGAGAAAGAAAAGTTGAGATATTAATTACCCGTTTACTGTCAATGTAGCGGAAAATGTAATTTATAGCCTACTTGCAAAAAAAAAAAAAAATCACCGTGCTTAATTTAAGAACTCAAATTATTCAAATAACATTTTGAATTTGATTATTCATTTAATTGAAGTGTTGCTCTTTCAGTCAGAATTGCTTTTGAGATTCCAATTTCAGCAATAGTTAACTAAGAGCTCTCTGTGGAAAGGATAGAAGGGGAATCCACAGATATAAATGTCTGGAGAAATCACTGCGTTCAGTGAATTATATTTACCTGAAGGAAATGGTCAAATTCATCAGTAGTGTTTGGTTTGTTTTTGTTTGTTTGTTTGTTTGTTTTTGTCTCAACATAGTTATTGTTTTAGTATAGAAAGCAATTATGGGGGATAACCTGGGCCCACAAAATACCTAAAAATGTAAATTTAACAGAAAACTCAGAAGCAAAGCCTGTCCAAGAAGTTATGAATGATCCATGGGCTGTAGTGATAGAAGTCACCTTCACATTCAAATCTAGGAGAAAAGAAATTAACCTTCCAGGGAGCCAGGGGGCTCTGCCTCAGAAGAAATGTCCTTCTCTTCCTAATATGGCAATGTCTCACTGCTGTTGCTTCTAGCCAGTCTCAACTATGCAGATCTTCCACAGTAACAAAAGGACAGCAGATATACCCTGACAGACATCAAGAGTTTTAATAATCTTTCAAACAGTTGTCAGAATTTATCATGTTTTATCATTATTAAAGTACAATTTGCATACAACAAAACATGCAGTTTTTAAGTATACATTTGATGAATTTTGGTAATTGTATACTATCAGGTGACCACCACCACTGTCAAGAAATAGAACATTTCTATAGCCCTAGAGTTTCCTCATGCCTTCTGCAGTGAATTGCCCTCCCTGCCCTGAGGAATGGCCAACTACCAACCTCCTTCCTGTCATACAGTTTTGCCTTTCCTACACTTTCATAGATAGAATCATTCAATATTTTGCCATTGGGGTTTGATTGCTTTGACTGAGTATAATATTTTTGAGATATGTCCATGAATAATACTGCTTTGAACATACACACAAAAGTCATTCTGTGAAATTACGCCTTCACTTCCTTTGGGTAAATACTCAGGAGTTAGATTGCTGGGTCCTATGATAAGTGTAAGTGTAACTTTATAAGAGACTACAATATTGTTTTCCAGAGTGGCTATTCCATTTGGCCATCCCACATGTGGCCACATGTGAGAGCTCCAAACTTTTTTATGTTGACAGATGTTTTTATTTTTAGCCATTCATGTGAATGTACTATTGTATTTCATTATGGTTTTAAATCCTTTCAAGTTTATTGAGACATAATTGACATACATTACTGCTGAAGGTAATCGTGGTTTGACTTACATATATTGTGAAGTAATTACCACAATAATTTTAGCTAGCATTCATGATCTCATAGAGATCCAACAAAAAGAAAAAAGCAAACAAAAAAGAAAAAAATTTTCCTCTTGTGATAAGAATGCACAGGGTTACTCTCTTAACAACTTCCCTATATATCCTACAGCAGTGTTGACTGTAGTATCCTGTCACACTTTATATGCCCAGTTCTTCTTTATCTTATAGCTGGAAGTTTGTATCTTTTGCCTACCTTCCGTCTATGTTGCCTCTCCCATGCCTCACCTCTAATAACCACAAATCTGGTCTATTTTCCCCTAAGTTTTGTTTGCTTTTTTTCGTTGTTGTTATCGTTGTTTTTTGGTTCCACATATAAGTAAAATCATATAGTATTTGTCTTCCATTATCTAACCGATTTCACTTAGTATAATACCTTGTTTTTACAAAAGGTAGGGCTTATTCATTTTTTATGACTGAATAATACTCCATTGTGTGTTACCACTTGATAACTAGTGATGTGGATGTATTTTCATATTTATTGCCATTCGTGTATCTTCTGTTGTGGAATGTTTGAAACAATTATTTGCCCACATTTTAATTGGGTTTCTTTATTACTTGGTTCTAAGTAATTCTTGATTTCATAAGCCCTTTTTAGATATATGGTTTACAAACATTTTCACCCTATTTGGGGTTTTCCTTTTGTTTCTTAACTTATTTTTCAAAAAGCAAATGGTTTTAATTGTATAGTTATTATTATTATTATTATTATTATTATTACTATTTTCACTACTTGGAATTGTGATTTTTTTGTGTCGTACTTAAGGAATATGGCCAGCCCAATATCACAATTTTCCCCTTTATGTTCTGTTTTATATTTAATAGTTTTATCATATCTGATCCATTTTGTTTATAATGTTATGCAATTGTTGATGTTGATTTTTCCCCCCACAGGTGTATTCATTTGTTTCAGCACCATTTCTTAAAAACAAACAAACAACAACAACAAAAAAACCCCTTTCTTCTCACCATTGAATTGCATTAACTCTTTTTTCAAAAAATATTTTAATTCAAGTCTTAGAACCCATGGACATGGTATATTTCTCCACTTTTTTAGATCTTTTAAAATCTCCTTTTGCAACATTATGCAGTTTTTGGTGTACAAACCTTGCATATTTTTTTTTATTTCAAAGTACTTTTTCAATGCTAATGTAAGTGGAGATAATTTCATTTTCTAATTTTCCATTATTAGCAGGCAGACATACAACTTACTTTATTTTAAGTCTTTTTAAATATAGACCTTGTATCCTTCAAGCTAACTAAGTTTACTTTCATTTTTAGAAGTCTTTTCTTGACTCCTTAGGATTTTCCTGCAAGCTATTATGTTATCTGCAAATAAAGACACTTTTTTTCTGTCTTTCCAAATTGTATGCCTTTTTCTTTTCCTTACCTTGGTGCTTTGGCTAAGAATGCAGGATAATGTGGAATATAAGTAGTGAGAATAGATGTCCTTGCCTAGCCTTGACAGAAAGGCTTTTTAGGCAGAAAGCCTTGATCCACTCACTGCGGAGCATGATTTAACTGGAGGTTTCTCACATTTTTTACTCAGATTGAAGAAATTTCAGTCTATGTTTCCTTTGCTAAAAAACTGAAAGAGTTCCATTTTATTTTTAATTTGTTTTATTTTTCTTCTTCATGAATGGGTGTCAAATATGAAATGATTTTTTTCTTTGTCTACTTCAATGATCATATGGCTTTCTCCTTTATTCTGTTCACTTGGGTAGTTAAACTGATTGGTTTTCCAAATGTGGAAACAACACTGAAATCCTGGGACAAACATTGCTTGGGTATGATGTTTATCCTTTTACATCTTGATAGATTTCACTTACTAATACTTCATTAAGTACTTTCATGTCTGTATTCAAAACTGATGCTTTTACCTGATTTTACTATCACAATTTTTCTGCCCTCATAAAATGGCATTGTAAATATTTCCTTCTCCTCCATTTTCTGAAAGAGCTTTTGTAGACTTAATATTATTTCTTCCTTAGGTGTTTGATAGAATTTATTAAGGAGGAGAGCAGGATCTGGAGATTTCCTTATGGGTGTGTAGTAAAGAATTTGCCTATCAAAGGTCTGGCCTTTGATCTTAGCTCCTGGGAAGTGATTTCTAAACCTTGGAATGTCCTGCCTGATAAGAGTGCCATTGTTTACCTGGAAGCCTTGGGCCACACCACATAGTCTAACAATGTAATTTATGGTGGGGCTTTGGGTCACATTATAACATCTCCACCTCCATAAGTGTTAGAGACTAAAGGTCAGCCACATGACCACTTCTGTGGTCAATCGTATCTACAGGAGAGATTGAGTTCAATAAAACTGGATTAACAAGGCTCAGGTGAGCTTCCCTGGTTGAGAGTGCTCCATGTACACCAGCACACATTGTTACTGGGAAGAATTAGTATTGCTTATGACTCCACTGACAGAGGACAATTTGAATCATTGTTTTTGGAAATTTCCTGTACCATGTACCATAGGCCTCTCCCTTTGGCTGATTTTTAATCTGTATCCTTTTATTGCAATAAACTATACCTTTAAATATAATAACTTCAGTAAATTCCGAGTCCTAGCAAATTATCAAATCTGAGGATGGGATTAAAGAACCCAAAATCTGCAATTGGTTTCAGAGTCAGGATTGTTGTGGGACCTTTTTCTCTCTAAACTCTGCAGTGGGAAAGGTTCTTTATTTAGATTGTATTTATTTTTTTTTTTTATGATTAGAGCTATTTAAGTTTCGTATCTACCTAGTGTTATGCCCAAGATTGAGAATCCGAGAAACCACCAAGGAGCTGACACCAATGCAAGCTCACGAGGGTTTATTTGCAAGCTCGAGCTTGGGTCCAAGTATACCTGACACAGCGGAGCAGGGACTTGGACCCCAAAGTGGGTTACAGCTGGGTTTTTTTATAGGCTGGTCTAGGGGATTTTCAGAAGGGGTGGAGGAATTTCTCAAGTTCTGTTTACATTCTGATATGGGGCTTTCAAGGGCATTGAGCTCTGTTCTCATTCTAATATGGGACATTCTACCACAGGTGTGGGCTCTGTTGTCTTTCTGGTATGGGATTCCCTGCCAAGGACATTGAGGACATTCTGCAGTTTTTCCTGTAAAGTTCAGCTCTTATTCACAGGGGCCTAAGATGGCTGTACTTGTGCTAATGCTAAACTTTAGGTGGGATGGACTTAATTTTTCTCGGCCTCCACATTTCCCCCTCTCAGAAGAACCTAAGGAAGGACCCAATCATGGGTCCAGGTTGGTCTCAGAGTGAGCCAGTGGGAATGATTAAATCATGATTCAAACCAACCTTGTTGCTGTTCTTGCTCCAGTTTATGTCTAGCCAAACCTTTTCTGACTTTTGCCATAGATTCCCGGACTATTCCTGAGTGGTCAGTAAAGAAGCAACACTCCTCATTTGGGGCAACATATAGCCCTCCCCTTGCTTGCAAAAGCCTCTCTACAGTTAAGATGCCCCCATCTTTTTAACCCTTAAAAGACTTTAAAAGCAAGGCTGAATGGGGTACACATTTTTAAATGGCTAATGGGGATTGGTTCTGGCATGAAGAGGACAGAGCATAAGCAACATTAGTGGGGTAAGTGAGAACGGCACAGTCTTAACAAAGTCCTTGAGAATGGCGTGTGTGGGTCAGCAGGCTGGACGTGGGTGTAGCGGACCCAGGGAGTAATCCTGTCGACCTTGAGAGTGGTGGGAGTGGTCAGGATCACGATGTAGGGTCCCTTCCAGCGAGGTTGAAGTGTCTGGTGTCGGTATCTCTGCACGTATACCAAGTCACCTGGCCAGTATCGATGGTGGCCTGGGGGTGGCCTAGTCTCGTAGAGGGCCCTCAGCTTAGGCCACACCTGCTCATGGGTTTGTTGTGACATTTAGAGGGAGAAAAGGAGTTGGTAATCATCAAACTCAGAAAGCACCTCATGTTTTAAATTGGGGATAATAGGTGGAGGAATACTGACCATGATCTCGTAGAGAGTCGGTCCCAACTTATATGGGAAGTTCCTCACCCTATATAGGGTGGGGGGAGGAAAGTCACCCAGTCCCCACCAGTCTCCAGTGCTAATTTAGTTAAGGTCTCCTTTAATGTTCTGTTCATCCTCTCTACCTGTCCTGAGCTTTGGGGACTATATGCACAATATAATTTCCAATCTGTCCCAAGTACTAGTGCCACTCCCCGTGTTACCTTAGAGACGAATCCTGAGCAGTTGTCTGATCCAGTCTTAACAGGAAAACCATACCTCAGTAAGATGTCTTTCAGCAGTTTCTTGGTCACGGTCTGTGCTGTTTCATGTTTGGTGGGAAATGCCTCTGTCCATCCTGGCGGACAGTTTGTGGCTGTGGGATCCTTAAGACGGTTTTCTTCTGTGCATCTGTCAACCATCTTTGTCCATCCTTTAATTTGTACCCAAGGTAGCTCACTTCTGATCTGCAGATCTGGGCTTTTTTAGCTGAGGCCCAGTATCCTAGAGCCGGTATGGTTTGGAGCAAGTCCCTGGTGCTTCGTAGGCATGTGTCCTGGTCCTGCACCGCCAACAGGATATCAAATGAGCATGCTCAGAATGAAACTCACCCAAGTCTTCGTGTAAGGCCTCATCGAAGATGGTCGGTGAATTTTTGAATTCTTGTGGTAGTCGAGTCCAGGTGAGCTGGCCATTGATGCCTTTCTCAGGGTCCGTCCATTCAAAGGCGAAGAGGTCTTGGCTCTTGGCTGCTAAAGGCAGGCTGAAAAAGGCATCTTTTAAATAGAGGAGGGTGTATGGGTTTGGGACCATAGGGTACATATCCTCTACTCGCTGGTTGACTTCCCTTAAGTCATGGACTGGCCTGTAATCGTTAGAGTGTGGTTTCCGAATGAGCAGCAAGGGAGTGTTCCATGCCAATTGGCAAGGCCTCAATATGCCGGAGTCCCACAGTCACTGTATGTGGGGTGTGATTCCCCTACACGCTACGAGAGGCATGGGGTATTGGCAGACCCTGACAGGGTCTGCCCCTGGCTTTAGTTCTATGTATATGGCTGTTCAGTGCCGGGCCAGCCCAATTCCCCCAGTTTCTGCCCACGCTGGGGAAATTCCTGCAGCCAATGGTCAATGTCAGTCATTGAGGCTGAGGGCATTTGGTGGAGACAATATCCGTCTTCTAAACTCAGGACAAGCACCTGAATAGGGTGCCCCTCCTTGTTTAGGACTTTTGCCCCTTCGGGGTGGAAGCAAATTTGTGCCCCCATCTTGGTGAGCAAATCCCGACCTAACAATGGATAGGGACACTCAGGGATGACCATGAAGGAATGGGATACCCAGCCCATGCTGAGATCCACAGTTCTTTGGGTAGTCCATGACTACTGTTTGGTGCCCATGGCCCCTTGTACCCATGAAGTCTTGTTTGCCAATTTCCCTTGGGGTTGTAATAAAACCAAATGTTGCGCCCCAGTGTCCTCTAGGAATTCAACAGGTTGCCCCTCCACTCTGAGAGTTACCCTGGGCTCGGGGAGGGGTGCCAAACCTCGACTCCCCTAGTCATCCAGGTCCTCCATCTCCAAGATCTTGGCAGGGGCCTTGGTCTTTTGTTAAGACAGTCTTTCACCTAGTGGCCCTCTTCTTTGCAATAAGCACATTGGTTTTTGTTCAGCTTAGGGCACTCCCGACAGGGACCAGGGCCATCCTCCTTACCTGTCCCTGAATCCAGCTTCTTGAGGTGCCTCTGTCTTTCCTGTGGGTGGTCCACGATTGTGGTCAGCAGGATTTTGGCCAGGTTTCAGGTCTGTTGGTCACTTAGTTTGGTTTGTTGCTCTTCCAGACTTTATTATTATAGACTCTTCCTGCTACTATAAGTCCTGAAAGCTCTTCTCTCCTAGTATTCTCTCTAAGAAGGCTGCTGGACTCTCGTCCTTACCCTGTCTTACATAACCATTCCTCGTCCAGATTGGTAGGCTTGCGCGTGGCAGCCTGGAGACCTGCTGTTAGAGTCTGGCGATGGACCTGGAGTCTCTCCTTACCTTCAGACGAGTTGTGCGCTTTGGGGGGTAAAAATGGTTTTAGCCAAGGAGGGGAATTCTCGATCATGTCCTGCCAGACCAGGATGTAGGGCACCTGGTCAGGGTGGCCATCTGGTTTGTCCCTGAAGATCATGGCCTTAACATATAAGATAATAGGTAGGTGGAAAGTTCCTTCTCAGGGCCATCCCAGCCAAAGGTTGGCCATTCTGACATGCAGTAAGTTTGATATTTCCCTCTTCTTATGTAAACAGTTATGACAGTTAACAAAGACACAGTAATACAGACAAATGCACAGTTAACAAGGACATAGTAACACAGACAAACGGGCCCATGCCGCCGCAGAGACAAAACAGAAAGTAATCCGAAGGGCTGGCAGCCAGCCCTCCTTACAGATGAGGACCCCGTCCTCCAGGCAAGGGCAAGGGACATCTCCTCAAGACTCCCGGTTGTCGGGATCCCTGGGTGGCACAGCGGTTTGGCGCCTGCCTTTGGCCCAGGGCGCGATCCTGGAGACCCGGGATCGAATCCCACATCGGGTTCCCGGTGCATGGAGCCTGCTTCTCCCTCTGCCTGTGTCTCTGCCTCTCTCTCTCTCTCTCTGACTATCATAAATAAAAAATAAAAAAAAAAATTAAAAAAAAAAAAAGACTCCCGGTTGTCGGCCCACCAGCGTGTCTGCCTAAGCTAACGTGGACCCAATACAGATTGGAATTCCTGTAAAAGTACAGTTTAGAGCTCTCAGAGAATATGCTCGCAAAAGGTGGAAAAAGTTGAGTGCACTCACCATGCATGGGACCCTCTGGATAGGGTCCTGGAGGTCTCTCGAACCCCGGACAAGCCCCCAAATGTTGTGCCCAAGATTGCGAATCCAAAAAACCACCAAGGAGCTGACACCAATGCAAGCGCACAAGGGTTTATTTGCAAGCTCGAGCTTGGGTCCAAGTATACCTGACACAGCGGAGCAGGGACTTGGACCCCAAAGTGGGTTACAGCTGGGTTTTTTATAGGCTGGTCTAGGGGATTTTCAGAAGGGGTGGAGGAATTTCTTAAGTTCTGTTTACATTCTGATATGGGGCTTTCAAGGGCATTGAGCTCTGTTCTCATTCTAATATGGGACTTTCTACCACAGGTGTGGGCTCTGTTGTCTTTCTGGTATGGGATTCCCTGCTGAGGACATTGAGGACATTCTGTAGTTTTTCCCGTAAAGTTCAGCTCTTATTCACAGGGGCCTAAGATGGCTGTACTTGTGCTAATGCTAAACTTTAAGTGGGATGGCCTTAATTTTTCTCAGCCTCCACACCTAGTTTAGTTCATAGTCTTTGTTTTTAAAGAAATTTGCCTATTTCACATGGATTGTCACAATTACTGACAAGTTTTTCATGGTATTCCTTTATCATATAACATGTACATGATCTATAGTGATGTCCCTTATTTCATTTCTAATTTTGATTATTTTACTCCTATTTTCCTCCCTTTGATCAGTTTTTTAAAAATATACTTTTTACATCCTTTCAAAGAAACAACTTTTGGTTTTATATCTTACCTATTATTTTCTCATTTTCTCTTTTATTGATTTCTGCTTTTATAATTTTTTTTAACATTTGTTTGAGTTTAATTTGTTCTCCCTTTACTAATTTCTTAAGATGAAAGCTTACATTACTGGATTTAGGTCTTTCTTCTTTCTAATACAAACATTGAAAGCTATAACATTTCCTTAAGTAGGGAATATCAGGAAACTCTAATATTTTGACACACTGTATACTCATTCAAAATATTTTCTTTTTTTTTTTTTAAATATTTTCTATCACCACTTATAATTTCTTCTCCAGATTATATATAATCATGTACTTTCTTTTCATTCATACATTCTTGGAATTGTGTTCTTTAATTTTAATATATGTTGTCATTTTTCTTGCTTTCTTATTACTATTGTTATTATTATTATTCCATCATGAATCCAGTGTGGTCAAAAATATACTCTGAATTATTTCAATCTTTTCTTGTTTATTAAGACTTGTTCTTAAAAAAAAAAATAAAAAAATAAAAAATAAATAAATAGGGAAGACTGGGTGGCTCAGCAGTTTAGCGCCTTTAGCCCAGGGCATGTTTCTAGAGTCCCAGGATCACGTACCGCTTCGAGCTCCCTTCATGGAACCTGCTTCTCTCTCTGCCTCTGTCTCTGCCTCTCTCTCTCTGTGTCTCTCATGAATAAATTTTAAAAATCTTAAAAATTAAAAATAAATAAATAAATAAAAAAGACTTGCTTTGTGGTGTACCAAATTGTCTTTCCTGGTAAACATACCAGATGCCTTTGACAAAAAAGGACATTCTGTAGTTTTTTGGTGTCTCATTAATATTCAAGGAAAGTGGCTGATAGCATTCATTGTCCCAATCCTTTGTTGATTTTGTATAGTTGACTCACCAATTTCTAAGGGAATGATACTAACATCTTCAATTATGATGGTGGAATTGTTTAGTTTTCTTTTTTGATTATATTAGTTTCTGTTAAATTATTCTTAGCTACATTATTTGATACATATATTTATAATTGTTATGTCTTCTTGAGTCATTATGTTTTCACCATTATGAAGTTTTCCTCTTAACTCTGATAATAGTTTTTGTCTTGAAATCTATTATATCTGATATCAGTAGAGCCATTTTTTCCCTTCTTATACATACTATTTGCATGGTATACCTATTCATTTTCTTCCAGTCTATCTATATTTCTTTATACTTGTAGTGCATCTCTTCTAGACAACTTCTATTTTGACCTTAGTTCTTATATATTACTTGATATTCTTTAAAGTATCTTATTATTTTGTATTTTTTATTTCATTCATAGTGAGCATGTATAGTTCCACTTAAGTGAAGAAGGTTACACATGCTAGTTTAAAATCCTTGCCTAGTGGTTCTAACATGTGTACCATCTCTAGGCCAATTTCAGCTGATTTTATATGGTCTTGGAGACAGATTCTTATTTTCCTGGTTCTTCATATGTCAGATAATTTTAGATTGTATTCTAGGCATTATGAGTGATAAGATGTGGAGATGTTGAGTTCTTTAGTTTTCTCTGATGCATGTTTTGTTATGTTTTGTTTTGTGTTAGCAAGGATTATCTTGGTTGGGCTTAAACTACAAATATTTTCTTGGGCATTAAATTTGGTCTCTTCTCATATCTTTTGATTTCATCTGCTTTGCTATAATCTCATCCATGGATGTATGGTGGAGCGTCTGTCAGAAATGTGGGTAGACAGAATTTGGGGATCCTATTTCTGGTCGTTTCCATTCCATGATTCCCTCAGTCTCTCCAGCAATCATTCATTCTCTGGTTTCAAATTTCTGGCTTGCCACATAGCTACTCCTTTGCTTCATTGTCCCAAAAGTTGAAAAAATGGGAACTGACTTCATTTCATTCCCCCTTCCTCCTACTGTGCACTGTCCACTAGGTCTGTCTGCTGCTTTTTACCTTATGTGAAGGCTTAACACTCATTTTCCTACTATGAGTCCATCTGGTAGTCACTTACTCTGGTATTACTAGAAGTGGATTACAACGGTAGTGATTTTCATTTAACATTTTCCTCACTGCCATCCAAAGCTGGAGACCATGGTAGCCACTAATGTTGCCTTTTCTGCACACAAAGGATCATCCAGTCCCTGACCTCTGGGGGGAGGGACTGGATGAGGGAGGGACTTTTTTCCCTCCTCTGATGTCCCATAATACTTCATCCATTGTGTCTGTTATAGAATTCGGTGCATCATATTTCCTTACACTCCTGTCTCCTCTCTGAGACTATAAGCAATGACTGCTTATTTTTCACTCTCTTCCCCTGGAACCTGAGACAGACCTAGCATGAAACACTTGTTTGATGAATGTTTTTTTGAATGAAAGTAGAATGAATCCCCATACTAAGTATGTATATTAATGCGACTCATTCAGGAGTAGTTATTTTAAGGTTTTCTTAAAATTATATATGTTGGTTATACTACAAAAAGATCTCTTTATACAATAAGCATAGTGATGGCATTTCTCCTGTCAAAAAGAAAAAAGGAAGGGGTGATATAAAAAAAGGCTAGGTGAATAGATACCAGTACTGCCTCTAGGTAAAATTGTAACTCCGTGCCATTTCACCTGGGTTCCCCTCTGTTTTGCTATCCCCAACATCTAACCCAGTTCCTTTCCTTTCCTCTATCTGTTGCACTGGTGCTATTTTATTGTGGGAAATATGTGAACTCTTAGAAATCTACATTTAATCTACTATAAATGCTATTTAGGGGCTTATATCTATTTTAATAGTGTAAAAAAATCTACATTTACTCTACTATGAATGCTGTTGAGGGGCTTATATCTATGGGAGTATTCCCTATATGTATACATTCTTGATTTTGGAGAATAAGCATCTTCTGTGCATAAGAAAAAAGAGGCATGTTATATTTGCTTTCATGAATATAGTTTCTCTTATAGAAGATGAAACTTATTATAGAAAACAAAATTTTGTATTAAATATAGGATGCTATTCTACACAGTTGGGTAATATTTCTATTTCCTTCCTCCAATTTTATGTATACATACCATACATCTATATCTATGTATTGTTTTCTCCTGAAGTTGAATTAAAAGCCTTGGTTGTAAATTAAACATATACATGCACGCACAATAAATAACAAAAATGTCCACAATTTACCTAATTCAGCTTTTAGATTAAATCAAATCACTCATTTCATGTTTTATGTCTACAGATATATACTTTATTTTTTATTATTTTAAATTATATATTATAAAACATTCACCTGTCATTTTAGTGTTTTAAATGAAATTCTAGAAATCTTACGTTTTTTATCTTTTAATAACATTTTATTTCTTGAACTTCTACATCTTGGGTCCATGAGACTCATTAAGTGACACTATAAGCTTAAAATAAGCAAAGAACCAAACTTCTTTTCTTTCTTATTCAAAACAAATGAATTCCCTTAAGATTAACCTAAAGGAGCTTTACTCTTTCTAGTTATCTAAGCTAAGATAACTCTAGGGAAAATCTTCATCCTTGATTGCTGAAGACATCAAATGTTACTATAGCATTTGGCATAATATTTTTACATTTTCTTCTCTTAAGGGTCCTGACATTTTCATACAGGGCTCACGCTACTGCCCATTCTAAATTCCCTTAGAACTTGCTGTAACTTATCCTAATGCCCCTTTTGATAAGGAAAGGTTAAAAGGGCCTGATTAAGCTGTAAATGGCAAACATTTAACGAACAAGTATGAACCTGCAGTTACAACATTGGAGCATACTAGTTTCAGTGTCTACTTTTTAAATATGGAGCATGCCTGGTGGCTCTCCATTCTTCCCCTTCTAACATCTCAGCGCTTCGTGTAAGGAGACAAACTGCAGTCTTTCCTTTCACCTCTGTTCTAACTCCACCAAGAGCTAGGCTTTCAGGAGAGGTTCTCATTTTGATGCTAAAATCCCCTGATATTTCACCAAATGAAAGGTGGAATTAAAGAGAAGAAGAGTGGCTTATCTGTGAAATGTTTCTACCTCATGTCTGTGCAGCCAGTGACAGAAATGCCAGAGAGGCAGAGCTGGTCCAGCCTGGGGACTCCATTAACAATTCTAGAATCTGAGTGGCAGCTGGAAACAAGGCACTGACTGTTTGCCAGCTGTCCATCCTGGCATTAGTAGGTAAAATAGAAGTCCTGTTCTCTGAGAAACTTTTTTACAATAGGACAATTCTCAGTCATTCACAAGTCAAAGGCAAAGAAGAAAGAGCTTCAGTGTAAAATGCTGTAAACTAGCACACTGTCTATAGACATTTCCTCACTGTTTCCAGCTGAGAGGGAAAGAAGGTAAGAAGGGAAGGAGCCAGCCAGGACATCTTTCCCCAGGAACTTCTGATCTCTCTATTGAGGCCTTCAGTCATGTCCTGCACTTGAGTGGTACAATCTGTTCCTGAACTCTCCAGGGGCTTCCTCCAGGTCAAATTCTACCCTCTACCACCTCAGCAACTTTTCTGTTCCTCACCTACTTCCTTGTATCTGAGAAGACAGTAAAACTGCCTAGTCTGTTCCCCTGTTTGAGGCATTCTAGCTAATTCACAGTCTGATTTTACAGATATCAGACGATAATACATCTTGTAATTTTAGATGCTATTACTAGAAGTTTAGCTTAATGTGCTACCCTCATCATTTTCATGTAGCATTATTTTAGTTTTGTAAACAGTGACATTACATCTAGAAAAGTTAGAAGTTAAGAAATCTAAAAACATTGGTAAACAAATCATCATCCCTTTAGCTTACTGCTTTGTCTGTCTTGGTCAAAGCAAGATGCATTTGCCCATAACAGTGTCCCCCTGCTCCAGGAAGGAGCCAGATCACAGAAGATGGCCACAATAACAAGGAGTCATAGACTTTCCCCCACGCCTCAGATCTAGGCCCTAAGTTTGACTTAGGCCATGATCATGGGCTGCTGGGGCACTTCTCACCAATTCAGAGCATTAGGCCTCACCTTTTGTAGTCAGCTGGAGCTGGTTTATGACTGAGAACTGGTTGTTAAATCAATGATAGCTTGAAATCAACTAGGGTGTAAGTATTTATACCACAGAAATTAACAAGTGCTACAAATCAAGACATTTATTTATTTACTTCCTTATTTATTTATTTATTTAATTAAAAAAAAACTTTTTTTTTCTCCCAGAGAGCTGGCTTAATAGCATACACCCCACTGCTTCAAGTGTACCATACCTGGGACAGGGCTACAAAGAAAATACCTGAGATTCTAGGGATAAGAAAAATAGTTGTTTATCTCTGATATAAAAAGGTATTATTATTATTATGCTGTGTTCTGCTTAAGCTTCAAATGTCTTTGATCAAATGGCCAATCCTTGGTTGGCATACAGCTATGACATATTGTGAGTAGTCCATGTGAGCCTGAACACAGTCCCCAGCTGACCGCCATCTGATAATATCACACAGATTTTCAAATCTACCAGATTAACCACTCCCCTAATTTAGACTGGATATTCACTAAGTGCCCCCACTAAGCCAAGGATACAATCTAATTATATTTTCCTATCTTTGTTTCTGGGCTAAACATATTGAACTATTCTGGGGCATCTAGGTGGTTCAGTTGATTAAGTATCTGTCTTTTGCTCAGGTCATGTTCCCAGGGTCCTGAGATTGAGCCCCATATCTGGCTCCCTGTTCAGAGGGGAGCCTGCTTCTCCCTCTCCCTCTCCTCCTCCCTCTGCTTGTGCTCTTTCTTTATGTCAAATAAATAAATAAAATCTTTTAAAAAATTGAACTATTCTCCACCAAGTTGAATATCTAGCTTCAATTCAGCAAATGGTTGAGTACCTATTATTTATGGCATAGTAAATATAACAAAAAGAATTTTTAAATACACAGCAACTCTACTGAAGGGTAATATAGATGTTTAGCAAATATTTATTTGGGATATGGATACAGTTCATAGCATAGTCTTACAATAAACCATTTTAAAAATACTTTTTCTAATTCCTTATTTAACAACAAATACTCAACTTATTGTCACTTCTCCATTTTTTTTCTTCATCTTTCTTCATGCATTCTTACTCCCTGTGTCTGTCAACTAATTACCCTTGTCTTCCTCTTCCTTCTTTACTTTTCTGTCTGTCTTCTTCTTTTCCTCATTAAGCAACTTCACCTCTCTGGTTTCTCCCATTGAGCAAATGTTTCCAGTGTACTGCTCAGCTCAAAGTCTATAGGCCATCAGTTCAGATATAAGAGGTGTTCTTTTCAGTTAGCAGGAACATGGGCTATTCTTAATGCTTATACAATTGTTTCCAGAAATACAATTTTTTGACTATGATTTCCTTATACATTTTGCCTTTTATTCTAATAATATGCATTAATTCCTTCATGCCAGGATTACTAATTTATCAGGAGCCAATGGAATTAATATCTCATTTTACTGGCCTAGTGGATGACCTTTTATGTACTGGATGGTTGATAGATGTTTGTTAAATGGAAAGGATGCAGAGGTATCCAAAATGCTGACTAGCTATATTGGGTCTTTAAATAAATGTCATAATATTTATACCATACTTAACTAAGAACAATTTTCCAAAGACACAGAATTATATTAAACAAACCCAAAATGAGGTCAGGTTTTTTACATTGAAAATAATGCAATTATCTCATTGTCAAAGTAAGGGTGGTTCTGCATATATATGTCTAATATAATTAGTATAAGAAAGGGAGAAAATGTGACTATAAAATGGTTTACTTCAGGAGAAGCTCACAACAAAATGCAGCGTTACTGTGTGGCTGAGTGGTTATGTGTGGGGAGATTGTCCTAGTTAAGTGGCCATTGCTCAAGCCTACTGTTTATCGGTTGAGTTGCTGTGAGATTTTAATTCACTAGAGGGAGCTTATGGGTAGGAGTGATGTAGTTCCCACACAAGGAAGATTGATTGCATTCATTCAATCCCCCACAGCCTGAAAAATACTTCCTATTTATTTTATTCAGGAGCTTGTTGTAACATATCTCAGAATTGCTTAGTCATTTTTTTCCACTAGTGAAAAGTCTAATTTCCTTTCCCATTTTTTATTCTTCTATGCAATTCGCTCAATCCCCATAATGGTCTAACATTCCATTGTATTTAACTCTCTTAGTCCTTATCTGGTTTCATCACCAATGCTCTTTTTATCCCAGAAAATGGCCAATAAGAGAGTTAATCCAGTTGAGGTGCTTCCCTGTTCCGCATTTGAGGGATATACATTTTTCCTGATTGTTCAACCACTATATGAACAGTAAAAAAATAAAAAATAAAAAAAAATTGACTTACCTTTTGGTTTGTAACAAATCTGACATATCTGAGTTATGTTTTACTGGTATATATCAAACATAGAGGAAGTATCCCTGGCATTGTGTTTTTTACTCAATTTGTCTTCAGGTCAGATTCTAAAGGAGAAGAATGATTTGCCACCTTACCAGTCAGCACAAACCAGAGTAGTAAGTAGTAATTCAGATATCAATCATTAAAGGCTTAATTTGGGTCTATGTATTTCACCAATTGGTGGAAAACATGTGAAAATAATATTTGTCTGTAAGTGAGAGTCTGTGTCGCATGTGCATGAATGCCCGTTCAAAGTCAGGTATCTCTAACTTTTAATTTGATGAATAAAATATCCACAGGTCAGCATCAAAGTTACCAAAAACAGCTTGCTCATCAATGCTGTCTGGTAGTTTTTTATTTTATTTTTTTCTCCTAATTTGCTTCAGAGGGAACTCAATATTACTGTGATCATCAATCTTTAAAAAAATTGTTTTATAAGTTCCATTAGTTGCAAATGGCTTCAGCATTCCCCCACCCCGACCCCAAATTCTTTTCTGCTCAGTATGAATGAGTAAGTGTGTCAGAGATCCTGAAGACCAGCCTGAGGCTTGACAAATTTCTGAAAGAACTCAAAGGACTCAGAAAAGTTATTATACCTATGGCTATAATTTATTACAGCAAAAGGATAAAGATTAAAATCAGCAAAGGGAAAAGACACTATCATAGTCTATTTGGGTTGCTATAGCAAAATATCACAGACTAGGTGGCTTATAAAAACAGAAATTTATTTCTCATGGTTGTGGAGAATAGAAGTCCAAGATCAAGATAGCAGCATGGTGGAATAAGGGACCTCTTCCAAGTGCAAACTCTTGTTGTATCCCCGTATGGAAGAAAGAGTAGGGAATCTCTCTAGGGCCTCCTTTATAAGGGCTCTGCCCTCATGACTTGATCATTTCCCCCATCACATTGGGCATTCGGATTTCAACATGTAAATTTGGAAGGAATACAAAACATTCAGCCTACAGCTGGCACATAGGACAGAGTCCAGGAGAAACCAAATGCAAAGTTCCAGATGTTCCCTCCCAACAGAGTCAGATATGCTTAATTCTTTCAGCAATGATGCATGACAACACATGTGAAGTGTTGCCAATCAGGGAGGGTCACTCAAGCCTTGATGTCCAGGGATTTTATTGAGATCCTTGGTACTCAATTTATAGCCTCATCAGGGCAAAATAGGCCTTCATCATAAATCACATTAATAGGATAAATATATGTGATCAGATTGGTACAGTATGGTCCAAGTCCTTGGGTGTATCCTTTTATCATATAGAATATTCCAAGGACTTGAGCTTATTTCCCATGAACCAGCCAAAGGCTAGTCCTAAAGAAAGGTCTTTCTCAGGAATATTCAGGATTTGATAACCTTTTCCTGCCTAACAATTCTTACTTAAAATTGGATTTCCTTGACCAAATATTTGGGATACTCTGAGTTAAGAGATATTAAACCACTTTCTCCCCTTCTCTTAACATGCTAATAATCACTGCGATACTCCAAGTGTGTGAGTATATGTATTTACTGTCACTTAATGGATTTCAAAATCTTTTCCTTCTTTAGAGAACTTATTTTAGGAAATGTCATTCTAAGTGATTCTTTACACTTGAGCAAAGTGTCTCTGTCCAATCAAAGAAAATGTTAGCTAAAAGGGCAAAAGGAAAAACAACTTGAAGCACTAGAGTTACTAATAAAGAATCCACAGTCAAGTATTTGTTAAAAACAATTGTGCTCATCTTTTATTACTATCTGGTGTCTCAACCATATTTCAATTGGTAAACTTGCTTTAAAAAATTTCACAAATTGTATCTTTATAAAGTGTTTCAGTAATAAAATCAATATACTTTCTTAACCTTTGTCACTTGTGTCATGAAAATGGATGTTAGGGTTAATATATTCATTGGAATAACTGTCTGCTGTTAACACATAAAAGGTATTTAACTGTTGAAATATAGCAAACTGTCCTAGAAAAATCAGTTTATGTTGATTGAATAATGAATACAAATAATTTGATTTCTGAATAAATGATTTCTCCCATTTTAGCCTGTTGATTATATTTAAAATTGCCTGAATACCTGATAGAATTGACTGATGCTACCACTGGGCCATTAAAATTCTTCTTCTTGCAGTTCTTACTACTCTTCTTATTTGGTGAAATCTGCAGCAGAGCCACAAATGAGAAAAATGGGCAATGCAAAAGGCAATTTAAAATTAGTAAGCAGTCATTTGAAAACTTGGTTAAAAAAAAAAAAAATCTTATGGTCTCATTAATGCAACGTGGTGAGAAAAGACTCTCCCAAGCATTTTGTCTCAAATAAAAACATGCAGCGCACACATGGAATTTGCAGAGACAAAAGGAAAAGTGAAATCAAGCCACTTGTTCACAAGGAAATGTCTCAGGGTTCAAGAATTATGAATCATTTACTCATTTCTGAAGTCTAATAAAACATCCTTATTAAAATGAAAGCATGTTTCATTACCAGGGATAGTTTTGATCTGATAGAAAACATTTTTTCTTTTATTTAACATATGTGTTACATATGCTTTTGACATAAATATCAATGTATAACAAAATAAATATTATCTAACCAGGCATATTTAATATGTTCTGTGTTGTACACTAGATAACTACATTTTAAACATATATCTATTATAGTATATTTAATATGAAATACATTTTGAGCTCTGTCTCATATAACTGGTATCAATGAAGTCAAGTGTGAAGTGCATAAATATCTATATTCTTAATAAAAGATACATAGAATCTTCAAACCTTTACACTTTTATTCTGGAAAGAGACTGTGATAGTGTCCTCTCCTAACAGGTGGTATATGTTTAATCAACAGATAAGGTTTAATATTTAGCAATTTCAGAGTTAAAGATATGTGTATGATCAGCAAGAACAAAACCCCACAATGCAGAACATTTCTCTGTGTGAAACAATAGGAGATAGAAGTTTAAACATACTAATGAACAAGGCATCACAGGAAGAAAGGTTGGATAAAGCTTGTTTCTCATAGCAGACAAAATGTGAAAGTTTGTCAACGGTCCTCAAGCTGATGGAGGCTCTCTGGGACCTTCAGCAACTCATCCAATCCTCCAAATATTTGAAGAAGCTCAAAGATTAGATCTCCTTTATCTTCAAACTCCAGCTTGCCATAGGATTTAACCTCAAATTAAGTCTACTGCAGACATGAGAGACCCATGAGATCTTCCGCAAATGGCGACCAATCAGGATCTCAGAATTTCATGAAACAATGGTACCTGTGGGGTGCTTGAGCCAAGGCTTGCAAAGAGGCAGCCTTTGGCTGAAGCCAGTCTCCAAACTGATTTATTTTGTCCTCCCTTGTATAATATAATTTAAAAAAATAGAATATTTCACATAAAAATGATTTCAGCCTTTTCTCAAGGAATTCAGTATCTGTGGCAACAATTGGCATGAGAGCTAACACATAGTGGACCTACAGAGAATTGAATCAGTCTGAAAAAGACATGTCTACTCATTTCACCATATTCAGATCTATTACCTGCCCGACTCCTATTAACATATGTACTTACAATTCCTGGCCTAGGGCAGCCCAAGTGGCTCAGTGGTTTGGCACTGCCTTCAGCCCCAGGCGTGATCCTGGAGTCCC
Source organism: Vulpes vulpes (assembly GCF_048418805.1). NCBI lineage: Eukaryota > Metazoa > Chordata > Mammalia > Carnivora > Canidae > Vulpes > Vulpes vulpes. Next base: position 93,540,644 of record NC_132793.1, on the reverse strand, counting down.
GAGATCAAGTCCCACGTCAGGCTCCCTGCATGGAGCCTGCTTCTCCCTTTGCCTGTGTCTCTGCCTCTCTCTCCCTCTCTGTGTCTCTCATGAATAAATAATTTTTTAAAAAATCTAAAAAAAAAATTACAATTCCTGGACTAAGTTCACCAAGTTGCATTTGAGAAAGAAAAAAAAAAAGGAAGAATACCTTAAAATAAGTGTTGCATAGATATTTATGGAACAAATATAATTTGTGGTCTTATCTTGGGCAATTGAAAATGGACTATAATTTATAATCTTTTAAAGGATAAATATCTGATTTGTCCCTTAATGTGGCTGCATAAGCCCATCTGAGAACTGCCATTAATGAAAGCTTTTCTAATGGGAGGTAAAAAATGTAATATGAGAAATATAAACTACTGAATTTAGCCTTTTGAAATATGCCTAACCTCGTTTAAAAGTTGAGTTAAAACTACTCTTGTATTAAGGCTAGAGAAATTTGGAGCATGATAGTAGTGACTTGAAGGTAGAGCAAGAGGAGTTTCTATAGGGCCAAGCACTCCGGGGTGGTAGGCAAAAATCTAAGGAGGAAATAACCAACTGATACACAATTCCTGAGCAACAAATGCCTTGGAAAACCTGAAGATATCTAATATGCAAATTGAAGTTGTTTTTCAGTTGTATTATGCCAAAATATTCCTCTGTCATTTTTTTGGCCTTCAGTAAAGCATGTTATACTTAAAAAAATGTATTAAAGATTTTATTTATTTATTCATGAGAGATACAGAGAGAGAGAGAGAGAGAGGCAGAGACATAGGCAGAGGGAGAAGCAGGCTCCATGCAGGGAGCCCAATGTGGAGCTCAGTCCCCAGACTCCAGGATCACACCCTGAGCCAAAAAGGTAGACACTCAACCACTGAGCCACCCAGGGGTCCCAAACGTATTATACTTGAGAGACTTTCCATAGTGGTGTGGTTTGGGTATGAATGGAAAGAAGTTGAACTTCTTTTAAGAAAAATGGGCCAGGAGAAAATAAGAGCCCAAGAATGGAGCCCAGAAACAGATAATGTATGCTCCTCACTTGGACCAAAGCTTGGAGCTGGGTTCTCCAAGAAAGCAGAAAGTTATGTGACTTTCCTGTTTATTGAGGGAATGCTATGTTTACAATATTGTGGGGGATACGTTGCATTCAAGATTAATAGAATTAACATAACTATTTTGTAAATGTGGAAAATGAAGTTAAAATATGCTAAGTGACTTGCTCAAGATCAATAGGCTAGCAAGAGGCAGAAGTTGGATTATACCCAGATCTATCCATTCACTCACTGGATATCTTTCATGTTTTATTTCTAAGGCACAGTTTTTAATGATCACTATGTCATCTAAATACATATATAAGTGGTTGAACTAGGTATTAAACAGACTTGTACATGGCAATCTACTGCTCAATTTTAACACTTTTATAAAATTTATATCAGGGCAGTGTTTAGAAATTATCCTAATATATGTATATGAGTGCACAAGATATAAAATCACAAACAAGTTACTTGTTAAATTTATTTTTTATTTTTTTTAGGTAATCTCCATCCCCACTGTGGGGCATGAACATGGACCCTGAGATCAAGAATCACATGCACTACAGACTGAGCCAACCAGGAACCCTCTGTTAAACCTTTTTAGATAGGTATGTACCCTTTTTTTACTGCTGACAGTGTGTACACACACACAACTTGGAAAAATATAGTAATATTTGTTCTTTCATCATTCACAGATGTATGGCATCATTATTTCAACCCAAAGTTTATATTCATTGCTATGGATGAAGTTTGCATGCCGCACAAAGTACATTTAACTCATATCATGAGCTATAGGTTGCTTGATGTGTCACAAATTCCTTCTATGCTTGTATCTCCAAAATGCCTAATTCCTGACTGATTGCAGTGCCTTGAGGTATAGAATTGGCCTCAATATTGACCACTTCAGGGCTTTCAAGGTCTCTTCAAGGAGATTCAATAAGCTTATTGAATGAAGAGAATGCGTCCAAGATATGTTTATTCCCAAGATATGGGAATCTTCAAAGATTATTTTTCCTCTAGGTGTTTTTTGATAGCTTGGCTATTCTTCCTCATTTGTTCTAAACTCTACAGTAATAAGGATGAAGTTTCAAAAAGTTTGAGGTCCATTGATTATCAACTATGTAGTGGAATATTTAAAATATATTAATGCCAAATTCTGAAATTCCTCTAAAATTTCTCAAAAACTGAGGGCTATAAATACGATGTGGCTCAATATGTGAGTCTGTGTGCACTACACCAGTGCCATAATTCTCCATAAGTTTTTAATGAAATTCTCAGTGTATCCTATTTCCTTTAGCTTGGGGAGAACTAGTCAGTTTGTTTACTGCCTAAGAAGCTTAAACTAAGCCCTTGCCAGCTTCAAGTTGTATAAACACATAAAAGAAGGAGGCTTTTTTCAGGGGTCCTTAATTCTTTCCGTGCCTCTTTATTTGCAAAAGCTGAGGGGTTTTGTAATCACCCCAACTCTAACATGAGGCAGAGAAACTTCGTGACATGTTGAGTGAAATGCTACACTGTGTTAATAACGGTTTTGAAAGAAATCAGGAAAGTTAATCATGTGTGGACACAGGGTTAAGAAGCAATGTAACAGACTATTAAGCTTAATATAGATATGTGATATAAGCATATGCAGACAGCCATTAGCATAAATTCATGTTACAGAAGAGCAGCACGGCATGCCACTCGGTGGATTTAGAATGTATGCGAGGGGCAGGATAGAGATCGATAGAAGGAACTGGGTCAGAGAATCCATATACAGGTCCTGGATCAGGCTGATAAAACTACTGCGAATTATAACCACATTATTTGTGAACAGTGTTATTGCCTGGGACTTTATGACACAGACATGCCAAGTGAAGGGACGAGAAGCAGGGAAAGCTCTCATAGTTTCTAGTGGGTTCAGCATGAGAAATATCCATCTCTCTTAGCTAGAACTGACTTCCCTTAATGTGTATAATCATTTTGCTTCTGATAAATAACTTTTAAAGACATGAAAATAAAATATTAAATTAATTATTGCAGGGAAATTTGTATATTTCAAGAATTCTAGACATAGTTATATTCCCCCCTTTCCTTTTTCATAACACATCATCACATAAAAATGACATATGACCATCAAACAAATTTATTTCCAACAGTCTTTAGAAATAAATTCCTCTGGGGCTCTGCCCTTCAACTAAAATAAGCAAATGAATTCTTTTCTCTTGTTTCAATCAAAAGCCCCCTTGAAAGACTTCCTGAATTATTTCTAGGAATTCTTATTTTATAGACATTTTGCTTTCCTCATTTTCATGGTATAACAGACAATGTTGTGCTTTAGGAAGTTTTAATAGATCTGGAAAATGAAAATACTTTTAAGAACAGAAAAAAATGAACTTATCAATTATCATGGTAGAAAATTTTACTTGGATTTGGTCATAACCTATTTTAACTGATGCCCTTTCTCTGGCATTTCTTCTAATTTCTTAAAATTGGGAATCTTCTAAGAAACTCTTTTTGGCTGATGTTTTCTTAGATACTCAGAGAAAGAATAAACTGCTTGTAAAGTTTTTAAAAACCATTATCTGTCCATTTTTTTCTAGCAGAAAACAAAGCTAGTAGTAGGTCTTTCTTTGTTTCTTTGTTTCTTTCTTTGTTTCTTTCTTTGTTTCTTTCTTTGTTTCTTTCTTTGTTTCTTTCTTTGTTTCTTTCTTTCTTTCTTTTCTTTCTTTCTGCTTTCCCTTTCTCCTTCTTTTCCCCATTTTCTATTTCCTTTCTTTTTTCTCTCCCTCTCCCTCTCTCCCTCCCTCATCCCTCCCTCCCTCTCTCCCTCCTTCCCTTCTTCCCTTTCCCTTCCATTTCCTCCCTTTCTCTCTCTCCTCCCCTCCAACCCCACCTCACTAAAAGTGTCTCATGCTTATAACTAGTATCATGGTATACTGGAGAAGACCACCATCATTTCCTTTCAGAGAAGCTCTAAATACCCTATATGTTCCAACTCTTTCCTGGCCAGTTGCTATTTCATATTCCACTGCCTAAACTCCATCCCATTGTCTCATAGATAATACCTTTGTAAACTATATATTGCCCTAGAAAGACCATCACTGAAAGTTCTTACCATTGTGTTATTTCTTAGGTTAAAATACAATATGAGAGGAAGTGTTAATAAAAATGGAAAACCAGTGAAGCCAAAGTCAAGTCTTTGGCGGGGGAAGGGGGGGTGGGGGGGAGGGGGGAACAGAGTCAAAAGGAGTCAACAGAGCACCAAAGCAAAAGACTCATATCTATGGAACTCCACTGATACTTAAGAATAAGTAAAACAGGAAAAAAATAGTAAAAATGATGCTAAAGTTCCTGAGGATGACCATGTTAATGGCACCTGAGAGATAGCTAAGCACTTTACTGGAGGCTGTATGCATGCTCTGCCACTCAGTCCTCAGAGCAATATTCCTTTAAAAAAAAGATTGTATTTATTTATTGAATTATTTATTTGAGAGAGAGAGAGAGAGAGAGAGAGAGAGAGAGAGAGAATGCACAAATAGGCAGAGCAGCAGGCAGAGGGAGAGGGAGGAGAAGCAAACTCCCCATTGAGCAGGGAGCCTGATGTGGGACTCAATCCCAGGACCCTGAAATTATGACCAGAGCCAAAGGCAGATGCTGAGCCACCCAGGTGCCCCTTCAAAGCAATATTCCTTATTCTAGATTTACTGATGATGTAAACAGGAAACAAAGTTTAAGAAACACTCTTCAGTAATACCTTCTTCCTTTTCCTTAGTTTTACTTATTCCCAATAATAGATAAGGAAATCAAAATTATAGTTCTAGACCACACATAAATCTTCCTCTCTCTGGCAGCAAGCACAAAAAGATAATGAAGCAAAAACAAAGGTAGGGTGTCAGGAAAGATGACAATGAGCTTCTAATATAAAGGATGGCTGGACAGATAGAGTTGGGGTTGGATTCAAGGTGAAGGGTAAGGTTCATTCATTTGTAGAGGGTTTTTAAGAAGATTAAATTTTCAACATAAATTAGTCATTTGATTTCTCTCCGAAAGAGTTTTATAAATGTACCAGTCTTTACCTAAAGCCTAGACAGTAAACTATTTAAGACATTCTCTGATTTTAAGTAAATGGAAAATAAGTAGCAGAGATTCAAGCTATGTATAACATGGTTCTTCAATTGGAATTGCAGTGTGTGTGTGTGTGTGTGTGTGTGTGTGTCTATGTGCCAGAGGTTAATTAAAGGCAAGAGAGTGAACTAGAATGAATTTAATATGATTTCTAATGCCTATCATTATTAAAATTACAAATAGAAATACTTATGGGTTTCAAGATTTTTCCAAAACCTTGGCTATTTCTGTGATACTTTTTTCCAGATCTGAGATGGGCAGACATTTTGAAAAGAGAGAATGGTGTTTCTTTCATTTCTAAGTTTCTTTTTTTGAAATATTTTATTTATTTATTCACGACAGATAGAGAGAGAGGCATAGACTTAGGCAAAAGGAGAAGCAGGCTTCCTGAGGGAAGCCGGAAACAGAACTTGATCCCAGGCCCCCTGGATCATGATCTGTGCTAAAGGCAGGTGCTCAACCACTGAGCCACCTAGGCATCCCTCATTTCTAGGTTTCAATGAGAAATTTAAGTTGCCTAAATTTGGACTACTGCACATTAGTGGTAGCATTAAGAATGTTTCATGGCTTCTCTTCATCAGTCCTTTTTAATTTAAAAATTTCAAATGAATCTTTTTCTAATTCAGTGATTGGCAGGGCTAGAAACTGTGTGGCTGAGCACCATTGGCTTCAGGGTGCCAGGAAAGGATGAATCTGAAGGAGATTCTTCAGTGATTTTGCTGCTGGGTAATGCATGAGGAATTCACCTTGGATACCTCCTTTTAGATTATTGAAATCACTTTCTTTCACTCTTCAAGCTTTCTGGTAGGCATCCTGGATTTGCTTAATGCCTTTTACTGCTCCATGATGGTTTTCATTTCCAAATAGTAGTTATATGGCACCCCTCTGACAACTAGTAAGCAATAGGACAAGGAAAAGCAATAAACATTATCTTTAGCTTGTAATTTGAATGCATCTCTTATCCTAAGTGAGACTTCTTCAAAGTAAAATATTATGTAAAACTTAGAAGACATGAAGAATGGTCCAGTTGTCCCCACTAACCCCCACAGCAAAAAATGCTGGTGGGTGACACCCAATTGCGCTGGACCACATAAGAGGTGAGCGGTATCCCCTAAAGAGAGCACAGAAATGATCTCAAGTTTTGACATCCTTGTTCCAGGCCATTCACCATAGTACTACAGATGCTTTATGGGAAGTTCAAGAACACGATCTAAGAGGTCTGGCAGAAATTATATCCAGGCAGGATCATATCACAATTTTCCATCAGAACCCTTGCCACTTTTAATTATCTTATGAAAGGGAGATTCCTTAATTCCTTTTATGGAGAAAGCCAAGGCCAGGATCATTACTTCACTGTCTGAAATCCTGAGGAAGAGCTGAAGCATCAACATTAACCTATTGACCATACACTGAACTAGATGAGCAGCAATAAGTTTACCTGCAGTTCACAGCATCATAGCGCTATGACTAAGTAGTACCTTTCCTTACTTGATTATAAAAGTCACTCAGTATGGGAGGGGGGAAGTGGAGGAGGAGGAAGAGGAGAGGAGGAGGAGGAAGAGAAAAAGAAAGAAGCTTTCCCATGTTAAAAAATGGCAGTTATCTGTGGACCGAATTGGATTTTTGAGGCTTTTACCGTTAGGTCAAGCAGCTATATGTGTGATTTGTATTGCTTTTGCATATGAGATCAATATCCAAGAGACTCTGGGGCCAGCCCCGTGTTGCCAGCTAGAATGTAATATGCTCTAGACAGTCAAATAACAATCTGGGTATTCTTCTTTGCCAGGGATACGTTGAAATTCTCGAGGAAGTCAGGGGAGTAGAAGAAGAGTTAGGTGTTGTTTAAACAAAAATTATGAATTTAGTAACCCTCCAATTACCGACTGCAACAACTCTTAATAACAGAGTAACTGTGGCCATAGTTGGATGAAAACTAAGCAGGTTGTTTTAGAAGACATTTAAACATAGAGTAATACCAAACAAACACCAAACCTAATCTCCAAACTGTCTTCTTGACATCACTTTGCCATTACTTAGGGGCATCACAGTTGTTTTTAAAACGGGAGGAAAAGCAGTTTGTTTTGGTGCTATTGGTGATTATTTGCGTGTTACAATTTAATCAAGTCCTGCCCTGGTCCTTTGTGGCCAGGCAATCAATGGGTTAAGCTAGATCACTAACGTGTGTTCCCTGACCCTGGAATGCTTCATCAAATGTACTCATTACTGATTGAGCAAGAGAATGAATAGTTGTGAGTTTCAGTTTAAGCGCTGATGGGATTGTGTGTAAGCCCTAATGTGGTCGAGGTATTTAAATTTTGATTTTTGTAATGGGCTCTGACATGTTTCATTTCCTCCGAGGGAACACTCGAGACCTCTGAAAGTAAATGTTGCTAAAAAGTCATCAAGGCAGAATATTAAAATGCCATCAAATGAAAATTTCACTAATGCAATCCGGCTAGAGCTCCAGGTACTGGAGCGAGAAGGGGAGTGTCAAAGGTCTCAGTTCTTTTAGCGAAACATGATTTGTTCCTCTTCACTGACTGTTTCCCCAAATAAATTATTTAAAGTCTTATTTCTTCTTTCTCTTGGGCCTCTTAAAGTTCAGCTATACTGAGAGGTGGCAGGAGAAGCAGTAGAAGGAGGAAAGAGGTGGCACAGTTAGAAATTCAGGAAATGGTTGTATGGTGAGCATCTTCACCTATGCACCCAATTCCCTTCATTCCACATGTGTGATTTGATGAGAGGGTAAGAATCCTCAGTGATGGCCTTCAGGACTGAAACTCTCCTTATAAAACATACTCGATATTTTAATAGCAAGGTGTTTGGAGTATATGAGATAATCGGAGTGTTCATTTAGTTATGTGTGGGGAACACTCATTCTTCTAGATTTAATTGGCAGTATTTTCTTATTGAGGATTATGTTGAACAATATATATTTTCCTTTATTGTTTATTTTCTGATATATATTTTTTCATTCTGAGAAAACTACTTACATTAGATATTGCCTGGAAATGAAAAATCATGGGTTTCCCTAAACTTCACCTATGATGGTGATTTCCCCAAGATTAGAGATTCTATTCACTTATTTAGGGGCTAATGTTCCTATGGAACCTGTAATTTCCTCATTTCTCCTGCTGGCTGGCAGGATTTGTGCCAACCAACATCTGGTCTTCTATTAACTCAGCTTGACACCTTCAGTTCTGTCCGTCTAACCCATAAGGACAAATAAATTACTTTATTGAACCTGTTGTGTGTAATAGCAGGTTGCCTTTGAGAATCAAATTTCTGCTGTGTGTTGGTGAAGCAGCATAATTTTAAGTGTCCAGAATCAGAACTATTGGCATCCCCTAAGGCTAGAAACTTGAGTTGAGTTTTCTGGTTCTGTTGGAAAATGGGGCTTTAAACAAAGCATGTTATACACCAAAAGGTGATGTATTTTCACAGTCAAGAGTGTGATCTCTGGCCTCAGATTGGGTTTATTTCTCAGTTCATCTGTTTATAACTGCGGGGCCCTATATGTGTGTGTGAGTACACACACACACACACACAATGCTTAGTGCACTAGTGGGTATATAGTAAGCCACTTAATAAATTTTAACTCCTTTAAAGTTCATTTTATAATATCTGAAGACAAAACTCCATAAACATGACTCCACATTTCTGAAAAGTTCTTTTTGAAAATTCCAAGTAAAGACTTCAACTAAATGTTTGTAATCTCAGTGGAGATTACTCAGTGGCTTCCACTGGAGAAAAGAAAGTATTTTCTGGGGCAATCTCTAGGCATAAGTAGTACATTTGTAATACTTCTAGATGCACCCTGAAAAAGGCAGAAAAATTAACAAGGCGTTGTGGTTAATATTTCAAGATGTCACATTGCCAAAGAGGTTCTTTACCTAAGACGGATCTTCTGATATGTACCTTTCACTATGTTTTTAGGTAAGAGAACTTCATCTCTGAGATAATTGCTCAAACAACTAAGGCATACAAATTAATGGTCATGGAATTGCCAAACTACGGCAACTTTACACCTAACTTTTGAGAAAACTTCTCTGAAAACTTCAGTTCAGAGAAATTTACTAAATATGATATGATTTTAAGAATCTGAGAAATTCTAAGAATTTAGATTAAGAATTATAGAATCTACACAGTTGCTACTTTAGAAATGGTTTTAACATAAAGCCACCTCCTTACCTATTATTTTTAAAGAAAGCCAAACATTTATTTAATTATATGTGGCCAAATAATTGTGTTAACTAGAAATCATTTCGACGAGCACTTATCAAACACCTACCATGTTCAACAACACTGCATCATTTAAAGCTCAGGAAGATTTCTACTTTGTGTCTTATCATGTATGCCTGGGATTAATTTGTGGAACTTACTTTCAAATGATGTCACATGTCCACTCCTCAATTATTCTGACTGGTATTTGCCCCATAATGAGGATTTTTTTTATGTGTATAGACCAGTTCAGCCCATATGAGGTAAATTTATCACTAACAACATCTTAATTATCAGAAAGCATGAAGATTTTTAAACATTTATCTGAATTTCATGGCAATCCATGTAGCTGTTTTTTCCTGTATGGCATCAAGAGAGCAGTTTCATTTTTTTAGTTAGATTCAAAATGGAAGAGAAATAAGAGAATTTAAACAGTAGATATGAATTTTCCAGAACTTTCTGTATCTAGAAATAGAACATTAAAAAAAGTAGTGTATGCTGTCTCGTTAGCTACTCAAAGTTCTTGAAGGCTCGTTAAATGAGATGCCCTGTAAGAAAAGGAATGGAGAACTGATATCTCTAAATCAGTTACTTTCTTAAAAACCCAGTGTTTCTCAGATCAGATGGGAACCTGAATGTTGTTATTAACACACCTAAAGAAAATCTGTCATTGAGGATATTTGTAGCCAGGAAAGCCAAGAGAAAAAGCAAGTTAGAGAAGCAGTCTTTGGCTCCTGCAATCTCAGCCGTGCAGAAGAGAGGGTACTCAGGCTCTTGAAACTAGGTGTCAATAGAGAGGCACCAGAATATCAAACTGTGTGACACCAGCCATTACAAATAGCTAACTCCTATAGTTCTAGTCCCATGATCTCCAAGCAATAACCCTCTGATTAAAGCTTCCTATGTAGATCTGTTCACTGAGAGAAAATATTCTAATTCTATTTGATAGTTGTGAGTCTTTCTGGGAATTAACAAATTGGCTTTCTGATTTTGTCCATCAGTCTTTTATGCATTTGTTTACCATAACTCAGTACTCTGGAGTCCGGTCATCCCTCAGCCTGCTAAGAAAATTGAATTGTCATGACTAAGAGGCTGATAACTAAAGCTGAGATGGGTATCTTTATTAAAATACTGTAACTGATTCCAATCCAACCACTGTGTCTGAACCAAGAAATGATTTCTCTGCTAACTTCATTTGTAATATACAGTATCAGCATTGCCAAATAGCACCTAACAGCAATGCCACTAATTATTAATTCCAGTTAGTATATAAAGAAATAAAGAGTAAACTTTGGCCTTATTAGTTATATCATCATTATTATTTTTATTGAGCATGGACTTGTGGGTAGTTAAATTATATATATGAAGATTTTTAAATATATATTATATTAAAATTATATTAAATTTTAAAAGTTTTATATTATATTATATATAAATATATATAAATATAAAGATATGAGGCAATGAACCAAATAACCTAAGAATTCATTTTGGTGTCCTGATATTCTGGCTCCTGCTAAGAACTAAAGAAAACTGCAGAAAGCTATTTTCCAAACACGCATCTCAAATGGACATAGGACAAGTTAAATTTTTTCTCTAGGAGGGTAGTTTTTTATTGTTGGATTTAGCAGATTATATTACTTCCAATTTAAAAAGAACTGACTCCTCACCTCTAAGATAAAACTTCCAGGAAAAGAAAGATGGAATAAATAAAACGAAACCTTTAGCTTGTGAGAAGTCATATATTCTGTGACATGGAAATTTTGCTGTGCTGATTGTCTCTAACTATTCAGGATCTCATCACATTTCTTGGGGCAAAACAAAGTATACTGAATAAGATGCATTTGTTTGATTAAATATCAAAATGTATAGGCATCTAATATACTTTTCTGGGTAGCAAGAAGTATACTCCTGAGTCAGCAGTGGTTGGCTAAATGAAATTGCTGAAGAGAAAAATCTTTCTGAATAGCAGGAAATCGAAACAGTATAGTAGCAGGTGATCCTCAGTAGTTCCAGGTTTGGTTTAGATAATCCTTCCCAAGTTCAAAAATTTATCTGAATTGCTTCAGTTTGGGGTCTGGTGTGGGGAATTTTGTATAATTTTCTATATTTCCTTGTTCTGTGAAAAAAATATTAGAGCAGCACTTCTTGTTATATTCAAATATTTCTAATCTATTCGAATCTAGGCATGCAGAATTTAGTGTATCAGCTACACTTACAGGAATATTTGTTTCAGATTCTTATTCACATTGAGCTTAATTGGGGTCTCAGATTATGTCTGACAAACTCCTTCTTCCAAACCAACTAATTTATTCATAAATGCACATCTTCCTTTTTTCCCTAGCAACCAAATCTTTTAACATCCTATCAAATGTTTTAATGGACTTAATAGATTTCACAGCATGTTTATCTATTTTAATAACTTATTTTTTTTTTATTTTGGGGGGAATCCCCGGGTGGCTCAGCGGTTTGGAGCCTGCCTTCGGCCCAGGGCCTCATCCTGGAGTCCCAGGATAGAGTCCCATATCGGGCTCCCTGCATGGAGCCTGCTTCTCCCTCTGCCTGTGTCTCTGCCTCTCTCTCTCTCTCTCTGGATCTCTGTGTGTCTCTTGTGAATAAATAAATAAAATCTTAAAAAAAATTTTTTTGGAAACTTGCTTATTGCAATATGTTTTGGCATAGTTTACGTGTTGTGTTTCCATTAATGGTAGGGTTAAGTTGTTAAATTTTAAAAATTTGAATTGAATTTGAAGCAAAAAAGATTTACGCAAAAATCATGTCAGCCATGAATCTGATAATTGTTAAATGTATTTCAATGATATCCTGAAAAGAAACATTAATGCTGATTGGTATCAATTTACAAACTGCTGTCTTTTTCTACCATTTTATTACTGTTTTTTCCCTCTTTTAATCTCACAGGGGTGCCCTCACAAGCACACATATATCATCCAAAATTTCTACTTACTTCCTAAACTCCCAATTCACAGATAATCTAATGATGTGTAAGTATATTTCATATATGCCTACATATATATTTCATATATACCTCATATATATTTCATATATACCTCATATATATATAGAAAGAGAGAGAGAGAGAGAGAGAGAGGGTAATGAGGACAGTTTTGTTAGTTTTCATATGATTTTTTTTGAAAATTTTGTAAAAATAGGTTTGATGAAGTATAATCTACATATGGCAAAACTACACCTTTTCAGGTATACAGCTCAAAGAACTTTGAAAAAGAGCTATAGTCATGTAAGGACTAAAACAGTCAAGATAATAGACTTCATCCATCATTCCAAAAAGTTCTCTCATGGCTCATTGTAGCAATGCCTTCCTCCTACCCCAAGCTCCTGACAACCACTAATCTGGTTTCTGCTCCTAGAGACTTTAATAGAATGCCATGTAGATGGAATATCATGGTCATATAGCCTTAGTATAGTGTTCTGGAGATATCCATGTTTTTATATTCCTTTTTATCATTGAGTATATCATGTAGAGATGTCTTAATTTATTAAACTATTTCTAAGCTTATGGATATTTCTGATGTTTACAGTTTAGGATATTATGAATAAGTTGTCATGAACATTCATGTGCAAATTTTTGTGTGGACATATACTTTTATTGCTCTCATAAATACTGAAAAGTGATATTGTTGAGACTTCTGACAGGTGCACATTTAACTTTATGCCAAACTGCCCAACGGTTTTTCAAAGTGAATATACGTCACTTTGTACCCCACTTAGTCATATATGAGAATTCCAGGTGTTCTGCATCCTTGTTAGCACTTGCTATTGTCAGTTTTTTAAAGCTATTTTAATAAGTATGTAGAAGAATCATAAATGATTTTGATTTATATTTTCCTAATGACTGATAATTGAGAATCTGTCCATGTGTTTATACGCCACTCACTTGGTGGAGTCTGAGCTAATCTTTTCTCCACCTAAATTTTTTTCTTATTATTGAGTTGTAAGACTTTCTAAATCTATCTATCTATCTATCATCTATCTATATTTATCTATCATCATCTATTAATTATCTTATTTATCTATCTATCCACCTATCAATCTATCATCTATCTTCTTTATGAGTTTTACCTTCAGGAACATCAACATATTCTTTTTCAAGTTTACAACTCAAGAAAGATAGTATTGTAGCCCTGGTATGGAGAAGTGTGGTCATTATTATAAAATAAAAAGAGATATAAGTGGACCAGCACTGTCTTGTCTGAGTTCACCCCAGCCCATTCCTGCACCTACTAATTCTGGTCTCCTTCTCCCTTCTTCCAACAAAAGTATTGAATACTGTCTCCAATCGGTATCTCAAGGAGGTTTCTGAGACAGTTGTAGAAGGCTCAAGATGAAGGCTGGCCATTCAGCCACAAGCCTGATAAGGCCTGTGTTTCTCTGACCAGAGGTGTGAACCCCGAGGGCCCAGCCGGCCTCTCCCAGGGCCTCCATGGAGCAAGCTGAGCCACCTTGGAAAACAGAGTTAAATGGAATATTTTTGTACCTGATGTTTACAGATGCTTTTGGGAAGTTACCAATAAAAAGACTCTGTTACTAAAAAAAAAAAAAAAAAAAAAAAAAAATTGTAATTACAAAAAAATTACAAAAATTTGTAATTTAAAATTACATTAATAATTTAAATATATAAATATTTATATTTTATTTTTATAAATATTTTATATATTTATAAAAATATATAAATATATTTAATTTATAAAATATATTTATGTTATATATATTATATATTTATATATAAAATATATTTATATCTATAAATAGATATAAAATATTTATAAATATTTTAATATAAATTAAAATAAAAATGTAATGTAAAAAATTACAAAAATTAATTTATTTTATTTATTTATTTATTTATTTATTTATTTATTGTATTTCCCTCATGATCTAAAATTCATATCTATTCATGGGTTTACTTAGGGAAGGGGCTTCCCGGCTAGAACAGAAGCTCTTGAGGACTGGAGACAAGTCTGCACAGCATAGGGACTCAATCAGTGTGTTAGATGATTGTTTTCTCTTCAAGCATTTCTCCAAGAAGACTCTGAGCTCCGTGCTTTGTGGTCAGAGTGGACTCAGGTTTTGGGGTCCGAATGGTGGGCTGGTCTCCATTCAGCTGCTTAAACCTCCGGTGGAGCTGCTCGATCTGGTCTGACGAGAAGCCGGTCTTGCCCACGAGCTCCTGAAAAGGGACACCTGGGTGGCTCAGGGGTTGAGCATCTGTCTTTGGCTCAGAGCGTTTTCTCAGGATCGAGTCCCACATTGGGATCCCTGCAAAGAGCTCGCTTCTTCCTCTGCCTGTGTCTTTGACTCTGTCTCTGTCTCTGTTTCTCTCTCTCTCATGAATAGATAAACAAAATCTTTATATATATATATATAATTTATCTTTATATAGATAGAACCTCCAGGAGAAAGACTATGCCAACGCTTTATCTCAGCTGGGATAGGGAATTGCTCCCATGACAGTTCCCTCTTCCCTACACAGATTAAGAAATTCAGGATCAGAGAACATAACCCAGTTTGGAAGTTCATACTGATAATTCAAAAATACATCTAAATCCATAGCTATGACTGTGACTATTATTGCTGCTGTATTTCTAATAATTACAAAGATGTTTAGTGGCTAAATTCTATGTATTCCCGCATTTGTCACAGGATCATACTGTTGTCCACATTACCACTAGGAATATGTAATTTAGTTAATTTCACAAAACCCAACATAGAGAAAAGCAATTATTGATTAAACAAAACATACTAATTTTGATTCAGCTCAATTTAATAAGGGTAGGAGTTAATATCTCTTTTTTGGAGTTAGTGGCTCTGTGTTTTGGTAAAAGAGTAATAAATATTTCTCTCTCCTGGCTAACAGAAATTTTACCAGTATTTTGTTCTGTTCTGTGATTTTTCATTGATTCACACCTATTAGTATAAATCTGTACAATGCTATATGTTCTTATAAATTTTCCAAATTAATCTTTCACAAAAATAAAAGAAAGCTTAATACCTACTGCAATCTAAAAAAGTTTCAGATTATAAGTATTTTTTTGTACGATCAAGTAGATATTATATTGAGACTGATCTACATTGTCTACTTCAACTGAGATTAATTTATTTTGACTTTGAGATACAGAAATTCTCTTGCCAATATTTATTTAGTATTGTAATTTTCCATTTCATCATCTTCAAAGTAGGGATCATGAATATTTATAAGTCAGGTCTTTTTTGCATGTGTGGGATGATTTGAACTCGAATTCTGAAGTTCATGATGTTTAATTTACATAGTGCTATGAAACGAATAGTGGTAGAAGTCACCATATATACAAAGCTTATGCTGTCAAGGAAAGTTAGAGGGGAAGGGGATGGGAAAATTTTATATTTTATTCCAAAGTTTATAAATCTAATATTAAATATTTAAAGACAATTAAGATGTACAATGGAAAGAGTTTGGCCATTCAATGATTTATGCTCATTATTGGTTCATTTTTGATTAATGTGAAATACTTCATTAATACACAGTAACTTATATAAGAGTATAAAAATAGAGGACACCTGGGTGGCTCAGTGGTTGAGCGTCTACCTTTGGCTCAGGGTGTAATCCTGGAGTCCCAGGATCTAGTCCCACATTGGGCTCCCCTCAAGGAGCCTGATTCTCCCTCTGCCTATGTCTTTGCCTCTTTCTCTTTCATGAATAAATAAATAAAATATTTAAAAAAGAAAAAAAATAAAAAAATGTAATGAATAAAAGAAGCATTTATATATTTCCCAACCAGCTCAAAATATAGACCATTTTTAATGTCTTTAATGAACCTTTTGTAAAATCCCCTCTCTGTCTCTGTCTCTCTCTCTCTTCCCTCCCCCTACTGCCTTATATTCTCAACCCACTGTCAAGGAAGCTTTTATAAATATTGTGTTTACTATTCCTTTGATTTTTAAAATTTCAATTTTATTTTTATAATAGTTACATTTATAAATTATATGTAATAAACTATACATATTTAAACGATACAATTTGATAAGTTTTAACCTGTGCATGCCTGTAAATGTCTGTGTATCTATACACACACATACATACAAACCTATCACCACAGTCAAGAAACTAAAAATATCTATCACACTTCAAATTTCCTCTGTACCTTTGCAATACTTCTTTCTTCTACCCTGCCTCCTAAAAACAACCAATCTGTTTTCTCTCATTTTAGACTTGTTTGCATTTTCTAGAGTTTTATATAAATGAAATGATTTGGTAAGTACCCTTGTTTGTTTGTTTTGTTTCAGAATAATTGTTTTGAGATTCATCTGTGTTTTTGTGTGCCTGTCTTTTTATTTCTAAGTAGCATTGCATTTCATGAATATGATACATTTTGCTTATCCTTGATGAACTATGTATTTTCTCATTTTTCATTTATAAATATCATAAACAAAAGTGCTATGAATATTTGTGTACATGTCTTGGAATTTTTTAAAGATTATTTAATTATTTATTTCAGAGATAGAGAGTGTGGAACATGAGTAGGGGGAGGGACAGATGGAGATGGAGAGATAGGGAATTTCAAGCAATCTCACCCAGTGAGATTGTTTTCACTCAATCTCCCTTTGAGTTTCACTCAAACTCAATCACCCAGTGAGGAGTTTTAGTTTAATAGTTTTAGGTTATAGATTTGGATCAATGAGCAATTTTAACTTAAGTTTTTATCAGCTTTTTTCTTCATCTGAATATCCAATTTTCAAACAATTTTAGAAAACCAATTGTTCTTTTACCACTGAATCTTCTTTACTCTTTTATCAAATATCAATTGATTATAAATGTATCAGTAAATTTCTAGATCCCCTTTCTTGTTCCACTTGTTTAGTTGTCTGTATTTGTGTCAGTACCACACTGATTAATATAACTTAATATAACTTGATTAATATAACTTAAATCTTGAAGTCAAGAAGTGTAGTCCTCCAACTTTGCTCTTTTTCAAACTTTAGTCTATTTTAGATCCATTTTATTTTCATATCAATTTTATAATTGACTTATCAATAACTACCCAATAAAAAAGACTTCTGGGATTTTAATTGGGTTTGGGTTGAGCCTATACAGCACTTTATGAAGAATGGTGTCTTGATTCTTCCTATTCATGAACATGGTATATTGCTCTAGTTATTTAAATCATACATCTCTCTCAATAATGTCTTTGGTTTCCATTGTTTAATCTTATCCATCTTTTGTCAGATGTATTCTTGAGTATTTAATTGTTTATGTTAGTGTAAAGAAAACAGTTGTTTTGATTCCAATTTTGGATTGTTTGTTATGAACATATAGAAATGCATTAGATTTTTGTACTTTCATCTTGTGTTCTACCAATTTGATAGTCTAATTTGTTAGTCCTAGTTACTTTTCTGAAGATTCAATAGATTTTCTAAGTATGCAATCATGCCATCTATAAATAAAAACATTTGTCCTTTTTTTTCTTCACAGTATTATAGTTTTATTTCTTTTTCTATTTGGCATTCTGGCTAGATTTTCCAGTAAAATGTAGAATAGAAATCATGAGAGCAAACATACTTATTACGGGAAAACATTGTTATTTAACATTTAATATGAGATATTATCTGTAGATATTTCATAGGTATCTTCCAATAGCTTAATAAAAAGATATTTTCTTTCCAAGTTTATGGGTAGTTTTCTTAATTGGTCCAGAAAGATAATTATCTCTTTTATTGTTTCCTCTTAAAGAATCAAATATTGGTTTCATTGATATTCTCTATTATTTTTTTGTTTTCTCTTTTTGTGATTTCCACTCTAACCTCTGTTATTTCCTTTTTTTTTTTTTAATTTTTCTTATTGGAGTTCAATTTGCCAATATATAGCATAACACCCAGTGCTCATCCCGCCAAGTGCCCCCCTCAGTGCCGGTTACCCAGTCACCCCAACCCCCTGCCCACTTCCCCTTTTACTATCCCTTGTTCATTTCCCAGAGTTAGGTGTATCTCATGTTTTGTCACCCTCACTGATATTTTCACTCATTTTTCTCTCCTTTCCCTTTATTCCCTTTCACTAATTTTTATATTCCCCAAATGAATGAGAATAATGTTTGTCCTTTTCCAATTGACTTATTTCACTCAGCATAATACCCTTCAGGTCCCTCCATCTCAAAGAAAATAGTGCGTATTTGTCATTTCTAATGGCTGAGTAGTATTTCATTGTATACATAGACCATATCTTCTTTATCCATTAATCTTTCGATGGACACCGAGGCTCCTTCCACAGTTTGGCTACTGTGGACATTGCTGCTATAAACATTGGGGTTATTTCCTTTCTTCCATTTAAATTTACTCTTCATTTTCCGTTTCTTTTTTTTTTATTTTTTAATTTCATTTTATTCATAGAGACACAGAGAGAGAGAGAGAGGCAGAGACACAGGCAGAAGGAGAAGGAGGCTCCATGCAGAGAGCCTGATGCAGACAGCCCGATGTGGGACTCGATCCTGGGTTTCCAGGATCATACCCTGGGCTGCTAAACCGCTATGCCACCGGGGCTGCCCTCATTTTCCAGTTTCTTAAGATGTAAAAAGAAATCCTTGATTTTCACAGCTTTCTGCTTTTTTAACATATGCATTTAATTCTATAAGATACCTTTGAGTACTGCTGGTGGTGCATCCCACAAATTACTTGTTGTGTTCATATTTTTATACACTTTAAATTCTTTCTTATTTCCCTTTTGATTTCTTTCTTGAATTATGTGCTTTTTAGAAATGTGTTATTTGGTTTCAAAATATTTGGGATATAATAGTCTATTTATCCTTTCTCTTGTTAATGAGCGTTTGGATTATACCCATTATGTTGCTATGAAGTAATGCTACTAAAACTGTTCTTACATACAGATCATGGTGTGTGTGTGTGTGTGTGTGTGTGTGTATACCAACATATCCCCCGGAGAAATCTTAAATATATATATATATATATATATATATATATATATATATATATATATTCACTCTTACCAGATAAAGTTAATTGCTTACTAATTCCAAAATATACATTTACAACACTGAAGCAATGTCTGCTGTTGTACATTCTAATCAACATATGCCAATTATAACAATCTTTTTGGCATTAAAAATGGTTTAAATTTTACCTCTCTCTGATAATTAACACAGTTGAGCTTCTATTTATGTGTTTATTCTCTTTCCATATATTATTTATTTTTATTGTCCACTAAAAAACATAGACTGCCTCTTTCCTCTTCTTCTTCTTCCTCTTCTACCTCCTCCTTCTCTTCCTCCTTTTCATGAGTCTTATGCTACTTTATATTTTGGGGGGACACTAAGCCTATGTCATTTATATGTGTTGTAAATATTGTCTTTTAGTCTGTGGCTTGTTCTCCTCTCACTTCTTTTAGTTTGTTTTAACCTTTTTTTAAAAGAAATTTATGTTTTACATTCTTCTAACTTGAACTTCTTTCATCATTAGTGTTTTTTGTGTGTTGTTTAAAAATAGTTTTCTTGGGGTGTGTGGGTGGCTCAGTCAATTAAGTGTCCAACTCTGAATTTTGACTCAAGGTCCTGAGATTGAGTGCTGTGTGAGGTGTGGAGCCTGCTTAATATTCTCTCTCCCTTTCCCTTTGCTTCTTCCCCACCCACTCACAAATGCGTACTATCTCAAAAAATGAAATAAAATCTTTTATTATTCCAAAGTCACAAAGATATTTTCTTAAGTTATCTTCTAGAATTTTAATTTTTCACATTCAAATTTTTAATCCTTAAGATATTTAATTTTTATATTTTAACATAAAAGTGTGATTCAATTTCATTTTTTCTCATTGCTTATGAATTTTCAGAATCCTATACTTAATTTTTTAAGTTTATATCCTGTGGATATGCAAAATTCACTTGTTTACTTATCACATTTCCCTTATGAATGACTCTGCTTTGTTAGCATAAACATTGGTCCAAATCTGTCTAGCTTACTATTCCTGTAAATCTCATGTATTATTTTAGATCTTCTCTTTTATCATTATTTTTATCCTCCATATTTGCTTTATTGAAATGTTGTTGCTGTATTTATATATATGTAAATCATTAATAATGCTTCATATTTGATTTAATATTTGTTTACTAATGTATTTTCCTATGTGTCCTTTTTCTCAAAACTTCTTTCTAGAATAATTTTTATTCTTCCTGAAGTACTTCTTTTAGAATATTTTTTTAAGAAGAGTCTGGTGATGGCAAACTTTGTTTTATTTGAGGTCACAATGAATTTATTTTACATTTGCTCTTGGAATACAGTTTTGTTGAAAATTTTAAGTTGACCGTTATTGTCTCTTAATATTTCAATGTCTTTTTTCTTTCATTTTTTACTGCTGAGAAGTCTGCTGTCAGTTTAAATATATTGTAATAATTAGTCTTTTCTCTTGCTGCCTTTAAGATCTTTTCATGTTATTGTTCTACATTTTATTTTAATGTCCTGGAAGTTTCTTACTCACTAAATTTCCCAAATTTTCTCTCCCATGTCCAATCCTTCAGAAACTACTATTAAACATATGACACATGTCTTTCTATTCTTCATATATTAATCAATTTTTCATATCATTATTTTCCAAACTATATTTTGAGTTTATTTTTCATCTTAATCTTCTAGTTCACTAGTTTTTTCACCTGTGCCAAATATTGTTTGTTTCATCTGTATTATTGATTTTTGACACATATTATTTATTTTCAAAAGTTGTATTTGACTTCTATTTGCTTCCTGATCATCTGGATATTTTCTTAGGTATTTGTTCATGTTTTCCATAAAATTATCTTATTTTGATATAATCTGACATATTTTTAACATCTGTATTGGTAATTTAAAATTCTAAAGTCTTTTTAGAAACCATAAATCTATTGTTTTTCTAACTCTGTTATTTAAAAAGAAAGCTTGCTGTCACATATGATGATTTGTTTCCTTGTGTATTTGCTAATTGTGTTATTTCTATTGTTATTTCTATTGTTATTTCTATTGTTATTTCTATTATTTTACTGAAGTTAGTCTATGAGTATAACCAGGATACTAGTTTGAAGATGTTTTGCCCTTTTCTCTATAGAGGATTGGCATTTTTTCCTGTGTTAGGTGCAATGTCAACATTAAATAGGAATCACTTGAATTTCTCAGCCTTGGGGTTTTCTGAAGCTTGGTGATGGAATAACTATGTTATACTTCACAATATCTGTGTTTTCAGCTTACTCTCAATTCTTAAACTTTTCTTGTCAATTCAGGCATACATTTAAAACTATATCCATTAAAATCCATTCACCATCTTTGTATTTTGAGGGGGTAAAGAACTAATTCCCATGTTGCAGGAGACATGGGTCTTACGATTTATTTATTCATTCAAAGCTATGTTTGGGGAACTCACACCTACTTTGTGTCTGTGCCTGATTGACGGCTAAAAATATAGTGGGTATAAAAGGAGTCTATGTTGCTGCCCTCATGAAGTTTAGATTCTAATAGGGCCAGAGAGACAGATTTTGTGTGTATAAGTAGTGCTTAATGTTATGACAACAAATAGCGTTAAAAAATAGAATTAAGAGGATATGATAATGATGATATTGATGATAATGGCATATGTCTATGTGTGCGGGGAAGAGTGGGGATATTTGGGGATAATAGTCAACAAAGTCTTCTTGAAGAAAGCATTTAAATAGAGACCTAGATAAAGAAAGAGTCATGTGAAAATGATTTAAAAAAAAATATGAAACAGCAAGTGTAAAGGCTTAGAGATCCTATGGAGCGGAGAAGTTGGGATGTCCCAGGGACAGAAACAAACCCAGTGTGGTTGAAGCACCGTGAAAAAGAGTGAGCATGATAGCAAAAGAGGTTCTTGTGAACCATAGTACACAATTTGACTCTTGTTTTGATCATGATGAGAGTTTTACACGTATCAGTTACACTATGTAAATTTTTTTCACAGTAAATACCATTCTACCTATTTAATTGTGATTAGGGGGGACCAATTAGGTGGCTTTTGCAATAATTCAGTCAAGAGATAATGATGGCTTGGACCAGGACAGACTAGTAGAGGTAGGGAGTAGTGACTGGATTGGGGATGAATTTTCAAACTAGAGCTTCTAGGATTTATTTATTAGTTAGATATGGTTGTGAAGGAAAGAAATGACAAAGTGATCACTTGAGTTTTTGGCCTGAGTAATTCTGTTTATGGTGGGACATTTCCTGAAGGCACAGAGCAGTTCTAGAGAGGTAGAGAGTAGAACTTTTATAGCAGTGGAATACCTGAATTGGAAACAGAGTGGATTCAGTAGATTTACAGTATGTCTAGTGGTGCTGTTGTGTCCATCAGATATTTAGGAAAACTCAAAAAGTACAATTATTTGGAAATTTACAAATAATAATACAACCAGCAGTTTTATTTTATTTTTTTTAATATTTTATTTATTTATGCATGATAGTCACACAGAGAGAGAGAGGCAGAGACACAGGCAGAGGGAGAAGCAGGCTCCATGCAGGGAGCCCAACGTGGGATTCGATCCCGGGTCTCCAGGATCACACCCTGGTCCAAAGGCAGGCGCTAAACCGCTATGCCACTCAGGGATCCCACAACCAGCAGTTTTAAAACTATAAGCAGTATTTGGCAATTTTTGCCTGTTAAATTTATAAAAAAAATTAAAAAATCAGCTGAGGTAAAAAAATTGTAAATATATTCAACAACAACCTGTGGGAGTATAGCTTCCTGAAATTGCTTTAGTTACCACATATCTAAAGCCTTAAAACATACATGCCTAAAAACATGCTTATTTTATGTATGGACAGTTATCCTATGAAAATAATTATTGAAAAGCTCGAATAATTACAGGGTCAATGTGAAAAACAGTTTCATAGCAAAACAAAGAGGAGATATGTGTGTGTGTATGTGTGTGTGTAATGGAATACTATATAATCATGAAAAATTGTGCTATAGATTTAGGTATTTCCAGTTCTTAAACTCTAGACACATGGAAATATTATATTACCTTATTCTTTACTAATTGGATAGGCCTGTATAATCAGTTCTGTGTAGAGGACAGTGAGGGGCAGCGATGTATTTCATCTCTGGAATAGAAATGTAATTATAATAGTAAGTCCCTATAGTGCTCTATTTTCCATCTTGTACAGCCTTGAGCAGTTAAATGGTTACAGTGAGTTTTCACACTGTATGATCATATAGCATAAGCCAGAAATGAAGTTTGCTGTTGCCTGTTCTTAATATTTTATTCTGGTAGCTACTACACACAATCTAACTTTATTTAGTAGATACACATGTTTATTGATATGGAAAGGTGTTCATGACATATTGCTTCATTAAAGAACATTTTAGAAAAAAAAAGATGCAGAATATGATCTTGTTTCTGCACACCTCTATGTGTGTGTAAGAGAGCTTGGAACGGTTAAAAGTAGCTGGAATGGATGGGATTGTGTTTTATTTCTATTTATTTCTATTTATTTCTATCTTTTTATGTTTATGTATATTGTTTTATGATTTTTTTATAATGAGCTTGCTTTCATAATAAAAAAATACATTTCTGAATAAATACACTAAATATATCCATCAGACAAGTTTTTGCACAGCAGATGAAAACAAAAGTAGCTTATATTGGTCATTCATTGATACATCTGACTCATGGCATTTCTGTACATTACCAAGCCCCTGAAAAAGTTTTTGGCAAAAGGAGTGGTATAAATAATCACTGATGCTGGTAATATATGTGACACTTTTTTTTTTCTTCTCCCTGCTCAGTGAATATCAGAGTCACAAATACTTTTTCTTAATAAAAAAAAAAAAAAGAAAAGAATCAGTATAGTTCCTTTAATCAATTGGCTTCAGCTGACTTTCCAGCTTCTTCAACTTGGGCCAGCTTAAAAACAAATACCCGAAGAGTGACCATGATGCCCTCTTGTAGTAGAAAGACCTGTCTCGAGGTAGAAGGGCTAATCTTGGTGGAGTTGTTGACACCTTGTGTGACCTTGAGTGAATCATCTGACCTGATTGTGTGTGCACGTGTGTGTGTTCATCAATCCTTTTAAAAAATTAAAAGAGATGGGGAGGACTGGTGGCTCAGTGGTTGAGCGTCTGCCTTGGGCTCGGGTCATGATCCCTGGGTCCTGGAATTGAGTCCTGCATCTGGATCCCCACAGGGAGCCTGCTTCTCCCTCAGTCTGTGTCTCTGCCTTTCTCTCTGTGTCTCTCAGGAATAAATAAATAAAATATTTAAGAAAAACGGTATGCATAACCAGAGGTAGACTAAGTTACAAGTTACTAATTTCAGCAAGAAAAGTAGTTTATGTTACCATTAGCAAATACAAATGAATGAACTCAAGAAACAGAAAATAATATGTTTTACCTTAGGAGAATTATTTACAAATGAAATGTTAGTAATTTTGAACATTAATTTTACCTAGAAGTTTTAGAGGTTTTCAGAAAGTAAAGATGTGATGTGAAATGGTTATTTTATTTTTTTTAAAAGATTTTATTTATTTATTCATGAGAGACACACAGAGAGAGAGGCAGAGACACAGGCAGAGAGAGAAGCAGGCTCCATGCAGGGCACCTGATGTGGAACTCGATCCTGGGACTCCAGATTATACCCTGGGTCAAAGGCCGGCGCCCAACCGCTGAGCCACCCAGGTGTCCCCAAAATGGTTATTTTAAACAGAATCTATTTTGGGGAAATTTGTTCTACTCACATACAGAATAAAAACCTGGAGAACATTTTGATTGTTTTAGTTAAATTATTCTCAAAGGACGTTTGGTATTGGACACAGAGGTTTTTGTTCAATATTATTTTATCTGTTTCTAATGTTGAGATACCAATGAAAGAAAAATTTATTGCTTAAAATGTACAGTCTATGTGCCTGGCATTTTAGCCTATAAACATCTTTGCCACAAATATTTTTTGCACTTTTACCATATAAATAATTTGCTATAAGACAATTTTGCTGTTAAAAAATTAAATCACATAACAGAAAGACATTTATTAAAAAGGACATAATAAAACATAAAAAGTTAACAACAAAATTTAAAAAGCTTTATTGTGAAATACAAAATAGTTTATTTATTTTACTTATTTATTCATGAGAACACAGAGACAGAGAAGCAGAGACACAGGCAGAGGAAGAAG
Organism: Vulpes vulpes; assembly: GCF_048418805.1. Classification (NCBI taxonomy): domain Eukaryota; kingdom Metazoa; phylum Chordata; class Mammalia; order Carnivora; family Canidae; genus Vulpes; species Vulpes vulpes. The sequence continues at coordinate 93,515,098 of NC_132793.1, read as the reverse complement.
CAGGCTCCATGCAGGGAGCCCGATGTGGGATTCGATCCTAGGACTCCAGGATCATGCCCTGGGACGAAGGTGGCGCTAAACTGCTAAGCCATCCAGGCTGCCCCCAAATATTTTAATACATTTAAAATATGTGTGGATTCATTGCAGTACTGGGAAAATAACTGATTTTATCTTGTGTATTGCACATATGTATTTGTCTACAGTCTTCTGTTCATAGAGTTATATGTTTATTTTTGCTTGTTGATTCATCTCTTCATTTGACATTGCACTTTTTCTTTTCTCACTAAAATGTCTTCCTTCAGGAACTCAGGATGGTGCACTCAGTTAAGCATTTGACTCTTGGTTTCAGCTCAAGTCATGATCTCATGGTCATGAGATTGAGACCTGTGTGGGGCTCCATGATCAATGTGGAGTCTGCTTAGGACTCTTTCCCTCTGCCCCTTCCCCCTACTCATGCACATGTCTTCTATCTCTCTCTCTCTCTCTCTCTCATCAATCAATCAAACCAAAAGTCTTCCTTTAATTAAGAGGTGTATCATTTTTCAAATACTAGATAGGCTGCATATTTGTAAATGGCCTTTATTGTGTTGTGAAAGTCTTGTTCACCGTTTTTTTCTTGACATATTGTAACATGTCCATTGATAAATATTCCAAAGTTCCATGGGAAATGTGGATTCAACACTCTGTACCACTGTATAGACCATTATGAGGACTAATATAACATAATATAGAGATGGTACTGTGTCAATAGCTAAATGGAACCAACCTGTCAGCTAGTTGATAAAACCAACAAACTGTCTAAATAAGCTGTTGGTAGGTTTTTAAAAGATTTTCATTGCAAAATTGCTTTAAGACCAACTAGTTATGCAGTAAAAACGCTTGATGTAAAGATCCCCACAGTGAAACTTACCTGGAATCTACAGAGTGATCATCATGGACTCTGCTAGATCCATTCATTTCATAACCTAGCAAATATTTGTTGGGTGCCAACTACATGTCATCTGCTCTACTTTTGCTGGGTTTTCCCTGTTGTGAAAACCAATCTGTGTTGTGATATGATGATGTTCTTTGCATTGGAGGGATTACCAACCTAAGGGGAGGAAACATGAGAAAAGAAGCCATTAAAATCTGGGCCAAAAATAAATAAATAAATAAATAAATAATAAATAAATAAATAAATAAAATAAAATAAATAAAATAAAATCCCGGCCAGAGTAGAAGTTTCCTTATGGTGTTGTGAGACAGAAGAGGGATATCTAAGGGAGTGATATGCCAGGGGTCACATCAGATTCATTTTCAAAGAACAAGATTCCTGGTGGGGAATGGAAAAACAAGAATGCACACTCAAGAAGCAGTGGGTTGCTGCAAGTAGGGTGTGTATCCTAGAAAGTGTCAGGTGATTAGATAAAAGAATGAGAAATCCTACAAATTATGAGCCTCTGTGTTTCTATAAGGCTGAACAATTTGAAAGCCACCGTAGATGTGGTGAGCAGACTTTTGGAAGAATGATTTGAACATGATAGAAATGAATTCTTTTTTTTTAAAGAGTGATTTCTTCAGGAAAGGAAAACATGTTAAAGAGAGTAAGATGAGAAACAGGGTTTCACTCTCATTGTGATGCAGGTGATCTGTGAGGAGGGCGTGGAGCACAGACAATACAGACAAGGATTTGGAAGAGGGAGCAAATTCATATCACTTTTGGATGTTGGAATTCTCTTGAGTTGATGATCAAAAGGAACTTGAGGGAGAAAGAAGAACAGAGAAATTCTGTCCTGGATATTCTTGATTAATGCAGATTATGAATAAAAACATCAGGAAGTTGAGAAGGTGTTAAACTAATTTGGGTTACTTTAAGTTTGAGATGCATATCAAATACTCAAAGGAGGCAATATCTATTAAGCTGAGGATGGGATTCTGAGGTCACAAAATTATGGTCCTTCCTAGATAAACATCTAATTGAGTATGAATACATGCTGGAAATTTCTATAATTTTATTTCCCATATTTGGCTATGCATGATTGCTTGCTTAGGAATGCAAAGGCAAAGCAGAGAGTCAGAGGTGACATTCTGCTGCTAATTCTTAATGTTTTGACAGTCTGTTTAAGTAGGATAAGCAATGGGTTTGGAGTAGCAAGGTTGAATTCAAATGAACCTTCACTTAAGAGTTAAGTGACCTTGAGGAAATACATTTCTCAAGAGTTCAGATTCTGTATTGATGAAATGCACTAAGGACTCTCCAATATCCTTTCCATAGCTCATCTTTATTATTTATTTATTTTTCTTGTTTTCATCATCTTTCTTATTTAGAACAAGATCTAAACCAAGAATTTGCTTTAATTCATCACCTACCAATGGTCTTGGATTTGGGATTAGCAGTTTTGTAATCTGTATATGTAATTTATAGCTAAAGGGAGAATGAACATTATTATTTTTTTAAAATATTTTATTTATTTATTGATGAGAGACACAGAGACAGAAGAGGCAGAGACATAAGTAGAGAGAGAAGCAGGCTCCATGCAAGGAGCTTGATGTGGGACTCGATCCCGGGACTCCAGCATCACGCCCTGAGCCAAAGGCAGACATTCAACCACTGAGCCACCCAGGTGTCCCCAACATTATTATTTATATAGTGAAATCCACTTTATACATTTCACTGTTGACCCCAATTATCTTGTGATTCCAGATGGCTAGTTTGTTTACTCAATTTGAATTTGTCCTAATTTTTTTTGAATGCCATAAAGATATCCTTCATGTATTCCATTGTGTAAGACTCAAAAGGCAATCATTCAAGGAAACAAGATCTAGGACCACATCCTGGAGCAGCTGTAGTCCTACAGAATTCTCTTCAATTTAGAGGTCAAAGGGGAGCCCTCAATTCACCAGTTAAAGTCTTTTACATGAAGTACTGAAACAGTGATATTTGGGGTCCTTTTTGTTGTTTATTAAAATATTTTAATATCTTCTTGTTCCTAACTTTTCCTCCTATTTTTTTTTCTCTCTCTCTGATGCTACCCATTTACAAAGTAATGGGAAAATGTCACTTTCTCCCCATTCTAACACTTTTTAGTTCTTCCAGTATTAGGCTTATGTTATCAGTAAAGCTGCCATCTCTTTATATATTCTCATTAACTCATTTATTCAACAAGTATTTATTGAGCACCTTCTAAGAGCCAACACACTGTAGTGGCACTGATGATTTAATGATCATAGAGAATAACATAGCTCCATGCTCCTCCCCCATGACATTTACAGTCCAGCGCTCCTAAAAGTCCAAAAGTGTGATTTAAATTGTAATTGACATAGCTGAATGATCAATACTCAGGACAAGGAAGAAAAGCTACATGTACCATCTACTGCAAAAACTGCAGGGGAATTTTAGAGAAATCAAATGTAATCTCATATTATATATGGGATAAGATTTAGAGAATGTTAATCTAAGGTCATAATATACTTTGCAAGCATTTATTTACTGTCATGATATGACTTCGTTAAAATATTTGGAACAGAATGACAGACAATATGAAGAACTGGCCTTATAAGATTAGAAATTAAGTATAAAAAGCATTTAAAGTGGTATGGTATTTCTAGATATAGAATTTCTGATAGCTTTCATATTATGAAGATACATCAAATAAAGGGTTTATGAGTAAGGTTTTAATCCAAATACTGATATAATACTCCAGATGTTTTGAAAAATTACTGAAATCTAATAAATATTAATAAAATGACAAATGTCTAACTTAAAAGATTTAGACTCATTCTTATTCAGTCTAGTACAATGAAATACAGGTCAATTATATATTAATAATATATTTTCTTAGTAATTAGAAAACATCACTTCACCATATCTCTAATTTCTGGAGCCCAGAAGATGTTATTTGACATGGGAAGTTAGATAAAAATAAAATCTTTAAGACAAATTAAAATGGTTAGGTCTGTTAATAGTGAACCATGCGGCAACTTGATTGATGAAGTAAGAATTTTCTGAATGAGCAAACGACAATGTGCAATCAATTCTAGAACTGGCAAGGCAAGGGAGCTGAACCTCATGGACTGCCTGATTCCCATTTATTATGGAAGGTTCTGAGGAAGCTTGCAGATGTAGTCTTTATTAATTCCAATATTTTATTTTATACCTGAATTTATAACTGGGTCTTAAAATCAAATAAGATGCTATTGTATCACATCTGCTTGTTTCATAAATAAGAGGCACACTCAGATGGTGTCATTGGCCATTTTCAGAAGATGAATCCCTGTAGCATTCAAAGTTGTTCTGCTACATTTGTAGATTGTTTTCCATTTAAATAGAAAGAAAAGTTAGGAAAAGTTCCCAATAATCTGCATTTGTTGCTCAGGATAAATAAATGAGAAGATATGTTTTATTTCTTAACATTTTTCTCAATGCCCTATCATGATACCCATGTGGATTGGGTTTTTAGAAGGGAAAAGGAATATAGCATGCAACAATCAGGCCTTCCCTGGGAGGGGACATCATGGTAGGGAGAAGGTGACCATTTTGTTTCCAGAGGTGACCTTTTAGGTGCTAGTATGACAGAGTTATCAGGGGATTGCTGAGAGTTGCACATCAGATAAGCACTGTGTGATTGGAGAGATGTCTAGCAAAATTTAGACAATCTCTTTTTTCAGATATACCAATGTGACTTCTCATTAAAGCATGAGAAGAGGGATGCCTGGGTGGCTCAGTGGTTAAATGTCTGCCTTCAGCTCAGGGCACGATCCTGGGATCAAGGCTCTCCTCCCTCCGGGGAGCCTACTTCTCCCTCTGCCTGTTTCTCTGCTTCTCTCTGTGTGTCTCTCATGAATAAATAAATACAATCTTTAAAAAAAAAAGCATAAGAAGATAGACACAAGGATGTTTTCAAAAATATGTTTGATTTTCTTAATGTAAAGCAAATAATTTTATAATAATCTTTTTATGGTCCTCTGAATATTATTTCAATATTTCTGAGTTGTATAATTGAGTCGTACACACGTGTGCATATAAATATTTTTGTGGCTGTGGTTTCTAAAAAGTTATGCACCTATATATATATACTATATACTGTATGTGTGTGTGCATTACACATACACGTGTACACACAATCAGGTATACACAAAATCGATTCAATATCACGGGAGCAAGAATCTCAAATAAAAACACATTTCTGGAATGTTATGGGTCATTTTTTATTCATTTGCAGTCTTAACTCAAATTTGAACCCAGGTTTTGAAAATCAAGAGGCTCAGAACATAAACCCAGTGGATCACATGCAGGGTGCAGGTGGGAGGGGGCAGCATTTGTCAAAGACCTCAGTTTCAGTGGAGCTGAAATTCACCTCAAGCAAGGATACAGCCTTCCAAACTCAAAGATTGCATGCTCCTAAATCATAACTTGAAATTCCCTACAAAGGATCCCCGTGGATGGACTTGTGCTTTAATGGAGGGTGCTTTCTGCCTCTCACAAATATTTAAGGGCTAACAATTTCTTTTTGTTTCTCTTCCTTCACACTTTCTTTCACCAGCTCATAATTCCAGGATAGACCTTTCTAAGGCCCACTCTCTGAACAACTGCAGAGGAAGACCATTTGAAGAAACAAAAAATAAGGGTAGCATTTCTTGCAGCTTTTCATGGAATTTTAATGTATGCCTGTAAAGAAGTAATAAACGGGCTATAGTCCATTAGGCAAGAACAAATTTCCCCCCATAATTTTATCTTTGTTTAATTGAATATTTAATTAGTATAAATATGAAACTAATTTTTTAATGTGTTCAATACATTTAGCAGGAAGAGCTGGTGCCGGGCTCTGTCTTGAGGACACTTTCTGCAGATGGGGACAGCCAGCGTGCCCTGCTTGTCCTCCTCAGTGTGCTGATAGAAGTGAGTGGGTCATTTGGCATTAGCAAAGGAGTAAGTTAGCATTTGCACTGAGCTGGATCTGGCCAGACTGTGCATATTGGAAGCTGCAGACAGAGGCTCCTTTCACGTTGATGAATGGGTTTTTTCAAGCGTTCTGCTCCCTAGTTATGAGAAGGGTGACCCGGTCAGGAGACGACTTTATGAAGCTATAAAAAATGTATGTCACTTCGGACTCTCTAATGTCACGGCGAAGGAAAAAAAAAACGTGCAAAAATGGCACAGTAATAAGGCTGTTTTCTATGCTCGAAATAGCTTTCTATCTACAGTCAAACGTAGCCATGAAACTGGGGCAGCCGAGAGTGCCCACCAAGCACCAAGCCCTGTAGCTGGGCAAATCAGAAAAAAAAATATGTATGGCTTTGTTTGGTTTTGCTGGCCTCCACAGAAATACTTATAGTGATGACTACAATGAAGACGGGAAGACATTTCAGAATTCAGGTCTGGTAGCTCTGTGTCAGAACTGAGGAAGGTGCAACTGTCTTTTTAAAAGCCAGCCATGTATTCAAGGTGATGAAGACTTTTAAGTATGCAGAAGAGCCAGAAAAGGAGTCGCTACAAAGCTAACACATTTTGAAAGGGGTCTTTTTGTCTAATATTTTATAAAGTTCTTCTTCTGTATCACAAAGAATTAAAAAAGTAAAGAAGAAGTTTTGTCAGGTACACTGGCCCCTGTGCTTTTAGGTGAATACTCTGGAGTTTACAGATAGTGACATGGTGATTTTAACAAAGGCCATAATTAGACCCATAATTTAGCATTCATTGAATTCTCTCAATTGTCTCATCAATATGCATATTTCACAGTATCAGGTGCTTTCCTTTTTGATATGTCACACATTTCATAATTCATGTTCAAATGTTAATTTACACAGGGTAGGGAACCTTGAGGACCAAGGTCAGAGGTTCTGCCTGTATTAGGGCTTCAGTTAATCACAGGTGAACTTTGAAACGTCTCAATTGGATTCATACACTGGCTTTATCACAGTCAAGTTGTACAACCCTGGAGCATCCTATTCGAAACCCAGGTACCCTTAGTCATGTCGTTTCCAGGGCCTATAAACCTCGTCCTTCCACACACCTGGAATGGGTTAAAACATTATGTAAAAAGCTCCGAGTTCAATACTCCAGGTATAGTGAATTTCAAACTCATCCGTTGTTTTGAAAAAGGAGGCAGAGAACTGAGGTTTTCACCCATAGACACCGGTTTCTCATGTCTCATCTTTTCTTCATGAAGACTTCTACACACATTAGGCTTGCTTCATAGGTCTATTCTGAAGAAAGTTGGTAATGATTGATTCTCTGTGTACTGGTCACTATACTTTGTAGCATTGCAGTCTTTCCAACCTGGCCACAACCGACCAAAAGCCCATGAGATGTCTTGACCAAAGCTTTCTTTCCAGTATATAGACTATTTTGTAAAGCCACTGACCACTCAATCAAGTGTAGACTTCTGAAGGAGTTTGGATGTTAGACTCACAGAAAGAGTTGGTAGTGACAGAGGCAGGCAGGGTGAGGGAAAGACAAGAAGATCTGAACCACAGGAAGGAGAGAGATGAGTTGCTGGGCACCAGAAAAACCTGTGGCATCAAACATGTCCAGGACTCCCCTGAGACCTGACCCATTGACTTGTCCCCATTTTAAAACCCCATCACCTGGAAAGTCCTGAGCTGATTTCTCTTTGTAGCCTGAAGGAGCCAGCCTAACACAACGGTGCCCATTCATTTCAATAAGAGGCCTCTTCTTATTAAGGAGTATTTTTAAACTTTACATAAAAGCAACTAAGGAATAAAAGAGAAATAAGTGATTGCCTTTGAAGTATTATAAAGAAAGGAATGAATACATACTCATTGGAGGCTTCAGATTGCTTAGTTAATTTTATAACCTGGGAAGCAAGAATGATTTAACTGAGTTGGTTTTTCCACCTGAGTGGTTTTGTTTGTGTGTTTATTTTCCTTCAGTAAGAACAGAATTGCTTGCCTGTTTGGATGAGTCCGTTTGGTTTAAGTAGTCCTTCTTGTTAATACATGAGATCAATGCTGTGAAATAAAATAGAGGCAAATTCATGAAAAGTGTCATGAACACCAAATGTAAGAGGGAGAACTAGGGCTGCTGTTAGGCCCCAATATCTGGGTAGTTCTTCATATTCCCATCATGGAATGTCTATGGAGGATGAGAGTGCAGGGAGCAAGCTCTGCCCCTGCAATAGGCAAAAAGGGGTGTGCAGGCAATAAATAATCTTAGAACAATAATAAAACTGACAAAAAGGAGATCTGTTTTTCATTATCACCACCATTCCCTCCCCAACCTTTGGAACACCAGTGCTATCTTGTATGCTAAAGAATGTATGTCTTCACACTACAAAACTAAGGAGTTCTCAGGTAGAAAACATAAGCTGCTTTCCAGCATCAAGGGATGAGAGGGCCTGATTTGTCATGAATGCTAGACCCTGAAGATGATTCTGAAGACAGATATTTACACCTCAGTTTTCATTATTTCTGAGTACCCACACTCTCCAAGTAGTGGAGCCCAATAGCATAAAACTCATATTTTTTCAAGAAAAATTCCACATCACTTAAGAATTTATTAACAATTTACATAATTGCTTAAGTAATCTGCATAATTGACAGAAAGTTTAATCTGACCCTAGTTCAACTGTAACACTTATGGTTTTAAACTGAAATTGATATAATTCATTTATGAGAGTAATTAAATGATGGTGTCTAACAAATACAACGTATGCTGCCTGAAGCCTCCAAGGCCAGAACATGCTATTAGAATGTTTTATTTAAATGTGTCAAATCTGTTCATCTCTACAGTCACCCATGTTAAACTAAAGCAAATGGCTTATTTGACCTTGAGTGCTGTGCTTCTGAGAGCAGGTATTTGAAGCACACAATTAAACTATATTTCACAAATTCAAGTGTTTGAAGAAAACCTAAACTGTACCCAATTTTTACTTTGAAATATAAGTATATCTGAGTAAATTATCATCACAAAAGTTATTAAACATCAGATTTTCAAAACAACAGAACTGAAAAAAAAATGCCCCCAGAATAATGAATGGTTAACTTATGACAAGATGACTGATATTCAAGAGTGAAGAAAGTGGGGAATCCATCCACTCTCCTTGAAATGCATACTTTTTATATTTAAATGCATAGTTTATTCAACTATCTGAAGGGTAGTCATCCCAAACAGAACATAATTGTGCTGGAAAGAAACACTGCATATATCTAGGGAAGAGTAGAGATTAATTTGGCCAAGAGCTTGTGGCATGCAACATCTCTTCACTTAGAAAATTTCAGATCTCATGGCTTTACTTTGTCACTGCCACCTGTGCAGCCTTGGGGACCCAGGGAATATGGATGAGGGTCAGGTACAAGTGACATGGTTACGTAGACAAATTCTCTCTTGAGCACAGTCAAGATCTATCCTTTTGCAACACTCCCATGAGTAATTCCAAAGAAAATTCTGTAATGCATCATCATGCATGACACTGGACTCCAGCTCTCCAAGCACCTCTGTTCTCTCCCTTGGCTGACTCTTGGGATATTTTTTTTCTATTCATTTTTCTTATTGATCTTTCACTCTCTTGATCAATTTCCCTATTGGTCTCAATTCTCATGTCTCTCACATTATTTGCTTCCTTCTAAATCCAGAGTCCCTCTGCTCCCTTGAGTTTTGCATCACTGAGTTGACAGAATTATTGTTCAAGTATACTGCAGTGCCAAACACCAGGCCATGTTCTGACACATTATATCTCATTTCATCATCATTGTCATCTTGAGAATGGTCTTCATTTATACAGATGATAATATGGTGACTTTAGAGGAGTTACATGACATGCCCTTGGTCCCAAACTAGCCTGGGTTGTACCCATGACCCTGTGACCATGTACATACACATCTGGAGAGTTCCACTTTGCTAAATAAGTTCTGGGATTACGACATTACCTCCTTGATAATTGTTTAATAATAAAAACAGCAGCAACAACAAAACAGAGAGGGAAGACCACACAATATAAACTTATAGCTTAATAAATTATAGATCTACAGCCTTAAAATCATGAACCTAGTCAAGACATAGAACTTCCAGTGTCGCTGGAACCCGTCGTGTCTATACACTCGAAAATGGAAAGAGAAGCTTGATGAGACTCAGGTTGATTCCTCTGGCAAGAGTGAAATTGAAACTCTTTTCTTTCAACAAAAGCACATAGTGCCTGCTGGTCTTTTGTGAAGTTACCAATCATGATGCTTCATGCTTAGATTCACTGATTCATTGGAAGGTTATAGCAGGGGAGCTATTCCAATTCTTTTATTTCTTTTTCATGCATTATCTGGAATACATTTAAAAAGAGATGCTTCTCCTCTTTGGTCATGTAATAGAACTCCTAATACAGAAAGGCTTGATGAATGATTTGATTCTTTAGTTATAATTTTTTATGATAATGAATATGGTCCTACCATTCTCTGAAGGTGACCAGTTATTTAGGTTTTTTTTTTTTTTTAGAATTTTTAAGATTTTTTTTTTAAAGATTTAACCAATTGAGCCACCCAGGCACCCACCATTTTTTTTTAAGATTTTATTTATTTATTCATGAGAGATACAGAAATAGAGGCAGAGACACAGGCAGAGGAAGAAGCAGATTCCATGCAGGGAGTCCGATGTGGGACTCGATCCTAGGACTCAATTCTGGGACTCCAGGATCACGCCCTGGGCTGAAGGCAGGCGCTAAACCACTAAGCCACCCAGGGATCCCCAGTTATTTAGTTTTTAACATTAATATGAACTAATTGACTTTTCGAAGATTTATTTATGTATTTTAGAGAGAGAGAGAGAGAGAGAGAGAGAGAGAGCATAAGCACACATGGGGGCGGGGCAGAGAGAAAAAAACCTCAAGCAGACTCCTCACTTAGTGTGGAGCCCAATGCAAGGCTCACTCTCATAACTTATGAGGTCGTGACCTGGGCTGAAATCAAGATTTGGATGCTCACCTGACTGAGTCACAAAAGGGGCCTGGCACAAATTGATTTTTATTTGTAATATTCAATGGGTTTCAATCCATTATAGTTATTTTCCTTACTTATGTTCATATTGTTACATCTTTGTCAATGGAAGCCTTTACAAGTTGACTTCTGACTCTTTTTGACACAATTCTAATTCTTTGTAATTCTAGTAATTCTGGTGACACAATTCTAGTAATCTTTGCTAGCTCCTTTCCTATCTAGTATAGCAAAATCTTTAAGGCTTATCTCCTGTATTTCCTGCCTGAAATTTAGAATCAGCCTTCTCTCCTTTAGTGGGTGTTATGGGCTGAATTGTGTATTTCCAAATTTTATATGTGGTAGCTCTAAACCCTCTATGAGTCTATATTTGGAAGTAGGGCCTTTAGGAAAGGAATTAATGTTAAATGAGATCATAAAGGTGAGGCTCTAATCTGTTAAGATTAGTGTCCTTATCAGAAAAGGAAGAAACACCAGAGATCCTCTTTTCTCTGTGTGTGCATGGAGGAAAATCCACTATGTGGATACAACGTGATGGTGGCTGTCAACAAGCCGAGAGTCCTCAAGAAAGGCCTCACCAGAAGCTGGATCTGCTGGCACATTGATCTGGGATTTCTAGATTAGAATTAAGAGAAAATAAATTTTTGTTGCTTAAACCACCCAGTCTGTAGTATTTTTTTATATGTCAGCCATAGTAGACTAATATAGTTGGAAAAGGCATTTTAATATTTGATCTTTGCATTAGAGATGATTATTATTACTGGTATGATGACTGTTTCTATGCCTTTTCCGTGGACAGAATTAAGCAAGATAGATAGATAGATAGATAGATAGATAGATAGATAGATAGATAAAAACTCATTAATTCATATTGAATAATTCCAATTAAAAGTCAGTAGTAGAAGATTTTTACTTAACCTAACATCTCTATCATATGTGTCATCTTTCTTCCACACCAAGAGAAGCTAGCTTTGAAGAGTGCAGGGAATTACAAAATTGGAGTTTCTAATATTTACTCATTTTTTCCCACACTATGCACATATTTCTCTCAGAATAATATGACAGGGCAGCCCTGTGGCTCAGCAGTTTAGTGCCGCCTTCGGTCCAGGGAATGATCCTGGAGACCCGGGATCAAGTCCCACGTCGGGGTTTCTGCATGGAGCCTGTTTCTCCCTCTGCCTGTGTCTCTGCTTCTCTCTCTCTTTGTGTCTCTTATGAATAAATAAATAAAAACTTTAAAAACAAAAAAAAAAAATTCCTCCATGCAGAAACATCTTTAAAAAAAAGAGAATAATATGACAAACATTACTGACATTCATATGATCACTAAAATGATTAATATTTTTGCGTGTACTCTCCTTCCCTCCAGTTTTTATTTTTTATTGTACTACATCTTTAATATTAAAGCATACAATCACAAAATAGTATACTTTCTATCTTTTGACTCCTATTTAATCTTGTTTATCAAATATCTATAAAATTAATCCTCACCACTAGTCCTATGTCAGTGTCTCTCTAGACATTCTCGATGTTACAAGCTCTTTTTTTCCTTTCCTTTTTTTTTTAAAAGGATTTATTCATTTATTTTAGAGAGAGTGAGTGAGGGAGTGAGGCGGTGAGATGTGGGGGAGTAGGGGAGGAAGAGAATCTTAAGCAGGCTCCATACCCAGCACAGAGACCAGTGCAGGGCTCAATCCCATGACCCTGAAATCACAACCTGAGCCAAAATCAGGAGTCGGACACTTAACCGACTGAACCACTCAGCTCCCCCACTCAAGCTCATTTCCTAGTAAATCTAACAAAAAAGTCTCATGACTTCTTGAGCCCTTGCATTTTGATAACAGTTTACCAATACCCTAATATATAAAAGCTAATTTTGCTGGATAAAGAGTATGTGACTCACCTTTTGTTTTCATGTTTTGAGTATTTAACTCCATTTCCTTCCAGAATAACCATTGCTATAGAAAAAAAACTGATAGCAATCTAACTTTATTTCCAATGTAAATGTCTTGCTTTTTTAGGTGTAATAATTTTATCAAAATATATTGGTGTTGGTCATCTAAGATTAGTACCCTCGGGTATATGAAATACTCTTTGAATATCTAGTTTCAGATATTTCTTCTTCAATTCCTTATGTATAATTTTACCTGAATGATAAGTTATGGTATTTGTTTTATCCTATTGCCTTACTTTTCTTTCTCAGAGCTTCCTACTGCCCATGTGTTACATCTTCTTTGAATCTCTCTGAAACCCTTTAATCTCTTTTCATTTTCTTTTTAAATATTTTTTGAGTCATAAAAATTCTTACGACAACATTTTTTTATTTGTTCTTGTGTTTCTTATAGTTTATGCCTAGTTCAGTTTTTGAAGATTAAATTCATTTTTCATTTATACTCAGTATTTTTCTGAACTATGTCACAGTAAATTTTTAGTTTTTTAAAAAAATCTGATTCTAGTTTTTTCTATAACATCATTTAAAATATTTTTGTTTTCTTTTGAGATAATTGGCCATAAATGAAATCTCTCTTGTGAGCATATCTTTCTGGTATGCTTTCACTGTCTATATAAACATTATTATGTTTCTTGTTATTCTCTTGCCCTGTAACTTTCTATCATATTTGAACTACATACTTCTGTGTTACTTATTTTTATGTGAAATTTGTTTTCCTGAGGATTCAAAAGGAGACATGGAACCATACCCTTGTTGAGAGTCTGGTAAAATATATCCCTTAGAACTCAACACAAAAACAATCCAATTTAACATGAACAAAGGAATTGAAAAAATATTTTTTTCCAAAGAAGATACACAAATGGCCAGCAAGTACATGAAAAGATGTTCAACATCATTAGTTATTAGCAAAATTAAAATTGAACTAACTCGATACCTTTTCATACCCACTGAGATTGGTAAAAATAGAAAATGAGTTGGGAAGCCTGGGTGGTTCAGTGGTTGAGCATCTATCTGCTCAGGGCATGATCCTGGAGTCCTGGGATTGAGTCCTACATTGGGCTCCCTGCATGGAGCTTGCTTCTCCCTCTGCCTGTGTCTCTGCCTCTCTCTGTGTGTCTCTCATGAATAAATAAATAAAATCTTTAGAAGAAAAAAAAAGAAAAGAAAGAAAAGAAAGAAAAGAAAAGAGAAGGAAAGAAAGAAAGAAAGAAAGAGAAAGAAAGAAAGAAAGAAAGAAAGAAAAAGAAAAGAAAGAAAAGAAAAGAAAAGAAAAGAAAAGAAAAGAAAAGAAAAAAAGAAAAGAAAAGAAAAGAAAAGAAAAGAAAAGAAAAGAAAAGAAAAGAAAAGAAAGAAAAGAAAAGAAAAGAAAACAAGTCGTGGCCAGGATGTTTGGAGGTTCCTGAAAAATTTTCTGGTTCTTCATAAGTTTTGTTTTTGCTATCTAGTTGTTCTATATTTATGAAGGAATTAGGGAAGTTCAAAGATCATGTGTCCTAAAAATAAGTTAAACACTTTTTATTCTTAGAATTTAGTAGCATCTTTTCTTACTACATCTTTTCTTCAAGCATTTTCACTGATTTCTGTTTCTCTCACATCTTAGATATTGTTGTTCACCAACCACATTAAATTTTTGGTTATGTTTAACATATTATCACTTCTTTCCCTCTGAATATTCTCAAATCCACCTCCCCAGGCTACCTCTTGTTTTCTCACATCCACCTTCTTGTCATACTTGTAATTTTCTGACTCTAACATGCTTTTTAATTACACATGAAGACATTGAGCTATGACCTTCAGTTTAATACTTTATCCCTCAAAACATTTTGAAAGAGAAGTAAAAGTTGGCAACAAATAGAGGAATCGACTTTTGCCTCTGATTCAAAGTTTTGATACCTTTTCTGGTAACCTTAGGCTAGCTGCTTAAATTTTATCTCTATTTAATCTGCAAAATAAGAGGAATTTCCCATAAACAAAATATATATAAATATTCGATCTGATAAAATGAAATTTCCTTTCATTTTCACCTGGCTTTATTTTTTTTTTAAGATTTTATTTATTTATTCATGAGAGACACACAGAGGCAGAGACATAGGCAGAGGGAGAAGCAGGCTCCCTGTGGGGAGCCTGATGCAGGACTTGATCTCAGGATCCTGGGACCATGATCTGAGCCAAAGGTAAATGCTCAACCACTGAGCCACCCAGGTGCCTCTCACCTGGCTTTAAATTTTGAATTGTCATTGCTTTAAAACCAGCTGTGCCAGATTATCTACTGGCAATTTTACACCACTCTCCATCTTCTATACTTTCCCTCTTTATTTCCCTCTTGTATTATTGTGGCCCAAAACCTGAGAACCACATTTCCCAGAATCCCTGAAAGCAGTTCTGCTTTTACATTCTGTCATATTTATCTATATCTATCTATATCTATATCTTTATATATCTATATCTGTGTCTGTATCTATATCTATATCTATATAAAAAGATTTGGAATGAATAAGCAAAACAGAAATCTTTTTTTTAAATTTTTTTATTTATTTATGATGGTCACACAGAGAGAGAGAGAGAGAGAGAGAGAGGGGCAGAGACATAGGCAGAGGGAGAAGCAGGCTCCATGCACCGGGAGCCCGACGTGGGTTTCAATCCCGGGTCTCCAGGATCGCGCCCTGGGCCAAAGGCAGGCACTAAACCGCTGCACCACCCAGGGATCCCGTGAAACAGAAATCTTACTGAGATCTTTAATAGCAGTTGGTAGATAAGGGGCATTAATAGGAAGCAGCAAATGTTAGGAATTGTTGGTGGTTTCCAGAAATTCTCCTGTTAATCACCCACTTTAATGCAGCAGGATGCTGAAATCAGTGGTAACTATCTGCTATAATTCTCACTACCTAGTAGTCCTAAAATCCAGCAGAGCTTTCCTTGAAATTTGTTTCCTCAGACTTTCTAATGGGATTTGTAAGTAACTACTTCCATCTATTTAATCCCTTCCTCCTTGGAATACATAGGGCACTTTGTGTTTCTGACAGAACTCTGACTGATTCACTGGGCATGTTGTTTTCCTTCTGCTAGTACATTTCTATGAGCCTACATTTTATAAAACAGACCAATTTTATGAACACTGGAAAATCCACTGAAGCATGAATCCCCCTCCTTGTGTGAATCCCACGGTCGTTATCAGGAATGCCTTAATAGCTACAGTTTCCCCAGTTGGCACTTTTATCAAAGCACTTTCCTATTTAAAAAGGCTTTGAACCTGTAAAACTTTCACTGTGTTAATCTTTACCTTCTCAAAAAAATTCTAAGCTTTCTCCAAAATTATCATCAGAACAGCAGACATCCAGTGTTTGAGACAATATTCTCGTCACACACTTTGAACATTTTCTTTTTCCATTTTAACAATCCATTATTTATTTATCTTGATAGTCATCAATTGCAAAATGAAAAGTTTTTATGTGTTTTATGGTTGGCTTGGTGTCCTTCAGGATTTCTTTCACTACTTTTCAGTTTTAAATTATGTCCTGGAAGATTTCCAGTTAAGAGAAGATGGCATAGACATACCTTTTTCCTAGTTGTCCCACTAAGTACAGATAAAAGTGCTGGATATTATGGATAAAACAAAAGTAAAAGGACCTTGAAAAATAAAAGAAAGAGAAAGATAGGTTGAGAATCTTAAGACTTAAGGAACAGCAAAATGACAAGTTTCCTGAGTTTGCTTTCTGCCTAAGCAGTTAAAGAAGCTAGCAAGCCAGAAATACCAGAAACCCAGAAAAAAATTGCCCCCCCCAAAGCCCTATCTCTCTGTAGCCAAAGAACAAAAAAAGGCTGCAGCCTAGAAGGATAAAAAAAATCATGTAGACAATAATCATTTTACTTTAGCCTAACACCACAAAAAAAAAAAAAAAAAAAAATCCATGACTTTATATTCACCCATGTTAGCAAAGGCCAAATTGGTCCTTCTAAAACTCCAATGAGGTTCCTGGGAGATAGCCTCTAAGCCGACAGACTGCTCTGCTTAATTAGAGGGCCTTTGTTTACATGGAAGATTAGGATGGTGCAGGATAGTCTATAGCAATGTGATTTATATGGGGCTTTGGGCTATGTGCATCATCTTTATCTTTTACAGTATTTAGTAAAAGAGCTAAATACTGAGATCAGACAATGTATAGCCAGCCTACCTATGTGATCAATACTCAGTGAAAACTCTGGACTCTTGTAAGTTTTACAAAACTCCATGTATTGTCTTTTTTCATTTCTGGGAAAAATAAGGACTATGCATACAATTCCTCTGGGAAAAGACAATTAGAAGTTTCATGACTTGTCTCGCCTTGACCCTGCCCTGTACACTTTTTCCTGTTACTGATTTTAATCTGTATCCTTTCTCTATAGTAAATCATAACCGTGAGTTGTTTTGAGATCATGGTCCTTGCTCATCTGTGAATTTCTCTAGTGAATTGTTGAATCTTAAGGTGGTTTGAAGAACCTCCTGAATTTACATATTTGATAATCTCTCATTCTACAGATGAGGAGGTGTCAAACTGAATGGAAAAAAAAAAAAGACAACTGATAGATGCCAATAATGAAATCACAGAGATCTTTGAACTATCTAACACAGATTTTAAAGCAGCCATAATAAAAATCTTCAATGAGCAAGTGCACAAACATGCTTGAAACAAGTGAAAAAATAGAAGACATTAGCAAAGAAAAAAAGTTCCAACAAAGACATAGAAGATATAAAGAAGAACCAAGTCTTACAAACATCAGATTTTAAAATTTCAAAACTGAAAAATACAATAACTAACATAAAAAGTTTAGTGAATAGGTTCAACTACAGAATATAGAGGACAGAGGAAAGAAAGACAGAACAATAGAAATTACCGCATCTGAAAAAAAGACAGAAAATATGAATTTTTAAAAATATTTATTTATTTATTTTATAGAGAGAAAGCACATGTGTGAGTGGGAGAAAGCAGCAGAAGTAGGAGAGGGAGAATTTCAAGCAAACTCCATGCTGAGTGTGGAGCCCAATATGAGCCTTGATCTCAAGACTCTGAGATCATGATCTGTGCCAAAATCAAGTTGGATGCTTAACCAACTGCACCACCCAGGTGCCCCAGAAAATATGAATTTAAAGCTTAAAACAAAATTTTAAAGAAAAAAAAAGTCAGGGACCCCTATGTCCATAATAAAAGATCCAATATTTGTGTCATTGGAGTTTCAGAAGAGTAGGAAAAATAAAGCAAAGCTGAAAAAAATTTTCAAAGAATTACTGGTTAAAAACTTTCCAGATTTGTCAATACATAAGTCTACAGTTTCTAGAAATTAAGGGAATCACAAACAGGATAACTCCATAAAAAAAGAAGAAGAAGAAGGAGAAGGAGAAATCCATGCTAAGACTGATCATAATTAAATTTCTGAAAAAAAGAAAAAAATCTTGAAGGCAGCAAGGACAAAAAATCCACTTCATTTGTAGGGGGAAAAAATGGAATAATAGTGGATTTCCCATCAGAAATGACAGAAGCCAGGAGGAAGTGGTGCAATATTTTTCAAGCATTGAAAGAAAAGAAGAGAAACTTAGAATCATATACCTAGGAAAATTATCCTTCAGTAAGAAATTAAGAGAGTCTCATAAAAAGATAATTTGTTATGAGCAGAACTATTAATAAAAGAATAGCTACAAACATAAAGGAAACAATAAAAAGGTAACTTTAAAATACTAAGAAGGAAGAACATAAGAAAGAATATGGGTAAATTCAATAGGCTTTGCTTTGCCATTTGAATTTTCTAAATTGTTATTTTTACTAAGTTCTGTGCTCAAAACATGATGCTTGGAACTCACCACCCCAAGATCAAGAGCCATATATTCTACCAAATGAACCAGCCAGGTGCCCCAGTTTTTAACATTATTTTGGACTCCCTAATGTGGTTCTAAATGTATGTGGAAAAGTATTTAAGATAATTTATTATAAATGGGGGAGGGTAAAAAAGTCAAGATAGGTAAGATTTATTTTTTGAATCTTTTTTTAAAGATCTACTTATTTATTTTAAAGAGAGAATGTGAGCATGAGTGGGGGAGGAGTAAAGGAGGAGGAATAAAGAGAGAAGCAGACACTGCTGAGCACAGAGCCCATCTCTGGGCTCTCAGGATCCTGAGCCAAAATCAGGAGTCAGTCACTTAACCAACTGAGCCACCCAGGCACCCCAAGGTAGGTAAGATTCATATACTTCACTCAAACTAGTAAAATGACTACATTAGTGCAATGTGATGATTATGTATAACACCTAGAGAAGATAGTAAAATTGTAAAAGAGACACGCTCAAGACACGCTGTATAAACCAAAATGGAATTCTAAATACGTTCAAGTCACCCACCAGAATATAGGAAAAACAAAACAGACAAAAAAAAAAAAAAAAAAGAATGTCAGGACTAATACTAAGATACTGATAATTACATTAGATGTAAGTGGTCCAGTTAAAAGAGATTGGCAAAATGGATAAAAAATATGACCCAACTAGTCCCTTTTCCAGGGGACTCACATAACAGTATTGACAAGTTGAAAGGAAAAGATGTATTAATTAAGATGAAGCTGTAGTAGTTATATTAATATAATATAGATTTCAGAAAAAATAAATTTGTTAGATAAATATAGAGAGATTATAGCATGATAAAAGGATCAGGGATGCCTGGGTGGCTTAGCAGTTAAGTGTCTGCTTTTAGTCCAGGGCATCCTCCATCCTGGAGTCCTGGGATAGAATCCCACATTGAGCTCCCTGCATGGAGCCTGCTTCTCCCTCTACCTATGTCTTGCCTCTCTCTGTGTCTCTGATGAATAAATAAATAAAATCTTTTTTAAAAAGGATCAATAAAATAAAGAAGATATAACAATTCTAAGTGGCAAAGCTATGAAATAGATGAAGCAAAAAAATGATAGAATAAAAATCAAATAGATAAATTCACATTGATAGTTAGAAAACTCAACACCTTTAACAAATGATAGACTACCTAGACATGAAATCCATAGTGATATAGAAGTCAATAACATCATAAGCCAACACAATCCAAGTAACATTTATAAATCACTCCATGAAACAGCATAGCAGACATTCTTTTCAAGAACTCACAGAATATGTCACAAGATAAACCATATCCTTTGCTGTAAACAAGCCTCAACAAATTTAAAAGTACCAAAACCATATAAGTGTGATGTCATCACACTATATTGAAATTAAACTAGAAATCAGTAAAAGAAAGATAATAGGAAAATCTCCAAATACTTGAAAGCTACTTCTAAATAATGCATGAATCAAAGAAGTCTCGAGGGAATTAAAACTATAATGAATGTGAATGAAAATGAAAATACCACATATCAAAATCAGTGGGATGCAAATAATGCAGCACTGAGAGGAAAATTATAGCTCTTAATGCAATTAGAAAACAAGAAAAGTCTCACAGTAATACTCTCATTTTCCACCTAAAGAACTTTTTTAAAAAGCAGAGCAAAAAGAAGAAAAAAACCCAAAGGAGAAAGAAAGAAGAAAGTAATAAATGCATAAGACCAGAAATCAGTGAAAATGAAAACAGAAAAACTACGAAGAAAATCAATGTAATGAAGAGTAAGCTCTTTGAATATTCAATAAAATTGACAAACCTCTAACATGACTGATAATGATGAGAAAAGATGATAATTGGTAATAATAAAAGTGTAACAAGAGATAACACTACAGATCCTGCAGACATGAATAATAAGAGATAAAAATAATAAGAATAATAAAAGGGGTGCCTGGGTGGCTCTGTCAGTTAAGTAGTGACTCTTGATTTTCACTCAGGTCATGATCTCAGTGTCCTGACATAAAGCCCAAACTCAGGCTCTGAGCTCAGCAGGGAGTCTGCCTGAGGATTTCTCTCCCTCTCTGCCCCCCTCCATTTGCCCCTCCCCCTGCTCATAGGCAATCTTTCAGTCTCCCAAATAAATAAATAAATAAATATCTTTAAAAAGTAGTAAAATGCAAGTCTATAAAATTTTTAGAAAAATACTGGAGAAAATGTTTGGAATCTAGGTTTTCAGAAAGTTCTTAGACAAAAGCATGATCCATAAAAGAAAAAAAAAAGATAAATTGGATCTCATCAAAATTAAAAACTTTTATTCTTTGAAACACCTTGTTAAGAGAATGAAAAGACAATATTTAGACTAGTAGAAAATATTTGCCAATCAACAAATACCTTGTATCTACAACATATAGAGTGTTCTCAAAACTCAAAAAATTAATAATAGCAATCATCATCATCATTTAGAAAATGGGAAAAATTTGAAGAGACATATCACCAAAGAGTTTATATAGAAAACAAATAAACACATGAAAAAAATTTAACATTATTAGTCCTTGGGGATGTTCAAATCCAAATCAAAGTGGAATACACTACATGCCTAATTCAAAAGATAATAAAAAAGGACAGTATTAAATACTGGCAATGATGCAGAGAAATTGGATTACTTATACAATTCTGGTGACAATATAGGATGCTACAACTACTTTAGAATACAGCATGACAGGGACGCCTGGGTGGCTCAGCAGTTGAGCATCTGGTTTTGGCTCAGGGCATGATCCTGGAATCCTGGGATAGAGTCCCACATCGGGCTCCCTGCATGGAGTCAGCTTCTCCCTCTGCCTATGTCTCTGCCTCTCTCATTCTCTCTGTGTTTCAAATAAAGAAATAAATAAATAAATTAACAAACAAATAAATAAATTTAAAAAAAGAATACAGCTTGACAGTTTCTTAATTCAAACATGCAATTAACATATAATTCCACATTTTCAATCCTAAGTTTTTATACTAGACATATGAAGACATATTTCATGCATAAACCAATACACAAATGTTTTTGGTAGCTTTATTTACAATATCCAAAAACTGGAAACAACTCAGATCGTTTTTCAATAACTGAATGATTAAACTAACTGTGGTATATTCATACAATGGAACATCACAATCAATACATAAAAAGAGGAGAATTATTGATACAGTAAAGAACCTGGATGAAACTTCCAGACAATTACACTGAGTAAAATATTCTAATCATGAAAGTATACATAGTGTATGATTCCATTCATAAATCATTCTTGAAAGGACAAAATTATAGAAGAGGAGAGCAGATTAGAAGTGAGGAGTCAGGGACTAAGTGTGGCTGTAAAAAGAAACATTAGAGATCTTGTGTTGTTGGTGATGGAATGTTCTATATCTTGTCTGCATTGATGTTGATACTCTGGTTGTTATATATTGTGTTGTAGTTTTGCAATATGTTACCATTAACGGAGACTTGGTAAAGGGTTCAAGGAACCTCCCTGTATTACTTCTTACAACAGCATGTGAATCCGTATTTATTTCAAAATAAAAAAGCTAATTAAACAATTAGAAAGTCCTATTTTTGCTTCCATCATAATAGTATAGTTTTTCTTACCTTCAGGGATTTTTCATTTATCACTCATAATAAGCATAGTAATGCTGATAAAATGCTTCAGATCTAAGCACAAATATATATACATGCTATAAATAAGATGACACAATGGCTCCAAATTAAATTATTACATGTGATTGGCAGCCTTAGATGGCAAGCCATTGTTCCACAGCAGAGTTTGATTTATATAAAGCTTCTGTTTCAGTTTTTTTTTAAAGATTTTATTTATTTATTCATGAGAGACACACAGAGAGAGGCAGAGACCCAGGCAGAGGGAGAAGCAGGCTCAATGCAGGGAGCCCAAAGGGGGACTCCATCCCAGGTCTCCAGGATAACACCCTGGGTCAAAGGCGGCGCTAAACCGCTGAGCCACCCAAACTGTCCTCTGTTTCAGTTTTTAAGTAGGTGATAGTATATGTACAATGTCATTATGCCTGGTCTGGAGTAAATTTTTTTAAAAAAGGAAGTGTCATTATTATTATTATTATTATCTGATTGTCCTTAATTTATTACAGGAAGCAAAAAATACACAATATGCTTGCAAATTCTGTAATCTTGTTTGGAGGATCCTCTAAATGCACAATCAACATTTTGGTTTATTCAAGCTGCTCTGGGCCCTCCCATTTGTCTCTGGTAGAGCTATTTCTTGTTTCCTTGGCAGATCTTTAAGTCTTAGGTGGGTGTCCTTTTCAATTCTCTTGTCTTTGCTGAACTTCCTTTGGTTCCCTGTGGTGTTATGCTCTCTTCCTTAATTTGTTCTGCTTAGAACACCACCCAACACTCTCAATCAACAAAACACACACACACACTCCAAATTAACAATACTCTTGTAAGTGACTAACTCTCACTTACTTGTATTTCAGGGCTGAGTACTTACCTTCAAAACATGTCCCCTTTCTCAGCCAGACCCGTTTTCCTGATACTGTTTTAACTGTTGGTTTGTCTAGCACTTTTGCTGGATTATAAACTCTAAAGAGGGTAGATTCCATGGTTTTCTTCTCCCCTGCTCTATCCCGTATCCTAAGTCAATGGTTCACTGAAAAGGCAGTCAATGAGAGAGGATCAAGGGTCCTATCAGACTGGAGAGCAAACAATAATGACTTTGTGATGTAGTAGTGTTAGGGGTTGAGAGGTGGCTTGTGACAGTTTGAAGCTTTCACAGGGAAAAAAAAACAATAAAATAATTTTGTTCACGTATCTTTTACATACAATTTATTGTGATTTTTTATAGAAATCATGTTGCCTTATTGATATTCATCAATTTCTTCAAGATGATCCATATTACACAAGGACTGAGCTCTTAAGTTGGTTTTTAGGTGTGTTAAATTCACACTGTTATGAGTAATCCCTGCTGACTTTTATTTGTCAGATCATCTAGGGTTTTATT
Source organism: Vulpes vulpes (assembly GCF_048418805.1). NCBI lineage: Eukaryota > Metazoa > Chordata > Mammalia > Carnivora > Canidae > Vulpes > Vulpes vulpes. The sequence goes on along the minus strand of NC_132793.1, from coordinate 93,491,394 downwards.
TATTTATTTTTACAATTGGTAGTTCTTAACTTTTGCCATCACTATTATTTGATCTTATACCTTCAACTCACCAAAACAGGTGAGGTAGTTAGTGCCCCAAGATGTAAAAGCAGTGAGCTGCTACAACCTAGAATGTCATTGTAAATGAAAACAATGCTCAGGGATTCAATTGTGAATCTGTAAGTGCTGTGACAAGTGAATTTGGTCTAATAGGAAGTGTAATTAGAGGTATGACAACATATATCTGAAATTGGATTTTATTGCACAAATTAACCTTTACCAGTCCTTAGGGTGTTGACTAGTATGATATGTAGTCAAACTTGTCACAGTTTCTGTGTGACAAGAAACACAGGAATTTAGGCCTGAGTAGGTGTCTCAGTCAGTTAAGGAACCAGCTCTTGATTTCGGCTCAGGTCATGATCTCAGAGTCCTAAGATCAAGCCCTGTGTCAGGCTCACCACTCAGCAAGGTGTCATCTTCAAGAATCTCTCTCTCCCTCCCTCTATCCTTTCAACTTTTACCTTCAACAGTTACTGATCACACAAGAGATTTGTGGAAATAATCTCAAGTAAAAGAATATTATTGGAGAAAATGTGTAATACTGCCAATTGACTGAATTCTTCTATCAAATGATAGTGTGGCTGTGTGTTAGCTAACATCAGTTGCATTGTGAGAGCTGCATTTCCAACCCTAGAGTGCACCTGTAGGTCTGCCATGGACATCTAACTGAGAGAGAACTGATAAGGATGTTCTTTATTCTCATACACTCTGCCCAATCCCTCATCAGCCAACCAAACCCATTCAGTGAGGCTTGCTGCAACTTACTCTATGAATTAAAAACTATATGGTCCTATAATTTTCAGATTTTAAAAAATCCTTTAATCTTTCATATTTAAATAATCTTTGTTGAGGAATTAAGGTGCCTAATATAGCTAATAAACAAAAATACATCTCAGATGTAAGCTCCTCTTTGCCTCACTTCAACACAGATTTGATAGTCTGAAATAGAAGTGGCGATGTGGTCACCACCTTATTTATTTCCCTGTTTTGAATTTTTATTTCTTATTCTCATAATTGTGGGACAGGTGTTAGTGTTTTTCTAGTGACAGGTACCAGTGCAATTTGGCTTTGGTTTTCTTGGGCCATAGTGGATATTTTGAGCTAACTCTCCCTGGTCTTTGAAAGTGGACGAAGCTGACTCTTATTTTGGAGACTAGTTTGGGTTTTAATATTACCTCCCACCAGACATTAGACTCTACTTTTCATGACGGGGACAATTATCATTTTCACTCAGATAATCACTTAGGTATCTCTTGACTATCCTGAGTTTCATTCTATTTTGTTCACTACTTCTTCAAGGCACTTCATCTGGGAAGATTAAAATGCCCCCAGGCTTACTCTCTGTCCAACATAGCACCTATCTAGTCTATGAGAAATCTTCCTGCATCCTTGTCCTTTCATGAATGCAAAAGTAGTCAATGCCTAATGTGGACCATTCTCTTCTGACCAGTAACCACACCCTTTCTCCTTCAGATTGTCTGCTTGATTAATACTCTACACAGCCTCATACTTTTCGTTCTAGTGCACTCTGCTCTGTCTCTTCCCCTAAACTCAGAATCACACATCAAAATCTCCGGAGTGATTTCTTTGAAAGCTGTCTTTCATCAGGCTGAGATAAGGGAGAAGCATACCCCAGCCTCCTATCGTTAGAAAAAGGGGTGAATAAAAAGGCTATAGTATTAAGAATTTCTCCAAAGACATTCTCTAATTTTCAGCACATTTAGCTGACTTCTAGACTTGATTTTATAATCTGGAGGTGAATGATAGGGGAGGATTGCAATACCAGTTTTGTTTTTTTTTTTTTTTTTTTTGCTTTTTTTGTATACTGTTGTGGTAGGGGAGGAGGGGCTCATCAAAAACAGAGACACAAAGAAACCCATTCTAATACACTGTTACCTACAGTATATGCATGAAGGAGGGGTGTTTGATAAAATTGTGTTTATCATTGAAAACCTCTGATCCAGAAGATGTGAGTATTTAATTAATTATTGATCATTTTGCAAGAAGTGAAGATTAGAAAAGTCACATTGGAACTAAAATCACACACCACCTTCTAAGTGTGCAGCAGTAAAGATTCTTGCTATGAGAACAATATAGATTGTGCGACAATAGAGAAAAGTTGGTCAACAACAATTTCACTCCAATCTGGATTCAGTGATAAAACTGTTACCAAAAAAAAAAAAAAAAAAATTCTACTATGATAATATGGAGGCTACTGCAAACCTCTTCAACATCCTAAAGAGGATATTTTCAATGAGATTAAGATTCTGATTTTCCAAAGAAGAAATTATTATATCTGTGCAAATGAAAAATTTTCATTTCATTTTATTGATTGAGAAATTGAAAAATTATGTAAAAAATTATGTGAAAACACTTTCTTGTGACATTGATAAAGCCAGGAAAGACTCTCTCTATGATACCAAGTGATATGTTCAAGTGAGGTACTTTAGTTATTCATTATTTTGAATCCCCGGAACGTAATTATGGTATTAAGAACCTGATTATTAAGTTTTTAAATATATTTCATAAAACTTAAGATATCCAGATTGTCATTTCAACATGTACTAGTATAAAAAATTACTATCCTTTTTAATGAATATGATTTACACATAGCATATTAGTTTCAGGTGTACAGCATAATGATTCAATATTTGCATATATTACAAAATGATCACCAAAAAAAATGATCACAAGAAAAAAATCTAGTTAAGTCCATCAACCTCATACATACTTACAAAATTGTATGACCATAATCACTAATTTTGCAAATAAAAATAAAATATAAACATTACTTCAGGGAACTTGATATCCTTCACTTTTGAGAAAAATGACCTGAAGATATATTATGGGAATATTATAAGAAAACATCTTCAAATTCTACAACACATTTGAAGACATATTTTCCGGAGCTGAATGCAACCTATTCTAGCTATCAAATATCTCTTGTTACAGCTTTTGAATGTCAGGCAAGATTGGACATGGAAACTGAAGGGATGCTGAAAGGAGCAGTTAGTGAGAAATATCTTCATAATTTGGGACACATATTAGATCTAAATATCTAGAATTATCTGATACAAGTTACCAAACATTTATTGGCATTACTGAAAACCTGTATCTGTGGCATAATATTTTCTAATTTAGTAAAAAGAAAAAGGAAAATAAAATCATAAGCAAACAAATGATAGTTGAGGCAGCTATAGTTTTTCAATAAAAATCTTTTCCAAAGCTATGAGATGATTCCTCTCTTCCCGTCTTTGTTATATGTAAGAGCACTATTTAAAAATTTTTTTCTTGCTAATTAGCTCATCATAAAGTTTATTGTATACAGTTGCCTAAAGTCTGTGATTAGTACCAAATATCTGTTATATGACATGAACATACAAATGGTGCTTTTCTGAGTCTTTGTACATCTGCCACTTAGCATCCCGTGTAACATGAAATTGTTGCAAAAAGTGTGTCAAATCAATGAGAAACAGAATGAAAATCTGGTGAGTGCTACTGACTAAACTGTGTCTCCCTCCAATTCATACAACGAAGCCCTAATCCCTGATGTGACTATATTTGGAAATGGGGCTTTTAGGAGAATTAAGTTAAATGAGTCATAATGGTTGGTCCAAATCCAATAGGATTGAAAGCTATATAAAGAGAGGAAGATCTCTCTGCCTTCCTCATTCTCTCTCTTTCTCTCTCACTCTCTCTCTCTTTCTTCTTCTCTACCCACCATATGAATTCACAGAGAGAAGGTAAGTATCTACAAGCTAGAAAGAGAGCTCTCAGAAGAAACCAGGTAGGCTAGCACATTTATTTTGTAATTCAAAGCCTTCAGAACTGTGAGAAAATTAATTTCTATTGTTTAAACCACTTAATCAGTGGTATTTGTTATAGTAGCTCAAGCTGACAAATGCAGTGAGAATACAAAATGGTACAGCCTCTCTGAAAAACAGCATGGCAGTTCCTCAACAAATTAAAAATAGAATTAACATATGATCCAGTAATTCTACTTTTGTGTATATACCTCAAAGAATTGAATATAAGGTCCCAAAGAGAATATTCATACATCCATGTTCATAGCAGCATTATTCACAATAGTCAAGAGGTGAAAGTGATCCAAGTATCCATTAAAGAATAAATGGATAAAGAAAACAAATACTGCACCTAGAGTAGCTGAATTCATAGAAATGGAGAGAGAATGGTGGTTGCCGGAGGCTGAGGGGAAAGGGGTGGGGAATTTTTAACAGGTCTAGAGTTTTAGTTTTGCAAGATGAAAAAGTTCTGGAGATTGATTGCACAACAGTGTGAACATACTTACCACTTCTTGAACTGTACACTTAAAAAATGGTTAAAATGGAAATTTTATGTTATGTGTATTTTACCAAAATCTAAAAAAAAAAAAAAATCTTAAAAAAATTTTCTTTGACAAGATTTACTATGTGAATTTGTCATGAGCTTGGTGCTTGACTATACCGAGTTATTTTTCTAATAGTCAGAAACATCAATTGTTACCCATAGTTCCACATTATTCCAAAGGTCCTATGAGTTTATACATTTATCTACATTGTGATTCCAAATGGTCTAGAATAATGGCTTTGGCTCTCTATATTTTGCTTGTCTAGGAAAATTGTGTTTATTCTTTACCTTGACAGAACTGGGAGTTTGAGGAAGAAAATAATGGAAAGCCTTTCCTCCAGGAAATTAAATGCTGCCTTGTGCATTATTTGTGGGTCTGAGATATTTAGGTTTATAGCATGGCCATATGTTTTCAATATGTGTACATCAGCAGACACTTTACTCTTTGTATCCTGTTGTGCCGAAGATTTCAAAGCACTTTATGAATAACAATTTCCTGAGATATAAGCTTCTGGAAGCCACAGTCAGTTTTTCTGAGAAGAGAGCATAAGCTTCATCTTGAAAGGTGTAGGGGAATGTGGAAGAGGAACTTTATTCATGTTCAGTGTCAGGATTGGAGAGTGGGGTGTGAGGCAACAGGAGGAGAAGAATGCCTCCATTTGGCCTCTTGAGGTAAAGTTTATAAAAGCAATGTAATAATAAGGATAATGCTATTTATATTGGCATTTAACAATGATAAATCCATATTACCTTCCTTGGATAAATAAATGAGTCCAAGAATGGACAAAGGGCTAATCATTGAACACTTGGGAGGTGAGAGGGATGGTGAAAATAAACTTGAGGACAAAAATGACAAAAACTTAGATCCTGAGCTTCTCATTATTAGTTTTCCATCACTGTGTAAAAAAATACCATAAAGGTAGTAGCTTACACAGCGATAGGTCACAAATTCAGGTGAGATCAATAGAGTTCTCTGTTTGGGGTCTCACAAAGCCACCATCATAGTGTTGGCTGGAGCTGCCATTCACATCCAGGGCTGGGGGTCTCATCCCAGCTCCTTGGCTGCTGACAGAATTCATCTCCTGGAGCTGTGGGGCTGAGGTCCTGTGCTTTGCTAGCTGTTAACTAGGGACAGGTCTCAGCTTCTTGAAGTCACTCTCAAGTCCTTGCCATGAGAATGTCTCCATTATCGAAGCCAGGAATGAAGTAGAATCTCCATTCCTCTCATCAAATCTGTCACTTCCAGAAAGATCCCTTTTAAAGATTCATGCAACTAGGTGAGGCTCAGCAGATCTCCATATTGACTAATTCAGAGCAACTCGTTAGTGATCTTGATTATATTCACTATTCTATCCTGTTATGTAAGATAACATAATCACAAGAGAAATAGCCCATCATATTCAACCCACACTTAAGGGGAGGCAATAAGATAAGGAATGTACATGATGGGGCAGGAGTATTTGGCATGGTGTTAAATTTCTACCAACCATACCATGTATTCAGGGAGGGAGGTTCATAAATAGATTAAGTACCATTTTAAGGGGCACCTGGGTGGCTGAGTAGTTGAGTGTCTGCCTTCGGCTCATGTCGTGATCCCGGGGTCCTGGGATCGAGTCCCCCATCAAGCTCCCCACAAGGATCCTGCTTCCCCTTCTGCCTATATCTTTGCCTGTCTCTGTGTGTCTTTCATGAATAAATAAATAAAATATGTTTTTTTTTTAAAACACCATTTTATTTATTTTTTCTTTTTTTGTTTAAATTTTTATTTTATTTATTTATGATAGGCACACAGTGAGAGAGAGAGAGAGAGGCAGAGACACAGGCAGAGGGAGAAGCAGGCTCCATGCACCGGAAGCCCGACGTGGGATTCGATCCCGGGTCTCCAGGATCGCGCCCTGGGCCAAAGGCAGGCGCTAAACCGCTGCGCCACCCAGGGATCCCCCCCACCCAGGGATTCCCCCCACCCAGGGATCCCCCGAGGGGCCACTTTATGAGCAAGTTGTACCAGAAGATGGAGAGGGCACAGCAGCAGGTAATGTTGGTTTGATGATATTCTAGGGAAGAATATCCATAGAATTCTAAGTTGAATGCAGAAGAAAGAGATGCAGGAAAGTTCTGATGGAGTGAGTGCAGGAATGAGGTATTAGAAGTCTCTGTAAAGATGAAAAATAGTTGGGAGTATAGAGTAAGAAAGAGCTGAAAAGACAGGAAATTGTGATCTAAGACTGAAAAGTGAGAGTCTGACATTTTTGGGACAATGGTACAGGAGGCTGGAAAGAAACAAAAAAGCGAATCATTCTATTTGTTGTGATGCAGGCGCCATGAGGGTGAGTGTTAATATGGAGGCCTGTCTACTTCTTCTTTCTTTGTGTTCTCCTCCCAGCCCCCATCCTTCTCTCACTTCCTGAGATCTTTAGAAAGTTGGAGGGAAAATCGAGTCACAATGTTCTAACTTAATAGCATTACTATTTCTAACCATTTTGTAAGGCTCCCAAAATGTGCATACACAAATCATCAATTTGTGTGAGCTGAACATGTGAAAACTTTCCCTGGAGCTCAAGTATCACAGAACTGCTTTATTTTCTTCTAAAAAGAAACCACAAATGCAATATCAGGGACACATAAATGCAACAATTTGTTATTTGTGCGACCTTTTTTGTATCTCTAAAGGCAAAATGGAAATTTAAACATGCATAGTCAATGTAGCCGGTGTATTTAAGAAAACAGAAAAATGCTTTAAAATATTTAAACTGTGGTGTGATATCATGCATTGTATAAACACCTTTTGTCTTGAAAGGGAAATGAGAGCATAAGGCAGCATTATTTTCTCCATTATGTTTTGTATTAAATTTATTTTAGGCATATTTGATTGATATCACATAACAAATGACTCTAACTAGGGATGAGGGTACTGAGCAAAAGTTGTTTCTAATATGACCTGTTAAGAATGTTTTATTGTCAAGGTTCATAAAATCAGAAAAGTGCTGTAAGGTAGTATCTGAGAAATAGTCTGAAACGCACGACATATTATTACACAACTACAAGAAAAACATGAATATTAAGGAACTAAAATTTCCTTATAGTTTTGCATTTAAAAAAATACTGCCCACTATCAATCCCCAATTGAAATCTACATTTTACAGTACATCTTCACCGGTAGATGAAAACATTTTTATGGTAAAGAAAAGCCAGGAGACCAACTGGAAAACCCAACATATAGAAGCTAAAGGTTAAAATGGATTTGTTAAAAGAAATCGGGAGATTCTATTTTTTTTTTCTCAGCAGGTGTAGGCTAAAAGTGACTCATTGGAAGACCAAGTAACCATGATAGGGAAGAACTCAGGAAAGGTCAGCAAGAATGTCTCTTTTTATTGCCATAAACATGTGAGTTGCACCTGGCTGGACTCTCTCCCATCAACTTCCTGTGAAATACAGTTAGATATTTTAAGTGGACATTTTGATGATAGGAAGAAGAAAGAGGAGAGTAGCAAATGGTGACAGAGTTCCTGGGCCATTTGAATGCCATCTGGATTCATAAGTGTGACTCTGTGGTTATACTTCTCTGATGATGTAAGAAACCAGTAGAGACCCTCTAGCAATCTTTGGTCTAGGAGAGGGTCAATTCCATAGCCTCTCCTAATGCCCTGGCTGAATTCCTGATAAGTTTTAATTACCAAATTGTCCCTGGTATTTCAAAATAGATGTAGTAATGCATAACTCAGATTTTTTTTTTAAAGGACTCTTTATGGAAGATTCTCAATGCCCAAGTTTTCTGGATCTCTCTTCTGCTGAATGATATGGTTCCTGTACAGGAAAAGAAAATCCAATTTAATTTTTATTTTTTAAAGATTTATTTATTTATTTGAGAGAGAGAGAGACAGAGAGAGATGATAGGGGCAGAGGGAAAGGGAGAGAGAGAATCCCAAGCGAACTCCAAACTGAGCTGAGCAGAGCCTACTCCAGGTCTCAATCCCCTGACCCTGAGATCATGGCCTGAACCAAACCAAGAGTCAGTCGCTCAACCGACTGAGCCACCCAGGCATCCTTCAACTTTTAAATCAAAGTGCAATTCATTGTATTTGGATGACCTATAACTATGACTTAGGGAAAATGTGCATTTATGTATTTGTATAATTAAAAAATATTTTAGTAACAGGTTTAAAAATGATGCGTCTCAAAGAGTATCTTCTTAAAAGCAGCATCAGCTTTTGTATCATTTATGTATCATTCAACTTCAAGCAATATGCTTGTTGCTCACCTAACAGGAGAGGGAAAGATCCATCAAATCATTGAACATCAAGGGTATAAGTGCAAGTGAATTCCTTTCAGCTCATTCTGGTGGCTCCAACCGGGCATCGAATTTGCATCTCGGCACCATTAGATGGCCTGGAGTTCTTAATTACCAAACAAATGGAAACTTGCTGCCCGATGCTGTCAGCTCCTTTGTGTATCATTCTTCACAAGACATGAATGATTAATGGAATTTTCCCAACACAGTCAAAGTTGTTTGCTGATGGAATTAAAGCTGAAATTGGCAAGGTCCTAGTGGGAAGACTTTTGCTATAGTGTCACGAACCTGCCAAGCTCTCCAGATGAAAAATAGGGACAATTAGGGATGGCTCTGAGCAGTTCTGGATATTCTTAGGGTTTGGTCCCACGTGAAAGTCATCTTTATTTGGTGTTGTATTGGGGGAAGATACTGACATCCAGTCTTTTCTGTGGATTATAAACATCAGTGACAAGGTCTGTGTCCTGATGTAAGTAGTGTGCCCAGGTAAATAGTAAGGTGGCATCTTTCCAAAGCCTGAGCCAGAGAGAATGAACAAGGTCCAGTTCTATTCATTTCAACCCCGTCATGCCCCAAGACCCAACACATTTCTGCTTTCACTCAAGGCAGGTGGGCAAGGCATCAGGGGATGATGTGATTCTGGAAAGGGATGATTGTTAATGCCTAGCTTTGTGAAGAGTTGTGGCTCTGGAGACAGAATCTTCGTAGTGATTCAGATAAGGAAAACAAAGGGTTACATCTGAAAGCATCACTAGCCAGGCGTAATTAAGAACCCTCCATCTATTCCAGGGTTTTTTCTCAAACTCTGCCTTGCCATATAGAGTTACATACCTTTAATTCTGTATCTTGTACTTCCTTGCCAAAATTCTGCAAAACCAACATTCGCTCTGACCCAGCTCTGTTACCCTCCCTCGTGCACATAGCTGTTCCACCTCCCTAACAAAGATCACCGCAGCTTGCTTTTTCTCTGCCAAGAGTAGCTTGCAAACAATCCTCCCTGTTTAATTATTCCTAAAATTGACAGTGACCTCTGTAGCATGATGATAAATATGGAATCAAGAGTCCAACATTCCAGGCACTTGGCTGTGACAATGCAGATGGCATTGGTGCCTGAGCATTAGGGCCAGGAATATGCCTCCCTCATTATTAGAAAGTGGCTTGTGAACTTATGGACATTATTTCTGTGTTGTAAAAACTGATCACACCAAATACACCTAAAACTGACATACTTATACATTCTTTTGGTGATTAATCAATACTACCTTATTACAACAAAGGCCAGATAGGTTTGGCAAAGTGTGTAACTCCATGCAGAAGAAAGTTTCAGGGGATCCCTGGGTGGCGCAGCAGTTTGGTGCCTGCCTTTGGCCCAGGGCACGATCCTGGAGATCCGGGATCGAATCCCACGTCGGGCTCCCGGTGCATGGTGCCTGCTTCTCCCTCTGCCTATGTCTCTGCCTCTCTCTCTCTCTCTCTGTGTGTGTGTGTGACTATCATAAATAAATAAAAATCAAAAAAAAAAAGAAGAAAGTTTCAGGTGTCCCTGTTATTGGTTTTGATTGGGCCTCTGTCTTGTAGTGATTTTGACTGACGTTGGTCTTCTGACTTGTAATTTTTAACTCTCCTCAGTCAAATCAATGTGTAGTGATATGTTTGGAATTTACAGGTTGAAATTAAGTCTGTGTTTATTTTCCTCAGTGATGCACAGTTGAACCTGTACCCTTTGAAGGTTACTTTTCTTACTAGCTTTTGGAGTGAGTACTGGTTTCTGGAACTTGCATATGAGCCACCATGTAAAATGCTGAATGAGTATGGATTTAGGTCTCTGGATGTGGTCAACTTGCTTAGATTTTTCCAAAGAAGAGTTTCTGAGACAGTAACTGTTGCACATCAGCATCTTTGTAGCATTAAGCTTGGAAGATGGGAAAAACTCATTTGCAAACACAAATGATATGTTGGTGTCCACATACTAAGGGATTTTGGCATCGCTGCATTGAGTCTTGGAAAGAAAGTCAAAAAAACTCTCAGAAGATAATAGTTCCTTTGTAGGTGGTGACACCCACCAAGTGCCAGGTAAGATTCATGCTTGGTAAATGTTACTGATGCTGGTGTTGGTGTGAAGAACAGGCTATCAAAGCATGTTTTGTTAATTTCAACTGGCAATCAGCCCTGCCAAGTATACTGGGGATGCCTTCTGTGTTGTTTTCTGGTTGCCTCATGAAATCAGCTCCAAGTACATAAAGTAAAGGACACATTTTGATCTTTTTAAGAGCTCACAATGGAAGTCTGATAGTCTGTGCTTTGCAGATCTCCCTACATCTGAGTAAGATAATGTATTTTTACAGCCTCACTTATTCCACCAAAAGTGCTGGGAGCCATGCAAGCAAACAAAGGTGATTAGCTAAAGAGCCACCTAGATTAACCTCTTCTATTAGCAGTTGGTTCCAGTTTGGAAAAGAATGTGTGATTTCTCTCAGTTTGTTTCCAACACCATCGGAGACATATAGTCATCCCCCTGGGAGAGCAGAAGGAACAACAGATCGCCAGTGTCTTTAATCACCAGGGGAGCAGTTATTTTATAATAACCACATCCTTCTTTTGCATTATCCTGCTATTGGTTTATAAAAACAAATGACTTGAGCAAAACAGGAAGTGAAGCACACAATATTTAAGAGAGAAAAGACTCTACATTCTCTTGTAACTCAAAATTCAACTGGGTTTTACTACAGCCTTTAAAATCTGGCTCCAGACTGAAATGAGGTGAAGATACACAGCCAGGCAGAAATTGGGAAAGCAGGAAAAGGTGGTTTCTTTCCCATGAATTTGTAGATTCTAGTGAGTAATAATTTTTAAAAAATGAATCCAAGAATCATAGAATATCTAACAGAGCACAGAGAGGGTCCTCTGATAACATGCCTATATTCCCTCTGAGTTACACGTGATATCAGGACAGACTAATGTCTAAGGACTTGGAGATGTCACATACCAGTCTGGTGATGAAGAGAACTGAACACAGCTCTACTACTTATTAACTGTGTGATTTGAGCAAGTTCATTAAACACTTTGGGTTTGGTTTCCTCATTAGTTAAATGCAATCAAAGTATTTGATTTACAATGATGGTAGTAACTCAATGAGGTATGCTATGTAACTAGAAAGCACAGTGCCTGGAACCTAGAAAGCACTCAATCAGTTAGCAATATTATTGCCCTTCTGATTGCCATACTGATCATTATCATTGTTATGAGAAGAAAAATCTGGTTTTTCAATAATTATTCAATACTGAATGGCCTAAAGCTTTTTGGTACACAAATAGCTGAGTAGACAATTGGAAGGTGTGTGGGTGTGTGAGTGTTTGTGTGTGCCAAATCTGAGACCAGAGTTCAGCACTCTCCATTGTTCAGTTAACTTGATGATAGAGGGTTGAGGCCTCCAGGATAAGAAGCCAATGGGTTATTGCACCCAGTGATTCCATAAAACTTATGAATCAGAAAGAGAGGGGAATGATCCATTCTTTAAACTTGTCCTCCCTGAGATAATTACTTACAATTAACTCCTATGTTTTACTTTTCTCTTCCTGCCACACCAAGTTTTTTTCAGATATTCTGTAACTCTGAGTCTTTTGTCTTGTGTGCTTGCTTGTTTATTAACAAACCAAGAAAACTCCTGAGAATAAATACAATAAGAAATCAAGGCTATACATTCCACATAAGCATTTAGAAACTATCCATCCAAGGGTCCCTTAAACGTCTGACTTTGACTCAGGTCATGATCTCAGGTCCTGAGATCAAGTCCTGCATTGGGCTTCTTGCTCAGTGGGGAGTCTGTTTCTCCCTCTCCCTTTGCCCCTCCCCCTGCTCATGCACACTCTCTCCTTCTGTCTCTTTCTCTTAATAAAAGCAAAGGAAAGAAGAAAGAAAGAAATAAAGAAAGAGAAAGAAAGAAGAAAGAAAGAAAGAAAGAAAGAAAGAAGAAAGAAAGAAAGAAAGAAAGAAAGAAAGAAAGAAAGAAAGAAAGAAAGAAAGAAAAAAGAAAGAAGGAAGGAAGGAAGGAAGAAAGAAAGAAAGAAAGAAAGAAAGAAAGAAAGAAGAAAGAAAAAGAAAGAAAGAAAGAAAGAAAGAAAGAAAGAAAGAAAGAAAGAAAGAAAAGAAAGAAAAGCTATCCATTCAGCAGGACAAAAGTAGCTTGATAAGAGGAGCTACCTTCTACCCCAAGCCCAGAGGAAGGAAGTTAACATAAGAAATCAGGTTTGTAAATATGATTAGGTAAAAAAAAAAAAAAAAAAAAAGAATTGAGGAATTTTTCTCTGTATCAGATTTTGACAAGACTCTCTTAGGAAAAAAAAAATCACTAGCTCTGAGGACTTGGGCAGGTTATATAACCTCCCTGTGACTCAGCCTTTCTCGTGACTAAAGTAGGAACAAGAGTAGTGTCCAATATATCAAGTCATTGTGAGGATTATGAGTACATTTCTATAACACACTTAGGACAGTCCCTGGCACAAGGTAAAAGCCATATAGACTTTTATTTAACAAATGATATATTAATGGATAAAGCAGGAGAGTAGAATTATTTTATGTTATACCTTTTCTTCTTGCAAAAAAATATATGCACATATTGCATATAAATGTGTATATATATATATATATATATATATATATATATATATATAAAAGGATTCTCAGGAAACATGCATTAAAGAAGGAGTGAATTGATTTTTAGTCAGAAATATGAAACATAGGGCAGCCTGAGTGGCTCAGTGGTTTAGCACCACCTTCAGCCCAGGGTGTGATTGTGGAGTCCCAGGATGGAGTCCCACATTGGGCTACCTGTGGGAGCCTGCTTTTTCCTCTGCTTGTGTCTCTGCCTCACTCTCTCTGTCTCTCATGAATAAATAAATAAAATCTTTTTTTAAAAAAGAAATATGAACCATAATTTAATTGTTTTCCTCAAAATGTTTCAATGTTCTAATTTTGGCAAACATTTCCAAAATTCTCTGTGGAGTCCTAAGAATATTGTGTCTCCTCTCTGAATTAATTTTACTCATCTTTGAAGCTCTCCAGCCTCTTAGAATTAGACAGGTGTATGATCGTAACAACATTACTATCATACAGAATTTATTTGCTGGTATTATGTTCTATAAAGTGATTGATTATAACTTTTGATCATTAGGGTCTATGATGGTAATAATCTTACTATCATACAAAGATACTCATGCTTTATTTGCTTCTGTTATTCTGTTCTACAAAGGGCTTGGTCATGGCTCTGGTTCACTTAGTAAGCATGAGATTCACTTCCTTTTTGATTCTTCACTTTATCAGAACTTGGGCTTACGGTTTCCCAAACCCAAATGACATGCACATTTTTATTTTACTCTTTACAGTGAAACTAATGAGAAAAAAAATTCAATCATTTAATCTTTTTTTTTTTTTTTTTTTGGATTCTATTTCTTGGACAATTTCATCATGGACCTGAAGAGCTATTTCTCAGTTGACTTGTCATAGTCAAATTCTGATACAAAGCACCCAAGACTCCATCTGCAGGGACATCAGAAAAGAGCCAGGTAGAACATTAGAGCCCTTTGATTTGAACCACCAGCCACTAGCAACTCACTTTGGTTGTTAAAAATCAGGGAAGTACCATAAGCTAGGGAAAGAAGGAACAGAAGCAGAGAGTACCCTCAATATTATCATCTTTGAGATTGTTCTGTGGCTCATCAAAATATCTTTTCAATCTAAGAAATTTTATAATAGCCATGTGATCCTACACCCAGAACACTGCCACATCATATGAGCATTTAAAAAGTGCATCACAGATACAACTGTGAAAATAAATCAACAGTACATTCAAGTAGCACCCAGTGTGAACCAACCACCTCATTCTTTTTTGTTTTTGTCTTTTACCTTCTTTTAGATGAAAAATTGAGAGAGAAGGGAGACAATTGGTTATAAGAATTATAAGAAAAACACAAAGAAAGAAAGCTCCATCAAAACTGGATTTTTCCACCAGGGCAGGAAAGCCTCCCAAAAAAGAATCACCTGCTCAGTGAATAATCCAGAACTGAGCCAATAGTTTCATTCCACAATCATGCTTGACCTGATACTCATTTTCAACTCACAGTGGTGAATAAAGCATGCTCACAACAGCTATGAAATTCTTGATTCTCTTCTCCCCATAACTGCTTTCTTACTTCTTTGGAGACATAAGACACTGTATCAATGAGCCACACATGTGACTGCACTTTTAACACTTGTGCCTGGGACACTGGGGAGTGACGCTGGGTGGTGGAAAGCTTCCTCTTAAGTACTTTGAAGAGAGACTTACTAATACACCTCTAAGTGACACAATGCACACATTCTACAGCAATGCAAAAATATGTTCCTTTCCAAACTATGGCTAGACTTTTAGAGCCATGCTCTTGGGAATTGTATCCTAGCTTGGCTCTATTTTTGAAATGTAGCTGCTAAGCCTTTAGGCTCATTCTGTGCTTTCTAACAACTCAATGAACTGAAGTTCTTCACAGGAGATGAGTAGATATTCCATCAGAGGATTTCTCTGCACTCTTTGGAAAGTAGCCAAGTGTTTGCTGCTGAAATAATGAGAAGAAGATTGTGATAATATTTGGGATTATTAGATTCACTACTCAAAGGCTTTACAAAATGATAGCTATTTTTCTTGAGCTCTGCATATATCAAGACTTTACCTATCTGTGTCTGCCCATATATTATTACCAATCAAAACTTGGAAAAAACAACTTGAGATTAGTACTTAGGAGACCAAAGCATAGTGTTTGGCAGTAACTATTTGACATTGGGTTAGGTTTTTTTTTCCCCCCACTTCTGTATTCAACTGTCTTATCCCATGAGAAGGAAATATTAGACTGTGTTGTTTCAATGTTCCCTTCCAACTCTGAAAATTAATGGTTATCACTCTAATATATGTGCTAATAAAGTAATTGGGCTATTTTCATGAACTTCTAATAATTAGGCATTTGAGACTCAATTTTTTTAAAGGTTTATTTATTTTATTTTGGGGAGTAGATGGGGAGAATCTTCAAACAGACTCCCTGCTGCTCATGGAGCCCCATGCAGGGCTTGATCCTACGACCCATGATATCATGACCTGAGCTGAAACCAAGAGTCAGTCACTTGATCGACTGAGCCACTCAGATGCCCCCATACTCAATTTTTTACATTCAAGAATGACACACACATAGAGGAAGGAAGGAAGGAAGGAAGGAAGGAAGGAAGGAAGGAAGGAAGGAAAAAAAGAAAAGAAAAGGAAGGAAGAAATCTTAGCAGCATCACTAGCATTGCTCTAGAAGAGGGTAAAAGATAAAAGGATGAATACCTGTCCCATCTAGATGTATATAGAGTGGGGTTAAAACATTGTATTCAGAAAGCAGAGTCCTTAGGTCCACATCTGACCTCAACTACTTATAAAATGAATGACATTTATCAAATTGCACATTTTCCTACATGCCTCAGTTTTATCATTTACAAAATGCTAATAGTGATAGTAACTACCTCATGAGAATTAAATCATCCCTGTATGTTCAAGACAAAATAATCCACTTTACAATGTCAGGAAATGTTTTCAGATGAAAAAACAAAGTATACTCTTTTTTAAAAAAGGTTTGTTTATTTATTTATTAGAGAGAGAAAGAATATCTGAGCAGAGGGAGGGGCAGAGGAAGAGAATCTCAAACAGACGCCATACTGAGCTTGGAGCCTGACATGGGGCCCAATTCCATGTCAGGTTGACCCTGAGATCATGACCTGAACCAAAATCAAGAGTCAGACACTCAACCAACTGCGCCACCCAGGCATCCCCTAAGTATACTTTTAATGCAAGAAATAACAAAAGACATATGTATTTACTTATTTTTTCAAAGATAAATATTTGGAGGATAATTAGAAATGAATTAGGAAGGTTCTCAGAAGGTAGTGTGTGGGGAACAGGGTGGAAAGAATACGAATGAGGGAGAAAGTTAAGTGATAAAGATCTTTTCTATAAGTTTGACTTCTGATGATGCAAATATTTACATATTTGAAGAATGACATCAAGTCAAAGGGAAAACAAATTCAACCAAACATGGAATAAAACATAAAGAAACTGAACTTATAATGAAGTTGATAATAGAACAAAGAGAAAATAATTATTTCAAGTAACTTTTGAACACTAATATGCATTTTGTGTGTATGTTTGAGAAATGTGTTCTGAGAGCAGGAAAAAATGCAAACAAATCTTAATTTACACAGGAGAAATATTCTTGCTAGTGATCTTTATTGTGATTTTGAGTTTCTTTGTTTTCCATATTGTAGGAGTGGGATCCAAGAATTTCACTGTAAGGAAAATGTTAGAATTTGTTTAAAAATTTAAGTCAAAGTCTATAGGGTTATGCTTATATTGGAAATATTAATATAAACTCGCAATTTACGTATGACTGTGTTTTTATTTTTATCTATGTATGTATCCATGTGTGCATCTATCTGTCTGTTGTATCCTAGAAACAAGATATTCCAGTAGCAGGAGACACATTTAACACTCAGTTCTTGGTTTCTAAGTACTACTGCTATCTTTGAGTAAAGAGATGAGGGAGAGTCCTCTTAGAGAAATATCTATTTTCAGATTTTTTTTTCAGAAAAAGCACAAGGTGAGATTGTATGTAGCACATGGTTGTGAAAGAAAATATGGAGATATGTTAAAAAGACATAAAATTCATATTTAAGGAACTCCCAGTGGCCAGATTTGGTATATCAAAAAGAAAAGTGATGATGAATTTTATATTTTATTATAATACTTTAAAAACCTGAGCTCATAGCAGCATTAAAATGAATAGAACATATATAAAGGAGAAAATATGCAACTCTTCTTTAGAGAAAAATGCTAGCTAATAATGATAGAAAGAGTAATATAACTAGAAGATCACCAATTTGCATCCTTCAATGTTTGCATACCCCAGTTACTGATATAACCAAGGATTATCAGTGAAAGTTAAAATCATAAAGTCAAAGACTGTTTGAGAATAGGTTATTTGCACAATACCAAGGTATTAGTATTATAGAAAGATAATGGTTTCTCCAAGGATGCCCATGTTCTAATTCTTGCAGTCCATAATAATGTTAGGTTATATGGCAAAAGGGAATAATGGTTGCAGGTAAAATTAAAGTTGCTATTCATCTGACTTTACAGTATCAGGACTATGTTGGATTATCCAAATAGTACCAGTTTAATCACAGGGTCCTTGAAAGTAAAACAGGGGGATGGAGAGAAGGTGAGAGAAATGTGATTTGAGAATGACTTGACCAGCTCATGCTGGCTATGAAGATGGGGGGTGAGGGCAATGAGCCAGGAAATGCAGGTGGCTTCTAGATTATAGAAGATTCAAGGAAACAGGTTCTCCCTGGAAACGCCCAGAAAGGAAGCCCTATCCATAAACTGATTTTCATCCAGTAAGGTCCCTGTTGGACTTCTAACTACAGAACTGTAAATAATTATTTGTGTTGTTTTTTGGTACTCTTTGTGATAAGTTTTTACAGGAGCCATAGAAACAGATACAATTATCCTAGAGAGTACTTATTAATTATAAAAGGAAAAACATACTGCTACCATGGATATCTAGCAGTTCCACGTTAGCAGCATTAACAAATCATACAGCCTCCCCAATAAAAGGACCACTTGACATTATGTGGTTCCTATATGATGCATAAGGAAATACCATTACCTATGGAGTAATCTCACTTAACATAAACCTAACCAGTCCTCTGTATCTCTTTTCTAGCTTAAAAAAATACAGGGGACAGGAGTAAAAGATAATAAATATCTTATGAATGCAATAAAACAAATCTAAAATGAAGCATAATCTATAATCAGCTGTCCTAGAGCTTTTTATAAAGTCAATTTTACTTAAAAAAAAAAAAAACTAAAGAGATAAAGATCAAAGACAACCTGTGAACCCTGGGTGGATCCTTGTTCATAAAACTACTTATAAAAGTTATTTTGGGGGCAATTGGGGAATTCATATATAGATTACATATTAGATGCTAGATAATATAATGAAACTTTAATAGTCTTAGATGGCACTGTGGCTATGTATATTCTTCTTCCTAGAAAGAAGCATAGGGAATTATTTTGTAGTGAAGTGTCATTCTATCTGAAATTTACCTTTAAATGATTTATCAAATCACAAATGCAAGAATGAAATTTATCAGTTTACAACTGCTTAATCTAAGTAATTTACTATATGTATATTTACTGTGCCATTTCATTAACTTATATTTGACACTGTTCAAAATAAATGTGGGTAGAAAAAAGTAAACCATTTCAAGCTATGGAGTGTTTTTATTTATTCATGAGAGACACAGAAAGAGAGAGGCAGAGACATAGGCAGAGGGAGAAGCAGGCTCCCTGTGGGGAGCCTGATGTGGGACAGGATCCCAGGACTCTGGGATCACGACCTGAGCCGAAGGCAGATGCTCAACCACTGAGCCACCCAGGCGTCCCTTATAGAGTGTTTTTAAAAATAGATAATTGATCTAAAAGTATCTGAAGGGTCTGAACAACAAAAATGTGATTGCCTAGAGTCTAGGTTGTATTGCCAGTTAAAGAAATCAGATCTTTAAAGTGCTTAGCATGTTTTCAGGTACTAGAGAGTCTTAATAAATCTTAGCTTGTGTTCCATACCTCATGTGTGAGCCCTTGTCTTGTCAGGCTAGTGAGGGGTTCCCAAGGCACATGGGCAAACAGCACCCAAGTAATAGCAGTCAAAATAGTAAAGCAAAGCAATTACACAAGAATATAACAATCAACAAAAGTAAAATATTAATACAAACTTAATAGCAATTAAAAACCAAGGACAACTCAATAAGACACTAATGATGCACTGATAACAAAGCTTACTTCCTGGAAACTCTGGGAATTCTAACCATCTGCTTGTATACTTAAATGGTAGGGGCTTCACAGCATTACTAAGCTTTCTGTAGCAGCCAGACTTCCTGGCACCATACTGGATTAAAGTCTAAGAGGAAACTCTCTTAGCATGCTAATTTTAGTTTATCAATATCACATAGTAGTGGTTCTTCATAACTCATTTAATAGCTACCCACATCCAGTGGAATTTCATGTCATTTGCATATAAAGAACACACAATAAATTCCAAAATTTTTGGTGAATTCTTGGACCTTTCAGAAGACTCTAGACTGTATAATCCACCAGCAGACAAGAAACTTCACTTTGAGAACTACTTCTTTAGAGACCAAACATTGCAATAACATCCAGGTGACTCAGTGTATCTATTTAGTCCACATCTAAGTTCAACATGTTGTATAGTATAACATAGAGTTACCTGGATTTGAGTGAAGCATATATACCACTTACAGGTCCTCACTTCTCTTTTCTGAGAGGTTCATTGGGTGGACCTCCTCACTTTTGCTAATTTTCCCTTTTACTCTTTCACATGAATTCTAGCAGTAAACAGATTGAATGTCATCCAATCAGTGCTAACATGGAAATCACAAAATCTGGGAATTCATCTGTCTAGAAACAAAGGCCCACACTTATTTTAACCTTATCTCATGTAGAAAGCAAGTGGACATAGCTGGTATCAACTCCTTTGAGTTGTTTTAATAAATATGTGTAGTTGTAAATGATCTTCATGAGCCCTCTAAAAGCCTTGCTTCTGTTGACCATCGCTCCCTCCAAGCTTTCCAAGGTTCCATCTTGAAGAAAAAAACCTCCCACCAAGGGACTACCACCTCCTTTCCCTTTTAAAGTATAGCACAGCTACACTTGAGGGATTGTAACAAACTCAACGCCTCTGAGAGTAATGGGATTGCTCTGGCATCACAGTTCACTGGCTAGCCTCGTTTTGGAAAATTCATCTCTCTTAATGTTGTTACAGTAAGGTGAGGCAGGCCTAACCTATGAGAAGTGAGTTCTGCTATTCTGCAAGAGAGAGAGGCTTAGGGTAGCCCAAGAAAATATGCGTGAGTGAGCTTGGAAAAGCAACTGAGTAAAACAATCTGAGATTTCCCGGTAGACTCAGAAGAGGCAGATTATTCAGTATGTGTCATTGTCACTAAAAACAAGTAAGAAACTGTGATGTTGAGAGAGAAACAGTCTGGTGACAGTGTGCATTGTGGGAGTTGCAGACATTCACAGCTGTTCACCTCTGGGCCTGGTCAATAGGGAGATGAGGACATTCTTTTTCCTCAGAACTGTTTGATTCAGCAACCACTCATTTTGCATCTACTATGTAGCAATTGCTGCACTAAATCAAGAAATGGATTGTAGACTACAATGGTTCATTGACTGGAGGAAAGGAAATTCAAGGAAATCTCCAGAAATTATAATTAACTATGGTGTCATGGCAGATTTGTACAAAGCAAAGGTTTGGGGAGGAGAAAGGGAAAGAGACATATAATCTTCTAGAGTATGGGGAGAGAGCAGGTAAACCTTTTTGTGAAGATGTGATGCTTACACAGAATTTTGAAGATCAATCTCCAGGCAGAGGAACAGGCTGAGCCGGCATGATGCTATATGGAAATGCTATGGGGTTTGGGATAACCTGGGGAAGTGGGTGCTGGGAGCAGATGTTAAGTTCATGAAGAGCTGTGTAAGAAGTGGCATCATGCTGACAAGGGCAGATCAGCATATTAGACATATCCCCGGGTCAGCAGTGTGGTAGCAAATGGGAAGAGGGATAGTATCGAAGGACAGAGATATTAATTAGTTGCCTATTATAGTAATCCAAGGGAAACCTCCAGAAGGACCAAATTAAAACAGGGATTGCACTAAAGACATGGAGAAATTGGTACAAGTAGAAACAAGAAAGTTAAGCCAAATACTCAAGAGTCTTTTGTCCTGGACTTAATGGAGGGAATTTGGATGGGGCTGTGCATGTTCACTGCACTAATATTTAAGAGCCACAACTAAGGGGGTGTCATTCACACTGTGGGTGTCTCAAATTTGTATGTTTATTAAGACAATGTTCCATTAAAACATCTTCACTCAAACACCAGTGTGTATATAACAATTTTCTGACAGAATAAACTGACTCACAGAGGGGTGCCTTTTTAAATTTGTGTAAGGATCATATGGGTTGGGGGAATCACAAGGGTTGGGAGATATTAGATAACTAGTAAACTCTTGAACTGTTAGGTAATTGGTGTTGAGGAACATATGTACTCCACACCCATCTTAAAGATAGTGCTTGATATTTGGGGATATGATTTGATTCTCAGTGCATCTAAATGTATATTAGGCAAGGCCAGGCCATAGGTTGGTTCTACTAAATAACTATAAATAAAATTGTGGCTCTATGAAATGGATACACTTTCAGTTCCCACTGAAGGTCAAGAGTGATGCCATTGGCACTTGTCCGAGAAAGAATGATAAATGCTGTTCAGATTCTGATTCTATGATCAAGACCACAAAAACAATATACAAAGGAGAAAGGGGAAGGGCCGATGTGGATATTGGGTATAAAAGCTTAGCTTGTAGGATCATTTTCCACTAAAAATGTACATATATGTTCATAGATACCTGAATATCTATAGATATTCATTTCATTGCTGATAAAGTAGTGAAAAATTGAAAGCAAGTTAAATATTCATCAAGATAAAAAATGTTTAAATAAAGCATGGTGCATCTGTGCTGTGGAATACCATACAGCTGTTTAAAGAATGTCATAAATCCTCAAGATCTGTAATTGGAAAGATGTCTGAGAGATATTTGTCGAGAAAAGGCAAGCTACTGATTAGAATGTAGAGCATGATAAAATAGGGTATTTTTGTAAATGCACAGGAAAACATCTGAAGAATGTACACCAAAACTAACTGCTCTCAATGGAGAAAGACATTGAGATCTGTGTTCTGGAGGGAAAAGGGGATTTTCACCGTAGACCAATACTATCTAAGAGAACCATCCATAATGGTGAGCACTTGAAATGTGGCCAATACCAGAAAGGAACTGAATTTTTACTTTATGAAATTTTGATTAATTTAAAGACTACTATGCATTTCTTTTGTAATTGTAAAAAACTCACAGCAATAAAAAGTAAGGATGTAGGGGAGAAAGACACAGTGTGATTTTTAAATCTCTGAGTTCAAATTCTTTATTTTTGCTCATATAAAGCATAGGTAATATTGCTTAGAAAATGCATGAATAGGTTAGGATGTTGAGAATACATATAAATGAGTTACAGAAATATATAAATGCCCATATGGAGAAAGAAAAGAAAAGATGAAAATCTTGGAGAATATTTTCCTAACTACTATCCCTGAGCCATAGTGTTTTTCTGGGGTCACAGCATCACATCCTGGACTTCTAACTGGCTAATGAGGTTGACTGATGGATAGAGCCAGGATTGGAGCCATCTAAGGTTGGATTAGGAGGACAGAATTTCTCCGGTAACAAATAAGGCTACCTTAACTGCCAAGTCCTAGAAAACTGAATTTCTCAGTTGGGAATTGCAGACAGAAGTTGAATGTCGGGGAACCAAGGAGTTGGATTCTGAAGGTCTGCTGTTTCTGCACATTGTGTTGGGCTCAGTAGCATAAATATCTATCTGCAGCTTTCAATCTCTTTGATGGTGGAAAGCTATTTATCTTCTGATATAAATTCCAAAAGTAAGCAGCTCACCACTGCTTTCTTAGTGATTAGTGGACTGATCAGAAAGGAAAGGGGAGGAATAATCAGGATATCCATAGCAGGTGCTTGCTACAAGTAGTGCCACAGCCCAGACTAAATGCTAAGTCGGTGCCCATGAAGCCCTGAGTCAGAAAAGTGAATCGTTTTGTGCAGTGTAGAGATGCTTCATAAGGCCATCGGATGTTCCACCACTTGCTAGAAAATTTGCAAAAATAGATCACATCACAGGTTACTGTAAGAAGGAATACCTGAGTATTGTAATATGATGTAATTTAAAAGTTCATCAGTTGAAATGAAAAAACCAAGTTGTGTTTTCATCTGGAAAGGGCTGGAGAGTGTTGATTCCCAGCCAGTGTTTACAGAAGCGGGATGTGTCCTCATTACTTATGAACTGAAAAGAGATGCAACCCTGGTTTTATAGCATAGCCCCTGCATTCAAAGGTTTCCTTATTTCTAAGTAAAATAATTCAGCAGAAAACAATTAGCCTTTTAAGGAGCTAGTCATATTCTACACTTTCAGAACCAAATAATGTCACCTAAGTAAGTCTACTTGTGATAACAAAATTCACATTTGTTTGGCATATTGCACTGCACTATTTGAAATTGCTAATATGCCTCTAAAGCTGCTTTATACAGGAAAACAAATTAAATCTGCCAATTGTAAAGAAATTGCATCAATATATGAGATGTTAAAACATACGATGTTTCTTTTTAAGTACTTTCTTAAGGCAGGCCTTAAGGAATAAATGATAAAGAATGTGAAGTTTGTTGCTTATTTTAGCCTTACCAAAGCCATTTGTATTTACAAATGCCATCCTGAGTGGGCTCTGGAGTGGAAGTGGCATCTTCATCGTGTGTTTAAACACCAGTCTGCATCGATGAATCGTAACGGAGCATAATACTGAGAGTTTCTGATCTAACATAGTAGTTTCTGGGGAAAATAAACCTTTTTCCATATTAGGCCTCCGAGAACATAGCCATTAAAAATTCCATTCAAGGGAAGTCACCATTTGTATAATTGATCAATTTAGCCTATTTGAAACGTTTGTCATATTAAAAGGGAAAATCCTTATAAACCTGGACTTGTAAATGTTTTTGAAAAAAAAAAAAACGCATGTTTAATCAGTCACTGAAATGATGCATTGAATTTGAATCTCCTTTAAAGCACATGACATCATGGCCCATGGGAGAAAGCTGAAATTAATCAAGGTAATTCTGTTGTATGACCTACTTTGGCATTTTCATCTTACAGAGCCAGGAAATGGGCTGGCTAATAGTCCATTTTGGAGTATTCTAAGATCTTAGCAATTCCATATTTAAGGAGGTTAATAGGATACTAATTGGGGCCTAGGTGAAAAGTTCACAAGAAAAATGAACTCACCTGGATATGAGGACTCTGCACAGCCCAATGGCCTCCCCTTTACAAGGACTCTTCCTAACAGCTTCACCTTGGAGCTCAGAGGGGAAGAAAGCTCACACCTTGGGAGATTTGCATAGCCAGCATTCTGTCTCCTGGCCCCTGGGTAACAATGGCTGGCCAAATGCCAGGGTCACAGGCCACTAGCAAGATCAGCATTCTGCTTCTTATGAAACGGAAGTAAAAGAGGAAAATTCATATTGAAAATAAGGCCAGCTCAGGGCTATTATGGACTTTTAGGAAAAGCACATGTTTTGTTAAGACTTAAGAAGTCCCAATGTTTTTTTTTTTTTTTTTTTAAAGAAATCAACTTCTATTCCTCATCTCTGCAGAAGTAAAATTAAACTTTTGTTTTAAACAAACACGAACACCCTAGGCTTTGGTCATTATTATTGTCTAGCTAGTGGCTCTATTCATCAAGACCAGTATGGAAGACGTGATAATATTCTTTCTCAATTTTCTCCCCTGTAAATATTTGCAATAACTCCTGGGTGACTCGGGAAATTTGTCAATAGAAAAGGCAGGTCTCTGAAATATTTCAGGCTCTCCCTATTGCCTTGCGGCCACCCGGACAATACTAGACAATCCCAACACTGCCTCAAAATGTTATCACTTCTCGCTTTGTTTTCATTATAATTTATCTGCAGTAACATTCTGGGCTTTCCTTAATATTTCCTTAGCTTTTGATGTACAGAAAGAGTTAATATTTTTTCTACCATAAGGGCTTATGGCATGTCTTTCTGTCTCCCTCTCAATGTGTAATTCATCTTCCAAGTTTCCAGAAGCACCTGAGATTTTTAAAAACAGCTGTAATCTGCGGTCATTGATGGTGGAGTAGATTGTTTGCCAAACTATTACCATAACTGTCAACCGAAATCAGAAAAATAATCTCATTGTGCTGGACAGATGTGTTTCCTGCATTATTGATATAGTCACTCTAGAGTAATAGAGAAATATAAAGCATTGTTCTATTTACAAAAGGAGATTGGCCAAGTCCTTGAAAGTGAGCATGAGGGACAGGCACTTACAGGAAGTGAGATATAGTCAACTCGGTAAAAGTTATGTGTCAGGGCCACGTGAGCTCCATAGTCAGCAGTAGGATCCCAGAACTTCCAGTCCCCTTGCTTTCAGGCCAATTTTGTGGTTTGCTCTCAGACCATGGAGGAGTTCTCAGAATTGTTAGGTAGAGACCCATGAAATTTGTTGGGCTTCCTTTACTCCAACAACTTCCCTGAATGTGCAAACTGTTCTGATGTGTTCACTACACACCTCTGGGCCTCGAGTGAGTCACTCCAGACCACCACATTACAGAGTAATCGAGTTTGTTAACTTCAAGTGATGACCCCAACATTCCATGGGAGCAATGAGTTAAATATACCTTATGCCTGCTGGCTCCGCAAGGAGGGTCAGTCATCTTACATGCTCAGCAACTGCTCCATCATCATCTGAGCTGTGAATAATGCTGAGTGATTCTATTTGTTGAGCACACAAACCATGAAGTACCAGGCACTTCACATTTATTTTCTCAAATCCACAGAACATGCTGACCAATGTAGGGATATCTTTTTAAATCTCTATGTGACTGTGCAAGAAATCGATGTTCAAAGAGGTTCCATTGATTGCCCAGGGTCACATATCTCTTAAATAATTGATCTGGAATTTGAACCCAGGCCTACCTTCAGAACACAGTTAATTCCATGAGATCATGCTCCCTTTCATTTTATTGAGATACAGGCAGAAATATGTTATGCATTTGAGTATTTGTCTCTGTCTAATGCACCTTCCTCAAATATTTATAATCACACACAGGCAGCCATTTTCTGTGAAGGAGAAAAAAAAGACAGTGTCATCACTACCCTGTCATGCACTAACGGGCATTTGGCAAGATGGGTGAAAATCACAGCACCAGTTCATAAACAGGGCCAATCACAAGCACCTAGACTTTTCTAAGATGTTTGCAGATATTTCTAGGCAGAAGTTTGTGAATGCTGACAGCTTCATCCCAATACAAGTCAGGCAGCCCAGAAGTCAAAATTCTAACCTGGGCCACTCAGTCTTATGACTTAATTTCCTCTCTCTTTATGAAAATGTATAAACCTAACATATCTTTAGAAACAATATGATAGTTTATTTATTAACACCCAAGAACTATGTTGTAAGGAGAAATTCATCGGCCGGAGAGTTCTTTTTATTTTTTTTAATTTTTTTTTATTTATTTTTTATTGGTGTTCAATTTGCCAACATATAGAATAACACCCAGTGCTTATCCCATCAAGTGCCCCCCTCAGTGCCCGTCACCAGTCACCCCCACCCTCCGCCCACCTCCCTTTCTACCACCCCTTGTTCGTTTCCCAGAGTTAGGAGTCTCTCATGTTCTGTCTCCCTTTCTGATATTTCCCACTCATTTTTTCTCCTTTCCCCTTTATTCTGTAAGGAGAAATTCCTATGAAAATGTTGTATAGTGTCCTTCATAGAAACTTAATATTAAAAGTAAAGGCCATATAATAAATTAATTCACACTCTTCCCCCAGAGTTCATCATTTTTGCTATTTTTTCTTTTGTTAATTATTTCCAGGGAAATGTATCAATGTTTTGAGATTCTGAGAGAGAAGCAAGCATGAATATTGAAGTGAGTTAGAAAGGTGTGTTATATGGCTATTCTCAAATTATTTATTTTAGCCTCAACCAGATGTGATGACTTTAATCTAACCACACTCTTGCCTTACTTGAACCCTTGTCTTTCCATGGGAAGACACATTGGGGAGTAGAGCACAAGGACTAACCCTCTGACCCATAGTCTCAATCCTGTGGCCAGAAGCAACTGAGTGAATTAGCCACTGCAATGGAGTGGGACCACTGGCATCATCTGGGAATGAACCATCTGCCATAAACAAGAGCACAGACCATAGGTCTCTGGAAAATGCAGCAGGTTAAACTCCATCTGATCTGGCTGCTTTCTTCACTCATCCAGTGTCCCTCAAGGTAAGAATTGGTTATCCTAAGGTAAGGCAGAAAAGCAGATCCCACAAGTTTAAAAGGCAAAGAATGGGGATAGAAAGGCCATAAGCAGGGAAGGAAATGAAATGGAGCCAAAAAAAATCTTGGGTTAAAAAAAAAATCAAAGATATTTTACACACATACACACACCACACATACAGATAACTTTCTTCATGTTCACATGAAGATATCTTGCCCTCCTTCTCAAAACACCCTCTTTAAACAATCGATACAGGAAGAACCTATTGTTTGACATAGCCCATTTCCAAAAGATAATGTTTCTTGTTGGATGTGCAGGAAAAAGGAAGATATAATACAACTAGGCAATGAGATGATGTTCTGCCACTTTTTCTCCTATTTGTTGTATCAATTATGTGGAGAGTGTTTAACAATTATCTTAAAATCTCCAAATATCTGTTTATTTTTCCTTTTGGTTGTATTAATTTTTTTCATGTATTTTGAAACTATTATTAGGTGCATATTCATTTTGGACGCTTAGGTTTCCTGGATTATTTCACCATGAAATAACTATCTTGGGACGCTTGGGTGGCTCAGTGTTTGAGCATCTGCCTTTGGCTCAGATGTGATCCTGTGGTCCTGGGATCGAGTCCCACATTGGGCTCCTTGCATAGACCTTGTGTCTCCCTCTGCCTCTGTCTCTGCTTCTCTCTCTGTGTTTCTCATGAATAAATAAATAAAATCTTTAAAAACAAAACAAAACTCTCTTTATCTTTAGTAATGCTCTCTGTCTTACAAAGCCCATTTTGTCTGATAATGATATAGTTGCATTCATTTTCTTAATCTTATTGATTGAATGGTGTGTCTTATTTGTACTCTCATTTTCAATTTGCATATGTTTTTATATTTAAGGTGCCTCTTGTAAACAACATATAGATGAGTCTTGCTTTTTTTTAATCCAGTTCATGATCTCTGCCTTTAATTGATTAGTCTATTTAATATAATAATTGATTTTTTTGAGCCACCCTTCTTTTATTTGTTCCTTTATCCCACATGGTCTTATTCCTTTGATGGTCTTTTCCTGACTTCTCCGGGTAGGTCCCACATTTCTTAATACTTCATTTATTTTGTTGACTTTTTAGCTATTCTGGTGTTTGCTCTAGAAATTACAGTATTACTATAAGTCATTATGGTCTGCATTCAAATTGCATTATACTCTATTATGTACAGTGTCAGTATCTTACGAGGGTATCATTTAGCCTAGCTTTTTCTTTTTTTTTTTTTTAACATTTTTCTTGGGTTCCAGGTATTAATCTTATAGATTAGCAGTTCATAGCCTTCCTTTTGGATCATAAAAACCTTTTGAGAAGGAGAAGCAGAGGAAAGCTCTGGATGCCCACCCATAAATGTATGTGCACACAGTCATACGAAATTTTGCATGCAACTACAGGAGGTCTACAGCCACTTGGAAGCCCAGGTCACGGACTGCTTTGTAAGATGATGTTGACCTTTCAGCCAGCGTTTGTCTGGAATCCGAAGCAGAAGTGTGTTGATAGTACTTCAGAAACAAATCCGAAAGAATGGAAATAGCATCAGAGGATGAGGGTTAACAAAAATAAGGGATCAGGAGGAAAGAGAAGAAAAAATATAAATTCAGAACAATTCTAGAATTTGCTTGTTGATTTTTTTTAACTTCCAATCATCATGCTCCTACCATGGGTCATAGACAGTGCCAGTGTCCCAATAAGGTTCTTTATTTTAAAAATTATCTTGAAATCACCTAACAATCCATGAAATTTTGAATTTGTAAACTTTTATAAGATACACATTTGGAGAAATTTTTAATTTCTTGAATTGAATTTCTTGAACAAACTGACATCCAGATAGTTGAAATAACCTGTCTGCAGTTACTCTCACATAAACAGATCCAGAATTCATATTGCTCTCTTCCTGATTCCAAACTATCCATCCTTCCTATAGTCTAGATGGTCTGCTGAACTTTCTAACATCCTGTTGCCTAAAAACACTTATTTTCATTCAGAACAAGTAGACTGTAACAATGCACGTATAATTCAGAACACCTTTGGGACAGTAAAAATGGTGAAGTGGTTTCTCCTAAAGCAAGACTGGGAGATGTGTTTTCCAAAAAGCTCGTCTCCAAAACTTTTCTCCTGTTTTGAGCACTTGGTGACCTGAAAGCACCCAGGTAATGTTAGTAGAGTGATCGCGGAATGGAATTAACACGGAGTGACTCATCCCCTACTTAAGGAGGGATTTAATTGCTCTGCTTATGGGCTCCATAAATTATTACTTAGTACATTTTCTGGAATGTAATGGCCAAGAAAAGGATAGACCATCTCATGACAAAATTTGGCTTGTTCATCCAGAAATGTGGTCTCCTGCTGATATGCATATGTAATGTCCCTGGGGTTTGGGTGTTTTCTATTGATTTACTGGATGGACTTGAGGGGAAAAAATATGTTCATGTCTAAATGTCTCCTTCACATAAACTGGAAACAATGTCTTCTCAAAAGACAGCTAACGTTTACAAAATAACTAAAAAGTCTCCTTAAGAGAATTGTGATAAAAAGACCTATTTGTCCATGCCCAACTATTTTTGAAACATGTATGGAGACTCTAGGAAGTTACCAAAACAATTAAGAATTGATGTAATTAACTTTTGTATTTTAGTTTTGACCCAGGCTTTATAACTGCTTCTTAAACTCTGGAATACACTGAGTCCTGAGTGTAGGCATGTTTGTTTGTACACACACACACACACACACACACACACAGAGACATATATACTCTTGCACAGATACACCAAATGCAATAGTATTTTTAATTGAAAAGCATAAATTTGGACTGCTAAATCTATTAACGATTTGTTTTAATTAGGAACCCAGCTGCTTCCTGAGATTTTGCAGTCTGGGTTTCAGAACTTTTGCCATACTGAAAATGAGTCTCAAGTGGGTTGCTTTACTCTTTCAGATCAGCATTTTTAAAGACTTGTTGGAAGGGGGAACTGCAAATGCTTCTCTGCTGTAAAATTACAGCTGCCTTTGTCCTTGGGTGAGGACAGGGTTGCTTTGTTAGTGTAGCCTGCGCCCTGCCCCTGACCTTTTGCTTGGGCATATTAAGTCTAGCAAGCTGCCTGATCCCTGGATCATCTTGCTTCTAGACCTTGCCAACTTGGCTCACAGATATGCAGCATCATGGTTGATTTTGACGTCCTACTTATCCCACTATCGGTAGGGGGAGCTGTTACTTAATTGAAATCTAAAGCATCAAAAATACCTTTTAAAAAACCCTAACACTTTGCTAGCTAAAAAAATAGCTCTATGCAAGTCAGTTCGATGAAGTAGGGTCTGAGGAGCAACGGCATTTTTTAATTCCTCTTTTCTGATGTTCAGCTAATGCCAGTGACATAACTCGTTATTTGGGTAACGTTAAATGGAGTATAACACATTCTGTTCATCAGTGAGTATGGAAGGCATTCATTAGTCTATTCATGCACTCGCTCATTTACTCATTTATTCATTTAATCCATATTGATTGCCTACTATGGAAAAATGCATAGAGCGAGGAATATGAAGATGGCTAAAACACTGCTTCTGCCTTTTAGGAGTTTATAGTCTAATGAATGGAACACAGAAGCAGAAAAAAAAATACTGTAAAGTGTGATAAATGCTAATGAAGGTGTATAAAATATGCAGTGGGAACATGGGGCAAGAATTAGCATGACTGGAATGGAGGGACAGGGCTCAGGTCAGGAGGGACTTTGTGTGTGTGGTACAGGAATAGGCTCATGAAATGTTTGTTGCATACATACTGATATAATGGTGAATGAATGATTCAAAGAACAGAAGAATGGATGGAGAGAAAAATGAGTTGGTTGGAAGGTGTGGTGGAGGAGATCACATAGTAGAGGGCAAGTGGTGTGAAGAAAAGCTTCGTAGAAGGACCTGGTAACATTGGAAACAATGAGAAACTAGATATGATTAGAATAGTTAGAATAGCATACCATGGCAAGAAGCTTACATGATGCCAAGAGCTGAAGCTTGAAAGAGAAAAAGAAAACTTCATGGAAGGCTTTCTGTGCCAAGGTAAGGAACTTCAACTTGATAATCAAGAAACTTCTAGATCAGAGGAAAGATGAAGTCAGATCTATATTGGGAAATGATTTACATGATGTAAGAGTATGGGTGGAACAGAAAAGCACAACTGAAGATATGTGCAATAATACAAAAATTATGTAGAGGTCTGAACTAAAGATTGTGACAAATTAAAAAGATATTTAGAAATAAATCAGCAGGACCTAGCAGCTCACTAAGTGTGGGTCGTTAGCAATGTTTAAGGGAAAAATAATCCATTCCTTGTATTCCTTGGTAAGTACAGATCCAATTTTCCTTGGAGAAGCATTTTCTGAAACATTGATGGATATATATCAATTGCAATGGATTGTTTGCTAGCTATTTGAAGAAATCACCTGAAGAAGTCATACAGCAATTAAAAACAAACAAAAGAATAACAACAACAACAAAACTCCAAGGAGCCATTAGAGTATAAAGCTTGGGCCTGCCAGTTTCAGTATATGTAGAAGTCCTCAATTCTGGATGGGATATTTAGAAATACTGTAAAGGATGTAAAGAGACATTTATCAATTTATTCAAGTATATTTATTTATCACTTAATTTATCAAGACATTAGCATTGATAAAATAGGAAGTAACTATGAAATAGGAGTTGATAAATGACAACCTGTGGGGCATATTTTGTGCCCATCCTTTCCCTTCTGTTTTTGTAAATAAAGTTTGCTGAGTAAAGTTTTATTGGAACACAGCTGAGGTCATGAATATATCCTCTGTGACTGCTTTTATGTGATAATGGCAGAGCTGAGTAGTTGCTACAAAGACTGTATAGTCCCCAAAAAACTAAAGTATTTACTATCTGGCTTTTTAATAGTAAGAATTTGCCAATTACTTAAGTGGAATAACAGCTTTAACTCTGGAGAGCGTTGAAAGCAGGAAAATCAAAGAGAAGAATGTATCACTTAGTGGAAAACTGATGTGTTATTGTCCCATTACTCCTGGGCTCTTTGGTGAAATAGGAGGCAAAATGTTTAGAAGTCCTTGGTAGAATGCTGATTCATTCAACTTGTGGATGTTAGATGTGAAGTATTTCATGCATGTGACACAAAGAGCAACAAGTAGGAACACGGAGGTGACCTAGTGAAAGGGTCACTGAATCCTGTAGGTATAAACCAAAATCTGGGCACCCCAAGGAGTAGCCACAGGAGGGCAGCAAAGTCACATGACATTTAAAATATCTACTTGAGAGCAATAATCATCATTAGTGTGATGAGCACCAAGTTCCAATGGAAATTTCTCTAGCATAAATATGTATGTCCAAGATTCTCTGGTGGATCCAAATTATGAAATATTCAGCAACAAAGCCAAATATGTAAAAGTAAGAAAGAACTCTGGTTAGAATGAGATGTGTCAGTGTAAGAGACTGAGAATGTATACTTCATAGGATAGCGTTGATACATGTCCATTTCAATAATTAGTGTGCACATTTCAACTCTTTCACAGAAAAACAAGATGAACTCATTGTAGCACCTATCCCTTCCATGGAAAAATATAGATCTATTTTTATTTTTTCCATTGAGCATTAAGGAATAGCATTTCATTCTCTTTTTTTCCATTTTTTTTCTTCTAACATTGTTTTTTTCTTTAATATATTTGAGTCAAACATTGTGCTAGAGAAAGGTGATATAACATAAGAATAAAAAGAGAGTGATGTAGTTATTTTATTACTTTAAAAGTATACCCACACAAAGAATAACAAATATCCCTGAGGAAAAAAAATGATTTAAAATTTTAATTTAGTTCTTCTTTCCTTTGGCTTGCTCTAATTTTGACCAAAAATGAAGTCATTTCTCAATTTCGAAGTGTAAGCAAATGTCTTCAAAATCTTTGGTTTGGTGAACAGTTCTTAATTTTAATGGAGACAAATGTGTCTATTTCTTCTGTTCTGGTTTATAGCTCTTGTTTAAGAATCCTTTTTAAAAATTGGTTTTAAAATAAATTTGTATTAAATATTTCATTAAACTTTGAAGCCATTAGAATACTAACATCTATATTACAGCTTAACGAGTCCTTTCTTGACTGGGACCTGGCCACTGCTGACCTTTTTCTAATTAACTCTTGTCACTGGTAGGTGTTTCTTGTTTGCGTGTGGTACATCCATAATAAATGTTCACTGAAACAACTGGTTTTTATATCCCTGATATTTTGAGAGAGAAGTTAATAATTATTTGTACCTTCTTGATCAGGGTCAATTTTAATCAGATCTTCCCAACTGAAAGAAATGATTCCTTGATGATTATAACATTTATAAATGTGAACATCTTTTTCTTTGATTATTCCAATAGCTAAAACCTGAGAGTTGGGGGACTAGCAGGAATTTGAGTAAAAATAATTAACTTAGTAAAATCATGGATGTGTGTGTGTGTATGAGAGAGAGAGAGAGAGAGAGAGAGACAGGTGGTGGTAGGATGGGAATCTCACTTTGGAATAGTTGTAAAAAGATGTAGGTATGTATTTATATTTCTATCCTGTGTTTATTGACCATCATCCATATAATCTCTAGAAAAAAAGTTTGTGAGGCAATAGGGCACTTGAATGCTAAATGAAACTCTTTCTTAATGTTTCGCTTTAAATAATTTCTCTAGCGTAGCACGTCTTTCTCATCATGAATCCTCCGAAATCTGCTTGTAGGATATTCTGTCATCCTGGCAGGGAGAAGGACTCTAAGTGTAGGCACGATCCCTAACCAGCCCAGACTGTGTCGACTAAAAACGCCATTAGGCATTTAGTGAGGTTAAATTTGGATATTTGGATTTCCCCCAACCAAGTCACAGGTGGAAGACTCCCTAAACATGAACATGCAGATAGCAGCCTCAGTAAACAAGTAGAAGAGAAAGAATTTTAGCCAAGCATCTCCAGGTTTCAGAGACATGTTCACAGCAAAGAGCACATTACTGAGTGATCCCCACAAAACTCAGTTTATCAACATGCAGGATAAAATAGGTAATGTTCCTAATTCACTGAAATCACGGTTTTCCCAAATTCATTCCTCTGTGGAAGACACATATTAGAATTAGAGTCATATTTTTTTCTTATTTAAAACAGAAACAAAAATCAGGGGCATCTGGGTGGCTTAGTCAGTTAAGCATCTGACTCTTGATTTCAGCTCAGGTCATGGTCTTGGGGTCATGACATTGAGCCCCATGTCAGGCTCCTGGCTGAGCATGGAGCCTGCTTGTGATTCTCTCCTCCTGTCCCTCTGTACCCACCCCTAGTGCTCTCTCTCTCTCTATCCCTCCCTCCCTCTCTAAATAAATAAAAGCAGAAACAAAAATTAGATCAAGAAGTGAAAAAAGAAAAGTAAGAAGGAAAGTATTTTCCGGGAACGCGTGCACTTAACCCACAATCTAAATGTTTCTTGGGCCCCTTCAAATGGAAATGTGTTTAGAATAAAAGCAAAAGCTCTTGCTTTTGAGAGCCTTCCACTTTAAAAAAGATATATAGTGTTATTTCATTGCATGGTGATATGTGGCATTTGGACTTAAAAAGTCTCTTAGGCTTTAATTGAGAAAAAAGATACAGTTATTAGGAAGAAGGAAAGGATTCTATTTTTTTTAGCAGCTGATCAGCATTTAATATTTTCATTTACATTGCAGATAAAGATACAATCTCTGTGTTTCTATATAACTAGAAGAAAAAGACCATACCGCCAAAAAACCGGGCCACAAACAGGCCTTATTTAAGAAATTAATTAGACCCTTAATGCAATAGCTTTAGCCAGTTATTTATGCTGCTAAGAAAACAATTAATAAGAGGCATACAGTTTTTAGTTGCATTAGATCAAATTGAAATAGAAACTTCTGTTGATATTTTGATTAGAATTAAATTACAGTTATTTTATAGTATATGGAGATTTGACAAATTTACAATATTGTCTTCCAAGTTGAAGACAAACTATTTTCTTCTCATTTATTTATGCCTTCTTTGTGGTCCTTAGAAGTGTATATATATAATATATTACATTTATCTTAAAAACAATTTCTTTCTAAGCATGATACTTGGTCCAAAAAGGAAATATAAGCACATAAAATTTAGAGATTTTTGGTGATAAATATCACAAACAAGGTAAAAATACAAATAGAAAACTGAAAAAATATGACATATGAAGAACTGATTCCATCAACAAAAAGAGCTTCTACACACCAGTGTAAAAAGACAAAAAAATTAAGTATAAAACTGGGCAAAACATTCAAAAGGCAATTTTCAGCAAAATAAAACAAAATGGCCAAAGGAAAAATGACCACCTGTTCATTTTGAACAAATACTAAATAAAACCAAATTATATAGAATTTTTTTCCTCCATGAGATTGTCAAACAGTTCAACAGTTTAGTGCCTGCCTTTGACACAGGTTGTGATCCTAAAGTCCCAGGATCAAGTCCCATATGGAGGTGTGGAGGGATAGGCACTTTACTCTTGCAAGAGCACAGTAAAATTTGGACAAGTTGGAAATATCTATTAAATTTATAAGTTCATATACCCTTTAATGCAGATATTCAGATTATCTTACAGACACATTAGTACAAATATTGAATGAGTGATACATAAACATATTTATTGCAATAGTGTTTGAAACATCTAGTAAAAGAAGGTTGTTTTGTACATGGATATGAGGCCACTGAAACAAATGATAATAGAAAACTATGTCTTCACTGAAGCATTAAATAAATGTATACCTGCATTGATTTAGAATGCTATCCAGGATATACTGATAAGGAAAAAGTGCAAGTTGCAAAGTAGTAGGTGTGTTTGATATACATGTCTGTGTAGTTGCCAAGGTCTAGGTATGAGATAGATAGTATGATTACAAAGGGATAGCATGAATGAGTTGTCTGGAATGATGGAATTGTTTTGTATGTCAACTGTTACGTATCCTGATTATGATGGTGATAACATAAACCTATAGATATGCTAAAATCCATAGAACTGATAATTATGTCAGAAAAATGGCAAAGAAGCTATAGGCTCTTGTTCCTCCTTGAACACACTAACTAAACAACTAGAAATGAACTGAAAAAAACTTTAAAGAAGCTGATAGAAATTATCAAAGATCTACAGCAAATAAGCAAGCATCCAATGCAAAAAAAAAAAAAAAAAAAAGCCATATTCAAAGTGGTAGGAAATTTCATGGTGTTTTTACTTCCTCTTGCCCCTTCCCTAACCTAGCATGGTATAGCATAGTTTGGGAAGAGCAGCAGTCAATTTCCCAGTTACTTCTGCAAATCGGAAAGATAAGAGTGGACTAAATTTGCAATGTGCTAAACTATCTGTAGGCTGCCTGAGGGATTGAGCTCTATATCAACTAACTAGAAGCTCAGATGATCGAAAGTGCTTTGGATCTCAGGCTGGAAAAGGATGCTAGAAACAGCAGGCATGACTCATAGAAACTGTAAGGAGATTACAAACCTACAAACGCCTGGAAGCCAGAGATTATGAGCAGAGAAATTCAACAGAACAAGTAACACTCTAAGAAGTAAGAATGAGACTCTTAGGAAAATTTAAATGCTTAAAAATAGGCAATTAGGGAGGGAAAGCACCACACACAAGGCCATGGAAGACACATACCCAAAAAAGGCTTTAGAATAACTTAAGCTTTTAATAGGGCTGATTGGTAAACTCTTCCCTTGAACAGAAGCAGCCTTAAAAGAATGAAAGTGGTAGCTGTTTTTCCAAATGCCCAATTTTTAAGAAAAGATCACGAGGCATAAAAAGAAACAGGAAAACACTGGCCATTCCAAAGATCAAAATAGGGAAGCCTAGGTGGTTCATCAGTTAAGCGCCTGCCTTTGGCACAGGTCATGATCCTAAAGTCCCAGGATCAAGTCCCACATCGAGCTCCCTGCATAGAGCCTCTTTGTCCCTCTGCCTGTGTCTCTGTCTCTGTCTCTCTCTCTCTCTCTCTTTCTCTCTGTGTGTCTCTCGTGAATAAATAAATAGAATATATTTTACAAAAAGATCAAAATAAATCCCCACAAGCTGTCCTGAAGAAACACAGCTATCAGACTTATTAGACAAAGACTTTAAAACAACTGTCTTAAATATGCTTAAAAAGCTAAAAAAAAAAAAAAAGTATGGACAAAGTATTAAAGGAAATCAGAGAAACAACATACAAACAAAGTGAGAATATCATCAAAAAGACAGTAATTATTTTTAAAAAGAAATTAAATCTCAGAGATGAAACATATAATAATTAAATTGAAAATTCATTAATGAGTTTCGACAGACTCAAAAACAGGCAGGAAAAAAATCAGAAAACTTAAAGAAATGTGAGATTATTAAGTCTTAGAAGCAAAAAATAAAAGAACAATGAAAAGTGAACAGAACCAAGGGAATTATGGGATATCATCAAAAAGACCAATACATGAACTATGGGAGTCCCAAAAGGAGAAGAGAGAGAAAGGGAAAGGGACAGAGAACTTATCTGAAGAAAAATGGCCAAAAACTTTCCATATTTGATGAATGGCATGGATATGTATAAATACAATAAGCTCAGCTAACTTCAAGTAGGAAAAATCCAAAGAGACCCACACTGAGGCACATTAAAATCAAACTGTCAGAAGACAAAGACAAAAGGACAATTTTCAAAGCAGCAAGAGAAAAGCAACCTGTCATATACAAGAGATCATCAACAAATTTTTCAGCAGATTTCTCAACAGGCTGGAAAACAATGAAATAATGTATTTAAAGTACTGAAATAAAACAAACAAACAATAAACTGCTAAGTAAGAATTCTGCATTGGAAAATTGTCCTTCAAAAATGAAGGAGAAATTAAAACGTCCCCAGATAAACAAAAACTGAGTTTATTACTACTAGAAAGACCCCTCAAGAAATGCTACAGGGAACCTTCAACTTGAAATAAAAGGTTGCTTGACAGTAACTCAAACCATATGAAAATATAGTTCTCCAGTAAAAACAAAGACATAGACAAATATTAAAACCCATATTATAATATTGGTTTAAATTCCACTTATTACTCCTTTACAAGATTTAAAAGACAAAAGCATAAAGCTCTTTATGTCTAAGTTAATGAATGGAAAATATATAAAAATGAAACTTGTGACATCAATAACACAAAGTTTGATGGAGTGAAGCTATAGAAGAGTGGAGTTTTTGTATGCAATTGAAGTTAAGCTATTATTTTAAAGTAGGCTTAAAATTTTAAGGTGATACATTTATATTAGTAATTATATTTATATTTATTTATGTATAATCTTTATGGTAACCACAGAGAAAATATATATAGAATTTACACAAAAGGAAATGAGAAGAGAGTCATAAAATGTCACCATAAAAAGTCAACTAAACACATAGGGAACCAGCTAGGGACATATTGAGGGACAAATTAAGCCATATGACATTACAGAGAACAAATAAAAAAATAGGCGAATCCTTCCCTATCAATCATTACTTTAAATATGAATGGTTCAAATTCCCCAATCAAAAGACACAGATTGGTAGCATATAAAAGACAGGATCCCAAAACATGCTATCTGTAGGAGACTCACTTGAGATCTAAGGATATGTATAAGTTGAAAGTGAAAGTATGAAAAAAGAAATTCCATGCAAATAGTAACCAAAAGGAACAACAGTGGCCATACTAATTTGAGACAAAATAGGCTTTACATAAAAAATTGTTACAAGACTCAAAGGAAGTTATATGATGACAAAAGGATCAATTCACCAAGAAGATACAGCAATTATAAACATCAAACATCAGAGGGTTTTTAAAAATATTTTATTTATTTATTTATTTATTTATTTATTTATTTATTTATTTATTCATGAGAGACACACAGAGAGAGAAGCAGAGACACAGGCAAAGGGAGAAGCAGGCTCCATGCCGGGAGCCCAAGACTCGATCCCGGGACTCCAGGATCCCACCTTGGGCGGAAGGAGGAAGGCTAAACTGCTGAGCCACCCAGGCTGCCCAAACATCAGAGTTTAAGCAAATAGTTACTGAATTGAAGGGACCAATAGACAGCTCTACAATAGTGGCAAGAAATGTTGATATTCTACTTTCAATAATGGATGGTACAACTAGACAAGAAATCAATAAGGAAATGATGACTTGAACAACACTGTAGACCAATGGACCTAGCATGCACATACAGAGTGCTTCATGATACAGCAGAAAAATATAAATTCTTTGCAAGTGCACAAGGCAAGGATATGAAGAAACTGAAAGTTGTATGCACTGTTAGTGGGATGTAAAATGGTGTAGCTGTTATGGAAAACAGTATGGTGCTTTCTCAAAAAATTAAAAAATAGAATTACCATGTCATCAAACAATTCCATATTAGCTTATATGCCCAGAATAACTGAAAGGACTCAAAAATATTTTTGGACATCCATGTTTATAACAACATTATTCACAATAGTCAAAAAGGTGAAAGCAACCCAATTGTCCAAGAGCAGATGAATGGATAAAAAATTATGGTATACACATACAATGGAATATTATGCACCTTTAAATAGAAGGGAAATTTTGATACGTTTCAATATGGATGAATCTTGAAGACATTAATGCTAAGTGACATTTGCCAGTCACAAAAGGACAAATATTACATGATTTCCTTCGTATGAGGTATATGGAAGACTCAAATTCATAGGCAGAAAACAGCACAGTGGTTATTAGAGGCTGGGTCAGGGAAGGAATGAGGAGTTAATATTTAATGGATATGAAGTTTTAGTTTAGGAAGATGAAAAATGTTCTGGAGATGGACGGCATGATGATTGTAAACCTTGTGAATGTACTTAATGCTACAGATCTATATGCTTAAAAATGGTTAAAATGATAAATTTCAGGTTATGTATTTTACTACAATAAATAAAGCAAAAAGCATCATAAATGCATACAGCAAAAAGATCAATATTACTATATGATCATTAAAAATTAAAAAGCATTTTTATATATACACATTCTCAAAAATAAAAAAATAATAAAACATCATTAGTGGTTATATCTCTGAAATAGAAAAAAATGGGTTTGGAGTGGGCTTGCATATTGTATTTATTATTATTTTGTTTCCTTATTTTTTAAATCATGAACATATTTTATTTCAGAATAAAAAAATACTAAAACATCCCTTCTTCACTTAAAAAAAGTGGTATATGTTTTAGTAATGTGTCTTCTTTTCATTGGTCTCAAAGGAACTCAATTTAAACTTTATTATGAGAGGCTACCTTACACATGATTCTTTTCCTGACACCTAGGAAAATATTTCTTTTCTTTCTTATAAGTTTATTTTTCCCCTTCTTATGAGTTTAGAGTAGACATTATATTTGCCTTGGCAGATGTATGAGATGTATGGGATTGGTGCTCGTGCACATGTGCGTGTGCATGAACACATGCATATATGTGCATGCATGCACATTTTAATGCACCTATGGAAGCCAATAGTTACTAACTAGAAATTTGAATATTGAAGGGTTATGTCTGCCATTGACTTGAGAACAAAGAGAACAGGACATAGATTTCTACTCCAGTCTCTTCTGCAGAATTTATAATAAATCCCAAGCATTCTTAACTTTTCTCCATGCTGTTGATTTCTAACCACAGTGTGTTCTGTTGCAGCCCCCAAGGTACTGTTCTGGACTAAAAATCTCAGACTTGAGAAGAGGTATAGATGGGGAAAAGGTAATAGACTTTGGAGTGAGGCTAGCTGCTGGATGGTATTTCATGAAAGCCAAACTGAAATTTGCTTTGCAGAATATATAATAGAAGCTCCCAGGACAATCTGTTCAGACATGCATTTGTAACACACCTCGATAATAGTGTAGTAGTTTGAATTTAGGTATATAGTATACATTGGTGACATAAGAAGCATTTGCCTTTTAGCAATACCATTTGAATATATTGGTGATTTTCTTGTTCATGGGTGGATAAAGCTGTTGACAGGTTGGCCAAGTTCAATAAGAAACAAACTATGCAGTTTAAAAACGGCCTTATGATGGTTTGGGATAACAGGACATGACTTCTCTGCTACGTTTTTTTTTCTGTTTCACCTGTTGGGACTGCAGAATCCCTGCTTCCCACTGCCCCATCAAAAGAGGCAGATCT
This sequence comes from Vulpes vulpes, assembly GCF_048418805.1. Taxonomy (NCBI): domain Eukaryota; kingdom Metazoa; phylum Chordata; class Mammalia; order Carnivora; family Canidae; genus Vulpes; species Vulpes vulpes. Next base: position 93,449,468 of record NC_132793.1, on the reverse strand, counting down.
AGTTCCTTGGGAAAATACAGACTATCTGGACAAACCTGATGCCATGGCATCCATCCATTACCCATTGGCCATATACTCTGGCCACAATGGTGAGAGCCATAACTCCTTATTCTTCTCTAAGTTTATATTCCTGTCTCCTTTTCCTCCCTATTGGGTCTTAAAGTAGCTAAGATGTCTCATGAAAGCTTTCTTTTGCTTTACTCATACTATGTGAGTCTTTTTCTCTGCAATTAGCAGTTGGGATATTCTTTTCAACTCTATCTTTGGAATAAGAAAATTAACCTTTAACCAATACAAAGCTCAGAAGTTAAATTTCACCACATTATCACAGAGGCCAAGATGGCAATGTTCAGCACTAGGATATGGTATACATCTGTTTGTTTGTTGTTGTTTTCACTTTTTAGGATTTCCTTTCCCCTGACTGCTAACCTCCATACTCTACACCCACTTTTATATCAGGAGTGGAAACATGGCCCAGCCTATGGACAATCATACAAACCTAATACTTTGAATACATTATTATGATTATATGCAGTCATTTTTAAAACAAATATAAAGAGCACTTAATATGTGCCAGGTATGGTTGTAAGCATTTTATGAATATTAACTAATTTGCTATTGAAAATAACAGAAAATGAAATCTGACCCAGACAGTACAGGAAACTGCTGAAAGGCCTGATGGTGGACAGGACTGAAAGGACAAACAAGGTAACCAGAGATCAGCAAGAGCTGGTAGCCTTGGAAGAGCAAGAAAGAAAATAAGGTACAGTGACACCTGGGGCTTGGAGATGGATCCTTCTTTGGAAACTGTTCCTGGAAAGACACAACCACTGTGGGGGATGTGGCCTGCAATAGGAAGGATGCAAGGAAGAACTATCACAATCTCTGTCTCCTCTTGCTTGTTAGTCTTCTTCCAGGGCTTTCCACTGGTTAAGACCAACTGGAAGCCAGTTGCCAAGTAGCCAAGGTGATGCTGTCCATAGGAGTCAGCTTCCCTGGACACAAAACAGGGCAGAAAATGATTTTGGGATGAATGGCAAGTGGAAAGTTATCATTACACACCCCAAATCATTTTAGGAAGAGAACAAATAAGCAAAACAATAAAATGAATATTACTCTTTTTATTCTCTCCCTTACTTCACAAACCCACTTCCTCCGTGGATCTGAACTATTGAAATTGTAAATTCTCTATAAGTATGAGGATCCTAGCTGCAAAGATTCAACAGAGCATTCTAACACTTAGGCTGCCAGCTGATTGGGCATAGCTTTGACATTTGCCAGTTCTCCTCGCCAGATAATCCTAGAGTTAATCTCCCACCCTGGCTCACACCAATCCAGTTTGTGACATTGACACTTAAGAAACACAGTGTTGGGGATCCCTGGGTGGCGCAGGGGTTTGGTGCCTGCCTTTGGCCCAGGGCGTGATCCTGGAGACCCAGGATCGAATCCCACATCGGGCTCCCGGTGCATGGAGCCTGCTTCTCCCTCTGCCTGTGTCTCTGCTTCTCTCTCTCTCTCTCTCTCTCTGTGACTATGATAAATAAATAAATAAATAAATAAATAAATAAATAAATAAAATTTTTAAAAAAAGAAACAGTGTTGTTTATATTATGATGGAGAGGTCATACTATCAATGGGCACATTAGTGAGGCCAGTTTTTGCTCTCTTCTATCAGGATCTACTGAGTGAAAACTGGAGGAAAAAGGAAAAAAGAAAGAAAGAAAGAAAGAAAGAAAGAAAGAAAGAAAGAAAGAAAGAAAGGAGGGAGGGAGGGAAGGAAGGAGGGAAGGAAGGAAGGAAGAAAGAGAAAGAAAACAAGAGAACAAAAAGAGAAGAAAAGAAAAAGAAAAAAATACTTAACTGGTGAAATGTTTTAAATGCATAAGGTTCACCTTGGGGTTGGCTGCTGTTCAGATTTTATCCATTAATAACAGACAGGGCTGCATCTGTACTCTCCAGGGCTGATAGGAAAAATAGTACTACTTATAGGTCCTTGCTTTGCCTGAGGGAGGTTATTCCGAATAGAAGTTGTTAGTTTCTGTACACACACGTGTTCATATGTATGCACACCTAGTTCACATCCATGTAATGGTACTTTGTGAAAAAATGCTTTTCAGTTAAATGACACATATGAGGATTTTTTTCCTTTACAGAATGTTTTCTTCTTATGGAGCAATTTTTAAGAAGAAAGGTGGTGCCTATGTCAATGTTTGTCTAAGCCTATGCTTTACCTTCACACTCGGAGCTGTATCAGTATCTTCACTCAAGTTATTTGATATGATGTTTTCAAATGGAAGAAGAAGGGAAACACTGAAATTGTGATATTTTTCAGTTTCTGCCTTACTAGACCTTAAGCTGACATTTGCCTCTAAAAGAGAAAAATTAGAATTGCTACCAGAAGCCAATATATATGTATCGCCTTGAGCTGTTGGCTAACATTTATGTTCTTAACAAACTGCTCTAATTATTCCCTCTCACTCCTTTGGGTGGTGGCGATGGGGGGGAGCACATAAAGAAATATATATATTTTTAAGCCCCTAACTGATTAGGTTTCTGCCATAGGTCGGTCTTCAGATGTGTCCTATGAAGAATTTGGCATCATTTTGCTAAGGAAGGTTTCTATGAACAATTCCCTGAACACTGATGATGGAGTTATCTGAATTGTGTTGTATTGCTTTCTCTCTTGCAGTGTACACCAAACAGCCATTTGCCACGGAGAAGAGTTATTTAAATGTTATTTCAGATGATGAGTCCTTAACGTATGAAAGCATGTAAAGGATGGGGAATACTTATATAAAGGAGAGAGATGATTAGTGAATTATTTCCTGAAGAGTTTTGCTAAGCAATTACATTTAAAGCAAGAAAGGAATGACTTTAGCACTTAGCAAGTGAGAAGTGATTTGCTAATTTTTCTTCATCTCTGAGATTCAACCGTATCAAGTTGATGAAAAACTGTTCTATCAAGTAATTCTATGCTGAATATTTATCTAAAGCAATCTATTGGCTCTAATGGTGTTCAGGGCTCAGGTTAAGGAAAGAGTTGCCCTTATGCCCATCCCTGGAAATCGAATTGATCATCTCAGAAATGTTATACAAGGTACTAATGCAATTGTCACCCTTGGATTATTGTGTTGGATTAAGCATTTTATTTTATAATTATCTACTCTAAAAGGTTAGTCTCAAGCTGAATTGCCTCTCTCTCTCTCTCCTTCTCTCTTTTTTCCCCAAGGATTGTTTGCTGGATTAGCACAGGCTACAAAAAGTTGAGTCTGCAGCCAAAATTGCTATTGAGTCAAGGCTTAATACTACTTATTCACTAATTAACTAAACCCTGTAAATATACTAAAAGACCATGATGGCTTAGAAATGTTTCTACACATATGGCATGTTTATTTTTAGATGTTTGTTGTATTTTTTCCTTATAACTTGCCATAGAAGTGACATTGAATTCTTGGCTTTGACACTAACTGCATGACCTTGGGCAAAACACTTCGCCTTTTTAGGTATCAAGTTTTTAAATCTGTACTGTAGAGATAGTAAACACTTTACAGTGCTTATGTGAAGATTGAGAGAGCTAAAATATATTTATTCTTTTTTTAAAAGCTTTTGGTAAAATGTCATAGAAGAATATGTTTATGGTGCGAAAGAAAATGATCACACCTTAGAGTGAAATAAGGAAATAGACTGAGGGCAAAATTTTATTTCTTCAGCCAGTCTTCTTTCTATTTAATTATTAATTTCCACCATCCAAAAGGTCACAAAAGGCATAACCGCAACAAAAATATCATTAAAACCATGATATAAGGACAGGGGGCAAGTGGAGAAATGATGAAAATTCAGCTTAAATCAAAGAAAGTCAGAGTTATGGGTACTAGAAGACGGTGTCACAGCCCAGCGACAGTGTCCTTATTATAGCACAAAACAAGATGGCAGGAAGAAAAATAGGCTCTTGGTGGAAATTTTATGTTCAGCATAACAATGAAAAAGATGATGCCTAACCTTCAAAATCACTCTGCTTAACTAAAAAATATAAATAAATAAATAAATAAATAAATAAATAAATAAATAATAACAGAAACAAACAAAAAAACAAATCCCAGCTTAACATTTCTCACCCTCCCACTACAACCCCTCCCAATGTAAGAGTCCTAAGAGAAGGCCCTGTGGATTTTTCAGGGTACCTTAAAAAAAAGGTGGAGAAATATAGAAGATGAAGGCTAGTGAACAAGACCAAGTTTGTTCTTAAACTACCCAAGAAAAAACAAGTCTACCCTAAATCTAAAAGAAGTATCCAAGTGGATCTCAGCATGGAGTATAGAGAAGGGTTTTCAGTGCATGTATAAGTTAAGGTGGCAGGGTCAATTTAACAGGGCAGGCATAATTTATAAGGACAGGTGTGAGTGAAAGGGGCTATCTTTGAAATACATAGATTGTAGGAGAAAAAAAGACAAAAAGAAAAGAAAAGCACTCTTTGGCAAGTAAAAAGAAAAAGTATTTGGGTGTATATGAGGAGCTGGTTAATTTATGGGGTCCTAAAAGTTGAAAGAGAGCTTTAAACGGAAGCTTACAACTCCACTCTATCTCTAAAACAAATTTTCAAACAAACAAAAAGACTAGCCAACATATCTGGACTTTGCTATGTTGATAGATGGGAATTCGATTAAACTAGGAATGATATAAAACACCTCACTACCAGAAAATTAAACAAATAGAGTAAAATCCATACAGAGCTATGATTACAGGATATCAGGAAACAAAAATCTCATACATATTAAATGATGAACAGTTCCCCTAGAAACAAACCAACCATGAAACAAAAGACACCTATAAGTTAATATTTCCAACAAAATTAAATAGACCCAAACAAGCAATAAATATAAAAAAAGACAACTTGAGTCAGGACTTTTAAAAGTAAAAATTTAAAAAAAAAAAATCAATCCCCAAAACTGGAAGAAATGGAAAGAAAGTTGATTTAATGCAAGAAAAAAAAAAATGGAAGAGAAAGACGGAATTGTCTCCCAAATGAATAAAACATTGCAAGGTGCCTGAAGAAGAGACACAAATGGCAAGTTAATAAAGATCATTAAAGAAAGGCAGGAAAACAGGTAAGAGAATGGAAATTGAAAGGCCAGAGAGAAAACAGAAAATGTGAGAGAAGCGCAGAAGGAATAGCATTTATTAAATCAGAGTCTCTGAAGAAGAAAAACAAGACAATGGAAAGGAGCTAATATGTAACGCGAGAAATCTTTCCAGATACAGAAAAAGACTTGAAAATCATTACAGGAATTCAATTGATATATAAGAAAATCTAAGTTTTCTAAACTAATCCAAGAAAAATCATTTCTTAAATATTTTATTTATTTATTTATTTATTTATTTATTTATTTATTTATTTATTTAGAGAAAGAGCACAATCAGAGGGAGCAACAGAGAGGGAGAAGCAGGCTCCCTGCATGGCAGGAAGCCCGATGTAGGGCTCGATCCCAGGACCCCAGGATCATGACCTGAGACAGAAGCAGGCAATTAACTCACTGAACCACCCAGGCGCCTCAAGAAAAATCATGTTTATGGCTTTAATATTTGAAGGACCAATTGTATGTAAAATCCTTCATTCACTGTTTGTTTTTAACATTATTTTTTTTAAACTGAGGGTTGTGTGCGTGTGTGTGTGTTTTAATATTGTTCTATGATTATCTTGCTTTATGTGTTCATATAGAAAAGTCTAATGACTGCTTATATTCTTGCCTGCGTTAGTTGTTTGATATTTTGCCTGGAATCCTTAAAGATGTTTTATTTACCATTAAAATTTAATTGTTCTAGAAGGATGTTCTTGGAATTGATAATTTTAGAATATGATAATCCTACTAATCTCCAGTGAAAAGATAGATATTAACTAAATTTATACATCTAAAAATGAGAACACATTTTTTAAAAGTAAATATACTACATTTTAGAATCTATGGAGTACATTTAAAGCAGTAATCAAAAAAAAAAAAAGAAAAAGAAAAAAAAAGCAGTAATCAGAGGAAAATTTATGATATTAATTAGCATATCTATTAGAAAAATAAGGGAGTGAAAATAGATGAATTAAATTCTCGGCTCAAAAGCTAGAAGAATGACAGAATAAGTTTTCAAAAACGTGAAAGACAGGAAATAAAAATACAGCAAAAATGGATGAGATAAGAAGTAGAAAAACATAGCTATAACTGACAAATTTAAATTTGGGGGTTTTAGAAAAATTAAGAAAATAGACAAACCAGGAACTAAATTTATCACCAAAAAAAGATCCTCCAAAATAAGAAATAACAAGGAGAAAACAATCACAGGAACAGAATAAAATTTAAAAATCCTCAGAGATCTACTTGTAGATTTCTATGCAAAGTTGGATAAAAATCTAAGTACAAGATCATTTCTTAAGGAAATACATTTGACTGAAATTGGCCACAATGCAAACAGAAAACTTGAAAAAAACAATCTCCGTTGAAGGAATAGAAAATGGTATTGAGGAAATGTGCTGCCTAAAGCAGCAGGCCCAGGATCACAGGGATCCTACTACAACTTCAAAGATCAGAAATCACTCTCTAAGTTACTTCAGCGCACAGTGAAAGAAGGAAAATCTCCCAATTTCTTTTATAAACTAACAGGAAACCAAGATAAATATTTTTTGTGTATATCAAAGAAAAAATATTAAATAAAATCTTGACACCCAGAATACAGGGCCAAATGAAGAAAATAATACATCATGACCAAACTACATCCATGCTAGAGACCTGGTCAGTTCCCCTCCTGCACTCTCTCCTCCCTTCTCCCAGCTGGGACTTCCAGCTGTCTCACACTTGCTTACCATAGATTCCAGTAGCTTTGGTCAAGAGTTCCTGACTTTATTGGTCACATGACTTTGTAAGTTCACCAAAGAGAAAACATGGATGATCAGAGCACCTTAAGTAAGGGCAAGACTCAAGTGGACTCAACTTGATACTTCAAATGCAGTTCCAAATCCCATTTGGAATGGTTCTGCAAAGCTGCAAAATCTTGGGTGTTCTGAAATGACTTGTTAATATAATAATTTTGCCGTGTATATGCATACTTGAGAATTTGATGTAGAAGTTAAAAATGCTACAGATAACACTCTGGAAGCATTCTTACAGTAGTCATTTGTCTCGGGCTCCCCTGTGGAGATCTTCACCCCTCTTCTAGCTATAATTTCTCAAAAACATTTTTTGATGTTGTTTGCATCTTAGATCATATAAATGTAAAATAAGTTGTGACCAATGAATAATGAGTCCTTCTCTTATGTCCCTTTCCCCTTAAGTTTGTTTAGTTCAATGGGCCCAATGTTTGAGCACCAACTTTGTGCAACCATTGGACTAAACTCCAGGCCACTTCCATTTTCCCCTGGATTAAATCATTTACAAAGCTCTATATCCTTTCTTTGCCTTTGGTTTAAACTTCAGCATGGTATTACATTTTATAATAATAATCATGATAATGATGATGATTATTATTATATAATATTATGTAATAATATGGACTCATAATTATTTTTTAAACAAAAAAGTATTTAAATTCATAAATCTTCTTTAGGTTTTCTCTTCCTCCATGGGGAGTATAACATTTGATTAAAAGGCCCAGATTTTGTGATGGGATGATTTTTGCTCCTCTTTATTTATAGCAGGTCTGAAGTGAGAAATTTCTTTGAGAATTTCTTGCCAGGAAAATCTTTGTTTCCCTGAGGATTCCAGTGTGCTTTTTTTCATTCCGATGGTGAGAGCTATGTAAATTACTGTGTCACACATTTTTCCCTCACTCCTGAGAAAATCAGACTCTTATTTGGTATTTATTTACAACAGAAATATTAATCCACACAGTGAGAATGTGTCTTAGCTTTCTATTTTTTGTCTCATTTATCTGTATTATTCTATTGAATATGAGTTTTAATATCAGCTTCCTTATATCCTTTGGAAAGCCATAGTGAAAAAGTTAATAAATTATATTTCAAATTAAGATACCTAACATCTGAATGTCACTTAAGATTTACAAAGGGTGGTAATACTCTTTGTAGTCATATTCATCTATTTTTCTTTTATGTCCGGTGCCCTTTAACAGACTTCAGTGCATGTGCTTTATACTTAATATGATCTGGAAAAGCAATATTTTCTTCAGTCAGGATCTTACACTTAGGAGTAGCAGGAAGACAATGAGGTGACACTACAGAGCAGAGGGGAGGCCACGACCATAGGAGACGTGGCACTGATGGAATAATTTCCACTTTCTTTTTAAAAATTCCAACAAGATGTTGGCAATAACAGATATGCAGACTCCAGGGTCTTCTTAGACCCTAGGCTCTTTCTTTATTGTTGAAGTAGAGTTTTGTTTTGTTTCTCATGTATTATGTGTTACAGTGTGGTTAGAGTACATCAGAGTCTCTGGGGCTGCTGGGGGTGGCTGTGTTGCCCAGAGTGGTAAGAAATGGAGTTATCATCTCAAGTGCTCTAGTTAATTTCCCAGACTGTGATGGACAGAGAAAACCAGGGTGGCAGCACATGGATTCTTTCCCTCACATAAGGGAGTTTGGAAAATGAGGCAGGTTCTTTTGCTTTGAAATATTAAAGAGATTATCCATAAATATTGGTAGCACTTTCTGTGTCTGTAAGGTATAAAAATTGGGGTGGGGGGAATGTGAATGGTCTTTATTGCTATCACTAAAATATTTGTCTCATCCTAGTCTTGAACAGTACATACTTGCCCTACTGAATGGGAAGAGGCAGAGATAAAAGAAAACACGGAAGAAAGATATCACTGGTTAATATGTTAAGACTTGTCACAATGCTATTTGGGAAGAGGATACCACTAGACATTGTTCTGAAGACCAGTGTCTTTTATAAAACCAGACCTAAAAGATGTCAGTAATGATGGCCAAGACAGTTTCACATGTTTGTTTGTGTGCTACTTTACTTATTTAACACCTACTATATCCCTGACACTATACTAGATGCTGAAATACATAAATATCAAATATAGTATTTTCACTTTCAGGAAGCTTCCTCCCATGGGGAAGCTAGCTACTGTTAAAATAATTGTGCCTCTATGTGAAAACTATTAAAATCAAAGCATTTTTTCCATTGTAATGAATGCTGTTTTTTTTTCAAATCTAATACTATTAAAGTCATTGTCAAATAACATCCTAATTCTAAATATTGAACCCATTAAAATCAAATGGGAACATTTTTACTTGATGTCATTGTACTGCTTACATATCAGAAATTATAGTTCCTATTACCCATCATTCAAAACTTACAAGTTCAATGATATACCTATGAAACAGTATCATTCTATTAGTATCATATCACTTTCCACATAAGAATTCATATGCAGACACACTCACAAATACATAGGCATCATTATATTGTTCTAAATAGCAAATATCTCAGCCTAATCTGTTGATCTTGATCTGTTTAGCAGGGACTTCTAACCCACTAGGGTGAGCTGTCAGGGAGTTATCTTCCTTAGTATCTTCCATAGACTTCTTGAGAAGAATGGCATGTAGACACATTAAAACAGGCAGTTGGCCTTTGGCACCAAGACTTCAACCAGGGGTGACACGTAACACCTGAAGCCCTGCTGGAGGCCTACGCTTGTTGGTGTGCTCACTATGAAGGTATCTGGACTCCATCATGGTATCCTATGTGATGGTCAGAAGGGTACTGCTGAGTGGATCTTTGAGAGGCTCTTCAAGTGTCTTCTTACTTGGTGTCTGGTCTAGGTTCCCCTAAAGTGGTAATGAAGCACAGGGCCCAAAGACTGGCCACGAACACAAAATTTTCCTTTTATTAATTTGTTGCATTTAAGAGGCATGCACCAGAGGAAATTATCAAGTTTCCCAGAAAAATAGAATTGCGAAATATTTATTATAGGACTTGGGCTTCTATAGAGGATTTTGAGGAAAATTTAAGGAATCAGGAATTTGTTTTGAATTGGGCATTATCAGGAAGCAGGGGCAATTTGATAGGGCATATGATTTTTATCTAGGGGCGGGTAAAGTGAGGTGCTGCTATTGCTAACAGAGCAGTAGGGAGGGGAATGTTTGGTCACTTTTGAGGTGGTATAGTGCCCTTTTTATGTCTATGTTGAGATATGATTACAGAGTGGTCTTGTGTGTGTCCTGTTCCATCAGGGTCAAGGAGTGGAGGTGTCTGATTGTTCTCTTCTGTGAGATTGTTTGTGTTCAGTGGAGAACACCAGTCTGGCTCAATGAGGGCCCAATGGGCAACTTTAAAGCGTGGTTACATTAAAGGAAATGAGCAAGATCACTGTTTGCCAGTCTTGTGTTCCAGAAAGCACTAGTGGGACACCTGCCCTCGATTACTCTGGTGGACATACAATGAATAGTAACATTTTCAGGGCATTGGCTACCTCATACATTCATTCTTTTTCATTCATGTATTTATTCATTCATTCATTCATTCATTCATTCATCCACTTACGCATTCATTTAAGTATTTGTTGCCAACCTGCCAGATGGGGATTTGCCATGTAAAGGCCATAATCCTCAGTGGTAATGAGGAACATGAGTATTGGTTGCAAACAGACACTGTGAGGTCAAAGACTAGAGATATGGTATAAAATCAGCCAGAGAGAATATGTCAGCCATCCAGAACCATAGACCTGAGCTACCCATGACTCCTTCGTCTGAGGCTCATTGCAACCATAATGGTTATCCTGCTACTATAATGGTTACACACTTGGTATTCCCAGTTGAGAAGGCTCCTGGTGGACTTGGCAAAAAAGTCACATGGTAGTGGGAATAGGAATCTTTGGAGAAACTAGAATAGACTGAAAGGAAAGAACATGAATGAAAGGTGTAGCTTCTCTTAGCAAACAAGCCAGCATGACAAAGACGACAAGAAGTACAGATCGTCTCTCTTCTAATCCTCACTTACATTTGATGACTCTGCATATTCACTAAAATTGCTAGCTAGTTTAATAACTGTTTTAGTGAGAAAAAAATATTAACATTTTATGGGACAAGAGAATCCTGAATCAGCCCATAGTACCATCATGAAAATTTGAGCAAAGAAGTATCGACAAATTCAGAATGGCCATAACCATGTCTTCATTAGCTCTGCTTGGTGTTTAGAATGTCTATAAAGTGTTCTTTAAAAAAAAAATAGAAAGCTGAATTTCCTTGGCAGGAAAGTAATTGTGAAGTTTTTAAGTAAATGAAACGGGCTCTCTTTGCACTGAAATGTAAAGCTCCCATTTCCTCTCTTTAAATGTTTAAAGGATTTTTTGTCAGTTTCAGCATGAAGAAACATTAAAATTCATCTCAGCCGAAACCCATAGTGGATTAAAAAAAAAAAAGATGTTAAATATCAGCAAATGGATCTGATAATCTGCAGAGTATTTCTGCTGTCAAAGAACAACCGTGGGATAAAAAACACATGTTCTGGATTTGACATCCCTTGGCATCTTGTAAATAGCCTACACGAATCCATACCTTAAAACTGCCAACACCAGCAAAATTGTGCCCAAGTTTCTAGTAAGTTAAGCAAGCAAAGCAGAGAGAGGAAATGTAGCTAGATTGCATATAAAAACCCAAGGACCCCGAAAACTGACCTCAAAATCATTTTACCAAAAGATATTCTCTGCACTTTTGCAGAATTGTCTGTTTATTTATAAATCAAAGAGCATTTTGTGGTATGTATGTATGTATGAGTAAATAAGAATAGAGAGAATAAACATGTTAGGTGGGGTGAAGGATAGTTAGGGTAGGTGGGAAGAGTTTTCCAATTGAAGTAATGCTTGCTGAAGAATACAAAATAGACTTTTTCCATTATTAAAGTTTTCTGCTTCAAGAAATATTGAAGTGATCTTTTGGCCTGGATTTCTGATATTTCAACTCCATCTTCCTCAATAGTAGAAAATATATTCATTTATCTGTGTGTTTTCAGATTCAAAACTCAGAAAGCTGAGGTCCCATAATGAGTCTTATTGAGTGAAACTTTTGGTGACTACCACCACACATCAAATTGATGGTTTCCCCCCAAACTCAAAGTTTTGAAAAGTTTGTTTCATCAACCATTTTTATTAATAGCTCATTCCTTTTCTTAAACTATTAAGCAAATTAGCAATGATAGCATATTTGTCAATTTCCTTCATATTAGCATATCATATGCTATCCTTGCCTACAATAAGTTGTCATTCTCATCAAAACCAAAAAAAAAAAAACCTCACCGTTTTCCTCTGTTTGAAATTTTATTAGTGTAAATGTGCATCTCAATACATGAAAAATGATGAGAGTATTTTTTTGAGAATATATTGTACAATAGATGATTTATAAACATTATTTTATGATATTCTTATAAGTCTACAAACTAGGGATTGGAAAGGGTTTAGGTTTGTAAGGGTATACAAATCTCCTATGGCCAAGGAAGTGCGAAGCTGAATTTTGAACACTGATCTACAGGATGCTAAAATTCCTCTTGTTGATTCCCACCCCCCCCCCACTCCCTAATGTCTTTTTGACAAATAGCTTAGCCACCCACGGTTCATGGACCACAAAGTTTCTGGAGACTTCAGCTTGGACACATCTGCTTCTCTGATCCTTCTCTGACCCTTCCATACTCTGACAAAAAAATAGGTAGACATATTCTACTACCACTTCCAGCAACACAAAAAAACACACAATGTTCAAAAATAAAATGATAATAAAGCCACCTTGCAACTTGTGTTTTCTGTTAAGATATACAGCTCACCCCCCTTTTTTTTAAAAAAAAGATTTTATTTATTCATGAGAGACAGAAAGAGAGAGAGTCAGAGACATAGGCAGAGGGAGAAGCAGGCTGCATGCAAGGAAGCCCGATGTGGGACTCAATCCCCAGACCCAGGATCATGCCCTGAGCCAAAGGCAGACACTCAACAGCTGAGCCACCCAGGCATCCCACAGCTCAGCCCTTTTGATAGGTGTCTATTATGACACTGAACCATAATTTATTAAATATTTCTCTATTGACAAACATTTAGAATATTTCTATTTATTTTGTTGTTACAAATGATTCTGCGATAAATACAAACATTTTATGTGGATTTGCATAAATATTTCTGACCCCTAGAATTCAGAATTTTGCACGTGTGAATCTGTGTATCTTAAAATTTAGACATCATTGCTAAATGGCCCTTCAAAAAGTCACATTGATGCTTTTAAGAATTTTATTTATTTCTTCATTTGAGAGAGAGAGAGAGAGAGAGAGAGCACATGAGTAGGGGGAAGGGCAGAGGGAGGTGGAGAAGCAGAGAATCTCAAGTAGATTCTACACTGAGCATGGAGCATGGGCTCCATCTCAAGACCCTGATATAATGACCTGACCTTAAAAAGAGTTGGTTGCTTAACTGACTGAGCCACCCTGGTGCCCTGAGTCACACTGATTTTTATTCCGACTTACACTGTTGAGGACAATCTTTCCTAGTTCATTGGCCAATCTTGGTAGTATTAAATTTTTTATGAACATCATAGGGAAAAATGCAATTATGCATTTATTGTGTTTCTAATTTTTTTTTTTTACATTTAGTGCTATTTCATAGATATTTTGACTACTTATTTTTTTTAGCATTTTGTGTTTACAGCCTTTCTTTATTTTGCTTTTTTATTTGTAGGAACCAATGATGTGATATGGAAACTAAAGCTTTGTTAATCTTTGTCTTTAAACTTTATTTATTTATTTATTTACATTTTTAAAATTTAAATTCAATTTGCCAACACATAGTATAACACTCAGTGCTCATCCCATCAACTGCCCTCCTCAGTGCCTGTCACCCAGTTACCCCATCCCCTCACCCACCTCCCCTCCCGCAACCCTTTGTTTGTTTCCCAGAGTTACCAGTCTCCCTCTCTAATTTTTTCCACTCAGTTCCCCTCCTTTACCTTATAATCCCTTTTACTATTTCTTATATTCCACGTATGAGTGAAAACATATGATGATTGTCCTTCTTCGATAGACATTTCACTCAGCATAATACCCTCCAGTTCCATCCATGTCAAAGCAAATGGTGGGTATTCATCCTTCCTGATGGCTTAATACTTCATAGTGTGTGTAGCCATTCTTTAGCCATTCATCTGTTGAAAGACATCATGGCTCCTTCCACAGTTTGGCTATTGTGGACATTGCTGCTATGAACATTGGGGTGCAGATGTTCCAGCGTTTCATTACATCAGTATCTTTGGGGTAAATACCATTTAAATGCCTTTCACATTTAGACAATACATTTAGACAAACATAATTAGACAAAAAAATGTATAGTCAAATTACAGGTGGGGCACCTATCATTTAAGCATCTGTCTTTGGCTCAGGTCATGATCTCAGGGTCCTGGGATCAGGCCCTGCTTTGGGCTCCCTGCTCAGTGGGGAGTCTGCTTCTCTCTCTCTCACTCAATCCCTCCTTCTGCTACTGCTCTCTTTCAAATGAATACATAAAATATTTTAAATAAATTAGAGGTGATGATCTTCTAGGCACTGGATCTATGATATATTTCTTTTATTTTCTATGTCATATGATTGACCAAACTGAAACTCACAGAGACTTTCCAGTTAACAAGTTGCCAGGATAGGAACTGGAGTAGTCTGACTCTAGGGCCACTAAAGCACATGGCCTTTCTGTGGATTTTCACTCATTAATGATTTCTGAGTCGAAGACATTTCAGAGACAGGTTAGCAGAATTACTAGATTTCAAGCTTGCCACAATAAGAGAGAAGCCTTCAGAACGCTGCTTATTTCCCACAAGAGATTGGGGCTAATGGTTAGAGAGGCTGTTGGCTTTGACTACAGCTCTGGTTTGGCTTTCCTGTGACAAAGGCCAAATATCCAAAGCAGGCATGGACAAGTGAGTCAGAGAAGGTCTTGAGAGCATCAACTTGCAATGAGCAATATATTTAAAAGATCCACAAACATGAACATGCTCCCCCTCCACATACAATGACAACTCTCCTGTGAAAAGTTGGCAAAGGTGAACATGGCCAGGTGGACATGCAAAGCAAACAGAAACTTCCTGAGCGAAACTTCAGGCTGCTGGAGAAAATGAGAGGAGGCTGCTCTCAGTTGAAAGGGGATTTGGCTGCCATGCTGTAGCCCTGTGGAGTTGAGAAGTATGTTTAAGCAGCTTTGCCTGCCCTGGAGCACTAGCTCCAGAATCTGGGACCTGACTTGGACTCTGGTTGTTCCTTGCTTGCCTTGCTGCCTGACCCCACCCATCTTTGGCATCTTCCTTGGAACTCAGAGGGCCAATGAACTCTGCTTGGGCAGCATTCTCCTGTGTCCTCCATCTTTGCTCTTTCAATTCTAAGTTCATCTCATCCTGCCCAGTCACTGTGCCAGACACCCCATTTGGGTTCCTCCCCTGTGTCCTGACAATATCTCCAACCACAGCTCAGGGGGTCCTGCCAGCATGAGCTCCCAGACTGTGCCCCAGGTAGTGCTCCTATCTGGTTTGTTTCTGCCCAGCAGCAAACAGTAGCTTTCTTTCTCTAGTGACACCTGTTTTTCCAAATATTCCCCAATTCTGTGTGATTTCCTTTAAGCCTATCTGCTATATCTAATCAGCTGGTCTACACAAATATGATAATTAGCAACAATGGTTTAATGTTGCTCTGTCCTCCAAGGGGACAGATAGGAATTCATGGGACCCCTCATCAGATAATGCTTTAACCCCTGAAATGACTCAAATTGTGGGAACAGAAACTTCTACTGCAGGTGGGCCCCTCAATGTTCATAAAGTTATCCTGAATATGTGGGCCACCCCCTCTGACTCTGTGTGGGGCTAGGTCTAAACCTAATATTTATGTAGGTCAGGGAATTTTTTTTTTAAATCCCTTTCTCATTTCACAAATTTGAATTGCTCTTCTTTTATGTGTTTAATGTGTCTACGCCAGAAAAATGTCCATAACTCTCTGCTCTGCAAAGCTTGTTACACAACTCCCAACACAAAATTTGATATGTGAAAATTGGTTCTTTTTAAATTTTTATTTGTATTTTTTTGGCAGGCTTTTTGAAAGGCCTGTTTCCTGGCACTAAAAGTAGCCAGTCTTGGCGTGAACAGCCCCTGACAATTTCCAGCATATGGTAAGAGAAGACGCTTCTGCCTACCCATCAGGTAAGTGCCATCTTTCTGACTGGAGCAATGATAGATGTCGTGCTTGGAGAGCAATGACTGCTGGGAAAGGTGCCAAGCAGCCAACTGGCCGATACCACTGAGCAGGTCAGAATGTACCAGGCCTCTGGGTGAGGCAGACCTGCTCCTTCCCAACCATACTGAGGCCAGGCACTGGAAAAATGTACACAGAGAAGCTCTGATTTGGGCTGCCGGGCTGATATTATTATTTGTTTTGCTAATGTAGCTGTAGAGTTTAAGATGAGAATGGTAGTATTTCAGGTGAAATATCCATGCAGAGAGCATTGCTTCAAGCTTTTAGGGGAGAACTCTGTAAGTTGTTCCTCCCATGTATGAAGTGGACTTAGCCATCTCAAAGAAGTGGGACTTAACAATCAAAATTTCACCTACCCAGTTTATTAAAGCATGTGGTCATTTTGATTGTTCTGGAAATTACTTTGTTGTTTCACATATATATATATATATATATATATATATATGAAACAACAAATATATATATGTATATATCTATTTGATGTAGAAAACTGAAATGATCTAAAAATTGTGAACCACATAAACATCATTCCAAATACCACTATCTAAAAATAATCATAGGTAATGCTTAGGAAAAGTCTTACAGAAATCTCTCTAATCACCTGCACAATATTTTATGAATGAGCTCTCACCATGCATGCTCACTCATAAACTACATCTTTCATACAATGAGGTATCGTGATATTATTTTTTAAATGTGGCATCAGAGACCTTTGCACATGTGCACAAATATTTACTTAATCAGTCCTCTAGGGAGGAGAGTTAGATTATTTCCAATTTTCTACTATAGCAATGCTGTTGGGAATGTCTTGCTGTGCTTATAAAATCATCACATTAGGAAAAATTCCTAGAAATTTGATTGTCGAGCCAATGGTAGAAACATTTGGCCCTTTGATGTACATTGCTAACCTTTCAAAAATAAATCATAAGTTGTATATTCAGCATATTTATAGAACATTGAATTTCATAAAATGTGAAATTATGAATTAATTTTTATTTGCAATCTGGCAAAAGATAGCAGCTGGCAGTTTTCAGGTAACTGGAATAAAAGTGCATACTAAGGAGATGGATTAGGGGCCCCTTGGGTGATATTGGTGTAGGCATTCATAAGAAGCTGGCAGAAATTTCTTGAAATTTTTAGGGAGCAAGACTACGAATCGTCAGGATCAGCAACCTCAACTATGGCTAATATGACACAATCCCACTGTTTTGTTTTGTTAGCATGCTCTCTCACTCCCCCTAAGACCCATATCATATTCTCTCTCCTTAGACTTCCCATTCTTTTTTTTTCTTTCTTCCATTTCTTACGTGGATGAATTCTCCTAAAACATTACCAAGACAAAATAGAAGCCATCAGAAAAAGACTTTTTTTTTTCACCAACACATTAATGCACAGAAATAGTGATGGATTTGTTTTACATGACTTTTTCTTCTTTTATTGCATTGGCTAGGGCATCTACAGCAATGGTGAATCATGTAAGTCAGAGTGCAAAGATGTTAATGAGGATAGTTTTAATATTCCACCTGAGTGTAATACTTGCTTGAGGATTCTGGTGCATAACTTAGACCTGTGATTCCAACCAATATTCAAATATTACCAACTTGGCCCTAGAGACATTTCTCAAAAGATCTAGAGAGGACTACTACCAGAATCTAGTTGGTACAGGGTGGTAGCACTGCTGAACATTTTATAGTGCACAGTACAAAACCCTCCACAACAATTATTTGTCTCAAAAAGTCAACAATCCCAAGATTGAGAAACCCTGTCCTAATCCACTGTATGGTTCAGTCTCTAAGAAAGTGGACTTGGGAGTCAGACTTCCTGGGTCTGAATCCTGGGTTTGCAACTTATAAGTAGTGGTGTTTGACCAAATGAGGGTGAGATTTAAATACGGCCTGAATTATGTGTATATGACCTGGCATTGCTTTTGAAGACCATGCCACATGCTACTGACAGTGTAAGTAGAAAATAGCATATGTAGGGGCACCTGGCTGGCTGAGTTCATTGAGCATCTGACTCTTAATATCGGCTAAGGTCTTAGTCTTAGGTCATGAGGTTGAGCCCTACATCACTCTCCACACTCAGTGGGGAATGTGCTTGGGATTCTCTCTCTTCCCCTCTCTCTGTCCCCCTTCCCCCCTGCTCGTCATGCACATGCACTCAGCTTCTCTCTCTCAAACAGATAAATCTTTTTCAAAAAGAAGATATCATATGTAAAATATGTAATAAGTAAGTTAGAGCCATTTGTTGTCCATCTTGCTGCATTTTGGGAAACATTTTTGGAAGGAGTGTGAAGTGAACCCACTTCACTGTTATGGCTTGTTGTACAGGCCATAAACAAAGTCAGGAGGCAATAATCTGAGTCAGGCATCAAATGGTCAATCGAACTCAAGTGGGGAACTTCTAGGTGCATATCACCTGTACTTTTTCTCCTTTTGACTTTAGTGACATCCAAAGTATATAAGTATTCCTGTGATTCCAGATGGTTTTTGTCATGCTTCTATACATTGGCAACTCTGCCTGGATAGTACTCATTTTCTCATAGGAAATAAATGCAGCTATACCCGCTCTCTGCACAACATACTCTCCCTACATTTAATTTTTTTTTTTTTTTTTTTTTTTTTTTTTAGAAAGAGAGAGAGAATGTGAGGATGGGAGGAAGGGACAGACGGAGAGAGAGAATCCTAAGCAGACTCCCTGCTGAGTGAGGAGCCAGATGCAGAGCTTGATCTCAAGCCCCTGAGATCATGGCCTGAGCTGAAATCAAGATTCAGTCCCTTAACCAGTTGAGCCACCCATTTGTCCCTCTCCATACACTAAATATAACTTGTAAGGGTTAGAATGATTTCTCCAAGAATTGGGGGGGGGGGGGGGGGGAAAGTATCATAGCATATCTCATATTGCTTCCTTTTCTCTCATCTTACTGATTCTTTGAGCTGTGTTCTGGAACAGTTCCTTTGGTTTCTGCCCACTGAAAATTTCTCTTCAGCTACGTGCAGTCTGTTTATCCCATCCATTAAACTTCCGTTGATTAAACTTCTCATTAGACTTAATTTGTTTATTTTGACAATCATCATTTTGTTTCTTTTTTATTCGGTTCTGTTGAGAAATAATTGCCATACATGCCTGTATCCATTTAAGATGTAAAGTTTGGTGGTGTGATTTACATACATACTGTGAAATGCTTGCCTCAATAGGTCCTGCTAATATCCATCTCCTCATTTACATACAATAAAAAGAATAGAAAGAATAAGAGAAAAAAGCAAAAAATGTTTTTTTGTGATGAGAGCTCATAAAATCTACCCCCATAAACGTTTCTATATATCATACAACCGTGGTAGCTACAGTCAGGTTGTATATTACATCCCTAGTACTAATTTGTCTTGTGACCTCAAAGTTTGTACCTTTTGACCACCTTCATGCAATTCCCTCTTCCCTCACCTCTGCTTCTGGTAAGCACAACTCCAATCTTCTTTTCTATGAATTTGGTATTTTGTATTCCAAATATAAGTAAGATTTTATAGTATTTGTCTTTCTATGTCTGACTTATTTCACTTAACACATTGCCTTCTGGGTCCATCCATATTGTCAGAAGTGGTAGGATTTCCTCATTTTTTTTTTTTTTTATGGCTGAATGATTTTCCATTTTGTGTGTGTGTACATATGTATATAATAGATATATTTATTTTTATGTTTATTTATTTATTCATCCATCTATGTATAATCAATGGATCCTTAGGTTGTTTTCATGTCCTATCTATTGTAAATAATGCTGGTACAAACATGGAGATGCAGATAACTTTTTGAGTTAGTGTTTTTGTTTCTGTTGGATACATTGCCAGAAGTGGATTTGCCAGACTATATGGAGTTGTACTTTTAATTTTTTGAGGATCCTATGCATTGTTTTCTGTAATGGCTGTACCAATTTACCATCCCACCAACAATCACAAGGGCTTCCTTTACTCCATCTCCATGCCAGCATTTGTTATCTTTGGTCTTTTTAATGAGGACCATTCTAACAGCTGTGAGGTGATATCTCATTGTAGTTTTAATTTGCATTTTCAAATGACTAGTGATTCTGAGCATCTTTTCATGTTTACCTGTTGCCCTTTTGTATATCTTTGGAGAAATGTCTATTTGGGTCTTATTAGCTTGATGTAGTCCCATTTGCTTATTTTGTTTTTTAAATTTTTTTCTCACTTGTTTATTTTTAATTTTGTTGCTTATGCTTTAGGTGTTATTTCCAAACAATAATTGCCAAGACCCATGTCAAGGACCTTTATTCCAATGTTTTGGGTTTTATTCTTCCCCAGGAGTTTCATGGTTTCAAATATTTAAGTCTTTCATTCATTTTTGTGAGTGGAATAAAATATGGGACCAATTTTCTTCTTTAACATATGAATATCTGATATTCCCAGCACCACTTATTGAAGAGTGTTTTGTTGTTGTTAATGTTGTTGTTGTTGTTGTTGAGTATTCTTGGCTCCCTTGTCAAATATTAGTTGACTATGTTTGGATTATTTGTGGGCTCTTGATTCTGTTTTATTGGTCTACTTGTCTGTTTTTATACCTGTATTATAGTGTTTTGATGACTATGGTGTTATAGTAAAACTCAATCAGGAAATGTGATGCTTCCCGCTGTTTTGCTTTCTCAGGATTTATTTGGCTATTTGGGGTCTTTTGTGGTTCCATATAAATTTTAGGAGTGTTTTTTTCCTATTTCCATAAAAATGCCACTGGATTCTCAAAAGTGATTGCAATTAATTTATAAATGACTTCTGATAGTATTGACATTTTAACAATATTAATTCTTCTAATCCATGAACATGGGATACCTTTGTACTACGTTGTGTCTTTGATTTTGTCAAGGTATTGCAGTTTTCAGAGTAGGCAGTTTTCAGTTCAGTTTGTCTTTCTGGGTATATCTGCTGGTGATATCCTTGGGTAGGTGGAACGTGCTATTATGGCCTATTTTGGGATGAGGCAACTGTTTGAATTCTGAGAACAGGAATGAAGGGATATGCTACTTCCTAAGAACCATTAGAGGAATGCTGGCTTGATTCCCTACCCAGGTGAGGCTGTAGGATGGGCTCTGTATTTGCCTGGGTTTTCTAGTCAGGCTGACTAGGTGGGACCAGGTACTATATTCAGTGATAGATGGGGCTATGAATTAGCGTCCCTACACAGCAGGGCAGCAAGCCCTGGCCCAGGGTCTATACAATTTGTTGCTTGGGGACACAAATGAGTACAGAGTGTGCACTAAATTCTCTGGTCAGATGAGACCACCAGTTTTGTTCTGCAGATGGGGGAAGCCATGGGCTGTTTCATTGTTTCAGTGCCAGTATAGGTAGGGTTGTTGAGTGGGCTACTTAACTTGTCATGTGCTCTGGTTAAGTTCTCTGGTTTGACAGTCTGAAAGCTGTATTCAGCAATAAGCAGGGCTATGAATTGGAATTTCTACCTAGGTGCAGCAGGAGAAACAGCTCTAAAGCTGAGAAAGCTCTTTGTTGTCTTAACACAAGCCAATCTGCACCTCAAGTTCCCCAGGGCCACTGGTTTTGTTCTGCAAATTATAGCCTATGCCAGTTTGCCTCCTGGCTCGTTTCACTGAAGCACAGGTTCAAGGAGTTCTTGCCAATCCTTCTGGTCAGATGGAGTCAAAAGACACTCTCCACAGTGGATGGGCCTATGTTTCAGCCCTCTTGCCTAGGTTGAAAGAAGAGGGTCTGCTCTAGGCTGCTCTCAATTTCCCAAACAGGCTCTCTTATTAAGAGTGGATGAGAGCTACCCTCCAGCCTGTCCATAACACAGAAATGTTCTACATCTGCTGCTGGTTTTGCCCTGGGGGGCCATCAGCTCTGCCTGCCCACCTCTCAGCTCAAGCGCCACTGAGCCTGTATGGTTTCCAGGAATTTTCACTAGCCCTTCTGTCTAGATATAACTGGAAGACATGCTCCACAGTGGGTGAGTGATTCAGCTCTTTGCCTGAGTAGGAGCAAACTCTAGGGTGGAAAACTTGTTTGAGGATTTCAATCAGACAGAATGTATGCCCCAAGTACCTTAGTCAGAGTATGTTAACTTGTGTCTGTCAGTGAGCAAAACTACTTGTTGGAATTATTACTTGGACACTGCAGGTATGATGTCAATGCCAAGATCTATGTGCTGGTTACTGTAAACCCTTTCCTACCTTCCAGGTCACAGTCAGATTCTCAGTGTTTGAGCCCAACAATTTTCCCTGTAGTCTCCATGGTGTGAGATCAGAGTAGGGGTTCCCACAATTGCAATCAGCAATTGGGAGTAGCTGGTTGTTCTCTTTTCCCAGTGGAGGGACTAGCAGCTCAGGGGAAACCTCTCTGCTTGGTGCTACATTGGACTGGGGAAGGAAATGTTTTCAACTTGTAGGGTCTTCTCCTACCTTTTTAATGTAGTCTGTCTTGGCCTCTGTGGTATAAAGGGATGCCCTCAGCCTCACCCTTGCATTCTAGGATTTTCTCAGGAGTGTCTTGTACTGGAATAGTTGTTCTTGTGAGGAGTAGCAAAGTCAGGAACAACCTATGTCACCATCTTGATGACATCCCTCTCTATTTTCTTTCTCAGAATCTTTAACTATCTATAGTTATATATAACATATATAACTAATACA
Organism: Vulpes vulpes; assembly: GCF_048418805.1. NCBI lineage: Eukaryota > Metazoa > Chordata > Mammalia > Carnivora > Canidae > Vulpes > Vulpes vulpes. The sequence continues at coordinate 93,426,629 of NC_132793.1, read as the reverse complement.
TTATATATAATAACAATGCAGGGATTAGGGGTAACTGACACCCTGCACAGTCAAGCAGCTCAGTATAAATTTTGTCTCTCCAAATATTTAACTATTAATTTAACTGTTGCCAAGAAACTTATGGATAGTATGATTAGTCAATTGACACATATTTTGTATATTCTATGTACTCTATGCTCTATTCTTACAATAACCTAGAGAAACCTACTGTAACCTAGAGAAAATACAATATTATTAACAAAATCATAAAGAGGCAAAAATACATTTACAGTACTGTTTTTACTGAAAAAAATCTGCATATAAGTGGACTCATGCAGTTCAAAGTATGCTATTCAAGGTGTTTATTATATAACAATACAATATATGATATATACATAATTAATATATTATATAATATGTCATGCACATATAATATAACATAATTGATGTATTTATATTATATTATATTATATTATATTATATTATATACAATTGAAAATCTTAAAAAATATATTCTATTGTTATTTAAAATATGATATATAGGGATCCCTGGGTGGCGCAGTAGTTTAACTCCTGCCTTTGGCCCAGGGCGCGATCCTGGAGACCCAGGATCGAATCCCACGTCGGGCTCCCGGTGCATGGAGCCTGCTTCTCCCTCTGCCTATGTCTCTGCCTCTCTCTCTCTCTCTCTGTGCGACTATCATAAATAAATAAAATTTAAAAAAAAGATTTAAAAAATGATATATATTAGACTGTCTTTTCTCTCTCTAAAGATATTAAGTTATCCTTTAGTCTGGATCCACATAAGGGAGGTATGAATATGTGCATGTGTTGTGTTGCATATACATCGTACATCCTTAGCCTCATCATCTTATTCCTAGACTATGGCAATAGCCTCATCCTATTCAATTCTCTGTTCTGTCTTTTGCCAACCTATAATCTCCAAAGAGTGGCCAGCACTATTTTTTTTTTAAACATGAATTGGTTCATGTCTCCAAACTACTTTGAATATGTCTGTGGCTTCTTGCTGTACATGGGACAAAACCTTTGTTCTTTGACGTAGACCAGCACTCTCAGCATTTTTTGCCCTACTCTGCATACCCCAGCCATGGAGGCTATCCCTCAGCTTTTTTGATTCACTGAGTCTGCTTGAGATTCTCTCCCTCTGCCCCTGTCCCACTCTCTCTTTCTCTAAAAATAAATAAATAAAAACTTTTATAAATAAATAAATAAATAAATAAATAAATAAATAAATATTCTTTTCCCTTCTTCTTCCCTTCCCAGCCTGGGAATCTTTCATTTCCTCTTCATGTCTAAGGTTTTAGTGTCTCCTCCTCTGACAAAAGTTCTTAGAACCTTTGCTTTAAATCATACCCCGTTATTATATTATTAGCACTCTCTGTTTTTCCTTCTTATCACTTATAATAAATGGGAAAAAAATCATACATAGTGAATGATGTCTATCTTGTCCTAGCAGGTAGCTCCATTAGGGTAGGACTGGAATTTATCTTGAGCACCTAGCTCAGGTCTGATCTCATTCCATTCAATCCCACTTCCTTCAGTCTCCCTAAAAATGCACTCCTGGCTTTTTTCCTTGCCAGATCTTGCAGAAGGGTGTTTTTCTACTGTCTAGAGTATGCCTGCTTGTGTTTGGCTACCAAACCTCACCCAATGAACAAGGAAGACTTTACTTTTGTTTTCTGCCATCTGTAGGAAAGGGATCCTTTAGGAAACCCATTTAGGACAGCACATGACACTGTAGTTTTTGTCTGTAGGAAACAGCATTATCAGGGAACTGGAACACAAGCTGTCCCCAGGTGCTAGTACTCACTGCTGCCTTGGGGTCCTATAGTTGGCAGGAAAAGGGAGTCTGTTCTTGAAGGCCCTTCCTTGTGTGGCCTTTCCTTTCTGCAGATCTCATCAGCAGATACACCAATTAGTGCTCATTAGAAGGGTGTTTGGGGTTTTTCATTTATTTCGTTTTCCTGATGTGAATACCAGGCTTGGAAAGAGTGGACTGAAAAAACAATGTGTGTTTCAGGAAAAGACACATGGTGAGGGAGACAGCTGCTTTCCAGACACCACAGAGTGAGACTACTGTGGGCTTTAATGAGGCCTCTACCCAGCAGACCCTTTCCACAAAGGAAAGGCTGTGAGTGGGTAGGGCTGCAAACTGCCATTGGATCCATGGCTATAAGGAAACACCCGGCCACAGATTCCTGTCGCTTCATAGGGATTCCAGTTTCCTCCATGGTCCCTGATGAGGAGCAGTTGATATGTTATAAAGCTGAGATGGTTACAAATTGTTAAATTACTTACTCTTTTTGGATGTGGTAAGATAGGCTGGTCTGAGTGAGTTTCCTTAATGGGGTTCCATCTACTGTAGGGGTCTTGTGGGAAAGTAAATGAGAATAATGAGCATTTGTACTTTTTTTTTAATGCATACCTGCTCCCCATCTGCAGTCTTTTAAAGGGTAAATCCTACTTTTTTCTTAAATAATTTCTATGTTTCCTGAAATAGCACTATGTGGATATAAATTAAAAATCAAGGTTATCCAAGAACACATTGTTTGGAGTCAGAAGAGGTGAGTTCCAGTCCCAATCATCTCAATTCCTAGCTGGGTGACCTTAGGCTAATCCCTAATCAACGTGAGCCTCAGATTCTCTAATAGTGGAGTTTAGATAATTATGCCTGTCATGCTTATACCATACAGTTGTGTCTACTAGCAATGTCTATGCACTGAATATCTGTGCCCCTCCCCCACAATCCATATGTTGAAATCCTAATCCCCAATGTGATGGTATTAGGAGGTAGGGTCTTTGGAGGTGCTTAGGTCATGAATGGCAATGATGTCCTTATGAAAGTGACCTCAGATCTCCCTTACCCTTTCTGTCACATAAACACACAGCAGTAGATGATGGTGTAAAAACCAGGAGGCTCTCACCAAATACTGAATCTGCTGGTGCCTTGATCTTGGACTTGCCAGCCTCTAGAAGCCTTCAAAACATCCAGTCTATGGTATTTTTTGTCACTGCAACCCAACAGACTAAGAAATAGGATATTATATGTAAAAGTCCTCTATAAATCTAAAAAAACTATGAATATAAGGCTTCCTAAAGAGATGGTCAGTTGTTTTACTACCAAAAGCTTTATTTAAAGTAGTTTTAAAAAAGAGAGAGAGAGAAATACAAACCAATATCCTTCATGAATTTAGATGCAAAAATTCTTAATGAAATGTTAGCAATATATATACCCTCAAGAGACATAATAACTGAGTTACACTGAATTGTAAAAAACTGATTGCCAATTATGACTCTCTGTGTCATGAACCCAGAAGAGAGGCCCACAGATACAGTTGATAAGAGGGAGAGAGGTACCAGGTAGTGGAATATAGTACCAGAAAAGAAAATGTAGCTACAGAACATGGACCAGCTAGTGGGCGACTTTGCCTCTGAGGGGTCCTGATGTGAATTTTTAACACTCAGTTTGGAAATATTATCTACATTTGAATTACTGCTTTGCTTTTTCATTTATTCACTCACCAGCAAGTTTTATTAAATAGGTTTTTTATTGGTGCTATTGTGATCAGTGATCCAGGAGAACTAGAAATGTGTAAACCAACCTTCTGACTTTGAGGAGTTTACCATCTAACAGGGAAGAAAAGTAAAGTTGGAAAAATGGGTATAATTCACCAAGGTGGTGAGATGGATAGGAAAATCCTTTACATTGTGGAATGCAGGGGAAGTAGCTTCTAAAAGGTACCTTGAAGGTAGATCTGGTTTTGGGAGAAGAGGATGGAAGATTAAGCATTCTCCAGGCAGAGGGAATAGCATGAGTATGACCCTAATGATCTGGCTTACAAACAGGCCTTTGACTGGGCATTTACCCTCTTTGTTCACCAGGTCCTCCGAGCTCATCTGGGAAAACCCGCTTTCCTGCTGCTTCAGAGGATCTTCTCTTTCTCCAGGAGCAGCCAGGATTGCAACCAAAGAGCAGCTCCTCTGGCCTGTGCTGATGAGAGTAAGATTGTCCCCCTGCTTCTCTCTTTTCACTAGTAAGGGGTAACCCTAAGCCCAGGTGTTTTCACTTCAGAGACTCCACTAGCCACCATACGCTCAACACTTGGAAGGTAACAAATTTGCTATGTCACAATTGATAATCAACTCTAGTAAAAGAATGTCCAAATCAATTGAGCTTTAGCAAGGGCAAACCGGCTGGACGCAGGCGGGCTCCCAGCTAGAGCCGGCTGGGCTTGATAAATTTGCCCTTATTATGGCTATTGATGTTTAAATTTCTTCAGGGATGTTGTTACATGGGTGCCTGGTGGTGACAGAGGTACGGTGACCTCCTTCGATCCTTAATCTACACCTGTTAGTTGGCTCCCCGGTTGCCTCTGAGTATACTCGGGCTTAAAGGTTAACAAAAGAAAAACAGGCCAAGTTTACGTGATGGCAGCAGTGGATCAATGCAAGTAAATAACCTTCTCTGTCTTATTTCCCCAAGCATTATTGATCCAAGTTCTTTGTTCTTTGTTATGTTTCTGTCTTCTTTTCCCAGGGGACACTCAACGATCCGCTTGTATTGGACATGTTAACTGGTGCATTATGACAGCTACCATTTTGTCACTCAATGTAGTGAGATATATATAGATATAGATATATAATTATTTTACATCGGTGTTTTCTAAGCTGTAGACTGCTAAGCAAGCGAATCTCCAACATAAATTTCCTTTGCTCCCATTTCTTTTCTTTGTATTGTGGGTAAGTAAATTCTATGAGTCTCTATCATCTGAATAAGTTTGTTAATTTGTTTTAAATGCCAAGCAAAATGCAGAATGGTCGGACAGTTTAAAACTGAAGGCACTAATCCTCTGAAGCTTGCAGCATATGCCAGGTGAGTCATGCATGTTGAGGTCTGTTCGGACCTCCAGGACTTGTCTGTCTTTAGAAACCAGGTCCTTTTCTTTAATTTCCCTGGTAAGTTATAAAGGGTATTTGTCATCTTTCCTTCCTTATCTCTCTGGAACACTAAAGGATGGTACAGAGATAACTCTGGCCATTCTGAACTCTTTTTTTTCGGCTGGCACCCAAATAAGATTTCTACTCAATGTGGTGAGTGTTAACTTGAACATGTATGGCTTTCCTACCAAATTCATTGGTTTCTCTTTATACATATGCGATGGATGGATATCAATTGCAAAATAGAATTTTTGCATGTAATTAAAAGAAAAAGTTCTACAGAGGCACAAGAGCTCTTTGCTCAAAACCATTATACTTTAAGACCCATTTGTTTAGTTAAAAAGAAAAAAGAAAGGCTTCACTTTCAGTTATCAAATAAGTAAAGCTAGGTGAAGGGTAAAATCATGATAGTCAGTGTTGTATCTCTACCTGTCAGTCTCCTCAGTGGTAACACATGGCTTAGTTCTGAAAAAATACTGGAAAGAACTTAAGATGTTTTCATGGTTGGCATTCTGGGAGGTAAGCTCACCACTTTTAGGTTAAAAACTAATTTGAATGGAAGAAAACATCTACAGACCCCATGTTTGTAAATTGTTGCCCTTGAACCAAACATTTATTATGTCAAACAAAACAAAACCAATACTAGTTATTTTCAAAGAAAAACGTAGTCTGTTAATAACTAGATATTTCCAATATTTCCTCTATAGGCAACTTAAAAAAAATAAGTCTATATGATCATCCAAAGTCTCTAGGGTCACATGGCATAAAATCTTGTTCCTTAAATCATTTGACCAAACTTCATTCAGAGATGTATGCAAATTGTGTGCTTTCTCCCTTGCATTTGTCAATCATTAAAATGCCCTATGTATATAATTAATACCATTGTAAACTCCCTTGTCTCCTAGTTTCCAATTTGGTATTCTGTTTAATCCACTAAAGAGTCACCTTTTAAGTGATGTGTTAATGCAATATGAAAGCTCATTTCTATCATTACTCTACATGTAGAAATCACTGCAGGCATTGCTGGAGAATGTGAGATTGGTTATCATTAATGTTTAGAGCTTTTCATCCTTGGTGTGCTTTGCAAACACTAATTAATGAATCCTCCTATGACACACCAAATGGAGTTGTTAATGTTCTAGTCAGCAGAAAGGAACCCTTGGCTTTTGTTCACTTACTTAACCTACTTCACTATTTCAGAAACAGTTAGCAGGACAGGTAAGAAGGACCGTAGGCTCCTTTTTTTATGTATACTATATGGAGATACTCTCTGAAATGGCAAATGCATGTGTATTTCTCTTGGATGTTCTCATCTTAGAGCATCCCCTCTTGTCTTTTTTAGTGTTAAATGTGCCATCTTTCTATTTCATGTAACCACGGCACTAATGTACCAATATGAGCACTTTGTTTGCATGTTATTCAGAATATTATACTATATACTCTAGAATAATTTTGAAATTAGTCCTATTATTTATTTATTTTTTAAGTTTTTTTTTTTCCAACCACTGCTCCTGCTACAAAGGTCAATGTAGTTTTAAGAAAACATGGTCAAACTTTGAACAGAAATAAAAATGAAATCAACTGAAAATATTTCAACCTTTGGATTTCTGCCAAATAACCTCTTCTTTTCTATCCCCCAAACTGTTGCTGGAAGTTAAAGGAAACAAAGGACTATTTTCAAAGCTTTAAAGTATTTGGATTTATAGAGTCTGTTTGGGAATTGTTTCTTCCCCAAAATGAGAATTTTGTCAGCTCACACCATATTCTGAAAGAACCAAAAATGTTCCAAAGATGGCATTAAGAGACGTCTTTACTGTAAAGAATGAAAACGTAACCATTTATCATTTTTATAATTTATTACAAATTTACATTTGCTACAAGACTTCTAATTTATTTGTTTTCTATCCCTTTCAAGATATACTTTTCTTTTTTTTTCCCTTGGGAATTCATTTTATTTTATTTTTGCTTTTTAAAATTCAATTAGCTAACATATAGAATATCATTATTTTCAGATGTAGAGCTCAGTAATTCATCAGTTGCATGTAATACCCAATGCTTATCACATCACATGCCTTCCTTAATGTCCATCACCCAGTTACCTCATCCCCCCACCCACCTCCTCTCCAACAACCCTCAGTTTCTGTTCCATCCGTGCCAGTATAAATGGTAAGATTTCATCTTTTCTGATGGTTAATAATCCATTACACAGACATACACACAAACACACACACATCTTCTTTATCCATTCATCTATTGATGCATATCTCAGCTCTTTCCATAGTTTGGCTATTGTGGATTTTGCTACTATAAGCATTGGAGTACAGGTGCCCCTTTGGATCACTACATTTGTATCTTTGGAGTAAATACCTAGTACTACAATTGCTGGGTCATAGAGTAGCTCTATTTTTCTCTTCTTGAAATATACCTTTCTTATAGGAGTTTCAGTGTTAAAATAAACCCCATAGAGTTGTTAGATATTCCCAGGGTTTACCCTAATCAAGAAACAGATCCACAGAAGCTTTACTTGGGGATTATATCAGTGGCAGAAATTATAGACATTTATCTAATATAAAATTTATCTAATAAATGTCTAGTTATAGACATTTATCTAATATAATATAATAAAAATCACTTAGATAAATTGGAATCTTTTTAATATGCAAAATTTTTAATTTCCCCAAGATATTTCAATACGTTTGTTGTGTACTGTCATATGCCACAAAAGGGTATGCATGCTAGTTAAATCTTTCCAATACATGCAACACAGGTCAGCACCTCTGGGTCCTTTCTACTGGTTTTCTAATGGAAGACCAAAGGAAGGAATCCAATAAAGATAAGATGTTCTACTTTATGAAAGTTAGAGTACATACAACTATTATAACTGTACTCCCATAGAAAGAGAGTCTACAAAAACCAGAGGTATCATTGACTAGAACTACAGAACCATGGTACCATAATTTATAGGATGCATATTAGATGATAACTATCATGAACATTCACACTGAGCATGACCTTATTATCAGTGTACATAATTTTGCACCCTTCTTTTCTGCATATTAAAGACCACTGTGAACCCACTTACTTATTTGTTTATATCAAGCAGTGTCTCTGAAATGATTGTGAACTTCATGACAATAGAGGCTGTGTCTTGATCAGTTTTATACTTCCTGTGCCTAGCCATAGAACATAGAAGATGTTTCATAGAAGATGTTTCATAAAAGTACATATGAAGACTGATACTTATGGCTACCAGTATTAAATAATTATACCACTTTATCACTTGTTTGACAGTTACTATTAATAGTATCTGGAATATTAGGAATATACTAGGCCACTAGGCCACATTAGAAAGGGCCTGGAATCACATGCTTGAGATTTGTGGCAGCTCCAAGCACAAGTGAAGCATTGGCCAGATTTGTAAGTCACTGCTAAAATATTCCTTGCTCCTTGGAGAGATTTCAGATTGGGCATGCCCAGGATTGAAAAACCAATGCTCAATTTTGCCCTATTTTATCTTACATTTAGATATGCAAATGGGGAGTGGATATGATGAGGTAAAATTTAAGGCATTTGGTTATACATTAAGACCCTATTCTTTGTTTCTGGATGGTGGTCATGTAGGTTAATTTAACTATTGTCAACTGCAGACACAAACAACAAATATGACCAGTCAGAATAGGTTAGCTAGTGCTGCCATAACAAATAACCTGAAATATCCATGGTTGAAAGGGTAACAATGTTTAATTTCTCATTTTTATGGTACCTTCCCAATTTAGGTCAGGATGGTAGGGTGAAGGGATCCTGTTTATCACAGTCATGAAGGGGCCCTGGCTACTGGGGAGTCAACATCTTGACCATTGTTATTGCCATCCTAAAGAGAAAGAACTCTGGAGGATCTTGCATTGGCTATTAGATATTGGAGCACACTTTTTCTTCACAAAACTCACTGATCTGAACTAGACACATGGCCCCATAGAACCAACTCAACAGGCAAGATCTGTAATCCCACCATGTTCCTGGAAAAGAAATAACTAGAAATAGTTGACAAACAGTTCCAATGACCACTGGATTTACTTTATCAAACATACATCTGTATGCTTCCCCATATTCCCTGAACTGTCTCCACCGGAGGACTAACCAATTGCTCATTCTGGAAACAACAGGCCCTCCTCCCCGATCTCGGCATGGCAACAACTCAACAGCCACATGTTTGGGTACCCAGACCCTCCTGTCACGATCAGACTTTGAAAGCCGTGTGGGTAGTCTGGAATCCCTAAAAGCTGCAGAAGGGAAATGATGTTGCTGATCAGAAATGTGCTCGAGGTCTAACTCCCACCATAGAGTAAATTTAGGTCAATGACAAAGATAAAATTTCTCTCTTTCCTATCTTGCAAAAACTACTCTGAGATTTTACCTTGGAGTGTTACAAGCCTGCTGAGTCAACTGCTGTACCTCACAGTAGCTCGTCACCAAGCAGCAGCTGGCATCTAAAGGTCTCACTTTGAAACACATCAGATTTTCTTTTGCCTTAAGTTTCTTTTCCTCATCTTTATCAATTCAGGCTTGTAAGTACTAATTAAAGCATAACACCTTAATCTTTGCATTAGGCTTTGTTTTCTCAAAAACTTAGGTTGAGCCATCTAATACATTTGCTTCAGGTTCTGCTTGCATACAGTAACATAATGAAAGCCTGACCAATCAACATGGTTTCAACATGGAACCTGACCAGGTCATATTTATTTAGTAGGTGACCTCCAGTGACCTCAAAATTGCCAACCTAATATTTTGGTCATTTCATATTTGACATCTTGAGGAGTGAGCTTATTTAATTATATCAATAACTGATTCAACCATGAGTAAAAATTTCCTTGGCACTAGTGGCATTTTGGGGTGGATGTTTCTTTGTTGCGGGAGATTGTTGTGTATATTGTAAAAGGTTCGGCAGCATCTCTGGCCTCTACTCAGTAAATACTAGTAGCAGCTCTAGTTGTGATAACCAAAAATGTTTCTAGATCTTGTCAAATATTTCCTGAAGGGCAAAATCAGTCCTAGATGGGAACCATGAATATAAACAGTTTGGAAGCTGAAACTTCCCGAAGTAATTGCTTTTCTTTAAACCATGATGTAAAGATACTGAATTGATCTTTCATATTATTAAATTTAATATGACAATTCTATTTATAGAAATATGCATTGTCTAACAACTTCTATAGCATATTTTCCACAACAACTTAAATACTAGTAAAATAAAAACGCTCTAAATTAGTGAAGATGTGAACTCAGTTATATAGAAGGGTAGGAAGATGATAGATAATTTTTTTAATTTTTATTTATTTATGATAATCAGAGAGAGAGAGAGAGAGGCAGGGACATACGCAGAGGGAGAAGCAGGCTCCATGCACCGGGAGCCGGTCGTGGGATTCGATCCCGGATCTCCAGGATCACGCCCTGCGCCAAAGGCAGGCGCTAAACCGCTGCACCACCCAGGGATCCCTAGATAGATAGATAGATAGATAGATAGATAGATAGATAGATAGATAGATAATAGATTTACAATACACTATTTCTAAACAGATGTTATATTAAATATACTTTAAGAGCAGATGATATCACTTCAGTGCATAGTCACTATTTTTATACACATGAATAATGCTATTTTTTTTTAAAGATTTTATTTATTTATTCATGAAAGACATAGACAAAGGCAGAGATGTAGGCAGAGGGAGAAGCAGGCTCCAGGCAGGGAGCCCGATGTGAGACTTGATCCTGAGACCACGGGATCACTCCCTGAGCCAGGGGCAGGTGCTCAACCGCTGAACCATCCAGGCATCCCGAATAATGCTAAATCTTTGAAAATTATTTGTTCTTTTCCATGCTTTATATTTATAATGTAGCCCTGAGATCTTGTGGGGGTAATGTTTTCTTTCCCTGTTGGGAACTTTTTTTCCTAGGTAATGAAGAACAACATACCTTGTTCAAATTGTCATGAAATTCAAATGAAGAAGACTAAATTAATGAGGTTTTACTATGCTTGAACATATGCTTGAAACTGATATCAGATCATCTGCAGACTCTGAACCAATAGCAATTATACTTGTATCTTCAGTGGTGTCAACTTGAATTAAAAATTGGCCAGCTTTATTAAGAATGCCCCTAACAGACTTCTTAATTAATTTAGAGATACAATCAAATAATGTAGTTCACTGCAGCTTCTAAAATGATAATGTAGAAACACCATTCTACCTTTTCCTTCTTTATTATAAATTCAAGCTTTCCTAAAGGAGAACATAATAATTGCTCAATATAAGTTAGATCCAGTGGGAAAAAACTCATGTTATAGTTTCTTTGTTTAAATGTATTGCTAATTCCTTTATCCCATAATAATCATTTCTTTACTGTTAAATTTAACTACACTAATCAATTGCAGTCTATGTGTTCTACTTGGTCTTTCATAGTCAGACGATATTATGGGTTTCATTAAATTGATTCACTTATTTGAGTAACTTTTTCCATGTATGTGGTCCCTAGCAAACAACAGCTTTAGCTAAAGATATATAAGTGCATAATAATGTAGATGTATATAAGATGGAAGAATATGTGTAAGATGTCTGAAAGATGTTTTATATATGATTAATAGTGGCTCTCTCAGGGTGGTGGTATTCAAGACTTTTTTAACTTATTCTTTTTACTTTATTGCTTAAATCATTTATAATAATTATCTACTATTTTCCACAAAAAGGTTTAAAATGTTCTTCAAAGCATTGTTTAGTGATTATAAGAACATTTTCAGTAAATAATTTTTCAAAAATGCTCTTAATTTTCAATATACATTTAACTTTTTCAAAATATCTCTTCAGAAGTGGCAGATGGTGCCCTATATTTGAAAATAATATACAGGATGCCTAGGAGTTAAGTATCAAACTCTTGGTTTCAGCTTGGCCCTGATTTCATTGATTGTTCACTCAGCACAGAGTCTGCCTGGGATTCTTTCTATCTCTTCTTCTGCCCCTCCCACCCCCATTCTTTCTCTCTCTCTCTCTCTCAGATAAATAAATTTAAATTTGAAATTTTGCTAGTTAAACCAAAAAAAAAAAAAAAACTAGGACTTAAAAAATGTAATGCTGCTATTTTCCAGTATTTGTGTTTTAATTTAGCATTCTGGTCTTCATATATCTATTCTGTTGCAAGTGTGATTAATTTGTTATATATACATACATATACAAACACATTTTGTGAACAACAGCAATAATGTCATGAATTCTTTACGGATATTTTATAACTGTGTAACTATAGCTCATTTAAAAAATAAGCTTGCATATAGTAAATATGCAGTATATAATTATGTTATATATAAAATATATACTGTATATGAAATATAAATATATAAAATACATATATATACTATATCTAATTATATATAACACATATAAAATAATAATTTCTTTAATGGATTATTCTCTCTCTCCATATGTATACATATACATATATATGTATAAAGTATATACTTATATAAAGTAAAGTATGAATATATACTTTATAACAGGGATCCCTGGGTGGCGCAGCGGTTTGGCGCCTGCCTTTGACCCAGGGCGCGATCCTGGAGACCCGGGATCGAATCCCACGTCGGGCTCCCGGTGCATGGAGCCTGCTTCTCCCTCTGCCTGTGTCTCTGCCTCTCTCTCTCTCTCTCTCTCTGTGTGACTATCATAAATAAATAAAAATAAATAAAAAAATATATATACTTTATAACAGATACATACAGAGATGAGAATACATCAAGGACGTCAATCCTCAAAAGACACTGTATTGATTTAACTCCTCTTTTTTTTACAACATTACATACAAATATAAAACTAAGTACAAAATTATTATCCTTTTACCTGCCTAATAACTAAAATGTCTAAGCTATTCTAAGTGCATTAAATGAATGCAAAACCATAAGGCCAGTAAAATTCAATATGGTATTATTTTTAATATAGTAGATGATTTTATTTTGCTAAAACTAAAAACTTGAGGTATATAGTAGAAATATGTAGTCTCAGGTATGGTTCTGCATTAAATTCATTTCTGTATTTCAACTTCAGCATCATCATCATTACTGACTTTGTATGTCATATAATAATACATGTACTGAATATAAAACAACTGCTCTAAGACTCTGTTCACTACTCTGGGATTATTGAAACTCAAGATTTATCAAAGCACTACACATAAGCAATGCCCAAACACCAATTTTAATGAATCATTTGCTTATATGTAAGGCTTTCTTGTTCACTTAAATATAATGTTGGTGTTACTGCTTTATTGATGACTGCATTAAATAGGCATCAGATTCAATTGTTGCTGCAACTGAGAATAGAAAAATTCTGCACTGTCTTTTTAGCACCACACCTACTGCTAATGAAATGGAGCATGCTGTTTCCCATAAAACCATGATCCACTCAATACATCTGTCTCCAACGTAAATGTGGCATTTATCCTTAACACAATTTTGTTTAAACAATAAACTCAGATGCAATTTAGCTTTTATTTCAATTTAATATATCAAAAACAAGAAAATGCAAATTATAGCACTGAATTTGAGTGACAGAACTTAGTTTATAGATAGTCCAGAATATCCTCATGTTATTTTGTTTCTAGGATCATTAAAACAATTAGAAAGCCATTGTAAAGGATTATAGATCCTAGAACGAACAGGGATCTGCAGAATGTGTGGCAGTTTGAGAAATCTTAGTTTAGTGGGAAACATGAGTTTACAACTCAACTTTCTATTCATTACTTCAAAATTTTTACCGAGTACCTCTTAAGTCCTAAAAAAGTTTAGGTGCTGTTAGAGTGGAAAAGACTTGTTCCAAGCCTTCTTGGAAAGTGAAACTTAATAATAATTAATGTAATGGGAGGAGGGTTAGACTCTTTCACTTACCACGTGACTTGAACAAGCTATTACCTAAACTCTGAACCCCAGCTTGGTTGGATATACAATGAAAGTGGCACCTACTCTCACCAACAGATGATAGTCCTTCAAAGTTTTAGAGTACTGGACCAAAGGAAAATGTTATCAGTCATGCTCACTTATGCCACGTTAAACCTAATTCAAGATACCTACTGGTAAAGCTATTTACAAACTAGTTCAGCTTCCATCACAGTACAGCCATTACAGTCAGCACTATTAATAATTTGAAAGTTGTTGCTTCCATTGAAACTAGCCTGTTTGAACTCTAACTCTCAAATAATGGTTGCAATGACATTAGCATTCTCATTGTTGAAATTAATCGTATCTGGAGTGTGACATGGCAATGGGCTAGCAGCTGTCTAAAGCACTACAAACGGATGGGGATGGTACAAAAAAGCCACTTCTGTAGCTGAAATTTCCAGAAACTTTTCAAGAGAGGTAGCACATGGTTTCCTAGCGTGGAGCACCACCAGGATTATTATAATTGCCAACCATCCTGCACTGGTTCAACATAGCCTGGGTGCCGTAATGATCCTCTTGACTTCTTCTTTTTTTAAAAAAAAAAGATTTTATTTTATTTATTCATAGAGACAGAGAGAGGCAGAGACACAGGCAGAGGGAGAAGCAGGCACCACACAGAGAGCCTGACGTGGAACTCAATTCCGGGTCTCCAGGATCACGCCCTGGGCTGCAGGCGGCGCTAAACTGCTGCACCACCGGGGCTGCCCTTGACTTCTATGTGAAAGACATCATTTCTCACAACCAAGGGTCGGATGATTACATCACAATACATGACGAATTAGCGAGGTAGTAAATCATTGCAACTCTTTCTGCAAGACAGTTTGCTCCAGTTTGCTTTTTGGGTAGAAAAGAAGGAGTCTAAAGAACTTGAACTGCTAATGCCCTGAGCTTACTTATACTCCAAAGCCACTTTCCCTATCATTACTAGCTTTGTGCTTAGAGAGTGCTAATTTTAGTATTAGCTTAAGAAAAATGTAATTACAAAGGTAAATCTGCTGAAGGCACAATCAAATTATATTTTCTGTGTGTATGTGTGCATGTGTGTGCACGCACGTGTGCGTGTGTGTTGAACCAGGTACTCCAAATGATGACCATTCTTCTAGGACAAGGTTCAGCACATAGTAGGTGCACAATAAATATTTGATGACTGTGTGAAATAAACTCCTCTGATATTCAAAATAATTGAAAGATGAATTTTATGGCTATCCATGTCTCAAATTGCCCACTATCAGTTTTTGGATCAAGGGAATTTTTACATAAATAATTTTAAATTATATCTATTTTTGAACTTTTAAATCAATATATATTACTTTCTGAGTTTGAAAGTAAAATAAGCTTTCACTGGAAAACATTTAAAAATATGCAAGAATCATAACTGGATCAGTAACTATCAGTAATCGGCTTATCCATTAATAACACTATGATGGGCTTAACACTTAGATGCATTTCCCAATATTAATACATGTATGTAATTTAAATTGCACATATGTTTGCAGTGGTATTACAATGTAATCATTGATTGCACTAGGCTATTTTGTTGCTGTTGCTTCCTCATGCTACCAAGATTGCAATCTACTCTTACTGAGAAAAAGGGAAATATTGCCCACAATAAGTCCAGATATAACATCAAATATATTAAATTAAATTAAATGTTTAATATAAAAGCACATTAGTATGTTATGTCTTTAAGAAAAGTCTACTAAGCCAATTTAGTCTTGGGTCAACACAATTCATCAAGAAAGGGCATACAGGACTAAAAATGCTATAAAATGATTTTTCTCCCCCCGCTTTAGTATAAACCATTGCTCATTTATGTCCTTTATATTCAATCTCATTCTTTTGGCTTTGCAGCATAAAGCAGAGATGCCTGGAAACCTTATTTAAAAATTTGGGAAAAGAAGTGCAGGAAAGTGTAAAGATATTAATGTGTTTCATTAATTGTAGAGAGTATAACCTCATTTATTCAACTGCCCTGGGGACATTGTTGCTGCTTTAAATGGAGAGCAACTGGTAAATTGGGAACCAAAAGTCTTAATGCTTAAAACAGAGCTTCTAGTTCAGAGACAGAAAGTCATGTTCCAAAGAAAGCAGAGTCTCCACTTTGCCCATTTAAAGCTGAACAAAATGCAGTGCAGCTGAAAAATGCAAGGGAACAAGAAACAGCTGTGAAATCCTGGGGAAAAAAAAAAAAAGAGTCTGAGTAAAAGTGGAATTTTCGATAACTGCATCAGCATTATCTTTCCCAGTGGTGATTGCCAAAACTGTGTTTGTTTATAGTTACTTGAAGATAAAGAACTAACTTTGAGCTGAGGGAGAAATATTCTATTTCCCTGAGAAATAAAAGTGTTTGAGATTCTCTTGCAAAGTCTGGAAATCGTGCCAGACGGGCCTGCCTGTGGGGTATTTCCTGCCTCATTTTGCAGTCTTGAGGGCTCATGATATGCTCCAGAAAAACAGCAATATTAAATTGTACTATTAATTTGGGAAATTTTCAGGGGAGGGGATGAGATACTCAAATGCAGTTTGCCCAAGTAGATTTGAACCTGCTGAGTGTCTTGCTCTGGCTGATTTTCTTCAGATCAGCCTTGTGATTTGGGGGAAATAGTGATGACCCATAGCTTGTGAGCCTATAATTCAATCCCTTGTGAGTCATGAAGTTTCCACCAGGTTATATCGAATTATTTTATAGAGCTTTAAATAAAGACAAACTCTCATTCCGTGTACAAGATCCTCCATGGTCCAGCATTGGCTCTGAAAACCTTTGCCTTCTCCATCAGCATCTTTCTCATGAGTCAGTAATTCTAATGAGGTGGTTTACTACTGGCTCTAACTGAACCGTGGTATCTGGATGTGCAGATGGTCTAGAGCTTTGTGACTGCTGCACCTAGCACAGATCTTTGCACTTGGCAGGCACCAATGCATGTTTATACTCTGAACTTCCAGGCCACAGGCAACTGTGAAATGCTCATTGTCAAACACATATACAGCCCCTGTGGATAAAAATAGTCTCTGGCCGCCTTTTGGAAATGTTTCATAGTACCTAATTTGCTTTTATACAGCATATGTTTAATAAAATTTTTTCCTTCCCTGTAATCTTCAAAGGCAACAATCTAACAATATGGGAAAACACCTATGGTGTGCAATCAAGCATCAGATGAAAGAGATTCAAGCTCTTCTTGTGATCTATTAAAGGCCATGTACAGTGTTTGATAACAATGAGTAGAAAATAATTCCTTCCTTTAAGGAGCTTACAAGAGATGGCAAAAGATAGACATGCCCACTACAGTTGATTTTTATCAGATAGATTGTGTTTATCAATTATTGTGGAACCCTGAGGAAGGGTGATTGGTTCTGACCAGTTCCACAGAAATGTGACAGTGAACTGTGACCTTGAAGAACAGGTGGATTTGATAGGTGGAGTCAAAGGACAGGGAGTATCAGGAGGAAGAGATAAAGTGGGCAGAGATCCAGAAGCACCAAAGGGTATTTGTAGCTATATATGAAGGGAGTTAGGAAAATAAATAATGTCAGAAAAAATGCTGAAGAGCATTTGAAAGCTAAATGTGGAGCTAAATGGTGGAGAATGAGCCTTCATTTTTCTAGGAGCATTTTTGGGATATCACGAGGAAGTGGCAGCTACCATTGATCCTGAGGAGGCAAAGCTGACTGTTCTGTGATGCTGTGGGGTCCAGAAGTGGCAGGGTTGTGGCTACTAGTGAATAAGAATCCAGGATCACCGAGCTCTGTGGGGCTGCTGGGCATTCAGGCTCTGCCTGGGGTCCACCCTCACCTGCGAAAGCAGAGCAAGCAGAGCGGGTACTCTGATAATAACATGATTTAACACAAGTCTAGAGACAGTTGATTCATCTAGGGAATGACTGAATGCCATAGGGAGAGGAAAACAAAGTACACAAGAAATGTGCAAATTAGTCAGCTTTTATTCTAGATGGGGGAGATGTAACACCAACTTAAATAACAGTTCATTTGTTTCATTAACACAGAGCTAGTGAACATTTACTGAGCACACTTACGGAGCCGGGAAGTAGAAACTCAAAGTTCAACATAGCACTTGCCTTTAAGGATCTCCAGGTCTACTGGGGTATAAAGAAACAAATTGTAATTTAATAGGACAGGGATTTTCAAAGACTTTTGTTTCAGGACCATTTTATATCCTTAAAAATTACTGAGGATCCCCAAAGATGTTTTGTTTATATAGATTATATCTATCAATATTTCTCCTATATTACACTTCCTAATATAGGAAAAAACATTTGAAATAGGGGGATAGGGTAACTGGGTGATGGGCACTGAGGAGGGCACTTGATGCAATGAGTACTGGGTATTATACTATATATTGGTAAATTGAATTTAAATTTTAAAAATGTAAAAAAAAAAGTAAAAAATAAGCAGATTCCCCTGAAAAAATAAATGCCAAAGAACTATTAAAAAATAAAGAAAAATAAAATATTTATTTATGAAATTTATTTTTAAATGACAATACTCATCACATGGTACATCAGAGTAATGATACCATCTCATTTCATGTCGCTCCTGGAGAACTCCACTGTATAGTTGTGAGAATATCAGAGTGAAAAAAGTAAATCCCATTTTAGTATTTTTTATGAAAAAATATTTAGTATTTAGTATTTATTTTAGTATTTTTTAGTATTTAGTATTTTTTAGTATTTTTTATGAAAATAGTACTGACCACATCCAAAAGGATGTGGGGAACTCTGATAACTTCTTGGACCACAGTCTGAGAATCATTATGACAGGACAAAAGCTCTAGTAGAAAAAAAGGGTCCACTGTTACTGAACCCTCAAATTATGGAACTGTTTATACAGTTTGAAATGAATGAGTAAGAAGTGTTATAGGTTCCAGCCCCATATCATCTCATTTAGCTTTCAAACAACCATATCAAGTATAATTTAAATACCTATATTTTACAGATGGGAAGCCTCTAAAGATTTATAGATACATTGATCAGAGAGCAACAGCAAGTTAGTGGCAGGTCTGGAATCCAAACCAGGCCCATTTTACCCCAACTCCACAACCATGAGTCTATCTAGCAGGTCAGTGTATAATTAAATAGCAACATCCAATTCTTAATTAGTCCTTGCTATTTACAAGTCACTGGACTAAGGTTTTTATGTCTACTATCTGCCCCATTTAATTCTTACAACCTTAGAAGGTAAGTGCTACTATCCCATTTTATATATGGGTAGTCCTGGGGTGCCTAGCTGGCTCAATGACTGAACATCTGCCTTCAGTTCAGGTCGTGATCCCGGGGTCCTGGGATTGAGTACCACATCAGGCTCCCCAGAGGGAGCCTGCTCTTCCTTCTGCCTGTGTCTCTGCCTATGTCTCTGTTTCTTTTGTGAATAAATAAATAAATAAAATATTTAATATATATATACACATAAATATATGTAGTCCTGTGGTAGACATCAAGTAAAAGGTCTGAAGTTATAAAATTACAGAATCATAGAATTAACGATAAGTATCCAGAACTTTCTGATGACAAAACTATATGCTTGCATTTTAACTCTGCCTTTCAGAAGACTAACTATACTTTCCTGTTTTTTTTTTTTTTTTTAAGATTTTATTTATTTACTTATTTTTAGAGAGAGAGAGAGAGAGCAGGGAAGGAGCAGAGGGAGAGAGAGGGGAAAGAATATCCAGAAGACACCAAGCTGAGTCCAGAGCCCAATGCAGGGCTCAATCCCCAAAACCAACAGATGCTTAATTGACTGTGCCACCCAGGCGCCCCAAGAAGAGTAACCATCCTAATAAAATAATAATAAAATAATCATTAAGATGAATAAAGTGCAAAGCCCTTTCTATGTTAAAAAAAAAACCCTCATTTTCTTTTTTTTTTTTTTAATTTTTATTTATTTATGATAGTCACAGAGAGATAGAGAGAGAGGCAGAGACACAGGCAGAGGGAGAAGCAGGCTCCATGCACCGGGAGCCCGACGTGGGATTCGATCCCGGGTCTTCAGGATCGCGCCCTGAGCCAAAGGCAGGCGCCAAACCGCTGCGCCACCCAGGGATCCCCCTCATTTTCAAAACAAAAAAAAATGCCAGTTTTCTATGTTTATTCCTATTCTGTAGATGTGTCCTTGTCAAAATTAAAAATGCCAGAGAATTAACAGAGTAAGGGACCTGAATGGCACATAAGAACAGAAAAGAAAAGGAATAACATGACAGAGAAGTTATGAGTCAGGAAGAGACCGTGCATAAGCCAGGTATCAAGTGAGAGTTGGGTTGGAAATGGGATCCACAGGACTGATCTCTGTACTGGAGGAAATAGTTAGCTGGCGGTTTGAAAAGAACTGTGACCCTAATATTTTTTAAAAAATCAATATTCTTTGTGTCATTCAAAATGAGACTGGTCCAATTTCTTCCTGTCCTATTCTTCTCTTTCTGCTGCACTCAATTTGACTACAAAGTGGATTTCTCCGCCCATAGCTCTAACCAAGGAGGATGCCTCAGTTTCTGCTCCCAGTGGCGAAGTGTCACCACGGTCGGCTATCTGCAATGCAAATCTCCAGGCTTTGGCATCCAAGATTGATGTCCCCATAAGAATGTGCTTGGTTGCTGGGCTGGATCTGAGTGGAAACGACACAGCTCTCTTCCCAGCCTCGAGTGCTTGTCAGGGGTAACAAAGCAGGGCAGAGGGAGATATGAGCCATGTGCCCTTTTGGCACCATCCATTAACAGCACGTGGTATTAATGCATCTAAATTTGGTTGGGGCCACCAAGTCTGAGCTGAGGGCAGATGGCATACCGGAGCAGGGGCAGAGGGCAAGGGGACTTTCCACAAACTATTCTGGAGACTAGTGAGAAGATGCAGAGCCCTGTGAAACAGAGCACCTGTCCTGGGTCAGGCTCCCATTTACATTCCCAGCGTTTCTGGGCAGCTCAGAGTGGTGTCTGGTGGTCTTCGGGCAAGGACCAGAGTTCTCCGGGAAGCCAATCTTGACTGCTGAGATCCAGCCGGTTCTAGCAGCACTGGGAAGGCAGGGAACTTGTAATTGGGCCAGGGCCTTTAGGTGCAAGAAATTCATAAGAAAGCCTGGAAATGATCTGGAAAAAAAAAATAAAAATCCATCTGAAACTCATCTTTTTCTTTATAAGGCAGTTGTTGCAATTTGGGAAAAAACAATGCTTTCATTTAATCTATTGCCTTCTGTAGAGAGTTTGATTTGCTGGCAGTGATGTGGGAGAAGGAAACTCTCTTCTGCCAGGGCCCTGGAGATCACAGTTGTGCAACAACGTCTTGGCTCATTTTCTAGTGAGTCTTTCCTTAGAGGAATGTTTCTAAGTACCCCAGGAGAAAGAAAACATACACCAGTGCAACATAAAGTGTGACCATGTATCTTCTTTGGTAATTGTAAATTGTAGAATTGATATGGAAAACAAGGAATCAGAAAAAAATAACTTCTTTGGGGAGTTACTAAATATCTAGAAGTAATGGCTGTGAACATTTTGTGTATGACTTTCTAAACACACACACACATACACACATATGCACAGGGCTTATAATATAGCATGGACACACTATAATTACAAAAAAAGCAGGATATAACAATGTCCCATCATTGCTTTTATCAGCTGCTGAGCATTGGATTTTACACATGCACCATGAACAGACTTACTAACCTCCCGTCCCCAGAGCTATGGATTTTGATTCATTTTGTTATTAAAACATAGAATAAATATTATTGTGCTTTTATCTTTAGACATTTGTCTGGTTAAATGTTTCTATTTCCAAATATAAGTATTTTCGGATAATTTTTTATTATTATTTTCTGTTCATCTTTCTCATTTGTCCTCTTAACCCCCAGATCCCTTAAATAAAATGATCTGAAAGAACTTTTCTTTTTTGGCTGACTTAGAGTTGCAACAATTCTACCAACATTCAAATTTGGGCCACCTTGGGAACATGCAGAAGTCAAAGGATGAGGTCAATAATGAGATCCTGGCATTGCTTTTTTTCTCCTACCATCTGTAGGTTGAGTTTACATATCCATTAGTGCATGTACTGTATGTGAATGTGTATCCCAGAAACTCATTTATAAATTGGCCACTTGGACCTGGGAAAGTGTTTTTCCATATAAATAATATAAGAAAATATATATTAGTCTCCCAAGAGAGTGAAGCTTGCAGAACCCTGGCAATAGTGATATTTAACATTATTGAGCACCTTTTGTATGGCAAGAAATTTATATACAACATCTCTCATCTGTATGGCCCCTAAATTATTTATATTTGTAATTTTTCACTGTAGACAGTGTGGAGTTGCTTTGTTATTTTATCATCATAAGTATACTTAATTTATTGATTTCATGGTATATTAGAGGATATAAAATATCTTGAACCTTACTATGCTCCATTCTTTTATACTCCTATAGCACTAAAAATAAAAGGTATTGGGAGTATATGGGAAATAGTCTTTATTTACCAAGAGAGCTAGTATTTGAAGTAGGAAGTAATCCTGTGAAGTAGGAAGTGATCCTGAAATATTTTCAAGGATGTTACTGAGAGCCAAGACCAAGGACAACCCTAGTCCTTCACTGTCAATTTTTTTTTTTTACAATTTGTGAAACTTTATTCCTTGATTGAACAATTAACATAAGGTCTACTGCTTATTGCCTGCCTGTGATAGTGGGCTTTCAGAGACACATGGATTAAAGGTGGACTCTCTTCTTACAATCAAGAAAAATATCCTTGGGTTGCCTGGGTGGCTGAGTCAGTTAAGCTGTGGACTCTTGGTTTTTACTCAGGTCATGATCTCATGGGTAGTAGAATAGAGCCCCTAATTGGACTCGAGGCTCTCAGCCCAGAGTCAGCTTGAAGATTCTTTCCCTCTGCTCTTCCCCCCACAAATTCCCATTAAATGTTTCATAATTTTTTGTAAGTTTATAAACACACACATATTTAATTAATAGTGGCTCCCCCTACCAAAAAAGTCTTCTCTTGTTCTCTTATTTTTGTTTCTCCTATCCCCTCCCAGTATTCCATTCCACCTCCTTCTTTGCTTCCTTTCTTTGGTTTCATATCTTCACCTGCTTCCACTAGGTATTAGCCTTCTCCTTCTGTCCTCTGACGTGAACTCTTGGCTCAGTGAGAGAGCAGAGGACAGGGGACAGGAACCTACATCCTGCTAGGAGCCTAAGTCCATACTCTAGAATGTTCCAGGACTTCAGATTTCTCAACTTTGTAGAAGACTCTTTTCTGATTATAGGATTAATATTGTTTTTGAGTAATTAAAAAATAATCATAAAATATACATATCTATTTAAAACACTGTATTTTGTCTTAAATCATGGAAACTAGCCAATGAATGAAGGACATAAGCCACATCTAAAATATATTATCAATTATTGTCAGTTTCATATTTTTTAAATGGTGCAATAACATACAAAGCTTGCCGAGCATAAGGACAGAGTTTTTCTTTGTGTTTACTATTATTTCCCAATAGTTTCATCACCCATACCGAGTTCCCAAGAAATACTTTTGATAATTATTATAAACCGCATATTTGTGTTTGTGCCTCTTGCTATACATATGTTGAATCCCTAATGGGATGGTTTGTGGAGGTGAGGGCCTTTGGGAGATGATTAGGTTTAGATGGAATCATAAGAGTCTAAACTTAATGATGAGATTAGTGTTCTTATAAGAGGAGGAAAGGATTAGGAAAGAGGCCAGGAGAGCTGTCTCTCCTGGCCATGCATGGTCACTATGAGAAGAAAGCCATCCACAAACCAGGAAGAGGTCTCTCATCTGGAGCTGAATTGGTGAGCACCTTGACCTTGGACTTCTGAGCCTCCAGAACTGTGAAAAATAAATATTGTTTAAGCCTTCTGGTCTGTGATGCTTTTGCCAGAACAGCCTGAAATGACTAAACAATAATTGTCCTTCTTTTTCTCCAAAACTATCAACTTAGCTTTTAAAGTAGCAACAAATCATATTCATACTTTATTTATACATTCATTAAAGTATGTGTTTGCAGTAATGATAAACCTGAAAAACACATATTTCAAGTTAACACAACTGATTTTTGGTCAGCATAATTTTCAAGAAAGATACTCTTCCAAATTTGCCATTGAGCAGAAATATGCTGGCACACTAAGAATTCTCCTCAGCCCAGAAACATAGTGCATAGGGAGAACTAGAATCCTGCAACTCACTTGGAGTCTGGTTCAGATCTTTAGCTCTTCCTTTGATTTGCGAGGTGCCAGAGAAAGGAAGGTTCTGTTCTCAGAGGAGAAGCAATTTAGAAAGGGAATTATTAAGTCCTTCCATATGATGTAGCATACATACTCACTCTATTCTCAGTAGAGCATGTATTAATCCAATAGGAGATGAAAAATGGTAGAGAGGATCTATGAGACAGGGTCATGGAGAGACCAGGAATAAGAGGTAGATGTGTCAATCTCCAATGGCTGTCCAGGTGGAATATAAATCTTTAGTAAGGGGAGATAAGGGGAATCACTGATAGAAGGAGGTATTAACAAGTAACCTTCATAAGGAATGGGTTGGGTGGAGTCAGTCCTGCCATAATGGAGGTCAGAGAACTCCTATTAAAACATTTATCACAAAGTAAGAGTTGAACTCAAGTGGGCCTAGAAAATGCCCAATAACAAGAGGAGAATGAGGTTAGCAAAGAGAAAGCTGACTTTATAAGACCACACAATGAATGATTATGAGTTAGCTTGGGTATCCTGACTTTGGAGCCCATTATTTTCCTTTAATACTCAATAATAATGTAATAATACTCAAATTGCTTGTTACATGCCAGTTAGGATTCTTCAAGATGCTATTTAATGACTTTAATAATTCTATGAAGGTGATGCAATTACCATCCCTATTATTAACTGATGGATCTGAGGCTTATGGAACTTTAATAACACATCACAAATTGCCTGAAATGCCAACCAAGGTCCATGATCCCAAACCCTTTGCTAGGAACCACTGTTATACTTGGTACTGTCCATATGAACATGTACATTGAAGGTTCTGGTTTTTGTTTTTTTTTTTTTAAGATTGTATTTATCTATTCATGAGAGACAGAGAGAGAGAGATACAGAGACAGAGACAGAGACACAGGCAGAGGGAGAAGCAGGCTCCATGTAGGGAGCCCAACGTGGGACTTGATCCCAGGTCTGCAGGATCAGGCCCTGGGCTGAAGGCGGCGCTAAACCGCTGAGCCACCCGGGCTGCCCCTGGTTTTTTGTTTTTAGCTCTTAATTTGGATGGTAGGGGAAATAGAGGCATTTGGGGGAAAGAAAAATCGAGAGAAGTGCCTCCTTTGAATATAGCATTCCCCTAAAAGGGAACCTAAAGGCATTCCCCTAAAAGGGAACCTGGCAGAGAGAGTGGATTCTAAATTCGTCTCCACTCTCTCTGTGGTCTCTATTAGAGATTCCGACAGTGACTAGATAAAGTTAAAGACTCATGTAGTGATCTTCACACTAATTGGACTGTAATGTATAGCCTCGGTCAAGCACATCTTTCCCAGCACTTCTCTGCGCAGACGGCAATCAAGCCATTTACAGAAGATGCATTGGCTGCCAAGACCCTAGAGCAACCTTAAGCTGTACTGGCCTTTTAGTGGAAAACACAATTAATTTTTATACTGAAGGGCAATTAAGACTAGCGTTAAAATAAAAATCTTTTGAAACACAGAATGTCAAAGATTAGATAGGAAATGTTTTTCCCACCTATATTTCAGAAGCCCAAGAGCATACCAACTTCTGGTTACTCCAAGTCAAGTTGCCAAATTTCTGTTTCATTTCAGTAAATGTGAATTGAAATAAATAGCTGTGTTAGCCATGTTGCTATTCTGAAAGGAGATCACTTACATCAACTCTTTTACCAGCAGTAGCTCTGAAAGCCACATGTGTGCCTGGACACCTGTTACATTCATACATTTGTAGAAACAACTACACAGATTTTTTAAACACATGCACACATCCACGGATAACACACCATGTGTTATAAGTTGCTCTAGCTAATTTCAGCTCAGAGAAAATCTTTCTAGAAAAAAAATGTTTTTGCTTAAATAAAAGGACACACCAAAAGCAGGGAGAATATACTTCTTTTACACATCATTTAGAGAAGCAGAAACTTAATAATTACATGATTAATTAGAAGGAAAAAATGTAGTGGAGAAAGCCTGGGGCGGATTTGGGGAGATGTGCATTAAAGCTACATTGGATCACTAACTTACAAGTTTTCTAACTAGCAGTCGTTCAATTAGACTCTTTGACTCTATTGGTCCTAGAGATTTCCTTTTCATTGAATTTTCTGTTCACACTTATTTTCCCATTTTTAAAATGGATATATGTTTTCTTAACAGCTTAGAGAGTTTTGAAAAATGAATATTCTGAACACTGATTTTTTAATGAGTGCATACCTGGTAACTATCTTTTCCCAGGCTAGTTGTCTGATTACACCAATATATGATTAAAATGTGGGTAATCTTTATAGAAATGCACCTTGGTCCCATCCATTTGAGCTAGACATTTCAGATGCTAAAATGCAGGAATATTACGAGATACACATGAGGGTGTTGCCTACAGAATAGCATTGTTTATAATAAAAGCTAATTCTTGTCAAGGACTTATTATTTCCCAAGAACAGTTTCAAGCTTTTCATTTGTATTACATAATTTAATCTTCAAAATGACTGTGTGATATGTACTATTGTTATATTCATATAAGTAAAACCAAGGCACAGCAGTTAAACAATTTCCCCCAAATAACAGAGGAAATAGAAATAACTCAATATGGATTAGAGTCCAGGAATTATGGCCTTTGAGCCCACATTCATAGCCAATATGCCAAACTGTCATCAGCATAGAACTAAATACACAGATTATAGTTTATTATCCAATGAAATATGCATTCTGTTAAACTGTAGATTTACACATATCAGCATAGGTAAATGTCAAAATGATAATGCAAAAACAGAAGGAAACTAGTTTTAAAAAGAAATATATAAAAGTAAAATATCATTTAAAGAGGACACAAAACTATTATGTAGCTATAGATAAATGCACATACATGTTTTATTTATGCATTCATATATAAAAATATGCAAATATGACTCACATTAACATATGACAATAAATATATTTCTTTCCTTTAGAAATAATGAAACTGAAGCAAATATAGGAAAATATTACATCTGTTAAATCTGGGAAGTGGGTGCAAGGATAACCAACATATTATTTTCTCTACTTTCACGTTTAAATGTTTCATAAATCAGGGACACCTGGATGGCTCAGTAGTTGAGCATCTACCTTAGGCTCAGGGCATGATCCTGGGGTCTGGGATCGAGTCCCACATCAGGGTCCCCACAGGAAGTCTGCTTCTCCCTCTGCCTGTGTCTCTGCCTCTCTCTCTGTGTCTCTCATGAATAAATAAAATCTTTAAAAAAATGTTTCATAAATCAAAATTTTAAAGGACGCTAAGAGGTGATACATGAGGACCCTTTGTAAAAGCTATCATGATATACAAATGGAATTTATTTGTGTTATGGTCATCAAAAGTGAAGTGCAAGAGTTTGATTTCCAAATGGCTGAGTAAAGACTTCTGAATATTCACTTCCTTATACAAACAATATGAACTGTAGAAATTAATTAAAGGCTTGCAACAATTATTGTTGAATTTGAGAAATGTTTATTCAAGAAAAACAACTGAATTTTAATAAATACAGCAAGTCTTATCCCATCACTCTCTTCCCAGCAACAATGTAGCTTTGAAAAGCAATAGTCTCACAACTGTAATAGGTGTGAAATCAAGAAGCCCAGTAGGTAATGGAGGAACTTAAAATAGTTTGGAAGTCCCTAAAAGGCCTAGAGAACTATTTGTAGCTTGCTGAAGTATCCATCCACTTTCAGTGCTTGTCTGCTTCACTTGGAAGCCACTTTCTGTGAACAGCACTAACCTACAGAGTATTTGGTGAAAAGAACCAGTAACAATTGTTTAACATCACAGTTGTCTGAGGGAGTGATGCTAGTCAGAGGTAAAAGCTTAGGGTCTTCCCGGCTCTGCACAATCAGAAAGTAAAGGTTTAGGCAGAGTGGTTGATTGCCAGTCAGATCATTGAAGACATGTCCAACAAAACCTTTCACCAATGACTGGGAGACTTACTGGCTTACAGCATGGGAGGAAATCTCTGTCTAATCATTAGCTTACCACTAAGCTAAGTGAGCAGATGTCAGTTACCACACATGATAAAGAATACAAATTATAATGAAATAGACATGGAAAATCACTAAAAAACAACAACAAAACAAATAACAACAACACTGATAGGAGAGGGACTCTGGTTTATAGAAATGACACATGTAATTCTTTTAAATGTTCACTTGCCAATAAAAAAATTTACAAAGGTAAACCTAGAAACTAGGAACTATAACTTATATACACAAATGGGGGGAAAATTCAATAGACTGACCCTAAGGAAATTCAAATGTTGGACTTACTAAATTTTAAATAAGCTATCATAAATAAATTCAACAAGCTAAAGGAAAAAAATATACAAAGAAATCAGGGAGAGAATGAGAACTATGTGTCATCAAATAAACATATCAATGAAGAGATAGGAAATATAAAAAAGAACCAAATAGAAATTCTGTAGTGGTAGGGCACCTAGGTAGCTCAGTTGGTTAAGTGGGAACTCTTGACTTCTGCTCAGATCATGATGTTGGGGTTCTGGGATCAAGCCCCATGTTGGGTTCCACACTCAGCATGGAGTCTGTTTCAGGATCCTCTTTATCCCCCTTCAAATAAAAAATATATATATCTTTTGAAAAAAAGAAATTCTGTAGTGAGAAAGTACAATAATATAAAAATATTCACTAGAGAGTTTCCTCAAGGAATTAGAATGACATAACAAAGAATTAGCAAACATAAAGATAGGTCAATTAAGATTATACTCTGAGGAATAATACGAAAAAAAAAGCTAAGAAAATTACAAGCCTCAGAGATTTATAGGACCCCACTAAGCATGCCAACATTTGAAAATGGGAGAAGAAGGGAGAAAGAGGTAGAAAGAATATCTGAAGTTATAATGGTGCTAAACTTCCCAAATTCGAAGAAAAATTCTTCCATCCAAGAAACTCAATGAATTCTAAGTGGAATAAACACAAAAAGATCTACACATAGAAATATATTAGTCAAATTTTTAAAAGCAGAGACAAAGAAAATATCTTGAAGTAATGAGAAAAACAAGAATCTTCTGCAAGGGATTTCAGTAAGATAACAGTTGATATTTCATAGGGAATAGGAAGGCAAGAAAGCAACAGAATGGCATATTAAAAGTGCTGAAATAAAAAAAAGTCCATGAAAAATTCTATATCCAGCAAAGTTATCCTTGAAAATGAAGAAGAAATTAAGACACTCCGAAATAAACTGAAGAAGATAATTCCTAGAGTATATCCACTCCATAAGAAATGATACAGTGATTTTTGTAGGCAGAAATTGAAAGGTTATTAAACAGTATCTCAACACCATATGAAGAAATAAAGAGTACTGGTAGGAGGTAAATATAAAGGACATTACTGATGTATGAGCATTTGTAATGCTCTTCTCATCCAATCTTATTTTAAAAACACATAAAGCAATTACTAAAAACCGAATTGGAAGGCTTTTTACATACATGCATAACTGGGAGATATTGCAGGATTGGTTTCAGACCACCACATAAAGCAAATATTACAATAAACTGACTCAAAAGAATTTTTTTTGCTTTCCCAGTGCATATAAAAGATATTTTACATTCTTCTGTAGTTATTAAGGGCACAGTAGCATTATGTCTAAAAAACTGTACATATCTTATTTTAAATTTATTGTAGAAAAATGCTGACCATCAACTGAACTTTCAGCAAATCATAATCTTCGGGCTATTGGAGGGGTTTCCCTCAATATTGATGACTGTTGACTTCAAGGTGCTGGTAGCTGAAGGTTGGGGCAGCTGTGACAATTTCTTAAACTGAAATGACAGTGAAGTTGGCTGTACTGTTTGATGCTTTTCATGAATCTGAATGATTTCTCTATAGTATAGGATGCTGTTTGATAGCATTTTACCTCTAGTCAAACTTCTTTCAACACTGGAGTCAATTCTGTCAAACCAGCTGCTCTATCAACTAATTTTATGGAATATTATAAACTCTTTGTTATCATTTCAACAATCTCCACAGCATATTTACCAGGAATAGAATCCATCTCAAAGTCTGCTTTCTTTGCGCACACATAAGAAGTAGCTCCTTATCTCTTCAAGGTTTATAATGAGATGGCAGTAATTCAGTCACATCTTTAGGCTCTATTTCTATATTTTTAGAGACAGAGAGAGAGGTAGAGCTGAATGCTTTGGGGCATTGGTTTCAACTTGCATTAAGTAGGGAGGCCTGAGGAAGGAAAGAGAGACATAGAATGCAGTTAAGCATAATAAAGCAATCTATGTCTCTATTTCACTTAAATGAAAAGCGAGAAATGATTAAGCTTAGTGAGGAAGGCACTTTGAAAGTCAAGATAGCATCCTAGGACTCTTGTGACAGTTAGTCAAGTTGTGAATGCGTCAGAAAAGTTCTGGGAAACTCAAAGACCTCCTCCAGTGAAGATGCCAATACTAAGAAGGTGAAACAGCCTTATGGCTGATATGGAGAAGTCTGGATGTTCTGGATAGAAGATCAAACAGCCACAACATTCCCTTAAGCCAAAGCCTAATCTAGAGCAAGGCCCTCTTCATTTCCTTCAGTTCCATGAAGGCTGAGAGAGGGAAGAAGCTCCAGAAGAAAATTTGAAGCTAGTAGAGTTGATTCATGAGGTTTAAAGAAATAAGTCATCTACAGGAGCACCTGGGTGACTTAGTAGGTTAAACCTCTGTTTTCAGCTTGGGTCATGATCTCAGGGTGCTGGGGTCAAGCCCTGTACTGGGGTCCCTGCTCTGCTCCTCCCTCTCCTCCTTTGCTCCTCCCCTACCCCATACTTGTTCTCTCTCTCTCTCTCTCTCTCTCTGTGTCATTGAAATAAATAAATAAAATCTTATTTAAAAAAAAGGAAGAAGGGTACCATCCTCAGAACATCAAAGTACAAGATGAAACAGCAAGTTCTGATTTGGAAGCTGCAGCAAGTTATCCAGAAGATCTAGCTAACTCATTAAGGAGGCTCCACTGGACCACAGATTTCCAGTGTAGATGAAACAGCCTTATATTGGAAGAATATGCCATCTAGGACTTCCATAGTTAGAGAGGAGAAGTCAGTGCTTGACTTCAAAGTTTCCACGGACAGGCTGGCTGTGTTGTTAGGGGCTAATGCAGGTGCTGACTTTAAATTGAAGCCAATGCTCATTTAGCATTCTGAAAATCCTTAAGGCTCTTAAAAATCATGCTAACTTTACTGTGCCTGTAGTCTATAAATAAAACAACAAAGCCTGGATGACAACCCATCTGTTTACAACATGGTTTACTGACTATTTTAAGCCCACTGTTGAGATCTATTGCTCAGAAACAAAGATTCCTTTCAAAATATTACTGCTCATTGACAATACACCTGGTCACCCAGGAGCTCTGCTGGGGATGAACAGTGAGTTTAATTTTTGTTTTGTTTTGTTTTATTCTTTGCCTGCAAACACAGCATCCCTTCTGCAGCCAATGGATCAAGGAGTAATTCTGACTTTCGAGGTTTGTTATTCAAGAAATGCATTTTATAAGGCTACAACTGCATAGATAGTGATTCCTTTGATGGATCTGGACAAGTTAACTGAAAAGCTGGAAGAATTCACCATTCTAGATGCCTTTGAGAAACTTAGTGATCCATGGGAAGAGGACCTTAAATAATGCAACAAATTTCTTACTATTTTGTTATTTTGTCAAACACTTTGTTTAATATATTGCTTGTTATTTGGCATTTCTAAATTCTATATGGTTGAAAAAAAAGTTTTCCTTTAATGGTAAACATACACACATACACACACATACACACACACACACACACACCACAATGCAGATACAAAACACTTTCAGTGGTATGTCAGTAACAGATAATATAATAATAAAGAAATTACAAAATCAAAATCTTAAAAACATTTTTAACAAGAAAAATCTTATTCACACAATTTGTGTATACACAAAATGTACATAACTCATATACATACAAAAAGAGAGTTGCCTGATGCATCAGATAAGATTCCAAAAGAGATTAATCTGTTCATTTAGAGTTAATCTAATAAACACATCATGAAGTTTGAGTGAGGTGCTGTTGGTGTTTAGGGTATTTTCCCAATTGTTTTTAAAAAGTAATCAAAATTCATTCAAGTAAATATTAAATTACTTCTACAGACTTCTGATACATGCTCATGTTTTCAAAATAGTATACAAAAATGCTCATGTCATACAAAAATGGTCTATTTTTTTAAGATTTTTTTATTTATTAGAGAGAGAGTGCATACAGCAGGAGGGGCAAGAGGAAATAGGCTTCCCGCAGAGCAGGAAAACCCAACAACTTGGGGTTCAATAGCAGGACCCTGGAATCATGACATAAGCTAAAGGCAGATGTTTAACAAACTGTGCCACACAAGCATCCCTGGTCTCTATTATTTTAAATGTTTATATCCGGACACCTGGATGATGCAGTTGGTTAAGCATCTGACTCCTGAATTCCACTCAGGTCATGATATCAGGCCCAAAGTTGGGGCTCTGCATTTAACAGGGAGCCTGCTTGAAACTCCCTCTCCCTCCCTATCTCACTGCCCCTCCCTCCGTGCTCTCTATCTCTCTCTAATATAAATAAATAAATCTTTAAAAACTATTTTTAAAAAAGTTTGTATCCATACCAAATTTCTTTTTTTTAATTTTTTTTTAATTTTTTTTTTTTTTTTATTTATGATAGTCACAGAGAGAGAGAGAGAGAGAGGCAGGGACACAGGCAGAGGGAGAAGCAGGCTCCATGCACCGGGAGCCTGATGTGGGATTCGATCCCGGGTCTCCAGGATCGCGCCCTGGGCCAAAGGCAGGCGCCAAACCGCTGCGCCACCCAGGGATCCCCATACCAAATTTCAATGGTTGAAGTAATAGTGGACTTTTTATTTAAATCGAAATACAATACTTATCCAAGTTTAGGTGGTTTAATGATGTGAAAATAATACATTTATAAGAATTATATTAAATAATTATTAGAAAAATGCTCTCTGAAAATTATAATGCTATATCTACTGGAATAAGAGCAATTCTAGCATCAATTAAATATCAGTATCTCAACCAAAAAAAGATAAGTCAAAATTACTTTAACGATAGAAAAAATGCAGATGTTGTGCATGGTTGTGGGGTTGTGGCTATGGTGAGCTCAGTCAAACCTGCAGGTGTCCCTGGATACCTGGGTCCCTGCAGCCTGGCTTTTCTCTTTCCTGGGGGTGCTGATGATGCAGGGGGTACCCTGACACTTCTGGGCCTCTGTGGGCTGCCAGTGAAACAGCAGGAGCGGAAGGGCCAGTTGGGAAGGGCTGGAAGTTGGCTTGAGCTTTGGCCAGCATCTGCCCGTTGTGATCATTTTCTTTCCTTAGTTCCTTGAGGTTTCTCTGTCAGCACAGCTGCCACCCAGCTTTCTTGAGCTGTTTTCTCATGAAAGAGGATCTCCTTTTGACAGTAGGAGGTATTTCTCTCCAATTTTCTGCCTATATCTTCACTCATTTTGTAGAAGTTATAAATCTGATGCAAGAACTTCATGTTTCTACACGTGTTAGGAAGTTTCTTCTCAATTTCTAAGCAGTGCATTTCCTCTTCAAACAATTTTCTCTGAAGTTGAATGATGTATTCTTGATATAATTCAGGCAGAATTTGAAACTTCAGCTTCAGCTGCTGAATCTCACTTTCAAGCTGTGAATTTTCAGGCTGTGAAGATGCTTCCTCAGTCTGAAGACTTGCTGTTTGTCCTGTAAGCTCTTCATTCATTTGCTTTTCTTCCCACAGTTGTCTGGCTATTTCTTGATTGTTCTCTTCAGCACTTTGAAGGGAAACATTGGAATCAGCATCAGCAATGATACCCTTCAGATCAACCTCTGACTGACAAACTAGGTGATTGCCAATTTCTGCTTCTCTTTTTTTCTTGACTTCCCAGTTGACATGGCCCAAGTGATCTCCAAGAAAATCAGGCCAGGGGATGACCTTCAGCAGGCTTTCACTCACTGGTATTAAGTGGCTGACTTTATCTTTCAGGGCCTGCTGCATTTGTGCATTTGACTGCTTCAGCCTTTATTTCTCTTGCTCGTTTTCTTGGAGTCTCTGCTTCCATCTCATAATTTCTTCAGCAAGCAGTTCTGGACTCTAGGAAATGAGTGTTTTCATTCAAATCATCCATTATTTTCTTCCAAAGTTGTTCTCTATCTTTCTCTGATGCTTTTAAGATGGGTCTGTCACCAGTCACTTGAGGAAGTTTAGGAGACTGGCTCTTCTGTGACTTTTTCAGAAAGTCAACAGTGTTCTGAAGTGACAACCTGCAGTGGTTTGTACTTATTGCTGATAAGCACATAGTTTGTAATGTGGGAATACTGGCCTTCACCCTAGGCACCCCTAGAGTGTCACCAGCTTATGTAATCGGTCTCATATTCTCATTGCAGTTTCCACAGACTTCAGCTTGGACAAAACACCTTTTGCCTAGTGCCTTCACGCTTCTTAAAATGTGTCGTCTCTTCACCATCAAAACCAATACCATGATACATACCAGGATCTCCCAGGGACACTCGTGGAGACCTGAAATGTGTCTCCAGATATCACCAGCAGAGCCCCCACAAGTGCTCTAGGACCAACTGGAAAGTGGATCTGATGGCAGACATTAGGCCCTCCATGGCTGTGTAGGGCTCCACAGCTCTGCCTCCAAGTACCAGTGTCCTGTGGGTCTCAACTGACACCTCAGAACCCTGGGGAATGCTCTGTCTCTAAGGTAAAATAGGTGCCTGACAACCAGAGCAGATTGCTTGGGCTGGAGGAGAAGGAGGCCAGCTAGTTTCTAGAAGACAATACCCCCTAACTTCCCTGAAATAGAAAGTGATCTCACTTATAAAGGCATGGGGCAGGTGGAAAGAATTGACTGAAGTCTGGAACATGGCCATTCTAGACCCACCTGGCCCTACAGCAAGCCTAGGGGGTCAAAGCAGGTCTAGGCTCTGTCCCTTTCTGAGTACAGAGCAAGTCAAGGCAGAGTGGTAGGGGCCCCATCTCTGAGTGAGTCTCTTTCTCTTGATTTTAAAGCTTCCTTATGCTGCTGAAAGCCTAGCACTTCCCACAAATGTCCCAGGGGGATCTGTCTCCTCTGAGGCTTCCTTTCCTTTGGGTGAGGTCACCGTGGGCAGGCAGGGGCCTGGGAGTCAAGGGTCTCCCCAAAGGTATTAATAGACCTGGATTCCAAATCTGTTAAGTCAGGATAAACCAGTTGAAACTGAAGATTCATAGTATTTCATGGATTTTCTGTGGAGCCAATATGACCCTGTTCAATCCAAGTGATCCAGAAAGTAGGTGACACTGTTCCAAGGGTGACACAGTGACTCAGGCTCCTTCCTCATGTGGCCCTCCATCTTCAGCCTGTACCCCCAAGATGGCCCCCAGGAGGGTCTCTGGTCCACAAAATCATCTTCAGAAGTGGGCCTCTCTGGAGAGGCTGGGTCCTTCTTTGGGCTCACCTTTAATTTCATGAAACCACATCTTATTCTCCTGGCATCTTTCTGGACCTAGCTCAGAGCCTCCTTGTCCATCTCCTGGGGCTCCATCATGAGTGACTCATCCTCAATCTCCTTAACTGAGAGAGAAACAAGGAACTGTAAGCTGAGGCCAGTCTGGGGGTCCTGAGGCTACCAACGTTCAGACTACAGAGATTCCATGGGTGGAGAGGACAGAGGCTCTGACCAGGATGGTGGTGTGAGGAGGAGTCAGCCAAATGCCCACAAGAGAATGGTTTCTTTTCTTCTTTTTAATTAGATTACTTTTTTAAAGAGCAGTTTTAGGTTTAAAGACAAAAGTGAGCAGAAAGCATTGACGATATATATATATATATATACATATATATATGCATATTATGCTTTACATGCTTTATTATGCTTTGCTGATAGTATTTTACAAATCGAAGGTTTGTGGCAGCCCTGTTTCAAGCAAGTTGACTGGCACTATTTTTCCAACAACATTTAAAACAACATTTGTGGGGGTCCCTGGGTGGCTCAGCGGTTTGGCGCCTGCCCTTGGCCCAGGGCGTGGTCTTGGGTTCCCAGGATCTGGTCCCACATCGGGCTCCCAGCATGGAGCCTGCTTCTCCCTCTACCTGTGTCTCTGCCTCTCTCTCTATGTATCTCATGAATAAATAAATAAAATCTTTAAAAACAAAACAAAGGGATCCCTGGGTGGCGCAGCGGTTTGGCGCCTGCCTTTGGCCCAGGGCGCGATCCTGGAGACCCGGGATTGAATCCCACATCAGGCTCCCGGTGCATGGAGCCTGCTTCTCCCTCCGCCTGTGTCTCTGCCTCTCTCTCTCTCTCTGTGACTATCATAAATAAATAAAAAATTAAAAAAAATAAAAATAAAATAAAAATAAAAATAAAAACAAAACAAAACAACGACAACAAAAAACATTTGTCTCACTGTCACATTTTGGTAATTCTTGCAATATTTAAAACATTTTCATTTTATTTGTTATGATGATCTGCGGTCAGTGATCTTTGATGTTACCATCGTACTTGTTTTGGGATTCTACTAACCGTGCCTGTAGAAGATTGTAAGCTTAATGGTAAATGTGTGTGTTCTGATTGCTCCACCACCTAGCTATCCCCCATCTCTCTCCCTCTCCTCAAACCTCCCAATGGCCTGAAATACAACAATATTGAAATTAGGCCATTTAATAACCCTCCAGTGGCTTCTAAGTGTTCCAGGGAAAAGAAGAGTCAGACATTTTTCACTTTAAAGCTAGATATGATTAAGCTTAGTAAGGAAAGCATGTCAAAAGCCAAGATAAGCCAAATGCTAGGCCTCTTATACTTAACACTTGGCCAGGTAGTGAATACAAAGTAAACATTCTTTTTATTAGTTTTATTATTTTATTTATTTATTCACGAGAGACACACAGAGAGAGGCAGAGACAGGCAGAGGGAGAAGCAGATTCCCCATAGGGAGGCTGATGCAGGATTCGATCCCAGGTGAACCCACTGGTTCACAACCTGAGCCAAAGGCAGTCGCTCAACCATTGAGTCACCTAGGTGCCCCACAAAGGAAAAATTCTTAAAGGACATTCAAAATATTGCTCCAAAAACAAAACAAAACAAAACAAAACAAAACAAAACAAAACAAAAATGCTGCTCCAGTGAATACATGAATGATAAGAAAGTGAAACAGCCTTATTGCTGATACTGAGAAAGTTTTACTAATCTGGAGAGATCAGATCAGCCACAACATTCCCTTAAGCTAAAGCCTCGTCCAGAGCTAGGCTCTCACCCTCTTCAATTCTGTGAAGGTTAAGAGAAGTGGGGAAGCTGAAGAAGAAAAGGTTGAAGCTAGCAGAGGTGGGTTCACAAGGCTTAAAGAAAGTAGTGGTCTCCATAACATCAAATACAAGGTGAAGCAATAAGTGCTAGTATAGAAGCTGCAACAAGAAATCCAGAAATGCTAGCTAAGATTATCAATGAAGGAGGCTCCACTGAACCACAGATTTTCAGTATAGATGAAAGAACCTTATATTGGAAAAAGATGACATCTAGGATTTTCATAGCTGGAGAGGAGAAGTCAGTGTCTGGTTTCCAAGCTTCAAAGGACAGGCTGGCTGTGTTGTTAGAGGCTAATGTAGCTGCTGACTTTAAGTTGAAGCCAATGCTCATTTAACATTCTGAAAATCCTTAAGGCTCCTAAGAATTATGCTAAATCTACTCTATGGTCTATAAATGGAACAACAAAGCCTGGATGACAGCACATCTGTTTGTAACACAGTGTACTGAATATTTTAAGACCACTGTCAAGACCTATTGCCCAGAAAAAAAATTAAAAATCCTTTCAAAACAGTACTGCTCTTGACAATGCACCTGGTTACCCAAGACCACTGACAGAGATGTACAATGAGATTCATGTTGTTTATATGCTTGCTAACACAACATCCATTCTACAGTCCAGGGATCAAGGAGTAATTTCAAATTCAGTAATTTCAGTAATTTCAATTTCAAGCCTTACTATTGGAGAAATACATTTCATAAGGCTATAGCTGCATAGATAATGATTCCTCTGGTGGCTCTGGGCAGGTTCTGGAAAGGATTTGCCACTCTAGGTGCGAGTAGGAACACTGGTGATCCCTGAGAAGAAGTCAGAATATCAACATGAATAGGAGTTTGGAAGAAGTTGATTCCAATCCTCATGGATCTATTAATTTAAGACTTCAATGAAGGAAGTAACTGCAGATATAGTAGAAATAGCAAGAGAACTAGAATCATAAATGGAGCTGGAAAATGGAGCTGAATTGCTTCAATTTTAACATTTTTTTTAAATGAAAGTTGTTTCCTAATGGACAAGCAAAGAAAGCAGTTTCATGAGATGAAATCTACTCCTCGTGAAGATGCTATGAAAATTGCTGAAATAACAACAAAGCATTTAGAATTTTACATAAGCTTAATTGATAAATCAGTGGCAGGTTTGAAAGGATTGGCTTCAATTTTGAAAGAAGTTCCACTGTGAGTAAAATACTGTCAAACAGCATTCCCTGCTACAGAAAAATCAGCTGTGAAATGAAGAGTCAGTCAATGTGGTGAATTTTACTGTTTTAAAAAATTGATACACCCACTCTAATGTTCAGCGACCAGCCTCCTCAGTCAGCAGCCATTAACACTGACACAAGACCCTCCACCAGTACAAAGTTTATGAGTCACTGAAAGTTGAGATGATGGATAGCATTTTTTAGCAAGAAAGTATTTTTAAGTTGAGGGAAGTGCATTATTTTTTTAGACATAATGTTATTGTATATTCAGTAGACGATAGTATAAACATAGCTTTCATATGCACTGGGAAACAAAAAATTCACTTGACTTGCTTTATTGCAATATTTTTTTCATGGAAGTGGTCTGGAACTAAACCTGCAATATTTCTGAGGTACATCCATAGATACCGGATGGAATGTTAGTCATAAAAAGGAATAAAGGTCTGATATTTTTACTACATAGATGAACCTTGAAAATACTATGCTATGTGGGGTACCTGCATGGCTCAGGGGTTGAACATCTGCCTTTGGCTCAGGGTGTAATCCCGGGGTCTTGGGTTCGAGTTCTGCATCAGACTCCCTGTAGGGAGCCTGCTTCTCCCTCTGCCTATGTCTCTGCCCCTCTCTGTGTGTCTCTAATGAATAAATAAATAATATTTTAAAAAAGAAAAAGAAAATACCATACTATGTGAAAGAAGACAGACAAAAAAGGTCACATATTATGTGGTTCCATATAAATGAAATGTGTCAAATCCATAGTGACAGAAACTACATTAGTGTTGCCCAGGGCTGGGACCAGGAAGGATAAGGAGTGATTGTTAATATTTACGGAGTTTCTTTTGAAGATGATAAAATTGTTCTGAAATTAGATAGTGGTGATCTATGCACAACTTTGTGAATATACTTAATGTGGATATACTAAAAAGCACCATATAGTGTGCTCTAAACTGGTACACTGGATGACATAGAATTATATGTCAATAAACCTCTTACTTTTTAAAAAATGTGAAGCTGAATCCTCTCACATTGGGATGGGATGTCTATTTGTGCTGTCAGTATCAATCAAATTAACTGGACAATCACCAACCCTCAGCAACTTCATGTCATGGAGTCACATCTACAGACACCTCATTTTTAACCACAGATTCATCCTTCTTTGTAGTGCTTTCAAATGCATACAGATGAGACAAGTGTCATAAAGAGCCATGCTGTTGTAATCTTCTTGATATAAAAAAATTTCACATCAGAGTTTAAGTAAAGTCTCCAACATTCTGAGGAAATTGAGTAACAGCAATGATGAGCCAGGGATAGGAGATTACAGTAATTGTTAAGGTGGAATGGAAATTATACATGTCTGAAGCCCCAGGCTTTCATAGACCTCTGATAAAACCCCTATTGTTAGATTAAAGTAACAATCGGAGATTCAAGGTCCCTTGTCTCATGTGCTACAAGGTCTGCATCTTTGGCTGTACATCATCAGAAAGCCACTGAGATTCATTACTAAGCAGTCCCTATGAAACTCTGTTCTTATCATCCGATGGCCATCTTTTTCCAATGCTTTTGATGTTAGAATCTCTGCTCAATAGCCATTAGAACAGAGATGTATGGACTCCTGCCTCCAAGTTTGTCTTTTTCATGTTCAAACCAGATCCTCATAGTAACCCTCTATCCTGACTAGCTTACAAGGTAAAATTAATATATCTTTACCAAGATCATTGGGAATGAGGTTAACTAAAAATATTCTTGTGGTGGAAGTCCTCAATCTTTAGTGAATAGAGT
The DNA here is from genome assembly GCF_048418805.1 of Vulpes vulpes. Lineage (NCBI taxonomy): Eukaryota > Metazoa > Chordata > Mammalia > Carnivora > Canidae > Vulpes > Vulpes vulpes. Next base: position 93,386,212 of record NC_132793.1, on the reverse strand, counting down.
AGCTAGTTCTTGGTATCTTAAATCACTTACATTACAAGGCACACATGGCTACAGAATAGCAGTAATCCAGATGTTATCTTGTACTTGAATATGATGCATGAGTGAGGAATAGACAACACTATTATCATATGGCCTCTCTCTCCATCCTCTCTGCCCCAACATTTAGTAGTTTCTGCTAAGCGCATGACAGAGTACATGTGGGCAGAGTAACTTAGACAACTCTGGCCAGTCTTTTCTTTTCTTTTTTTTTTGAAATGAACAAAGACAGCATCTCCATGACTGCCAGTCACCGCTTTAGATTTCAAGAGGGAAGTCAATGTTATTTCACTCATATCATTTGTTTCCAGCCAAAAGCAGAAGAGCTTGGTTGACATTTTTGTTATCCTGTACCTCTTGTCTCTAGGACAATGGATAATTTCAATTAGGCTCTTTGAAATATAGGAAATAGTTTCTGGACTCTTCTTGCTGCCTTCTGAGACCTCTAGAGATCTGCCCATTGGAGGTCAGAATGTGCTGGTGAAGTAGAAAGGATAAAAGCCCTGCATTCTAGTTTCCATCATAAGCAAAATTTCTAGCTTGAGAGTAAAGTATGGGAAAGTCATTCAAAATTATGACCAATATCCCAGTACACAATGCAATCATGAGTGGGGCAGTGTCTAGAGCATGAATGGTTATATTTATTGCCTCAGAGTACAAAGAGGGTTGATGTTTTTTTCCCCATCAATCCTGCTCTTTATTTCTTTTTTAAAGATTCTTTCTTTCTTTCTTTCTTTCTTTCTTTCTTTCTTTCTTTCTTAGCAAGCAAGGAGAGGGACAGAGAGTGAGAGAGACAGAGAATCTCAAATAGACTTTGCACTGAGCACAGAACCCAACTTGGGGCACAATATCATGACCCTTGAGATCATGACAAGCCAAAAATCAAGAGTCAGAAGCTTCACCAACTGAGCCACCCAGCTGCCCCTCAATCCTGCTTTTTATTTTTATATTTATTCATTTATTTATTTATTTATTTTTATTTTTATTTTTTTAAATTTATTTTTTATTGGTGTTCAATTTACCAACATACAGAATAACACCCAGTGCTCATCCCGTCAAGTGCCCCCTCCAGTGCCCATCACCCATTCACCCCCACCCCCCGCCCTCCTCCCCTTCCACCCCTAGTTCATTTCCCAGAATTAGGAGTCTTTATGTTCTATCTCCCTTTCTGATATTTCCCACACATTTCTTCTCCCTTCCCTTATATTCCCTTTCACTATTATTTATATTCCCCAAATGAATGAGAACATATAATGTTTGTCCTTCTCCGATTGACTCACTTCACTTAGCATAATACCCTCCAGTTCCATTCACGTTGAAGCAAATGGTGGGTATTTGTCATTTCTAATGGCTAATATTCCATTGTATACATAAACCACATCTTCTTTATCCATTCATCTTTCAATGGACACCGAGGCTGCATTTTTTTAAAGATTGTATTTATTTATTCATGAGAGATAACCAGAGAGAGAGAGAGGGAGAGGCAGAGACAAGGCAGAGGGAGAAGCAGGCTCCATGCAGGGAGCCTGATATGGGACTCAATCCCAGGACTCCAGGATCATGCCATGGGCCAAAGGCAGATGCTAAACCTCTGAGCCACCCAAGCGTCCCTCAATCCTGCTTTCTAAAAGTAAAACTTGAATTCATAGAATCATGGAATTTTGGATGAATTTTTTGGAAATTAGTTTAAATGGTGGCCCCAAAAAGTTATGTCTTAATTTTAGGAACCCATGAATGTCACCTTACTTGGAAAGAGCATTTTCAGATGCAATTAAATTAAGGACCTAAAGATGAACTCATTCTGGGTTATACAGGTGGGCCCTACTTCCAGTGACAAGAGTCCTAATAAGAGGCACACCAAGGATACTCAGAAAAGTAGAAGACCGTATGAAAATGGAAGCAAGTTCAGAATTTCTCAGTCCCAAACCAAGGAACACCTGGCACCATTTAAAATTAGAAGAGGCAAGGAATCTCTTCCAGAATCTTCAATAGAAGGCTCAACCAACACCATGATTTTAGATTTTTTGATTCCTGAATTTTGATACATAAATTTCTGTTGTTTGATGCCATCATTTTGGTGGCGATTTGTGCCCACAGCCACAGGAAACTAATACACTTGCTTCAACACCTAAGTATTAGTTTTTTTACACATGGGTGCTTTCCAAATCCATGGTAATATAATAAATACTGAGATAACATCATACCACCAGGCAACCCAAGATGACATCAATCAAAATTGATTTTGATTCGAGTTCTTCTGGGACCTCTTTCAGCCAGTGTAAAATGGTTCAGCCTAGAAGTTAGTTTTAAATAGTCAAAAATAGATTGAAGTTACAAATGTCACCCCATTATAAAAACAAATATAGGCAACCCCTACTATCAATTCACTGCTCCCTAATAATTACCTCTGATTCTAATCTGGCCACCACTTCCTGGATTTAAGACACAATTTTAATGTTTACCTCACCCCAACTTAAAACCTTCCATGCTTCTCCCTCCCTGTAGTGAGAAATAAAATGGAATTTGCCAAGTCTTTACACCTTTGTCCATGTTGTTCATTCTACCTGAAATTTGTGTACTTTTCTTCTTTCGGTAAATCTTGCTTATATTTGGTCTTTCTTTATTTTTTTTTTTTCAGTGAACACTCCAGTTCTCCTGGCTGATATATGCTCTTTATTTATTTTTAATGATTTTATTTATTCAGAAAGAGAGAGAGAGAAAGAGCAAGAAGAGAGCATAAGCAGAAGGGTGAGGCAGAGGGAGAGGGAGAAGCAGGTTCCTCGCTGAGCAGGGAACCTAATGTGTGGCTCCATCCCAGGACTCTGGGATCATGACCTGAGCCAAAGGCAGAAGCTTAACTGACTGAGCCACCCAGGCTCCTCTGCTCTTTATTTTTAAATAGACTATATTTTTAGAACACTTTTATATTTACAGACAAATTAGGCAGGTAGTGCAGAGTGTTTTAATATATCCCACATCCAATTTCCCCTATTATTAAGATCTTACAATAATTACTATGGTACATTTGTCACAATTAATGAACCAATATTGGTACACTATTATTAACTAAATTTCATATTTTATTCAGATTTCCTTATTTTTTACATAATGTCCCTCTTCTTTTCCAGGATCCCATCTATGACTCCACATTACACTTAGTTGTCATCTCTTCTCAGTTTTCTCTTCATAGTGACAGTTTTTCTGACTTTTCTTGGTTTTGATGACCTTGACCCTTTGAAGAATACTGGTCAGATATTTTATAGGATTTTCCCCTATTGGAATTTATCTATGATTTGTCCATGATAAAGATTCAGGTTATGAGTTATTGGGAGGGAAAAGGGAGATAAAACCCTATTTTCATCGTGTCATGTCAAGAATATGCATTATCAAAATGATTTGTGGCTCTTGGTGCTAACCTTGGTCACCTGGCTGAGAACGTTTGTCAGATTTCTCCACTCTACTCCTAGTAACTTATAGTACTCAATTTAAATGTCACCACCTCTTTAAAGTCTTCCTGGATTCCATTAGCCCCTAGCAGGCCATGAAATTCATTTATTAGTCATTAAACATTTGTTAATCATTTACTATGTGTCTTCCAAAGGGAAAAAGTAAGGATACAGCCATTTAAAATGGGCAATATGTGTCTCTGCCTCTCTCTCTTTATGTCTATCATAAATAAATAAATAAAAATAAATCTTTAAAAAATAAAATAAATAAAACAGGCAATAAATGTTTCATGAACAAATAAGTAATTGCATGAATTGATAGTGCTTTTTAAAGTGTATTTTCTCCTCAAATTTAGTAAACATTTGCATATTAAACATGTCTAAATTATATACTACCATATTAAAAGTGTTACAGACAAAATAAATTTAAAATACAGACCATATTTAAAGCAGAGGTAGGTAAAATATAGCCTTGGGGTAAATCTTGATGGCTGTGTGCTGCTAGTTTTTATAAATAAAGTTTTATAGGAACTCAGTCATACCCATTCATTTATATATTGTCTATGGCTGCTTTTGACCTAGAGCAGCAATTGAGTAGTTACTCATGGAGCCCATATAACCTACAAAGTTTAAATATTTACTATCTGGGCCTTTACACAAAAAGTTTGCTCATTTCTGTTCTAAAGCATTTTCTTGATGATGTCCATGGCAACTCATAACACTTGTTGGCTACAGACAGTCCCCAACATATGATGGCTCCACTTACGTGTTTTGTTTTGTTTTTGTTTTTGCTTTTGACTACACAGTGATGTGAAATTCTAACTGAATACACATTCAGTTAGAAGCAGTATTTCAATTTTTGATATTTATTCTTTTCTTGAGCTAGCAATATGCAGTATGATCCTCTTGTGATCTAGGCAGGGGAAGACGGCCACAGCACCCAGTAAGCCATGCTGCCATGATGATAAAAAACCAGTACACTTACAACCATTCTGTATCCATATAGCGATTTTGTTTTTCACTTTCAGTACAGTATTCAATAAATCATGAGATATTCAACACTATTATAAATAGGGTTTGTGTTAGATGGTTTTGCCCAACCATAGGCTAACATAAATGTTCTAAGCATGTTTAAGATAGGCTACATAAAATTCTGATGCTCAGTTGGTTAGGCATAGTAAGTTACATTTTCAACTTAGAATGATATTTTCAACTTACGATGGGTGTATTGGGATGTAACACCATCATAAGTCAAGGAAGATCTGTACTTGTAAAAATAAAATAAATTTAACCCTAAATGGGAGAGCTAATATAAGAGCTTACTATATTTTTGTAAACAGTCTTTAGTTTACCTGTAAATTCAGGGTGAGAATTGATCACTATGAATAGGAGTCAATAAACACATATTTATTAAAGACATATTATAGGCTGGCAGTGTTGAAAGCAAGGGATTTGTTGATGAACAAGATAGACGTCTGCCCCTAAAGAGTATAAATTTTAATGAAATAGGGCTTCCCTATCCAGTATGGTGGCCACTAGCCAAATGGTCTGGTGAGTACTTGAAATCTCACTAGTGTGAATTGTGATGTATTGAAATTATAAAATGTCCAAGGGATTTCCAAAGACTCAGTATAAAAAAAAATAAGGTTAATCATCTAATTAATGAAATTTTAATGTTAACCACGTTTATTTTATTTTACAGGATTTTATGATGACATGATAAAAAAAGATATATCATTAAAATAACTTTCACCCTCATCTCTCTTATTTTTTTTAACTTTTTAAATGTGGGTACTAGACAAGTGTGTATGTGCCTTATGTTATATTTCTATTGGACAGTGTGTGTCTAAACTTTAGAAATGTCCTGACAATAGAGTAGCCACTAGCTACATGTTTCATTTAAATTGCAGTTAATTAAAATTAAAAATGATATAATTATAAATTTACTTCCTCAGTCACACAAGCCACATTTCAAGTACTCAAGAGCCATATGTGACTGGTGGCTACCAATTTTGGTGGCTACCAAAATTCAGTATAGATATAAAACATTTCCATCTCTGTAGCAAGTTCTATTTGATAGGGCTGTCCTAGAAAAATAAGATTTCCTGATTTTTTTTTTTTTTTTTACTGATAATGATAAACATTCTGTTAAGAAAGGAAAAGATTAAACATAAACTGGGAAACTGTTATCAGACAAATGTATCTATGCTTTTAGAAATGAATTCCTTTACATATGCAAGTCTTTGCATAGCCACTTTGGTTTGCTTGCAGAAAACAAAACAAAACAAAACAAAAAAAAGAACAAAAACCAACGAATAGCCAATAGATGGATACTTAGGAATAGAGAGAAGTAACCTCAGAACAAGAAAACAAAGAAAATACTGCTGCACATTTAGCTCTAATGTACTGTAGGGAAAAGTATGACATCTTAACTATTTTTTAAAAAATATTCATTTTGGAGTATTTTGACTGGAGGACCAATATAACTGCATTGTGCATTAAACTTATGAAACATCTTTCCCTGGATGCAAAGAAAAGTCATTCTAATGGCAAGAAACTGTATTTCTTTACAACCACTGTTAGTTTCAGTGGCAGATGTAATATCAAGCCTATGGTCTCACAAAATATACCCAGAGAATTAGACCATCTCCGGGTGTGGAAATAAGGGAAATACTACTCTAAAGACATGAAACTAGCAGTGCAAAGGAAAACTCTATCTGGGCACCAGAGCTTGCTCCCTGGTGACAAGATTATGAGTTTTAGAGCTTTAGAGAATTGAGTTTGAATCTTATCTCAACCACTTACTGACACTGAGATAAAGATATCAGCATTTATCAAGCTCTTACTATATTCCATGAACTTTAGATGTATTATCTCATTTAATAATCCCCAAACCCTCTAAAACAGGTTCTACCATTACCCCATTTTGTGGAAGAAGAAAATAAGGCTTTGTAAGATTAAAAATTCCATTCTAATGAGTGCCATAGGCAGGCTTTGACAAAATATTCAAGATTCTACTCCCCTTCCCACATTTTACCACTGCATTTATGTCTATTGTGTAATCTTGGTTAAGTCAGATAACCCCTTCTTAGATCATTTTCTTCATCCCTAAAATAAAAATAATCATATTTACCTTGCAAGATTCAATCAGAAATCAAAGCTTCTACTTGGTGTAGGCATATGATGTAAATGTCAATGATTCTTGCATTCCTTATGGTAAGACAAAGTTGCTAAAATTCTTCAAAAAATATACTATCTAACAAAAAAAAAAAGAGAGAGAGAGAGAGAAACATTTCTCTTGCTCATGACAGATCTAGGTAAGCTCTTCAGCTGGCAGGCAGACTGCTCTTTGTGGTCAGCCAGGGATACCTTCCCTAATATCTGTGTAGTTCCACCCTGCCTGGGTTTCAGCCTGTGGGAAAGGAAAGTGAGAAGCCACATCCTGTTATAAGGCTTACACCTAAAGACACACACATCATGTATAGCCACACTTCACTGAGGACATCTTACACTTTGACTATTACCCCTCAGAAGGTGGTTGGGAATGTGGTCTTGCCACATGCCCAGTATCAACTCAATTATCATGGAAGGAAGAATAGATTGTGGTGATGAACTTCTGAACTGTATGTTTGTATCTTCTCAAAATTCAGATGTTGAAGCCATCACCCTAATATGATACTACTGGGAGGTGGGGCGTTTAGGGGGCATTCAGTCATGAAGATGGAATCTCCATGTTGGGATTAGTATCCTTATAGAAGAAGAGAGCTAGCTCTTTCTCTTTGATCTTTGCCATGTGAAGATACAATGTGAAGATGGTCGTTCACTAGTCAGGAAGTAGACCCTCACCAACATATTGATGCTGGACTTCCAGTGGCCAGAACTGAGAAATAAAGGTTTGCTGTTTAATCCACCCAGTCTATGGTAATTTGTTATAGCAGCCTGAATGGACTAAGACACAACCCAAATTAAAAACAAGGTCAACAAGCCATCTTCTCTCTTCAGTGTTCTCTGATCATTTCCTTTAGTGTTCACTCCCCATTCATCTCTACTCTCATCCCTGTTGGTTTCCATACCTGCCCATTTAGGACATGAGTCCCTACAAGGTCTCCTTGCACCTATTCCCTTTACCTCATTCTAGATAAATAACCCACTGGTTTCCTAACACTTATGAAATGGTTTGATGCACCTTCTTGTACTCCTTCCCCACTCTTCCTTGGCAATGAACTTTTCTGTATCCAAAGGTACCTTCCAAGGTTATTTCCATGTTCCTGGAAATAAGCAGACCAGGAGTCTGTTAATTCCACCTCTAACTTTTGGTGATGTTGGCCAAGCTACTTAATTTCTGAGCTGAATTTTCTGCATCTGTAAAATTGGAATAATGTTTTTTTTTCCCCTCAGGGGACTTTTATATGGGAAAATTGAGATGAAGAATGAGAAAGTGTTTTGTAACTCATAATACACAATACACTAACAATATTAGTTGAAATTACCATGAAGTACCAGATAAAATAATTGTTCTTTTTTGCTGGGTGTTAAGGTGGACTATAATTCTCCCAATTATAAAAATATTCTATATAAACAATATATTGTAAATAAGTGAAATAAAGTGTCTTTGTGTTTAGCTCATCTTTTTGGTAGGGTATAAAAATTACTAGTGTATTTCTGGATCAAATAATATGAATGCTTCTAAGTTTTTCTCAGTATATTGGTAACTTGCTTCCCAAAGTATTGATAAAGTTTATACTAACTCCAACCAATGAATGAGGGCTCTGATTCAACTCCATTCATGAGTGGAAATGATCATTAATTTTTAATAGATCTATTTTTACTTAGTATGTGTAAAATGGCCCAATATTATTACTTTGTTTGTATCTATTTGAAAATATATCAGCACATTTCTTTATTACTTGCTTTTTTCCCCTCCTTTGAATTTCCTCATTTCTTTGTTACTTGCTTTTTAGATGCTTAAAATATCTTTAAAAATAAGTTTCCACGGAATCTTGCCAAGTGGCCTGATCTTTCACTAGTAGAGGAGGGAGGAGGCCAAGGAAGAATCATGAGAACCCTGGTACTCTTATCTCTAACAGACTTAGGTTTTCTTATTGATTGCTCAGGGTCCTGTTCCCCTCAGCATGTCTCTTTATGGGATAGTCACTGCTTTCTCTTCATAAAATTGTGCATGCTCCTGCAAGCACATATGAAAACCACTAACTGATGTTAGATTTGCACAGTGGGTAGTTTTTATAAATGTTTCTCTTAAAAAGCAATGTCCCGGGGAAATCCCTGGGAGGCATGTACAGCATAAGGCTCACTAGCAGCTGCCAGAATGTGCTGGAGGTTCCCAGGGTTTGAATCTATTGCTCCCAGGGATTGATTCAATTTCTGTTCTGTCAGCAAGCTTAACTGCAGGCTGTGGTGTGTTCCATGATTTCATAAACAAAAGGGATATGGCAAGAACAGAAGGCAGGATCCCAGAGAAAATGTGAGCCAGTGCAACCTCATGCAAATGCAACACATTGCTTGACCCCAAAATCTGGTGTGTGGGCTCCTAAACAGACAAAAGGAAGTAGGGCTTGAGGCTAATGTCTTCATGTTAAAGGGAAAATATTACTGGTCCCAAATATTCAGAGTTGAAGCAAAATTGAGGCAATTTGCTTTTGCCAATAAAACAGAAAATTATTCATTTGCTTCAGTTCCCATTACATTTTCATTTTCATGCAAACTGAGTGCTGGACAATGGAGGAGAGTTGGTAATACAATGTGTAGAGCCCTTGGCTGGGACTTGGGGCTTGAGGTCACTATCAGCACATCTACTAATCACCTGGGTGGACTGGGCCTGTCATTCTACTTCTTTGATCTTCCTTTACCATAGGAAAAACTAAGGTATTGTACCAGGCAGTCTCTGATGTCTTATCCACCCTTAAAAATCTACTCCTCTTTTAGGGACATCTTGGCCACCATCTTCCTTTTCTTAATATTGTATTAGTCTTTTGCTAAATAAGAATTGTAGAGAACCATGACTTGCTCCTTTAATCTCACAGGTGTGCCAAAGAGATGCATGGACATAGTAGCTGGAATTGTGTTTTATTGAAACTAATACCAACAACAAGCCCTACTATAGGGGCTTCAATATGTTGAAAAAATTACTATAGTACTTCTGATAACTCACTCAAGACATATATGAAAGAAGCCTATGTACAGCTTTTTTAATTTTATTTTTGCTTTCTAACTCACAAAAGGTCAACAGATTCTGGGAGGAAAACTAGCAATGAGAGAGTCCCACAAGGCCCCAAGAGCACCAATGGGGGTATTTGAACTATTGAAATATTTTTAAAAGACACACAGAAACTGTACCTTCATCTCTGTAAAGTTATGAAAATGTCGACATGACCTGATAGAGATTCAGCATATCTGATCTTATCTCATTCTGACTTCAAGCTCTAATAAGCAGCTTTATAAGCCTCAGTTTATGTAAGAAGGACAATTATAAAAATAGGTTGCTACACAAAAAAAATTTCAAATGATGGGGCAATTCAGCTCAGTGTCTACCACAAGGAAGGGTATGAAGAAAGATCTATGAAAAGATGATGTCAGTACATCATGGAATGTTCTACAATTGCCATTTATACCTGTTCATCACAAAGGCCAAGTCTTCTTGGCTGGTGTGATACTTCAACAGAATCATAAAAGGCAACTGAGGAGTTACCAAGACGATGGTAAAAAACTTTCCCAAGATGTAATATCATCTCTGAAAGCACAAGAGGTATAGACTTTGATGCATTTGAAGAGCTCCAAGTATGAAATTTGAGGAAGAGTTGGTAAGAGATGAATCTGAAGAGGCAGCAGGGATGCAGAGGAGGGTCTAATGTGCTACACTGGAAGGTTTAGATGTTTTTGTGTGAACAATGGGGTATAGTTGCTAGGTTTCAGGTGAGACTTTGACAAGGCTGGTTTTATACGGTCTCCATAGGGAAAAGGAGAAAACATCCTTGTAGTTGAAAAATTCAGAAAAAACTGCCCTAAGTACTTAGGCATTTTTGTCCATGTTTTATTCTTATTTCCTGGCATATTGTCACCCACTCCATATTAGTTGCTCAATATGGGCTGCTCTGCTAAGCTATAGCAGGGTCAATTAGTCTCAGTGTCCTTGTATATTGATGGTTCATTTTCTTCTAAAGTTTAATCCAAAATTTTCTATAACTGAAGTCTTTATGATTCAAACTCCCTCTCCTCCTCCTAAAATCTTCCTAAATCTCTCTAGGTCCCAAAGATATCTCACTTTTAATATGATTGGTATACTCATTATCTCTTACTGTGTAACAAAGAATGCTGAAATGTAGCATCTTAAAACAGTCAGTGCTTATTATCTCATAATTTCCATGGGTCAAGAATCTGGGTATGGTTTACCTGGGTGCCTCTGAGTTATGGCCCCTCACAAACTTCCAGTCAAGTAGTTGGCCTGGGCTGTACCACTACAAGGCTCAATCTGCTTCCAAGCTCATTCAAGGAGATGTTAGCAATCCCCAAGTCCTCACTGACTCTTGGAGATAGAAACTTCTCACCACCTGAGCCTTTTCAGAGAGCTACACACAACAGGGCACCTAGCTTCTGCCAGAGCAAAACTCTAAGTGCAAGGCCATCTGAGGGACAGCCAGAGAGTATGAAAAAGAAAGAAGTCACAGTGCTGTGACTCAGAAATGACAGCCTATCACTTTTACTGTATTCTACTCATAAAAAGAGAGTAAGAGATTCAACTTCTACTCAAACAGAAAGGGTTACACAAGAATGGTGAGAACAGAGTCATTGGAAGCTATCCGAGTCTTTGTACCACAAGGGTTGTTCAAAGGTCTTTGTTTCTCCAATATGCCTGAAAACAGACAGCTACAGAGTCACATATATACCTACTGCCTTTCCATGTTGGTATAATTCTTCAATCTTGAATTTCAGCACCAAACTCCATTCATTAATTCCAGCAGTTTTAGTTAAGCTGCTAGACTGTAAGGGCTATATTCTGAGAATATTCATGTTTTCTGCCTTAATTTGTAAAATTCAAATAATAATTACTTCTTCACAGGGCAGAAATGAGGAGCAAAAGAAGCTATATATTAAATGAGAGATAGTGATATATTGTAAAGAGGGTGCTTGTGGATTTCCATGCTCACCTACTAATTCAGTGACATCTCCTTCCAGCATGTAATCTCATGAGTGAGCAAAGCTGTACAACTCTACAAACGCTCATAGCTGGGAATGTCTAGTCCAGTCCTCAATTATTCACTGAGGATTGGTAGATCTACCTCTAAAAGGCTCTTTGCAACCATGGTCTTTTATTGAGTAGAGTCTACCTTCCTCTCTGGATCCATATTCTTGACTTTTCAAAGCCCATCTTAGAGCCCTTAAAATCAGAAGACATGGACCCATGTAACAGAGAACATTCAGTTGGCCTAGAAAAGCCAGTTAACTCCCTCAATTGTGTTGCTATGGGAAATGACAGTACCAAACAATACTATGTTCAGAAATGCCTTCTTTTAACTCTTGCCTTTCATTCTCCCTTTTTTCTTATATCCAGTATTGAACTCTTCAATCAGATTGCAACATCCTTAAGATATGTGGCAAGTTTTAAACTTTTTCTACAGCTCCCTAACCTTTTGGGGAATGCAAAATATATGACTGGTACTGATTCAATCAGGTATCCTGAGAATTTACAGCCGGAACCCAAATAAAGGGAAATTTAGTGAGTCCCTCTTCTCACACAGAAAGGAAGTTGTTCTCACGACATTCATAAAAGGTCATACAACAACTTAGTGTATCTTTGAGTTGCTCCAGTTTGGGGACACTTTGTATGTCTAGAGAATTGTTGGTTTTGGAAGTTCTACCTGAGTGCAGGTTACTGATTATTTTGACCCGAACCTGTTCCCTTTCCTTGACTGGAATAAATGCAAGAAAAGGTGATAATATGTACAACACTGAACAAGGTCACATTCTCTTCTCAATGACATGACAGACTGCAGATAGTACAGAGCCACAGGAATTTGGAGGAAAGAAAGTCAATAAAATAATTACAGAAGCCAAAAATCCTTGCCCTCACCAGGGTTATAATTGAAGCTATAGACTCTTTCAAACTAAAATAAAAAATGCAATGCAATAAAATAAAAGTTAAAGAAGAACTAAAAACTTGAAATCCTTTTGCAAAACTCTATGATGTTTTATTTAAAACAAATACACTTTGTCTTCCTGAAGATCAGCCCATTTGTATAAAAATATTCTACTGTAACCAACGATGCCATTTTTTATTTGTTCAATATATATTTGCTGATCAGCTGCTATGTGATAATGCACTGATTCAAGCATCGAGGATGTGATAGGCACTGAGAAAGAAAGTTAAACCACTGCTCCCTCATGAAGGTCTTTCTATTGTAGTAGACACCGAAAACAAAGAAATGAAAAAGAAAGCTCAGCGAGGAGGGGTTCCTTCTCAATTGTTCTTCCAGGCAATAGGTGATTTCTGATAACAAATGGGGGAGAGATGAGGGTAGGTTTTATGAGGGACTTAGAAACTTATCAAATGGGTTTATAGGAGCTAAAAATCTAGTTGAGTTAGGGATGAACCCTTTCATCATGTGTGCAGTTGCCTGAGAGCTTTGAGATAGATACCATTAATCCTTACTATTTGGGGGGGAGGACACCTGGGTGGCTCAGTGGATGAGTGTCTGCCTTTGGCTCAGGGCATGATCCTGGGGTTCTGGAATTGAGCTCACACCAGGCTCCCCAGAGGGAACCTACTTCTCCCTCTGCTTATGTTCCTGCCTCTTTCTGTGTCTCTCATGAATAAATAAATAAAATCTTTTAAAAAATCCTTACTATGTGGAGGACTAGAAAGTTCAGGCTCCCAATGTCCCAAACTGAACAGGAATGTGAAAGTCACAGTGAAAGTTGACATCTATCTTGGGACTAGATCATAAAATGGGAAAAGAGGGAAACTATTCCTCTGCTTCAGGTACCACACCTGCTAAGACAGTGGCTTGTACTCTGAAAAGGGATTGAAAGCTACCTAGATTTTGACATACCCAAAGGGGTGCACAGCCTCTCTTCCTACCCTCTTTTCACCAAAATAGCACTGATTTTTCCAATTCTTACCTCTTTTTTACCACCCTTTCCATTTTTCCTAAGCACTTACCTTTTCCTGAATAAACTGTTCTCGGTCTTTCTGTAAAGTTTTTCCTCAAATAATAAAATCCAGAATAAACATTTTCTTCAACACAAGATAAAAACTTTAGGATGAGACATATTGCCCAATCCAGTAATTATTTTGTTGGCATGCTTTTCCCTCTTGATTCACATGTAACTAAGCAGCATATAAAGCAAGGGGAAAATCAATCTAAGTGTAAAATTTAATTTAAATATAAAATAAATTTAAAGATTGTTTGGCATGTTCTGTGTTCTGCTCCATGGCTCTTGGGGCTTTATTTTTTTTTTCTCAATCATATCTACTATATTCCTTATTTAACATATAATTACTCTGGGTTTACATTTCTGATCTGTAGTTTGTCTTGCAGCTGACCTCTGAGAATGGCCATCTTACTTAGTATATCAGGCCAGGCCTGATTATAGTAGGTACAGAGGTAAAGCATTTTTTTTTTTTATGTGATAAGAGAGAGAAAACAGAGGACTTGTCATTTTTTCACTGAAAATCTGGATAATTCAAAATATTTTAAGAAGCTAGTGGGGTTATTTAGAGTGTAATTCTTGAAAAGGAAAAAGAAGGCTGGGGCTCTGAATGTGAATAGCCAGTCAAAGAGTAGAGTCTAATCAAAGGAATAGAAACTACTGAAATAGGCTATTTTCCATAGTTCTTGGGTTCCTTATTTCTGATGTTTACTTATCTGTGTTTAAAAGACAGAGATATTTAAAAAGTGGAGAACTTAAAGATTCTGACTAATACTCTATATATTCAAGGTGAGTATAATAATTCTACAGCTATTTCCCTCAAATTCACCTTTTTCCTACATTTAGTAACAGAAGTGAGACTATAGAGAGACTGAAGTGGTGTTGAGCCAATTCAGAGTAAATGTCAAAAATCCAGTGGATAAAAGTTTAAATAGAATATTTACCTCAAAGCATGGAATTTATGTTTTTAGGTAAGGAGATCCATATTAGAGAGGTAAAGAAAAATTCAAAGTGATTTGTAGGTGATTATTAAATGTGTTATTTAAAAAAATAAAAATAAGCAAATCATAGATTTAACTGAATCATGGAAAAAAATGAGTGGAATCTAAAAGATGAAAGCAGAAATTAATGAAGTACAAGGTAGTAAAATTTGGTTAATCTGAAATAGATATTTCAGATGATCAATAAAATCTGAGAACAGTTTCTAGAAAAGATCTCTGTTAATTGAGAAGAAAGATGGAAAATCTACATAGAAGTAAAAAAATGATATCTATGATAGAAACCAATAAACCATTTATAAGGAAACTCAGTGGTTACAAATTTGAACATTTTATTAAAGTAAGTTATTTTCTACAAAGAAACTAAAGCACACAAATTGACTTGAGAATACTTAGAAAAATTTTTGACGAATAACTCAGGAAGAAATTTTTAAATTTGTAAAAATGCAGCATCTAATGTCCAACCAAAGACACAAAGCCTTGATATTATATATAAGTCTTTTATACCTCAAGTAATAGATACTTCTTATGCTACTTTGCAGAGATTAGAAAAATGTAGAAAGTCTTACAATTACTATCATGAGTTGACAATCTTCATTACCAAAAAAGATTGTGTATATATGGAATCAATGTTATATAATTAAAGAATACGAGGTCAACAGCATATTAGCAATATCTAATATTCCGGGATCTCTGGGTGGCTCAGCAGTTTAGTGCCTGCCTTCAGCCCAGGGCATGATCCTGGAGACCCGGGATCAAGTCCCACATCAGGCTTTCTGCATGGAGCCTGTTTCTCCCTCTGCCTGTTTCTCTGCCTCTCTCTGTGTGTGTGTCTCTCATGAATAAATAAATAAAATCTTTAAAAATATATATCTAATATTCCATGATGTAGTTTGTTCTATGAACATGAAGATCATTCAATATAAGGAAACCAATTAATATTCCATATCATCAATACATCAAGGAAAGAACATAATCTCTTCATCTCAAGATCCACCAGAAGCATTTAATAGAGTTCAACATATATTTGGTATAAATGTTCAAAGATATGTTAATTGAATATTTCTTTAGCATGAAAATAATATATTTTGTAAAATAAGTAGCCAATATTATGCCAAACTCTAAAATGTTAGAAACATTCCTGATAGTGTCAGGAAAAGAAACTCCAACAATTGCTGTTTTTATATAACATTGTTTCATTGTTTTTGAAATGCTAACAAATGCAACATGACAAGAAAAAATATATATACATATGTGAAAGAAGAAAACATAATTATTACATTTGTGACAACTGTCTATCTGAAATATGTAAGAGAATTACATGAGAAAAAGTCCCACTGGAATTGCTAAAATAAATCTCTAAAATGGCTAGTTACAAAGTCACACCATAAAATAAACATTTTCCTATTGAGCAACAATACCAGTTAGATTGTAACACCAAAAATCTACTATTTACTATGATACCAAAATTGTAAAATCCTTAGGAATATTTGTGTCAATAAGCCTTCTTAGGATCCATTTTAAAAATTACAAAATTTTTCCTGAAGAATATTTTAAAAGACTTTCATATATGGTGAAACATGGAATGCTCTAATACAGAGACCAAATGTGATATAAATGTCAATAGCCCACAGGTTAATTCACAAAAACAATGAAATTCCAATTAAAATGCCAGAATGATTTTTTCAAATATTTTATTTATTTATTTGAGAGAGAGAGAGAGAGAAAGAGAGAGAGCTACAGAGAAAGCATGAGTGGAGGGGAGGTAAGAGACAGAAGCAGACTCCCCACCAAACAGGGAGCCTGCTGGGGGGCTCAATCCCAGAACCCTGGGATCATGACCTGAGCTGAAGGCAGATACTTTATTTTTTTTTTTTAAGGCAGATACTTTAGACACCTAGCCCCCAATATGTCCCCCAGAGTGATTTATTTGAAGATGAGGGATTTGACAAAATATTCTAAATTTTTTCTCAAATACTTATTGTTAGAATAGCCAGGAGTTTTATTTCATTTTTTTCCTAGTGAAACATTTGAGAGCTATAAAACCTCAATTAATTTATTGATAAAAAATTAAAATGAAAAACACATAAAATGTATCCATTTGTGAGCATATATGTATTTTCTTCACTGGCTTATACACTGATATGTTTGTGTGTGTGTGTTTGTGTTTTATACATATATATGATTGTAGGCTATTTATTGGTAGCATTGAACCTTGGCATGATTTTTTGAAAGTCATTCTGTGTACTCATTGGCTCAGCATTTCTCTTTTCAGGAATTTGTCTTAAGGAAATAATTATAAGCATTCAAAATGTTATATCTAGAATTATATCCACCATAGGTTGTTTATAATGAACCAACCATAGGTTGTTTATAATGAACCAATATTAGAAAAAAAAATCTAAGGTTCCAAATATGTGTAAACTTATAATAAATCATGACACAATAATTGAATCAAACATTTTGCTAACATTAAAGCCAATGTGTAAGAATACTTAATGAAACAGATATTTTTCATAAGGAAATTTAAAGGAATAGTTATAAGTAAGGGCACCAACAGAAGGCTTGTTTTGGGAACTCTCCATGTTCTAACCGACTTAAAAGCAGCCTTATCTGCTGAAAAAGACAAAATACATGATTGAAGGAATGTTACTACAGTTAACCAGGACTTTAGGTGATCTCTTTGATAATCCATTTTAGGGATCCCTGGGTGGCGCAGCGGTTTGGCGCCTGCCTTTGGCCCAGGGCGGGATCCTGGAGACCCGGGATCGAATCCCACGTCGGGCTCCCGGTGCATGGAGCCTGCTTCTCCCTCTGCCTGTGTCTCTGCCTCTCTCTCTCTCTCTATGACTATCATAAATAAATAAAAAAAAAATTAAAAAAAAAAAAAGATAATCCATTTTAGTTTCCTCACAAGAAATCCCAATCTTACCCTCAGTTGGATCCTTGCAGCTCACTGTTCTTTGGCTGTGTATGTTTGCCTTCTAAATATTGTCAGGATAATGGGCTCTGAGCTAAAACTCAATCGTAGGATGTGATGTTAGTAAAAGATTTGAGGAAGATATTTGAAGGTAGAAACCAAAACCAAATTGACAAAATGTGGAAATAAGTCAGAGGAAGGTGTTGAAGATACCACTCAGGTTTCTTAAAGTGATATGCACAGTCTCACAGCATGGACCTCCTATAACCCTCTTCTCCAGTCTTCTTCACAACTCAAAACCAGCCCTCATCCTGCCTTCTGCAAGCCCTACTTGAACTAGTCCAGTAGACATATATGTCTAGTGTCTGGAGCATGGGAAACTTGACTGCTGGTATCTGGTAAGCAGGTAAGCTTTGAGGAAACAAAGATGGAGTTCCACTTGGAATTTCAAATCCATTTCTTTATAATATTTTTTATTCATATTTACTTTCTGAGAACATTAGGAAATGCTTCTGTTGCAAAATGTATGTCTTAAGTGAGCTTTTCTGGACTTAACTGCTATGATTATGCAAAATGCACTCGGGAGTTCTAAGCATTGACTGACTTACCTATGTAAGTTGGGGGTTATTTGTTTTGGACTACTTTAAATTTCTCTTCAGTCTATTTCTGTATCAAGAGAGTAAAATTATCAGTCCGCAGTGTGGAAAGTAATTCATTAATATGCGGTTTCTACCTTCAATTTCAATTGATTTAAGTAATTTATTCTAAGTGAAGGAAAATCTAAAATGCCCTAAATATTGATAAATAAAAAATGTTCTTTTCAGGATTACTATTAAAAATATATAAAAGTCCAATACCTGAGGATTACTAAAGCAAACTCTACTGGAGTATTACACAGCTACCACAAATATTTGAGCTATAATACTCCATTAAAATACGAAAAATTATACACATATTGTGATCTCAAATTTGATATTTATCTCTAGGAAGAATATAGGCAAAAATCATAGAAATTTGTATTTTCTTTTCATTCTAGGTGGAGTATCAAATCAGCTCCCCTACTGATAACTCGATAGTCCGTATGTGAAGCTGAACCCACCATCTGGCAGTTTAGTGCTTGGTGAAACCTGCTGAGTGCCGCCATGCCAGCAGGTGACACACACCTTTTGATCCTCTCAAGCAATTCTACAACATTGGTGCCTTAATAACTCCCCTTTGTAACGGAGATAGCGAAGCATGAAGGAAATAACTTGTTCTTAGGGAGATCCCCAAGAAGGAGAGCCAGAGTTGGGATGAGGCATGAATCTGTCCAAATCCAGACTCCAGTGCTTCTCATTCACCCCACACACCACTCAAACACCCCAAAGTATGGGTATGTTCATGTCTCTAGGTGGCTTTTCTTTTTATTCTTGATAAGCTGGTATATTTTCCAAATTTTCTAACATGGGCATATATTGCCTGTAAAGTAAGAAGAAAATAATTGTTTGGGTTTTGGTTTTGTTTTCCCAAAAAGAAAAACAGTGAATAGTGTAACATGAAAAGCAGATTAAGGGTTGCAGACACAAATGATGTCGATAATCATAAATGCTCACCTATCCTTACAATTTAGCTTTAAAGAACAAGGAGTTCTGCGTTTCTGGTATCAACACATTTTAAAAATGTTTCTCTTTCCCTTCTATATGAACCCTGAGCTGGATCATCGTGTGTTTTGTGATATCCTTCGACTTGAATATAGGGCCTTTAGGCGATGATCTGGTTAATGTCCCTGAAGTTCCCCCCTTAGCTGCTCTGATTAAGGCTGCAGAAAAGGTTTGTGTGTCTTGTTTAGTTTTGCTTTATTCGGATGCCTAGTAGTTGTTCTGTGGTGACAGGCATGGCCCCTGCTAAGGAGAAAGATACCCTGGACTGGAACGAAGCCAAAAGGCCTGGATGCTCCTCCCAACTGCCCACTTAACCTCTAGCTGTCTTATTATTTTTGTCCATAAAATACATCAACTACTGCCCTTGAAATGGGCAACAGAGAAGACAACTTTGTACATTTAAAGTAAATGCAAAAGCTTTATTCCTCTGTGTCCACACTGACTTCTCCATCTATCTGACTCATACTCCTTTTCTTCTCTTTTCTTTCTTTCCTTTTCTTATTATCTCTGGCTCCAGGCTTGAGCTGGCCCACAGGAGTGCTTAGAGTGAGGAATGGCTTCTCCGGACTCAGAGCAGGTGCTGGGGTTATTATGACACCTCTTACGGTGTCTAATTTCTTGTTCTTTACTATTCCTGTTTATGGAGGCCTCCCTCCTTAAGGCAAATACTACCTTGGCTGTGTTCTTCCACGAGTTCTGACACTTAAGGAGTGATAATAATAAATCAAAGGCATTTGTAGGCTCCTGCACTTTCCAAAGCATCCTCTCAATTTTCTTGAAATTGAGCTCACAGGTTGGCTGCTGTGTTAAATGTGCCTTGTCCCCAAACCATGCTAGCCATCGCACTCCTGAATCCGGAGTCCCGTTCAGAGCAGGGGTCCTGCCTGCTATGTGACTCTGAGGCCTCATTTGTAATCACCATAAACCGGAAGGAAGAGCCACAGGGCTACCATCAGCCCTGCAGAGACGGTGGAGCAGAGGAGTCTAATTACAGAAATTAAGGTCTGGAAGGGACACGGTTTGCAAGTGCAAGATCTGTCGGCACCTTGAGAGCCATCGTCCAAGTATGTCTGGGTCGGAAGAACGGAAATGCACTCGCATTAATTAGCCTGCTGCACCAGAAGAGAATAATTTAAATGCAAAAGATAATCTCACTGCCCTTTTGATGGAGAAAAGTTGTCCTAGATTCAAAGTTTGATTTCCGTGTGGGCAGCGTGTGTGCTCCTACCTTCCAACAGCATGGGCAACTGGAAAGAGCAAGGAGGGGACACAAAACATTTTGAATGGTGGCTCAGCCACCTGCATTGTGATCTTAGGCAGCTGACCACACCTCCCCAAGTTTCAGGTTTCAGTTTTCTCACTTGTAAAGTGGCGAAAATAGTACTGGGTCGAATGAGATATACTGTAAGGATTAAATATACTAAAGTTGATACTGTTTATGATGGATGAAAAAAATCACAGGCACATTATATCCTCCAGAAACAGCTGGGTATTTGCTATGTATATATCCAGGCATCTGTGCACATATAATATATTTTTTTTACCAGCCCCTTTTCATCTTGGTATTGCCATTTAGTCAATTCTGCCGGCTGTTATTAAAAGGCTTCCCAACACAATAGCAAGGAATGGTCAACAAAAGAAAGCACACAGTGCAGTGAAAGCTATTGAGAAATGTACATTCACCCTCCCCACACCCTTGACCTCCAGAATCAGATCAGTAACTTCTCTCCTGCTCATTTCCCCTTCCTGTGTCCACAGTGAAGGGAAGTTGGTTGCAACCTTTTGCAGATAATGTAACACGGGGCACTCAAGAGCGGAAAGGAGAAAGGCATTTCAACAAAAGCCTGGAACTTCGGTTTAGGTAAATTCAGGAAGGCAAGCGATAGGAAATGGCAGCAACCTTGCCAGGAACTAAAAAGAAAAAAAAAAAAAAAGGAGGGGGGGGTGGATCCTGGCTTCAGCCCCAGAGCAAAAATGTTAGGTCATCTATAATAAGGGCTGGGTGAAAAACCTTCAACTCCAAATGAAAGATACAATGACACAAAGAAACTTATCAAGGCAACTTTGATAGCAGTTAAGGAGCCAATTCTTCTTTTCTAAAGAAAGTCCTCTTCCCTGATCAGTGTGCTGAGTTCCGTGCAGGATAAGCTCTCTTCTCAATCTCAGGAGTCAAGTGACTGCGCCAAACTCTTCTTATTTATGAGGACAAGGATAGGAAACAGAAACTCAACAACAAAATGGAGTAGATGAAACTCATTTTTCCTCTATTAAATCTCTATTTTAATAGGGAGTCTCTATTTCTGACCAAATTTCTTGTCATTTAAATTGTTGCGATTATTATAAATGACACTAACAGAAAACACTTGGTGGTAACAAGTGAGCCAGTTTAAAATAAAAATAAGTGTGTCCCATCCCATAAATTACACACTCAGTTAAAAACTTGAAGATGAGAAAGAGGGGGAGACAGAGACCCGGAGAGAGAAAGAGAGAGAGAGAAGAGAGAGAGAGAGAAGAAAATAGGGACAGAGAAAAAAGACAGGAGACAGAGATATTCAGGCAGAGGAATAGATCTTTCTAAAGAGAACACATTTTGCTTTTTCTGACACTAAAAATGCTAAGCTTCTGAGAGAGATGTTTATCTTCAGATCAGAGCTGAATCATTGCCAGAAAAGGACAGGCTAATTTCAAAAATCCCAGGTCTTAAATGATTGACTTTCTTTGCTCCTAATAGTTGACTCCAATCAAACATGAATAGACTCACAATTCTATAGTAATTTCAGATTTTTTTCTAATCAATCAATTACAAGTGGACAAGTCATCTTGCATAAATGTTATCCAGACCTAACGTCTTAGAAGAACCCCCTTCTTGGTAGGGATAGTGTTTTGATTTACACCCTAGCTTTATTTATTTATTTTTTTTAGAATAGTTTTTTTTTTAATTTTTTATTTATTTATGATAGTCACAGAGAGAGAGAGAGGCAGAGACATAGGCAGAGGGAGAAACAGGCTCCATGCACCGGGAGCCCGACTTGGGACTCGATCCCGGGTCTCCAGGATCGCGCCCTGGGCCAAAGGCAGGCGCCAAACCTCTGCACCACCCAGGGATCCCACACTCTAGCTTTAAGTACAGCATTTCCGCGACTCAAATTATTTTTGTGGGGGCTTAGTGAATGAGTGTCTGCCTTCGGCTCAGGTCCTGATCCTGTGGTCCTGGGATTGCGTCCCACACTGAGCTCCCTGAAGGGAGCCTGCTTCTCCCTCTGCCTTTATCTCTGCCTCTCTCTGTGTGTCTCTCATAAATAAATAAATAAAATCTTTTTAAAAAATTCTTTTTGTGATGGGGTCAGAAAATAAGATGTTATACATCCACAGTGGAAAAATTCTGGGGTTAACATGCTAGAGGAGAGAGAGAGAGAAAAAAAAAACCACCATATTTTTCCCCTTAATCTTCCCAGTTTTGTGGTAAGGTAAATGAAAAACTTCTGTACGTGGCTGTGCTAACTGGCTACCCATTCACTATTCCCCGGGCTTGATAAGGAGAATCATTAACTCTTAATGAGATCACTAACTGTTTGGGAACACAGCACATACTGGGTAGAAAGTCATGCAAATGCACACTGGAACTTTCTCTTTGGGTCGTGGGCCATACTGACTGAGACTTTGAAGCTCACACCAGAAACTATCTGTTAAACATCCAAGGATCAAGGATTTCTTCTCCTTCTCCTTCTCCTTCTCCTTCTCCTTCTCCTTTCTCCTTCTTTCTCCTTCTTTCTCCTTCTTTCTCCTTCTTTCTCCTTCTTTCTCCTTCTTTCTCCTTCTTTCTCCTTCTTTCTCCTTCTTTCTCCTCCTCCTCCTCCTCCTCCTCCTCCTCCTCCTCCTCCTCCTCCTCCTCCTCCTCCTCCTTCTTCTTCTTCTTCTTCTTCTTCTTCTTCTTCTTCTTCTTCTTCTTCCTTCTTTCCCTTAGGGCTTATTTAAGTGTGAATTTCAAATGTGAATTTCAAAATGCTGCTTGGGATACATTGTAAGTCCGACACCTTTTGGTTTGGTAAAAATCCACTAGCCATTTTTCTATGATGCAGTAAAAGACATTTTTTGATGATTTTATTTATTTATTTATTTATGAGAGAGATAGAGGGAGAGAGAGAGAGAGAGAGAGAGAGAATGGATGAATGGGAGAGAGGGACAGAGGGAGAAGCATACTCCCTGCTGAGCAGGGAGCCTGATGTGGGTGGGACTCAACCTGAGCTAAAGGCAGACACTCAACCACTGAGCCACCTAGAAGATCCTAAAAGACACATTTTTAAAAATATTTTATTTATTGGGCAGCCCGGGTGGCTCAGCGTTTTAGCGCCACCTTTGGCCCAGGGCGTGATCCTGGATACTCGGGATCGAGTCCTGGGTCGGCTTCCTGCATGGAGCCTGCTTCTCCCTCTGCCTGTGTCTCTGCTCCTCTGTCTCTCTGTGTCTCTTATGAATAAATAAATAAAATCTTAAAAAAAAATGTTTTATTTTTATAGACAATGATAGCTAACATCTACCACACACCGAACAATTATCTATTGTTTTTCATCTGGGCTTTAGGTTAAAACTGCCAGATAGAATGGTTGTCTTCATTTTATGGATGAGTAAGATTTTGACTCAGGAGAATCTGAGAAACTTGCCCAACTTTGTTCTACCAGTGACTGACGAAACTTGAACATATGGTTGTCTGTTTCCAAAGTCTGCATTCTTCTATGTTTACATTCTATGGCCTTGTATTTTATAAACTTGTCCTCAATCATAGAAGTCTCTTCACTTCAAGCAATAACTATGTATTATTAAGGATGATGACTATCTAAATAATCAAAGAGATATTTTTCCATAATTCGTTTCAAACAAGATTGATATGCCTCACATCTCTTCAGGTGTGGGCCAAGCATCCTACCTGCTGTTCGGCTCTTACCGACCCTCTATCACTGCTCCAGGACCCACTCCAACTCTCTTTTTTCTTCTTTGAGCCACTTGATTCATGCTAACCATGCTACTCATGCCAAACCAGCTAAGTGTTCCCTTGCAAAGTCTTAAACTCTAGGAATTTAAGTAAAAAGAGGATTTTGCCCAGGGATTTTGGCTTTTTCTTTCTGTCACTATAAACAGTGTCAGTAGACAACTAAAAAGCAAAACAGAAGCCCCAGAAAGACTCAAGACATAAGTGACTTGATTAAAATTATTTAAAATTATTTAGCCACCTCATTAGAGATCTAGAAAATCCATGTGGATTTCTCTCTATTTGTAGTCAACTCTGTCTATAGCTACACAGATTTTTTTTTAGTCAATTTAATTATATGCATGAATCTCATCTATATGCCCTAAACTTAAGCTGTTAGAATACAGATTTCCCATTTCTCCCCACCCACTGACTTCACTTTAAATTCTTCTCAGCTGATGTGGTTTTAAAGCTAAGTATGTTTTCTTTCTTTTATAGTTTAATGTTACGCAAGGATTTCTCCGGTTCTTCCCACCTCATGCCACACGACATTCTGTCTCCATCAAAAATCAGATCATTTCTCTCAAAAAGAACTGGCATCAAGGCAAACCTTAGACATAAAAGGAAGGGTTAAGTTTACTTCCAATATTAGGGAATGATTCGGAAATAAATGTCGAGGTTAAAAAGTCCAGATGGTAATTCCACTGTATCCTTACTATAAACATGATTTGATTTATGAGAACTACTAATGGTATCTCAGTTTGGATCTGGATGGCTTTGCTTTCTCTCATCTGAGTTTTAAATTCATCAGATTCTTTTACTCCCACTATCAATCCTTCACTACAAAGAGGCACTCCTAATCAAGAATTTGGGAGTATTTTAAAATGCAGAAATTGATAAATGTTAACAACCCTAATCCATGCAAATTACTGTCTGTTGTCATTATTTATAACCTGGCGGATGTGCTTATTCAAAATATCCTCAAAGAGCTCTGACAATTCATGCTTCCAGTTGTGAATCATCTTTTGCTCTTTTTCCCTCTTTCATAAAGGATCACACTGAATTAGTTTTCACTTTTTTCTTTGCCTGACATGGCAATTATTAGCTTTCTTGGCTTTGTCAGAAAAAAAAAAAAAAAAATCCATCGGAAATGTTTATCTCCTGGGGCAAATCTCAGGGAAACAGCATGTTTATCACTTCAAGGGTCTGTAATCCAAAGGCAGCCCACCAGTTTTATAACAGGGGAACTGGAGGAGAAACAGCCACATGATTGAGCAGCTATGGTACAATAATCCTCTGTTGTGAGTCTCATGGTCTCCCCAGCCTGCCTTTGTTCTCTGACTTCTGCTGATTAAATGTACAAGCTGAAATCATACTAGTTTTATCTTTTATTTGCATCTGCCTCTGTCAGCTAACAAAGTAGTGATCTGGAGAGTGGACACTCTACATGATTAGGTCTCTTTCTTCTGTAATGAGAATCAATGTGTTTTATGTGATGGCTAGTGTTGCCTAATACCTAATTTGACAATCATACCGGGAAAGAAGGTCATTTGAATTAGAAGGATGGCTAGAATGGTCAGATCGGCTGCAGTTTATTTTATTACATGTGAGGATAAACACAACTGAAGTGTCTGTTCTAAGATGGACGTAAAATTTTGTAAGGTTCTTGACACTCTTTCAAGATTCAGTTCCAATTATATTTCCATTATGAAACCTCTAGGTTTCCATTTATGAAACCAAGGCTGGAAAAATTACCCCATTCCCTGTGCTCCCAGTGATATTGTGGACACACCTTGATTCATTCAACATTCAACAAGATTCTTAAAAGTTCTAGGCACTTATTAGAACTTGAAATATAACCAAGACCAAGACTCAGTTTGTACATCCAAATGAGTGAAGAATGGGCAGTTGCAATAAATAATCCACATGTTGTAAGCTTGAGATACGATAGGGGTTTGTAAGAAGGACATCTTCAGTGTTGGGTTAAGGACATGATCCTCTAGAGTTCACCAAGACAGTCCAGTCCCAGTGAGTAGGAATGGAGAGAAGGCAGAAAAAGCCTTAGTAAAAGGAAGAGATGAGCAATGCTTTGCCTTTCCAGAAGTGAAAGAACATATTTGTGGGAGAGCTGCAAATAGGGAAAACATGGCTTATAGATAGAATTCAATAATGAGAATTGATTAAAACACCAACTGGACAATTAAGCAGAGATCAGTTCATAAAGGTTAAATTAAGGATATCCATTTTATTGGGAGGACAATGGAAGCTGTGCCTTACAGGTGATGATAATGGAGATCTGAATACAGTAAATGGTTATGGGAATGGAGAAGAGTAGAGAAAGTTGGCATATATTATGAGATAAAATCAAGAGATTGTTGACTATTTGAGATAGGGGAGAGAGAGAGGTAAACACAAAGGGTGATATACAGGCTTCTGTCCTGAGAAACAAGGAGGTGGTGATAGCTTTGATGAGATAGTTAACTCAATAAAAGGATCTGCTCTGGGGGAGAAAATACCAAGTTTGTTTTTTTGTTTTCCAACTGCAACTATTTGGGAATGTGTATAGGGTGAGAAGAGAAGAGACCTGAGGCTGATGCACTATGGAACTATAACAATTTGGACTTGGCTAGAGGCCTGGGAAGAATTAGCCAGAGAAGTAGGAAGAAAACCAGGGGGACTTCATTAGGAAAAAGAACATTTCAAGAAGGAGGTGAGGGCAGGAGCAGGACATTTCAAGGAAGTAAAGTAACACTGAGAACCAATAAGCATCAATGTCATTTTTGGAAGTAAATAAGTCCTTGGTGGACTTAGTTGGACGATTTCCATAAGAATGTGTGAGCAAAGACAAATTATAGAGATGTGAAGAATGAGGGCAAAATAGAAACATGTAGAATAAGTTTTCCAAAGACTTGGGCAAGGGAGATAAATACCTTTATTACCAGTAGTTCCTTTTAAGGAGCAGAGTATCCCCACTTCTAACTGCCCCAATCCACAACACTAGATTGAATTTTTGTAGTCAGTTGAGGGGTTTTTTAAATGTATTTATTCAGAGTTTCTCGGTGACTAGCCTACTGCCTGGAGCTCCATAAATATTGTTAAATAAATGAGTGACTGGGGCAGAAGAGATGAATACTTTGTTCACCACTATTTTCCAGGGAAACTCCAATTACTTGGATGGAAATTATTTTGGGGGACTGGAGTACAAATCTATTTGAAGTGAATTAAGTCTTCATAAGGGCAGGATACCACGTACTTAATTACACTTTCAATGAGACTCAGTGATATCCTTCTCTCTGATGGAAAACTGACTTTCTAAATAATTAAGCAAATTAAAACTTGTGTATGACAGGATTATTATACCAGCAACAGTCCCACTGCAAATACATGAGACTGTCATTGCAATATCTGAAGGACTAAAATAGATGTCTATGTAGACAGCTACACATTTACTGCCTCGGGCTCAGAACCAATCATAACTCTAAGTATACTCAATTCCTCAAAGCACCAGGGGAAGCCGGAGGAGCCTTCCAGGTGACCTCTGGTTGACTGGCTTCTGGGATATATATAGCACAGGCTGATGTCTGCTGTCAAGATTCACCATTTACATATTCTCAACTCCATTAAAATATTCCTTTCCAAGAGAAAGAACTGCAGAAGGAATGCATAAAGGATCTATCTTCTGACTTTTGGGAATTTGGAACTCAAGAGGGGTAATGGTGTTGGGATATGTGGATTTGGATATGACCAATATGGATGTGGAGACCAGAGCAGAGAATTATATCATGGGAAGGGGAGAGAGCTGTCTTTGAGATATGTCTTCAAATACCGTCTCTCTCCTTTAAAATACTTCCCATTGTATCATTTTTGGTGGGGGGGACTTTGTTGTGATTGCTCAACCAGGATTTATTGAGCATCTATAATACACCCTATATCCCGAGAACAGCCAGACACTTAAACTTGCATTATCTCCTATAACACCCACCATCATGTAGAGTGAGGAATTAAGGCCCCGGTCATGGATCATCAGTAGGAGGCAGGGCCAAAATCTGGATCTATATTTTCTGAATCCTGTGATTTTTTTTTTCCCATGATGATTGATAGGGCTATTTGATACACCTATTACCCACAGAAGACACATTTTCCTATCTTTCTCAAAATTTTAAGAATCCAAGGGCTGGAGAATCAGTCACAGCATTATACCATGACACTGTGAATGTTGTAAAAAAATATCAGATATACAACCCTCTTCACAGATGTCTCTGCTGCTTCTTCTGAGTCTGCATGACAATAGACCAGTGGTATATTATTAGGTGATTACCCTCTGAACTTGCCTTTCTCCAAATTCCAGTATCTAGAAATACATGGGAAAATGTCCATATTAAGCTTGCCTGATATTAAACATATGGAATCACAGTTCACATGTGATGTTGGAAATACAGTTTTATGTATTTTAGAAAATGTGTCAGGTATATTTTGCTTTAAAGCATAATCTCTGACAATTGGAAGTTCAAGTCCAGAGTTTGGTCATTTTCCATCTATAGGGGGCAGCTCAATGACACCATAGGGAAAGCTTTGCAGTTTAAACAAGATATAACACACTAACCCTGTGTTTTGACATCTCCTATGAGGAAAAAAAAAAAACAGTTTTAAGAGGCACCCCAAGTTCAGAGAACATTAGATATCTAAGTCAAATTTCAAGAAGAAAAGAGGGATAAGCCAGATGTTATCAGGTTTCTGTAAGATCAAAGAACCCTCTTTTTCTCTAGAAAAGTATGGGTGGAGAAGGCTATAGAAGCTGCTCTGTGATCTTTAGGCAACCTAATGTATAGTTGAAAAGCCTTCAAGTGGCTTGACAGCCTCAGCTACTCATTTCTATTTTTATTTTATTTTAAAGCTTTAATTATTGTGGTTATAAAGTGCACATACAAATAA
Source organism: Vulpes vulpes (assembly GCF_048418805.1). Lineage (NCBI taxonomy): Eukaryota > Metazoa > Chordata > Mammalia > Carnivora > Canidae > Vulpes > Vulpes vulpes. Next base: position 93,357,110 of record NC_132793.1, on the reverse strand, counting down.
GTATCAATGACAATATGGAAGAAATCAGTGTTATAAACATGCATGTGTAATCAGGATCCATGATCAAAAATTAGAATGCATCTCATCCCCAGCAAATTCCTATCCAATCGTAGCACTCTTTTTTCCCCTCAAAATCACTACTCCCTTGACTTTTAAAGGAATCATTTCTTGTATTTTACATTTTTGGGGAAGCAGTATTATAGAAATAAGCTGTGTGTTCTTTTGTGCTTGGCTTAAATTTTTCATACTATTTTTGGGAAATTCAGAAGGCTTTTGTGGGTAGCTGTAATTCATTAATCTTGTTGCACATATCACTATTATATGATCATAAGTTATGTGCCCATTCTATTATTGATGAGCATTTGGGTTATTTTTATTTTGGTTTATTAAATATGATGTGTCTATGAATTTCTCTGTTATCTCTCTTCTGGTACATATTTGAATACTCATATCTTTAATGTTAGAAAAAATGTTAACCAATTCTTCAAAGTAGTTGTGACTTTGGCACTGCTGGCAGTACTGTATGTAGATTTATTCATACAGTACTTTATTTGTTTTTAAGTTTTGAAATTCTGGTGGTTATTTAGTAGTATCATATTGTGGTTTTAATTTTGTTTCTGATATAAGTGATGATGTTGAGCATTCTTTTGAATATTTATCAATCATTTGGATATAGCCTTCCCAAGTCTCATGTCCATTGTTTATTTTGTTGTAATTTTCTTCTTATTGATTTATACAAATTCTTTGTATATTTGATATTTTTCTGAATTTTGTTCATAGGTAGCAATTAAAAAGTTTTTTTTATTTATTGACTTGTATCAAATAGTCCTGACAAACTCACTAATTCTAAGAATATATTTGTTAATTCTCATTATTTTATTTTTATTTTGTTTTTTAGATATTTTATCTGTTTATTCATGAGAGACAGAAAGAGAGAGAGAGGCAGAGACACAGGCAGAGGGAGAAGCAGGCTCCATGCAGGGAGCTCAACGTGGGACCCCATCCGGGGGCTCCAGGATCAGGCCCTGGGCTGAAGGCAGCACTAAACCACTGAGCCACCCGGGCTGCCCAATTCTCATGAATTTTATACATAAAAATCATGTTATCCATAATAATGACAATTTGATTTACTTTGATTTAATCCTTAGGCCTTTGATTTAATTTTTTCATTCATTTCATGTGTAGTACATATTATGAAAGATGCTGATCATTAACAGATTTATTTTTTCATTTATGAAAATACTATCATTTTAAAAATTGATTCTGTGAAATGCAGTATATAACAATAATTTTATATTTCAAATGCCAAACCTGGCATTCTTGGAGTAACTCCAAGTTAGTGACATTGAATTTTCAAGGTTTTATTTAGTGATTTGTTAAATTCACCTTAAGCAGTGACATAATTTGATGATTATTTTCTATTCTCTTGGTGTAATTTCAGGTGGTATTAAGGTGATAGTAGCCTCATAAAACAAAGATTATTCCTTCTTTATCTATTCTCTGGAATATTCTGTGTGAGATTTTCAGTTTTTCTTAATGCTTTATAGAATTTGCTACCAAGATTAGTTGGAGTTTTTCTTGAGACAACTATTTCAAATCAGTGGTTCAATTTTTTTTTCTAAAATAAATGATATTAAGCTTTTCTGTTTAGTTTTATATACATTCGCAATATAGTATTTCCCTAGGAATCTGCATATATCATCTGAATTTTCAAATTTATTAGCATAAATTTCCTCAAAATATCTTTTTCTCTTTGAATGCCACAGGCTTGGTAGTGATGGCCCAGGCATAAATTATTTGTTGCTTCTCATATATGTCTTTATTAAACTATCCACAACTTCAACAATTTTATTATATTTTCCCACTAAACAAATTTTCACTTTGTTGGTCCTTTCTATTATGTATTCATTTTCTGTATTTTAACTTTCACATTTTTTAAAAGATTTTTTTATTATGTATTTATTCATGAGAGACACACACACATGAGAAAGGCAAAGACATAGGCAGAGAGAGAAGCAGGCTCCCAACAGGGAGCCCAATGTGGGACTCAATCCTCGTACTTTGGGATCACTCCCTGAGTGGAAGGCAGACACTCAGCCACTAAGCCACTCAGTCACCCCATAACTTTCACTTTTACTTCCTTTGAGATTAGTTTGTTGTTCCCTTTCTAATCTGAGATGGATTTCAAGATTACTTCCCAGCCATCCTTATAGATGTGTAATTGAAAGGCTATAAATTTTCCTTTAAGCATGGCTTTAGATGACTCCCCAAAGTTTTGAGATATCATACTTTTTATTATCATCCAGTTCTAGATACTTCCTAAATTCTAATCTTGTTTTTTTTTTTTTTCCTTAACTTCCAGATTAGTACTTCCACTTCCTGGAATATAGCAAGCATGCTTAGTTTGAATTTTATGTTTGATGGCTCCAATATCTCAAGCCCTTACCAGGCTTTTATAATATCTCGAGTTTCTTCTGGTTTCTCTTCAAATTGCCTTTATTTTATTATAAGCTATTTTTTTATGTTTTTAAAGATTTAATTTATTTATTCAGGAGAGACACAGAGAGAGAGGCAGAGACATAGCCAGAGGGAGAAGCAGGCTCGCTGCAGGGAGCCAGATGCAGGACCTGATCCCAGGACCCCAGGAACCTGAACCAAAGGCAGATGCTCAACCACTAAGCCACCCAGGTGTTCCCATTTTTTTAAATCATATGCTCTAAATTATACTTTAAATATTGTTTGTAGAAATAGCACAAAGCCTAGAATGGTGTATCTCCCTCTACATATGATTTGTAGTTGCTTCTGCCGGGTACCAGGGAGGGGTATTAGCAATCTGGAATTTTTTCTCCATCCAGTTTGCTAATGGAGCAGATTCAAAGCTGAGCTGCAATCTCTATGAGGCCCTACCCGCTTCTCCTTCATTCTTCTCTCTAAGATGGAACTCTTCTGTGGCACAATTTACCTGAGGATTTTCATCTGGGTTTCCTATCTTGAGTTCCAGACTATAATCCCTGGTTCCCTGGTCTCCATGGATGATCAGAATCACTGATGATTCCCTCATTCTCTCAGATACCTTATAGTGAATGACAGCTTCCCCCAGGAGAAAAGTGATCCCATATCCTAAATTCACTCTCCTTAAATCTCTGTCCTCTCTTGTATTCTGGTCCAGTCATTTTTCAGAGTCTCTTGCATAATTTTAGACCTTTTAGAGAGAAATTAGAACTGGATTTCTGGTTATCCTTACCAGTCCAAATTGCCTAGTTCATCATTACTAGAAGCAGAAGCCCAGCCAGAGATATTTTTCTTCCATAATATAAATAAAAGACAGCATGGATTCCCTTGCTTTTGATATATCAATTTTATTAGGCAGCACAAGTTATCAGGCTTAACTTATTCACGTCTTAACTTTTGTCCTGATGCAATTGGATCTTTACTCAATTATATCCTTGTAGCATATTGCTCTGAGTGACTTTTCCTGTTATAAGCATATGGTGTTTTTAGTTCTACTGTTAATTCCTTTCCACTGGACTTGTTTAAAACATGTTCATTTTCAATTGAGAGCCTGGAAGATGCATACATTACATTCTAAAATGCTTGGCTAGCTCTTTCAGGAGATGAGATTATGAACTGGTCATTTAGATTTGTATAGATTTTCTAGGACTCACTTGCAGAATTATCAAGAACCAGCTATACAAGCTTTTTGAGAAAGGAGGGGCACCCTGCTCACTCCTTATTTCATGGAAAATGTCTCTATTAAAGAAAAATAAAAATGAAAGCATGGGAGCCCTCATTTGAGAGAAGATAGGACTAACATTGTATGAAACTATTCTGAAATTAATTCAAAATTTTCCATGAAGAATATGGAGCCATGCACTTAAATATATGTCATGGTAGAAAAGACTACCCAGACTACCATGAAGCTGCCAATCAAATTGAAGGAAAATAAGTCAATTTAAGAATGCTGGAATAAAAACCCTTTGTTTATATTTCTGGTTATAGTAAATATTATCTTGTTGATCTTGTATTTCTTCTTTGGTTTGGAAATCTCCTCCTGCTTACTTTGGATAAATGACTTCTTCTCTTTCAAAATGTGTGATCTTGATCTACCAAATGGTGCCTTGGTCAGTTATATTCTCATAGTCATTATAATGGATATAGGTGTGGAGACATTTCACAATCTGAGAACTATATTTTCCTTCCTGCAGACACTGCTTGAGGGGTGGGTAGATGACCTGGGCCTGGAGAATCAATCTAGAGCCTGTCTAGGATTATGCAATTAAAACTAATTTGAAAAGGCTTTTTCTTTATGATAGCAGATCTAGGAAGATGTGAGCCCAAAATATCTTGCAGAATGACACCATCGGAGATAATGAAGCTCACATGGAGAAGAGAAAAACAAAGGTGAGTAATAGCAGAACATCTGATAATGCTCCAGCACCACACCCTGCTGGCCAGGAGATCCAGTGGTATTCCTTGCCCTTCCATCAAAGGATAAGAGGTCCATTAAATTCCTTTTTTTTTTTTTTTTTTTTTGGTCTAAACCACTTTGAGTTGTATTCTTTTCATTTGTGACTTACATTTATAGGGTTACCAAATGAAATAGAGGATGCCCAGTTAACTTTGGATTTCAGGTAAACAGCACACAGTTTTCAGTTTTGTTCCCATGCAATATTTGAATTTGAATCAATTTCCAGTTAAATATGAAGTTGAATAAACAGAAAAAATATTTTAGTAAAAGTATGCCCCAAATGTTACATGAAACTTAATACTAAACATTAGTTTTGGTTTATCTAAAGCTCATATTTGCCATTCTGTATTTTTATTTGCTAAAACTGACAACCTTGACTTAAAACAATCTTGACCGATATGTAGATCACATTCTGGTTGTATATTTTGATTTTTCATGAATAAAATTCTTTCACTAATTCTGTGCATAAAATAAATAAAACTGTGCTCATTTTTATTAACTCATTTATTTTTACAATGACTGATTTATTTTCACTTAAACTCAATTTAACAATTTTACTTTTATTGAATTTCTACTCTGTGCATGACACTATAGGTTATAGTGGGGACAAAAATAGACGTGTAATCCGTGCTTTTAAGGACCTTAAAATCCACTGAAGGGAGAAGAACTAAATTTGTTGCTATAATTTGTGAAAAAAAAAAAAATCAAACAGGATGATACACTCTCCCAATTATTCAACACTTTATAAACTAATTTTAAGATAACTGTTCTCATCGAATTCTTATAAGTTTGGAACTAGGATTATTATATTCCCCCCCCCCCCTTTTTTTAAAGGAATAAATTGAAGTTCAAAGAGATTAAGTGAATTTCCTAGATCTCTCAGGTAACATGTAGCATAGCCATATTTTAATTCCAGTTATTTTTACTTCAAAGTTTTCCACTCGATTACTCTGCCATTAATTATGAAATAAAAATTTGGAATACACAGCATAGTGTATAGACCTATGTAAGGAAATGTTTGGTGGAGTCAGTGGACAACTTTAAGAAGGAAGTAAGCGGGCAGCCTGGTGGCTCAGTGGTTTAGCGCCGCCTACAGCCCAGGGCGTGATCCTGGAGTCCGGGGATGGAGTCCCACATCAGGCTCCCTGCATGGAGCCTGCTTCTCCCTCTGCCTGTGTCTCTGGCTCTGTCTCTGTCTCTGTCTCTCTCTCTCTCTCTCTGTGTGTGTGTGTGTCTCTCTTATGAATGAATAAATAAAATCTTTAAAAAAAAAAGAAGGAAGATGTGAAAAAGGGCTTAAAAAATGGATATGATTTAAATAATAGAAGATGTAAAGGGTATTTCAGAAGGAGGAATACAAGGAATAAGGGGAAAGAGAGAACAGGCATTCAAAAGAGGCCACTAGAGTGAGTGGTCCTTCTGGAATGGAAGTCTAGGAAAGCTATTAAATTCAAATTTACTAAACTGTCTACTCTGTGTCTGCCCTCACATGGATGAAAGAGAAAACATGGCACCAACTCAAGTCACTGATGGGAAATCACAGCACCCACCATACCATTAGCCCATTGACTTGGCCACTGTACTTGACAACCATTTCATGATTTTTTTTTTCTTCTGCTCTCACTCTCAGGTGATGCCCTTTATTTCTAGTTCTGTAGAAAAATGGAAACCATTAGAAAAGAATTTGCTGATGACTACCAAATGTAAATCTTTAGACTCCTGCTTCAACTCCCTACTGGTATATCCAGTTGCTAACCCTCACATTCATTTGACTAGCCAATACAGTTTCCCAACTTCCATGACCAGAGTTAAATTGCTGTTTTCTTCCCCCAAACCTGTCTTCAGCAAACGGTAATGCCTTCATTCCACACATTTAGGCCATTATCCTCAACCCTCCTTCTGATGCTCAGCATCTAATCCATCAAGAATTCCTTTTGATGCTATACTTAAAATATACTTAGAATTTGACTGCTTTTCACCATCTACCATTTTCTTCTTTGCATCGGGCATCACTATCATCGCCTAGTCATTACCATTGTCTTTTAAGTGGACTGTCTTCTTCTAGGCTTGCCTCCATTCAGTCTACTGTCAACAGGGCACCTGAGTGACCCATGTCATGTTTCAGCTCAGAACCTGCCAGTTGCAACTTTTCATCTGTCTTCCTCACAGTCCAAGTCCTTCTACTGGCCTAGTAGGCTGTATGAAATCTGGTCTTCTGTTATTGTGCCAAGGACATCTACTCGCATTACTTTCTTAACCAGCCCTCTAGTGACCCCCATTCTTGCATATCAAAAACATGTGATCTGCTTTTGCATCAAGGCTGTGAGCTGCATGTCTTCTCTGCATATTCTCCTCCCCTAAATGCCTTACTGTCTTTCATTCTCTTATATCTCATTCAACTCTTTTACTCTCCTTTAAAAATTGCAACTCCACACCAATGCTTGGATTTTTCTATTTGTTCTCCCTACTCTATTCATCTCTATTGCATTTATTATAATCTGATGTACTGTATGTATTTTTCTTATCTAATATCTATCTCCTTCCACTAGAACATAAGCTCCATGGTGGGAGGGACGTTATTTGGCCTATTGCTGGATTCCCAGCGCTTAGACAGTGCCTTTTACATGGGGGACTGAATAAATGTGTGTGAAATAAATAAGTGACCTTGGCCATGCTAGTCAGATCTGTAACAGTTTTTGAAGCCAGGAATCGAAGTATAGGGACATTGAGCCACAAAAGTCCTCAGTCAGATGAAAATGTGTGGGAATTAACGTGATAGAAATAGCTAGGATATATTATATATCAGAGAAACTAAGATAATGATGTTATCTGAGGGAGGGGTGGTGGTGACAGAGTCCCCTAGGGCCTACACGGGGTCAAGGAAGGAGAGTTTCTTAAACTATTCTCACAGTTACAGGGTGATTTAGACATAAGACAAAGATACCAGATGGGAGGCTGTCACAGTATTCCAGGTTTGAAAAGATGTGGATATGAATTAAGAGTGTGACTGGCAATGAGGAGGATGAAAGGCACAAATAGGAGAGATAGTTACAGAAAGATAGACAAGGTTGAGGGACAAAATGGAAATAGAATGGCTGTGATGGGTCATCAACGAGCTTGAGAGTAACAGAAAACTAATTGCACCCCTGATTTCAAAGAGCTATCTGGCCAGGTTAAATGGTTCCTTTTGCTGTTTTTGACTAATTTTGTACTTTTGCAGGGGGGAGTGGAGAGGAGGAAGAGCAATCGCAGGCAAAAGATGAAAGCTGAATCCATAGTTTCCAGCGCCTTCCCATTTCTCCAAGTTTGTGAAAATTCTTTTGGAGACTAGGCACATACTTGAACACTGTCCGGGTGCCCCAGATCCATTTGGATAGTGTCAATTTGTACTCCTTCTCTACATGGCATCATAGGGCCACATATTTCCTGCAGTCTTTTTCTTTAAAAGGCTTTTGCATTGTTATCCCATTATGCTACCGGTAAAGAGGTGTTTGGTGGCGCTATTGCAAAGTGAAGTCAAGGTCACCGGGGAAGTTTTTGGCTTTGCTGGGAATTCTCACTCACTAAACTCCCTGTAGTTGTGTATCAGAGCAGGTCACTGTTACGGTTTGTCAGCCATGCTCAGTGGTAGAAGCTTGCACACCATCTGTTCTCAGATGCTTGGTTTTGCCCAGAGCTATTTGTTCCTCTTTTTTTTTTTTTTTTCTCCCTACCAATTTCCACAAATACCAAGCAGGAAAATCTTAACACATTTTGTTAGTATTGGAGTGATTGAGTGTTAAATGAATTAAACTTGGGAGACCAGCTCATTGAGGGATCGCGCTGAAGTTCATATGTGTAGAGAAATAACAATCCCACCCGCCAGCAGATGAGTTTTCTTTTTGGTGCCTGTACAGACATGTCTGAAAAGGTTAGAAGAAAGTGATAAGCTATTCCCTCTTTCCCATGTAGCTCCTTTTGCCTGCCACTAAAAGCAAAGGCAAGGAGAGGAATTAGCATTTACACTACATTGTAATTACCTGCCATGACTGAGAGTTCTTATAGGCTGATCTCTATACCAGGCATTTCACATGTAAGATCACAGTTAAGAAGGTATTCAGTTGGTCCAGTCAAATTGTTCTTTTCAAGATCAAATTCATCCTTAAAAATTAGAGAACAGAACTGCCCTCATCCTATGCTGATAAATCTACTCCAGAGGAGAAGCTGAGGAATCTGTTTGCTCAACAAATACTCAGTGATTTTTAGGGTCAGGAAGGTGCAGAAGTTATTGAAGGAGAGGAGTAACTAAAGTAAGGAGTCAGAAACTGGTGTGAGGTCCAGCTCAACACTCTCCAACGAACTCACTTTGATCGCATCAACCTCCAGAAATCTCGGTGTCCTTATTTCTACAATAAGGAGAATGGTATAAATCCCTTTTATAAAAAAGGAAAATCTCAACTGCATAAGTAGCTGGTACCCAATCAATATGGAAGATATTAAACCCACTATTAAAAATTAGACAATATAAATACTTTTATACATTTGAATTAAAAGGCTGTTCAACGATTCATAAAGTTGTGGGTAAATAATCTTCTGCTGATTAAAATTTAGTAACTAACTAAGAAATGAAAGCTCATTGCCATTTAAAATCACTGAGGTCCTCTTGTTGAACCCGCCACGGTAAACCACATAATTAACTAAAGCAAATCGCGATGATCTGTGCCAAGGTCAGAGAGTACAGACATGCAGAAAATCCAAAACACAAAGATAAGCCATCTGGGGCTTGGGATACACTATTAGACATTTTATAACATTTTTACCACTTGTTCAGTTTAGCTTGGGGAGCTATTCTGAGTATTATATAATCCATTATAGGGAGTTTGGAATGAAATTTTAGACAAATGTTAACTAAAATTTTAATGGAGTAAAGTTTACCATACTAATAATTGATTTTCTCTATAGTCTTTCACTTAGTGAGTATTTATTTAGTTCTTTGACACATAATGTATAGCGCTGGCCACTGGGAAAGGCTACAATAACATTCAAAATATGGAATTTATAATTTAGTGGCAACAGGAGGGAACAAGTCAGAAAAGGCCATATTCAGTGATGGACAGCAAAACTTACAGTTTCCTCCCTTGGAGATACTAATCTTTGCCCACATATATCATACGTATAAATGCATTGTATGTATTCAATGCATATTCATACCTCTCCAAAGGTTCCAGTTCTATATACATGGAGCCAGTCAAATATCATTGAAGCTTCATAGTTGATTTTGGCCCTCTTCATGCTTATGCTGCTTTTCTAAGTTTAAGGGGTGTCCTAAGAGCTCAGACATTAAAGAACAAGGCAAAAACAGTCAAGGCAACCTACTTGGGTGGCAGAGGTTTAAGGTTGAGATCCTTGCTTGCCATGCAACTTTGAGAAATAGATTTACATTTCCAAGGCCTCATTTCTTCATCTGTAAAATTGGATAGTCTCCAGAGAACCATCCAGAGACGTCTTATATAGCAGGAAAACTGCTTACTTTGTGGGTGGATACCAAGTCCTTATTACTCTGTAAACTGAGTAGATATTTCATGAGAAATAAAGAATTATTGATGTAAAATTTTAGAGTGATATTAAGGTGACTTTTTTTTAAAGAGGTTCTACCTTTGGAAGATAAATACTGACATATGTAGAGGTTTAAGACTGTATTATCTTTATGTTGATATACTGAAATATCAATTGAAAAGTGTATACATTTATAAGTTGATATATTTTGTAACAAGAAGATTAAAAAAAAAAAGCAAGTTCTTTGAAGAATGGCATGAAGAAAATGCCTTTTCCCAAAACCAAAACATTTTTTTTCTCATCTTTCTCATAGGTTTTGTTATATATTCAAGGATATATTGGGTAAACATCAGCAACAAAAGGAAGAACTATGGAAATAATCCCCCAGCATTCTTCAACTAAAAAGGGAAATCATTGTACACTGCCAAAATCTGGGAAGGCCCTCTAGCTTCCCCACCCCGGGTTCCCCTTTGATGGCGCCTACTACAATGTGGATTTATGTTCACCAGAATATCACCTACTGTATAACAAGTAGAGTATAAAGTGCCATATTGGACTACCATATGGCTACTAACCTCAGAGGTTGGTAGCAACTATCAATGTAGAAATTTGAGAGCAGAATGAGCCTCAGGATAGAACCAGTTCTCACTCAAGCATGCTATATAATTGGCTGTAGTGAGAAACTAAAAAAATGTCTCAGAAACCAGATGGATTTGAAATGTTCCATTATTCATAAACACTTTTTTTTTTGCATTTGTACTTGTTCCCATTCCCAAATATTCTGCCGCAGAAATTTGCTGAAGAAGGTGTGAAAAGGGACAAAAAATCTTTGCTTGCTTTTCTGGAAGGTGTCCCTGCAGCCACGGTACCCAAGGAGCTAGAAGAAATGGCTGTGGCAGTTTGCTTCGGAAATTCTCTTGGTCTGTTTGTGTAAAATGTGATTGGGGCTGGGGTGAGGGGGGGCGCTTTGGGAGTGAGGGGCTTATTAGGATCTTGGCCGCAGGTGAACATGGGCTCTATGAGCTTGGAGCTCTGGAAACTCAACTTCTCCAAACTCAGCTGCTCTTTCTCCCTTTTTGATCATTCAAATAACAAGCATTGATGTCCTTCTGATAGGAAGTGGCTTCCTAGGAGAGAAAATTGCTCAGTCTACTTCTTACCTTCCATCCTCCCCCACCTGACACCCCCCCACACACACTCCTTTCCTCCAGCTAAAGAAAGAAGAAGCAGGGGTGCTTCCACTAGAAGCAGAGATTTTTTTTTTCCAAATAAATAATGTGCTGAGCAACAAAGGATGAGCTCATCAGTGACATGCATAAACAATGAAGGGTTATAAAACCCTCTCAGAAAGCAGCTTGGCAGTTTGGTAATTTACATACCAGATGAAATGCAAGAAGGAGAGCACCTTTCAAAAGAGTATTTTGTTTGTGAAAGAAGGAAACCCAGGCCCTCAGCTCTGGCTCTGTGACATGGTGATGGAGGATGCAAGATTCTCCTGGGACAGAAAAGCCATAGCATTTCATCAGACATTTGCACTCTCCTTAGAAAGAAAGCATCTTACTCTGGGGAGGTTGAGACAATGTCTATCTGAGGCATTAATATAATTATCGTTTGGGGAGGGCAGTTGGCTTTGTGTGATTTATATCAAGAATTAAATAATGGATGGATTTGACATTGGTAAAATAGAATTAATAAGAAATATTAATTTTATCCATGCTTTCACACCTAAATCTTACTCATCCCAACTTCAGTTAGTTATGTCAAAACTGCCAGTGTGTATAACAGGACAAAGTCCACAACTAGGAATTTCAATTTAAATGCACTAAGGTGTAACTGTCTCAATGATGAAATGGAGTGTGTGTTTTGTTGGTTGCTAATGACTTTACAACAGCTACCTAGAATTTTTATATGCCTGGGTCTCAGTCATGGAGAAAAATGTGCCTTTAGAGGACTTGAATAGAACATAACCTGTGACTGACTTAGCTATAATTTTAAGAATATATTAAATTGTTTACAGATAATTTACTGTCTCATGATACTCAATCATAAACATATTTTAAAGTTCTCTGCACACATCACTTAACAATGACAATCATTCCACCCAGCCTTTTAGGTAAGGGACAGTTCCCATCCCCTCAAGCCTACTTTGAAACACCTCTCAGGGATTATTGCCACTCTTATAATCTCAGGTACTTGTTTTCCATGATATGCATTATCTCTGCCATAAATAATGTCTTTAAAAAACCCCAATCTTTTGGGATACCTAGGTGGCTCAATTGGTTAAGCATCTGATTCTTGATTTGGGCTCAGTTTATGATATCAGAGTCCTGGGATCAAGCCCCAAGTTGGGCTCTGTGCTCAGCATGGAGTCTACTTGTCCTTCTCTATCTGCTCCTCCCCCAACCTGCATGCTTTCTCTCTCGTAAATAAATAAACAAAAAATAAATAAATAAATAAATAAATAAATAAAATCTTTTAAAAAATTCTTTTTTGACTTGAGAGAAATCTTAAAGACCATCTTATTCAGTCTTCTTTTTCTCTAAAGTAAGAGAGATCAAATGACTTGCCCAGGATTAGAAGCTAACTACAAAACTAGGACAAGAAACAAAGTAAGGATAGATTTCTCACATGACAATGGTACCATCTTAGTAGAGTCTGTTTCATATCACCATCCAATTGCTTTGATTATGACTTACTTCCCAAACAGTTTACAGAAGCTTTGAGGACTGGGAAACTGTTCTATTTGCTTTTTCTCTCACAGTGCAATGCTGGAAACATTCTGGAAAAGCAATGACTATATTGAGTATGTCGTATAGTGATAAAGAATACAAAATTTATCACTTTAAAGTTCAAAATCCAGTGGCATTTATCACAATGTTGTGCCACGACCACCTTTGCCTAATTCTGAAATAGTCTTATCATCCCAAAAAGTATACCTGGTATCCATCAAGCAGTTACTCTTCATTCTTCTCCATCCAAACCCTGGCAACTACCGATCTGTTTTCTGTCCCAATTGATTTACCAGTTCTGGATATTTTGTATAAATGGAATCATTATATACTATGTGACCTCTTGTATCTGGTTTCTTTCATTTAGCATAGCAGTACATCATAGCAAGGCACATAGCAGTAAATCATTTATTTTTATGGCTAAATAATATTCCATTGTATATATATACCACAGTTAGAGTGTCCATTCATTCATTCATTCATCGATGGACGTTTAAGTTGTTCCTATCTTTCAGCTCTTGTGAATAGTGCTGATATGAAGATGAGTGCACATGAATTTGTTTGAATACCTATTTTATATACCTAGGAGTAGAATTGCTGGTCCATATGGTAATACTATGTTTAACTTTTTGAGGAACTGCCAAAATCTTTTTCATAATGGGTGAACCATTTTACATGAGGAATACAATTTTGGGTTACAAAATTATAAAACATAGTATGATTTTAGTATACAAAAAGTACGCCTTGACAATTTGGTAAGAACTGCTGTGCAGTTTGTCATTTATATGCACTCTATTTATAGATGGGAGCTCTGACATATCCATATTTTATAAGAGGCATGTGTTGAATTTTCCAGGGATGTGTTCAATTCATGGGCCCTTACCAGCTCATATCAATATATCAGTTCTGATTTCTTGGATAAGTAGTAGTGTCACTGTTCAGTTGTTCAGATTATGCACAATTTATACTGCCCTAGCTACCGAGAATAAGGAATATTTGATTATTTAGGCTCCAAAATTGGTTCTTTCTAATGTGAGGAGTTATCAATCTACCCTAATGTCCACTCCATTTGGAATCTAAATACCTACTTTACAGTACCCAAATTACAATTATAACATCTTTAATGTCATGCCTTTGTGCCAGATCTTCAAAGGAGTTCCACAGGATATGAGATATAGGTCTTACCCTCAAGGATGTTAGAGATTATATACAGAAATGAGACTGACATGTTTAAAAAGTCTGATAACAGTATAGAGAGAAAATGCTTAAAAATTATAGGAAGAGAAAAATCTGGCTAAATTATTAGACAAAATTAACAGAAAAAGATAAAATCTGAATTCAGTTCTGGAGAAGGGGTGGTAGTTAAAAGGCAGAGAAGAAAGGGTCTGGCATTTTTAGTGTTGTATAGAATGCAAAAGCAAAGCAGGTCTAGCTATGAGTTTAAATAGGAAACAAAATTTATGCATCAAAGTAGTGGAAGATGGGAGTTTGTAGGATTCTGAAACCTCTGGTTGAAGATTCCCAATGTCAATTTAGCACTCATTGTTATATAGGGTCTTCAAAGGGCAACCCCTTAGATTAATTACTCCTATAGGATGGATTGAAAGAGAGTTATGAAACTCTCATTACTCTCCAGGCATAACATGGTAAATAGGGAACTGAATTAAGTTAGAGACAAAAAATAATGGAGGTATGTGAGATAATCTCAATGATCAAATCAAGAGGACTTGGTGACTGATATAGGTTGGTCTTTGCAGGAAGGAAAAAGAGTTGTTGATGGTGCCTGCAAGGCTTCAAGGCTGGAGAACTGAACAAATCATGGCATTCTTCATAGAGCTAGTTTACCTGGAAAAGGGAGGAGAGAAAGATATTGGATTAGCAAAGACAGTGAAGCTTAAGGAGAAAATGTGCCAGATCATCATTGTAGGAAAGAGCCTGTGACTTGATAAAGATCTCACATTCCTAGAAAAAAAAATGTTTTGGGGAGTTTTTTAATAAAGTAATATCTGAAGACATTTGAAGACAAATGAGATATTTGAGGATGTGCACTGAATCTACCAATTTTGAGACACTCCCTCTACTAACACAGGCAATGTTTAAAATTTTTATTACAATGAGACATATGCATCAAAGAGGAAAGACCAATGGGTCCCATACTCATCCCCTCACACCCTCATTAAAAGAAATGCTGAACAAAATCCAGACATTACACTAGGCGTTATACTGTATGTTGGCAAATTGAGTTTAAATAAAAAATAATTTAAAAAAGGAAAAAAATCCAAACATTATCCTTGCTGCTTCCAGTAACTCAACCTGATCCTGTCCATTTTATATCTTATGAATTATCCTAAGAGCCAGAGCTGGTGTTGCCCATTTGGTGTTTAGGAGGTCAGGAACAAGATTAGTCAAGCTCATTTGGAGTCAACCAGGTACTGGCTCTACCGTGGATAAGGGCTCATTGGACTCTTTGTATGACTTTCTCTGGGGTGCTCTTTGAGGTTTCACAGGGAAAAAAAATCAATAAGTACATCACTTTGATTTATCTGGAATAAAGAAGGACCAGTTTTATTCTTCCTGTTCTAAGGAGATGGATGACAAAAAAAGAGTAAGTGGCCATGATCTCTAAGCAAGGGAAATTAAATTTTTTTCAGATATTAATACTTCCACCATAGTATCTTTTAGACATTACAAATATTGCCTAAGAGAAAAAAATCATAATCAACTTATCAGCTCCCCAAAACAGATAAAATTGCTACATGTTAGTGCCTAATGTTCCTGATTCCAAGAAGCAAATTCTGTAATCTTTCATTTAAAAAAGTAAAGGAGAGTAACAGCAACACTAATAATAATATGTTTAGACAATTTCTCTGTGTAAAACCCTGTGATGGACATTATTATATATAATCCTCACAGCTGTATATATGATAATTAACTCGATTTTAAAGATGAAAAAACTCAATCTTAGAGAAGCCCACACTTATAGGTTGAAGGAAGTACAAGTAGAATGCTTTCAGCAGTAGCACGTCTTCTTAACCATATGACCATTAACTAAGGTGAAGAGATTGTAGGAGAAAATACTGACAAACATAGAATATTAACTTCCAATATTAGGGAATGATTTGGAAATAAATGTCAAGGTTAAAAAGTCCAGATGGTAATTCCACTGTATCCTTACTTACATAGAATTAACTCTGAGGGAAAAAATTTAGGAAGATGGTTGTGTAAAACATATTCCACATCAAAGATAGAAGGATACAGATGAACAATAGATGTGAATCTGGATAAAAGGAAGTCACTGGATAGAACTTTGAGAAAGTACATTTTTAGATTAGTCATGAAGATAGAAATCTGATGCAGGAAGTTCAGGTATATATTGGATGATGAACATGTGGTGGAGCTTAGGGGGAAAAAGCAGTCTGAAGTCTCACAGTGGAAAAGAAAACATGGAGGCCATCACTGAAGAACCAAGGGAACCTTCCTCAATACAGGGACACCGCGCATGAATGAAGGCAGGCATGGAGCCTGTCAGCTGAAAGAGAGGGTCAAAGAGAAAAGGGATAGGAGAGAGATTTGAAGGAAGAAGTGAAATCAGAAGGTTGAATCAAGAAATAAGTACTTCAGGGAAAGATATACAGCTTTCCTGGTAAGAGAGGAAGAGGGTAGAAATGGAATGAGTGGCTAAAAATGAACCCCGTTACCATCCCCTTCCAAAACCTCAAATTTTATTTATTTAGTAAATTATTTTTGTTGTCTTGCTTCAGTGGCAAGAATATCCCTCTCCTACTACTGATATTTGAACAGTTTGACTATCTATGACCCTATCCCCTGTCTCCATTCAGCTCCTGGTTGTTAATGGTTGCTTTCTTTCTTTTTTTTTTTAATTTTAATTTTTTAATTTTTTATTCTTTCATTCATGAGAGACACAGAGAGAGAAAGAGAGGCAGAGACACAGGCAGAGGGAGAAGCAGGCCCCACGCAGGGGACCTGATGCAGGACTCAATCTCAGGTCTCCAAGACCATGCCCTGGGCCGAAGGAAGGTGCTAAACTGCTGAGCCACCCAGGGATCCCCCAACGGTTGCTTTCTTATTTGACCACCCCTTTCCATCCCCAAGCCCTACCACTAATCTGCAGTATTTTGATAATAATGCTATTAACAGAAGCCCTTCTATGTGCCAGGCACTGAGATTACATCTCAGAACTGCATAGAAGAATATGGGTATTATTGCATCATTTTGTGGAAGGGCATGAGGCTTTTGGGGGAAGGAACTTACTTGAATCTACATGACTGTAGGTGAAGAACCAGAAACAACTGAGGTCTGTCTACTGAAAAATTGAAAAACCAAACTCTTGAAGGGACATGCCACTTATTTTACAGGGCAAAGAAAGTACTTACAAGAGTTATGGTAGAAATCAGACTAGGAATCAGCAGAGATAGCAATTAGCACTGACATCCCTGGTGGATTTGAACAGTGTGAGTCTATAGTGGCCACTTGCATCCAATTCAGTGACTTCCTGGAAGAAGGTACTGCAGCCCGGAGGTGAGAACACAAAAGGGAGGGGAGAATTGACATGACAAGGAGAACAAGGAAGCTGGAGGCAAAAAGCCAGACCATGGCCTTGGGTTCATGCTTGAGCACAGAGTTTAAATGAATGACTTCCACCTGAGAGTCCCCTCTGCCAAGTCCAGGAGGGATGGAGTATGCCCTTCATCTTCAACATTGAACAGGTAAGTTTTTGTCTCTTGGTTCTCAGGTTTGGCTTCCTGGACCTTAGCCCATCTATTCCTCTTATCTCATGCTTTTTCATTTTACACTAAGGTAAGATGAGAATGTATTTATATATTTACATATTACATAAGCATAAAACTCTGCTACTAGAACTAATTTACTGTTTTCAAGTCTTTCACTCCCTCTCCCAGTTCTTGTAGAGAATCACATATAAATTTAAGAAGTTCTTGGGGCACCTGGGTGGCAGTCAGTTAAAGCATTCAACTCTTGGTTATGGCTCAGGTCATGATCTCAGGGTTCTAAGATCAAGCACCCCTCCGGCTCCATGCTCACTGTGTAGTCTGTTTGTCCCTCTACATCTGATCCTCATCCAGCTCTCTCTCTTTCTCTCTCCCTCTCATAAATAAATAAATAAATTCTACAAAAATATTTTAAACTATTTTCAATAAGAAAAGAGATTCCATATCTTACTGTGCATGTTTCACTCACTCTTCCTTACTTGTCATAATTTTCCAGTTTGAGGATGGCTAAGACTCCATTAAGCTGCCCTCGTTTTCCCCTAATTTATTACTTCTGTTGAATATTTAAGTTGTTCTCAAACTTTTATTACTGACATTAATACTGCTGGAGAATATTTATGAAGAAAGTCATCTCCTTCTTTTGAATTGTACCCTTAGTTGAAAATTTTAGAAGCTGAGCTACTGGGTATAGAGATTCTTATTTATAAATAAGAATTTATATCCCTATCAGTTAATATTTCATTGTTCTTTGTCACTATCCCATACAAGTTAATTATTTCCCCAAATGTGGATTTTCAAAAACACAGTAGTATCTTTGACATTCCTATCATTCCTATCATTGCTAAATAGCAATTTTTGTAGATTGCATATATAATTGAGGGATTATCTATAACTGCAGAGGATGGTACTCACAATATTAAAATAAAATATTCTGTACACTTCTTAATAATTGAGACATTTTGTAACTTTATCTCCTTTGAAGATAATTTATGCATTCAAGACACATTTACTTTTCTAAGCACTACAAACACCATCATAACTGGATTATTCTATTAGGTTGGTGATCAGTGACAAGAGCAATGATGTAGGTAAGTCCATATTGGCAATTCAAACACTGAGAAGAGTCACCCTACACAGAGGTCATAAAGAAAACCATTTTTTTTTTAATTGACAAACTGCATCATGAACAAACTACACATGAACTTTTTATTTTAATAGGCTAAACCCCTATTTAACTTAGGGTTTTAGGATTCATTGTGAAGGCTTTTCTATGAAGGAGCTTATCACCCCAAGTGATATAGTATGATTCACCTTTACACTGATGTTATCACTTGCTTTTAAAAAGGAGTAATTGAAAGGACATATCCTAGGATTGTGAGAAATCATGAGTCATTCCTTTCTATCTGGTTATTGGATGGTGAGAAATGTTTTTCATGGACACCTGAAAAGTTAAAACCACTTAATGGTTTGCACTGATAGTGATTTCCTTCTGTCTCACTACAGTTCTTACCAAATTTATTTGGGGGTATTTTTCTTGCAATTAAAAAAATGACAATATAATCTAAAGCACCCCTCCTTTTGGAAAACATAACATATGGATTCATTGTATCTGTCATACTATTGGCTTGCCTTGGCAGTCTTAAAAATATCATGAGGACATGCATTCATTTTCATGTGTTGGATATTTAGGCTGCTTTTCAACATGTGAAAGGAAGTATAGGACTGAAAAAATACTAACATCACTTTGCAACCAAAATGCAAATTCCAGGTTTATTTTCCTCTAATTTTTTATATATATATGAGTCTTAACTGAATCCATTTCTGTGTTAAAAGTGTATTCTTGCTTCTTCATAATCTATTACATGCAATGGTTCCTGACATTTCTATTCTTTGGCAAACTTAAACAATCTGATCACCACTAATATTTTGAACATCTTTTGAAGGTCTACCGACCACTGCCACCAAAGAATGGACACATGTGCTATATGGATCAGCCTCTCCTCCTGACTATGTAACAAAAACCTCCTTGTGGGATTTATAATCAGATAGACATCAACAAGAGAATGGCAGCTAATTCCCTAGAGAGATTGTCAGAAGTCATACTTCCCAAGTCAGGAAAGCAAAGGCAGGACATGGGTGATTCAGAGAAAGGTGCAATGTTCCTACACTGACATATGGCACTTAGAACAAAGGGAAACATAGAGTCTCTGTTCAATTGTTTGAGTCACAAAATTCACAATCCTTAAGCAATGTGGTCCTTTTGGCCATAACTTGAATGAAATCAAAAGCACTGGTTGATGGCAATGTTAGTGAATGCAAGAACACCGGAGAAGGAACAAGGGTTCACTGTCCAATGAATAAGAATGAGAAATGTGGCTTTGATTTCAGTTGAGGGTCATACAGAGATATCTTGTCCAAGAGTGTGACTGGGTTTTTGTCTTCGAAAGATTAACTCCCATGAAGATTTTGAATATTTACAGATCATGTACTAATTTAGAGTAGAACTGAGTTGAAATCTAATTAAGGGCTAGAGAAGTCATATTCTGAGGAATGAAACAGTGGGTATAACAACATTTAGTGAACTTTAAATCATGATATAGACAATCATAGTAACTATCCTGCTGAAGAGGTTCAGAGTCATGGTCGCAAAGTTCTGGGTTTGGTATTTTTTATACTGTTGCAAATTATTTGATAGGAAAAGTAGATGGGTGCCTTTAAGTGGAGAGAGACAAGGGCAAGATTGTGAGACTCAGAAAAGCCAGGTCCTGGAGGCATATTATTTCCAGCCTGCTTTCCCTTTTCAGTTTTTGGCTACTCCATAGGAACTATCAGTCTCTTCCCTTTTTCCTGAAGTCACTCAGATAAATCTTTGTTTCTCAGAATCAAAGAAAGGCCCAATTCTCCCTACTCCTGTCCCAATACATGTCCTGTTACATTTACTTTAGGTCAAAGATACACTTGAGATCTTGGAAATTCCATATACATATTCTTACAAACCTGAAAGGGGAAAGAAAGTAGCAGGAAAAGGACAAAGTAGGATGTATGTTAGAATATGTAATAATATTGAGCTCATAGGGAAAAGGAAAAACACGTCTGATGCTCTACATTCTCATTTAAAAAAAAATACAAAATAACAAAAATCTAGAAACTCAGAGTGCTGCCCCAAAGAGAGTTTTCCTTTTCCTGACATTTTTATTCCTCCTTGAGGCTGAGTTTCATTTTCAGTGATTTCTTGAGTGAGTAAAATAACATTTCACTCAAGAGTTAAAAGGGGTCAGTTTGGGTCTTGTCAGGGTGCTTTGGATCTTTCTTGCTGACCCGAAATTAGTGCATGTGCATCTAAGTGCTATTCAACCACCCAGCGCACCATGAAATATGTTTTCCGCTACAATGAGATTGCTGGCAGTGCATAAAACAAATGGACTGGGTCAGAAATAGTCTGACTACACCTTTAAATGGAATCTTCTGGATATTTGTTACTTTGGAGAGCACTTCTAAAACGTTCTTAAATTAAGACTTTATTATGATTTTAATTTCTACATGCTGAAGCTATTTAGAACTCAGTTTGTCCTCATGGTAGCCTCAAGAAGGGGAGTTCTGTATTGTAAGTCCCAATGCACAGACGAGAAAATAAAGCTTCAGAAGCTTTACTGTCTTGCCCTAGGTCTCAAGCTAGTAGCTGGAGAAATTGGAATACAAATCAAAGCGTAGAAACCTCAAATCTTTGTTGTAGTTGTTGTTTCTACTTTGACCTTCTGACTCAACTTACTCAAAATTGCATCAGTTGGGTTTTAGGTTCAGCTGCAGACAACAAATATCTCAAATGACCAAAGGTTAGACAAAATAGACATTAGTGTTCTTCCTAGATGACAAGGAATTCAAAGCTAAGCAGTCCAGAGCTCATACACAGCAATGATTTCAGCTTCTCCACTATAATCAGACGCATGAAGGCAGCTGCAATCCCAGCCATCGTGACTGTAACCCAGTCCAGTTAAAAAGAAGAGTGGCACCTCTATCAGGAGAGCAAAACTTTTCCAGAAATGTACAGCAATGGACAGATATTGTTTCCTGTGATCACCCCTAGTAGTGTAGCATCCCTAGAAATGTAATTTTTATCTTATTACATCTGCCTCCCCCCAAAAAAACAGAGATCCTGTCAGTAAGAAAGGAAGTGGGAGTGGATTTTAGGTAAGCATCCAGAAGCATCTATCCTGCAAGACATCTATAACTTCACTTCAAAAATAATCAAGTGTTTCCTTTCAAGCCTTTTTATCCCAATGATACCCCCGACTCCCTACTTTATGTTTAGTTGAGAGCATGCACACATGTTGACCAATGGTCAGTGTGGCTGAATCTCTGCCACTTACATAAAAATTAACCAGATACAGACTTACACTCAAGGCTTAACTGTTCTAAATATTTGGATATCCCTCTCATATATACAGAATATTACTGGTTAAAGTGACAAGAAAAAAAATTCTAGACAAATAAAAAAGGAAGTGTTTGGAATATATAATTCAACTATTTTTAGGTAATAAAGATAGGCAGCAAAAAAGGATAATATTACAGGGCACTGAATACTTTAACCAATCAAGAAATGTCTTTAAATTGGAAGCCAACTATCACCATGGGTATTTGTTTCCCTTGACTGTTACTCATTTTAACAGCTGATTCATACTTTTTACCCTCCCACTTGGCAGGGAAAACTAGATGGCTGGTGATTCACAATCTTAGCTTTGGAAAGAGATTTATAATGAGAGAGGTTTACAATGGATTCCTAATCTCCTTTGGCCTCCTCTTGCTCCCCACTAAAGCCTTTCTGGACTGTGGGATTTTATAAGGGACTTGGTGTCCTCAGGTCTTGCCCATCCAATGAAAATGTTTACAAGGGATTTGATGGTACAATTCCCAGCCATCAAACTGGCTTAATTAATCCAAGATTATGCTGATTGTTCACTACGAACATGAACTACCCAGAAAAATGTGTCCATTTTCTAATATAGGGGTGAGATAGGTTAGGACAGGTAGAACATCTAAAAGAGGAGATAATGATAATGACCAAAAAGAAATGGCCAGTGGAATTGGAGGACAGCCAGAACAGTGTGATGGCTCTAAACCCAGGGTATGAACTTCAAGGGAAATAGAGGATTCTACAATGCTGGATACTCTAACATGTGAGTAAGATGGTAAGATAAGATTATCTTGTCTATTATTAGGATGTAACTGTGGATCTGGATAAAGTAATTTCAGAGGGAGCTGATGGTGAAAAAGCAAACACACCTGTATTCAGTAGAGACTTAAAGGGAAATTTAAACTAGGGGTCTCAATGGCTAATGGGCCATTTTTATAAACCTTATCAGTGAAGGGAAGGAGAGAGTGATGATGGGAATCTAGAATATATATAATGTTGATGGGATTGGTTATTTATATGGTAAAATCTTAGGTACAGTTTTAGCCTATGTAAAGGTAGTAGAAGAATAGAAATGAGTTTGCAAAAAGAAAGAACAAGGGCTGGAGGAGATGAGAAGGATGTTATAGCACATCAAATTAATATTAAATTAATGTCATTGCTTTTCTACAAAGTACCATTAAATACAGAACATTCATCCCCAATTATTAATAGGATACATACACATGTGCACACACATACACCTTTACAGAAACCATAAGGATGTAATGTTATAATTTTCAGGGTATATATAATAATAATATGTTTTAGGATCCCTTTAGATTTTTACCCATCCCTCCACACATTGAATGGCATGGCTTTTGGAACCATTTGGATTCATTTCTACTTTCCAGCTGTACATACCGTGAGACATATAGGTTCTACAGCTATTTTGAGCAATACAAATAGAAAAAAGAATGAGAATATACAGCCTTATTTTCACGTGACACATTAAAATTTGCAATGATAAGATTTATAGGATGATCATTAATATTTTTGTATATTATCAACATCAGTGTATAGCCCCAGAGTGTTTTTATACCGTCCTCATATTAGTCATAATTGTTATCGTCATTTTGGGTATTAGCTTTCTTCTTTCTTCTTTCTTCTTTGAACAAACTCTTCTAAGACTCACTTAGACTTCAAACAAAATGACTTCATTTCGCCCTCATCCTGGAACGATAAGTTAACTGAAAACAGAATTTTAGGTTCCTCATTATTTTTGACTCATACTTTGAAATTATCGCTTCTTTCTTTCTTTTTTTTTTATTCCTTTTTTACAGGAGCCTGGGGTGGGTTCACTTCATTTCTGATATGGGATGTAGTAAATATGCCAAGAGAAATTTAAAACACCATCTGCGAGGTTCTTCCCCACACCACTACCTCCTTTCCTTAGAGATAGCAGAAAAGGTAGCATTTATTTCCCCTTACCACCCACTTCCTGCCCTCTGAGATTCTGATTGCATTGTCTTATGTCCACTATTACCCTTGTGAAAAGTTTAGGGTTGATATAAACTGTGGATATGCAGTTGTCAGTAGTTTGCCTTATTCCCACTGGTTGCTTTATGAGTTTCCTTTCCTTTTCCTTTACTGTTCTAAAGCCTTACTCTGTGTCCAGTCTGACATGACGTCTAATTATGTTTCTGTTTTCTGCTTCTTAAATATGAAAAGCAAGTCCTTTGCAAGATGGCAAAGCCTTACATTTTCAAAATACTCTCTCCCACATTCTTTCTTTTCGCTCCCCATTCTCTCCTTCACATCATTTGGTCTTATCTTCATATTTACCCTCTCTATTTTTATGCTGCGTTCTTGGTTTCTTCTAATAAAATCACTAATGCATTTTTTACAAATGTCTAATTTGTGATTTAACCCTATTATCTGCTATTAAAAGTTTTAAAGACAATATTGTAAAAGTATAGTTCTGGTTCATTCTTTTTTTCCACATTTGTTCCATTAGCCTTGCTTTTTGGTGGGATGTTTTTCCATATATATTTTGAACCTGTTTGAGTTCTAAAATATGTTTATTGTGTTTCCTGATTATTCATCTTGGTACAGTTATTTTTCCCTCCATTTGGTTCTCTTTTTAAATTGTGTACACAACTCAATAAAGATTCAGTTTTCCTTTGTGGGATTCCCAAGCAAAGTCAACTGTAAGTTTCAGCTTTACACAAAGATGATGGGACATAAGACTAAGCTGTTTGCCTAAAAGAAAAAAGAAAAAGGATGTTCACTTCATTGGTTTACTCAGAGGCCAGATGGACTCTAGCTCCATTCTTTACCCTCATATTAGAATGAGCACATAGAGGTGAGAGGTGCCTGGGTGGCTCAGGCCATTAAGCATCTGTCTGCCTTTGGCTCAGGTCATGATCTTAAGGAATCGAGACCCACGTCAGGCTCCCTGTTCAATGGGAAGTCTGCTTCTCCCTTTCCCTCTGCCCCTCCCCTTTCTCATGCACGAATGCCTCTCTCTCTCTTTCTCTCTTTCTCCCCCCCTCAATAAATAAATACAATCTTTAAAAAATTGGAATATGCTACAACCCTAATGAACAGGCTTAGGATCAAGTCTATAAAGTGCCCTCCTTTACACATTATTCTGAATAGAGATTAAATAGAGCCTTGCCAAATCATTTCTTTGTACCCGTCACCCAACTAAGGACAATTCCAAACCCATTTGCATCCTGGTGGGACCTATGGACCAGTT
Organism: Vulpes vulpes; assembly: GCF_048418805.1. NCBI lineage: Eukaryota > Metazoa > Chordata > Mammalia > Carnivora > Canidae > Vulpes > Vulpes vulpes. The sequence goes on along the minus strand of NC_132793.1, from coordinate 93,331,981 downwards.
CTTATCAATGGATTTCTGTTTGAGTTAGAAGTGCTTCTTGTAAGTCAAAGCAATTGAAAGCATGAGTGCCTTCTCTGTGCACCTCTCCTTAAACCAGCTGCCCCCCGACTACGAGAATAGAAGTTCTCCATCCACCACCACCAGCACCACCACCACCACCACCACAATCACCATCATACCAGACTGTGAGACATGTAAATTAGCATATATTTTTATTTTACTGTGTCACAGAGATTTGGAATTTATTTGTTATTGCAGCATAGCCTAGGCAACTCTAATAAATGTTGTTGTACAGGGCCCTTCACAACATGTATCTTGCCTACTTATCCAAGTGCATTTTATAGCATTCTCTTCTTGCTTACTAAACTGCCAGCATATTTTCATTGTTCAGTTTCTTAAATACAGTTGCACTTTTCTATGTGGGACTTTTCACATGTTGTTCCTCTGTTGGACACACTCTTCCTTGTACTCTTTGCCTGACTTTATCTTCAATCCTCAGATCATACACCAATTTCCTAAAGAGGTTGTCCCTTGTTCCCCACTCTAAAACACACGCTTTCATTGATTTTCTTTCTCATAGAACCCTATTCTTTTCCCTAATAGCATTTTGTTCAATATTTAATTACATGTTTATTTGTATGATGTCTTCCTTCACTAGCCTGTATTTTCTGTATGTGCAAGGAAAGGGATTGTCTAGTTCATTACTATTTATATGACACAAGATAGTGGCTCAACAACCCATATTTATTGATTGATATGTATTTGCTGTTGAACAAATGACCTGTTCATTTCAAACTCTTGCATTTGCTAAGCCCCTTGCTGAAGAGCATCTGTTGTGCATTTTTCTGTGGACTACGAGGAAGAAAATATTATATAATGGATGATTTGAATGAGATAGTATATGAGAAGTCTCCTGAAAGTTTCCTTATCAGGGCAGCCCGGGTGGCCCAGCGGTTTAGTGCTGCCTTCAGCCCAGGGCATTAGTCCCACATCGGGCTCTCTGCATGGAGCCTGCTTCTCCCTCTGCCTGTGTCTCGCCTCTCTCTCTCTCTCTGTCTCTCTGTCTCTCATGAATAAATAAATAAAATCTTTAAAAAAGTTTCCTTATCATATTCAAATTATCTTTACCAATTATTGTAATAAACTATCTAAACCTGCAGAATGACTGGTAGTATTCTATCAATACAAGCATGGATGATTATAATTCTTCACATAATACCATTTTCCTGAAAATAAATCAAATATACAGTTGCATAATACATAACTATATAGTTATAAATATTATGTAGATATAAAATGTATTTCATTGTTGATCATAGAATTATTTTATCTCATAAGAAATTTGAGGACATATTAATTTTTTATTGTTTCCATATCCCTGGGAATTTGCAGCATAATGTTCATCACATAGTAGGTGCTCAATCTGTTTTGTGAAAAATAAGTGAATGGCTAAATACATTAATTTTGATCTGAGTAATAATAATTAGAATAATAAGTGGTGACCGCCTTAGAAATCAAAGATAAACAATTATAAGAATTTAGTACTAGAACTCATTTTTTTTAAAAGAAGAGGCTTATTCATAGGTTCTTGGTAGAATGAAATGATTTAATAGGTAAGACCATCCTGAGAGTGACAGGTTTCAGAGACTTTGAATCAAATCCAGGCAAACATAAATAACAACGAAATGATACTACAGTGCATGACCTATTTGATATTCTTATTACTACTCAGAGAATTCCCAAGACTGGATTTATACTGTAGTGATTCCAAGTCAAACAGAGACATCTTGACAATTGGTTTCAGTTTTGAGTATAATTACATTGTTCATTTAAGCAGGCAAGATAAAGCTGTTTAATCAGAAACACAATTGCTTCTTCAAAATAGATGTGAGAGCTATGTTTTTTCCAATGGCAGATCAGTTGTTTCTTGCTAATACAGACAAAAAAAGACTCAATGAGATCATGCTGATGTAAAATTGAAGAACTGATTAGGGAAGGTGTCCAACATGGGTTTGTTCTGGCTTTGGATCCCTTGAAAACAAAGGAAAAAAGTGGCACATGTTGAACAAAAGAAAAAGATGAATTAAAATGGTGAAAGTGTGTGTGAGAAAGAGAGAGAAAGAGTGAGAGTGAGAGAGAGAGAGAGAGAGAGAGAGCTTTTGAAATAAAAGTTTAATTAACACATGGAGGTCCCATGCTAATAAAACCCAAAGCCTCAAATTCTCAAGACGTTAAAAGAGGTTTTCTCCAGTGTGTGTGTGTGTGTGTGTGTGTGTGTGTGTGTGTGTGTGTGTGTAATAATGGTTTACAGGTTAAACACAGCAAAATCCTCCATCTCTCCCTGAGAAGGTGAAATCTCACACCCAAGTTTACACCCTGGGGCCGTAACTGATGGATGTGTGTCACAGCAAAGAGGTAAAATTATTTCTCATTGTCAACTTCATTCCTGTCAAGTTTTGGATGTAGGAAAGGTGCAGAATTGAGAAGAATCTGCAAACAGAGGCCCAAACAGCTTGGGAGGAATCAAATATATTGAACAGAAAGAAGAGCTGGGGTACTTCGCTGTCAGGCTGATTAGCTCGTTGTAAACAAAACAGCTTTAAACTCCCACTTCACACTGTTAACTAATCTGGTCCCTGACCTCCTTCCCATTTCTGGGGCTGGCTGAGGCCCGGTCTGGAGACAGTCTCACCAATAGTCATAACAGGGACTTGCCTCCCCTTAGGGGGGCCACTTTCTTCAGGGTGATTGCTTCCTTGTGCTTCAAACCTCTGACCCATTCCAGCTTTTAATTCATTATTCATCAAATTTCTTAGTCCAGTTAAAAAAAAAAAGTGGTAGGGTTGCTGCTCAAATATGGGGGGGTAAGGTAGGGGGTAGAGAAAGTGGCATTCTGGAAAAAAAGGACAACCCTGTCAAAACATGACAGCTGATCCAATGCCTGTTTTATACTATTCATAGAAAATGCCAAATTCTGCAAATAGTAACCACATGTACATTGGCTTCACAGACTCAATGTTCTGCTGCAAAATGAGACGTTCTTTATTTTAGTGTGTCATCAAAGGAGGCGAAAATATCATTCTAGCCTTCTAGGCTTAACCCTGTGGGCTCTCCATTGCTAGAAGTTCAACATGAGCAGCACACCCACACCCACATACACACACACATGCGCAGGCCCAGGCAACACAAGCAGCAGCCCTGGCCCACACAGCCCACCCCCCAGAAAGACGATTCAATTCATAAATCTGTTCCTGGGCCATTTTTATTCATAGCCACAGGATCATTACAGCGACAAGCTCACATCTGACGTTTATGATCTTGCTTGCTTTGCCAAAGTGGAGGAGGGGAGAACAAACAGTGTGGGGGATCTGTAGCAGGAAGGAGGTGGCACCACTCCGACTCCCAGGAGCTCCGCAGCTGAAGCAGGGGAGCTGAAGACTGTTTCTTGTCCTGACTCCCTTGGCTGGTGCCTTCCACGTTTTGTTTGGCTACATCAGGACTGATGTCTTAGTTTCGATCTTTTGTACAATCATCCTTTTTGGGAACCTGGCTGGTATTCCCCTTGCATAACATTGAATAGAGCCCATGCATAGAACTGAACAGGGGATGGAAGTTTTGTGTGCACAGAAGACCTAAGTCAAGGGCAACCAGCTGGCGCTGCGGCTGGGTCCTGTTCTTGCCCAGGAATGTTTCTAGCACCTTCCACATGACCGCGGGCTCTAAAAGGACCTCCTGTTCATCCTCTCCTCCATAACAAATAGTCTGTGTAGGCTGCAGTAAATCTCCACAGTCTGGAAGCCTCAGCCATGGCTGTTTGTCCTCTTTTCTCCCAGGACTTGCTGGCTTCTACCCCGTAGGCCTGCATGTGTTCTGTCTTTGACAATAATTTCAAAATGTCTGTCCTTGGCCTCTTGATGAAAAACAAAAGATCCCATCAAGTGCTAGGAAACTTCCCTCTCTCTCTCTTCCCATTCAAGCTTCAGGACAGGGGCAGGGCAGCATGTCCTGGGGAAATGGCATCCGCAGGCTCTGTTTCCCAACCCAAGGGGAGATAATAAATGGCAGAGGCTTCTGCCTACAGCCTTCATGACACAGGACCCGGCGGATCCTTTCTAATGGCAATAAATAAATGACGGAAGTTTTAGGCACCAGACGAGTGAATTGGTGGTTAAGCTTCAGGCTTTTATCTCCCTGACCCCTGTTTGAACTCAACCTTGGTTCCTAAGTGCAGGGCAGACAAAGTGGGGTGGGAGGAAGGTTTCTTATCGACGTGAACACCCTGGCCAGCTCAACATAAAGAAATATGATGCCTATGATGCCGTGTGTGTGCCTGTGACTTGGGGGTGAGGTGGGGGTATGGGGTGGGGGTGGGGAGGGATTTGCGGGAACAAGATGAGAACAGAGCAAAATACCAGCTATTATTTCTTGATTCCCATTCCTTGGTTCCAGAGTTTAATAGGAAGCATTTTAATTAACCCCACTAGCATTTATTGGGAGGGAGTGGGGGTGTCAGTTGTGTGCCAGGCACTGGGCTCACTGACGGTGATACAAGACAAACTGCTTCAGGGACTCAAAAGGAATGATCGGACACCAGCCATGGCCAACATTTGTTGTCATAAATATGCCAATTGCTGTTAATACGCTCGAGGCGCATGATTTCATTTAGTCCCGGCAACAACGCTATGAAGTAGTAGTCTTCAATCCTCTAATTTTACAGATGAGGAAACTTTTTTAAAGAGGCTATGTGATTTATCTGGATTCATGTGCCTGGAAAATGGTGGAGCCAGGACAAAAATCCCCATCGAACTCTATATTATACCATTTCCTTGAAAAATAGCTTAGTGCCTAAGGTTCACTGGTTTGATAGACGATGATGGCATTTCCCAGTCAACTCCCACATGCATATCCTAGGAATGCCAAAAGTCTCTCAGAGAAATATTGACCTAGCTATTTGAGATTAGGATCGTACTATCCCTATGCAGTCCATCTCTTCGTCTGACAATGAACATGATAACAATGATCTCCAATGTCTTTTGCAGCAATGATTTCAAAATGGTGTGTTAATTGAATAACTATGGGGAAACAAGGTTCCGTTAGATGCACCTTGAAGGTAACTGTCCACCATGCCCTCCAGCAAGGTTCCCAAACACCACCTCAGAATAGGGCTTTCGATATGATCCATAACATGTTGCTTCAGAGAGGTCTTATTCTAATTAGGAATTTGTTACTGATAGGAATAAGACCAAGTGGGCTTAAATGAAGTTTTGTTATGGTTACCATGCAGGATGACCAAGATACATTGGTCATGTGGAGTAGTGAATGCAGGGGAAGATTTACAGGATGCTCAGGTCTATTTCTGGTTTAATGGTAAAGAGCAAGTAAGCATATTAGGGGTGTGGATGTTTGTTTTATTAGGTCAAGGAAAGGTTTGGATACTGAGATTTCAGGGGACTTCGTCTCATGTTCCTGGTTACTTTTCTAAAAGCTGATCCAATTCCTCCAACAAGATAGATCTACAAGTACATGAATTATGATTTCCCTAAGGGGCTTACCACAAGGAATTGGCAAAGATGACCTCTTAGGCACATTACGTTTCTAAAAGCGTAGAAGTCGAAGCGTAGAAGCGAAGTCGTAGGGAGTCTTTGAAAGGGAACAAAAAGACTTAGGAATCAGAACATGCTCAGATATTTCATTGCCCAATAGAAGAGTTGAGCCCTTATGTATCCCATCCACATTTCACCTACACTCCTGTCACCCAACAAAATTAACCCAGTTATCTTCATTCTAACGTCCCAGGTTCTGCTTCTCCCCACACCTCACCTGAAGGTCCATGTCTGATTTTCCTCTAGATTTCCATCAACACACATGTCATCTCTTTGCCTGGCCAATTGTATCTATCAGGAGGCAGCACATTGTGGTGGGAAGTATTTGGGCTTAATGTCAGCTACACTTCAGTTTAAATCCTGAACTCTTGACCCTACCCTGCCTGAACATTCTTTCTTTGTCCTTTGCCAGATTCTCTGACCTCATCAAATCTCAATTCCTTTACTTCCCAATGGCATGGAGAAGTTGCAATTACAAGAGATAACGTATATAGATTTACTTCTAGTAGGTGTTCTCTAAATGTGCTTTTTTTGCCATTTATATTCGGAGCTTACAAATTTACTTGATTTTGCTCTCCATATCTTCTGTGAAGGAGATACAAAAATCTTTATCTTCTATACCATTCGGTAAGCAAATCATCATTTTATAAAAACATTGCTAATGAATGAGATGGAAGAATCAACTAAAAAAATCCCTTCACTTGTGTCTACAAGCAGTTTTTCAGTGATGCACCAACACCCAACCTCTTTGGTAGACAGCGTAAAAGACTGAAGTTTTTTTTATTTGAGGAAAATTTCTTCACATTTCTGCTTCCTGTAGTAATAATAACATGATTAATTTATATGGAAACTTGGTAAATTTATAAGCTTCAGTACATAATTTATAAGCGAAATAAGTTTATTGGGAATGAAGCAAGGTCCAGAAGTGTGGAAGTATTTCCTTTGAATGGTTTATCCCCCTACCCCACCCGCCCAAGATTGGTACTTGTCATAAAGGATGGATCTGGTTAAGTAAGCAAAGGGTTCAAAGTGAATCCAAATGAGTTGAACCATTTGGAAATGCAAACTCAGGCTTGTCACTTAGACAAACTCAGAGGACTTCAATTCTGGTTCTTTTCCTAGATTCTAGAACAACAAAGGTGGCTGTAATGCATTATTGGCAAAGCTATAAATGTCTAATAAAAGTAACTTGATTATGAGCATTTTTATTTCAAGTTTTAAACAAATGTTGAGGCAGAGATTTTTTGATTCTTTGAACATACTCCCCCATTTTCCTGGCAGTGTATTTCCACATTTCCTTGAAAAGTCATTCAAGAGTATTTTCAGTAACATTTTAAACCTTGCTTCTGTTTTAAAGAAAGAAAAGAAATCATAAAGTTGCCAAGGAGAGTGAGGTTGCTTTCTGGCTCCTGTAAAAATTAGGGATTATATTTAACAACAGAAACCAAATGGGAATGCTCTAAGTTCTGCACAGCCATGTTGATGGCCGAATCCTTGGGAGAGTCTCCCTTGCTGCACCAATGAGGTAGCAGCAGGTCTAGCTACTGAAGAGTTTTTTGGAATCCTTAGAGATTTGCAGCTAGTAAATAAAGAGCTATGGAGTGAGTGACAACCGGGCCCATGCCAACACTATCACACAGCAGAGAACATTTTCCCTAGTGCTGACTGGGCCTCAGCTAAGAGGACAAAGAGAGGGGTTACAGAGCATGCTAGAGCTCCAAATCCTTCTCCCCTGGGTCACATTCTCACCTTTCGTTTGTGCCAAAGTCCTTCCCAGAATGCCCCTGTGTGGAGAGTAAAATTTATACTCACACAGCCTTAAAATGCTGACATTCCATGTTTACACGGATTGTTTACACAGAAAATTAATCAGTTACGGTTTTAAATTTTAATTAAAGAATGTTTTCCGGTGTTATTGCAAAACAGACAAAAGCCCATAAAATGTATATTTGACTGCTGTTGTGTGTTGTCTTTGGATCAAGGCACAGTCTTGAGATCAATCATGCGTGATATTTTTGTGAACTTTTCTTTTAACAGAACAACCTTCACATAAATTAGGTTCATTAAAAAATATCCATCAAAATAAAAGTCATTCTGAGAAACTGCTGGTTGGAATTTCCTTTCTAATCAGCAACAAACTACTTTGTGCTTGTTCTATAAATAATAATATGGGAAGGAAATAAGTAAATACTACTCAATTGTGCAAGAGGCTGCTATTTCCCAATAAACCTGAAGTAACTTTATAGGAAGTTATGCATTTGATTCACATTTTTGTCAAGAGAAAATTATTAAAGGACATTGGCACGGTGGAGATATTTCAGTTTCAGATGTTGCTGAGGGCAACACATATTGTTAAGAACTTCTCTTGTCTTTTTTCTATTCCAATGTCTTCTTTACCTTGTTTTAGTGCTCTGATTATAAGAAAATATGATTCTCATATAAAGAGAAAAAAATGTATGTAAGACACATGCAATGGTTAACACATTTCTGTATTTTTTAATGTATGTACTAAAATTATTTGTATATTCTTTGCACAAATACCTTATCCAGTGCCAAATAGCACATCAAAGGTGCGTAATCCTTGCCCACTGAGAGCTTAAAATCTAATACTAAAGCCACAGATAACAATAGTTACCATACCATCACCTCCAATTATACAGGTAAATAAAATTTGTAGTATCTTCAAAGTAAATAGATTTATTCCAGAATGTTACCAGTGTAAGAAAAAGAAATGAAATACTATACATTGTTACAGATTACATATTGTTCTAAATTGTTTAATGCCTTTTTAAAAATTTAACAGTATATATTTAAGTTTTGCCTGACTCAGCACATATAAGTAAAATCTCCTTCTTTTTAACCACATCCTAAATACCGCTGAATGAAGCCCCTAAGCATAGCCATTCTTCTTGTTTACAATGATGTATCCTTAGAACCATGATTTAGTGGAACATATTTATACACTTCAGATATTTTGTTAAGTTATACTTCTTATAGAAGGTCTTCTGCAAGATAACTCATTAGAATTAGCATTGATGAAACAAAAAAAAGCATTTTACTTTTTATTTTATTTATTTTCATTTTTGAGAAAGTAATAAATGCATATTGTTTTGTAAGTCAAAAGAACATCAAACAGGTTCTCACTCCCTATTCTTACTCCCACCCACCTTACCCTTCCCATACTATTTTGGAGCAAATGCAAGGCATTGTATTATTTCAACCATACATATTTCAATATGCATCTTTAATAACTAAGGATGATTTTAACATAACCATTACACAATTATCACATCTAAGTATTTTTTGAATAATACCTCAATATCATCAAATATTTAGGCAGTGTACACATTTATAATTATTTCATAAATATTAAAATGTCAACAATTTTAACCATTTTTTAAAAAAATAAGGATCTATATAAGTTTAACACATGAGAATGGTTGCTGCTCACTGCTCATATCATTCTATGCCTCATTGTTTCCTTATAAATTTCTGAGAAAGAAATCATTACTATATTTTCCAGAAATCTGGATTTTTCTGAATACATACTTGCCAGTGAATTTAGCATGTTGCTTTGTTCTCTGTGTTTCATGTAAATGAGAGAATTAGAGTTTGGATCTGGGGTCTTGATCAAATTCAAGTTTTTCTTTTCTTTCCTTCCTTCCTCTCTCTCCTTCCACCACTCTCTTTGTCCCCCTCTTTCATTTCTGGTCACATTTTTCATAATAGATCCTCTATTCTGCCATCAGAAACCATAAGCTATCTGATTTTCTATCCTAATGTAATCTTAAAGCCAAATATGTTTAATGCCTAGAACCATAAGTTCCTTATGAATTGTAAAATGGGGATACTCTTGTCATTTTTTTCTCTCATTTATTATCTGGAAACCTCCACAAATAATTATTTCCCCTAAATATTGGATTATTTGGTATGTAGTTCTTATAGGAAAGGCAATCTAAATGTTTGATTCATTCCCTTCATTAACCAGTTTTCAAATCATGAGATGGATCTCTAGCATGTTGCAATGATGACTTCCCACAGCATCCTTTTTTAGCATAAACTCAAATATTCAAACATATCTTATGTGTTTACATTTATTGTAGTTATTCTTAAGGATTCTCACATTTCTTCTTCTTTTGCAAGAGGATCATTTTCACATTGAAGTCACTTTAGTTATTTGAATATGAACCTGGTAGCCTTTGACAGTTTCCTTGTTATCTGGTATGACAGGATATTCTAAGATCATCTTGTCTGTTTCCTGGCCGTGTCATGGAACTATGAGTTTCTGCAAGAAGAACAGATTCCTTTGAGTGGATAATTGTGCTTAGAGAATACCATCTGAGAGCTAGAAGTCATTGTTATTGGTTGATTATTATTTCTAGGTCTTTTCAGTGCACAAAACTAAGAATGTGTTTTGTCTTACAGATAAAAATACATTGAGTTCATGGGAATATTTCCTATTCAAATTCAGGACTGTAGCATTTTTAATTAACCTCTTGCGTTTCCTTTTTCTCATATCAAGAACTGATTTTCAAAGTCACTAAGGATGATAGAATTAGAATATTATGTGTTTATTTACTTATTTGCCTTATCACACATTACCCCCAGACCTGTCTCAGAATAGCAATACCAGCATGACCGTCCAAAGTATGATTAGTAGCAGCAGCAAACACATTTTTAAATGTTCCTTAAGTTCATATCCTTAAGTTATATAAAATTATTTTATTTTTAAAGACCTATGTCCTTTCTGGAAAAACCACATAATCTAGCAGTACATATTGTGTCTTTCTTAAAAAATATCTTCATATTTATTAATCTTGTAATTCTATACCTCTAAAACTCTACTCTAAAGTAATAATCATAACCCAGACAATAAAATCTATTTTCAATACAAATTTCCTGTTTATGAAAGGAAAAATTGGAACCAACATAATTGGCCCAAAGTATGAAAGTAATTAATAAATTTGTGATCATTTATCTCTTGGAATAATATGCATCTGTTAAAAATATGTGGAGACACACCACCAATAGGATCAAATGGTATCAGTATCTTTGCAGAAGGAAGATGAGGGAAAGCAGAGGCTAACATATCTAAGAATAGGAAAACCCAAATTATGTCTGAGGTGCCTTGAGAGCAATCTAAGATAGATCTTAGATGAAAGGCAGTCATGGCCACTGTAGTCTCCAATTCAAGCTTGCTGGGATAAGGTACTAGAGCACTGAGGGTATCTGGATGATGAATTTTCATTCTTTTTCCAATTTTAAACTTTTTATTGAGAAATCATTTCAGATGCAATGAAGAGTTAAAAAATAATACCCACACTCATCTATTTACCCACATTCATCTATTCTTAACATTTCAGTTGACCACATTTGCTTTTTCTCTGTTCTCCATATTTGTTTTTACTTGTGGAGTTGTGTATGTCTCTACTGATATACATACATGGAATATATCTTTTTCTGAATAGACTGAGGGTAAGATATTATAAAACTACAGTGTAATTATTAAATGCAGTAAATTTTACATGTAATTTTTTTCATTTAACCAATCACCCGTATTTCATTTTTTCCAATTTATGTCATTAATATCCTTGATAGCATATTTTCCTTTTCAGTAGAGAATCCAGATGAATCACATAGTGCATTTATTTGTCAAAGTACTTCATAGTCCTTTAATCTGTAAATTCCACAGTCATGCTTTGCCTTGTATGCTATTAACAATTTTGAAAAGTATAATCCCTGCTTTCTTTTTTTTTTTTCTAATAGAACACACTTCATTTGGGGTTTTTCTGATGTTTCCTTATGATTATATTCATGTTATACATTCTAGGGCATAGTAACACAAAAGAGATACTTTATTCATATCTGAGGCAGACAATTATCATTTGCTCCTCATTTGCAATATTAATTTTGGTGATCTGGTCAAAATTCTACATGATTTCTTTCTTTATAATTATTACTTTTTTTGGGGGGGGTGTATCTTTCAAAGGTTTAGCTAAGAGTGAAGGACTATGTAATTATTACGTTTTTCCTTGAAACTCATAGGTAGTCTGTGGGGAGAAATTTTGAAACAATGTAAATATCCCAATCCTTATCAAAATTTCACCTTTGATGTAACATCAGTTTTAATATCTGCCTGATTTAACCTTTACTATGATAACTGCAAAATACTGATGTCCTGACTGACTAGCTTTCTCTGTATATTTGTGAATCAACCTTCAATTTTTATTTATAAGCAAAACCCTCTTTTTTGTACTATTTGATTGCCATTTATTATCTGTGTGAACTAGTAAATTTCTGTTTTTCAATGGTTTGCCATTTATTCCTACACTTTATTATTTTAGATGCCCAAAGGGTCCCATATTTGACGAGGCAAACTATATCAAGTTGGTCCCTTGGGTCTTTCTGAAGCTCTCCATTGTCTTTTTTAAATACTTCTTTATTTTCAGACATAACAAAACATCCTAGCCTTATTTTATATATCTATTTTGCCTTATTTTTAGAATCAACCATTTCTTCAAAGATACTTTATCTCTTTTAGTGGAATATTAGATATCAAGATCTATGAACTGGCTGTGTCCATTGATACTAGTATGTCTTTATTGTGTGTGGGCTACCAATTTATGATATTAAGAAACTTAGAATCTCTACCAAGAACATTGGAAGAAACATTCACATTGAGGAGAAACTTTTAGGAATATAATACTAGTTGAAGAAGACAGGGATAGTAGAGACAACACAAAAATAAATGTCTAGATAAAAGGAGGGGAATGGTAGGGGAGACAGGTTTTAGAATGAAGCAAATATTCTTACACAGGAAAACAAATCTGTCTAAAAATTGAATAAAAGAAAATGATGGTTGCCAAATTCCATACACAGTTGTTATACATTAAAAGGAAATCAGGTATAGAGAATATTGGACACCATAAAAACATTCTGGGAAGATACTCACAGGCCAGATGAAAATCAGTATTTTAAAGTGAGATAAAAGAAATTAACAAAATGTTAGATGCTGTGAATTAATAATACAAATCAGAATTTGAGAAACTCAGAGATGATCTGATACAAGAAAAAAAAAGATTTGAAAAGATGATAGAATTCAGAAGAAAATTTAAAAGAAAAAATAAAGTTCAAAGGTAGAGTGAATTTTAAAACAAAAGAACAGATAAATACAACAGACAATGCCTTAAAAGAAATATAACATGAAAATTAAGAAAATTTTCAAGTCAGAATAATGTAAAGAAAGCGATAAAATTTTTTTTAAAACATGATAGCAAAGCAAACAGGAAAAGAAAATCTAAAATATATATAACAGTAATCCTGGAAGAAGACAAGCAAAGAAATGAAAACAATTAAAAACTACATAATTCAAGAAAGTTTTCTGAAATAAAAAACCTAATTTTCTGGCTGCTGGATCTGTCCACTTCTGACTTAGGATATTGAAGTTACCAAATGTGATAGTGGATTACCTTGCATGTGGGAAATACAAATCAAAACCACAATGAGATAGCACCTCACACCAGTCAGAATGGCTGAAACTAACAAGTAACAAAGCAACAGATGTTGGTGAGGTTGTAGAGAAAGGGGAACCCCCTACACTGTTGGTGGGAATACAAGCTGGTACAGCCACTCTGGAAAACAGTATAGAGGCTCCTCAAGAACTAAAAATAGAACTACGATCCAGCATTTACACTGCTAAGTATTTACCCAAAAATACAAATGCTGTCATCTGAAGGGGTGCCTATACCCTCATGGTTTTTTTTTAAAAGATTTATTTACTTATTTATGATAGAGAGAAAGAGAGAGAGAGAGAGAGAGAGAGAGAGAGAGAGAGGCAGAGACATAGGAGGAGGGAGAAGCAGGCTCCACGCAGGGAGCCCAATGTGGGACTCAAACCCAGGACTCCAGGATCACGCCCTGGGCCAAAGGCAGGCACTAAACCGCTGAGCCACCCAGGGATCCCCTTGTTTCCTCTTCTTTAAAGAACTCCTCTCAACATTTCCTGCAAGGCAGATCTATTGGCAACAGGTTCCCTCAATTTTTATCTGAGGAAGTCTTTATTTTCCCTTTACTTTTGAAGGAGTATTTCAGAAGATACAGAATTCTAGGTTGGTATTTTATTTTTATTCAATACTTTAAATATTTCTTCACACTGTCTTCTTGCTCTCATGGTTTCAAAGAGGTCAGGTGTAATTCTTAAACTTGTTCCTCTAAAGTGCGGTATTCTTTGTCTTTGGGTTCTCTTAGGTTTCTTTCCCCTTATCTTTGATTTTCTGTAGATTGAAAAGGCTATACATAGGTAGTGTTTTGCTTTGGTTTTTTTTTGGGGGGGGGAGGGAGCATTTACCCTGCTTAGTATTCTCTGAGCTTCCTGGATCTGTGGTGTGATGTCTGACATTAATTTGGAGGAAATTCTCACTCATTATTGTTTCAACTATTTCTTTTATTCCTTTCTTTTTTTTCCTATATTCCCCCTTTATTATATATATATATATATATATATATATATATATATATATATATATATGTTACACAATTTGTTGTTGTCCCATAGTTCTTGAACATTGTGTTCTAGGTTTATTGTTTTTCTTGGGTTTTTATTTTCAGTCTTTGTTCTGTTTGCCTTTTAGGTTTCAAGGATTCTTCTGATAAATCCTCTCTAGCTCTGAAATTCTTTGCTTGGCCATGCCCATCAAAGGCATTCTTCATATGTTTTATACTGTTTTGTTGTTGTTGTTGTTGTTGTTGTTTTTATTTTTTAATCTCTAGCATTTCCTTTTGGTTCTTTCCTGAGATTTTCGCTTTTCTGCTTACATTGCCTATCTGTCCTTGCATACTATCTACTTTATTCCCATTAAATCCCTTAACATATTAATCAAAGCTGTTTAAAATTCTTGGTCTGATCATTCCTACCACTCCTATTTCTGATGCTTACTCTGATCTTCAAATTGTGTTTTTTTGCCCTTTGGTGTACCTTGTACTTGTTTTCTTTATAGCCAGACTAATGTACTGGGTGAAATGAACTGCTATAAATAGGTCTTAATAACATGGTGGTGAGGTACCGAGGAAGGGGAAGCATTCTACAATCCTACAATCAGGTCTCAGTCTTTTAGTCAACATGTATCTCTGGATTGTGAATTTGCCAGATGTTTCTCAGGTTTTGTTTTGTTTTTGTTTTTGTTTTTGTTTTCCTCTTCCCAGTTAGGTAGGACAGAATGGCTAGGGTGGGCTAAAGTTGGTTATTGCCCTACTCCTGGGTCAGCAAGGCTCTGATAATACCCTAGCAGGTGAGCCTTTGGTTATCTAGCTTCCTTCAAGAGTAGGCCTTGTTAGGAAAAATAGAATGCTTGAGGGTATTTCAAAATGGTTCCTTCCCTCCTTGCTCTGATAGAAACATGAGAAAAAAAAATTTTTTTTTTCCCAAGGACACCTGGGTGGCTCAGTAGTGAGCATCTGCCTTTAGCTCAGAGTGTGATCCCAGAGTCCTGGGATCAAGTCCCACATAAGGCTCCTTGTGAGGGAGCCTGCTTCTCCCTCTGCCTGTGTCTCTGCTTCTCTCCCTGTGTCTATAATGAATAAATAAATAAAATATTTTTTAAAAAAAGAAAAATTTTCTCCATTACTTATGGTGGAACCTGGTCAAGTTCTTGGAGGTCAATCTCACAAAACTGTGGGGTTTTATATGATGGTGTCACCCTGGACTTTTAACTCTCAGACTTGTCCTTATAGAGCCTCCAGCAGTTCATTAATTGCAATTGAAGTTTTTCTACCTGGTACGAGTTCTCATGCTCCTGAGTCTCTGCTCTGGTACACCATGACTTCCTGTATTCACCTGTCTCTTTAATGATGTGGTCAACAGTTTAGCCCTTCCCTCCTTTATGGATTCAGTAAGAGTTATTGATTTTTCAGTTTGTTCAGCTTCTTACTTGTTTAAGATTGAGTGGTGGCTTCCAAGCTCTTTACATGTGGAACCAATTTTATTTAAAATAAAATGAAATAAAAACTAGGGCCTCAGGCTGTATCTTCCTGGGGCACATAAGTTTCAAATTCTTACCATAAAATACATACTTACTTTAATTACTTCAAATTATCAGGTTAAAATAAGGTTATTGGGGCACTTGGATGGGTCAGTCAGTAGAACATCTAACTCTTGATTTCTGCTCAGGTCATGATCTCAGGGTTGTGAGATCGAGCTCCCACTTAAGATTCTCTCTCTTCTTCTCCTTCTTCTCCTACCCCCCTTTCTCTCCCTATGAAAAGGAAAAAGATTATTTACAGTTTGAAGTGATGGGAGAATGACAAGGATTTTGTGAATATTTGGGGGGAAAACATCAGAAATTCAATCACTGAGAAAAACACTTTCTGAAGAAGAAGTCATTAGGCATGAATAACTAAGTGTAAGAGTTGGGGTAAATTGGGACGCCTGGGTGGCTCAGTGGTTAAGCATCTGCCTTCGGCTCAGGGCATGATCCTGGGATCTGGGATCGAATCCCACGTTGGGCTCCTTGCAGGGGGCCTGCTTCTCCCTTTGCCTATGTCTCTCTCTCTCTCTCTCTCTCTGTGTCTCTCATAAATAAATAAAACCTTAAACAAAAAGAGTTGGGGCAAATCATTCAGTCTTTTTAAACCTCAGGTTTTCTCCTGTGTACTATTGATGATTTACCTATTATCAATATTGGAATAATGATAATAGGAATTATCAATACCTATTGATCAATACCTATTGAATTATCAATACCTATTATCAATATTGGAATATTGATAATTTACCTATTTTATAGGACTTATATGATTATCAAACTAGTTAATAAATGTGATATTTCCATAATGTAAACAATTCGGTGTTGCATGCTAATTGTTGCCATTTTTATAACTCAAAACAATGATGTTTTTAAGATGTTTGGAATGTTTTTTTCTAGATATAAAAATGACTGTTAGATTCCTCCTCTAAGATTAATCCAATACAATTTTTGGAGCAAAAATACTTTCAAGGAGGGATCCCTGGGTGGCGCAGCGGTTTGGCGCCTGCCTTTGGCCCAGGGCGCGATCCTGGAGACCCGGGATCGAATCCCACGTCAGGCTCCCTGCATGGAGCCTGCTTCTCCCTCTGCCTGTGTCTCTGCCTCTCTCTCTCTCTCTCTCTCTCTCTCTGTGTGTGACTATCATGAATAAATAAATAAAATATTTTTAAAAAAAAATACTTTCAAGGAGAGAAAAAAATGAGAAAAAATAAATATCCCCAGGTAACAGAATTGTTTTGACATAGCATGTGTAAGGTGATAGTTTTGGCCTCAGGTGGGAGACATTCTGATAGAGCTATGAGATATGCAAACAAGAAAAATTCAAAGGCACCTTTGGAATTCTGATATTGTTGTGTCATTTCTTTGGGACAATAAAATATCTGCCCCCACATTTATGTTTCCTCTTGTCCAGATTTCCTCAAAAGTAGTATCAGGTTAGTCTTGTGCATATCTGGAGGGAATAGTGCAGAGGAAGTAACTAACTTAGGTTATTTATTGTGTTAGATTTTTCACATCATCCATCAACTATCCCAGGTTGGGCATAAATAGAATCCAAGAAGTGTTTTCTTTTAACTAATCTCTTCTTTCCCCAGGAAAGAATAAAGCCTTACCTACCAGCTGCTTTGTGGAGAGTGGTAGGTTTTTCTGGTTTCTGAAGCAATTTACTCTTCACTCTGCAGTTCTTCTACTATCTTCCCTCACCCTTCATTTTCTTACTGGAGTTGACTCATATTTGGGGTTGATTATCCACTTTCTACGTTACTTGATAGAGTAATTAATGCTTCTAAGGAAAAAAAAAAGATCATATGCTAAAAAGATGAGTTGTTTGAGGATCTAAGTTTTGTCAAGTATGATGCATTCCATAAAAAGTAAGAAAAATCTCAAATCAGTAACTTAACCTTCCAATTTATGACACCGTAGAAAGAAGAGCAAAGTAAATCTAAAGCAAGCTGAAGGACACATAAAATAATGTAATAAAAGTTGGAGGGAAAATTGAATTTAAAAATAGAAAAATCATAGGAAACATTTATAAAACCAAAATTAGTTATTTGAAAAGATCAACAAACCTTTAATTAGGCTCAACAAGATAAAAAGAAATGACTTTCAAATTAGTAAAATAAAAAACGAGAGAGGAGACATTACTACAAAAACAACAAAAGTAAAAAGGCAATAGTAGGAGCAAATGTATGCCAATAAATTAGGTAACTTAAATAAAATGGAAAATTCCTAGGAAGACACAAGCTACTGAAATCGACTCAAAGAATCATAGAAAATATGGGAAAATCTACAAAAATTAAGGAATTTGAATCAGTAAACTTCCTATTAAGAAGAGTTCAAGCCCAGATGGCTTCCCTGGTAAATTCTGCCAAACATTCACTAGGAAGTAATAACAATTCATCACAAACCCTTCCCAAGAATAGAAAAGGAGAGGATAATTTTTAACTCATTCTCTGAGGCCAGTATTACCCTCACAGGCCAAACAGTGATTACAAAGAAATAATAAAAAAGAAAAAAAAAAGAAAACTAGAGACCAATATCTTTCATGAGTATAGTTGTAAAAATTCTCAACAAAATATTAACAAATGAATCAAGCAACAGATAAGGGGGTATATACCATGACAAAGGGGACTTATTTTAGGAATGCAAAGATGATCTAATATCCCAAAATCAATTGATGTAAATACACTATGTCAAAAGAATTGTTTTTAAATATATTTCAATAGACTTAAATATAGCACTTACCAGAATTCAATACACTTTCAGGATAAAACAAATGAAAAAATTTTTTAGCAAACTAAGGAGTGAAATTTCTCAATCTAGTAAAGGTCAGGTTTAAAAAAATCCCATAGCTGACATCATACTTAATGATGAAAAACTGACTACTGCTCCTTAAAAGAATATATAAAAGACAGGAAAACCCACTTTCACCACTTCCATTCAACATTGTACTAGAAGTTCTGGCAAATGCAATTAGGCAAGAAAATCCAATAAAATACAGTTAGAAGGAAAAGGAAGTGTTAAAACTACTTATTTGCAGGTGGCATGATTTTGTATATAGCAAATTAAATACATATGCAGGCACCAAAACTATTAAAAATGTACAGCATGGCAATTGTAGTTAATTATAATGTATATTTGAAAGTTGCTAATAAAATAAATATTAAAAATTCTCATCACGGGAAAAATCATAGCTATGTGTGGATGGATGTTAACTAGATTTATTGTGGTGATCATTTCAAATATGAAATCATTATGTTGTACTTTTGAAACTAATGTTAAATGTCAATTGTATCTCAATTTAAGAAAAAAACTATTAGAACTAATAAACACATTCAGCAGTTTATAGGACAGAAGATCAATTCACAAAAATAAATTGTATTTTTATTCACTTGCAATGCAGTATCCAAGAAATAAAATGAAGTAAACAATCTCATTTAAAATAGAATTCAAAAAATACTTATAAATTCAATAAAATAGGTACACACTTTTCACTATGGAAAATGCAAAACACTGTCAAAAGAAATTTAAAAAGATCTAAACAAATTAAAAGACATGCCATGGCAATGGGTCAGGTAATTTAATATTGTTAAGATAGCACTACTCCCATAATTTGGCTTTTGTAGATATTGCTGCTCTAAACATCAGGGTGCATGAATCCCTTCTAATTAGTAATTTTGTATTCTCTGGATAAAAACTTAGTAGTGTAATTGCTGGATCATAGGTTAGTTCTATTTTTAACTTTTTGAGGAAACTCCATATTGTTTTCCAGAGTGGCTGCACCACTTTGCATTCCCACCAGTAATGTAAGAGGGTTCCCCTTTCTTTACATCTTCATCAACACCTGTTTTTTTTCTTGTGTTTTTAATTTTAGCTGTTCTGACTGCTATGAAGTGATATCTCATAGTTTTGATCTGCACTTGCCTGATGATGAGTGATGTTGAGAATGTTTTCATGTATCTGTTGGCCATCTGTATGTTTTCTTTGGAAATATGTCTATTCATGTCTTCTCCCTATCTTTTAATTGGATTATTTGTTTTTCAGATGTTGAGTTTTACAAATTCTTTATTTATTTTAGATGGTAACCCTTTATCATATATGTCATTTGCATATATCTTCTCCCATTCCATAGGTTGCTTTTTAGTTTTAATGATTTTTTCCTTCACTGTGCAGGTTTTTATTCTGATGGGGTCCCAATAGTTTATTTTTGCCTTTGTTTCTATTGCCTCTAGACATATCAGTAAGAAGTTGCTATGGCAGATTTCAAAGAAGTTACTGTCTGTGTTCTTCCTCTAGATTTTAGTGCTTTCCTATCTCACATTTAGGTCTTTAATCCACTTTTAATTTGCTTTTATGTGTGGCGTAAGAAAGTCCAGAAAAAAAAAAAAGAAATTTGTCCAGTTTCATTCTTTTGCATTTTGCTGCCCAGTTTTCCCAACACCATTTGTTGAAAAGACCTTTTTCCATTGGATATTCTTTTCTGCTTTGTCAAAGATCAATTGGCCATATAGTTGTAGGTTTAATTCTGGGTTTTCTATTCTGTTCTATTGTTCTATGTTTCTATTTTTGTGCCAGTACCATACTGTCTTACTTTATTATATAGTTTGAAGTCCAGTGGTTGGGAAAATGGGTTACATAAGTGACAGAGGTTAAAGAGTGCACTTGTGATGAGCACCGGATGTTGTATGTAAGTGTTGAATCACTAAATTGTACATTTGAATCTAATATTACACTGTATGTTAACTAATTGGAATTTAAATAAAAACTTTTTTAAAAAGATAGCATTCTCAAATTGACCTACAGAGTCAATGCAATCCCAATAAGAATCCCAAGTAGTCTCTTTCCAGAAATTGACAAACTGATTCTAAAATTCATTAAGAAACTTAAGAGACTCAGAAGAGCCAAAACAATCATAAACTCATGAGTCATATTTCCTGATTTCAATAATTACTGCAAAGCAAAAGTAATAACATTTATGTGGTCATGGCATAAGAAGAGAGATCTATAGATCAACTGAATAGAATTGAGAACCCAGAAATAAAGCTTCACATGTACAGTCAGTTGATTTTTGACAAGGCTGCTAAGACAATTCAATGTGGAAAAGATAGTTTTTTTTCAACAAATTGCACTGTGACAACTGGATATAAAAGATATATAAGCATTTAAATCTGGATATAAAAGATATAAAAGCATTTATATCTAGAATACATACAGAATGCTTACATCTCAATAGTTTTGTCTAAGAACAAAAAAATTGAGCAAAGGCTCTGAATTGATGTTTCTCTTAAAAAAGATATACAAATTTCCAACCAACATATGAAAAAAATGTTTAATATTATCAAGGAAATGCAAATCAAAACCACAATGAAATATCACTCTGTAACACAAGATGGGCATAATTTTAAAAAGGCAGGTAATAGCAAGTATTGGTGAGGATTTGGAAAAATCAAAACTCTCAAACACTGCTGATGGGAATGTAAAATGATACAGTTGCCTTTGAAAATAGTCTGGCAGTTCTTTAAAAAGTTAAATGTAGAATTACTATATGTCCTATCAAGTCTATCTCTAGATACATAGCTAAGACAAATTAAAATGTATATCCATACAAAATCTTATACATGAATATCCATAGCAGTTTTATGCATAATAGCCAAAAGGTGGAAACAACCTTACATCCATCAATGAATTGATCAATAAAATGTGGTGTATTCAAACAATGTAAAATCATTCAGCTATAAAAAAAAATGAAGTATCGGTGCTACAAAATGAATGAATCTAAAAAAATTAATCTAAGCAAAAGGAGCCAATCATGAAAGACCACATACTATATGATTCTATTTATATGAAGTGTCCAGAATTAGCAAATTTCTAGAGATATATAGTACATTCATGGTTGCCTATTGCCAGGGAGTGGGACAGAATGGGGATTGACAGTTAATGAGTTTAAGGTTTCTTTTGAGGGGTGATGAAAATATTCTAAAATTAGATTATGATACTGGTTACACAACCCTGAATATACAAAAAACACATTGAACCATACATTTTAAATGGATGAGTTGAACAATATGTGAATTATATCTCAGTAAATCCTCTACCAAAAATTTGATACTATCAACTATCAGTATGCTAATACCTTTGGAAATTTAGAAACAATTAGCCATATCCCAGAAAAATGAGGCTACTAATCATGAAGCAATGGAAAAAGCTTAGCAATACGCTTTTTAAAAAATGAAATAATGGTTTAATATTCTTCTCACAAGGAAATTCCAGGCCTTATTTATTTCAAAAGTGAGTTTCATGAAATGTTCAATGGATAGTTTATCCTAGTATTTTACAAAATATCTAAACAACAGGAAAACAAAATAAAACAAATGATTACACACCAATACAAAGTTCAGTATATCTTTGTTACCAAACCCAAAAACGTTAAAGAAAAGGGAAAAAAAAAACTATATAACTACTTAATGTAATGAATGCAGATATCAAAATCCTAAATAAAACATTTTAAATTGATCCAACTCTGAATAAACAGACAATATATCACAACCAACTTGGATTGATTGTATGTATGCAAGACTCATTAAGCATTAGAAAATTCATTAATACAAGTTAAAAAGAGAAAATTCACTAATACAGTAACATTTTAAAAGTAAAAGATTTCTGTAATTGTCTAAATTTTAAAAATAATTTTAAAAATTAACATCTACTCATGATTAAAGAGCCTTAGTCAATTAATTATTGAAAGGAATTTTCTTAAACCTGGTAAAATAGTATTAAAAAAATAAAATCAAAAACTTAAAATATATAGCCTTCTAAATGAGAATACTTGAAACTCATTTTTTTTAAACAAGAAAAAGACAAGTGTGTTCAAAAATCTATTTCTGGTGAACATATTATTGGAGACCCTAGCAAGTGAAATAACAGAAGTAAAAGACATGATTGTTGAAAGTGATTGAAATAGACACAATAAAATAGTTGTTATAACAAATTATATACTAATTTATATACAAGAATCAAAAATAATTGAAAGACAAATAATTAGAAATGATAAAGAGTTTAATGAGGCTCCTGAACATATAATAGGACAAGGTTATTGTCAAAGTCTTAGATTACTCTTATCAGTGGCGGGCTCATTGGTGCGTATTATGTTATTTAAAGATACTTAAATAAATGTAGTCTACTTGTTGGCCAATGATTCAAATGTGCCAAGATCCAAGAATCATAATTAATTTTTGTGCAACTGAGTCCCAAAATAGGATGGGGAATCACTTTAGCAAACCAAACCACTACCTAATATGTTGTCAAAGAGTAATAAGTGTCACATTGAATCTTGGTGATACCCCATAAATCAACTTTGCTTATTTCTAGACCTGACACTATGAGGTAAGAGAGGTTTGTGAGAAGTGCCAAGAGTCAAGCACATTTGTTGTATACAGGACATCAAAGTATCTATTGATTCCATCATTCAATAGAAAACAATCAAACAATTATTCAGCACAAAGGAAACAAAAAGAAATTGTCTTGAACTTGTTACACAAGCATCCATTATAAACAATGATAATTAAGAAAAACTTTAAACTGGAAATACATTGTAAAATTTGAATGATTCCATTGTGGGGGGAAAAAAATAACAATTAGCTTCTATTTGAGTTCACTGGTTGAAGAGATATTTACTGCTTCATCATCAACTCAACTCCCATAAATTGTCCAGGGAGCTTTGTCTCTGCTTTTTTCTAGCAGATTTTAAACCTCCTCTATATTCACACAGTATCTGATACAAATATTAATCTTAGCATCAATAACTAGCATCAATAATACAACTATGCAAGTTGTATTATTTACTTGCATATTTATTCATAAGACTAAACTATTTGATGTTTGGAGTCATTCTAATACCTCCAGAAGCAATAATGATCATTTAATCAACTAATCATTGAATGATTAAACAAAAAAAATAAATTCTCAGGTTGATACCATATTTTATAAGAAACAATCTGCTGTCAATAGATGGTAGAACAATTTGCCTGTTTCTCGCATCCAAGATGGGATGTCAGGACTGATTAGTTGAGTAAATCTGGATGATGGAGTTTTGTAAAACATTTAACCACACTTTCACGTTGTCTAAAACATTGAGCCTATTTGGAAGACTAAATATTTGGTTATTTTTTTGTAATCAAAAGAAATTAGGGACACCTGGATGGCTCAGTGGCTGAGCATTTGCCTTTAGCTCGGGTCATGATCCTGGTGTCCTGGGATCGAGGCCTGAATCAGGCTCCCCACAGGGAGCCTGCTTCTCCTTCTGTCTGTGTCTCTGCCTCTCTCTGTGTGTCTCTCATGAATAAATAAATAAAATCTTAAAAAAAAAAAGAATTTATTTAGTTCAGATTTAGTCCAGAAAAGGAATGATGCAACCAATGTTAAAGCCCCAACTCTTAAAACCATTACTTGTTTTCCCATTGAATAAACTGAGAGAGATAGAGAGTCAGGTCTTACAAAAATAAGTCCAGTGTCCCTGTGTTCCCTTACTTAGAGCATCTGACTCCTCCTCCTCCCTTATTCCTCTTTTTTACTACCTCTTCTCCATTGTATTCTTCCTCTAAGCTGTTTGTCCTCATGCTAATGGACCACTTTAAAGAGTGGTTTCTCGATCATGATTATAATTTGTAATATTATGGGGTTTTTTTGTTTCTTTTCCATGTTTTATTGGTCTTTGGCCAATGTAGATAATTTGTAGAAACAATAATGATAATATTGAGTACACCAAGACGTTATACTTTCTTTCTCTAGCCTAGAGGTTTTGACAGCCTTCCAGTTACTGTCATATATAATGTTAACCTTAAGAATAGAAATGTCACCTTTAAAAATATCTCAAGGATCTAAACTGAATTCACTTTGAAACTTTATTACTGGACATAGACAAGCATGTCAAGTCCTCAATTAATAGATGAAATATTATCTCCTTTTTCAGTCTTAAATGTCTTCCAAAGCATTTCATGGCCATACAAAATAGTTGGTTGATATTTTGGGGAGTATCCATGGAAGTAATTGAGCACACTGGCTAAGTATTTTTTGCACTAATTAAATATTCCAAACTTCTATCAAGATTATTGTCACCTATTTAATGGCTCATTGAGTTTATGGGCTATGCAAGTTCTCTTTCATCAGTAGAGTTAGGACATCCATTCTTGAAATAATAAATTAAAGATCAGGCTAAAAAGATAAAAGAACATCTGAAAATTATTCACATTTCAAATTTCTGACATGGACAATTCTATTCATTGATGAGCTAAGAATTTGAGGAGCTTGGAGGATTCATTTTTCTTCAAAGATCCTACTTCCACTTTCTTATACAACTTAGGGAATTGAAAGTTATGTTGTGGGGATATTTTGTGAACTTCAATAAGGCATAAGCAGAAAAATATCTTTAATATAGTTGCTAAATCTTATCTTCAATAGAAGTCCTTATCACATGTCCATAAAAAGGTTGAAACATGGAATCATAAATATATTCCAGCATTTCTAGCACAAAAATGGAATAGAAAGTTGGCATGAGAAGTTGAGCATTATAGAGAATTCATTCACGAATTCATAATTTTAACAAATAATGAAAAGCAATGGCTATATGCTAAGGATTGTGTTGTGCACTAAGTATACACTGGATAGTAAAATGGATATAAAAGATGACTTATTGTTGCTTCCTATCTAGTTAGTAATAAAGTAAATAAATACACGATAAAAATATGTTCTGATTTTTGATAAGTGCTAAGAAGAAATAGGGGTACAGTATCATAAAGGAAGAGTAAAGGTACAGTCGTAGGTGGAGTAGTAAAGACATTTAAGCTGATGTCAAATTAAAATACTATTGAACCAGGCAAAAATTAAGGGAAGTGTGCTCAAAGTGAAGGGAATAGCCTATCCAAAGGTCCTTAGTGAGAAAGATCTTAGTGCAGTCAAGGGTCTTAAAAGTCATTATTGCTGGAGTGCATGAAAGACCAAAGAAAGAATGGCCGATGATGAGGGTGGAGGAGAGACCAAGACTTTGCCAGGTTAATCAGAACTTTGTAGACCATATTAGGTAAACTGTTGAGATTTTATTCTAAGTACAAGAAGGAGCTGTTAAAATATCAGTTGGGTTGCTGTTTGAAGAAGAGATTGGAAGAGGTCAATATCTGGACCTAGGCAAGAAATAGTTTGATTATTGTTTGTGATCACTAAGTATGAAATGCTGGTGGTCTGAATATATTGGATTCAGGGGAGATGAAGACACATGGAAAAACTTGTGATTGGTTTTTGAAGAAAAAAGAATAGGAATTGGTTATATGTGGGGTAGGAGAGTATTTGACAGAAGTGGTAAATGGGAGATGTTTTTTCAAAGATTTTGTTTATGTATTCATGAGAGACACAGAGAGTGGCAGAGACATAAGCAGAGGGAGAAGTAGGCTCCCAAAGGGACTCGACCCCAGGACCCTGAGATAATGACCTGAGCTTAAGGCAGATGCTCAAACACTGAGCCACCCAGGTGCCCCAATGGGGGATTTTTTTTTACTGAGCTAGAGAAATTGATTTGGGGTGTGTGTTTGCATATGTATGGGGGAGCATTCTGGATGCCAAGGAGGCAACTGAGTCTATAGTTCTGAAGCGCACATAAGATTATTACCCTGAAAATTATTAGAATATAAGTGATCTTTGAAACAAGAATAGCAGAGCTCATTCAGACAGAAAATCTAGAGAAAGAAAGGAAATTATCTAGAATGAAGCCTGAGTGAGGAATGCCAGCATTTCAGGAGTAAAGGAAATGAGCCCATAAAGAAAAGAGAAAAAGCACAGACACAGAAGTTGGAAAGAAAGTCACCGTCAGGCAGGGAATCACAGTCAAAGGAACAATTGCCATCTGAAGGCAAGAGGGGATGGGAGTCGTAGCACAAGTCAAAACTTTGGTCTTTCGCATATGATTTTCTCATTTCTAACAGGAAATAAAGGTCTATTGAGGGTATGGATGAAAGAAAGGTTTTGAATCAGTGAAATGGTATGTCACGTTATACTTTCTTTTCAATGTAGTATGAGTCAGAACCTTCAGATTTGAAAAATAGAGGCACCTGGGTGGCTCAGTGGTTCAGCATCTGCCTTTGGCTCAGGTCATGATCCAAGGGTCCTGGGATTAAATCCCGTATCAGGCTCCCCACAGAGAGCCTGCTTCTTCCTCTGCCTATGTCTCTGCCTCGCTCTCTGTGTCTCTCTTGAATAAATAAATAAAATCTTTAAAAAGAAAAGATTTGGAACATAGGGGACAACAGGAGTACAAAAATGGGAAAGGATAATGTATCATAGAGAGAAAATATTAGTCTTGATAAGAAGAAAACAATTCTACTAGAAAAGTATAATAGGATTGATGGACAGCATAGCTTTAATATAGTCTGTATAATGCTTTCCAATTTATGAAACACATTCATGCCCAAAGTTTATTTGTTCTGTAAACACCAATGAGAATCAATTTTAATTAATGTTCATTATAGCTCATGGGGTACATAAGCCAAGTAGTATTATCTACAAAAAATTGGCTCAGAAACTATCTACTTCAGTGGAAGTGGTTTTGCTACCATATGACAGGATAGAGGTTCCAATCCAGATTTTCAGACTCAGAATTCAATGGCTTACTCCCCACCAAGGCATACTACTCAGATTATGTTTAACTGGGCAGCCCCCGTGGCCCAGTGGTTTAGTGTTGCCTTTAGCCCAGGGTGTGATCCTGGAGGCCCGGGATTGAGTTGCACCTTGGCCTCCCTGCATGGAGCCTGCTTCTCTCCCTCTGACTCTGTCTCTGCCTCTCTTTCTCTCTGTGCCTCTCATGAATAAATAAATAAAATCTTTTTAAAAAATTATGTTTAACTTTAAATGGTGACAATAACAAAGCCTAGATACTTTAGTCTCCTATTAAATACTCGGTTATAATGATTAAAGACAAAAAGATCCAAACTAGTCATTTGAAATATACTAGCTTTATCACATATTATGTAATCCATGCAGATTCAATGCTGGGACACAGCTCTGCACAGCTGTGAGCAAACTGTTGCATGAGATCATACTTTGAGAGTGACATGAATGGTCAAGGCATCTGAACAACCAATTTAGTTGATTTTGTTCCACAAATTCAATGATTGGTCATTGGGCTGAACTGACCAGAAGGCACTATCATGCAAACGCAGTGAATTTTGTTTTTGTAGAAGATGCAAGCTATGCATCAGAAGCTGTCTTAACTATGTCAGATCGCTTGAGTAGTTCTCTGCCACTGAAATGACAAGACATTTTAAATCAGCCCTGTATGAAGAATATGGTGATTTTAGAGAGATAAAGTTAATATCTGGGTTTTCTCATCTGCATCAGTGAGGCCTGTTCAGTTGCAAACAACAGAAAGTAATCCTGATTTAAAAAAAAAAAAAGAAAAAAGAAAAGAAGAGATAAGAGAAGAGAAAAGAAAAGAGAAATGAAGAGAAAAGAAAAGAAATTGACCCTGACTAAATTATTCCGAAAAGAAATTCATGTAAAAGTGTTAAATAAGTCATATCAGTTAAGGTATGAGAACTGAATGAGCATCAAAGACATAGCGCACTTATGAACTAATCAGTGCTATAGCCTGAATTGCTGGGGCTGGATTGGACCAGGGTAGTTCCTCAACAGTTAGTTTTCTGTGTTTCTGAGTGTGTGTGTGTAAGGATGATTAATTTTATTCCTACTATTCCTACTACAGTACTACTAATCACAATATTGGTATATCACACATAATGAGATCCTACTCTATGGTACTAAGTGTTCTATGTGCTCATACAAACCTAGGAATTAGGAGTAGGCATGTCTCCATTTACCACAAGAAGAAACTACAGCTCAGAGAGATTGGCTTTCTGCAAAATGATTAGCAGGTGGCAAAATTGGAAACTCAGTCTACATAAAGTCCAAACTATGTTCTTTTTAAACATTTTTTAATTTATTTATTTACGAGAGAGAGCATGAGTGGGTGGCAGGGGCAGAGGGAGATGGATAAGCAGACCCTCCCTGAGCTGGAAGCCCCACTCTGGACTTGATCCCCAGACCCTGGGATCATGACTTAAGCAGAAGTCAGATGTTTAACTGAATGAATCACCTAGGCACCCCATGTGTTCTTAACTTCTATTCTAAATAGTTCATTGTGTCAATTTAAAATAATGATCTCTCTGGTCAGTTAATACCATTTAAGGAAGCATACCCTATAGAATAATTTTATTTTTTTTTCAAGTTTTTCCTCTAGTCATTTCCTTTAGGCCGCCTATAAGCCTGTGTGAATATATGCTTATGATTAAAAATCCAATACATCTGATTTTCAACTTCCACTTAAATTATACTACACACATATCACCAAGGAAAATAAGAAAGTAACTATAAGGAAAAGAGGAAAAGTATTCTAAGATATGCTACCAAAGTGTGAGTGAAACTCAGCTAAGACTGGGTAATATACTCATTATGTTTTGATAGCAGCAGAATGTCACTTCCCTTGTGACATGAAAATTATAGACACCATTTTAGAAGCAAAAGACCTCTGAAAGAACTTTTCATTTCCAGAAAGTTACCAATGCCACCATGCCGCACTAGAAATGGAAAGCACAGATTCTGTAATGACTGTGAATTTTGGAAAGATAAAAAGTAAAATAATAAAATAAATAAATAAATAAATAAATAAATAAATAAATAAATAGTAAAGAGAGAAATTAACAGGGGCAAATGCAACCATCAGACTCATCATGATCAAAATCAGGTACTCAAAATTTTGACCAAAAGAATGTTGGCATTGGAGGATACTGTTGGAAGCTCTTGTAAAAAAGGAGATGTCTTCACTGTACTACTTGTAAAACACCAATGTTCCACTGTTTATATTTAGCTTCTGGTGCAGATAGGAAGGGAAGATACAAAATGTTTCTCACTGTAAATTAATTTATCTATTTCCAGCAAAAAAAAACAAAAAACAAAAACAAAAAAAAGATAAAAACCCAGGAGTTCAGATTTCTGGGTAGGCAGAGACACAAGTATATTAATTTCCTTAAGGTAAGATATATAGAAAGACCTTCCCGTGTTTTGCTTTTGGTTGTTATTTATTTGTTTTCAAAATAGACTATTTAGCAGAATACAATTTGACTGATAGGAAGAATCTATGTAGTTATATTCATTACATTCAGTTAAAAATATTGTTTCCGTTTGTCACCAACTGATGATCCAAATTAAGATGGAAGAGGCTTACCTCCAAAATAAAAGTTATTTACATTTCTATCTCTCACTCAAAATAAATACATACCTTCTGTCTGTATAATATGCAAACTAGAATCATTTAAATGAGGAAGAAAAGTAGACCTGCTGAAAATAATGTTTTGAAAAGTTTTTTGGGAAGTGGTCACAGCCTCTTGGGAACCCTCTGAACCACAGCTCAAATAAATGAGAGCATTGTCACCTCACGGGGACTCCTAATCAGGCCATCTTTGTTCTGCAGCTCATATTTTAACTAGAAGTTTCTTCCAATACCTGCACATACTCTTCTATTCATATGTAAATTGAATTAAAGCCATTATTCTTTCTTCCCCACAATCTGCTTTTAAAGTAATAATAAAATTTATGCAAGAGTGCCAGGAGAGGTGGAGGCTAATGGATGCGGGTGGGTTCTGACTTTGCACCAAACTCCCCCACCCCTCGGCTGTCTTGAAGGAGAAGCTATGCCTTTCCTTCCCCCAGGGATCTATTTGAACATGAAGGGGTTATCACTGAAGCCGTTATTGGCTTTAGACATTTCCACTGATGTGACATTTGGATTCCAATGGCAGTTTTATGGCTCCCTAGACATCTGCGATAGGGGAGGAGGTGTGTAGATGGTCCTGCTCCCAGTCAGGAGAGGGAAGAGAGAGTCCTTTGGTCAGAAGAGGACAGGGAACCACACACCTTGGATTCAACTCCTGGCTTTGCTGGTCACCTGCTGGATGCCTTGAAAGAGCCACACGAGATTACCAGGGCCTCTTTTTCTTCTGTGTGCAGATTAATTGTCTGTGGCAAATGCTGTGTGCAAATTTCAAGGGCAATTGAGTCCTGTATGCTTTCCTATTGCTCCTCTTTTGTTTATTTTCACCTCCCGCCTTCCCCCGCCTCCTTCTCTTCCTCCCTCCTTCTCTCTCTCTCTCTCCTTCTCTCTCTCCCTCTCTCCCTCTTTCCTTTATAAGGGCATAATATGCCAAATTTATGGGCAGTTAAGTTGTAGTTGTTTATACCCCAAGCAAAGTAGGGCAACTCAAAAGCACTTTAAAACCATCAATTATAAACATATCCATGATATCTAATGTCTCAAGGGAGTAACCTAATTCTGCCTTGATGGCGTCATTTTATGTGGATGCTTCTTCCTATTACTACAAGAATGTTGTCATTACCAGTTTAAACCAAACAGGATATCCCACGTTTATGTGCCTTAGTTTCTCAATCTGCGAAGAGATGAGGAAATAAAGCCACCTTTACAGAGTGTTTCAATTCTTAAAGAAAGGAAAAGGTTAATACTACAATTTTTATAACTACAGAATATCTACAGCTCCTGCTTATAATGTGCCCCAGGTTGTGTTCCCTATTTAAAACAATAAGTTGTAAGTATATTTATTAAATAACTTGAATTTTAAAGAATTAAAAAAAGAACAAAAACATTAAAAAGAAAGAACTTGAACAAACTATTTTCTCTCATAGAGCTTTGTGTCAAGAGGCCTATTTTGGATCAGACAATTGCTGTTAAATGCATTTTGTCAACTAATAAATGTGATTTTTGAGAAAGTTACCCTCCTGTAAGCCTTTCGTTCTCTCCTCCCTCAAATGAGGTGGTGGTGATGGGAGGAGGGATTTACCTAGTAGGATAGGGGGACAGATGAGTAGATAACACATGGAAAATCCAGCCTCCATCAGGGGCTCAGAAAACAGGGACAGTCATTATTCACAACCTCTCAAAAGTTCCTTTAATTTCAGGAAAACCGTGTGCTGGGGCATCTGGGTGGCTCAGTGGTTGAGCCTTTGGCTCAGGTGATGATTCCAGAGCCCTGGGATCAAGTCCCTCATCAGGCTCCTCACAGGGAGCCAGCTTCTCCCTCTGCCTATATCTCTGCCTCTTTCTCAGTCTCTCATGAATAAATAAATAAATAAAATGTTAAAGAAAAAAAAAAGGAAGACGTGTGCTGAGAACCACTTAGAATCATATTGAACACAGGCTGGAAGAGTTCAGGGAAATTAACCAGGATCTCTGATGACACTCGGTTGGCCAAGAAAATAAATGCATATTTCCACATTTCATCCACAGTACTGCAGTCCTAAGGGCAGAAGGGTAGTGGTGGTTGTCGCACTTTTGCTCCCCTTCCAAGCCCGCTTGCCCTGTTACAAACCCCAGAGGTGGAGGAACCAACACTCCATCACAGAGGGAGGCCAAGATCCCTCCAGAACTGGGTGTGCTCCACCTGTCCATGTCCTCTTCCCGTCTTCAAAAGCTTCTACTTCAGGATTCTTAATATTATTATGTTTCTCTCTATATATATTTATTATTATATATTTATTATTATTATATCTCTCTATATATAATATGCATAGTGTCAAATTTAACAAGTGATGTTAGAGATAATAAATCCCACAATGGCTATTTCTGTTTGAAAACCATGACACAGTGTGGTGAAAGCACCAAATAGTCTGGGGTTTGTTCCTGTTTGCAAGGGCTTTTGCTTCGCATATTTTACTGTCAGTTTCTTGACATTTTTGTCAGCTTAGAACTGGAGGGCATAGGTGGTGGCGGCAGGTCTCACCACATTTTTATTCTCCATTGCATTTTCAGAGACTAGGAAAAAAAATACAATAAAACCGGGGGGCAGGCGGGGATGGGGGCGCTGAGGAAGAACAGGGAAGAGAGGTGATGGTGTCAAAGGCAGAGCAGCGTGAGAGGATGACTGTGAAAGTCAGAGGGGGAGGTTTTTCCACTGGCAGCTGGCACTCCCCATCCAAGGTGAGCCCCCCACGCCCCTGCCCCTCACCCCCTCCAAAGACTCCTGACACAGAAGTGCTGAGATTTGCTGTGAAAGACAAGACATTTTCTCATTTCCTTTTTATGCAAGGCAGACAGAAGAAAATATTTGAATCTACTTGCAAAAGAATTTTTTTCTTTCTTTTGACCCCCAGCTTCCCCCTACTACATCCCCCCCCCCAACAAACTTTGCATTTCAGGCAGTGGAGTTGTCTGCACAAAAAAAAAAGCTATTGTTTTCCTAGAGACATCAGCCCTGGCTCAAATCAGTCCTTAAGGTTTTCTACCTTTTAGAACTATAAGCTTTTTTTTTTTTTTTTTTTTTTTTTTGCCATTTAAAAAAAAAATCATGTCAAAAATATATAGAACTGCATTTAAGAAGTGATAATGTGAGAACACCTTTTTTTCTTCACCCAGCAGCTCTTGTAAACAAAGGGGGAAAGAAAGAAATGAACAGACTATCATGGGCATATATTCGATTTTGGCCGCCATAACAGTTAAATAACAATAATAATAACAGCTATATCATATATAGTTCAGAGCCATCTTCCCAAGGAACCCCACCTAAAATTTATACTAATATCTCTACATTTTATTTTTCATTTATTTTATTCTCTTTTCTCTTATTTCTCTCTATAGGAAGATATTTCCCAAACATTCATGAAGGGGGGAAAAGTGTGTTTTCTTATTAAGTAAATTTGGATAATGCATATTCCCAAAATTTACCTGAGATGGAATCCATTTTATTCATCAGAACATTTATCAATATGGAAGGGGGCACAGAGCTCTGGGGTCAATGGTCTATAATTCCAGCAACAGAGTTCTAATAGTCACCTTCTTGAGCATATTGACTGTAGGTTTTATTTAGTATATCTGATTATTTGCTTTCATTGCCAAGGAAGTTCAAGTAGTCAGCAATTTCAGGGAAGGCCAAAAGTTACTTCACAAACCATTACCAGAGTATTGTTATGGTCTCTCAGATAATAGAGCAGAGCATTGATTAAGCTAGAGAGACAAGGGTGAAAATAAATAAAATAGCTTTTAATAGCTTGCCTAGATGACCCTACTGATATTAACAATATAAACAAAGTCAGATGGAAAACATTGTTAGAAGAATTACAGTACCAGTATGTTGATGAACATCTGCCCACACATCAGTAGGATAACCTCCTATTGGCAGAATTATTGAGTCACAGGATTGCATTTTCACAAATTTGACAGATGTCACAATCCACCTTCCAAGCAGGTCACATTGATTTATACTTCCCCCAAGATCTTTCTTTATGCCTACTGTTCTTTTCTGTTAATTTTTCCCTTCATATTACTTCATTTCTCTATTGGGCTATAAATGAACTTTAGCTGATATTTGGAAAGGATTAGATCCAATCTATAGATTAATTTGGGGAACCTGACATCATTGTAGTATTGACTCTTACTCCAAAGGAGCACGAAATCACTTTTTTGCCCTTCCTAGAATTTTAGTTTTCTGTAAATGGGTTATGGATGAGTCTTCAGGTGCTTAGGCATTTTGGATATTGCCTTGTTATTTTGGATCAGAGGTTGCCTGCTGTTCTAAATAAAACTTATTGGAACTCAGCCACGCCCATCATTTACATACAGTCTACCCTGCTTAAAGTTGTGTTGTTGCAACAGAGACCATATGACCTGCAAAGCTTAAAATAGGAACCATCTGGCCCTTTACTGAAAAGTTTCTTGACTCCTACTTTAGATCATTTGTTTCCTTCCATTATATTTGCAGTATTTACTTCTACATAGAAAAATTTTTATCTATAACTTCTCATTACTAAATTCCCTTGGTTGTAGTAATTTTTGATGATTCCCCTGAGGTTTCTAGGAATGTATGATATCATACAAAAATAATTACAATTGTATTTTCATATACCCACTGTATTTACCCATTACTTTCATTTATCTAGTTCCACTGAAATAAATATAATATTTATGTATTTCTTTTATTTATATAGAGTTATGTTTATTTCTATATATATATTATACTACTTATTCCAATTTTATTAAAATACATTTTAATGAAAAAAATGGATAATGAATGTAGTCAAGTGTTTTCCCACAACCACTGAGATAATAATAAATAATGCTCTCCTTTGACCCTTGGATATGATGTGTTTTACAAATAGATTTTTCATTTTGAAGACACTGAAGATGAACTTCACTTGGTTGCAATATGTTCTTTTTTAATGACCAAGCTGAATTTTCTTTGCTAATAAGGTTTTAAGACTCTGCAGTCAGGGGCACATGAATGATTCAGTCAGTTGTGTCCGACTCTTGATTTCTGCTCAGGTCATGATCTCAGGGTCCTGAGATTGAACCCCCCAAGTCTGGCTCCATGCTCAGTGGGGAGCCTGCTTATGATTCTCTCTCTCCCCCACCCTCTGCCCTTCCCTCTTAACAGGCTCTGTCTCTCTTTCTAAAATAAATAAATATTTTTTTTAAAAAAAAAGTCTGCATCAATATTCAAAAGTAAAATATACCTGTATTTTTGTAGTTTTGTGGTTTGTAATTTTAAGATGTTAATGTCATGTTGGGTCTATAAAAATGGGTTGGCTATTTCCCTTTTCCCCATGCCTAGGATTAGTTAAGAGCATCAGAATTGTTTTTTCCTTGAATGGTTAAAAGAATGTACCTGTGAATCCATTTGGACGGTGAGGTTTCCCAGCCTATATTGCTGTAATACACCTGCCAATTTTCTACATGGCTAATGGACAAAATGCTCTGTATTTATAGGAAGGAATTTAATGACTTATTTTTATTAAAAACTATCCATTTCATTTAGACTCTCAAATGCATTTGGATAGAATATACTTAGATACTGCATTTTTTCCAGATCTGTAAGGTTTTAAAATATTTACTTTCTATGTATCCTTCATGATATTACTTATATACTTTAAGGAAATGAGGAGGAAACCAAAACAGAAGGGCATGTGATGAAAGATATGGTGGCAATACCCTAGGATGATTCTCCAAATATATTTCCCTGAGTCAGAGCTGCCTAAATATGTAGTTGGCAAAAAATAAAATTAGTAGACTCTTGTACAAAGAAAAGAATGAATTCTAAGTAATAGACAGAAAGGATACAAAGTGGAAGTTCTAAATGAGAAAGTGAAGAAGCATCTTCCAAAAATAAAGGTAATTAGACACTTAAAAATAAAAAACAAGTTTGTACAAAGAATCTCTTTGGACAGTTTCGAATCAAACCATAAAAATGGCATGGTCATGAGCTTGTTATACAGAAGGATTTTAAGCAAAGAGAATATGTGCAACGTGGAAATGAGGAGCATCCTTCACTCAAATGGGTATTATAAAAGTGAATCATTAGAAAAGAAAATGTAACCATAGCAGCCTATTGGTTCTGCAATGGTCAATATTTCTGTACTCATAATCTCTTAGGTATTTTCCAATTTAGAATCAACCTATAGACAACAGTTGAAGGGTTTCCATATAGTCTAACAGTGATTTATGTTTGCTGCAGTGTTGAAAGAAAGAGGGGTGAGGTTGATGGGGAAGACCACAGGAAAGAAAATGAAGGGCTTCCATTTTACACAGAGGGGAGCAAAGAGATGCTTTAACAAATAATAAAACATGGAATAGACATTGAAGAATGTCAGTTAAAATTATAAAATAACCAACAAAAAACAAAAATAGTAATTTGATCTACCTGTCCAATGTTGTGAAGGTAGATAGGCAGGATATGTCGTCTTTCTTGGTGAGAGATTTATGTATTTATTTTAGATAGAGTAGGGGGAGGAGCAGAGGGAGAGGGAGAGAGGAAGAATCCTGAAACAGACTCCCAGCTGAGCATGGATCCCTAGTCGGGGCTAGATCCCAGGACCCTGAGATTTGTGACCCTGAGCAGAAACCAAGAGTTGGATGTTTAACCAACTGAGCCACCCAGACACCCTTTACTTTATTCAATTTATTTATTTATTTATTTTTAATTTTATTTAATTATTTATTTATGATAGTCATACAGAGAGAGAGAGAGGCATAGACAAGGCAGAGACACAGGCAGAGGGAGAAGCAGGCTCCATGCACCGGGAGCCCGACGTGGGATTCGATCCCAGGTCTCCAGGATCGCGCCCTGGGCCAAAGGCAGGCGCCAAACCGCTGCGCCACCCAGGGATCCCCAATTTATTTATTTTAAGTAGACTCCACACGGCTGTGGAGCCCAGGGTGGGGCTTGAACTCGTAACTCTGAGATCAAGACCTAAGTTGAGATCAAGAGTGGGTGGCTCAACCTACTGAGTTACCCAGGTGCCCTGACAAGCCAAACATTTCAATGAATGTTTATTAGAGCTGTGGTGGTAGCTCTAGAAAAACTAAGAACAGAAATGAATAAGAATGGTTGCCTTTGGAAAGGAGGACTCTTGGATGGGAGAAATTTACTTCCTTTACTTGTAAGGGAGAATCTTTCCATTTTAGTTGATAATTTTTTTCTTGCCGTGTTCATATATCATTGCTGTAATAGTATGTATAAAGATGGAATTAGTTTTTAGATAATTGATCTCTTAAGATTTTTCTCCAAGACTAATAAATATACAAATGGGGACAATTCTTTGAAATCTAAAAAAATATTCAGGTTATCCTGCAGTCACTCTTTATTCAGAAAATCTGCATACTACTATGCTGACTTCTAAATCTTATTGCTGTTACAATTATAAAGTTAGTTTTCTCATTTATTTTTTGGCTTAATTAGTTCAACTTTATTCAAAGGAGCTGAAAACATATTTTATGAAACTTACTATGGTGAACATATTGTTGAGTGTATCTTGCCTTATAACACTTTGTGTTGTATGAAATGAGTCGGGTGATTTGGATGATCATCATAAAGGAGATCTAAGTTCTGGAACATTCTAATTCTCTGGAGGAACTGATATCATATTCCTTATTTAAAAAAAAAGAAGACAAAGAAAGAAAAAAGGTAGTCATTTAGCCCAGTGATTTCCAGAACCAACTGAACATTAGATTCACTTGGGTAGCTTAGAAAAAGCACAGATATTTTCGGTTCCCTCTTGGAAATGGCTGAGTAAGTCTGGGGGGAACCCTAGGAATCTCATTATTTTAAAAGATTTTGAGGCACACTCAGGTTGGGAACCACTAACTGTACTGCTCTGGTTTTCGTTTTCCTGACCTATAGGAAATGCTGAGCAAAATTAGCTCTTCAACTTTAATAAACGTGTAAGCCTCCACAACCCCTGTATCTTTTCCCCTTGACCTTGGTTTTGTTTTTTTGTTTTGTTTTTTGAGGTGTTTTTTTTTTCTTTTTCCTTCACTTAGGTATGTCCTGAACTTAATTTGATAAAAGTAAATGGACTTTCTATATAAGTGGCTTAGATGGAGTTTGTCTTTATGCTACTTTTGTAATCCAAGAAAATCTGCTCTGCTAAAACCTATAGCTGCCTGGGAAGCAGGGCCTGAGCTGCCCACTCAGCATGCTTCCCCCAGAGCTGTCAAAAGGACTGTGTGGATATGGCAAGTTGGCTATATGCACAAATACAGTGGTGTGTGAGTGTGAGCTCATCCACCAAAAACTATGTATTTTCAGTGTATACAACATGCAAAGAACAAAACTCTTGAATAACAAGGAAAAGGCAAAGTTGTCCTAAGGAAACTTTCAGTGAGAATTCCATTGTGGATAAGGGAAAGATAGCACTTAGAGTCTTGTGGCTAGTATGGTGCTTAAAGTTCTGGGTGGAGAGGAAAAGTCATGCTTTGGACTGTGACACAGAAAACTCTCTGTGGTCTCTGCTTTTGCCATTTCAGGCAATTTTTGAAATCTGGACATTGAGAGGTTACGTGGCATAAGGCTGTCACTTCAGTGGGCTCTCAGAAGCAAGCCAGCAAAAAGTTCCAGAAATGACGAGAAAATGTTATGGCCCTGACTACTTGCCCTGGTTTCAGAATTCTTTCTTCCTTGATCTTCAAAACCAAACTCCTTCTAATTAGCATGTTTACAAGATATAAGGGAGAACAGAGCTAGTTATCAAGAATTCACCTTGATGTTGGATTGTCTAACCCACAAGGGTCACTCTTTCTTTCTATCTCAAAAGGCATTAGAGGTGGAAGGCAGTGAGGGGGTGGTAAGAAGACTTTCAAGTCCTGAAAGCTGTGTGGTTAGCAGACTCAGACAAGTGAACTACTCTGAAATCACTGATCTTCAACTGGACATCACATGGGGGCTCCCGAGTTTGAACAATGACCCAAGCCTTCTGCAGTCCATTAACCACAAGCCCCCAGGCAGGTGTCTTCAGAACTATGAAGGAAAAACTAAGCATGAAAAGTGTGTTGTATGTCTTGCTTCTGTTACAGTTCTAGCTGAGACAAAGTGGGTTTTGTGGAGTCCTGTCCTCTCTTCCCTAGTGAGCTTGGAATTGGATATTAAAGGATAAAAACAAAGAGATATTTGTCTTAAAGCTTAGAGCACTGAACAAAACAGAGTGTGGGAAGCCAGTTAACCTTTCTCATGTGCTTCCAGAAAGCTGTGGTTTTGCTCTTTATATATACATACATGCTCATAGAAAACATAGCAAACACATAATATCATGCTCCTGTGTACAAGGAAATATTGACTTGATGTATGCATAACACTTCAATGTAGTTAGAAAAAAATGGTGAAGTTCATGGATTGGCTACTTCAGTAGGAAATGTTTGCTTTCTGCATAGATCAAGGTAACAAGATCCAGATTGAAGGGAAAATGTGACACTAAGAACAAAATAGCATTTATTTCTCATTGTCCCTAGTGTGTGGGGGTGAGAGGGGAGATGCCTTTTCTCTAAGTTATATAATTAGCAAAAGTACTAGTGATAGGAAAATTCTGGACAGGTTTGTGCAATTAGGAATATTTCTAAATTTTCTAAATACTTGAAATAAAAACATTATCATGACAGACTGCAAAGCAAGTTCTTACTCTACCAAGTGTTCTTCCCCTTGCCCTTATTCCTTTCCATATGCGCCCGGAGAGAGAAAAAGTAATTCAAAGACTTCCCTAATGTTTGAAATACTAGAGGCTAAGAAATTCTAAGAGAATTTAGATAAATCAAATATTCTCTTCCTTTCATTTCCTAGCATACGGAGTTTCCAGGAGTGGTACAAAGGGGACCCGTGTGCTAAATACACTATGGACCTCCTTATCCTCATTCAGTTGTGGGGATCAGCATTTTCAGAAACCAATAATTCTTGCAAAAGAACAAGCCAGAGGGAGCTGTGTGTTATTTCTTTCACATCTACGTGCAAAAAAACAGCTTTCCATAACGAAAAAAACAAAACAAAACAAAACAAAAAAAAAACAATGCAATTCTATTGCCTTGAATTGCCTTAGGTAGAAATCATCTTTTTCCCCCCCCCAAGGAGAAATTGTTAGCCACTTGTCGAGTGCAATAAATGCAGTTTTCCTGTCACTGTAATTTGTTCCCAGTCCTCACTTGAAAGGCCTAAAGCTTGTGTATTTCAGGAATGTCCTCCTCTCCACCCGCCCCCAGAACATTGCCCTACCCCTCACCCCACTTAGCCATGGGAACATTACAGATGATTAAATGAAGTTTATATGTGATGGCAAGATATTATATTTACAGCCTTTTGAACTTTCTTCTACAGCACCCTTAGGTCATATGAGAACATCCACACAGGGACTCTGAAGAACAATAACTGAAGCCCTTTCTCCTCTTTGTTCTACCACTTTCCCAACAACAAGAAGTTCAGGGTTATGATGTGTGAGCTTCCATCACCTGTCGGCTGCAGGTTTCAGCAGCTGTTACCAAAGCAGGTTGCCTGTTCCTCACGAGGTCTGTAAAGACCTGACAGCTGACAGTCATAGTATGTACAAGTTATCATGGCCATTAAGGTTTGGGCTCCATAAGTAGAGAAACCATTGATACACCATTTTCCCCATGCCAGGCCCCATACTTAAAAATCCTTTACATTTTCTGTGTAATCTTTTCAATAAGATGCGAAGTAGGCTGGCATGCAAATAGCTATCCACACTTGGTAGGTAAGAACCAGTAATTTCTCTCTGTTGGTAAGAAATGATGGGTAAATGTAGGTGGATGACCACCTACTTTGCACACTGTTGAAAAGATTATATGAAAAAATGTGAGTACACTTTTTTTATATGAAAGCTGTGAGTACAGTATGCTTGGGTGTGCAATTCTAGTTATAATACGCATTAAGACTGTACACATTTTCTTGCTGCTACAGCACAAACCACCACAAAATTAAGGAATTAGAACAATCTCCATTTATTACTTCAGTTCTGTCGGTCAGAAATCTGACCAGGGCTCACCTGGGTTCTCTGCTCAGTGTCAAACAAGGTGGAAATCAACATGTCATTTAGGGCTGATTTCTCATGTGGGACTCAGGATCTTCTTAAAAAAAAAAAAAAAAAAGAAAGCAAAAAGAAAAAGAAAACAGAAAAAGATTTATGGTTTTATTTATTTTAGACAGAGAGAAAGAGAGAGAGAGCATGCACAAATGAGCATGGGGGGATGGGCAGAGGATGAGAGACAGAGAGAGAGAGAGAGAGAGAGAGAGAGAGAGAGAGAAAATCTCAAGGAGACTCCCTGCTGAGTGAAGAGTAGACACGGGGCTTAATCTTAAGACCCTGAGATCATTTGAGCCAAAATCAATGGAGAGAGACTTAACCAACTGAGACCAGGCACCTCTGGAACTCAGGATTTCTAAGCTTATTCAAGTGATTGACATAATTCAGTTCACTGTGGCAGGAGGGTTTATGGTGATTGTTTCTTTAAGGCCAGGAAGAGATGATCTGTTCTTCCTTGTCTCCGTGAGAGCTCATCTAATTACGTCAGTCTCACTCAGTATACTCTCCATTTGAAGGGACTCAACATCAACTGATTAGGGACCTTAATTACATCTGTAAAATCTCTTTTGCTTTATATCAGAACGTACTCATGGGAATGATATTCCATTATGTTTAGTGGTCATGCTCACAATTAAATGGATGGAGATTTTAAAGAACACATACACTGGAGGCCAGAATCTTGGCATCCATCTTAGAATCCTGCATCGTCATACAAAGGGTGTTACCACTTTTTTTTATCCCCTTTTGTCATAATGTGGACATTGATGGGCAGAACTGCAGGCTGTTTTATTTTTTAAAATATTTAATAAGTTGCAGTTAAATTGTCAAAGGCAAACTAAAAATATTCAGCTTTGTGAAAATGTATTATTTGCATCTTATTTTTATTGGTATCTTTTAATTTTATAGATATTTTAAATATTTTGAAAAA
The DNA here is from genome assembly GCF_048418805.1 of Vulpes vulpes. Classification (NCBI taxonomy): domain Eukaryota; kingdom Metazoa; phylum Chordata; class Mammalia; order Carnivora; family Canidae; genus Vulpes; species Vulpes vulpes. The sequence goes on along the minus strand of NC_132793.1, from coordinate 93,290,033 downwards.
TAACTTTTTAAAAGTACACATAAAGAATAATTCTAATTGGCTGAGGTTTTTTTTGTTTTTTTTTTTTTTTGTTTTTTTTTTTAGTACTTTCTTGATTCATGTTTGTGGGGTGAGAAAATCTGCTGTGGGCCCACAGTGTCCCTGCATGTCTTTGCTGAGTGTACTAAACCACAAAAGCTGAGTGTCCTCACCCTGAGGTGGTTCCATAGCTAATCACGTAACTAATTACATAGGTTAAGTTGACCACAACATGACTCCCCTGAGTCTGTTCACCTCTCAGGGGTATTAAGTGAGGCTACTCACCTTTTGATATATTGTTAGTCATTTGAATAACCTTTAAATGAATAACAGGCAGACTTGCCCGATTTAATAAATGGGCAAAAGACTTGAATAGCCACTTGACAAATGAGCCATGGTCCTTTCCCTGGGGATAAGCTAGGATTGATTAAGAAAACTAACTTCACAACACCAAATCCCACTAATTTGGGCTCCATCAAAATGCAGTTTAGAATTCTAGCTAACAGGGTACTTGGGTGACTCAGTGGTTGAGTGTATGTTTTTGGCTCAGGGCATGATCCTGGGGTTCTGGGATGGAGTCCCTCATCAGGCTCCCTGCAGGGAGCCTGCTTCTCCCTCTGCCTATGTCTCTGCCTCTCTCTGTGTGTGTCTCTCATGAATAAATAAATAAAATCTTAAAAAAAAAATTCCAGAGGACAAGAGTGCAGACACCCAACCAGACTTCAGTCTTCTCAGGAGATGATGAATCCACCAAGGTAAGAAGTAGGAGAGAACATGGAAGAACTAGTATAACTTGAAGATGCACCAATTGTCCCATCAAAGAGTTCTCTTTTAAAAAGGTGGGGGTGACATTAGTTAGCAAAATGCATAGATAAATCCAGAGAAAAATAAGATCATTTTTTAAAAGATTTTATTTATTCATTTGATAGAGAAAGAGAGAGCGAGCACAAGTGGGGAAGGGCATTGGGAGATAATCTCAAGCAGATTCTGCACTAAGCAGAGAGCCAGGTACAGAGCTGAATTCCAGGACCCCAGGATCATAAACTGAGCTGAAAGTGAACACTCAACCAACTGAGCCACCCAAGAGCCCCAAGACCATTTTAAAATATGTTTATGCCCTACCCTGCCAATTTGATTAAATAACTTGGTCCTCTATTGAATTACTTACACCTGTGACATTATTACCACAACCCAAAGAAGAAAAAGAATGTGACAAAATAAGCTAAGCAGTAAATCTAAAAGATCAAACTAACAATCATATATAAACAAACAAAAATTAAAAAACTGGTTTTAAAAATCAGTTTTTCCTCCCTTCCAATGGGACTTCAGACACTTTTCCAATATGTCACTTAAATATTTTTGCTTTTTTATGCAGTAATTTTCCCCGGGTAATAAAATGTTGATGACTTTGGCGTCCGAAGAGTAGATATGTTTGTAGCAATTTATACAAACTATAGTGTGAAGAAGATTAAAGAAAGTCAATTGTAAATGAAAACTTCACTCCTAAAACTTCTTCCATACTACATACAATCACCATGGGGTTAAAAAAAACCAAAAACCAAAAACCTCTCCTTTCCCACAAAGACAGCCACTTTCCCAATGTCCCTTTCTCAATCAAGTTAAGAAACAAAGCCCTCTTGGGTAAATCATTGCAATGCTAATGAAATCCAGACAGGCAACTTGAAACTTGAAACAGAAAAAACAAAATTATCCAATGGAAATCATTTATTAGCAGTCCCTGGTTCATTGAAACTAACAAAATGTGGAAGAAACATGACCTGAATGTGTCACGGATGATAATGATCTTATGCCTGTGCTGTGCTTTCTTCCCAGATGGATCCAAAACACTTTTCTGAGTTTCCTGAGGGGTGGGAAATAGGCAGTTGACCATTAGTACAAATTAATAACTTCTGGGATAACTAACAACATAGGTTAACAACTAGATTCATTGTTATCCAAGAGTTATAAGAAACTCAACACAACTCTAGCTGCAACCTGCTTCCTCAAGAGGTATTGAAGAAAGTAAATGACCCATTAGCAATCCATGTTCACCCCAGACCTAACATTTGCCTTTAGAACTAATCACAAAATAATGAAGAATTCGTATTGCCTCTCATATAGATAGTTTACTTGTGTTTATCTATTTTAGTCTTTCCAGAATTGCACTCACAAGTATTAAATCATCCCAGAGTGAATCAAGTAAGCAGAAGCTACCTCATGGACTTTACTGTTCTGTATAAATGCTGGCCAGTGGCTGCTCTGGCCTTGCCCTCTCTCTCTCTCTCTCTCTCTCTCTCTCTCTCACACACACACACACACACACACACACACACACACACAGTTACAGAATTAATCTCAGAAAGAAGTTTAAGCTTGGAAAAGATATTGGGGCAATGAGAAAGAAGAGAAAAAAAAAAAAGACTTACTGTAGAGTTAGAAGACAATCTCTGGAGAAAAGGCTGTCTTTGCCCACTCAACATTTATCCAATCAACTTTTGAGAACATGTACCAATTGCTTTGTGGAAAATACTTCATCAGGGCATGATCTGAAGTCTGATGAGACTATGTTAATCAGGCACTCTGCTTGCCCTTAGCAGAGAGGCAGGTACATATAATTTTGGCCAACTGAGCACCTTCTCTTCAGAATTTAAACTGTGAATAGAGGAGCAGAAAGATTCAGTGTTTGAGGTCATTTATTCCAGCAATAGTATGTGGACAAGTCTGTTGAGTTCTATCTCCATCATTTATAAAAAATGTACCTGGGGCACCTGGGTGGCTCAGTGGTTGAGCATCTGCCTTTGGCTCATGGTGTGATCCAGAGGTCCTGGGATCGAGCCCCACATTGGGCTCCCTGCAGAGAGACTGCTTCTCCCTTTGTCTATGTCTCTGCCTTTCCCTCTATGTCTCTCATGAATGAAAAAATAAAAAATTTAAAAAGCTTTACAAAATGTGCCCAAATATTTCACTTCAAGTTTCCATTCTAAGAGGCATTTATTTTAAGTAGACCTTTTAATTGAAATATAATAAATATACAGAAAATGCACAAATCATAAACATAATTTGATGAAACTTTATAAGTAAAGCTATGTGTCCACCATTCATTAGATACTCAACTTAGTTACAAGGAGTGTGATCCAGTTGCTGTGGCATTATCTAGGAGCTGGTCAGAAATGCAGACTCTTAGGTGGCACCCATACCAATGGAATCAGAATCTGCATTTCAACAAGATTTCCAAAGAGTTCCATATGCACACCGAAGTTTGCTAAGTGTAGACAGAGAATATGACCAGCTATCTAGAAATCTCCCTTATTAATTTACTCAATCATTAGGCCCTCAAAAATAACCACTTTTCTGACTAACCCTCAATTAGTTTTGTCAGTTCTTAAAATTTTTATAAATTCTTCTAAAATCTATAAATTCTTCTAAAAATTTCTATAAATTGATTCATGCTATGAATTTTGGGAAACTGTCTTCTTTTCATCTACATTATATTTGAAAATCCTTCCGCCCCATTGTATGTGGAAATTTGTTCTCATTTTATTGCTGAATGAACCTACCACATCTTATCTATTCCACTGTTGATAATTATCTGGATTGTTTTCATGTGGGAGCTATTATGAATAATTCTGGTATGATCAGGCCTTTGGAGGACATGTTTATGTATCTGTTGGGTGAATTTTGAAGATTAGAATGGCAAGGTCATGGAAGATGTGCCCTAGGAAATACTGACAAAGTGGTTGTCCCAATGAACACTCCACTATCAGAGTGTGAGAATTCCGTTTGTCCTACCATCCACTAGACGTGCTCTTCATCCATTGGTACTATCAGATGTTTGCTCATTGTTTGATAGTTTGATGGTTGGTTTAACAATTCTGCTGATTGTGTATTGATCTCACATTGTCATTTTAATTTGTATTTCCCTGTTGATTGGAGCTATTGAGCACATGTTCTTATTTTTTGGCCATTTGGATATCTTCTTTTGTGAAGTGACTGTTAGAGTCTTCTGTCCAATCATTGAACCAGGTTCATCCATCATTTTCCTTTTGAATTGTAGAATTTCTAAAGAATTCTATAATCTCTAAATAAGACTTTTGTCAGATATGTTTTTCTCTATCTTCCTCCACTTTGCAACTTGGATTGATATGCAAACTTTTAAAATTTTAATAAAATGCATTTGTCAAAAAAACAAAACAAACAAACAAACAAACAAACAAACAAAAAAACCATTTGTCAATCCTTTCCTATTTGGTTAGTTCACAAAATAATTCTGTTTACAAAATAGTGGCCTATCTAACTCTAATCTGATTTCCCTTTTCAGTAGTGGGAGATAGGGGGGGAAAAAAGGCAAAACAAAACTGGAAGGTGATAATCCATCCAATTTGGGAATGTGACATGTTGCCCTGAAAGGTATGCTTTTTGCTTACACTAATATTATTTGTAGGAATATGAAATTTCTTTTGTTATAATCTCTAATGACACAATGGATATTTTTTACTCAGATACCTCTAATCCAAAAAGCAATACACAATCACCCTGTCTAAATTACAGAACTATAAGTCAAATCTGCTGTGTTTCTATTACAAACTGCTTACCAAACCATGGTTTCATCAAGCCGAGAGCAACTCTGGTCAGCAGAGACAAGAAATTAATGCTCATGGATTTCTTACCAGAAATTGTCCTTTACCCACATTATACTTTTTGTTTAAGATTTTATTCATTTATTCATGAGAGACACAGAGAGAGAGGTAGAGACATAGGCACAGGGGGAACAGGCTGCCCAAGGGGAACCTGATGCAGGACCCCAGGATCATGCCCTGAGCCAAAGGCAGGTGCTCAACCACTGAGCCACCCAGGTGCCCCCCCCCACTATACTTTAACAATAAAATTGAACAATTGCTAATACAAAATAATCGATGGCCAGTTTTACCTGTCAAGTGTAAAATAGTCTAATTACTAGATGATCCAAACAAGCACATCATTTTACCTGTATTTCTTGTGTAACAACACTTCTTATCAAATCTTTATTATGCACCTGCAGCCACCGAGGTAAAGACTTTTCCCTAATGGGATCATATGACATTAGGAGGATGTTGATGACATGGAAGAGAAAAAGTTGCACCATCTCTCTGCTAAGAAAAGAAGTAATATTAAGAACCAAAAGTGCGGCCATGTCATCATCAAAATGGCAGGCTTTCTTTTCCCTACTGCATACTCACTTAGAAAAGACATAATTTATTGTGGCAGCAGTGTAGAAAACAGGAACTGTGTATTGTGTATTAAGAACCATTTCATGCAGGACACTTTAGAATATTATTTTATTTAATTTGACATCGAAACTGACACAAAGAGTAGTGTTAGTATTATTTTACATATGAAGCAACTGGGACTTAGAGAAAGTTAAATGAACAGTATGGCCCAAATTCCACAGCCAGTAGAGATCCACCTGACCCAAAGGGCATGGCTTCTGCTTTCATCACACTTTCTCTTCCAGTTGGGAGATTTTCTCAACTGGATTGAGACCCTTTCCCAGGGAGGCTGGCAACTCCACCTCCACGACTGCCTACTCTCCTAGCAGAGCATTCACATCAGTCCATTCAGCACAGCTGCCAAAACCCATGGAGGAATCACAAGTGTCAGCAAAATTCAGAGCATGTCTGGTGGGACTGAGGAGCTACAAAGAAAGTCCTTATGCTGTATACCTTCTCTGTGCAGCTTGTTGCACGTCTAGACCTATTTCTCGGGTTTTCTCCCTCTACCTTCAAGGCTCTAGCCTTTCCAGGCTTCATCATTTGATTTGCTTATGGAAAAATTTTCCATCTCATTAGCTGTATTCAACTGGAATCTCTAGGACAAAACATCCTTTGTTCAATAAGGAATTAAGTTAAGACTGTAAGAGCTTTTAAACCTTAGATGGTCCTGGAACACTGGTTTTAATAATTATGTCCTGTGTGAAAAATGAACACACCTGGACTACACCAGACCATACTTCATAAAGAGTCCTATTGTAGTTTGCACTGTCTTTGTATAAAAATGAATCATAATATGGAGTGTGAAATAGTGGGAGGAGGGGATTATAGTGGAAACAACATGGGCTTTGCCATCAGATCACCACCCAGCTCTAGGCCTGCCTTCACTTGTTGTGGGACCTCAGGAACATCACCCAAGGTGTCCAACTTTGTTTCTGTACCTCTGCATGGTGACAGGATACCACAAAGCCATCAAGAGGATAAGACTATAAAAATACTATGCTGGAAGGTGCTGTTGTTGTTGTCATCATTTGGGTTTTTTTTTTTTTATCTTTTTAAAACCAAAATTCCTTCAGATAAGCACCCATAGTGTCAAGACACTATACAAACATGTGAAATCTTGCCATCTCCAGATATTAATGAAGCAAAATTGGCAGCACAGAGAATCAAGTGCTGGACAAGAAATGGTCAGGGGAGCCTGAGACGAATGTTATATAGAAAGCCAGACATTGAAGTAAGCATTAGGATGAGAAGTCAAGCCAGTTCTGGGAGAGGATAGAAGACCACAAGTTACCAAATCCCAAATTCAGGAACTGGGAGCAAAGTGAAAAGTCCAACTTATGAAGGAATTTAAATAGAAACTCTATAGGTTTGGTAACCAACAAGGAGCAGTCTCCTCTCTCTGACTGTACTTAGAAGCCCAAGCAGCAGACCCAAAGTCAAGACTTGGGCATTGCCCCAGAAGCAGAGCAACAACGTGGAACAGTGTGTGGAACTACAAGCTGAATCTCTAGGTGCTTTCTCCAGGGTCATTCAGAACAAGCATGGTTTTTTCTAAGTATTTTAAGAAATCTATTCTGTATCCAGTGAGCAGTCTTCCCCAAGTCAACATTCCTACTTTATCTAACTGGGTATCATTTTATGATTTTTGAGTAGCCATTATGGTCACTTTCTTCTGAACATATGATTTATCAATTGCTATATTTAAATGAAGGAACAGGGGATCCCTGGGTGGCTCAGTGGCTTGGCGCCTGCCTTCAGCTCAGGGCGTGATCCTGGAGACCTGGGATCGAGTCCCACATCAGGCTCCCTGTATGGAGCCCGCTTCTCCCTCTGCCTGTGTCTCTGCCTCTCTCTCTCTCTCTCTCTGTCTCTCATGAGTAAATAAATAAAATCTTTAAAAAAAAAAAAAAGAGAAGGAACATGACCACAGTAATATTTATTCTTCTGTGCTCTGGAGGCTTTACTTCTGGAAACTCAAAATTGCTTGGGCAAAAGGGGACAACTTAGATGACAAGGTCGGCCCTGCCCACCCCCATCTGCTGCTAAGGTCTATCTCTAACCTGAATCTGTGCACTGGCATGTTTGTGGATCTCAAGGTCAAACTTCATTTACTTCTGTAAAACAGAGTCTGAACGATTTTAAAAGGTCTTCCTCTAAGGAGGGGAAAAAAGACTACTGTCCCGCTAATACTCCTTGTATCTAATCTTTATATTCAGGTTGCCAGATCTCTGCCTAGGCTCATTAATTTACTTAATTATTAGATTCTAGAAATAATTGAACCCTCAATTTAAAAAGCCTCAGGGCATAGCTCAATAAAAACTTGCATTGAAATATCAATGAACATCTGCAATAATAACAAAAATAAAATCTATCAGCATGAAACTGCATACTTTGCCCATGACTTTGTCTGGACAGACCAATTTATAAGATTGGTTTAGCCTCCTTCTGTAAAATAACTTTCTTAGAGCTCTCTCAGGCCTGGCAGACATGGGTTTAAGAGCCTGGTTTCCATAGACATGTGCTGCCTCTGATACCTTAAGAAAGATACAAGGTAAGAGTTGGGTTTGTTGACGGGGAGGCACTGATTTATACATTGTGTACTTTGGAGGTTACAGCTTACAGTATCACAAGTCCTAGGTGGGTCACATAACTTATCTGGGCCATAATTTCTAAATTTTATTTTATTTTATTTTATTTTATTTTATTTTATTTTATTTTATTTTTAAGATTTTATTTATATATTCATGAGAAACACAGAGATCGAGAGAGAGAGGCAGAGGCACAGGCAGAGGGAGAAGCAGGCTCCATGCAGGGAGCCCGATGTGGACTCGATCCCAGGTCTCCAGGATCAGGCCCTGGACTGAATGCGGCGCTAAACCATTGAGCCACCGGGGCTGCCCAATTTCTAAATTTTAAGATAAACTTATTGGAATAGAGACTTTCCAGCTCAAATCTTCTCTGAGTCTATAAGAAGGGGAGCAGATGAGTTAACAGCATTACTAACCGCACAGAATTCTATTGACATTTTATACCTTGGATATTATTCACTGCAAGCCAGCTATCTGATGTGTTTTCCAAACTTCCGAATCACATTGCCATTAGCACTTTTATATTCATTTAGAAACCATGGGCCCAAAGTGATTTATGGAATTTTTAAAACATGGAGAAGATGTGATCCCTGCCCTTGATGTACTTACAGCACAACTTTTGTTTTGCAGTACACTCAGTTATAATAACAGACTCCTTCTCCATATGCAGAAATATCTCCCAGAAATAATTAGCTGCAGACACAAAACAATTAGGTGGTTGCAACCTCATAAACTGCGGTTGTTAGTTAATTGGCTCATATTCACATTGTGATATTTGCATCTACCACCTTACCACCTGCAAAATTTCAGCTCGCAAAAATAGAAGCAAGGTTTCAAAAGCATGGCCTGGCAAGTGTAGTCTAAATAGTCAATGTGACCCACATTTTCTATGGGCATCTTAATAGCACTCAAAAATATTCAAGCATATGGAAATATAAAACGTTAATCTCTGGACTACAGACTCTTTAGGAGAATAATGAATACCTGGGGCTTTGGAGCAACACCCAGACCTCACCTTTGTTTTCTGTCCAGGCCTCTTTCCTCTGCGGGTTCATCTCCTCAGGCTTCCTACACCTGAGGGCATCAGGTCATATTTTCTTTTGAGTTCTTTGACAAATGAGGACACCTCTCCTGTGGTAGAGCCTGTGCATGATAAGCAGAGTGCATATCAGTAAAGTGTATTTGCTTTGAGTGTGGTGTTTTCCCCTCTTCCTCAACTTCTGAACTGAATAATTCACTCTCCCAAGTTCTCCCTAGGGATTGAGTGTAACTTTAGCACCCCACGCACAAGGTAGTGGTGTTCTTTCTTTATTAATCTCTGACCTCAAATTTGGAGCCAGAATCCCACCACTTAGTTCTAACCAATTGAAGTAACCAGACCAGACGCTCCAGATACTGAGAGTGACTCTGCCCTTGATCAACCTTCAGCCAGGCTCCTCTGAGCGCTTTCTCCACTAGGCTTGAATCTTGGTTTACAAAAAGTTGAACAAAGCATCAAATGTAGCTCCTACCAACTCAAGGCCATGTCCCTAAGATGACCTTAGTCCCCTTAAAGTGCCTGTCTGAGAGAACTCTAGACTCACCTAGGGGAAAGTACTGTGTGTTCCAGCCAGCTTCCAAGGACAGGGGCCCTGTGTCCCAGCATCCTTGGGGGTTCGGGAGGAGGCGGGAGGCATAACTTTGATAAGCAGCAGTTACAAACCTGGGTGGGTTTCACAGGGACCCACCTCACTTTAGGCTTTCAATCTAATCTTTCACTTCCCTGATCTGAGGCCCCATATACCCCTTTCTATTCCCTATTCTGTCTTTAAAACACTCATTATCCCTGTACACCTTGCACTTGAGTTCAGTTTATATTGAACTTTCTTGCCTATCACAATCATTTATTATTGATTAAAACCTGTCCTTGAGGGATCCCTGGGTGGCGCAGCGGTTTGGCGCCTGCCTTTGGCCCAGGGCGCGATCCTGGAGACCCGGGATCGAATCCCACGTCGGGCTCCCGGTGCGTGGAGCCTGCTTCTCCCTCTGCCTGTGTCTCTGCCTCTCTCTCTCTCTCTCTGTATGACTATCATAAAATAAATAATAATAAAAAAAAAATATTAAAAAAAAAAAAAAAAAAAACCTGTCCTTGGCTGCCTGGGTGGCTCAGATGGCTAAGCATCTGCCTTCCGCTCAGGTCATGATCCTAGGGTCCTGAGATTGAGCCCAACATGGAGCTCCCTACTCTGTGAGGAGTCTGCTTTTACCTCTCCCTCTCCCTTTGCTTCTCCCTCTGATTCATGCTCTCTCTCTCTCTCAAATAAATAAAGAAAATCTTTAAATAAATAAATAAATAAATAAATAAATAAATAAATAAATAAAACCCGTCCTTATCACTTTTCCCAGTGTTCAGCTTTATCCTTTTTTTTAAATAATAAATTTATTTTTTATTGGTGTTCAATTTGCCAACATACAGAATAACACCCAGTGCTCATCCCATCAAGTGCGCCCCTCAGTGCCCGCCACCCAGTCCCCCCCACCCCCCGCCCTCCTCCCCTTCCACCACCCTTAGTTCATTTCCCAGAGTTAGGAGTCTTCCATGTTCTGTCTCCCTTTCTGATATTTCCTACCCATTTCTTCTCCCTTCCCCTCTATTCCTTTTCACTATTATTCATATTCCCCAAATGAATGAGACCATATAATGTTTGTCCTTCTCCGATTGACTTATTTCACTCAGCATAACACCCTCCAGTTCCAACCACGTTGAAGCAAATGGTGGGTATTTGTCATTTCTAATGCCTGAGTAATATTCCATTGTATACATAAACCACATCTTCTTTATCCATTCATCTTTCGATGGACACCAAGGCTCCACCCACAGTTTGGCTATTGTGGACATTGCTGCTAGAAACATCGGGGTGCAGGTGTCCTGGTGTTTCATTGCATCTGTATCTTTGGGGTAAATCCCCAGCAGTGCAATTGCTGGGTCGTAGGGCAGGTCTATTTTTAACTCTTTGAGGAACCTCCACACAGTTTTCCTGAGTGGCTGCACCAGTTCACATTCCCACCAACAGTGTAAGAGGGTTCCCTTTTCTCCGCATCCTCTCCAACATTTGTTGTTTCCTGCCTTGTTAATTTTCCCCATTCTCACTGGTGTGAGGTGGTATCTCATTGTGGTTTTGATTTGTATTTCCCTGATGGCAAGTGATGCAGAGCATTTTCTCATGTGCGTGTTGGCCATGTCTACATCTTCCTCTGGCTTTGTTTATCTTTAACAATACCTACTTCAATGCCCCAGGGCACATGATGTCCAGAAAATGGAAACAGTTACCAAAGAGATGTCTTAGCCAAGAGTCTTTTGGACTGGCATCACCTCAAACATGCCTGGCTTTAGAGTTACTAACTTCATGTCTCAAATCCATAGTGACCTGGTATGAAAGTGGCTGCATCAGGAATACAAAATCCTAAATTTTTCCAGAGAGATTTTCAGCTTGGAATCAGTGTCCATCGAAGGAGGGGAGCTTGGCCTCTTTGAGAAACACAGGGACTACCAACTTTTTTCCTATGTGTTTCCTCTGTGGAGCTGCCTGGTGTTGGTTCCAAACCCCTTGGGCTTGTTTAAACTGCTGAGGTGGGTGTTTTCAACACCTATTTGTTCTGCAAATTGTTGGCTCCTAGTCATCGACTTTTGCTAGCCCTGATAACATCAGATTACAGCTGTGCTGGGTTGAGAATTCAAGCTACTTATCAGAAACCTGGCAGCTTTGTGAGGCCTTGATACATGATGAAGTTCATTTCAAAGGAGGAGGAGGAGGAAAAAGAGGAGACAAAAGGATGGGGGTTCAGAATAAAGGGAGCAGGAAAAGTTTGGGAAAAGAGAAGGAGGGAGGAAAGGAGAAAAAAATTCAAGTCTGACTTTGTAGATCTCCCTAATCAGCAAGCCTGGGCTGCGTTTTTTGTTTTTTGTTTTTGTTTTGTTTTTTTGGTATTCACAAAGCAGTGTGTTGGGGGAAGGAGGAGAAAAAGAAAAGAAATAAGAAAGAAAAGGAACAAGAAGTCACTCTGATTATCAGAGAATGCCAATATGGACCAAGTCAGATGCAGAGGGAATAGATGAAAGCCCAGTGCAGAGCAGTATGCCACAGCTAGTATCAAAACAGAATTCAGAAGAGAAGACCTGGATAGCTATCCTGTTACTCCAACACAGGTTCTGTTTACCCTTTACTGACCAGAAAACACTCTTTGTTGACACAGAATACGTGCTGCCTTGAGATGCTAGCAGATGCATACCATACCCATTTCTTCATCGCAGGACCAACATTGTTCTAAATACATTATGGAAAAGATCAAAATTGGCTAGACTCTAAAGACTACAGTGAAGACATCTTTTGGATGGAGCAAACAAAAAAAGAGGATTAAGGGATGCGTGCAGAGTTAGAGAAGAAACAAGCTGAAATGCCTTCTCTCAATAACTATTTCTAGAAAAGACAATGGCAGAAATGTACTTGCCAAAGGGAAAGGTGAGTGTTGTATGGATTAAGGTTAACACAGTTCAACTTTTACAAGAGGTGAGCTCTGGTACCTACTCCCTTTATTTTTAGTATGATAACTTGGTAACTTACTGTTCATGGAAAGGGAATAACTAGGAAATAAAGTGGCACCTGAAAGTTTATAAAATGAAAGTTGAATTCTAGTTTCAGGTAGGTTCCTGACTATATGAACCTCCTTCTTCTGTCTCCCAAACACCCAATAAATGGTAGTCAAAGATTATAAGGAATAAAAATAGATATAAATCTATGAAACCATGGGCCATCAGAGAACCAGAGATTTTGCACATTTCTGGAAAAAGAAAGTACATGGTAGATGTTGTATTATAAAGCCAGCAGGGAAGATCTAGCCCAGAATGAGTGTAGAGGGGAATAATGCTGGGGACCTGCCAGACTGCCTGGCAGGCTCCAGAGAGCTTCTGGTGTTAGTCTGGGAGGAAGACATGAGCCTGAATGGGAAGGATTGTGTGAATGTTCAAGAGTGAGCTTCCCCCTCCATCCCAGCGGGCATAACTACTAGAAATCTGATGTTTACTCCAGGAAAAAAAAATCACACCATCATTCTCTAAAGGGATTGAACAAACTGTCTAGGGAACACTCGGTAGCTGGTGAAGGTTTAGGTCTGTAGAAGAAAACTACTCTTCTTGTATCTTTTATGGCTTTTTGCCCGTGACCCTAAAACAAAGATCCAATTCAAACCTGCATGCTCAGAGATTCAAAGCAAGCTTCTTCCTTCCTCATTTTTGAATAGGGACAGATTGGCATCTCCAGAAAGTTGAGGAATACCTCAGCATGGAGAAAAAGGATTTTTAAAAAGAAAAAAAGCAAATAGAATTAGAAATGGGGTCTGACAGGGCAGCGGGGTGAATAAGACAGAAAATCTTTAATAATTATCCTCAGAGAAATGTGGGAAGATACTATAGTCAATAAACAAGAACAGGTTACCATAAAAAATGAACTTTTGTTGCACCAGAAGGGTTTCCAGGAAGTTAAGATATGATTGCAGCGGGAACAAAAGAAAGAACTGACAAATCAAGATAAATATATCTCACAGAATGTGGAGCAAAGGAAAAGAGGCAAAATGTTGGAGAAAAGAAACCAGAGAGTTAACTTCCCAAGTATGATGTCTGATCAACAGTTGCATTGGAGAGAACAGAGCAAATGAGGTGGGGGAAATCATCAAATCAATAGAAGAAGAGACTTTACAGACTTCAGGGAGACATGCAGTTTCAAAATGAAAAGGCTTGTTAAGTGCCAAGCATAAGGAATGAAAATGAAGCAAAACCTACACCATGAATGTGAAATTATAGAACACCAAAGATAAAACTGTATGATTTTAAAAGTTTCCACCCTGAGGAAATAAGCTATTTAAAAAGATAGAAGGAGAAGGAGGAGGAGGGTGAAGGGGAAGAAAAGGAGAAGAAGAAAGGGAACCATTTTATTATTATTATTATTATTATTATTATTATTATTATTATATGAAATATCATGTTAGCAATAAAAGAAGCAGAGAAATTTCATACAGATTTGGTCATTATTCCTAGACTTGCAAGTGCTGAAAGTTGTCGCAAACCTTACCTTTTGAAGATCATTTTATAGGCACCTGAGTGGCTCAGTCAGTTAAGCAACTGATTCTTGATTTTGGCTCAGGTCATGATCTCAGGGTCATGGGATCGAGCCCTACGTCTAGCTCTGCACTGATTGTGGAGCCTGCTTAAGATTCTCTCCCTCTCCCTCTGCCGCTTTTGCATTGCTCATGTGTGCACATGCTCACTCTCTCCCTCTCTCTCCCTCTCAAAAAATAAAATATTTTTAAAAATAAAGATTATCTTGAAAGCAGTAAAGCAATTGGTTGTATGGTGGAGATTAAGAATTTCTCTTCTAGATTAAACCAAAAAATGGACGTGATAGCTTGCAATTGGGGGGATAAAATTACAGCAACAGCATGTATGGATTCAGAAAAATATGTCTGAAATCAGATGGAAACAAAGACAATTCTGAACAACCTTTTGAAAAAATAATTATCCTATAGATACATAAAATCAGGAAAAAAATTCTAAATTAATAAGATGTCTATGCTTTCCTACATTCTTCTACCACTGATTTACAAAATTAAATATAATAAGTAACCAATGACTATTTTATGACATATAAATGTATGTATTCGAGTTAGATCATACCCTCTGAAAAAGCTTTTCACTCAGAAAAATAGTGAAATGATTTCAAAATAGAATTATGTTATTAATATTAATAAATTAGAAATAATATGAGATCTGACAGCTATTGAAAGGTAAAAGGAGGAAATAGATAGAAAAAATATAGAAGTTTAATTATATTAAATACAACTGCAAAAAGATAAACTAAGTTGGATACATGAATTCCTCATCTATCATCATGGGAATTCAATAGCTAAATTTCAAGCAATTAAAGGAAGAAATAGAAATAGCATATTATTTAATAATTTGAAGGCAAAGGGACATCTGGGTGGCTCAGTGGTTGAGAGTCTGCCTTCGGCTCAGGGTGTGATCTCAGGGTCCTGGGATGGAGTCCCACATTGGGATCCCTGCAGGGAGCCTGCTTCTCCCTCTGCCTATGTCTCTGCCTCTCTCTGTGTCTCTCATGAATAAATAAATAAAATGTTTTAAAAAATAATAATAATTTGAAGGCAAGAACTTCTAGAATTTTAACAAAAATGAGCAGAAGTGATTGTCTCTGGGAAAGAAAGAATATATTTGGGGAATTGTGGGATTACATTTGAGTTTTCTGCATTAAAATTAAGACTGTTTAAATGTCATAGATTGTATTCAAATACGCTAGGGCATACTTACAGCCCTTATTGTAAGTCTGAGAAATAGGTATTATTGAAATTTTAGGTTTACAGAGAGAAAATGGAGACTTAGAGAAGGTATGTGATTGGCTGGATATAATGTCCTTCACAGGTGGTAGAAATGAAGCTTTTATAATCAGATTGTTCAAATGCTATTCTCTTTGGAAATCTCAAAATAAGAAGGGATACCACATAGCATTATTCCAACACTTTTCAGATTTCCTTTCAACAATGTATAGAATGTAGTTAAATCCAGGTGTTGGCAAACTTTTTTTTAAAGGCCAGATAGTAAACATTTTTTTACTCCCAGCCATGTGGTCTCTATCACAATCACTCAATTCCACCATTGCAATGCCAAAGCCACCATAGACAATACATAAGTGGTTAGTGTGGCTGGATTTGACCTGTGGACTATAGTTTGCCAATCTTCCCATCAATACATTAACTTGTTCTCTTTAATTTTTACTTTTAGTTCGACTTCTGGGGGCAGGAGTAGGAATATGTCTTCACTGAATCTAATCTGCAAACTTCCTCTAACATCTGCCATTATTATATACACATATTACTTGATGTATCTTTACCACTCATGGCTGATTTTCTTCTCCATAATTTAGCTTTGTTTTTCACAAACGGACAATTACATAGCACTTTTTATTGGAGGGGATTCAATTGACATATTCTTATTTATCAGATAAAGTTTCAGTAAAAAGACTAAATCATTGTTTTCAGTGGTCAAGAGTAACATGGATGGGGCAAAATTTCATCAGTCTAGATACTCTCTGAGGTATTTAGTGAATATTAATTAGGGTAGGGACTGGCCAGGTTATATTTATAGGACTATGTAGGCACAGAAACTGAAACAAAGCCAGGAAGGGGCTATTCATTTGATTGGTTGATGCAGTCATGATTCATTTAAGATGACAGAACTGGGCATATGAATGACCCAATAGATTCTGTAACTAGATTCTTGAAATACCATCAAAACAAAGTAGGAAAGGTCACCTACGATGTGTTAATCAATGTCTTGAGGACTGACAAACAGTCTCTTTATGGTGCTTTTCACAGAACAATCAGCTCTCACTTTCTATACAGGTTCTCTATACTAAGATTCAAATTCCTGGGTCAGAAAATCTTATTAGTATGGCCACTATCTACTCTTTGGCCAAGGAAGAACAGACACCAATCCTTCTCTACTCTTGGACTGTATGCAGTACAGCTGGGCATTTCTTCAAAGAAAAATCAAGGTGCTACCACCAGACAAATTAGGAATAAATAGATAGTGGGCAGACAAAAAAAAAAAATGATGCCTACTACAGTTTAGAATACTCACTGTCAGGGATGCTTGGGTGGCTCAGCAGTTGAGCGCCTGCCTCTGGCCTAGGGTATGAGTCCCAGGATGGAGTCCCATATCCAGCTCCCTGCATGGGGCCTGCTTCTCTCCCTGCCCATTTTTTGCCTCTCTCTGTGTGTCTCTCATGAGTAAATAAATAACATTTTAAGAATACTCACTATCAAATTTTTGGAAAGGTAAACACATTGCTCTCTTCAATAATCTCTCTGTCTCACTAGCTAAAAAGGAGGAATTTGATAGTCTTGATATCATGTAAGAGTCCCTTTCTCTCAATAGTGTTGATTTGCCTGCCTGCCTTCCTTCCTTCTTTCCTTCCTTCCTTCCTGTCTATCTCTCTGTGTCTCTTTGAAACCTTCTCTCAAGTATTCTTTTTGTTTTTCTGATCTGATTGGAAAGCTTTGTCGATGCTATGAATTTGGGGCTTTTAGATCAAGCAAGTACAGATCTCTTCCTTTATATTTTTGTATTAATTTAAAATGTCATATACTCAAATCTCCTCTTATATATCTTTGTATTAATTTAAAATAGAGAAGCAGCTGACCTAATTTTGTCTTGCATCCCAACAGATTTAAAAATATATGCACATTAGGCTGAACATACATATTAGAATTTTAGATAAAAATTGTAGACTTGTCACAATGAATGTCACTGAATTTTTTGAAGCTTGCTGTAGAAGTAACAGTATGCTGGTAACACAGTATTCAAATAAATAATGATTTGTGTATGTCTGTGGAATGCATGTTGTTGTACATAGTTACCCCACTGGGAATGGTTCAGTTCCAGAGCTCTGGCCACATAGTTTCAGGAAATGATGGAAAATACATTTCCTGGATGTTTTTCCTTTTGAATCATGTTTGGAATCCAGATTACCTGATTTGATTTGAACATAGTGGCTATATTAGAAGACAAACTGAAGACCTGTTGCACAGCCCTGAGAAAGAAGAGTTGAATCCACTCTTTAAAAAACTAAACAAAAACCCTATAATTTACTTTAAAGTCATCTTAGTTTGAACCTTGGGAGCAATTAACACATATTACATAGGAACATGTGTGCATTTATCATTATTATTAACTTTGATAATAAGAAATAACTTCTCTATCCAACCCAAATCTTATCAAAATACTTCAATTAGCTTTTATAATTTGTATCTCTAAACATGTTTTATTAAGTTGACTTTAGAACTATACTTATGTGTCAGACGATAAAGCTTAGGTTTGCACACTCCTTTGTATATCCAGTATTACTCCAAGGGTTTGCTTTAAAGTAACAGCCCCACAAGAATTTTCACCAAAAAAAGAGTTTTGCAGACTAGCAGTTTGGGTAATACATTTTTCCCCCAAATCTGCCTAAACTTTATTTATCCTATAATTTTTCAGACTTATTTATCATAACATGTTTCTTCCCAACACATACTGCTATACTAGTAAACTAATTACTGCTTACTAACACATACTGCTATACTAGTATAGCATTATATATTTTCAGAAACCAAAAATGTACACACCTACTATATGTTTGGTAATAGATGAGTAATGTTAATAATTAATCAAATTTTCTGTTTTATTTACTGAAAAATTGAAAATGTATTAATAAAATAGCTTCTTCATTTACAGGCAAAAGGAAAAAACTCATAAAAAAACATGAAGCAAAGACATGAAATGGTTTTACAATCATGCATTTTCCAAATTAAAAGAGCAGACATTAGTGATAAAGAAAATGTTGTTCAAGGTTATATGTAAAAAGATGTGACGTAGAAAATTTGGAGTGAGACTTTAACATTTCTGGAGTTCTGATCCTGGCATTCCAATTTGGGCTTAGAAGGTCGGAATAAAATAATGGAAGAAGGAAAGAAATAGGAGCCTTGCCCACTACCTCTGTCCACTTGATAGTGGTCCTTATCATTGGAGCATAAGCCTACATCCAGATCACTTAACCACAAACAAAATTGACTTGTCTGGGGCCCACAAGTACCTGGAAAAATTCTAAGTCTTGAAAAAAGGAGTGTGTAACATGTCTGGGAGTGATGGAAGTTTTGATTGAGGGTATAGCAGAAGCATTCTTGGTGGTAAAACAGATCCTTTGAGAAGTCAGTGAGGACACAAATATAAAAAGAAGTGGTGGAGTTAGAGCACCAATTAATCAATTCACTGATCAGAAGGAGCAGAACATTCCAGTTGGCTGCTGAAAAAGATCTTTGGAGGGTGAAAGGAAGCAAAAATCTACAGGAAAAAGAGGAAAGATAAAAGAAAGGCAGTGTGAAGAAAGATAGTGGAATCAGGATAGCAGAAGAGATGACAGGATTGGAGCTCCCAAAGGTGAACAACAGTTGTTCTGACATCAGAAAAGGCAAGGAATTTATTAATTGAGCATCTACTGATACTAGGTGCTAAACTGGATCATTTACTTCATGGGCATTTAATACTATCAGCAACTTTGTTGAGTATTTTAACTTTACATATGAATTCAGGTTCTTAATTGACCCAAATGTTAAGGGAATTTGCAACTCAGGCCATGTGACCTAACTGTCCACATTCAGTCTATTACAGACAAACCAGCACCCTACTTCCACCAAAGAGGAACTAGAACATCTGGCCACAACCTAAAATTGTTTTGCCTGGTTGTGCTAGCATAGGGCAGTCCACTGGAGTTCAAGTGGGATTTGAATACCCCCAAATGGGTATCTGTACTTCAATGGCTCTGAGGCAGACATTCACATGACATTTTAAAAGGATGTCAATCAATACAGTCCATGCATTTAAGGTGTAAAGTGAAGAATTATTTTACCTATCCTCACAATGAAGAAAACCTTCAATAGAATGTCAGTTGACTCTATTTGTAGATTCAGGCAATGATGTTATCAGTTTCAGAATGTTTTTCATAACAGAATTACAAAAGAAAAAAAAAAAGAGATGTAAACTACTTAAATAACCAGATGCAGGTATTTATTCAAAATGGCACATTCTCTTTTGATATCAAGTAAGATAACTTATTTTTTTATATTTTTGTCTGATATTTAAACAAAATATTTTAGGCAAAATATTTAGACAAAATTTTTGTATGAATATTTTGTAAATATTATATCTTGTAGCTCATGGACAATTTACAATAAGATAGTCCATAGGGAGGACACTTCAATTTATTTTTCTACTATTGCTATTTGTGTACAGGGTTTTGGAATCTCCCCTATCTATCCACTGTCTATAAATAAATACCTCATATGGGATAGGAAAATTTACAAAGAACAAATCTCATCTGCCATTGTGTTTTCCTTAAGGAAAACATGCTAGATGCACAAGGACCAAGTTTTTTGGAGAACAGTAAAAGCAAAGGCTGCTTTGCCTGTGACATAGATGATAGATAGATAGATAGATAGATAGATAGATAGACAGATAGATAGACAGATTTAGATAGAGAAAGACAAAGGAAGGAAAGAAAGAAAAATAAAGAAAGAAGACAAGAAAAGAGAAAAGTGAAGAGAAGGGAAGAGAAAGAAGAGAAGAGAAGAGAAGAGAAGAGAAGAGAAGAGAAGAGAAGAGAAGAGAAGAAGAGAAGGGAAGAGAGGAGACAGAGAGGAAGGGAAGGTGAGAAGGAAGGAAGGGACGGAAGGGAAGGGAAGGGAAGGGAAGGGAAGGGAAGGGAAGGGAAGGGAAGGGAAGGGAAGGGATGGGAAGGGAAGGGAAAGGAAGGGGAGAGAGAACAAAGAAGGAAGGAAGGAATAAAAGTAATGCTATGCTCTAGAAGAAGAAAACATTCTTTTAAATAACTGGCATTCACAGATTAGTGAGGGTATGCTTAAAAGGCACTGTGCTGTATGTAGCATACAGAGTAGTGACTAGCAGTCTGAAGAGGTGAGTTCTGTTCTTTGCCACAGACTTTACAGCCTTAAACAAGTCTCTTAACCTTATGCACTTCCTTTTCCAACTTGAAAATCTTAATCTACAGGAAAGTATGCTGACATGGTCTAAGCATGAGAGAATGTAGACATTTGAGAAGACCTGAAATAGTTAAAGGCATGGCCAGACTTGGGAAAGGCTTGTTGGGGCCACATGTTTTCCCAGTGTGTGACCTGCAGGCACACACCTGGGCTCGGTCAGGTTACAGCTCACTCCTTCCCACCCCCAGGTCAGGCCCTGGTTGATGATAGACCCAGGCCCCTCCTTAATTAAGTATACCAATCACCTAAAGCAACAAGAGGGTATTAGGGAATATTGGATGTCACTCAGTCTCTCTTTAGACTTCCTTTCCCTTTAATTATTTCAAAAGAAAAACACTAACTTAAAAAAAAAGAGTCAGAAATAACATTAGCAAAACCCCTTAAAGGAATAGATATCTGTAAAGATTAAGAAATGACTGCCTACAGTTCAAACTGCCCTGTATTTGCTGCTAAATTTAATGTTAGGTTGAATTTAGGCAGCTCTGTATTATCTATTTCCACTTATTTGCCCCTACTGATGCCTCATTCAGAGAACATCAATGATCAGTTACCATGTAGTTTCCTAAAAAGAAGTCTGAAAATTTTTATTTAATTTTTTTCTTAACAATCATTTTATGTTGTTGTCCCTTAAATCTAGGAGCTAGAGCATGTTTAAAAATATTACTGCTGTGTCCCTACTCAAGGAGTGCTTTTCTTCAGAAAGTTCTCTCATTTGCCAATGGTTTTGGGAATTAACTACATCAAAGAGAAAGAAGAGAGGCTTTCAGTTATCCAGTGGGAAATGCAGGCAGGTGGGACAAACTCTTTCTCCAGCTAAAAATTCGATAAGACAATTACAAGTTTATCATCTATCTCATGCAAAAATATGTCATGAGGAATTCAATATAACAGAGGTTTTGTCTTCCCTATTTTGGAAAATAAAACTCAGAAGATAAACTGATGGAATTTGTTTTGTTTTTTTAAGTTGGTCACTATGAATCTACACAAATTTCCTTTGTCTTCTCTTGCTTCATTTCATCGATGAATATTCCATCAAAACATTGCTAAATGGTGTTTATAATATCAGATCTAGAATATCACTTAACACATTTCCTTATCTGAATTTCTTATCAACTCCTTGATATCTCTCTTGTTATTAATATCCCCATGAGGAAACAAATGCTTAGTGAAGTTATGACTTGCTCAAGCCCCCAAGGTGAAACCCACTCTAATATCAAAAAGTCCATTTTCTTACTAGTATAGAATCCACAAAAGTGAAATCCGACTTCAGTAACTCCTAGAGCATTCCACTTAGTGCTTTGCCCCTTTCAATCACCTGCTTTGAGGCATCCAGTGACTTTCTATTTCCCTAGTCACTGTCAGCTAAGCCCTAGTGACTGATACATTTACCTCTGAATTTTTACCACAATGCATCATTTTTGATAGTTTCATTTCCATTCTCTATTCTTCCTCTCTTTTCAAAATGATTATCTAATCTAAATAACCACCAAATATATTATTTGGTAAATAGTATATTTACCAAAGTCATGTTTTATATCTTTACAGTTCAGCAGAATTCTCCCAAATAAAAATATTAACCTAACAAATTTACTGATTATGAGAGTTTTCAAAACACAGTGGTTTGATAATCTAGAAAAAGTAAGCCAATTCCTTCAAAGACACATTATGCCAAAATTCACTCGAGAAGAAATAGATTATCTAAATAGATCTATTCCTATTTTTTTAAAAAAATCAATAATTAATAATCTTCCTAAAGAGAAAATGCAATATCCAGATGGGCTTACTGGTGAATTCTACCAAACATTTAAGGAAGATATTATACCAGTTCTTTACAATCTTTTCAGAGAACAGAAGAGATAATACTTCATAACTCATCTAGGAGGCCAGTATTGTCCTAATACCAAAACCGGAAAAAGACATTAAAAGAAGAGAAAACTAATGACCAATATCTCCCATGAACATAGATGCAAAAATCCTCAACAAAACATGAGTAAATTGGGCAGCCCCGGTGGCGCAGCGGTTTGGCGCCGCCTGCAGCCGGGGGTGTGATCCTGGAGACCTGGGATCGAGTCCCACATTGGGCTCCCTGCATGGAGCCTGCTTCTCCCTCTGCCTGTGTCTCTGCCTCTCTCTCACTCTCTCTGAATGAATAAATAAATAAATCTTAAAAAAAAAAAACATGAGTAAATTGAAATCAAAAAAGTATAAAAAGAGTTATACATCACAATCAAGTAATGTTTATCCATGATATGCAAAACTAGTTCAAATTAGAAAATTGATTTTTTAAATCTATTCACCTCAACAGATTAAAAAGAAAATCACATTATTATATCAACAGATGTAGAAGGAGCATTTGACGAAATGCAACACTCATTAATGACAAAAATTTTAAATAAAATAGAAATTGAAAGGAACATTCTCAACTTGACAGATAATCTACAAATGAAATCTATAGCTACCTCCTTACTTAAATGTGAGAAACTCGAAGCTTTCTTGCTAAGGTTAGATATGAGACAAAGATATACACTCTCACCACTTCTTTTTGACATCATCAAGGTTTTGCTAATGCAATAAGGCAAGAAAAGGAAATAAAAGTAAACATATTGGGAAGGGAGACATAAAACTAGCTTTGTTCACAGATGACATTATTGCCTATCTAGAAAATCCAAAAGAATCAACAACAACAACAACAACAAAAACCCTCATGGAACTAATAAGCAATTATAGCAAATTTGCCTGATATAAAAGTCAACTGCTTTCCTATATACAAACAATGAACAACTGGTATTGGAACTTAAAAAGACAATATCAATGACATTAGTACACCCTAAGATGAAATTCTTAAGTATAAATTTTAAAAATATATACATGATGTAAATGAAGAAAACTACAAAACATTGGTAAATGAAATTTAAAAAACTAAATAAATGGAGGGAATCCCTAGGTGGCTCAGTGATTTGGTGCCTGCCTTAGGCCCAGGGCGTGATCCTGGAGACCTGGGATCAGGTCCCACGTTGGGCTCCCTGCATGGAGCCTGCTTATCCCTCTGCCTATGTCTCTGCCTCTCTCTCTCTCTCTCTCTCTCTCTCTCTCTCTCTCTCTCATGAATAAATAAATAAAATCTAAAAAAAAAAAAAAAACTAAATAAATGGTGACATATTCCATATTTATATATAAGAAGACTAGATATTGCCAAGCTTCTAATTCCTCCCAAATGGATCCATAGATTCAATGTAATTCCAATTAAAATTCCAGCAAGTTATTTGTGGATATTGACAAACTAATTTTAAAGTTTATATGGAAGGGGTAAAGACTCAAAATAGCCAAAACAATATTGCAGGAAGAGAACAAAGTTAGAGAACTAATATTACCTGACACACTATAAGGCTTACTATATAGCTATAGTAATCAAGAGAGTACTCAAGACATAGGCAGTAACCTCTTCAACATCAGCCTTATCAACATTTTTTTCTGTATATGTTTCCTCAGGCAAGGGAAGCGAAAGCAAAAATAAACTATTGGAATTACACCAAACTAAAAAGGTTTTTCATGACAAAGAAAACCATCAACAAAACTAAAAAAAAAAAAAAATGAAATCAATTAAATGAGAGAAGATATTGCAAATGTTAGATCTGATAAGGGGTTAATATCCAAAATACATAAAAAATTCATACAGCTCAACACCAAAACAAAAGACCAGATTATCTGATCTGGTTTTCTGGTCATCTGATTATCAGATGACCTTAATAGGCATTTTTTCAAGAAGATACAATGGCCAACAGACACATGAAAAGATGCTCAACATTATTAGTTATCAGGGAAATGCAAATCAAAACTACAATGAAATATTACCTCACATCTCTCAGAATGACTAGTATCAAAAAGACAAGAAATAACAAGTGTTGGTGAGGATGTGGAGAAAAGCGAACCCTCATGCTCTATTGGTGGGAATGTAAATGGTGCAACCACTGTGGAACACAGTATAGAGGTTCCTCAAAAAATTAAAAATGGAAATGCCATATGATTAAGTAATTCCACTACTGGGTATTTCTCAAAGAAAACAAAAATGCTAACTAGAAAAGATATATCCGACCCTATGTTATTGCAGTATTATTTACAATAGCCAAGGTAGGAAAGCAACCTAAGTCTCCATTGATAGATGAATACATAAAGAAGATATGGTATATATGTATAAAATGGAATATTAGTCATAAAAAAGGAATGAAAGCTTGCCATCTGTGACAACACAAATGGACATATAAGGTATTATAATAATTGAAATGAGTCAGAAAAAGACAAATACCACATGATTTCACATATATGTGAAATCTACATAAATACAGGGAACAAACTGGTGGTTTCTGGATTCAGGGTAGGTGGGAGATGGGTGAAATGGGTGAAAGTATTCAGAGACACAAACTTCCAGGTATAAAATAAGCCACAGGGGTGAAAAGTATAGCATGGGGAATATAGTCAATAATATTGTTAATAATGTTGTACAGTGACAGATGGTAACCACACCTACTGTGGTAAGCACTGTGTAATGTATAGAATTGTTAAATAACTATGTTGTACACCTGAAACCAATACAACATTGCATGTCAACTATATTTCAATACCCATTTTTTTAAATGGGTCACTTCTAGGCAGAAAAAAACAACAGTTTACAGTGTCACTGAGTTTTATATTCTCCACAAAAAGAATAAATTTGAAAAAAAAATGAGTACAGGAATTGAGTAAACCAAGTGCAGAAAATTATAGCTTAATATCTCCCTGATGATCTGGGTTTTTCACTGGGGTATTTTCATATATAGGGAATGACAATGAGCCAGCCACTCTCCAAAGAGAGATATAGGGTTTTTTGCCTCAACAATTAATATTGTAGCTGCAAATTAAGTTCACAGCATTTAAAGTGAACTTGTTTTTAAATCTTTCTTAGTCCTTATGATAAAAGTTACAGTTTCAGGAAACAGGTTCCGTCTATTAAACAAACTCTAAATTTCACTGGCATAATTAAAACTCATTTGAAGTAGAATTAACTTTGACATGTGGCAAGAGAGGCCAGAGCTAATCCCTATTTCTTATTACTTCCTAATGTCAAATGTGTCACGATGTGTACCCGGATGG
This sequence comes from Vulpes vulpes, assembly GCF_048418805.1. NCBI lineage: Eukaryota > Metazoa > Chordata > Mammalia > Carnivora > Canidae > Vulpes > Vulpes vulpes. Next base: position 93,264,412 of record NC_132793.1, on the reverse strand, counting down.
AGCAGGGGGACTGAGCGTTCTCCAACCACTTTGTAGACACATCTTTCCCAGATTCTGGCTTCCCCTCAAGAATGAGACCCTAGGCTGCTGACCCACTTTATACCTTCTCTTGATAATTTAGAAATGGTCCAATTTCAGCACTGGGTGGATCTTCAGAGGCCATGGAGCCCAACTTCCCCTCAGGTATAGAAGCTTTCTCTGTGTCTACAAAAAATGTCTCCAGAAGGGGAATAGGAGTATTCACATCAATTTATTTCTCTCTCTCAAAGAGTAGAACTCCCCCTATAGCCAGCAACATTTATTCCTGCCTCATGTCTTGGAAGATATTGGGAATTACCTGAACTTAAGGTAAAAATTCGAATTTACTCCTAAGAATATATATATATATATATATATATGTATGTACATATACACATAAATTGTATACATATACAGACATATGTAAATATACATATGCATATACATAAATGCATATATACATTTATAAATGTATATTTATAAATATATATATTGCCCCCAGCCAATATTGGCTGAATGAAATTTCCTGTGATTAATTTTTAAAAAATCAAAAATAATTTGTTCTTTTATCTAAAACACAAATATATGTGAAGTTCTAGTTAATAGAACTTTTCAAATTATTGGAGTCTTAGCTTTTTAAAAAATATTCATAAGTGGTTTTTCTTTCTGATTACAGAAGTATTACATGTCTACTGTAGATAATTTGGAAACATAGAAAATAGTGAAAAAGGAATAAAATTATCCAATGATATTTTCTTTTTTTTTTTTTAATTTTTTTTTTAATTTTTTTTTATTTATTTTTTTTTCCAATGATATTTTCATCAGAATTAAGTGTAACTAATATTTGAAAATTTTCTTTCATCTTCATCCCTTTCTTGTGCATATATATAGATTTTATGGAATTAGGGGCATAGGACATAGGGACATATTGTGTCACAAATGTTACCTGCTTTTTTCACTGAGAGTAATTTCATACATAATTCTTAATATCATGTCATGTCATCAAGGAGGGATATTACTGGCTGTATGTTATACAACAATAAAAATACAAGTCACCTCATTCCTGCTACATAGAAAGTAGCAACAGTTTACATCAACTGGGGAATGTTGAATTCATTAAACATTGTTAATTAAAACTTTTGGCAGGGTTGGGGGTAGAGTTAATTTCCTTCTTTATATTATACACCAAAACAAATCACTGGCAATTCAAAGTTAAATGTGAAAATTGAAAGGCAAAAATTTTCTAAACATGTAGCAAAGCATAGAACAAAAGACTATTAAATTACAATTTAAAAAATTTCTATTTAACAAAATATAAAATCTTAATCAAATTAGGAAAAATATTTGCAACATCTACAGTGGCCAATATAGGTAAATATGTAATATGTAAATATAAGTAATGCATAAAAATAATTATTATAAGATAGAGAAGGATGAATACTCTAATGAAAAATCACATTGAGGCAAATTTGAGAATGGAAAATACAAAATATTTAACTTTATTTCCAGTCAAAGATGTACCTATCACATGCCATTTTTTATTCTTTATAGATTTTCTTCACATCAAATCAAATGGTCAACTCATATTATATATATTAATAATATTGTTTATACTGTATATTTTTCTTTCAATGCATTAGATACTTGTGTTATGGGGGCACCTGGGTGGCCCAGCGGTTGAGCTTCAGCCTTCAGCTCAGGACGTGATCCCGGAGTTCTGGATCACTTCCCTGCGTGGAGCCTGCTTCTCACTCTGCCTGTGTCTCTGCCTCTCTCTCTGTGCATCTCTCATGAATAAATAAATAAATAAATAAATAAATAAATAAATAAATAAATAAAATAAAGTTGTGTTATGTTCTTGTTTACAGTTGTATGTACCCAATAACAGGCTCACGTTAGGTAAATGTAGCAGTCAACTGCTACATAACAAATCTTAAACTTTCAGTGATATATAGCAACAAGCATTTATTTTTTGTTCATACTTTCTTAGTCAGCTAGAACAGTTCAGCTTCATGTCACTAGGTTGCTGAGGTAGCCTTATCCCACCTGCAAACTGTCCCCTTCCTGGGACCAACAGGCCAGGTGGGCCACATGTCTCTTCTGAGGATGGTATAAATACAAGGAAGCATGACCAGCCCCAAAATGTCATTTCAAGTCCTTCTTGCATCATATCTTCTGACTTCACATTGGCCAAAGGAAGTCACACTGCAAAGTCCAAAACCAAAGGAAGTATACTCTACCTTTTGTGAAAGTATATTACAAAGGTATATAGCCAATAATCCTCCCCAGAATTGTATATATTTAGATATATACATATTTATATGTGTAATACTGATATGCATTTGTATATAACATAAAACAAAATGGAGATATCACTTTCATCTATCAATTATTAATAAACTTAATTACAATAGGCAATGTTAATAAGAATATGAAAAAATGAGGTTTGTATCCTTTGGCCATGAAACTAACATTATAGATACAACCCACAATAGACCCCAAAATTTATTTTCATAGGTATTAATTACAATATTATTTATATTAGAGAAAATTTTAAATAAATCTACTCTTACCCTGAGATAGCTGTTTCTTTCTTCCTGTATGTAAGTTTACCTACGAAAACCAACATTTCCCATTATTGCATGTGATGGCTTGTAACTATGGCCAAATAAAGAGAAATATACTTTTCCCTATTAAGTCTTCTATACTTATTTGAGTTCATTAACTAAAAAAGACTGATTGACTATCTAGCAAATTTTAGGAATGAATTAGTCATATTCCTTGTGCCCATGAATTGCTCCAACAGCAGAGGGCTTTGGAAAGAGTGTGAATGGATTTTAAAAAGGGCAATGGCAGATAAATATCCATGCTGCATCTTAAAAGGTCCAGATAGAAGACAACTAACTTAGCTGGAAATCAGTGCAGATCCCTCAAGAAAGGAGAGTTAAAATTTAACCTTTGAGTCTAAGTGTGATAAGAATGGGAAAGCTTACCAAGAATTCATCAGTATCAGTACCTCTGAAAATGCCAAAATTGCTTTAATGTCTGTGCCCATGGCTTTTGATTGACACCTCTACCCTACTTCTAGAAAGAGAAGTGGGTGCCGCCTTCTAGGTACGAAGCTTCCAGGAAAAATGGGAAATTGGCTTTGATAAGTGACCCAAAAGGAAAGAGTGATAGATTTCAGGCTATCTGATAAGCTATGGAAAGCCTTTTTTTTTTTTTTTTTTTTTTCCTTTTCCTTTTTTGGTGCTTATTCTGACTTCTGATTTTAGGTCCTGGTTTTAGTTTCTATTCTACAATCCCAAATAAAGTTCTACAGGAAGAAGAGAGAAGAGAGAAGGGCATGGAGGGTTTACTCACTTACCAGAGGTGGCCGGAAAAGAAACTAATTTAATAGTATTCCTTTATTGCATAGTATCCAAAATGTTAAACTCAAGGAAAACACTGTCTCCCAAAGGCCACTGTTACAGGCAGAAAGTTGTCAAGTAGGTGGCATGGCAAAAGGCCCCAGGAGATTTGTGTGCTTATATTTATTTTGTTCATCCACATATTAATTTGTTTAAAAATACTGCAGCAAATATTGGACAGCTTGACTCCTTAGTTTCTTTTAAATGGTTTGTGAGCATAAAGAAATTCCTAACACCAAAGAAACATGAACAGGGAGAGTGGTAAGCCATCTTCAAATCAAAGCCCACCCCAGGGCCCTTGCTCTTAATTGGTTAGAAACACTATTCAAGAGGCATCTGAGTGGCTCAGTGGTTGAGTGTCTGCCTTTGGCTCAGGTCATGATCCTGGGGTCCTGGGATGGAGTCCTGCATACGGAGCCTCCTCTCTCTGCCTGTGTCTCTGCCTCTCTCTGTGTGTCTGTGTGTCTCTCATGAGTAAATAAATTAAAAAAAGAAAGAAAGAAACTCTGTATTCAAGACATAGAAGTCTGCCCTCCAATCTTTTTTTCACGCAGGACTCAAAAGACCACATCAGGAATTGAACGTATCAGAAATTGTCCTTCTGCCCCAAACGTAGAAACAAATGGAGACTCGCTGAAAACAAACAACCCACTATTTCTTTTGATCACTTTTAGGCAAAGAGAAGCTTGGGGGTGGGGGGCTGGGACCACTGATTTGAACAGCATCAGCAAAAAGCAACTCATCTTTATCTGGAATTAACTACAAATTCAATTAGAATAAAAACCTTCACCTACCTCGTAGAAAGGATTTTACACAAAGAAAACCAGATGTTTCAACAGCATCGAGAGTGCTTTGCCTAGCAGCCCAAAGACTTTTCCATCTTATAAGACCAATCGCTGGTGAAAGTTACGCAGATCCAGCGTCCTTAACTCGCAAAACGGCTTCCATTTCCCGGGCTCTTTTAATTAGATTTACTTCTTTAACCAAAGTAAGATTAGGTTGAAAGAACGGTGGGGAGGCGAGGAGGGGCTCTACTGAACTCAGTGGGCAAGTTTAGAGAAGGTGAAAGTGTAAAGGGTGGAGGTCTCTTTGGGGGTTCTTTTACCTATGTATCTTTTCTTATTGATTATGAGTTTATTTGGTTGGGAAAAGATAGTAATAACATTAATCACTAGAGGTTATGCTAAGATCAACTAAATAGACCTTAGTTCTATTTTCAGCTTTGAACAGATTATAGGACAGTGGAGCATAAATGGAAAATGGAAATTTAAAACAGATACAGATGTTATGCTGCATTTTCTTCACAGGAGGGTCATTAATGTGTGGGGTGCTCTGTGAGGCAAGGTTGTAAGAGACACCAGGCTCACTCATACTACACATAGGCAATAGAGCTCTAGCTCCAAAGGAGCTCATAAAGGCTTATGTGACCTCTGCTTGGCTTATGGAAGTGTCTTAAATTTATGTTTTGGGGGGCACCTGGGTGGCTGAGTGGTTGAGTGTCTGCCTTTGGCTCAGGTCATGATCCCAGGGTCCTGGGATGGAGTCCTGCATCGGGTTCCCTGCAGGGAGCCTGTTTCTCCCTCTGCCTATGTCTCTGCCTCTCTGTCTCTCATGAATAAATAAATAAAATCTTTTTTTTTTTAATTTGGATTTTTTAAGCCTGTCTTAATTTGTATTTAACCAGAATAGAGAGCAAGCCTGGGAGTCACAGGTAAGCTTTTGCAAAAGAGACACAGTGTATTGTAAAGGCTAAAATGCAAATGGCCACTCTTTCACAGTTCCATCTGTCACTAAATTAAACCAAATAAGCCCATGGGGGGCTCAGTTTCCCTTCTTTCCACCGTATGGTGTTCAAACATGTCCTATCTTTGTTCAGACTTTTTGCATTGTGATTACAAGAGTTTCCTAAAGGCTCTTTCCAGTCTTTTTAGCTCTATTGTAGAGTAATCCATCCCCCCTATACAGTAAGAGTGATTTTCCTAAGATACAAATCTGGTGAGGAGAGCCTCTTGTTTAAAATATTTAAGGTTCCCCATCTTCTTAAGGAAAACTATGCTAGCTCCTTATTGTTTATAAAGCCTCCTCTAGTTTTCTGGATCAGCTCCTGTTTCCTGTTGCCACTCTCAATCCACTTCCATAAATGTGTTAAAGCCTTCCTTGACTCACCATTGCCCTTCCATCTATATTCAAACTTATTTAGTTAATGCCTCCTCTGTACCCAAGTACTTGTATAGGCACTGGGAACAGATTGACACACACACACACAAAGTAAATTTCCGACTTTAGGGCACTTGAATGGCTTGGTCGGTTAAGTGTCTGCTTTTGGCTGAGGTTATGACACCAGGGTCCTAGGATCAAGCCCCATGTGGGCTCCCTGCTCTGTGGGGACTCTGCTTCTCATTCTCTCTCTGCCCGCCACTCCTCTTGCTTATGCACATGCTCTCTCTCGCTCTCTCTCTCTGTCAAACAAACAAATAAAATCTTAAAAAAAAAAAAAACACTCTGACCTCATAGGCTGATCTTCTAGAGGAGGAAGAGAGACTATAAGCACATGAACCAGTAAGGACAAACGTGCATTATGAAGAGTACCATGAAGGAAAGCAAAGATGCAAAAGAAAATAAGAGTGGTGCTCAGTCCCAGTGTCAGGGAAGGTCTGTCTGCAAAACTAATGCTGGAGTTGACAAAAGCCAAGTGATGAGGAAGGAGAGGATGAAATGGCTGAGTCTAAATCACCACCTTAGATCATGCAGAATTTTGGGGCTTGGAAAACAGCTACTGACCTTTTTAAAAACTCCCTAAAGTATATTTTAATGTTCAGCTAAGAAATGCTGCTTCAAACCAAGGACTTTTATTTTCACTTGGAGTGAAGCGGGAAGCCACTGAATACGAAAGTGACATGAACTGACATATGCATTCAGTCTCCCTCTAAGTTCTGAATATAGAGAAGACGGGGCGGGGGGGGGCAAGAGTGGAAGCTGGGAGACTAAAAAGGAGCTTATTGCACTTGACGAGAGGAGAAATAAGACCTGGAATGTAGGGACGCCTGGGTGGCTCAGTAGTTGAGCGTCTGCCTTTGGCTCAGGTTGTGATCCCAGGGTCCTAGGATCGAGTCCCACATCAGGTTCCCTATAGGGTCCTGCTTCTCCCTCTGCCTATGTCTCTGCCTCTCTGTGTCTCTCATGAATAAATAAATAAATAAAATCTTTTAAAAAAAGACTTGGATTGGAGGTTTGTAGTAGACACGGTGATAAACCACATGGTCAGGTGTGAGGTCTACGTTGTAAGTGGAGACCATAGGATATCACCATCATTATATATAACGTTCCTAGTTTCTAGAACACTAGGTACACTTTTACTTATTTGTTATATCAAATTTGGCCAGAAGATTTCTTTCACTCCACACCATGGGAATTTTTTACACACTTGGCCCCTGCAGGCAACTGAGTATGCTACTTTCTCTAGGTACCCTGGAGTCTCCACAGTAAAGTGCTTCCTCCTCATGTTCCCATGCTACCCTCATGCCCTTGTGTCATGTACTGTGTTCCCATTATTACTCTCATGAATGGTTCTTCAGATTCTATTTGACTCATCTGCATAACCCTAGGGTTTAGCACAGGTCCCTGCAATTAGTGAGGGTTAGGTCATTGTTGAAGGAGTGATGAAATGAATTCATGAATTAATGAACACCTGAGGAGATAAACAAATAAACGGAATTTTTAGTAATGTAGTCTACAGGCAGAAACCAGAAAAGAGAAAAATTCCATGCAGCAAAATGCATTCCTTTATTAATTAAATATTTCCTAAGTATCCTAAATTAACATTGCTGTATGTTCTCCTTAGATCACTAATGTTTTCTCGATTGTAAAATGGTGAAAAGAAATGAAATGTAGAATGGATCACCATGACTCCTACAAAATCATCTGTCTTTCTGCAGTCTACAGGTGCAGTGTTAGGGGGTAGGGAAAGGGGGAAAGGATCACACCCCTTGGCCTAACTCTCCAACGGAAAGGAGCCAATGCAGAGGGAGCAGCCCAAAGTAGGGAGGCTATGTGCTGCTGGTAGCTCATCCTGTTGGGCCACATACAACAAGCAAGGGGCCAATGTGGAAACTTCATTTTTGTGTTTAGGGAAAGGAGAGGGAGAGGACCCTGGAATTGCAGCATGTTGAAGAAATCAGAGATAAGAGTTAGTACAGACTTTAGACTTGGAAACTCTTAAAGTATGAAACGGATATGATGAAAGATGAGGAATTTCTCCATCGCGGTGCTGCTTTAAATGTCACATACTCTGTCATGAAATTGTAAGAGCCATGCTTTTAGAAGTTTCACATAAAATGCTGCCATAGAGACACAAAGTGAGGAACACATTTAACTTAGCTTACAGCCTGGTGTACCCCTTGTGTCCAACAAACCAACAAATGCTATTCATTTTCAGGTGGTACTTGAAGAGTTAGGAAACACTTTTGGAGTTATTATTATGTTGTCATTTTATCCTGATTATAGCTAGTGAAATAAATAGGCAGGTATCATAACTCCCTTTTCCCTGACAGGGAAGTAGGCTCAGAGTAACTGACACACTTGTCCAGGGCTGTGGAAAATTCAAGTGTCAAATTTTTTTTTTTAATTTTAAGTAAGAATAGAGTAATTGAGCTGTTGATTATAAGTCATGCAGGATGTTTTTTAATTATTTTTTTATTTTAAGATAATTTTGGATTTACATGCAATTGTAAGAAATAATATAGAGTGACAGATTACCCAGTTTCCCCCAAAGGGAGCATCTTGCAAAATAATAGTATGATGTAATAAGCAGGATATATCCTTTATTTTTATTGATTTTGTATTTTATGGAAGGGGGCGCAGAGAGAGAGAGAGAGAGAGAGAGAGAGAGAGAGAGAATCTTAAGCAGGATCACACCCAGTGTAGAACCCAACACAGGGCTCAATCTCATGACTCTGAGATCATGATTTGAGCTGAAATCGACTGAGCCACTCAGGCGCCCCAACAGACAAGATAGTGACATTGATACAGTCAAGATGCAGAACATTTCTACCATCATAAGGATCTTTGATATTGCCCTTTGGTAGCCACTTCCCTCGACCCTTACCTCCTCAACACCTGCTCTCCCAGGTTTGGCAACTCTCAAACATAATTTAGAAAAATTAAGAGGAGGAGAAAAACCAATTGTATTTACCCATTTTTGCTTACTGTATTTTTCTTCCTTTGTGATGATCCCAAATTTCTTCTTTTATCATTTCTTTTCTGTTTAAAGAATTTCCTCAACCATTACTCTAGGGTAGGTCAACTGGCAATGTATCTTCTTAGTTTTCTTTTAAACGAGACTATCTTTATTTCTCTTCATTTCCAAAAAATATTTCACTGTATATTGGATTTGAGGTTGACAGTTTTTTTTTCCTTGAAAAATGTTGTGCCACTTTCTTATGACCTCTCTGATTTCTGATTTGAAACCCGTTTATGTGAATCATTTTTGCTCCTCAAAGTAAGGGTATTGTTTTGTCTTCTGTTCTCAGAAGTTTGACTATGCTGTGTCTTGGTAATGATTTCTTTGAGTTTAACCTTTTGGAGTTTACCCAGCTTCTTAAATCTGTAAGTTTATGTCTTTAGGAAGATTTCAGCCATTTTTTCTTAGAGGACATTTTTAGGCTTACTCTCTTATTTTGTTGTAGGATTCTGGTAATGTAAATGTTAGAGCTTTTGTAATTGTCCCACAAGTCCTTGAGGTTCTGTTCATTTATTTTTTCAATCTGTTTTCTTATGGTTGTTCATTTTAGGTAGTTTATATAGTGCTATCTTGCAGTTCATTGATGTTTCCCACTGTCTTCTCCATTCAGTGGTTGAGCCTATACCCAGGGATTTTATGTTTTTGTATATTTTTCAGCTCAATTTTTTTCCATTTGGTTCATTTTTATATCTTTTAATTTTTGCTGTGACTTCCTATTTCTTTGTTGAAACTGTATTTTTTTCATTAGTTCATTGGAGCATTTTTATAATAGCTACTTTAAAATCTTTGTCAGATAATTCTAACATCTGTGTTATTTTGATGTTAGCATACATTTATTGTCTTTTTTCATTCAATTTGGATTCTTCCTTGTTCTCGGTGTGATGAGTGATTTTTTATTGAATCCTGAACATTTGGGTAGCATGTTATGAGACTCTGGATCTTATTTAAACCTTCTCTTTTAACTGGCTTCCTCTGACACCATTCTGGTAGAAGAAGGGTGATGTGCTCCCTCATTACTGCCAGATGGGGGTAGAAATTCAGCTTCCCCACTTGGCTTCTGTTGACATCTGAGAGGGAGAATGTTCCTCATTACTGTTGGGTGGGGTGGCTGTTCCAGCTCCCCACTAGACCTCCAATGATATTTCCCTGTACTGGAGGGGTAGGAGTGCCTTATTACTGCTCTGCATATGACCTCCACGAACATCACAGGGGTAGGGGCTCTTTACTGTGGCAGGGATGAAAGTGCTAGCTCCCTACTCAGCCTTCTCTGACATTACCCTGTTATTTTTTGTGGTGTTTGCTAGAGTAGAGTGTTTATTGTCCAAATGTTTTATGTCTTGCTAGGTTCCCCTTTTTTCCTGGTCTTTTGGCTAGAGAAAACAGGCTTTTGTTGGGTCTCCTCTTGTCAGTGCCTATTACTATTTTTGAGTTGTTGGCTTTTTTAACTCCAGGCTTAATATATACGAGGAAAAACAAAAACTCAGAAAACTCGCCATCATGTCATTCCTTGGGTCCTCAGATGCCTGACTGGTCTGCCTTACTCTCTAAACCTTTTTGAGCCTTCTTACGTTTGTTTTATACATCATTTCCAAGATTTTCTCTGCACATAGCAGGAAGAGGGAAAAAAATGTAGGTGTTCTCCTCCTTTCAGAGGACTTTTTAAAGAACACAGGGTAAAAAAGAACAGAGGTACTGATCATAATACTATTTAATGAGAAGACAATCTGATTATTGTACTGCCACCATTAATCTGTAGGAAAAAAATTCTTTTTCCATAAGAATATGATATGGAAATCATTTTCTTATAATTAAAAATCATATTCCACTGATATGGAGGCTAAATCTTAACATTTTCATTTTAAAAAATTAACATATGAGTTACGGCAAATCTAAAAATTTACCAAAATCCTAAAGAAGCAATTCTGAATCTTTCCACTTTTTGCACTAATTATTGCCCCTGACATCTCGTGAAGCTATAGAGAGAATCTGGAAGATGGTGGCTCAGCAGTTTTTAACCTTTAATTTCCCTCTTCATATAACTGCATAATAGCACTTAGTTCAGAAGCTGTTAAGACTAATTTACATCTCCCTGCACCTATAAACTACAAAAAGGGTTCTTATTCTATGCACCAAAATAACACCATAAGTGAAGGGATCTAAGAATGTATCTAAGAATGCATCTCATGCTCATCCCAACCACAAAATCCAATCTATTTTGTTGTTGCTGGTATTTATTTTTCCACAGACTTAATGCTTCTTCCCAATGCAGAATGGCAAAAGGATCTAATGTAAATTCAATACAGAATGTTTTAATATGTGGCAGAACAACAGGGTGATGGTGAAAAGGTCAGTTAACCAATGGGTTGGTTTGTCATGATGGCACGAATGAGTTATTTTAAATGATTCTCCCACTAAATTTTCCAGATGTTTTGGACATGGGCCAGGATAATTAATATTGCTGATCCACTTGCTAGAATTAAGCTGGCAAGCTAATTCACAGAGTTAGAAATCGGAACTCTGGGTTGGGGTTGTTGGTAAGCCATGTGCATTATGTTTAAATGAAACATGCTTGTCTCATCGCTGACCCAGACCAAAAATTTGCTGAGGTACTTGAGATGATTACTCATTTTTCATCATCAGAAAGTAAATCAAAGTAGATGCCATGCTTTTGTTTGATTTTTATTCCCTAGAAAGATCTCTTTATATTCATGACAAATCTTATGTTCAACGCTTTTGTCCCTTAGAGATTTTCATTGGAAAAGTTTACAAGATAGACACTTATTTTAAGTGGAGAAAAATATAAATCTGTATAATACACACACATATATATATATATATTTCAAACAATTAAAAATAGATTCACCGACTTTGCTGAGGCATTAAAAAGATTCAAATTTTCAACTACCAACAAATTACTCACTTTATTGATATTTATGTTTTTCTTCCTTCTAGATATAGTAATGCTGCTTGAAATGCTCATGGTATGCATTTGCTTTAGGTGACTCTACCCTATAAAATCCATAGAACACACTGCGTATGCTTGCTGAGTTTGTTTTAAACTAGAAAATGTTGGGCAGCCTGGGTGGCTCAGCGGTATAGTGCTGTCTTCAGCCCAGGGCGTGATCCTGGAGACCCAGGGTTTAGTGCCACCTTGATCTTGGAGACCCGGGATGGTCCCATGTCAGGCTCCCTGCATGGAGCCTGCTTCTCCGGCTGCCTGTGTCTCTGCCTCTCTTTCTCTCTGTGTTTCTCATGAATGAATAAATAAATAAAATCTTTTAAAAATAAATAAATAAATAAATAAATAAATAAATAAATAAATAAACAGAAAATGTGCTTCCCACACCCACTTTTGGCACATAGAAAATGTCTAGACATCAGGATAAAGCAACTAAATTGGGATTAACAAAAAAAAACAAACTTGCCTTTTGGAGACAGTTTGGCACACCACCACCCTAGATTTTACACAGTCTCATTTCCCCATTCACAGACCCACTGACAAGAGGGTATTACAATTTTTGCTGACATCAGTGACCTGGCATCGCTGATTTATTCCCTGCTTGGGTTTACAGAGGAATAAACCGGTAATTAATTATATATCAGAACATGAGAATCGACCTGGCAATAATGTACAGGCTAAGAACGCTCTATTTACATATGTAGGTTATTTAAAATATGTCTTGTTAAATAAATATTTAAAATACCTCCTTATTTAGCTTATAAACTGTTTGGACTGAGGCCGCAATGTGATTCGTTGCAGAATGTTCGAAAGAGTGAAAGAGTTGCCATAGATTCTCATCTCTGCCTGACCTGCAAAATCTCCTGCCTGAGCACAGGCCAGGGCGTTCAGAAAATCTCCTTAAGGAAAACAGCATGAACTACCTATAATGCCACTGAAATATATAATATCAGTAGAAAACACGATCCTCGAAAACTCATAAAACCTACCTTTATCTTGAGAGCAGGTATGGAGAACAGAGATCTAGACATAAATTAACCACAATCAACAATGACCAGACCACCTCAGAGACAGGAGGTAAGTAGACGGGAAGTGAAACAGATGATCTTACAACAAGATGTTCTCCCCCCACCCCTCGCCCCCATTGGGGGTCATCTTCCCTGCGTAAACGTCCAGGATTCTTCTTTACAAGAGTGCACAATAGAATTCAGAACCAGAGTTTCCACCATCTCTCAAATCAATCCAGAGTCACAACTTCAGAGCAACCATAATCATAAGCACACATGTAGCAAGGCCAACAGTGCAGAGGCCAAGCCCTTTGTCCCTCGCAGGAGGACTCTGCTCAAAATCTGGCAGGGGCTGAGCCAAGTAGCCCTACGATTTGGCTTTGGGGGCCCTGAAAGTTAGCTTTTCCCTGCAGGATGGCTCTGTACCCCTGGAACGGTAGGATTTTTCTTCCAGAGCAGGTTTGTTCCCTACAGAAGCGAATGGCACGTATAGCAAGTCCCGTCCACCAGAGGGAGCAGTTCACCAGCAGAAGACGAGCGTTCCCCAAAGGAAGCCGCTGAAGGCGCCTCTTCCTCTCCATTCACACAGCTGACAACGACCCTGATTTTTATCGGAGCTGCTAGATGGGGCACTCATATGCCTACTACTGGTCTCATACGCCTAATCTCACGGTTGCGGGGTTGGGGGGCGTGTGGTACAGTGATGGAGGCATCTGCGCACCGCAGATTTTGCAGGGGGACTTGGAAATTACTCATTGTCATTTATAGAAATTCCTTGTTTGATTATAGGAAACAATTTCATTCCCTTGCTTCCACCCCAGCTCTTGTGGACGAAGCTGATAGATTTCTCAAACTACGTATTCTGTATTTGTTCTACAGCGAGGACGAATTTAGGAACCTGATCTTTAATGTGGTGTGTATGTGTGACAGACAGACAGACTCCCACAGGTCCTGAAGCCAGGCATCCAGACCACAGCTCGCTGATACCTCCAACTCCTTTCTTCTGCGAGCCCTTTGGCCTGAGCCCTGTGGCTGGGAAGGAAAACAGCTGTCAGAGAAAGGCCGGTGTTGATGATAAGCCCTTTATGCCTTTATGTGCAAGCTCAGCCTTCACCACCAGCCTGTCCAAACAAAACAGCTGTGGAACTTAGCAGACCTGCGTATGGATAGGAAACCCCAAGCCCGCTGAGGAGAAAAGACAATCTGAAGGGTATTCTAGACTTCAATGTGCCTTGCAAATGACCTCAGAATCCATGGAAGAAATTGCCATAGGAGATCCAAGATTTACTTTTAATAAGGGTCTGTTGCTTGGGTCCCTTATCTTAAACCTTCTAGACACTTCAGTTTCTATGCTTCTAATCATCCCCCTGCCATTTAAGATAGAGGCTCACAGGCAACAGAGTTGGCATCACTTGGGAACCTGTTAGAAATGCACAACCCCAGGCTTCACCCCGGACCCCCTGAGTCGGAAACTGCCTTTAACTAAACCCCTTGGTGTTCAGGGTGCATGTTGATAGTTAAAACTCTACTCACAGAGAAATCTTGGCTTTGGGTTGGGTGTGCTTTTGTTAGAATGCAGATAGGATTCAGAGATGTGTCCTTCTGAGTAGCATGCATCAGTCAAGATTAATACATGGCCTTCTGTTATATGCAACCAACCCTTGAGGCAGCAGCATGAAAAAAGAGAATTCAGTCTTTGAGGTTAACAACGAACCAAACAACAAACCTCAGCCTCCAAGCTTATCTCTGGCGTTCACAGCACTCACCTTCCTCATTGTACCTCATAGGTATTAGCTCCACTGTGAAGGCTAAGAGCACCCAAAACTTGGAAGATTCAGCTAACATTTTTCTTTCTCTTCTGAATTGAGTTTCCAATCTATGAATGTCATCCAGTGATTTGGTTATTAATTTTTTCCTTTGCAATATTCTTTTCTTTTCCTGCTAGTTGTTTGCTTGTTTTATTACTTCTGAATAAAACACGGGGAAAGAAACAGTGGCTCTCAAGTAAGCCTGTATATTTACTCATGAGTTGCTTTGTTGAATGATTTTTGAGAAGGAGAAGATTTAAAAAGCTAAAATGACCATTTGGGATATTTGGTGAAGTTCCGAGACCCGTCCTTAACACCATCATGTCAAGGCTATCAGGAGGGGACTCATTCTAGAGAAAGAAATAGAAAATACCCATTAAAAATACCTAAAAATGACGAGAGAACAAAACACTTGTTAATACCATCATGAGAGCACTGTCACAGCTGGATGGATTTAATGACAGGTATTTGTATTGCAGTATTATAACATATTGTCTATATTTCTTCAAAGACTGGGATGTAAGGAGCAGTATTCCATACTGCTCATTTTCATTCCAGTTATATTATTCTTTGGCAAATTCTGTAATGTGATATCCTGAATTTTGGCACAAACTCCTTCAAAGGTAAAGCCCACTTGGTTATCAACCGCTTGGTCACCAAGTGGGATGTCATCTCTTGTGAAGAAAAAAAGTCAGTATGGAAGCAGAGGTTTAACAGGCTAAACTCAGAGGGAAAGTGGTCTGAATTGGATGTCCCAGTTTTGCTCAGGCCTGGCAAACCAGAGTATCCAGATCCTTCATATGGAGAAGAGTTTCTACAGTCCCTCTGCAAAGACCCTGGTGAGGGTGGGAGAGATGGAGGTCCCTGGAGAACAAGAATGTAAATCCTTTGAGGTGGGGGAGAGGTTGACTTGCTGCAAGGAAACCTGTCTCCATCTTCGTCTCTGGGGAGTTTCTGACAGCTTCCCTCAAGAGCTTCTGTCCTACCATTCCAGATGGCCCTCCTCAAACTGTTTTCTTCTTTAGGCTCTCCCGCTCAGTCTTCAAAGGAAATAGCTACATTCCAAAGAAAGAATTGAAGAGATGTATACATGTCTTCTTCCAGACCCACTTCAAAGCAACCTATAGATTTAATAAAATATAAACGACATGGTTCTTTACTCCCCTTCCCTAAAACTAACCTCACTGTTTAATTCTGTAGGCCACATAATTTCTTAATATTCTATTCATATGCCAGGACATTGTGTTTAATCTATTTGAACTTCTAGACATCCAATGGGACGTTCAAAGAGAGGCAATGAGATGTCCCCTTACCCCATTTTCTGTTGCAAGATTCTGTGAGAGCTAGCAGTGGGAATGCCAAATTATCATAAGAATGTCTGATTTAGTAGAATATCATCTTGACCAGAAATGAGGATCATAGACAACAAGGGGGAGATGGTCTTCATCCGTCATTGTATTTTAGACTGGTGGCCAACAACGAAAAAGGTAACCACTACCCCCGCCCCTCCAGTCCTGGTAGGGGAACAAGGTCTCCCAGGCCTACTCTGACCTGGCTTACATAGGCTGGAAATCCAAAAGGATGAGCATCTCTGGTGCAGGGCGCTCTTGATGATTTAGATGCAAGAACTCTGTGACATGGAAGCTTTTTGCTCACAAGAACACAGATCTTTCAGTACCTCCTGGGTTTCTTAATTTTTACAACCATCATCAAGGAAGAAAAAGTTCTTTTCTTTCTTGTCAAGCATTAATATACAAGCTGAATAATTAGTATGAGTTATCACTGCTCTTGTTTTAAGCCATGTAGCCACATTCGCAAATATCAAAGTACTCTGCAAGATGAAAACAACCTCAGACATGTAGGAGTGAAGTACTGCCAACATCTAGGAGAGAAAATAAAATGTCTTTCATTCTTTCATTCCATCTCTGGACCAAATTTCTTTGGAGAGGAACTTTCACTGGCATGGGGTAAAAATATGGAAAATCTGAGTATAGTCCATAACTGGCTTTAATTGGTGTTCTTTTTGACCTTCTGAGAAAAAAGAAAAAAGAATCTAAACATTGGGAGGGTTTGGGGGACTAAGCTCTTCTCTTATCCCTGTAAGTGCTTCCAATCTGCAAAGGAAAGAGATGACTTAGAAAAAAAGAATGCTTCTCATGATCAATCTCATGGTAGAGAAGTGACTTTCCGTGGCTCAGACTGGTGCATTTCATCCCAGACTTATTTACAAAACATCTGCAGTAAGAAAGCAAGAGAAAGTTTAGAAAAATGAAGAATCCTCAGGAAGAAACAAAACAGGCATTCTTAGGAAGATTATTATCAAAGCAGAATTTTCCAATACAGGATATGTATTTCCATGTCAATTTCACCATGAAATCTTCAAGTAATAATAAACCCGCAGGAAGTGTCCCTTGCTGAATTACAATAAACAATTAACTGCTTCTAAAATAATCTTAAAATGAGGTGTCCTGGATACAAATTAGGTAAAATACTTTAAATTTAAATTAATATCTCACAGGAATGATAGATAGATAGATAGATAGATAGATAGATAGATAGATAGATAGATAGATAGATCTATACATATATCTATCTTACTTTTCAGTTTTTGGTTTTTCTACTTTTTTTATGCAAACATACTATTGAAATATACCAACAGAGGGTCTGTCAACCATAACACAGTTGATATTTGGGGCCAGATAACTAATTCTTTGTGGTGAGGGTCTGTCCTGTACACCATGAGATGATTATCAGCATCCCTAAACTCTGCCCACTGGACGCCTGCTGGGAGCATCCTCCCCCCTGCCCAGCTGTGACAAGTGAAACTATCTGCAGATGTTGCCAAATGTCCCTGGGGTCAAAATCGACCTGGGACTGAGAACCACAGCATTGCTGCTTTCCTAAACTAACACCAAACTTTCTGTGGCAAAATGTCATTCTGTGGGGCATTGTATAACAACTCTTGTGTTTTAATTATTTTATTGTTTGGCATCGTTGAGACCGAGTTGTGATCCATTTTTAAAAGAACACGTTTTAGTTTGGGTGGGTGGGTTCAGTCAGCTCCTTGAAAACATATCCCGATGGCTTCTGGTGCAATCTGCCATCAGATTTCAGACAGGTTATATAGCCCTGCAAATCTCTTGTCTCTTTGATAAAAGAATGATACTACCAGCCTTCCTTAGGAAGTAAGAGCAATTAACCCCAAAAAATAGGCTACATATTCTGACTTTGTGAAGTAGCTGGGAAAAGCAAAATCATACAAAATAGTAAGACATCAATTATACGAGAGATTACATGATTAGTATTAACTGTTAAGCATTACTGGCATAATGTACGTTTGCTCTTCTGAAAGAGTTAAAGCATGCCCCTAAACCATTTCCAAGAATTAACTTCAAAATCTGCAAGAGAACAGTACAGAACTCATCTCAAGAAATACCTTTTGTTCGATGTATACATGGTTTGAAACTCGGTTTCCAAGAGAAAATTACCCTCTCTTTTCAAACTAACCTCGGTAAATAGACATTTATGCCATCCAGTTGGAAGCGTGTTTCGGAAATGACTTTTCAGTAGAAGGCGGAACACAGGGTAGAAGTACCTGCGAGAGGATCCATTTTCGTGGGCTCACCTGTCTTCTGAGAAACAATGAAAACAAGTAATAAAGGTGAGGAGGGGGTAACCCAGAGAGAGTAGCCGCTTCGCAGCTGGCCTAAGTACTGGCCCTAATTCATTCCACCGTGCCTTGGCTGTAGCGGAGCCCAAACAGGGTGCTCTGTGATGTGTACTATGGGATACAGCAAGTAGGGCAGGAGTTGGGAACAGAACACCAACCTTACATCTTTGTGTTTATTAAGCCGTATCGCATGACGCTCACCTCCCTAAACGGTGTGCGTGGCGTGTCACGGGATACTGTGATGTGTAAAAGAAGGTAATAGAGGCAGATTCAGCCACTCACACCAACAAAGGCTTCTTTCTTCAGCCCTTTGAAAGGGTCTTTGGACACAGTTTCCTTGTGTAACAATCACTAAACCCTATTCTCTTGGAATTGTGATCCATCCTTGCTCCTGGCTACCCTTTGAGTAACTTCTCCCCTTTCACTTGTGGTCGGTGACCTATTTTACAGGACGTTCACCAAATGGTGCTCTAGTTACCTCTGAAATTAATTCTAACAAAAGCAAGGCCATCTTTGGGGAATCAAAGTGCACATGCCACATACCGGGCAGCTTTGTGCAGGGGTGTGCCCACTTATGAAAGGCTGGTAGTTATGTCTTTTTTCACATTCTGGATTGAACCTGTGCTTAAATAAATCTTTTCAAGTAAAACAAATGTGGGGAAAGAAAATAAAACTGTCTCAATCTGCAAGCTCTGATTGCCGGGTAGGATTTGATAGCCTCTTCAGAGTGAGGCCACTAGAGCCCAAAACTCGGGAAAGCAGGACATAAAAATGCAGAAAAATCTGTTCTGACTTTCACAAGAAAGGGAACCTTCACGAGGGCCAGACATTCTGTGTCCATGGACCTGTGTAAAGGACAAGATCATCTACTACTTCTAATGTCCTCATAAAATCTGACAGTTTCTACCTATTAATACCAACTGGCATTGTATCTGAGGCAGAGAGTAAGGAGCATTTTTGTTGGTCAAATAAGCAGTTGTTCTGACATTGTTCAGAGTGACTTAGATTCCAAAGCCAAATCTGACAACCAAATAATTCTGCTGTTGGTTGGAAAAATAATTAAATATATATATATATATATATATATATATATATATATGGAGCAGGAAGGCTTTTAGTTCATTTATATAACAGTGGCAATGTTAATAATTATTATTATTATTATCATCATCAAATAATAATCATGATGTACATAATAAAGGCAATAAAATATCTATCTCGGGACACCTGGGTGGCTCAGTGGTTGAGTGCCTGCTTTTGGCTCAGGTCATGATCCTAGGGTCCTGGGATCGAGTCCCACATCAGGCTCCTTATAGGGAGCCTGCTTCTCCCTCTGCCTATATTCCTGTCTCTTTCTCTGTGTCTCTCACAAATAAATAAATAAAATCTTAAAAAAAAATCTGTCTCTGTCACAATTTTAGTATTTTCTTCTGCACTGTAGGATAGATAGAGCTGGTTTAAGGACAGAACAATCTCTTGTTGGTTGCTATCTTGCCTGTGTTTGTCATGGATCAAAAGGGAGTCAGGTGAGAATGCACAGTGAGGCAAACCTATCATTTCTCCTGGATAAAACAACCCAAGGGTAGTTCTGTGGCTACGTGAGTAGTCCGTAAGATTTGTGCTCCTTCGAAATATCATCTCCAAGCAAGGGAATTTGCTGTTGAGACACCAATGAACTTTCTTCTTATTCCAATTGAATCCGTCACTGTGGGTGTATTGATTACAGTCTCTTTGCCTCAGCATGTCCTTCCTTTCCTTTTTGAAGTAATCCTCCTTGAAATTTGTTGTAAAAGATGGAATTCATCATGTTCCTTGCTTGGATCCGCTCATCTTGGAACTGAACTCTGCTTGAACACAGACGTCCCAGAGAGTCAGAATTTGAACTTCTGTTTCTGGGCTGGGAACAATATCAGTCAGACCCTGGGCTAAGAAATGATTTAGGGTTTGTGGAATCTTTGCTTTTTCTCTTTAAACTAATCTCAGAACCATACTCAACCGTAAGGTCATTGTCAACAGCTTGCTCCATTTGTCCTTCTGGAGAACCGTTCCTCCCGAGCTTGGCCAGCTACAACCTCTTCACTTTCATGTGCTGCCATGGAGCAGCCTTGGAACTTGGTCTGGCCTTGCGTTTCAGCTGACTTTATAATTTAAATATAATTGCTGATGCGCTTTCAGAAAACTTCAGGAAACTGTAAATGCTTATTTTAGTTTAGAACAGCGAGGGTATTTTCTGTTGGAAGAATGTTAGCGTGATTCCCAGAAAAATGCACATTCATCATCCTCTATAATCTAGGACTTGTTAGCAGGTTTAGTCTGGAGATAAAGTTTCATACAGTGTTTTGTCTATTTATTTTGGAGAGTCCAAAGTGCCTAAAGTGGGTTTGTGACATAATAGGTGAAAAAAGGAGCCAGAAGTCTGTTTTCTAGTCCCTAGTGTACTGTTGACTCATAAAGTAGCCATCCCTGTTCTTCCTTCATGCATTCCTTCACCACATGACTATTAGATATGAAAATATGCCCCCAGACGTCACTGGGTGCTATAGGAAGCAAATCGTAGGCAATCACTGTCCACTATTGGGAGTCCATAGCATGGCTTCTGGAATCATCCTCACAGCCCAGTGTCATACCAAGACTGGCCACTGGTGAATGGATGGTGCCTCTTGCCCCATACCACTCTACATCTTTCACCTGGCTGCAGTCAGGGTGGCCATGCTAAAGTGCACATCATGGTAGCGCTGTGTTTGCAGTATTAAGACCAAACTCCTAGGTATGGCATTCAAGGCTCCTCATTAATCTACACCTTCCCTTCAGGGCATTCTGTGTTTGGCCACTAAGAGTTCCTTCAATTGCCCTGATGTTCTCTTCTCTCACACCTTCAAGTCCTTTGAATGTTCTTCCCTATTTCTTACCCTGATACAGGGATCCATATACTTCAATATCAGTAGAGCTATGTCTTCTTACTTCAATGAACCCCTTTAGTCCTATGGGAAGGAAGATGGCCTTCTTTTCATAACTCCCTTTACCCCTAGCTTTTACCATTCTGCACTCATTAGTTTACTTGTCTCTGTTGCCACACCTACCTCCTAGAGATCGTGATCTCCTTAAAGCCAGGACTTGAATCCTATTGGTTTTTATACCCCTTCCCCATCCCATATCACTTAACAAGTATGGGAGGGAAGAAGAAAGAGAGGGAGCACGAAGGAGGTGGCTCTGGATATCTCACAAATATCATATTTGGCTTTAACAGGTCCAAATGGGACATCTCAATTTTTCCCACCCCCGTGTCCCACATACCATCATGGTCTCTCCTTGGGCTCTTCCATGTCAAGTGCTTATCTGCTTAAGCCTTATACCTGTAGGTCTTCTTGAGCCTTCCTTTCTCCTTGCACACCCAGACCCTAGTTCTATCTGTCTTCCTGTCCCAGCCGGGTGCAGACCCCTCTCTCCTTCTCCACTCTCATGTTTTCTCTTCCTAAGCTGTAGGGCTTAAGAACTTCTGACTACTAGTATGCTTCTGACACCCACATATTCTTCTTCCACTCCCCTTCAGCTAGATTCTTCTCATCTGTTGTACTTAGCTTAGCCACTACTTCCTCAGAGATTCCTCAGATCTCTGAAAAAATCAGAGATTTTTTTTCTTACTTCCCTCTCAAAGTACTTACCCTCCTTCTTGTTCCCATTCTCCTCATTAATTCTCTATGGCAGCCGATTTGGTACCTTTGCACATAGTCTTTACCACCCGGTGGCTCATTAGTTTTTCCTCACCCTTGCACATCATCATTTGGATTCTTTAATGTATTTGTCTATTTGTAACTTATCTGTCCCTCTTTTCAGAATGTATGTCCCATGTGTCCTCATGATCTCATTCATCACTGGAGGATGTTTTCAAGCTCTTCTTTCCTGCTACCTGCAACGTAATCTGCTTTCAAATGAGTCCACACAACCCTCATACAACAGTATCATTGAGAGTGGGTTTTCTTTACCTCTCTTTTTCTCACCTGATGAATAGTAGCCCCTAGGAGACATATTCGCTCACAGAATTCACTTGCTTCGGGAGGGTAGAGCTCCAATAATGTGTGCAGCTTTCTACTAGCATTCATTTATAAAATCAGATAATTCAAAAACTGTAAAAAGCCTAGAGCCTAAAGAGTAAAAATGCCCCCATAACAGAAGAGCTCATTCATATGTAAAATCAAAACAAGTAACACTCTTTCAAAGTCCACCAGGTAGAAATGATGCAGACCTTATTAACAAAGTGTTAAATTATAAAGATTCAGTATGAAGAAGGAGGAAAGCTCAACTTCTAATGGGTCTTAAAGACTTTAATGGGGGGTCCCGCTATTTAAAATTCCATAGTTCACACTAGTGAAAGCAATGGTGACTATTTGAAACTTTTCCAATTGGCTTTGCCTTTTATTCTAATTCATGAGAAAACATTAGTGTTAAAATTATCAAAAAAATATATTATTGTTGATTTGAAACCATATCTCAAATGGGTGTGGGGTACTAAAGACAGAGCATTTTTATTTATCAAGATTTCTTGCGTTTAGCCGGGGAAGGGTTCTGGGCTTTCAGACTGTGAGGTTTTGCTACATGTGGGTCCTGTGTAAATAGATCTGGTTGTACTTCATTTCCAGCTGTTGGTGCTTAACAAAACTAAGATGCTCTTGAGAACACCAGATGGTCCAATCATGGAAGTGTAAAGAGGGGATCTCCTTTGGGGTTTTTAGTGCCCATTAAAAGTTTACCTATCCCCCTTTTGTATGCTAAATTTCCATCATCACAATACATTCAAAATAGGATCGGAATTGTTTCTCATTGGCATATTTCAGGAGAGGGTAACAAGTCTTAACTTTTTATTTATTAACTGATATGTGTTCTGGGGCATTTTTCTCTTTGGAAACAGCGGCTTTTGACAGTCTTTGGATTCTCCCATTTAAAGAAAAAAAAAGAATGTTTTTAAAAGCATTTTAGACCTCATGATTTTATGATGAATTCATGAGACAACAATTCAGATTGAATATTAGAAAAATATTCCAGCTGGGAAATAACACCTCAAGGGAAGAGGGAGAAGTCTCACTGCTTGAGTCAGACTGGTTTGGATGAAATTTGGGTGGGGGAAGGAACAGGGAGACCAAGCCAAAGGGAATTGGCTCTGCATAACCCCAAATGGTCTTTCCATCTCTAATATCTGAGTTTTTGACTCTTGTGGGACTTTCAACCCATAAAATGTGCCCTTTTTTTGTCCCTGGTAATGGCCTAATGAAATAAACACTCATAAATATATACAGAGTTCCTAAAGATAAGATCTGAATATCAGCCTCCTCTCTCTCTCTCTCTCTCTCTCTCTCTCCCACCCTCTCACTCTTTCTCTTACCAGGCAGTGGATATTTTACCATCATGTGATCTCTTTAAGGTTCCCCCCCCCAAATCCTAACTGAAAATCAGAACTCTTAACAATTTAATTCTTTTTAAAATTTTTTCAAGATTTATTTATTTATTTGAGAGACAAGGAGAAAGAGCATGCAGACACACACGTGTAAGTAGAGGGAGGCACAGAGGGAGAGAATCCCAAGCCGATTCCCTGCTGTAGTGGAGGCTTATACAAGGCTAATCCCACAACCTGTGAGATCGTGACCTGAGCCACCTAGGTGCTCCAACATTTGATTCCTTTAAATGTTCTGATGCCTAAGTAACTGGAGCTAGGTCATTAGGAAGAAGGAAGAATTCCATATTGGGGTTGTCAGAAAGGCTTTGCTTAAAGAAGCAGGGCTGAAAAAGGGAAATGTGTAACCATGAGAAACAAAGGGTGTGGACATTCTGGACAATGCCAGTCAGCTTGAGGAAAAGGGAAGGCAGCTTGAGAATTTTCTATGGCATTACTTATTACCCTGGATTTAAATTCTCTTTTCTGGTGTCCACCACTAGGCTCTATGTGCATAGTGGATATTGCTATTAACTCTTGCCTTTTCTAGTGCCTGATGCATTTCTTTCCATAGCATGACATACATCTTTGGGCGTGTTGACCATGCCCATTGTGTGAATGAATGTCCTTCAGAGCTCTTCCACCTCCAGAATCTCTCCAAGCTTCTGCTCTCCGCTCTCCCTCCCACTTCTGTCTCTATAGGACAAATCCTTTTTCATTATGATCCCCTTTTTTCCAATTTCTGCTCTCCTGGGCTGTCTTCCTGTGCTTCTTGCTTCACCCCATGCAATGTCAGAATGCACAAGATTCCCCTTTCTGGCACTTGAGTTTTTTGCATCATTGTCGTTTATCACACTCCTATAGCTATTCTTACCCGGAGTTTACCAACCAATGTGTTTCCACATACTGGCCCTCAAGCTGCCGAGTCATCCTGGCTGTAATATTGGCTTTACTAATATATCTATCAGCATAGCATTCAGTTACTTCTTGCTCACAGTTACATAGTAAAGAGTCCGAAAATATAACCCCATGCCTTAAATAGTTTCCCTTACTCTCAGTAGAAGACCTCACTGCCAATGTATTGAAGACAGTGACTGCCTAGTTTAGACACTATCATCCTACCATTTCCTCTTCACTGGTCTTCTTCTTCCAGCAAATCTGCTACTACAAGGCACTCCAAGAAATCTGCACCCCGTAATCAAATAAGTTTAGAAATGATGACATGCCATGTCCATATTTGGGATATTATACAAGACAAATCCAGCCAATTAAAAATGATAAAGAACCCTGTTCCACATAGTTTAACTTAGAATTCACTAAATGTTTTTGAATGTAGAACTCTATTTTTTTTCCATTGAATAACACCTATTAATACAACAAAATCTTGAGTTATGGAACACACTTCAGAATACTGCCTTAGCTCATAACATATCTGAGTCTGTATTATTAAATAAATTAATTAAACAAGTTAAGCCCTTTATAATGTTGATAACCCTTAAAATTTTGTCTTTTTATCTCTCCTTCCTTTGACCACAATGCTTATTGAGATAGGTCTTGGTCTCTAACCCCATTCATATAATTCTCTTCACTTTATATAGTTATCACTTGCCTGTAGACATCCCATTGGTAGCTCTCAAACTCTGTCCTAAGTA
The DNA here is from genome assembly GCF_048418805.1 of Vulpes vulpes. Taxonomy (NCBI): domain Eukaryota; kingdom Metazoa; phylum Chordata; class Mammalia; order Carnivora; family Canidae; genus Vulpes; species Vulpes vulpes. The sequence continues at coordinate 93,239,224 of NC_132793.1, read as the reverse complement.
ATAATGATCTATTTCTGACTATGTGCTTGAAATCTCCACTGGGTGACCTTTTGCAGCATCAAGGTAAATATGTTTATTACCCAACTCATCATTGTGACCAACTCCCACCCTGAACCTGATCTCAGTTGGCAGTGCCAGGGTCTTCTCTGTCCCAACATTGATCATCTGAATGGAATAGGGAAAAGTAGAAATGAGTGTTTTCTTTCAAATAAGATATACCTGCAGTTCAATTCAGGCTGTGATTTACTAATCATTTCAGCTTTAAGATCTTCATCTATAAAATAATGGCAAGAATAAATAACACCTACAGAGTCCTCATGAGCTTAGTGAGTGTTTCATGAATGCAATGTCTTATAAAGGGAAAACCTTTTGAAATGTCTTATAGATCCATTTTTTTCTTTGCATTCCTCTTCCATTCCTGATTTAGACTCTGATAATGACTTCATGGTCCCAATATTTGTTTGTAGGACTTTAATATCTCCCTTCCCTCCATATTTATATGCACAGTTTTAGTTTTAGTGCTTATATATAAAATATACATATAGAATTATGCACAATTATATTGTTGTACTGTAACAATAATATCCTTAGAGGAAAACAAGAAGACATTTCTATGATATATAGTCTTTCTATCATATAGTGAGAAAGTTATTGATAATTTAACAGGGCATTTGGAGTCATAATTTGACTTAAACTAAACTAAATATTTGGAAAAATGGGTTCTTTAAAATAGAGTTTTGCTAAGTGCATTTCCTATTGTCTCCTGGGAACTGAAAAGGCTGAGAAATGTACTTTAAGATAAGAGTACATCATCCTGTCAATACTACTGATTGTTTTACCAACTCAACATTTAGATACATGGACAACACCCAAAACAGGAGAGAGACAAAAATGACAGTGGCTGAGAGATATAAAATTTCCTCTAACTTCACAACTTGGCACTTTAAAAATATTTATAATTTACAAGAATAAACAATGAGGTAATCGTCCATAGGGTTCCCTGTGGCCAGTTTGGACTTAAAACAGTGGTGGGTCATTCTCAAATATCTAAAGTTCAGATTCAGTTTGGATCATGACCAAGGCATTCAAAAGAATAGACGAAGTTTTTCAAACCACTGGAGATTGGAAATGTGAGCTGGAAATCTCATGGCATTCTTGATTCCTCTGGTTTAGGCAGAAATGAGAAAATAAGTTTAAGTTAAACATTTTACATTCCTAAAAAATAAAAGGATGGGTGTCCAAATATGGACTTTATAGTACTCATTAAGCACGCTCCCTTTCCAAATTTCATCATCATTTTTATAAAATAATCTTCATGATCTGTGTTAATTTAATGTTAATGGATCCATTTTTTTGGATAGTAAACAATAGGAGAAATCACACAGTTACCAAATAGTCTTTCAATAGAATGATTCAGCTGATCCCTCAATTTTAGAAGTCACTTGAAATGCATCTCCACCATCTTATTTTTGTCTTTCTGCTCTTAAAAACAAAAGCATACTTTTCTCAGTTCTATATAGTTATTTAAAGTGCTGTGCCCTATTGGGAGGGAAATCACACCTCATTTGGTTTAGGTACATTAAGGTTGGGTCTACACAACTGGAGATGAAATGGAGCAAGACTGAAAAATATAGTTAGCCTGATTTTCTGGAAAATGTGGATGTGGTGTCATTGGGGCAATAGTAGGGATGGCACCTCCAGGTCTAGCCTATTTATCTTGATGGTGAAAATGAGCCGTGGCAAGTCAAATCAACTGAAATCTTTTGGGTTTGACATTGATTAGCTGAAATGGTTAAAATATGCAATATAACACTTTCCATCATGTAAATCACAAACAGAAAATTCCAGTGGTTCTCAAGGACAGAAAGACTAATCAGCTTCAAAAGGTATATTAAGATCATCTCATCTAGGCCTCCACTTGTCCTAAGTTTAAAAACATGTGCCCTAACCTTGGAGCTCATTACTCTTTCTATGTCATTATGGTTTTATTTAATCGGAAGCAGCTCAGGAAGGAGCTATGACATACTTATCACTGCAACCTATAAACAGGCAGAATGGTTTCTCAATAGCTACCCCTTTTTGTCTGACTAAGCGCAACTGTTCCTTGCACATAGTAGGTAAACATAAGTAAATTGGTATTGAATTTGATGTATTTCTTTTGGGCAACATAATTCAGGCTTAAAAAAAAAACTGATGAGGAAGGAAAATGCCACAGTGAAATCACATACTTTAACTGTTTTTGTGATTGTTTCTTCCCACCCTAGCCCATCCCCAATTCAAATACTTGTACACAGGAGTTAAGGGAAGATGGGAAGTCTTCACTGAGTAAAGGGAAGGGTTTATTTCCCCATTGAAAATACACAGACTTTGGGTCAAGTTCTGAATCCACCATGTCTTCATCGCCATATGGAGTGTCTTATGTACACAGACATTCAACAAACCCTGCAAGCATTCCCATGAGGCACGTGATTCTCAGGGCACAGGGAGGGAGCAGACACACCATTTTGCCCAGATGCCAGGTTAGATATTGGGCACATTCATATTGCAAAATGTGTATGATTCCTCATATTCTTTTACCATAATCCCACTGTCTTGGGATGTGTCTAGTGGAACCCAGGAGTCTGTATGTAGTAGGCTGTAGTAGGCATGAGGCAGAGAAACAAATATGATGAGAAGACAAATTCTCTCCTCTAGTCATTCACAAGTGAGAGAGTGGCATGCGTATGATTCACTCAGGAGTCTGCCAAGTATAGAGGTACAAACAAAGAATTCTGGTCATAGGATATATTTGAAATCTGGCCACAGGAGTTAGTGAAAACTCCCCATGTTTTTTGGGGAGGGACACTTGGGACAAGAGATGTGACAACATTTTAAAAATTGCATCATCAATATAAACATGTAGATATGTTTGTCTATGACTATCCATGCATATGTGTGACTATATGTGTGTATGATCTTGTCAATGTCATGTGTATTTTGCACAGGGTCGAGGGTGTTTCAAGTTGTCATTGTCAGAAGATTTAAAAAATAAGCTCTAAGTTTTTTGACACATGAGATCAACTTTATATTCTGAAACTAATAGGGAACTGCATTAACACTTTTTGGATAAACATAATTATGCTTTCCCCAAACTTTCAGTACTATCTCACTTGGGTGTGTGTGTGTGTGTGTGTGTGTGTATTTCTAGCTCCTTTTTTTTTTTTTAAATCCTCATTGCTATTGTTTGTTTATTTGTTTGCTTTACTCCAATATAGTATGTGGGCAAAACCTTTATTTAAGACCAATCAATACAAAATAGGTCAATATTCACTATTATAAAGTTCAAATTATTTCTGTTTCATACCTTATTGATAGGCTTAAAAAAAAACACTACTTACTCTTTGAAAACTCCTCAATTAGCAACTCTGGAGAGATTTTTGTTTTGGGTTTTTTTTTTTCTTTTCTCTTCTTTGCTCCCTCCCACCAGATGCCCACAGGCATAATCTTTGTTCACCCCCAGTGGAAGCTGTGAACCACATCACACCCACAATGCAATTTGCAATAGCACTAACAAAACCATAAGCACAGAGGTGTTTGGACTTCTGAAGTCACTGCTTCATATTCTCCTTACCCTTGGAATCTTCATTTTATCATTTTTTTGTGGCCATGACAAGTTGCTAACTACTAATGGAAAACAGGAGAGCTCCAGAAAGCAGGCCCCTGAGCTGCCCTGCTGGAAGTTTCTTTCCCACCGGAGAAAGTCCTCTCGGTGCCCCCTTCTGAGCTCTAGTTTGGACTCCAAGGTTCTCCACAGCCAGACTTTTTACTATAAGCAGTACTCATTGATATGAAGTCCTATCAAGTGCTTTCCTTTGATGGGGTACAGAAATGGTGTGTTTCCCGGCTGAGCATGCTATAATATCTGCAGGGAATTTTCACAAGTTCTTTAGGCAAGACCTTCCCCCATAAATCTAGCAATCAGCCTCGGAAGACCATTGGCTTTTCAAGGTGTTCTTTAGCTGAAGCCCACTGCAAATATGCTCAGTTATTTCCTTTCACACCTGATTTCTTTCCAGAGTCCATGAACTTGGCACCTGGTGAAGGCATACTTGAAAAATAATTTAATGTTACCATTCAGTCGGTTGTCAGTTACAAGGCCTGAAATTCTTCTGGGGGCATCTCAGGATGCCCTGCTTTTATTCATTATTAAGAAGCATTTGGGTGGTCCAAATACTGAGTTTTGAGAAAAAGTGTGTCTGGGAGCTCAATCCTGCCTTTGCCATAGAAGACTTTGGGAGAGTTCCTTAACCTAGGCTTTCAATTTGTCCTATAAAAATAGTAGTATATACTAGAACAAGTATAGATAGAGAATAGTTGCAGGAACTAATTTTTTTTCTAGAAAGGATGTGGAAAGAACCCAGCACATAGTAGGTCTTTCAAAAATAAAATTTAAACCTCCCACAAATCTACTGAATATAGTTCTTTTTTTTAAGATTTTATTTATTTATTCATGAGAGACATACAGAGAGAGACAGAGACATAGGCAGAGGGAGAAGCACCCCAAGGGAGCCGGATACAGGACTCGATCCCAGGACCCTGGGATCACAACCTGAGCCAAAGGCAAATGTTCAACCACTCAACCAGCCAGGTGCCCCTTGAATACTGTTCTTAAGGACTTTACTTTTTTAAATATGAAAAACTCTTTAAGTGGAATAAAACTGCTTTTGTTCTCTCAGGAAAAGGTTTTTGGAAATTTCTCTCAAGGATGAGGAGCTTCTTCCCTTTCTCCATTTACTGTAAAGTCTGAAGTGGCAGAAAGCTTTGCATGGAAAAAAGTGGGACCAAGTTCCCAGATAACAGTGGTTTCTACCAAGTAGACCTGGAAAAAAAGGGTACAGTTGACTTAAAGGTGAGCTGATTTAAAATAATTAACCACTCCGTTTGAAAGCTGGACATCATGGTTGGTTTTTATTTGTTTTACTTCACACACCACTCCCTCATTTCCAGCAATTTTTCAGTACACTAAAAATAGTCTAACCCTAAACCTAACTGGGCTGGCCTCTGATTTTTTTTCATTATACTCCCCAGTCTTCTCACTGCTCTAAATCTCTGACTATCGTGCCAGAATGTTATGGAGAATGTGTTTTGTTTATTTGAACTAAGCCAATGACCTTTTCAAACATTCTCATCATGAGCTGCCTATTACATAAAGTACCTTCTGTGCATAATGAACAAATAGGATCACATTCCAGGGCCTTATGGGATAGAACTAATTTCCCCTTAGATCGTCAACTTTTTAAAGAGATGTTCTGCAGAACAGGCAATGTTAAACATGATATTATGGAGACACATCATGACAAAATAGCATTTTGTCACAATGGTGATGTGTGAACTTCAGAAGATTTGGATTCCGGGTTTGGACTCACTGCCAAGAATGTGGATTCTTTTTAAAGTGTCCAGATGTCTTATGTCTGTAGAACTGGGCTTTTAGAAATTGTTTATTTGTTGGTTTATATCAGGACAAGAAAGAGTACATTGCCTTCTTGAATCTAATTCAAGTCACTTCAAGAGCCTGAGAAACATACCATACCTTCAGACACTTATTTTTATGTGTTCTGTGGTAAACCTTTATTGACTGGGTCAAAGCTAGGTTTATGAAAAAAAAGTAAACAAAAACAAAAACAAGCTCTTTATTTTAAGCAAAGTCAAAATGTTAAATATAATTTCATAAAAACATAGGGAATGAGATGGAAGACCAGGGGAATTATTAGAAGCTGACTTTTTATAACCTCGACATTTCTCTGCGAGCACCAAGCAAGCAGGGCTCTTGTGACTTTTCTCCATTGTATGAATCAATGGATTCTTGGCTGGACCTGCCTCAGTCATCTGTAACAACAGCCACTATATGCACATTCCAGTGATTAATGTCAGTGATGGCAATGGGATGACCGAGATGCAAATATATCATGATTCGCTTTTTACTCTCCTTTCTCTAAGACATCAAGAACACCAAGGATTTGAATTCTATCAGAAAGTCATAAATCATTTTTTTCATCTACCTTATTTCTTGGGAAATTTCACTAGCTCCAGGTGAAAAACAGAGGACCCAACGGTCCATTTATAAATTCATGTCCTTTAAGAGCAGGAATTTTTACTGTTTTGTTCACTGCTGTGTCCACAGTGCCTGGAATCACACAGGGCATGTGCTGGTTGTTGCTTACATATTTATTACAGGAATGAATGGACTGTTCAGACCAATATCACTGATTGCCTCCATTTTGAGCATAAAAATCAGGTGTATGTTATCCTACTCACGGAGTCGGCTGTAGATGAGAATTAGGCTTTCCTACAGTGCTGAGTTCATTGTTCACGGAAATGATTTGATCACAAGAAAAACCTTATACTCAGTGGCAGGATTGAGGATGTATCTTTGTGACATGATCATTGGGTGACACCATGGATGGTACTCACCTTCTCTCATATTGGTCATATTGGATTTGTTCATATGTTCCTCGTGAGCACTTTTCCAAACATTGTAAGCAACTATGATTTTCATAATTTCAGTTAGCAGGTCCCTAGTCTTGTTCTTCATTTTTGCAAGAGAGTCATCGAGAATAAGAAATCATGGAAACCTTAATGAACTCATGGTCATTTCATATGCACCTGCATAAAACAAAATAATAGCAGGCCGTAGGTTACCTTAATGGTAAAATATTTACACCCAGGACAACAACACTGGTGGTGTGGCTGCTCATGACTATCTCTTGAGAACTCAAAACACTGGGGAGGAGTCCTTTAATATCACACTGTCCTGAGGTCTGACATCAAATTGCATCTGGTTTGTTGGTTCACTTTTCAGCCAGTGATGCTCTTGAAAATATGCAGTCTCCCAGGGAAGGAATAATTTAGAAACTTATAAATTTATAGTTAGGTAATTGACAAGCCTAACAAAGATCCAGAAGAGACCTTAAAAATCACCCGGCCAATCTTTCTGTTTTGTGATTATTTATACCAAGAGAGAGGGGGGAAAAAGTCTGGCAATTACCTTGTACCGGCTAGCATTATATAAGCAGTGAGCACCTTCTGGGGAGAAATGAAAGAGATATCTATGGAGTATCTGTACGATGCCTCACCAAATGTCGCCATATTGAATCCTCTCAATAACACTGTGTGATGTTGTGCCCCTCCCTTTACTTTTATATATGTGAGGCACCACTTTCCAGAAGATTAAGTGAGATAATGCATCTAAAGGTGTTACCTAAACTGCAACGTGCCATGCCAGTATTAGATACCATCATAACACATGGATTCATAAGAATTTAGGGTTCATACAGGCCTGCAGTCTCGGTGAGCTGGTAGCTAAAGGCCTTCCACCCTGCTGTGTAGCACATCACATCAGCGACAAAGGGCATTGGGGTAGGAAGGGGGTGGTAAAGAACTAATTAGTGCAAAATTTGTTAGTTCTTGGGGGATTTCACTTTTCACTTCCATTCCTCTGGCTCACTAATGAATAATAAGCCTTTTACTGGCTTCCCAGCTTTTCAGGACCTAGAAGTCAGGGTGCCAACAGACTCTCACTGAATCTGGTAGCAGGAAAGAAGGAAAAGCTGGTCCCTCCCCAAGGGGTGTTGTAATTGGCAAAGAAAATATGAGGATCCTGGCATAGGAAGCAGTTTCTGGAGCTTAAAGCCAACTAAGGCTTTTCCTAAACTCCAATTCTGGGTGCAGTAACGAGCATTATCCACAGCAGAACCTGTCAGCAGCTTCTCAGGGACTAGAAGCAGACAAATACCATAGCAGAATGGGGGCAGGATGGATTGCAATGCTTCTTCATGAATACGTAAGGCTCTGGTGAGCACAGAAAGAGCCAGGTTTGGACAAATCAGAGAGGTGGTTAGGCAAGTGCTAGTTGGGACTTAAAGAAGGGGTCCTTTAGCCTTGAAGGCCTACAAACTTGTATTCTTGCCTTAATTACATAGTATAGTTCCTTAGAGAAGGGTGTGTGTATGTAGACGAGACTGTGACATCATCTATCAGCTAGCTGGAGAAGAAAGTGCTGGTCTTAGAAGCATGGAAACCTGAGTTTGGGTGGTGGTGAAAGTAGATGATCCTCTTGGGTTTCACTTTGCTCGGCAGATGACATTCGGCTGTGATGAAGATATAGGGTATGCTCTCAACTTTGTGGGACTATAAATAATCCCTGAACCTCTCCAAATCAAACGTCCATGTCCACTTGAGTCCCAGACCAATTGAACCCAGCCTTTATGAGGACTTGGGAATCTATGTGTTTTTGTTTTTTGAAGTTTCTCCAGTGATTCTCATTGTAGGCAAGCTTGAGAACCATTGATTTCAAAATTCTAGGATGGAACTTTGCATGGTGATGTTATTCTGTACAAATCACTCTTCTGTTGTTACTCACCTGTTATCCAAGATGAAACCTGGCTGTGTGTCAAAGGGCAATTATTAGGAAGGAATTATTCTGGCAAGTGGAGTGATACTATCTTGGTGGGTCTTATAAGGCATTCACTTGCTACCTAAGCTTCAAGGTCTGTTCCACTTTAGGAATGAGGAGGTAACAGGTGAGGAACCCACCATGGTGTGTTTCATGGGGCACATACTGTGAGTCTTATTTCTTTGATTATATAGAGGAGCCTCAAGGAAAGGCTTCTCCGTACTCCTTGATAACCCTTACCTCTTGGATTTAGGCTGCTGTCTCTTTGAAATTAGCCAGTTTGTCGATCTCTCTCACTGACTGCTACAGATGGCTACTGAGGTTGTCTACAGTTTATTGATGCTTCTTGTTTGGGTTCACAGATTATAACATTTTTCTATGGATCTGGCATTACTGAGATTATACTAGAAGGTTGGAGACAAAATTCGCATAGCTTTGGTGGATAGAATGACTAGTTTTTGAAGTAGAGACTAGATAGTTACAAAGGGGTCTAGGAGATATTAGAAGGTAATTAGGATGAGAGATATGTGAAAAGAAGCCTACTGATGATTTCTGCTGCTTTTCACCTTGTTTATACTCTGTGATAGGATCTCTCCCCACTTCCAAGAGTTAGGAGAGAGACCACCAGAGCAGAATTGGCCAGAACTTAGGCTGATCTAGAAGGGGGTTGATCTTTCAAAAAATTCAGTCTCTAGAGAGATCCAAGAGTAGTTGAATGGTGGCTATGGAAGCAGGATGGCAAAGCAGGGCTTGAGGGATGTCTAGCAACAGGTGTGGAGACAAAAAGCATCTAGGAAGTATCCCCGAACTCATGGAATGCTAGTCCTCAGCACTAGAACTATAGGAAAGCATACTAGAATCTAGGAGAACTTGTTCTAGGTTCCTTGGAACACAGGTACCATCTAGGAAAACAAAGCAACAAGTTGTATATGCACAAGAGGAAGTATATGAAGTTGGGCTAAGAGTTAAAGTCTTGTCCTGGGAATAAGCCTGGATCTGCCCCCCAAGAAATGGGGAACAGATTTTGTCCAGAGGCCAAAGGGACTTTGTGCTTGGCCGATGAACTTCTGGTCTGTGGCTCCCTGAATTCCCCCTTGGCCCAGGGGCAGGATGATTTCCAGAGTCATTTCAGGGCTGGACCTGTAGGTTGAGGTTAAGTGGTTCCAGCTTCTGAGGTTGGAAAAATGGAGAGGCAAAAGCCAAAGAGATCTTCACCGTTAAGTCTTTTTTTTTAAAAAACTCAATTTTACTTTCCTTCCCCAACAACAGTTTCATTACGTGGACATACTCTAAGAGTATGTTCACAGAAGAATATTAGATAAATGATTCCAAGTCAAACATAGTTAGAGGTGACAGCATTGTGTAAAGAGCAATATGATTTACTGCCGAAAACAGTCAAACGTATTTGATGTTCTTTTATGCTCTAGAATATCTGGTATTATATGAGACCCATAAATATACTTTAAGTGCACATGGCTACATACTAAAAAGCCACAGCTATGATAGAGGTATATTACTGATAAAATAAGATATTTTAAGAATCACTATTATCCCCATTTTCAACATATTTTAAAGTGTGCACTTATTGAAAACATACGACTTTTATTTAAGCCTCTGTAAAACTTTATTCTCATTTTCTCACTTTAAGATAGAAAATCTGAAATCTTTGGAAGATACATTGCCACCACATCACATATGATATTCATACTCACCCACCTACCCGCCCGCCCCCCAATGAAACAATCTGAAAAGGAGTTTGGAGAATGTTGTGTTAACCAACAGAGTGCTGAGTTAGCAACTAAATAACCAGCTACACACACCCCTTTTGTGTCATCAAGTAGTGTGCATTCTTAAAGTGATAATGGAACTAAATTTGGAGAGAACGGGCCCTCGAGTTTCAATTTATTTGTTTCACAATCACAGACTCAAATTGAAGGGGAAATTAGACTGCAGTTTGATAAATAAAGCACTATACATTCAAAAACAAAATGCAAAATGAAAACTTTGAGAACTTCAAATAATCAAGGATCTTAGATTAATTCCATCAGTGGTTGAGCGTTTTTTGTTGTTGTGAATTTGCTGGAGAATTTAGTATGAAAGCACTCTAACTAGTGTCTGATTATATCAGTGCCTCCATTTCCTTTTAGCACACACATCTGTTGTCGTGGGGGGTTTTTGGAGGGGAGAGTGCGGTTGTGGTTATTATGGAAATCCGGCAAAACCAAATATTTTAAAGCAGATGAGAAGAAACCCACAAACAGTTGGCTCACAAATGTTGTAATGCTTTCCGCACCCAAGCCCAGAGCAAGCAGCAGAAACAGTCGCGTTCCCGGTGGCCTCTGTTTTATCTGTTTCGAACACTGGTCTGCCCTGGTTAGTTAACTGGAGATTGTTTTCACCCTTTATTCCCTCTCTCTCTTTTTAATTGTTGTTACTCTGTTTTGCCTGAAAGCTGCAGTATCTCACTGTTCATTATTCCCAGTTCAGTCAAATCCTGTCCAAAATTAACCCGTTGTGTGCTGGGCTCATTCCCCTGCTCTGTGCATCCCTACTCAAGATGCACAAGATGGACTTGGCTCCAGCCCCTTTAAAGCCTGCAGCGCATTTATGGAGCACCGTCTTCATGATCTCAATGCTGATTTTACTGGTTCCTTTAATATTTAAATTCGCCAACTAGAAATGTTTTCAATTATTGACAACTTGTTCTAAAATCCTCAAGTTCTATCACACTGTGATCCATGTTCTCTGTCTCATAGACCTAGTTGTACAGAACCTGTCTGGACTTCCATCCCCCTTTTCTGACTATTTTGAACTTTTAAAGGAGACTTCTGAGATTTCCAACTAAAGCCATTAGACAGAGAGAAAGAAAGAAAGAGAGAGGAAGAAAGAGAGAGAGAAAGAAGAAGAAAGAAGAAAGAAAAGAAAAAAGAAAGAAGAAAGAAAGAAAGAAAGAAAGAAAGAAAGAAAGAAAGAAAGAAGAAAGAAAGAAGAAAGAAAGAGAAAGACTAATGGTCAATGAGGCAGGAGAAGCAGTTACTCAAATCGGCATCAGATCCCAGAGTATTCAACTTGAATTAAGTACAGCCATCAGAAAAACCATAGAAATGGGAAAGTTGCTGTTATAAATTAATGATTATTTGCCGTGCACGTTAGAGTGGCTGTTTGTTCCACATTTTATTGTGATGTTTTATTCTTACTCAGTGCAACAGTAATTGGGTCTTAAACATGATAAAGTATCTTCAAGCCGCATTGGTAGCTGAGCTGCCTACAGCAGGTTTTTAACTCTAGTTAAAGAAGGTTAATCAAAGTTAATGAATCTGTTTTATCCAATGCCACCGAGTTTATCACAAGAATGTGCCAGGAGGTGACTGAACAAAAATCCTGACTGTTGAGCTGGGCGCGCAAATACATTCTGAGCGTCAGAATTTTGCAAGCGCCCTGGATGCCCCTGGTCTGGGTACTGCGGGTACCTGCAAGCTCAGTAGTGTTCTGCCGCTCACTCTTCTGCCGTGAAAAAAAAATATGAGACTTACTGGAAATACAGGAGTAGGAAGTACAATCCCACATCCAGCTTTCAGGGTGAGAATATCAAGAGACTGTTGCATTCAGAAGTTCAGAATAGCTCTGCTCTTTATGAAAGAATATGAGGAGCCCCTAATAAGGCTAATTCATTAGAACAAGCATTTGTTACTAAAACACACCGCGCAAGACCACAGGCATCCAAGCCAGACAGCCCGGCAATTAAAGTTGCCTCTCTCCCAAATGCAGGCTACCCACCAACTCTTAGCCTGGAGTTCTGTTTCGTTTTCTTATTAGAACTGGCATTGAAGAATGCAAGTTCATAATTTGTCAGGCACCAGAGGACCAATCCGTCTCCGACCATGACACCGGTTTTGTTCGCTTTGATTTGTTTTTTTTTTTTTTTTTTTTTTAAATTCAAATCCTGTGTGTCTTTTGTCAGTGCACAGGAAGCAAAGCTGCTTGCTGCGGGAATGCACCTTGCTGCCTGCAAACACTGCGTTGTTGCATTTGAAAAACCTCACAGTGAGAGATCATCCTCCAAATATCTAAATTCACAGTGGTGGAGAGTTTTTCATCTTAATCCTGGCATTTACAGAAAACACACACACACACACACACACTCACACACCCTTCTGTCTGCAATGACACCTTTTACTCCCCCCTTTGGGTGCTGGGTGCCCCGGTGCTTTGGAATGAGATTCATAGCAACTCAGGACTGTTGCTGGCATGGAGAATCCCCTGCCAAGGAGAGAGAAAGAAGGGGCGGGGAGGACCATTGTGGCCTTCCCTCCTGTTCTCTTTTAAAACCTAAATAATATTTGTACTTGGGGGGAAGGGTGTGAAAAGGGGATCGGCCCGGGGAAGCAAGGCGGAACCCAAAAAGTGAGGGGGAGAGAGGAAAGAGAAAAAAAAGCCCGAGGATTGAGCAGAGCTTTGGTTCGAGGAAGGCCTACATCCCAGGTTTCAAAAGCATATTTTTCAGTTTCACAAACCACAACCCCCTTGACGAAAACTAGTTGCGAAATTCAGTGCCTGTTAGGCCTCAGCTAATTAGAAAAAATGGGCTTTTTTTTTTCTTTTCCTTTCTTTCTTTAGCACCTTTTCTTTCAAGCATTTAGTCTCAGGAGGGGGATCCAGGCTCTTGGCCGGGCTGTTTTGAAAACACGCTTTTGAATGCCTCTCCCTAATTCACGCCTTTTGTTTTTTAGCTTTTGTGTTTGCCAGTTTGACCATATAACGTTATACATCTGGTGTATAGCTTGTTGGGGGCTTTTTTCTCCCAGGGATCCTGTGCATTCCCTATAGGACCCTCCTGAGCTTCCATCTGAGCGATCCGTGTCACATAAAGGGGGTTAGGGAGAGCCGAGGAGGCTGGGGGAGGGAGGGAGCAGGGGAGGGGAGGAGGCCTGGGGGGAGACAGAGGGAGAAATGAGTGAAACATAAAAAAAAAGTTGAAAAGAATTCTTTCGCTGTCCTCTTTTCTTCTCACTGTTGCGACTGGACCTTGAGTCAGCCGGCGACAAGGCCTCGGTGGGAAAATGATTGGGCCACAGAATAGATAACTCATTGGAATTCTGGCAACATATTCGTAAATAAAACAAAAGTGGAGAGACGGGATGGGGGAGGGCGTGTGTTCCTGGGGAAGCGCGGGGCTGCCTGCCTGCGCCGGGCTGGGGGACGTTAGCAGGGCTCCGGGACTCGCCTCTTGCAGGGGGAATCTAAGATGGTCAAATGAAAGGAATTCGGCTGGCCTTGCCCAGGCTTGTTGAGCAGAGCTCTTGCAGCTGGAGATGTTTATTATTGCAGCTATGAGGATGCTCTTGCAAACACACTTTCCAAGCCGGCGAGCTGAAATAATCCGCCTTGCTGCTTCAGAGCAGCCTGCAACTTCTGTGCTCCAGCACAGGCTTTTCGGTGACAACAGGAGCATACCTGGCCAGGCCGCTTTTGCCCCAGGGCTCCTCAAGGAGAGATGCACCCCGAGTTGGTTTGCAGGTTTCTTTCCCAGCCCTTACCTCCCCCACACACCTTGGGTGAAACAGCTTGGATACGTTTCCTGGGAATTGTGATATTTATGTAAGTTTCCTGGTGGGAAAAGCTGCCAGTCTTCTCGCTGGAACACCCCATGGGGAATCTTCTAGACAGAGTACTCAGCTCGATTTCCCCATCTGCGAAATGGATGTAGAAGAACCCCCCCAAGTCAGAATGCTCAGATTTCACATACTTGGAATTCTTTTGATTAATGGTTTGTTTCTTACGTGGTATGCAATAAGTATATTCTATAGATAAATGTATGAAAGCTATCTGTCTCTATGGTATGGGTCCAGGTTCATATCGTCTACAGGTTTATTTCACGTATATGTGAGTTTTTTCACATATGATATCATTCTAAAACCCATCATACAAAACCATAGAGTGTTTTGATTTGGGGTGAAATCAAACCTAGAACGAACAGAAAGGAAGGCAACATGTTTGTTGCTGGTGTTTAAAGCTAAAACGAGCAGCCTTCTCTTTACTTCTGAACAGTTTCAAAAGCAATACTAGGCATGAAAGCAAAACAAACTCCTTTCAGTGCAAAGCTTAGGAGTTATTTGTGTTTCCCCCAATTCAATGAGGGGGCGGGTGGGTAGAGAATTTGTTTTAAATATAGAAATGTGGAAAATACAAGAAACTCGGCAGAGTATCACAGCGCAGAGTTTATTAGAGATGTGATGGAACTCGTGGATACAGTTTTCAAAAATAGCCAAGGAAAATACTGTGAGAGATCTTACTGGAAAAAAGTACCATTTGGGGGGCTCACATATTTGCAAGTCGGGGGACCAGCCGATTAGCCCCCGGGGAGAGTTTGTTTAGGTGGAAAAGTCTCTCCCTGCCGCCTTCAGTCCATTTAGCCACCTGACTAGTAATGCAGATCCCAGGGATCACGCCCTTAAATCAGCAAACCTTTGGAAGGATGGAGCCAAATCTTTCTTTAAGAGACTTTTAGCTAAGACACTTTGCTGTTCCATCAGACACATAATTATACAATAGGCTAATTTTCAAGAATCTGTTTTTTTCCTAAACATCAATCAGACTGTAGAAAACACCTACTACTCAACATTGACATATACTGTAATTCCCTTGGAAAAGTAACTTACCTTAGGGAAATATTTTACTTAACAGAGAAAGACTGTTTATTTACCCTGAGTTCCTTGCAAGGTTGGTGTCTGTTTTCTGTTGTTGTTGTTGTTTTTGTTTTAACTAGTTTCAGAACTTGGAGAAGTAAGACCAGGCTCAAATGCAACAATAACAACAACAATAACAACAACTCATGGACTTTAAAATTCTGAAATGAATTCTTTAGCTCCAAAATGTAAAACTGTCCCAGCAAGAATGTCACAAAGTGTAAGCACCGAAGGATCTGTATTTTACTAAAAACACTCTCTCCATAACATCCAGAGCGTACACAGAGAATGAGCTGCCATAATTTCTACTGCTGTGTCTGTATTTATATATCTTCTGGTACACTTAACAATTTGATACTATTTTCTAAAAGATTTCTCAGACTGAGACTCCCACCCCATCCATCTCCTCTTATAGTCAGTCCACCCGTCTAGATTTGCAGAAAAGAATGTTCCCTCCATTTCTGTGAAAACTGGCTCTCTTTCTAATCACGAGGGGGTCTACAATTAGAGGTGACCTTGGTGGCAGGTAGCAGCAGCAGTAGCAGCAAAAGCAACAAGCAAGCAAGCAAGCAAGCAAGCAAGAAAGAAAGAGAAAGACAGAGAGAAAAGGAAAGAAGGAAAGACAAATAACAGTTAACCCACTTAAGAAAATAACATTCTGTTGATTGACCAACACTCTTTAAATTTAAGCTATTAACGACTCTCACAGAAACAGGAACTGCCAATAACAAACTTGATTTCCAATGTCCCCAAGGTAATAATAATCCACTAATTTGACCATAACCCCAGTTGGCCCTCTGTAGCAGTTTCTATTTGGTTTTTGAAGCAGGGAAGCCTTATCTTTCTTTGAGAGAAACAAAAACAACAACAATAACAACAACAAGGGGCAGGGGGGAGTGGGCAGTGAAGTTAAGGAGTGTGGAGAGAAAACACATGGAAATTTAATGTGAAAGTTTCTTGTTGCAATAAAGCTGTTAGGTTTGGCATGAAGACTGTTATCAGATGGTTTCTTTGACATTACTTGAGCCTTTCAGTAAGTAAGACAAGCCTGAAGGATTAGCTTGTCAACTTCAGCCTGTCATGTTTGGGGTGGGGGGGGTGTTCTTTTCTTTTCCTCCTTTTTTTTCCTTTTCTCTTTTTCTTTTCTTTCTTTCTTTTTTGAATCTCTTTTTTCTTTTTTTTCCTTCTTCTTTGCTTGCATCTCCCTTCGCCAGCTTTAGAGACACGGTAGAGGCAGTTAACAGAAGAGATAGGACAACCATCAACTCAACCCCACATTGATCACGAATGTCCTGCTTTTAAAGACAAGTGAGCCAACCAAGCTGGAAGGCTAATCACCCTGAGCAAGTATGAATTTATCTAAAGAGGATTTCATGTGGAACCCCTGGAGCCGGCCGCCAAACGGATGACTGCACATTTTAAGAAAGTTAGTGGGCCTTCTCCCAATCAACTGTCAGGCCACATAAAAGGTCTGGAACACGCTGACTTAAGCAAACGATATTTAGCCATCTCAGGATACCATAAGGCCCGAGATTTTGCTTTGTTGGAGCTGACAGGAAATATTGATACGTATCAAGTAGCACTCCTGATGTTAAAAGGAAGATGTGACTCCTTTTGGCTCCATCTCTATTTCCAAAACTGGCTTGTGCTTTGAAAACAAGGTGGGGGCAGGGGAGATGCCCAACTCAGCACTTCACTTGGGACTTAATCCAGCTTTCCCAGGACTGCGCAATTTAGTGAAAATGGGAACCGAGCTCAATTTGCCTGTATTTAGAACAACAGAATCGATCAGAATTTGAATCTGCAAACTCTCTGCCTGTCCAGCTGACAGGTGGACCCTGCAAACGACCCCAGATTCTCTTCCTTCAGTTGATTCGCTTAGAAAACCTGCCGTGGTTATGTCTGGGGTGTGTGATTATGCTAAAGTATCTGAGAAATATCTGGCTACCCAGTCTAAAAGGCGAACGCTCTGAACAGATCCTATAAATTGAGGCTCTGTTATTGCGAGAAATAACATTTGCAATCCTACAGATTCATCACTTTTAGTGTTTTAGCCACATGGGGGAGAAAAATCATAATGTCCCATCTTGGCAAAATTTGATTGTGAACATGAAGCTGTTACCATCGAATAAAGGTTGGTTTGGAGGCTTTAATTTAAAAGAGCGGGGACAGCCCCATGCTACGTTATCAGAATACCCTAAATGTTCTCCATTGGTAATTTGGCGGCCAAGGTGATACCCCTGAAGATACTGGAGGGGGCAGTGTTAATAAAATGCCCATTGGCATGAAATGGCATTTCTAGAATCCTGATTGTGGAACTAGAAAGGAAAGCGAAATTTGTAACAGCACAATAAGCCAGGGGAACGCAGAAAAGAACCTGCTTGTTCTGTGTGGAAGATCGCTTCCAGTTAAACAAAGAAATTTAGGGTCGTCTGCTTTTCATGAAAATCGCATACATATGGCCTTTGAAATTTGTCACTGAAGATGGTTTTGCTCTAAGGTAAAATTCACCACTTTATAGCTTTTCAGCTGCAAATCTCTAGCTTTTTTTTTTCTTCTCTCTTTTGGCCTGCAGCCCAATATGAATGTATGATCACTAGCACAATAGTTAAACATCTGAGTCTTTTTGAAGTGCCTTCAATGTTTCAATGATGTGATGGTTGATTGCCTAGCAGTCAGTTTAGAAAAGAACTTCATTCTGCCCCCTAGTGGTAGAGATTAAAGTTTAATGACTGCTTCATCATACATAAAGCTTGCTTTCCTCTTTTTTCCCCTCCTCTCTCTTTTCCATATTTTAAGGACATAGTGTAGGGCGAGGAGTACTAATGTGTTTCTTCATAATCAGTAAGGTGCATATTTTCGACAAGAAAACTTCTCTACAGGATGAACTGAAAATTTTACAAGCCATGGGATCACTTCATACATGTTTTACCGGCATTGCTGTGCTTTGCTAAACAATATACACTACGACTCTAAACATTGTTCCCACTACAGCATCCCTTCTGGAAAAAATTCTGGGATTCTTAATGGAAGCTCTTAACCAAGGAGTGCATGGTGTTGCCAAAATTATGGGAAAAATATATACGCTCAAAAAAAGCATTGCATATTATCAGATATTGTGGAATGTTACCTTCCTTTCTTTCAGATGACTATTTTTGTACAACAAACAATAAAAACCATTCCCACTAATTATAATGCTGGTTACCCCACAGGTCACACTTCCTTTGTGTTCAAGTTCACAAAGAGTGCCACACACACCCAAGGTAAAGAAAGGGTTTGGATGTCAAGATTTTTGATATGGGAAAAGTTGATCACATTCAACTCTATTTTGGAGGGCTGGGGTGGGAGCTGACAACAAAGTAGAAGGGATTTGTTTGGGTTTTTATCCTCTCCCAGTTTTGTTTTGTCTGTGTATTTGTTTCTCATCTTTAATGTAGAGTTCCTAGCCTGCATGCTGGCAAACATATTAAAGCACTCGAAATCAAGCACCCCTAATATAGGTACCATCCAATGAGTGCGTGTTTAGGTCTTGTGCCAGTGAGAGCTCACGTGGGAGGGAGATGAAAACTGAAGAGGAGGAGGGGTCCGTGGAGAGTGGACGGGCCAGCTGGACCGTGTGTAATGTGTCAGTTTGCTTCTATGCCACTATTGTGAGGCTGATGTTGGAATGCAGGGAAAGCGCTAGTTTATTGAATAAGGAGCCATGTAAATTCCAGCTGTCAACATGTGATCACTCCTTTGGACAAAGAGAGAGGTTTTCTCCTTACCCAGATTTGATTGCTAGTCACAGCCACACATTCTCCTGAGCCCTTCTGCCACCAGGCTAGCCTTTGGATACCCTTCTCTTTGCAGACTGGTTCTGCAGGTTTAGCACCTAGTTTTGTAAAGGTGTATGCATTGGAATTCGAATGACATAAAGTCATGATTTATTCAGGAAATAATGGTTCGGGCTATAGTGATATCAAACGATCAATAATATTTTGAAAGGAGCATGCTTGCTATTGTTTTATGTATTTTAGTGTAATAGGCAAACGCTTGACTCAAAAAGAATAGTCCAAAACAAAAAATTAATAACTAGACGGCTTTCCTTATTGTGAAGCTTGTCAC